>NC_142129.1:96745174-98001007 GCF_024610735.1 Ursus americanus | reverse complement strand
AATGATGAGATCCAGCTTACGGGAGGAGATGGCAATTGCTGGCGTTGACCTAAGTGATATCCTTTCCACCTGCCCACTCCCAGGGCTCCCTGAACGAGAGCTTCTTGGGGGCAGGTAGCATGGTTTTCCATGTGTCTGCATCTCCACCAGTTTGTAGAGAGGGTTGGGTGCAGACTGTAGTTACTAGTTGTTCTGGTTCAGACTGTTACTTCTGCACATCCTAGTAAATGACGAATGCTTATTTGCAGATTGCAATTGAAGAGGAAGAGGAGGACCAAATCCTAGGATAAGTCCCTTGCTGCTCCTCTGCCATGTGCCACCAGGACCCTCTGCTCACGTCCTTCCTTCCTTCCTTCCTTCCTTCCTTCCTTCCTTCCTTCCTTCCTTCCTTCCACCCCTTTAACTTTGCTAGAATTCTTCTATTGCATGTAAGAAAATGCAACTATCTTTTGTCCTGAAAGGCAGCCATTGTCAGGAATATGTGAGCTCATTTCGCCTTTTGCCTGGGATGAGAAAATCTTGATTCTCCTTACCCGGAATCAGTGATAATAGAGGCCAACACACAGTCCTCTGGACTATGCTTCCAGTGAACGAATCAGGGATTCCATCACAGTGTAAGTTGGGCTGCTCCATGAGTTCCTCAGAGGAGAACAGCAGATGTTCCCGGCAGACCTGGATACCCATCTTTCTTCAGTAGGGGTTTTAAAAAGCTACTCTCCTGGTCATGATGGAGAAATTTACAGATGTTCCCGTGAAACTCTTCCTTTGGAATTTATGCAGCAAATCACATATTGACTTAGAGTCACTGAGAAGACCAAGATTTATATTCCCAAAGATAAGTAATAACCTTGACTTTGACTTGGTCAATATTTATCTCACAAGTCAATAAATGTCCTGCAATAAATTTCCACAAAGACCAACAGCTTCTGATCCTGGGCTGTGCTCTGCAGAGGGCCCCAAACATCCCTGCTTTTTTCCCCCAGCAAACCAGTGGTCAAACCTGTGAGGTATTCTCAGGGGCACTTTATGTTTAATGAAGTCAGTCTGCTTATGACAGCAGAGCTTTACCCAAATAACTTAATGTAGGTGGAAATTACAGACTTTGAATCTTTTAGTCTTCTTTTCGATAGTTTTGACCAAAGAATCTTCTCCTTAGTCCCGTTTTTCAAATTTCTTTCTTTCTTTTTTTCTTTTTAAAGAGAGAAGAGGGGTGGGGAAGGGCAGAGGGAGAAGGTGAGAGAGAATCTTAAGCAGACTCCAGGCGCGATGTGGAGCCTAATGCAGGGCTCAATCGCATGACCCTGAGATCATGACCTGAGCCAAGAGCAAGAGTCAGATGCTTAACTGACTGAGCCACCCAGGCTCCCCGAAGGTCCAGTTTTTTCTAAAGCTGATCCCAATGTTGACCTTAGACACCGGCACCAGCAGTCTGGAGGACAAGCAAGTAAAGGCAGTGGCTGACACCAGTCGCTTGTGTGACCATCACTGAAGACATTATCTTAGCTGCCTCTTTTAACTTCCCAAAAGCTCAAAATTCTTTTTGTTTTTGGTGTTTATTGCTTGAATGGTTTGTCACTATTTAAAACTCCAGTGTGTCCTGTGAACAGCCCAAGAGAGGTTTTGTCCCCTAATTCAAGTGACATGATGGCCCTGTCCCTATGGTGGTGCTCCAGGCGATCTCCTCCTGCCCAACCCCCTGCCGTGGGTGGAATCCAGAGCACAGTCTATGAGTGTGCACACACCTGCACAGCTGGTCGTACGCGGACCACCCGTACCCCCTCTCTCACAGGGGGCAGACACGCAGTGCCCCTTGCTACGCGATTCCTGCACTTTAGGAGGACATGACTGGGCCCCAAAGGAGCCTGATGCATGGAGAAGTTATTTTCTTGTATTTTTTGATTTTCCCCCCAATTGACTGAGATACAATGGACAAGTACCATTGTGTTAAGTTTAGGGCGAGCAAGGCAATGACATAACATACGTGTACACCATAAAACAATTAGCAATAAGGTTGTAAACGTCTGCCACCTCCCCTTGTTACTGTTTTTGTGCATGTGGGTTTTTTGTTGTTGATGTTTTGGTTTGGGTTGTTAGGCTAGACTTTGAGGAACTGTTGGTCCCTTCCAGAAATATCAGATGTTAAAATGGCATTCCTTCTCTCTTTCATGTTAAGTCATTGAAATTTGGAATGGGCCCTAAAGAAGACAGTCTCTCACTGGTCTTCATGATTCAGGGTAAACACACAAATAAAAACCTCTCCATCTAGTGCAGCACTGACTGTTATTTCTGACCTAGGGGCACCTGGGTGGCTCAGTCGATTGGGCGTCTGCCTTCATCTCAGGTCATGATCTCAGGGTTCTGGGGTCAAGTCCCGCATTGGGCTCCCTGCTCAGCAGGCAGCCTGCTTCTCCCTCTCCCTCTGCTGCTCCCCCTGCTTGTGCTCTCTCTCTCTCAAATAAAAAATAAAATAAAATAAAATAAAATAACAAAGGAGAGTCCCAATCCAGAGTGGCAGGGCAAAAAAGCCTTGGCCAGTAAGCTTGGGAAGATGAGCAGGTGTAGACCAGCCAGGGCAGCTAGGAGACCATCCAAGCAGAGACATCTCTGTGACTGTCCCTACTGCTCAGGGGTGGCCTCCAATGCAAACTGATAAGTGGCAAGAGGAAAACCACAGGACCTGAAGAGACAGGGGAACCAAAGTCCCTCCTCCTTTTGCTGGACGACAAAAGCGAACGGACTGCCTTCGAGTGAATCTTCCTTGGGGAACCCCCAGCAAAACAGCCTCTATTGCCATGGCCAGGGTCTGATGTCCTTAGACGTCAGCAGGTCCATGTGCAGCAGGCAAAGGAGCAGGTGAGCCACCTGCCGCTGGACCTGAGCCTCTGCCTGATGACCTCGGGGCATTTGTTACACACAGTGAAGATCCCCCAGTGCACACTCAGGGGCCACATTCTCCTCCGAGGACACCTGTTTTTGTCTTCTGATTTGTACCTGATTTCCTACTTCCCTCCCCTGGTCCAAGGTCCGAGAAGGTGATTGTTTGGGGTGTTTTCCTGCAGCTGATGGAGGCTGCCCCCACTGAAGGGTGAATACTCTCTGAGAGGCAGCGGTACCACAGCCTGAAGTGAGCAGAGCGTGGGTCGGGCAGCCGACACTCTCTGCTGGGCCTCCTAATCCTAAGGCAGGGTTTTATTTCGAGGTTTGAGAGCATCGCCTACGCCTGTTAGACACACCCAAAGCAAATGGAAGTGCAGAAGAGTATTTTCCAGTTCAACGGATTTTATGATTTTGTGTGTTCCAACGGCTCAGATGCCTGTGGCCTTCCGTAAGCCTCACACATTCATGCTGTGGTTTCTCTGCTCTGTGTGGACTTGAGCCGTCTTTCCGGGTGACAGGGAGGCGAGTGTGCTGGAGACGGTCCCCACTGTCCTCAGGAGGACAGGAGACACAGGGCGCGGGAACATGCTGGACAGCGGCGTGTTACTTTCCATCAATAGTGGAGACGCTACCTTGAAAAATTTATCTCTATGCTTTTCTTTTTCCCACCTCCTTGTGTGTGACCTCCTTCTAGTCATTAGGAACATCCACAGTGCTTCGAAGAAGAACAGAATCATTTCAGGGCAGCTAAGAAAGGAGGGGAGAAAGGAAGGGAGGAGCAAAGGATAAAGAGAGAGAGAAATCTAATATTTGTCTGCGTGTGTTATTTTGTTAACAAGGGTCTGAGACTCAATGGGAAGGCTTAAAGGAAATCAGGCATACATGACCAACAGAGCCCACTGCAGCCAGCCTGGGCGCTCTGCAGTACATCGGGTAGCCCATGGATTCTCCGGGAGGCTGGAGAGGCAGGTCTGGAAGCTCAGTGGCTGCAGAGACAGCAGCCATTCCTGGTCCTCTGTGGGCACGGATCCCCCAGTGCCACACTGACACCACCCTCAGACCACAGGAGCTCCACTAGCTACTGCTAGAAGTGACCCTCTCTTGGGGTCTACAGAAGATTTGATGCCTTTTCTTGTTCTCCTTCCATTTACAGTCTCCTGCAAATGCACGGGATCAGCAGAGCCCAGAGCCCAGGTCTGCCTGACTTACAGGTGTGCACTGGAGCTATAAGGGAGCCTGGGAGAATAGGTCTGAGCTCCTTTCCTGGGGGCAGGACTCCTAACATGGGAAGTTACAGGACCCACATATAGGACAGGTGGACAGGGGGCCATGCACAGGGCAACCATCCACCACACCAAAATAAGAAAGGAAGAGATAGAATGGAAAGAGAAGAGGACTCCATTCCCTGCTCAGGAGCAGGCCTCCACTCCTAGGAAAATTCAAGAAGGAGGTAGGCGGAGCATGGACTTTGAGAAAGCTGGGGACAGGGGATGAATGACTGATCCTGGGACACCAGGGAGAGGGGACGCAGGTTGTCAAAAGGAAACTGGCCCTTGGGGGACCACATGGGATAGCAGCATGGACAGCATGGCCCAGGAGCAAACAGAGCTCAGGGGTCTTGGTATCCAGAGGGCAGGCACGCAGTGGGAAAAGAACCCATGATGAAGCCCACCCCCACTGTGTTCCTTTTGTGAATAGATTCTCTCTTGGAAGCCAGGCTCTTCCGAAGGAAAACATGAAAGTCAGAGTGAGAGCACAAGCGGGGAAGAGAAACAGTGATGGTGTGAGACAGAATATTATATACCCTTGAAGACACTTCCCACAAGCCACTTACTGATATCAGAGAGGAAAATAATAACTTTGCAGTGGAGAAAGACGGTTGACGTCCTCTTAATCAAGAGGTCCAAGCCAACATCACTAGTGACGAGGCATGGTGACAGCATGGGCCTCCAGACAGGAGCCACAGAGAAGAACAAACATCATTTTTCTGTGCTATTTTTGCCAAAAATGCAACACTGAAACCATCAGGAGGAAACACCAGACAAACCCAAAGTGACGGACGTTCTAGGAAATAACCCAGCAGTGCTCTGCAAAAAGGATTGAGGTCATGAGCTACACAGCAAGCCATAGGCCCTGAGGGCATATGACGAGTGAGTGTGGTGTGTGATCCTGGGTTTGTATCCTGCACCAGACAAAGGATATTAGTGGGAGACCTTCTGCAACTCAAATAAGGCTGTGGATTAGCTGGCAGTATTGCATCCATGCTCACTTCGTGATTTTGACAAATGGCCCATGGTTATATAAGCTTTAGGGAAGCTGAGTGAAAAGGATATGGGAATTCTGTATGCGATTTTGGCAACTTTAGTGTAAGTCTGGATTCATTTCAAAATAAGTTGAAATTGGTAGAAATGTACAAATTGGAACAGAAGAAGGAGAGGAGAGGAGGGGAGGCGGATGTCTACCCCAGCAAGAACCACCACTGGATGGCTCTGATCGCAGGGCTCCTTATGTCGGAGAAGCCCATGTCTGCCTCTCATGACTCACAGCCTGAGGAGGAACAGGATAGAGAAGCAATACAGCAAAAACCCCTCTCTTACTGTCTGATGGAAGGATGGGGGGTTACCCCCAGGGCTCTCTTCCTTGGCTCTCTCTAGACTGAACCTCAAAGGCAATAAGACAGCTACAACAATCAGCCAAATAGGCATGCTTGAACCCAAAACATGGGTGCTGCTGGCGAGCTTCAGGGAGCGTGTCCGTGGGGAGGATGTCCAGGGAGGGCAGGGGGTCCCTGGGGGAAGCCCTGCCTGTGGGCGCATGACCACAACCATGGTGGGTGTACAGATAGCTGAGCTCATGGCATTTCTCCTAGCTGCCTGTGGCTCGCGGGGTCACACAAGCAGCCAGCAAGTCCTGAGAACCCGAGTGAGGGACACAATGCTGAAGCATCAACCAGCTGACAGGGGCCTGGGGTCATGCAAACAGTCACTGCTGACCGGAATGCACAACTGAGCCAAGGCTTTGGGCTTCTGGGCAAGATGGAAGAACAGAAGCCAGATTTATGCACCCATGTAAAAAGCTAAGAAACTGGACAAGATACACAAAACAAGGGTTTTCCGATGTTGAACTTGAGGCAGCACAGGACAGTCATCTCTGAGAAGAGGAGCAAATGAGAGGAGCTCCACAGGTGACAGAGAACACCACCTGGACAACTTCCAGGCATCAGTGCAGGGGGGAAATCACAGGCCAAGCCCAGCTGTCTCCCCGAGACGAGACTTGGAGCTGAGTGCATAGAACACAGAGCCAGGGAGGACAGTGCTGCAGATGGAGGGGTGGCTGGAAGACTGGCAGAGGGCTTCCCTTGAACCCAGCTGAATACTGATCGGAACACACATGCGTGTAGGAAATGAACTGAAGCCAGTAAAAGGACCTACCTGAACGGTACAGAGGAGACACCACCAGCAGTTGATAAAAAGGCAGGAATAGGTCATGTTCCCCCAAACCAGAGTGGAACAGGTTTACTGAGAGAGTACTCCAGAACGTTTGTTGCCTTAAAAAGAGAGAAAGAAAGGGGGAGAGAGAGCTATTGCTCAGATAAAAAGTTCTCTGGACCTAAGAAAGCTTTCCACCAAGCCTCAGAAGTATCCAACTGTTCCTAAGTAACTTAATGGCATCACAAAACACAGATCAAACACGGTTATAGGAATGAAAAAAAATATTTAGCATGCAGGGCATCTGGGTGGCTCACCTTGCTAAGCATCCAACTCTTGATTTTGGCTCAGGTCATGATCTCGAGGTCATGGGATTGTGCCCGACATCGGGCTCTGTGCTCAGCCCTCTCTCTCCCACTCACTCTCTCTCTCTCTCAAAGAAAATATTTTTAAAAAAATATATCTAGCATGCAAAACCTACATACAATTTACAAAGTCTGCATCCAATAAAAAATTATCCCCCTTGCAAAGAATCTGAAAAATATATCCCATTATGATGACAAAAATCAATTAGTGGAAACAGACCCATAATAACACAGATGATAGAATTAGTACAAAAAAAAAACCTGAAAGACATTAACATTAACATTAAAAGGTTATTAAACCTATATCCCATATGTTGAAGGGAATAAAAAAGATCAAGCATGCTATGGATGGCACAACAGATATTTTTAAAAACCCAAATCAAATTCTAGAGATGAGAAAACTCTAGATAGGACAACAGCAGGGTAGATAGTTTTGCAAATAAGAAAACGAATAAATTGAAAACATGACAAGAGAACCTACCTAAAATGAAACACAGAGACTGAGGCAAAGGGGAAAGAGCAGGCAAACGTGAGCTGTAAGACGACACAAGTCTAACACACGTGTAATTGGGGTCAGGGAAAGGGTGGAGAGGTGGGGGGAGGGGAGAAAAAATATTTGATGGCCGAAAAATGTTTCAAATCTGCCGAGAATGATAAAATTACAGACTCAAGAATCTCAAAGAGCCCCAAGCACAAGAAACATGAAGAAAATTACATGAAGACACATCATAATCAAATTGCTTAAAGCCAGCGATAAAGAAAAATCTAAAAAGCAGTAGAGAAGGAAGGACACATCACGCACAGAGAAGCAGACTCTAGATTCCTTGTTAGAAACACACAGAGAAGGGCACTTGGGGGTCTCAGTCCGTTAGGCGTCTGACTCTTGATTTCGGCTCAGGTCACGATCTCAGGGTCGTGGGATCGAGCCCTGCATCAGGCTCTGCACTCAGTGTGGAGTCTGCTTGAGATTCTTTCTCCCTCTCACTCTGCCCCTCCTTCTGCTCGCATGCTCCCTCTCTCTTTCTCTAAAATAAATAAATGAATAAAAGAAAGAAAGAAAGAAAGAAAGAAAGAAAGAAAGAAAGAAAGAAAGAAAGAAAGAAAGGGAGAGAGACCCAGAGCTAAGTGAGGGAAAGACAAATACTGTATGATGTTACTTAGGTGTGGACCCTAGAAAAGCCAAACTCATAAAAAACAGAGTGAAGTTGTGGTTGCCAGGGTTGAGGCGGGAGAATAGGAGAGACATGGTTTAAGAGGAAAAACTTACAACTAGCAATAAACAAATCCTGAAAATCAAATGCACAGTACAGTGAATATAGACAATAGCATCGTATCATAATCCTTAAACTTGCTCAGAGACCAGTTCTTAATTATTCTCGCCACAAAAGAAGTAACAACATGATGCGACACAGGTGCTGACTGTCGCTACAGTGACAATTGTATTACAGCATATAAATGCATCAAATCAACAGTCATACACCCTACATTTACGCAATGTCATAAACCAAATATATCTTCTAAACAAGAAAGAAAGGAAAGAAACACCCAGTCTGGAACCTTTGGAACCTCTTCAAAATACTAAAAAAAGAAAAACAACAAAAACTCTCTGTGGAATTCTAAGTCCAGTGAAAACATCTCTCAAAAATGAAGGCAAATAAAAACTCTCAGACATGGAAAGGTTTTCAAAGCACTCATCACAACAGTCACAGTACCAGGGGGAAAAAAGTCCTTCCTTCAGGCAAAAGCAAAATGACAGCAAATGAAAATGTGTGTCTACAAAAAGGTATGGAGGGCATCAGAAATAAATATGGGTAAATAGAAAAGATTTTTTTTTCTGGTTTTTATTAAGTCTTTAAAGGATACTTGACTGAATCAAAACAAGTGCAGCTTTCTCTCTTTTTTAAGATTTTATTTATTTATTTGACAGAGAGAGAGAGAGATCACAAACAGGGGGAGCGGCAGGTAGAGGGAGAAGCAGGCTCCCCCGCTGAGCAGGGAGCCCGATGCAGGACTCGATCCCAGGACCCTGGGATCATGACCTGAGCCGAAGGCAGACGCTTCACCGACTGAGCCACCCAGGTGCCCCAACAAATATAGATTTCTTATTGGGTTTCTAGCATACATGGAAGTTAAGTCCTGACCACAGAGAAGGTTCTAGTAAAGGTGAAGTGGACCAGCATTACCTCGATATCTTCATCTTCTGGTCGGGGAAGACTCTGCATTTAGACTGGAGGAATTAGTTTGAAATACTGGTTTCCTGGTGAGCTCTGAGAGTCTATGGAAAGGTCAATCAATATTTCTGAACCTGTTTTTTTTTTTTTTTCTCTTGTGAATCAGGGATGGCAATTTTTGACAATGCTACTCCACGCTGGTCCACAAAGAACACTGAATCAGACTTTTCCCTTCAATAAGCTTCTCATGTGACTCGTACACGATGAAGATTGGATACCGACCTGGTAGTTCTGACAGGGGACAGAAGCCAGCACTTTCTAAACAACACAGTGTTCTTGCTCTCAGAACTCGATTCCTTCGGCGAGCACTTTGTAGTAAGGGCCAACATGATTTCCAGACTAGCCGATGACATCAGAGCAATTTTTAGACTTTGCTAACAGGCCTTGTAGGTGAGAGGGGAGGCCTGCTGTGTGCAGCACAATTACAACAGGGAATGTGTGCGGTGACCGGTGGGAGGGGTGTCCAGCGGGGCTCGGGGACGGCCTGCCTACCTGTGTCCTGCCAGGTCCCAGGCATGACCCTCAAGGCTTTGAGGGGTGCTTGGCACCGTGACCGTCTGAAGCTAGCTGGTGGACACTTAGCCCATCTTACTTTAACCTGTGCCCAGAAACTCTCTGCAAACTTACATGAATATATCTCTCCTCCACAGCAGAGAGGGCAAACCGTGGGAAAGAGAGGGTCCCCAGGGGGCAGGGGACCAGGGCAGGACTGCCCTCTGCGGGGTGGGAGGGTGCAGAACAGAAGGTACCCACTTCTTTGGGAGCTATCAGCTGCTTCTCTTGTTTGGGGGTGCTGAGTTCCCCTCAAAAGGCCTAGGACACAGCAGGGCAGGGAGGTGCTGCAAGGTGCAGGTGAGCACTTCAGCTCACCGAGTCCCTTCCATAGTACGAGACAGAGGGCAGCCCTCCGCTCCGGTGGGGCTGCTGCCTTTCCCATCTCTGGGGAAGGACAAGGGGCCTCTGGTCACCTGACGGTTATGTGCTCAGGATCCAGAGTGGTGAATTTCCTGAAACATGGGGGTCCCTGTTCTTGGGGTTCCCATTGCTACATCCTCCACAATGCATGGACAGGTCAGCTGGCTCTGGTAGCTAGCTGGAAGTTTGTTCTTTGGGACTGCATTTGCATTCTTTTTTAAATTTTTCTATTTTTTTTAAGATTTTATTTATTTATTTGAGAGAAAGAGAGAGAGGGCATAAGCAATAGGGAGGGGCAGAGGGAAAGGCAGAAGCAGACTCCCCACTGAGCAGGGAGCCCGATATGGTGTTCAATCCCAGGACCCTGAGCTCATGACCTAAGCCGAAGGCAGTGGCTTAACCGACTGAGCCGCCCAGGTGCCCCTGCATTTTTATTCTTTTTTTTTTTTAAGATTTATTTATTTATTTATTTATTTATTTATTTGAGAAAGAGAGAGAGCTCACATGCATGTGCAGGGTGGGGGGCAGACGGAGAGGGAGAGAGAGTCTTAAGCAGACTCCACACTGAGTGTGAGCCCAACAATGGGCTCAATCCCACAATTCTGAAATCATGACCTGAGCCAAAATCAAGAGTCAGATGCCTAATGGCCTGAACCACCGAGGCGCCCCTGAATTTTTATTCTTGATGGTATGTTTTTGGCCCTGGCCTATGATTCTGCTCAGGACATCATCTCAGGGTCCTGGGATTGAGCCCTGTATCAGATTCCCTGCTCAGCAGAGAGTCTGCTTCTCCCTCTACCCCTCCCCGGCCCCCTACTCTCTCTCTTTCTCTCAAATAAATAAATAAAATCTTAAAAAAAAAAAAAAAAAGAACAGGATTTGAACCCAAATAACGGTGTTGTCTTTCCTACAAATGGCAATAAAATGTATGTTACTCAAAGTACTTGTTACACAAAGCGGAAGTTCCCGATCCTGGGTTAACCCAACTTTCCTTAGCTGTAGAGAACAGAGGTTCACTCAAGCTCCCCTGAGGACAAGTCGCAAACCTGGGGGCCCAGACTGGGAAGCTGCGGGAAAAGGAGCCCTCCCTCAGGTTCCTGCACCCTCTGCCTTGGTGGGGGGGGGGGGGGGGAGTCTTTGCATCCCAGCAGATATCTTGTCTTCTTTCATTTGGTTTCCACTGCTTACTCACCTATGATCTTGGCACACTGTTCTGCAAGCCAGGTCAGTTTCTCCACATTTCCCAAACAGATGCTATTAAGCAAGAACCGGAGGGATGGGGCGCTGTGTCACGCCAGGCTACACCACTGCCCACACCCGGGACCCGATGATGTCATCCCTCACACCCAAGCCCCACGATTGGCTGCCATGGGTCAGGTGACTGCCCTTGGTCCAACCAGCTGTGGTAGGCGAAAGAGGCGTAACCTCTTCGATTAAGTCAGCATCCGAGTCAGTGTGCAATGAGTTTGTGCATTAAATGAATCAGCATGACATTGAAATTTTTAAAAAAATGTTGAGAGATTTCAAGCATTTTTCAGCGAATTCACTCCTGGTTCCACTCAGCTGTTTTCTGTTTGCTGCTGTGCGGTGTGCTTTGCTGCAGAGCTGGGCGTGGGCCAGGCTCGCGGGGCCCGCCCCAGGTGCAGAGTGAGGGACCAATATCACAGGCACGACCCCGGACGCTGAGTGCTGCGGTCACAAGGGCCATTTCCTCCAGCACCGGGGCGAAGTGCGTGCTTGCACCTGACGTGTCTCAATGGGTGTAAACGTGGTTTCAATAAATATCCAGAATCTGTACCAGGAAATGCGTGCACCGCATTCAGGAGGTGGACGTGCTCCGGGGACATGCTCCCCTAAAGAGGTGTCCAGACATGGCCAGCTATTGTCACCTGCCCTCGCCAACAGCTGCTGAGCCCAATAAAATGCAGGGCCTCAGGAAATGGTCCCATTTTTCCCACACACAGGGACGTCTTTGACACTGAGTTAACCATTTGAATCATTATCACGGCGGCAGCTCATTTCGGCAAAAAGCACGTAGGCCCTACTCCACGCCAGATATTGGAGATACTGGTTAGAGAGGGGCTGGATCAGGGACCCCGGAGCTCTGGCGAGTGGGGGAAGAGGACAGTAAGCAAATGTTCACTGATAACAGTAGAAATCGGAGGACACAACAGCTGTGGGCTCTGGAGGATGGGGCATGTCTTCACCGAGTCCTGTATCTTCCAGTCTCTGAGCCAGTGGTTCTCCGAGGCCGGTGTGCCAAGTGTGGGGAGAACACCCAGGACTCACCCACTCCGAGTGTCTGATTCTGTCAGTCTGCATGGGCCCAGAATCTACATTTGGAACACGCAGATGCTGCTTATCCAGGGACCATGCTTCGGGAAACATTACTCTGGGCAGCATAGCCCTGGGGGTCTGACTGCAAGAAAAAAGAGGGGAGCAGCTGGGGCCCCCAAGTCTTAATGATGAGCTACACGCTGGCCATACTGAGCTTGAAGCATGTGCGGAGCAGAAAGCATGAGAACAGAAATGTCCTGTAGACAGTTGAGCCGAGGCGCTCTGTGGACTGCAGCCATCAGCCTGTCGGGGAACAGGGGAGCAGTGGTGTATGGAAGACTCTGGAAGAATTGTCTATCAGCTGAGAAAAAGACAGATGGCCTGGAATACTGGCAGTTGTGTGTCTGTGATGGACAGAAAGAGAGGTAGGGAGAGAACATAAGAACTCACGTTCTCTCCACCCTCTCTCCCAACCACCCTCTCCACCCCCTCCTTCCATCACAGACACACACCTGACAATCTGCCCTCAGTACTTTGCCTTAATTGTGTTCACCTGAACTTTGACAGCTCTGGGACATGGTGCATTTCTCAGGCACCTACTCTTTGCAAGCTCTCTTTACAAGCCCCCTGTGAGCTCCCGGCCTCGTCTGGCCCCACAGGTGACCCTCCTGGAGGTTCTGTAGGTCCTGGGCCAGTCCTGGCACCCTCTGTAGAGGGTGGGTATAGGGAGGCAGTGGGCTGGGAGGAAATGGTGGGAAGGTTGGGGAGATGGTGGGCAGGTGGGGGGAGACGGTAGGTGGGGGGAGACAGTGGGTAGGTGGAGGGGACAGTGGGCAGGTGGGGGGAGGCCAGAGACTCTGGATGGTGTCACTGGAGACCACCTTCATTGGCATTACCTGTGTGGGAATCACCATTTATTGCAAGCCTTGAGGCTTTTGTAACAGTCCATGAGTGTTGGAGACCTGAGGCCTCCCCCGGGATCAGTTGCAAGAAGAGGCCACCTGATGAGGAGAAGCAGCTGATCCAGGAGCAGCATTTAAGCCCTCAGACAAATGCCTGCTACAGGTAAACTCAGTATATACGTAAGAGAGGTGGGTTCACAGCCATGTCTGGATTAACCACACCAGTGCTAGAATACTCCATCGGACCAGCTAAGCCTGGGTGTCTGGCAGGGCTGCAGTCCCTCTAGGGGAGCTGCTAAGTTCAGACCTGATGCTGAGTAGCCAGCTTTGGTGTGGTTATGGGATGACTCTCCGCCCTGCCCTCCTGCACGCTGAGCCCCAGCTAGTTTGATCAAACTGGCAGCATGTGCATGCCAGGGCTCCTGGCCCAATCCCCCCACCCCTGGCCAGGCTGACAAGAGCCCCCTTGCCCAAGAGCAGGCCCCCGGGCTGCGGCAGCTGTATCCCATGGCTGACCAATACGGAGTGGTAGTCACTTGGGCTGCTCCAGCTCCGAGCTCCCATGGGGGCCACTGAGCCATCCACCCAGTCTTGCTTCATCCCTCCCCCTCCACAGGTGCTCCCAAGGACCCGTCCAATCAGTCCTATGCACTAATGTCTACATCAGAGCCTGCCTCACCTCACCCAGAGAAGCCCGCCTGCAGGCTAGCTGAAGATCCGAGGTTCGGGAACCACTTCCTGCTATATACAAATGAAAACCAAAGTGCTGACACAGAATTGCAAAATTTTTGGTGTATTTTCAGTGTTTACACTTAATGCATTAATACCTTTAGCAAAAGTAGCAAAAAAATGCAATATGATTACGCTATCCGTGGGATGATGATAAAGTTTAACAAAACAATATGAATTCACAGTCCCTTCTGCCCAAGACAGCATGTGAGGAAGGCTGGGGAGCCCGCAGGGGAACACAGGCAGGCTGTCCCCCCAGACCTTGCAGCTCCCACAGCCCCACCCACCCACCCTCTGATCACAGCCTCAGCAGCAACCCTGGGCGAGGCTGGCAGGAAAACATCATAGGGCCAGTCGTAACCAGTGACGGGGAAAACCATGAACCAGTTAGGTGGTGATGGTTGCTATGTTTTGGGAGTGGTCTGTGACACTCCCTTGGGAGATAAAGTTAAACTGAATTTGGCTCTGTTCCTGAATCCCTGCCCCATCTTACGCCCTACCTACACCCCCGACCTTTGTGAATTCACATGGGGCTAACGGGATAGCCCCAGACTGAGCCTGCTGGCAATGCAAATGGAAACCATCGGGTAACTGGCTGGTCAGCGCCGAAGGAGCCACGGAATCCTGGAGAATGCCAGCTATGAGGGGCAGACGCGAGTGGGCAGGTGCCAGCCGGCAGGAAGGAGGGCCAAGGAGAAGCCAGGAGGTCAAGAGCAGGACCGCACCCTCTGGGACCAGCCAGCTGTTCCAGAGCGCGCCTCAGCCCCTGCTACCAGGCATACCCCGTGGGACAGCTTTGTTTACGGGCACCTGAGTGAGTCTTTTTTCCCTGACCCCAATAAAACGGGAAGGCAAACAGCAACATTCTAATGAGATATGGGAAGGATTTTTTTTTTTTAAAGCAGCTTGCCCAAGGGTGTTTATTGTGGCCCTATTCATAGCAGCAAAAAAATTGGAAAGACCTCAGATGCCCAAGACATAACTGTGGAGGGGTGATTCGTAGAGAAGATGCCTGCAAGCAAGCAGTTGGACAGAGACAGAACTTGAACTCCCTCCCAGCACGTGGAGATGGACACATGCCCATCGCAAGTGCTGGGAAAAGGCAAAAGGTTATATAAGTAGTTTGCATTTTAAGTACTTTTAAGTCTTCTTGTAAGCTTGGGAATACAAGGGAAATTTAAATGAGATGAAAGGCATTTTTCCACAGATGGCTATAAAAAGAGGTGCCCGGTGTCACCTAGCATTGCTTTCTCTCTCTTTTTCCTTTGGTGTACAGTTGTCCCCCCTTCTCCACGGGGGATGTGTCCTGAGACCCCCAGTGGATGCCTGAAACCAAAGGTAGCACCCTACCCTATCCAGACTATGTTTCTTTCCTGTACATACGCACCTATGGTCAAGTTTTTAATTTACAAATCAGGCACAGCAAGCAATGAACAACAAAAGCTAGTACTAAAATAGAACAGTTGTAAGACACTACAGTGAGAGTTAGGTGAGCGCGGGCTCTCTCAAACACCTGTCATCCTGCACCCGCCCTTCTTGTGATGCGAGGGGTGACGAAACGCTCTCGGGATGAGATGAATGGAGGCGAGTGACGTAGCGCGAGGCTGCTCCTGACTTTCTGGGGATTCGTCAGAGGAGGATCACCGACTTCCGGACCGTAATTGAGGGGCATGACTGTATATCCACCAACGTGACGTCCCTTCCCTCTCTGTCTGCCTCTGAGCTGGGGGCTTCACCAAGGAGCACCCACTCAGGGAGGAGAGAATGTGGGAGCCCAGCTCAAAGCTCGCCCTTGCAGGCAGCCCTGCCTGGCCCTTGGACTGACCTATCAACCCAACAGGGTGGGGATAGGGACAGCCCGTTCCGTTCCATGCAGGACGTGAAGTACGTTCCTTACATGCTGTCATCAGCCTTACTGGGCTATTGCTCTGAGCGTCTTCTTCCCCTAGAAGGGGAGCAGCTCAGGCCATCCTTTGGGCAGGAGAAGCACAGAGAATGATGGTCCCGGGGGGCTGTGAGGGTGCCCACTGTGTATGGGTGCCTCAGTTGAAGGGTCGTCCCTACACTTACTGATGATAATCTTCAGACACCACCCTGTGGCAATGGTGCTGTTCCTTCCCCATGTTGGGGACGCGGGAGAGGGGCACGGTGAGCATGATAGCAAGCAGCAGAGCAGGGAAGGTGCTCACGGCAGGCATGGCTGGTCTCGCATGGCTGAGCCACCCGTGGGTAGCGGTCATGACAAACCCACTGGCTCAGCATATGTCCGGGGTTGGCACCTCGCTGGATACTTTAGACATGTTATATAATCAATTTCATCCACTGTCAGCGGCCCCTGCCTTATGCCTGAGGACACCAAGGCTCAGTGTGGTCGGTGACTTGCCCAAGGCCCTGTGGCAAGTGAGGGCTGTGTCAGATGGAACCCCCACATCTCTCAGCTTCACCGTGATTGATGTTCTCAGTGGCTCTTCTGGAGGAAAAATTGTCCCCTGTGTTGCTGGAACAGACGCATCAATCTCAAAAGACCCTAACTGGGGTGTTTGGTGACAGCCCCAACTCTTAGATGGTGTGGAGGTCCTGAACAGGTGTCTTTTGCAGTTAGCATGGGCATTTGGGCATCAAGTGTCAGAAAGATTCTTTGAGACATTTGATGAACGTGGCAGCAATGGGTACGGAGAACCACATTCTCTAAAAAGTCCCCAGAGCCAAGTGTTATTATTGTGTGCACCTACAATAGAGTGTAACTGATGCCAAGTACAGCTTCAGAAACACCCAGGCTCTGTTGCAGGCCAGAGCCGTCTGTTCGCACTGGAGGGGAGAGTGACAGCTCAGAGTCTCGGGTGAGTACTGACACCCCTTTCCAGCCTCACCCAGCGTTTGCAGGCTTCCTCCCGCACCTCCCCTGGTGGTTGGCAAGCTTACTCTTCAGAAGAGAGCACAAAGCTCTCCCTCGGTCACGGGTATCTGGAGTTGGCCAGAGGCTTCTGAGCAGAACAGTGGCCCCATGACGCAGCTCCTCTCTAGGAGCGCTTTGCACACACCATCTCAGCAAACACCTCTATCCGTTGTGAGGCATTAAGCCACAATGAAAAACGAGAGTTGAGAAAGCGGAACACTGAGTATGGGTATTGGCTCTGGGGACTGAGGACGGCATAGGGCTGGGTTCCCGCCGCTCCTCCACCTGGAGGCCCACGGGGCATCTCACTCCTCAGCTGACCATCCTGGGAAGCTAGGAAGCCTGACTATGCAGGGGGGTGCCATGCCTTCTTTCACAGCCTATGTCCCCCAAGAGAAAGCCAACTCCTTCCCTAGACCCCTCAGCGAAAGTCCTTCCTTTGCTCATCTTCGGTTCCCATGCCCATTGCTAAACTAACCGCAGCATCTCTCAGACAGGGGCTGGGATCACTCCGATGACCAGACCCAGCAGAGAAGAGACAGGCCAGCCCCCAGCACCTTCCCCTGCACCCTGTGCTGTGCCATGTTGGAATTACTGACCCACCGGGTCTGCAAACATAATAAAATGACCTTTGTACTACATTGCCAAGTTTGGGGTGTTTTATTATGTTGCAATAGAATATTGAAGCATTATGCACAAAATTCAGCAAAATATAAAAATTTACAAAAACTGCCATGTAAGGTAAGACGTATTCTCCTGACTTCCGAGCTGAGGACATCGGGTTGAGACAGACCGTATAATTTTTTGTCCTAAACCACACAACTAGTAGGGAGCAATGTTAGATTTGGAACTGGTCCATCTGATTCTAGAGCACACGTTCTTGGCCAGAACGGTATACAGAGCCCCAACCCAGTTCTCCATCTGCTACGCCCTGCAAGGCACAAGGACAGCTGTCTCAGTGGGTGATGATCCCTGCTTCCAAAGCTCCTGATGGCCGCTGCAGGAAGAGTCCTCCAGCAGCTGACGCAGAGATACACACTCTTGGGGAGCGGCTCCCAGCTGTAGCCCTTGCTGACAACACTCTTGAAGCCTCCCTGGACTCTTGGGTCCCTTGTTGATGTGCTAGCTGAGTCTATGCAGCCGTGCCTGTCAGGGGTGTTCCCGGGGGTCCTCTGCTCCAAACGTGCATGGCTCCTTCAAAGGCTCCGTTGTGCCCAGCACAGTCCTGGTAAGGAAGCCTCTGTAAGAGCTTCACTGCCATCACCCGAACTGCCCTTCCAACTAGTTACAGCGTTCGTGGATGGTCAGTATCTCAATCAGGGTTTGTTAAGTGAATGTGGTGTTTGCAGACCCAGAACAGACTCCAGAGCCACTGGTGGGCTGGTGTTCCCAGGGTTTTCAGAGTTGCGTCACTTCCTGTCCTATTCCTCCCCCTCCCTCTGCAGACCCCTGCAGATACCAAGCCTCGTGAGGTTTTGTCCTAAGGGAAACCTGAGGGGGTGTCTCACAGATGGATGTTCTGTTTGGACTCGTGTCTCAGTTAGAGCCACGGCATGTATGTCCGCCTTTATGGCATGCAAATCTTGACCTCCTGGCCACTTCCCTCCAGACCAAAGCCTTGTCTCATCCTTGCCTGAGCGCTGAGTACCTGCTCTGGACTTCTCTCCATGGCTGCACCTGGCAGCTGCCTCCATCCAGTTGCCCTATGACAGATGTTCCATGGTCACCTGGCATTTCGTCACCCACTTGAAGACTCCTACCTCTTGTGGACTTTTTGGATATACTGTCTCACTGCATCTGCTCTGACCTGGACCCACCGTCTCTAGGGGTGGCTCCTCCCCTTGCGTGTTTCTGGGTCTGCTCATCCTGTGGGTGTCTTTGGTCTCCAGAGGGTCAGAATTCCCAAGTTCGAATCCCAACCAGCTTGCCAAACTCCCTAAAAGCAGGGGGGTGGGTAGGGAGGGCAGGTTGAAATGTGCAACTTGAAAGAGTGTTTAACATCTTCTTTCACACTGGATTCAGGGACACATGCCTAAGTAGAAATGATATCACATTTTATGATTCTAAAACCAGTGAAAGCCCCTTTCCCAAAGAGTGAGAAATTCACAATGTTGAAATCCAAATTGCAGGATTTTGCACCAAAGAAATCCTATTAGGCCATACATTTAAAAACTGGGTACATGAAAAATCACACAGTGACAAGAAATGACCACGGAGATAAGAGGAACGGTGCGAGATGGTGGGACTGAGAGATGTGCCTTCAAATACCAGCTCTATTGTTAGGTGACCTTGGGAAGTCACGGAGCTCTCCTGAGTCAGCTTCCTTGACTGTGAGATTGGGACAGTAACATTGGCCTTGAAACGGATTGCTTGGATTAACTGCAATGTGGACACAAAGTGCCTCGGATGGTATACAGGGTGAGGGATGCATCAGACAGCTAATCGTCCGCCAGTGGTGAGGCCTATGCCCAAGAAATGGGGCTTGTTTTGAGGGCAGAGGAGAAAAAGAAAGAGGAAGAAAAGATAAAAAGTAAGGGGAAGAAAAGAAAAAAAAATTCTCCTGGAGAAACCTGTCCTAGATAGTCATTCCATCTTTAAATCGTGTGAGTGCTCAGTAACAGTGACTCTGGGTTACAATTGCATCTGAATAAGCAAGGGGCGCCTGGGGTGGCCCAGTCGGTTAAGCTCTGCCTCTTGACTTTGGCTCACGTCATGATCTCAGGGTCGTGAGATGGAGCCCTGCCTCAGGCTCTGTACTGGGTGGGGAACCTGCTTAAGAGTCTCCCTCCCTCTTGGTCTGCCCTGTCCCCACTCCACTCTCCCTCTCTCTCTCTTAAAAAAAAAAAAAAGGAAAGAAAAGAAAAAAAGAAAAGAAAATGAATAAGCGAGAAGGACTCTGCCCATTATCATGATACAGATGCGTGGAGCAGGAGTGCTGGGCCCCAGTGGACGGAACACTGGCTCCCCCAGCCTCCCCCCGGACAGGGATTCTCACCACCTCCAGCACAGGCTGCCCGAGCCCTCCAGTGTGCTCCAGGATTATCCGTTCTTTCTCTGTGTAGCCTCACAGGACGACGTGCAGGCAGATTAATCCTCTTAAACATTAAACAAGGTATGCTAACAGTGGCAGCTTCTGGGAGCCACAATTCAAACATTAACTTTGCAACGCGGCCTTGCAAACAAACCTTCGCTACCCTTCTCACCCACCACGGACGTCACGCTCATACTGAATCTTCAGTAGCTCTAAGTAAGTTTTACCAATGAACGAGTTTCCTTCTTAGTTTGGATTCTCCTATTAGCTCTGGAATGTTGGTTATTAAAAACCATTCAGCATATTGGGCTGGAAATATATTTCATTAAAGTTGGTATGATATTAGTGGTTAATTAACTTCTAATTGAGTAAGGGCTCACTTGATTTTTTTTTAAGTGGCTGAAAAGGAGCTCAGTTTGCATGCCTTGGGATTCAGAACTGTGTGCTTCCTACCCGTGGGACTCTAATTCCTGGTCCTTCTAGAGGAGGTCGGGGGTCTGAGCTTTCACTGCCGTATGGGCCACGTGCTTGGGGCTGGAGGCTGCTGGTCATCCACTAATCAGCCACTCCTCTCCTGCTAGTAGAACCTGGACCCCCAAGAGAGAGGTTAGAAGTGCCAGGTGCTGCTAGGGCTTGGGTCCAAGACCATATTTTGGCCACTGAGATATGAGAAGAAATCTCCTGGAGCCTTTTAGAATGAGGCAAGAGAGGAGAAATGTCCCCTTTCTGCCTTTGGATGCAGCTGTAAGAGGACCCAGCTCCTGGAGCTCTATCTGCACTGTGGCCTTCGTAGCAGTGGGGATAACCATCAGGCAAAGGCAGCAGTGGGAGTTGACCTAGGGCAGGTGGAAAGAGCCCGGGTCCTGGCTGATGGTGGCGAGCCCTGCTCTGTTCCCAACTGCTCAAAACACCCGAAGGAGCACAGCAGTCTTTCAGTGATGATGGACATGTCTTGAAAAGAGCCCCAGGAGGCACCTGCAAAGGCTCCCTCAGCTCTCTGCTGCTCCGTGATGGGCTCTTCCTACTCCGGCCATGAGCTCTGCCTGAGTGCTCCCTCCCTCTGGGCCAGGGTCAGCTTGGTCTCATCACAGCCCTAAGATACCCAAACAAGACTCCATGGCAGCTCGGCTGACCCTGAGGCTCTCCCACTCGCTCCTGTGGCAGGGCACTGACTTCAGGGGTGACAGGGTCCTGCCCTTACCCCAAGCAACCTGGTGTTAACCCTTGTGTACCCACGGCAAAGCCTCCTCCTCTGTGTGGCCCCAGAGGGCTGCTGCCCCATGAGAATGGGGGCCCACATGGCCAGATGTGCTGCTGTTTCAAGGAAAGCAAAAACTGATTTTATGGGGAAAATTTAACAAAATTTTAATCACGGTATAGACACCCCCCCCCCCAATATCACCATAGAGAATGCGTAGGTCGTAACCAACTCATGTGCACCAGTTGCCCTCATCTCCTGCTCTGCCACGGCTCTCAGAGCCCAGCTGTGGCCTGCAACTGCTCACCCCCAGTGTTTAGAACCTTCTCTCTCTATTGTCACAACCCACATCATCCACACCAGCAAAAGTCCCCAGCCGCTCTCCGGGCTCCACCCCGGAGTCAGATGGAGCTTTCTACAACTCAGCTGCGATTGGCCAGCTCCTCTAGAGCACCAGCTGAACAGGCAAAACGAAGCAAAACCTCTGGCCCTCACCTCACAGCACCTACAAGACTAGCTCAACTTGGATTACAGATCTAAACATAGGAGCTTAAAACTATGAAACTTCTAGAAGAGAACTGTTGCAGGCCTTGGGTTCTGAGATGGGGTGCAAGAAACACACCACAAAAGGATCATTTGATAGTTTTTAACCTACAAAATTAAAAACTTCTGCACTTTGAAAGACATTGTGAAAGAAGGAGAACGGGTGGGAGAATGTACTTGCAAGACCCGTATCTGCTAACATACTGGAATCCGTCATATATAAAGAGCTCTCAGAACTCAATAAAAAAGCAACCAATGTGATTAAAAAAAAATGGGCCAAAGATATACTTCAGAAAAGAATGTAGATGCATAGCAGATAAGCTCAGGCAAAAGTGTCCCACATTATTTGCCAGGAGGAAAACTTAAATTAAAATCAGAATGAGATACCATGACACCAACCGAAATGGCTAAAACTCGAAACACTGGCAATACCATGTATTGATCAAGGTGTGGAAGTGAAACACTCAGACATTTGTGGTGCAGCTGCAGCTGCAGCTGGTACAGATCACTTTGAAAACAGTTCGGTGGTTTCTTGCTTCTAATTATTTACCCGAGAGAAATGAAAACTTACGTTCCCAGAAGAACCTGGGTAGCAGTTTTATTCCTAGTTACCCCAAACTGGGACTTGCCCAAATTTCCATTAGCCAGTAAGTGGATGAACACCTTGAGGTAAGGGCAGCCATGGACTGTCTTCGGCATTAAAAAGGAACAAGCTATTGATTCATGGGCCAACATCGATGAATCTGTGATGCATCAAGCTAAGGGAGAGGGCCAGACAGAAAAGGCTACATACTGTGTGATTCCATTCCTATGACAATCTTGAGAAGGCAAAACAAGGAGCAAGGGGGGTAGATGAGAGGCTGCCAAGAGTGGGGCAGAGGAGTGATGTCAAGGGGCCAAGAGGGAAGCTTTTGGGTGATGAAACAGGTCTATATCTTCACTGACATTGTGGTTACACAACCGCCTACCTTTCCAAAACCCCATGTGATTTTTCCTGAAGGTAAAATAAATCCCGATAAACCAGTCTTAAGAAAGGTCCTTCGGTGAGCCCCTGTATGGGGTGTAAAGTCATTCTGATTAAAGCTACCTCGTGCAAAGGAGAGTTCCCAAGAAGAAATGGATTTCCATGGAAATCTAAAACAAGAGCTGCAAGTCACTGGGAACCAGAGAGAAGGGACACAGAGGGCATCTATTTGGGGCTACTATCAGCACCTCCCATGACAAACTGAGCCCAGCCCAGCTGTTTCTCACCTGTCTGGCTGTTCCAGAACCGTGTGAGCACTTCCCAACTCCCAGGTGCAGGCATTGATTGGCCCCATCCTTCCACCCAAGTGGGAATCCTTGGGCCAAGTGTCACCTCCCCTCCCCAAATCAATTGCTCCTTAGGGACCATGGAAATCGGGGTGGTTGGGGAAACTAGGGGAAATCGGATTGGATGGACCCAGGAGGGAAAGCTCTCACTCCCTCTCATCACCTTTGGGATAAAGGAGAAACTCCTGAGCATGACAAATGGTTCCTTCTTACCTTTCCAGCATGGTCTTTTGTCACATCTCCTGATGCCCCCATGTCTTCCAGCCGTGTCCCCCATATTGTATACCTAAATTTGGCTACCTGGTAGATTCTTTCTCTGCTTTGGTGAGGCACAAGCCTCGCCTTCCACTTAGCTCCTGCTTTGCAGAACTTACCATCTTGGGCCCTCCAGGGCTCCACTAGGGCATTGCTACCATGGGGAAGCCTTCCCTGAATGCCGCCAGGCTCTCCACCTCTGTATGCAGGGGGAGGGGCCGGCCTGTATTCATTCCTCAGTTTTAAAGGAGTCAATGAATCCCTGTGTTTGAAATACTGGTGTGCAAGTGGCTCACGAAGGAGCCTGTTAAACATACAGACTGATCCCAGAGGGGCAAACTCTATGGGGCGGGGTTTGGCCCAGGGGGTCGGCAGTGCAAACAGGTGCCTCAGGGTTTCTGTGGCAGGCATGGTAATTGTATTATGATTACAGATCAATCCCCACCCCACGGTGAGGGGCTGGGCAGGTAGTCCATAATGCTGTTGACTACCGGCTTCCAGCTCTGACTGCCAAGGACATGCCCTGGCAGCCCCCCCACCCCACCTCTGCACACAACGGGGCCTCACTGCCTGGCCTCACCCATGTGAGAAGTGAGGGCCACTTCTGGCCAGAGCATTTCACCATCAAGGTGCCGCTCAGCTCTTCTCCTTTCCTTTGCCAAGGCTGCTGGCTGTGTTGGAGACGGTGCCCGGGTTCCAGGGCTTACCATTCCTTTCCTCCATTCATTTAACTCTATTGATACCTTCATTCGCAAGATACTGTTTTGCAGTGATGACTTATTTCACAGAGTGCCCGGCACTCCCCCTGCTGGGATGATACTGGTGAACAGCACGGGGTTAGCCTTGCCTCACACCTACAGACAACGGAGACAGATAGGAACCAATTCCTTACTAATTATAATAGGAGTCTATCAGATTCTCTGCTTTCAGCTGAAGGCTTCTAGCCCATGGTTGCATAACTGAATTCCTCACTGTCATGAAATCCTGTCTCTCGTCCTGACACCTCATTGCAGCAGTACATTTCCCCTCAGTGAAGCTCTTGAACGCAAAGCCACTCAGCCTGGCCTCGGGGAGGCTGGGTTCTCTAGGGTAATTCATCCACTGTGTGGCTGTATTCCACTGGGGTTTCCATCCTTCTAAAAGGGAACATGTGGCCAGGGAGCATTTGGAATTTGCAGCAGGAGAAGGCAATAAGGTGCAATCTGCCCACAGAATTGGCTCGGCATGGGGGACAGCTGTAGCTTCTAGAGCCACAACAAGAGTGACAAGTTCATGAACTTGTGTCATAAAGTGATACTGAATGGGCCCTGCCCGGAAGGGAGAGGCATGCGTGGATGTCTACGCAGAGCTGGGAAATGTGGGGAATGAGGGCCTGTCCCAGGAATTCTGGGGATCGATGTCAGCAGGAAAACACTTGAGGACATTTATTTTGATCCCTTCTCAGTGAATAGTAATGTTCGAAAGCCCATCCATGTTGAGGCAGCTAAAAGCGATACCTGACCCCGGACTGAAGTTTGGGAACAAAACACTATAAAGGACAATCTCAGATCCACCGGCAAAATTGGAATATGGACCTAGATGACGTACAAGTATTTTACAGAGTAAATTTATGAATTTGGTATCTGTGTTATGGTTGTGTAAGAGAATATCTCTACTTTAGGAAAGACACATCGAACTATACAGGAGCAAAGGACTACCGTGTACGGAGCTTGCCTACAAATGATGCAGAAAAAAAATACGCCTTTGTATACAGGTGCTTTTTGAACATCTATAAAAGCCTCCTGCCTACCAGGCTTTCTGAGTGGTGCAGGCACTCCTTCCCGATCGGGGCCTTCGGCAGAGCTGTAAGATTCAAAGCTTATATACTTTGGAGAAGATGGCCCCAAATTAAGTTTTCTCTTTAATTTTCTCCATCCTTTGTCTACAACAGGAGTCCTTGTGTTTCGTTCTTCCAGGAATCTAAAGCTCCTTGGTATCATTTTCTCTAGATGTTCACCTTACGGTTTTCTGAGCTTGGAGCAAACCCTAGATGCTTTCAGGAGGCCTATTTCAGTAACGGGAATGGATGACCTTTCATTGATACATTCCGTCCCAAGATGGGAAAAGCAGGAGCTATAAAAGTGCCATAAAGGGTTTTGGCGTAATGCTTATTCTGTGCTGACTTTTGACCTTCAGCAAGTTATTCAATCTGGGGAAGATTCGGTTTCCTACTCCATACAGTGGGCATCTCCCAAGGTCCAGAGTGGGGCCTCAGTAAGACGGTTAGTGAATGTTTGGCACAAAATGTGTCCTCAGTAAAGGTAAGTTAACACTGTAGCTGTTTCCACAACATCAAGACCCAGAAAAAGATGTAATTATTGTTACTATCGTATATGTACTGTAGTTTTGATCGGGGAGAGACGTTAATAATCATATCGATGACAATGGTTTCCATTAATTCAGGGATTCCTTCGTGCCAGTCACACTACATAACAGCCATGATCTCATTTAATCCCTAGGACATCACCCTCGGGCAGGCGCATTAGCCCATTTCCAAGATAAGGAAACTGAGGCTTGGAGACGTTAAGAAAATATGTAGTGCTTCCCCATTCCACCCGCACTTGGGTGTTCGCCTGCAGATGGGTAAACTGAGGCTCAGAGAGGCGAGGCCCCAGACCTGGCTGGCTGTGGGCAGACACTGCAAACCCTGGTTCTCCTTTCCCGGACCTGGACCGCCAGCCCACCGCGGAGTCCGGGCAGCCGCCGCTCGTCCTTCAGGTCCTTCTGCTGCGCCCAGGGTCGAGGATTTGGACTGCACGGTGAATACCTAGAGTTTCAAAGAATTCATTCCCAAATTGCCTTTCGGGACAGGTCCGACGTGTCCTTTGCTGGCGCCCCAGCTTGGGCGGCCGGGACCCCTCGTCTGGGGGTACCGGGCGTGCCAGGGGGGTGGGGCAGGACGCGGGATCCCGGTGCCGCAGCGCAGCGGCGCCTCCCCGCTGGTTCGGCCCCCGGCGCCCCCCCCCCCCGCCCCGCCCTGCAACCCAGGCCGCGGCTCCGCCCGCGCTGGCGGCCGCCGAGCGGTCCGGGCTGTGGCGGTGGCGGCGGCAGCGGCGGCGGCGGCGGCGGCGGCGGGAGGAGGAGCAGGAAAAGCTGCCGGGGGAGGAGGCGGAGGCGGCGGAGGCGGGCGGAGGCGGGCGGCGGCGGGCGGGGCCGGGAGAGTTTAAAGCCCAGCGAGGGGGTGGGGAGGCCGGGAGGAGGCAGGAAGGGACGCGAGTGGCGCGCCGGCGGCGGGCTCGGCTGGGAGGCCGCGGAGACCCGCGCGAAGCCCAAAGTTTGCGCGCAGCCCCTGGGCGGCGGCGCGCGGGGGCCGGGACCGCCCTGCGCGCCGCCCTCGCCCGCCCCGGCCGCGCCGAGGGTCGCCGGCGGCCACGCGGAGGCGGCCGGGAGCGGCGCCGCGGCAGGTACGGAGTTGGGCGGGGAGCGCGGCGGCAAGTTACTTTGTGGTCGGCGCAGCCGGGCCGGGAGCGCGGGCGGTCCCCGCGCCGTCATTGTCTGCGCGCGGGCCGGCCGGCCGGGGACGCCGGGCGCCGCGGGGGCGCGGCGGGCGGAAGGGCGTCGCCTCCGGGCCGGGGGCTGCGGCGCTCGGCGGGGAGCCGGCGGCTGGTAGCGGGGAGCCGGCGGCGGGGGGCTAGCAAGGCGCTCCCGGCCCGGCAGCCAAGGGGCCGGGCGGCGCCTTCCCGAGCCCTCCCGTCCGACGCCGGCCGCCCGCGGGCTGGGACTGGGCCGGGAGGCTGCGTGCGCCGGGCCCTCGGGGTCGAGGCCGCCCGGAGGGTGGGCTGCAGGCGCCCCTGCAGCCCTGGGTGCGCCCGCGCCCGGCGACTGGGGCGGTGAGGCCGGGCTCTCCCCCAGCCGGAGCGTGGCCCGGCCGTGGAATCTTTTTTTTTTTTTGGTTCTCTTCGTGGCCCCGTTACCCGCCGCCGGGGCCTAACACCAAGCTGTGGGCTCGCGGATCAGCCGCCCGCCAGCCGTGGAAATGTGATAAGAGCCAGACCGTTCGCAGAAGGAAATTTCTGATGCAACTCTCCGCCTTCGCTGGTCGCCTCTCCAAAAGCCTGCTTTGCCACTGCCCTCGAGCATGTGCGTTATGGAAATTAGGGGTGTTCTCGACTTTTGATTGTGTTCATCTTTTCTTGGGATTGGAAGAAACGCCGACTTTTTGTCATTTGCTCTGACCGAAACGGTGGGTAGCGTAGGGGAGCCACAGGTGACTTTGACCCGGTCGTGGATCTCAGCGACACATTGGAAAGAAGGCTTTCTTGCAAACGTCGTAGTCACTTTCATTCAAGAGATGCAAAGAAAAAGCCCAAACAAGTAGCGCTCGTGAGTAAATATGCATTATTGCACAACTTTCTCTGTGCTGCTGTTTACAAGGCCAGGCCCAGAACACTTTGTTTCCGAAAATGCTGATTCAGCCGTTTGCAGCCCCCGAGGTTCAGAAATGGTGCTCTATTTAACGTTTCGCTCAGTTTTACTAAGAACACATGTTGGTAGCACAGCAACAGGCGTTGACTGGGGGTTTATGGCACAAAGCTGGTGATTTTTCGCCAGAGTTGACCCAGCGTCCGCCTCTCTCTTTGCAAGAGGAGAAATAGGAAGAAGCTAGGTTTCTGGAGAAGGAACAAGTTGTGACTTATGGCCACGGCGAGGTGTCTCGGGGGGTATTTTATTAAGGAGAAGCCCTGAAACCAAATGTGTTTCCAGGAATGATGCTAAATGACTTTTTTTTTTCTGTGAAAAATCTGAACTCTAGGGTTACTGTGCATAATACTTGAGTTTTGTTGGGAACACTTAAAGAGAAGGGCCACACAGGCCAATCCCCAGATTACAGGGAGGGAATGTGAGGACAGACAGAGTTACACACCCGGCGAGTGTCTCCTGTAACTGAGAAGCAGAGCTCCGGGGACTGCTGTAGTGTTTCACAGTGTACGGGACTCCTTAGAAGCCTCCTTGCTTTCATCCTGTACAGCCCGCTAATCCCTGTTTTACAGGTATGGAAACTGAGGCTCAGGAGCTTACTTGGCATGCTGGGGTCACAGGGCCAGCAAATGACGGAGCTGTCACCAGGACCTAAGCTTTGGATTTTTTTCCCTTTTAGTCCTGTGTGTTCCATGCTTCTGCAAGAGTCCATCTGCCTCTGAAAGAGAGAAGTGGCCCGGAGGAGGTTCCTCCTTCCAGCCACACACCTGTCGAAGCAGGAGGCTCTGTTACCGCTCTGGGGGCTCCCCATCTTCCAGATTGCTGTCCTGTCACCAGGCCTTCATCGATTTGTACACTTTTTGTACTTACATCCACATTTATTTGGGGAGGAAGCTTTGATGTCATGAGTTCAATATGGCAAGTTCTGTTTAATGGAATTAAAACGGTGTTTTAATAAAAGCTGTGCATCCCTGAAGTCACCAGTTGCCCTGTTGCCTGTGGTCTGTACCACTTTTGGGGCAGTGTTGGGGTGGGCAGAATGCCTTTCCTTTGTGAGCCGGGAACCCAGAGCAGGGTGGGTTTGTGCCAGCTACTTGTTTAGGGGTTTACTGGTGGTGGCTGGCAGGATTGGAACCCAGGACACCCACAGTGACTGCCCGACTAGACAGAGCCCAAGTCAGAATCTAAGAGCTAGCACAGAACTTTGATTTTGGTGGGGTGGCTGGTCTGAGACTTCACAAGGTATAGAAACCAAACTCCTGCTTGAACAGAAGCAGCTTTTGTGCCTTCGGCTTGGTCTCAAGAGCTGTAGAAATTCTGGGTTGGTATATCTGATAAAACCTAATGCTTTGAAGGTGGCCTAATTTAAGGAACCTATTTTCTTGGAATTCTGTCCGTCTCTGCAGGGGAAGAAAAACCCACAGAGTGGTAAGGATGTTTTTGAGTCAGGGTCAGAACTCAGAGCTGAGGGGTCTGTTCTTGCAGCCGGGAGGAAGCTGGTGTCTTTGCATGTGCGCAATATCCCCGTCTGTTAAGCCAACATGGAAATGCGTGGGCTCGTGGGGAGAAAATCCTTGCCTTGTCTCAGCATTTAAGTAACCAGTCATGTTCAAAATTTAAATAAAACTTTTTCTGCTAGTGAAGATTTGTTCTCTTTAACCGGTCTTTAGTTTTTGCTCAACTGTCAAATTATGGGAAATTATGGAAGGAATTAAGACAGTGGAGCGACTTGGTGGGCGAGGCTTGGCAGTCAGGGTGCTTTGGGGATCTGGTGACCCACGAGGTCTGCGCGCTAATGGGTGTGGAGCACATCTCATCCATTCAGGCCCTGGCGGGAGTCTGATCTGTGTTCATATTTTAGCTGCACGCTCCTGGCGAGCTATCTGCTCCCCCGCCTTCTCTCTCCCTCTGGTGGGGACACCTTTGCCTTCGCTGCCCTCGTTGGCTTGGAGGAGCTTCTGAACTCCTCTCCGAGGAATGGGCTTTTGTCCCTGCTCCTGGGGATCACAGGGCCTGTTAACTGGAACGAGATGAAAGCAGGGGGAGCATAAAACCGCAAGCTCCCGGAAGGGCTGACGGCTCTTCTTTAATGTTGGGAAGAGAAATGGTGTGACTGTCCTTTGAGATGGCAACCCAGAGAGCCCTGTTCTGGCGTGACGGAAGGTCATTGCAGAGGCAGAAACCAGAGTGATTCTGACTTTCTGCTGTTGGGGTTCACCGACTCTGAGGGGATCTCTGTTTTTGCCTGTGCCGTGGCGGAGATGGCATTGAGACGGAGAGGAGCCTCGGGGCTCTGTGTCCAGGTGGAAATCGGGTGCCTGCCCAGAACTCAGGTTGTTTCATCACCACTGGATGCCACTGGGGAAACTAGAATATTACTCCTATTTTTCAACATCGAATTTATACACAGGCTTTGTAGAGACCTTCCTTGATTGTTGAGATCCTTGATTTGAGGACTGATTTGGGCTGGAGCTGCCAGAGTGGATGGTGTGTTTTGGCACCTCCTTTGGGAATGGGTGCTGGGGAGGAATCCTGCTCCGTTTCTGCTCTGCGCAGGGTAGTGGCCTGTCCTGACGTTTGCATGAGGGCTGCTCATGCAGCCCCGGGATCCAATTTGACCCCGGGATCCACTGTTTCCTGGTGCGGTGGGCCTGAGCAGGGTAACTAATAAGCTCATGGGGAACACGGGAGCCAAGGGTGTGTTTACCGGCAAGGGCTGTTGGAGTGGTGTGGCCCTCTGTGTAGTGGTGACGCTTAGCTAGAGCTCGGACACCCCACTTCTGTGCACACTCAGCCTTGTCTTTGAGCAGCTTGTGTGCCTGATTATCCTGTTTTCTATTAATCCACGAGGTCTGCGAGAAAGAAGCTCTGCTTTTCATCCCTTTGCCTGCCGGTGCTTGGCGGGTGTTCTCTGCCAGACCTTGTTGAACGGACCATAACCTGCTTTGAGCACCAGTCTCTGTAAGGATCCTTTTCTGACCTACCTGTAGCAGGGTCGGCTGGAGCTCCTCACAGCTGGGATTCCAAGAGTAAAGATGGGTGGTGGAACATAGACGTTACCTGGGGGCAAAGCATTTGAACCAGAGGATAGTGAGTAACAAGGCATCTGCAGCTGGTTCCCCTGGACCAGGAACAAGAGAGGCGGAGACCCCTGGTCTCAGGCATGCGGGGTCAGGTGGCGTCTGTTGTCAGGACCCCAAGATTGGTTGGTGTCTGGAGTCTACAGAGTCACTTAGCCCGGCTGGGACAGAAATGAGCTAGGGCCCTGGATGCTGACGGGCTGACCGTGCCCCTGGGAAATGGCTCTGCGCCCCGTCCAAGGGCTGTGCTGGTGGGTGGCCCTGCATCTCCCTGAGTCCTGGCTGGGTTTTCCAGCCGGGTCAGTGAGCCCAGGCACCGGGCGCTGCAGTCTTGCCTGGTAATGTGGGCCCCGAAAGCACTTGGTATCGGAGGAGCTGCATGCATGCTGGCCCTCAGTGTTGCATCCTTATTGTCCTCTGGAAGCAAGGCTGGCAGCTGGGACCCTTTGGTGTCATTGTCACCACAAATAGAACTGCAAGGTGACCGTGCTCTGTCTGGCCCCATCTGGAGCTATCGGGCACCACCCCACCCTGGGGGGGGGGCTCTGAGAATACAGAACTGTGAGGGATGCCTGAACACCCCTGTGTACCTTTTCTCTTGTCTTGTCACGTGGGAGCCACCAGTGAGGACCTCCCGGGCTACTGACCACAAGTCGCCTGGATCCCCCTTGAGATGCTTCTCGGGGTGCAGAGACCCTGCAGGCACTCACTTCTCTAATGAGCTGGACCTTTGGTTTGCTTATTTATTTATTTTTTTACCTATCATCCCTGGGAGTGTCCTCTCCCCACCATTTGTGAGTTGAGAACTCCCCTTGATGTACAAACTTTTCTCAGATCACATATCTAATAGTGGTCATTTTAGGAACACATGCGTCAGGAAGCTCATAGTGAGCGACTGGAAAGCTGCTACGAACTGAGGAACTTCTTTTTTTTTTTTTTTTTTAAAGATTTTATTTATTTATTTGACAGAGACAGAGACAGCCAGCGAGAGAGGGAACACAAGCAGGGGGAGTGGGAGAGGAAGAAGCAGGCTCATGGCGGAAGAGCCTGATGTGGGGCTCGATCCCAGAATGCCAGGATCACGCCCTGAGCCGAGGGCAGACGCTTAACCGCTGTGCCACCCAGGCGCCCCCGAACTGAGGAACTTCTAAGTTTAGAAGTTTGTACACTAGCCTCATGTGGACAGGAGGGCTCATTTGGTTTAAGGACGATACCTTGCTCCAAATCTGGGCTCCTGCTTGCAAATCTTGCCACCAGGTGGGGGGTTGAACTGAGTGATGTGGAAGCCCTGCTCCGGATCCTCTGTGGCCCAGCGCAGGCCAGGGTGTGTTCCCCAAGGGCCTTCAGGCTGCTTTTCCTAGGATGCTGTCCTCTCCCCCAAAATTCTGTGGGACTCACGGAAACCCGGCTAGGATGTTTCTAGAGAAATGTGAAGATGAGACCGAGGCCTACGTCTCCCCAGGGTGTGTGGGAGCTTTGGAGGAAGGATAAGGCAGGATGGGGCTCTGTGCCCCCGACTTGGACTGTCTCCACACCAGAAGCCTGGCTCTTCTCCCCACCCTGCGGCATGTAGGGCTGCGGTGGGCACAGACAGCCTCCCTAGGTAGGGGCCCATCCCCTGCTCTCCTGGCCCGCCACCATACAAGGTCCCTCCATTTGCACTGTCCCCCGGCTTCCTAATCCCTCAGCACCCGGGGCAGACCGTTGTTAAATTTAGTTTGATTTTGTAATTAGAATGATCTATGTGTATGAACAGTCAGCTCCCCAGAAGTAACCAGGTTTAGTTTTTTCTGTACAGATTTATCCATGTTTCTAAGCAGATGTCCCCTGTTTCTCATGTGCTTCTTTGACTTCTCTGCCTGGAAGGTGAGGAGTCCCGGCCCTGTCCGTCCGGTCCCTGTCCTGCACTTGTACATCCTGTCTCTCCGGGGACGGGCTGGGCCATCACGCACTGCTGACCCTGTGGGGGCTGAGCCGCGAGGTGCCCTGTGCTCCCGTTCCCTGTCTCGCCAGACATTGTGCTTGCTCAGGGAGTGCTTTTGCATTTGCTGGGTAGTTACCTACTCAGCACTCCCTGCCCCACGCGGAATCTTCCTTCCCCATCAACCTGGCCGTGCCCTTTGCCTTTCTCAAGGATCCCGTGACTCTTTCCTCGTTTCTTCCCACAGTGGGATGGAGAACATTCCATGGTAGCTTCCAAAAAACAGGGACCTGCCAATTCTTGAGACCTTGTGTGTCAGCAAACATCCTTGTTCTCCTCTCAGATACGTTTGTTCAAGGATAGAGTCTTAAACTGCAGATCGTTTTCCCTCAAAAATTTGAAGGATGTCACTGTCTTTAGGCAGAATGAGGTTGAGAATGAACCTGATCTGATTCTTGATTCTTGGTATGAAACCTTCTCAGTGTTGTGGGGTTTTTTTTCCGTTTTTCTTTTTTTCCCTTTTTTCCATGTCTAGAAGCTTCTGGGATTTTCTTTTTTTTTATCTTTGGAGATCCCTTGTAGAAGTGCCTTGTAGGGGGGTCTCCATCTATTGTGTGGGGTACAGCGAGAGTCCCTTCAGGCTGGAAACCCAGGTCCTTCAGGTGTGGGACATGTTTTTTAATTCTTTAATTTCTTTTCTTGTGCCTTTCCCTTTCTCTCTTCCTAGAGTGGCTTTTGTTTGTTTGTTAGGCTCTGGGACTGTTTCTCCAATTACTATTTCCTGTTTTCTATCTGTTCTGTTGTTCGAGGTTGTGCAGTATGTCAGGCTAACTTTTAAAACTTTCTAGTGGATTTTAAATTTCTGTTTTAATTTTTAATCCCCAAGGACTTCTCTGATTCTTTTCTTTCAGTAGACTTTGTTTTTCAGAGCAGTTTTTAGATTTACTGCAAAACTGAGCAGAAAACAGATTTTCTGTGTGCCCCTCCCTGCCACGGATGGCCTCCCCCCACCCTCAGCATCCCCAGCAGAGCGGGGCATCTGTCAGTGAACGTACAGCGACACTCCATCATCACCAAGAATGATTATTTTAATTTTAATGGCATAACATCTTTTTTTCATAGATATGGTATTTGTTAAATTTTAAGGGGGGTATATTAATTTCTTTTTTTTTTCTTATATAGTTCCTTTGTCAAATTTTTACATTATTGTCACATTTTTCTACACATTTGTGCCTGATATAGGCGGAAAGCAGAGCCTGTGGCAGGTGAGAGCTTACAGGTGTGCTTTATTTGGATGTCCAAGCCTGGGGAAGCAGAGGTGAAGGTGGGAGGGAGGCATGAACGAGGGCGGTGTGTGATGGGTGACTCCAGATTGTCACTGTCCCCACACAGTCCTGGGGCTGGGGTGGGCTGGAGAGGGATTCATCTTCCATTCGTGCCCACCTCTGCCTGCTGGGCCGTGGGTGCAGGCCGGTGAGTGCTGGTGCAGGCCGCGTGGGCTGACCTTCCTCATCCACGGGGCCTACCGGGTCTGTGCCCTGGTGGTCGCCCCAGCAGTGGTCAGACAGAGGCCGAGACATGTGAGGCTGACAGGGTGTGTCCGACGCACTCTGCTTAGCCTCTGTGTTTCAGGTTCAAGGCTTTGCTTAGACGTCTGGGCCCTTCTCTGACAGCCTGCTTTCAGAGGCATCCCTGAAGAGCTGACGGTGGGCCTCAGGGGACCGTTGTCTGGCTGTCCCGTTGTGTGTGGGGGGCCTTGGTGCCCACGGCTTAGGACGTTTCTTCTTGGCTGGGTAGACTGTGTGCAGAAGCCTCTTTATTGCTGACGAGGCAGGCTACTGTGGGCTCTGGGGACATCGGCAGTCCTGCATCACCTGCCCCCGGCCCACCTGTGCCCAGCGTGGTCCCAGAGGCTCAGAGACCCGCTGCTACTTCTGGAAAGCAGCCCAGTGTTCTGGTGGTGAGAGCAGGGCATTCGCCTGGCTGATGGCTGGGTGGGGTGGGGGGGATGCGGCTCCAGCTGGTCCTTTGATGGGAGTTAATGCTCTTGTCTGGACCCTGCCCTTCCTGCGTGGCCAGAGGTAAATGGTGGTTCTCCTTCCTGACACTTGGCGGGCCTGGCGGCATGTCTGGCTGTGTCTCCACTTTCTGGCCAGTGTCTGGCTCTCTTGCGTATTTGATTCAGCTTCCCCTGGTCCACTGGCTTTCCGGTTCTATACCTTTTCCAAGATCCCCTTCCTGTGGTCCCAGCGCAGCCCAGTGTGTGTTCAGTGGGTCATCTGGCACAGGCCCTGGCTTTTCAGGATCTGCTGCCTGGCGGTTTTACCTCTTGCTCTCCCACACGCCTTTAGCTGCAAGCACTGGTATTTTTTATGGGGGGTGTGGCAGAGGAGGGCCCTTCTGTCCTGTGAATCACTCTTGCCCAGGAGGCTGCACGGCCTGTGAGAGCAGGCGGAGGAGTTCACTGTGGGGGTTGAGAGCAGAGCGCAGGGGTGGATGGGACCCCTGCACCCCTTCTAGGTGTTGACTGTTGGGGAGTCACCACAGAGAGCAGCAGGGGAGCCTCAAATCTGGGTGGAAAGCAGGGTTCATCTGTGCTGGTGACTTGCTCTGTGACCTGAGGCAAGTTCATCTATCTGCACTTTGATTTCTTCTAGAATTTCAGGGTTGGTTTCTGTGCCTCAGTTTACCCTGCAGCATCTCCACTGGACGGGTGCCCATTATGGGCTTTAACACTTCGGTGGCGTGTGTGCTTCGCCTCCCCTTGCGAAGCCCAGGCCATTCACCATCTGCCAGAACCCTGAGAAAGGCTCGCTGCCCTTCGTTTTGGGTTGAATGCTCCGCTTTTGGTCCACTTTCATGGGGTCGACTTTAAAATCCTGAGAGCACGTGGTCCTGGTCGCCTGGAGCCGCTCCCGGTCAGGTGAGTATGTGCTGTGTCTTCGCCGAGTCTTCTGGGAGCGAGGGGACCCGTGGCCGGCCGCTCCTTCTTGGGAGCTGCACGTGGTGCTGCACGTGTCTGAACGCCCTGCCCCGGTGGGCTTCCCCGCTCGCTGCTCCCTTTCCTAGCTGTGAGTGTGGTGGGGTGGCTCCGTGTCAGGGCCGCTTCCAGGTTGTTCTTACAGCCCTCTCCAGCTTCCAGCTCTTCCTGCCGTGTTCCCGGACAGACTGGCTCCGTGGTCCCGAGCAAGTCACGTATGTCCAGGCGGGTTCAGGGCCGTGTGGGCACTTGCGCATGCGCACATCCGTACACCGCTCATAGCGCACAGCCCACGCTCCCGTGTGTCCAGTCTATTAGCTTTGTGCCTCTGGTTTCAAGAGGTAGCTTCTTCCTTCCTGCTGTTCTTGCTCTGACATTTTGGAGAGGGGTGGGAGTGATCCTGGAAAACCAGAACTGGCCGGCCCTGGTGCTCACCCAGGCCCCCGGGCAGGTGAAAAGAGTGGATGTGCCCTCACGAGTCTGACTTGTGGTGGGCTGGGATTCCCCCAGCCCAGTGCTCTGCATGGTCTCACAGGTGGATAAGGAGGACGTTGTGTTTCTGTGAGCAGTGTGTGTCTTTGCCCATCAGAATGGAGGTGGCTTGTCTGGGAGGCCGCGGGGCAGTGGAAGGAGCAGGGTGTTTCTTTTGGATTGCCCTGAGAACCAGGGCTTGGCTGGTGGAGGGGCTTGCTGAAGCCTTAGGGCGTGACCCGGTCATATGGGCTTTTGGGCCATCCTTCTCCCCCCCCCCCCCTTCCTCAGAATGCTATCCCCTTGAAGCTGAGCATTGTGGGGCCAGGCCTGTGCTACGGGGTCTTCTGGGGCGCATGTGAAGTGGTAGGGTTGGCTCTCATTTTGGAGGCAGGGCAGTATCCCACCCTTGCCAGGATGGCTTCCCTACTTCTCCGTGTTAGAGCACGTACGGCTGTGTCTGGGGATGCTTAGGACACCAGAATCTGGTGTTCTGCACCCAAGTTTCCGAGTGGGGACGTAGCTGTGTGGCCTGTGCCCCAGCTGGTCTCGCACCCTGTGCGCTGTGCGTCCTGCCCCTCAGCCGGGTCTCCGCCCCCCCCCCCCCCCCGGCGCTGTGCATCCTGCGCCCCAGCCGGCTCTCCCACCCTGCACGCTGTTGCGTGCTGCGCCCCAGAACAGTCTCCCACGCTGAGCGCTGTGCAGTGGGCGCCCTAGCCTGGTCTTCCACGGTGTGCGCAGCGACCCCGTGTGGTGGGCCTGGCACAACCAGTGCTGCACCAGGGATGAGGATGCACTGCGGGCAAGCCCTGCAGTGTGGCTGCGTAGTCCTCATCCGCGTGTTGTCCAGGAAGGGCCAGGCCTGGGTGATTGGTAAAGGCGCCAGTGGTCAGCAGCTCGCTGTTCTCGCTGTGCGCTTTGGTGGCCCAGGGGCTCCCAGGGGCTGCGTCTTCTCAGAAGCGCTGCCCCCAGCCTGGTCTCCTACTGGCCTGCAGGAGTCCAGGATCCTGTAGCCTCTGGGTGTTAGCTGTCAGCTGTCGGATGGTGTTATGTAACCGTTTCTAAGTTAATTGTTTAATATGTAACAAGTAATAACTGTACCCAGATAAACCCGTCCACTATCTCTTAGCCAAGTGGTGGGCAGTGGGTGTGGGAGCCAGCTGGAGAAATTAACAGATAAGGGTTTCCAGGGGGGAACTGGACCTTTTTCTCTGCTAAGGACAGATACCAAAGCCTGCCTGGACTTCTTTTATACCTCAGTGACATATATCGTGGGGTAGAAAAGCCCGGGATAGACACAGCTTGTCACATTGCCCCTTTCTCTCCAAATCCGCCGCCTCCGTGGAGCGCACCTGTCTGACGAGTAGGGTGAAGTGTGAGACGTTGGGGAGATTTCACACGCTTAAATTAGTTTAGCCGATCACTCCAAACACAGGTGGGACTTCCTTGCCCTCGCTCTTAGAACAATCAGATCACCTGTTCTACATGGTGATTGCCCCTTTGATCACCTGCCATTTGTCCGTTGATGGCAGGAGTCCCTGCCAGGCTGTTGACAGAGATTTTGTTGGAGGTGCCCACACATAGTAGCTATTGTCTGGGGAGGCTGCTGTCTGTGCGGCTGGACGTCTCATTCCCTGCCGAGCAAGGAAGAAGCGGGCGCCTTCCCTCACGGTTCTCTGGAAGTGTGAAAGGTGGTGAGTGACAGCCAGGATTTGACCGGTGGTGGCCCTGGAGTGCTGAGCCTCGGAGTCTGGTTAGAGGTCACCATGGCACCAGGCACTGTCTCTGCTCCTGTGCCATATGCTGGGTTGTCCCTCTGTGTAGGGGGAGCAGGCGTCACATGCCCGCACTTTAGCCTGGGACCTGCGAGCTCTGTGTGTTGGGTGGGGATGGGGGTGGGTGTGGGAGAAGGACTTAGTTTTATTCTTCTCTGGCACTCGAGAGCATAAAGCTGGTAAAGACCCACAGAAGAAGACTTAGTCCGGATTTGGAGTGCTAGGCAGCCACATGGGAAGCATGGTCGTGGGGGGTGTTAGCGCACAGCAGACTTAGGGGACTCCCTGCCTTCCCCCTGAAACAGGGATGGGACTCACTGCCTTGTAGGATGGAGGGGGCCGTGTGTTAACTGCCATGGAACGCAGGCCACAGGATTCCCACGGGATTCCAGAGTGGTGGAGTGAAAGTGTGCGTTAGGTCGTTGCATTTTGCTGGCTGTTAGTCACTCCTTGAGCCATCGCGTGAGCACCAGTCAGACCTGGGTTTCTGAGCTTTTCAGAGGACCCTGCCTCTTTTGACTTTTTGCCGCAATCTGAATTCACTAATGCTCAGCCCTGGTGGTCCCACAAAAGCCGGGCAGCCCCTTGGAGTGTGGACTCGTGACGCCATAAGAATACCTTGGGAAAGTCTGCACGGACCAGAATGGATGTACCTTCCTTTCAGATGGAAGGTGATGTCCTGACAATGCCTCAGTGGAGGGATGGCTAGGAGAGACCAGGGTTTTTCACCTAGTGACCTCTGAACCTCCCCCAGGCCTTGCCCCTATCCAGGAGACCGACTTGCAGAGCTGGGATCTGGAATCCCACGTCTTTGTAAAGCAGCCAGGTGATTCTTATGGGCCCACAGCTTGAGAAGGGATGCTTGGTTCAGGAGCTGTGTTCCGGGCTCAGAAACTCGGCAGCTCCCACCTGCCAGAATTATTGTCTAATCAAAAGGTCAAGGGCAGAGTGAGGGGTGGCGGTAGGGCAGTCTGAGCCCTGTGGACCCTGGGAGGGGGTCCGGCAGAGCACGTGACAGGAGGCCATGGTGTGCCCTTCTTGTTTCTGTGTTTTACATCAGACTGAAAACGCTGGCCAAGTCCCAGGGCTCACCCGGCCCCACCCACACGGGCCTCAGAAGCACACCCTGCAGTTGACATGGCCACACCTCACATCCAAAATCAACAGGATGCACCGTATTTGCTCCTATTCATAGAATTCATAGGGGTTGAAAATGACTCAGAGTCCTAACCCATCCCAAACCCTAAAAGTACCTGAACCCTTTCCACGAAGGCTTATTCTGATGGATTTGGGGAAAATATTCCCCTTCCCTCCTCCCACGTGGAGTGGGCTTGGTTCCTCCCCAGCTGGTAGGGGCTGAATTAGAGGATTACGCGGAGCAGTGATGCCTATTATGTATGGGGCCAGTAGGTGTGTACTGAACCCCTTTGCTTCTGCCTTGCCTTTTGTCCTCTGTCTCTTTGGGCAGGGAATCCAGGACTCTCTAGAACCTTCCTGGTCCGTGGGGAGCTGAGCTCTAGATGCTCCCAGCTCTAGTCTGATATCAGGGAAGGAAGGCAGGCCTGAGCGCGTGGGTGGGACCTCTAGGTCCCCGCCAGTTCTCCTAGTCCTCATCGCAATTGACTTCTCTGCAGAATGGTGCTGGCAGCTGGGCTCTGGTTATTTGCCTTCGCCGCCAACGGCTGGAAGCTCTCAGCACTTGTTTTCAAACGCTCAAGTGGGAGGAGGGCTTCAGGAGTGCGCTGGATGGGTTTGCACAAGGACCCTGGGAATCATTCACTCAGCAGGTGTTGGAGGAGCCAGCGTGTCCCCTCCGTGCGCTGCCATCCCGCTCCTGCTGAGCATAGTGATGTCCATGGAGGAATGGACAGTGAGCAGAGGGGGGTGTGGCTGAGGGTTGGCTCAACAATAAAGAAATGGTCCCCATGGATTTTTCACTTGTTTTCCTGGAGGGAGCTAACAGCTGTCAGTATTGACCCAGGTTTGGGATTAACCGTGTCCGACAACAGTACTTAAACTGGAAGGGGCATGTGAGTTGCCCCAGGATCTTGTGACCAGGCCCATTCCAGCACAATAAGTCTGGGGTGCGGCCCGGGGCCCCATGCATGCTGCGGGTTGGAGCCACGCTTCATGGACTAAGGTCATCATACGTTTGTTCCATTATATCTCTGGTTTCTTCTCTAAAATTCTCTGAAAAGGCTGCTTAACCTGGTGAGAGCTCTTCTTACTCACGCTATTACTTAATCTAGGAATTCTGCCAGAAATTTTTCAGCTATTAGCCCTCCGTGACTGTAAATGGTGTTCTTAAATGCATCCATACTTTATTCCATTATTAAAATATTTGCCCAGAGTCCCACTTTGACATTTACTTGGATTCTGTGGGTTTTATTCGGCGGTTTCTCTTTTGTTTCTGATGAAAGAAAACTTAAAGTTTGAAGCCTTTGGAATCTTGCACGGTCTGGAAGCCCTACCTGTCTTCATCCTAAGAGTGCGGGATTTGTGTCCCATTGAGTTTGTAAGCCCTAGGGCCCCAAGCAGTGGGGAGAGACTCTCCCGCCAGTGTCCCCGGGAGGCCGCCTACCTTCTGCCATCCTGAGCTCTGCTGTCTGGGGGAAGGTGGGCAGGGTCGTCGCTCCCAGTTAGGGAAGAGGACATGAGTGCCCCAGCTTCTTTCTTACTCACCTGGGAATCTCTGTTGTGTGTGTCAGCCTGTACTCTGGGCACCAGCTCTTCTTCCTTCCGCCTTTTGAAAAATTCCACCACCTAAAGCTTTCCTGGGATCGTGGGCCCTTTGAAATGTTTGTCTTCCTGCCTCCCCTCGTGTTGCTCAGCAGGGGCATTGATGGAGCCCATGGGGCTTTGAATGCCCTTCCTTTGTCAGCCTTTATCAAGCGTCTCCGTGCTTGTGGTGATGTTGGACAGCTTAGTGCTTTCCCGAGGGCTAATAGATGCCTCAGAGCTAATAATATTCCTTGGCCAGATGTGCTTGGAAATGTCGGGGTAGATAAAGCTCGTTTCCTGTGGCAGAACTTTCAGAAAATTCAGTGCGACACTCCAAAGGGAGGATAAATTATGCTGGTTCCAAATTTGGGGGGCGCGATACCCTTTGGGCTGATTGCGTCACAGGGCTAGTCTTTTATAGAGTTCTTTCATAAAAAAAAACAGCTTTATAGAGAGATAATTCACACACCACAGTTTCCCCAATTAAATTTTAAGTGTACAAGTCACAGATGTGTGCAATTAGTGTGTGTGTGTATGTGTAGATACATGTAATATATATGATGCCCAGTACTGTATTCACAGGTATGTGCAACTGGCACCAATTTTATTTTATTTGTTTTTTTTTTTTTAGATTTTATTTATTTATTTATTTATTTATTTATTTATTTATTTATTTATTTATTTATTTATTTAGCATGAGCAGGGAGAGGGACAGAGAGATGGAGAGAGAGAATCTCAAATGGGCTCTGCACTTGAACCCATGACCCTGAGATCCTGACCTGAGCCAAAATCAACAGTTGATCGCTCAACCGACTGAGTCACCCAGGCACCCTGAGCCACCATTCAATTTTAGAACAACTTGGTTATTACTGTCATTCCGTTACCCCCACCACTCCTCAGCAACCACTAACCTCTTTTCTGTCTCTGGATTTCCCTGTGGGGGATAGTTCTACTAGTGGGTTCCTATGGTAAGTGGGCTTTGGGCCTGGCTTCTTTCATTTCTCATCATGTTTTCAAGATTCGTCCATGTTGTGGTGGCGGTTGGTACATCATTGCTTTTTATGGCCGAATAATACTCTGTATGTATACGCCATCTTTTGTTTATCCATTCAAGTGTTGATGGGTATTTGGATTCTTCTTACCTTGTGACTGTTGCGAATAGTGCTTTTACAAACATCAGTATACAAGTACCCATTTGTGTCCTTGCTTTCAGATTTTTTTTGGGTGCATACCTAGGTGTAGAATTGCAGGATCTGATAGTAATCCTATTTTTAGTGTTTCTGAGAAGCTGCCGGACTGTTTTCCATAGTGGCTGCACCATTTTGCGTTCCCACGAGCAGTGGACAAGCATTCCGGTTTCTCCCCATCCTCATCAATACTTGATGTTTTCTGATTCTTTAAACAAATAATAACTGTCCCAATAGGTGTGAAGTGCTGTCTCATCAGGGTTTCAGTTTGCATTTTGTTGTTGAGTTGTAGGAGCTCTTTATATATTCTGTGTATTAATCCCTTATTAGATATATGATTTGCAACTGTTTCCCTTTCTGTGGGTTATCCTTTCACTCTCTCGTCCTTTGACGCACAAAAATTTTTTAATTTTGATTAAGTTCAGCGTCTCTGTTTTATTCTTTTGCTTCCTTTTCTTTCAGTGTCTTATCCAAGACCTTATTGCCACATTCAAAGTTGTGAAAATTTCCCATTTTCTTCCAAGAGTGGTATAGTTTTAGATTTTGGATTTAGGACTACGATCCATTTTGAGTTAATTTTTGTTCATGATGTAAGGTGAGGGTTCATTTCTTTGTTTTGCATGTGGATATCCAGTCTTCCCAGAGTGATTTGTTAAGGAGACTGTCCTTCCCCATTGAATGGTCTTAGCACCCTTGGTAGAAATCAACCCACCATAGACACGAGCATTGATTTCTGGGCTCGTTACCCTAATCCATCAGTCTTTGTGTTTGTCCTTAGGCCATATGACACTGTTTTGATTACCATAGCTTTGTAGTAAGTTTTGATATTAGAAGTGTGAGTTCTCCAACTTTGATCTTCTTTTTCAGTATTGTTTTGGCTTTTTGGGGTACCTTGAGAATCCATATAAATTTTAGGCAGCTTTTTATATTTCTGCAAAAAGTGTTGGTGGGATTTTGATGGGAACAGCTTTGTATCTGTAGGCCGTTTTATCTTAGTGGTAACAAGTAAGTCTTCCAATCCATTAACACAAGATATATTGTCTTATTTAGGTCATCCTTGTATTCTTTTTTAAAAAATATTTTATTTATGTATTTGAGAGAGAGCAATAGAGAAAGCATGAGTGGGGGGAGGAGCAGAGAGAGAGAGAGGGAAAAGCACCCCACTGAGCGGGGAGCCCAAGGTGCGGTTGAATCCCAGGACCCTAGGATCATGACCTGAGCTGAAGGCAGATGCTTAACTGACTGAGTCACCCAGGCACCCCGAGGTCTTCTTTGTATTCTTATAGCAACATTTTATAGACTTCAGTGTTACAACTCTTTCACTTTTTGTTAAATTTTTTCCTAATTATTGTTCTTGGTGCTACTGTAAATGGAATTATTTTCTTAAATTTCATTTTTGGATTGTTTATTTTATATAGAAAAACAGCTGTTGATTTTATATCCTATAACCTTGATGAATTCATTTATTCATTCTAATAGTTTTATGTGTATCTGCAATCTTTAGAGTTTCCTGCATACAAGGTCACATCATCTGGGAATAGAGATAACTTTAGTTTTTTCTTTCCAATTTAGATACCATGTATTTATTTTTCTTGCCTAATTGCTCTGATTAGAGCTTCCAGTACTATGTTGAATAGAAGTGATGAAAGCAGGCCTCCTTGACTTACCCTTTTTTTTTTTTAAGATTTTATTTATTTATTTATTTATTTATTTATTTATGTATTTTTAAAGATTTTATTTATTTATTCGACAGAGATAGAGACAGCCAGTGAGAGAGGGAACACAAGCAGGGGGAGTGGGAGAGGAAGAAGCAGGCTCATAGCAGAAGAGCCTGATGTGGGGCTCGATCCCATAACACCGGGATCACGCCCTGAGCCGAAGGCAGATGCTTAACCACTGTGCCACCCAGGCGCCCCTTATTTATTTATTTTTGAGAGAGTGAGTGAGCGTGCAGGAGCTGGGGGGAGGGGCGTAGGGAGAAGGAGAAGCAGACTCCCCACTGAGCAGGGAGCCTGACACAGGGCTCTATCCCAGGACCCTGAGATCATGACCTGAGCTGAAGGCAGATGCTCAACCATCTGAGCCACCCCGGCGCCCCCTTCTTGACTTATTCTTGATCTTAGAGGGAAAGCTTTCACTCTTCTGCCTTTGAGTATGCTGTTAGTTGGGGATTTTTCATATGTGAAAAACTATCATGGTTAGAGTTTCCTTCGGCTATGGTCTGGATGTTTGGTGTCCTCCCAGAATTCATATGTTGAAATCCTAGTAGGTGGGGGCCTTCAGGAGGTGATTAGGTCATGAGGGTGGAGGCCTCAGGAACGGGATTAGTGCTTTTGTAAAAGAGATCCCACAGAGCTCTCTAGCTCCTTCTGGCCTGTGAAGGTATGATGAGAGGTCTGTGACCTGGAACAGAGCCCTCCCTCGATGGTGCTGGTATGCTGCTCTTGGATTTCTAGCTTTCGGGAACTGTGAGCAATAAATTTCTGTTCTTTATAAACTGCCCAGTGTGTGGCACTTTGTCATAGTAGCCTGAACGGACCATGACATCTTCTGTTCCTAGTTTATTGAGTGTTTGTGTCAAGACAGGGTGTTGAATTTTGTCAAGTGCTTTTTCTTCGTCAAGTGAGATGATTATGTCGGTTTTTCCCGTTCATTCTATGAATGTGGTGTGTTCTCTTGATTGGTTTTTGTAGGTTGAAATTCCTCGAACAAATCCCACTGGTCAGGTGTGTCATCCTTTTAATATACTACTGAATTCGGTTTACTAGTGTTGCGTTTTGTTGAGGATTTTGCATCAGCGTTCATCAGCGGTACTGGTCTCTAGTTTCCTTGGAGTGCCTTTGGCTTTGGTGTCCGGGAAATGCTGGCTTTACCGAATGAGTGGGAAGTGTGTCCTCTGGAGCTTTTGGAATCTTTTGAGAAGGGTTGATTTGAATACTTCTTCACATGTTTGGTAGAATTCTTCAGTGAAGCCATCCAATCCAGGGCTTTTCTTTGGTTATTGATTTAATCTCCTTACTCGTTCCCGATCTACTTGAGGTCTTTCTAGTTCCTCATGATGTTGTTTGGGTAGATGGTGCATTTCTAGGAATCTGTCCATTTCATCTATCTTATCCCATTTGTTGGCATGCAGTTGTTGATAGTTCTCTCTTATAATCCATTTTATTTCTATAAAATTGCAGTGTGCCCACTTTCATTTCCGATTATAGTAATCTCGAGTGCGCTCTCTTTTTTCTTAATCAGTCTAGCTAGTGGTTTGTCAATTTTGTTGATCTTTTCAAAGAAAAAGCTTTTGGTTTTGTTGATTTTCTCTGTTGTTTTTCTCTTCTGTGTTTTATTCATCGTTGCTCTGATCTTTACCCTTTTCTTCCTTCTGGCGGCTTTTGGTTTAGTTCATTCCAGGTTAAGCAGGCTCCAGGCTCACCATGGAGCCCAACGCGGGGCTTGAACTCACGACCCTGAGGTCAAGACCTGAGCTGAGGTCAAGAGTCAGATGCTCAACTGACTGAGCCACTCAGGTGCCCCAGTTGTTAAATCTTTTTGATGAATTGACCCTGTTTTCAATATAGAATGTCCTTCTTTGTTTTTCTAAAAATTTTCACTTAAAGTGAATTTTGGCTGATGGTGAAATAGCCATCCGAACTCTCTTTTTTGTCATTGTTAACACAAAATAATCTTTTTCTGTCTTTTCACTTGGAACCTGATTGTATCTTTTGTTCTAAAGTGAGTCTCCTGGAAACAGCATATTGTTGGATTGTGTGTCTTTATTTTTTTCCATCCTGCCAATCTCTGCCTTTTGAGGATTTAATTTATTTACATTTAATTACTGATAGTGGCTATTTTGCCAATCTTTGTGTGCTTGGGGGGGTGTACATCTTACAGCTTGCTGTCCTTTGTTTCTCTAGAATCCTCTCTTATAACTAATGCTTTAAGGAAGGCTGCTTAGATGTGAACATTCGTAGAGTAAGTTATATTTAGAAGAACCTTTTACAGAACACCGAAACTTGTATTGGTCGTCACGGTGCTCTTGGAGCCTAGTGTTGTGGTTGCTATGCTGGATAGTGGAGAGGTGTCTGCATTTTCTAGTTGACTCCAGAAACTGCTTGCATAAGACATCCTGCTGCCGTTTGAGAAGGGGGGGCTGGTGGCGGATTGCTTCCTCTGCCTGGCACTGGGCTTACCTGGCTTGCTTTTGACCCTCAGGACAACCCTGCAAGCGAGGGAGAGTCTCCCTTCTATAGATGGGGAGGTGGGATCCCTCCTGGTCACAGGCCTCGTTCGGGGTCAAGCAGGCATGAGTGGATGGAAGGGTAAGACTTGTCCTCAGAGAGCTTTGTGTCCCAAGTCCCAGGTTCTTTGTTCTCCTGAGAAGGGAGAAGGGAGGGGTAGTGGGTTTCCACCAAAGGCCCACCTGCTCAAATGAATGAAGATATGTGTGATAAGAGGAAGGACTTTGCCCACACATGTTGCTTCTTTGTTCTCAGCATTTTAAAGATTTTATATATTTATTTAAGAGAAAGAAAGAGCGTGAGCGAGCCCAGGAGCAGGGGCAGAGGGAGATGGAGAAACAGATTCCCCATCGAGCAAGGAGCCCACATGGGGCTCCATCCCAGGACCCTGGGATCATGACCTGGGCCAAAGTCAGACACTTAACCAACTGAGCCCCCAGGCGTCCTGCTCTCCACATTTTATTTTTTATTTTTATTTATTTATTTATTATTATTATTTTTTAAGATTTTATTTATTTATTCGACAGAGATAGAAACAGCCAGCGAGAGAGGGAACACAAGCAGGGGGAGTGGGAGAGGAAGAAGCAGGCTCCTAGCGGAGGAGCCCGATGTGGGGCTCGATCCCAGAACGCTGGGATCACGCCCTGAGCCGAAGGCAGAGGCTTAACCGCTGTGCCATCCAGGCGCCTCATGCTCTCCACATTTTAAATATCAAAGGCAAATAAGTTAATTCATTTCAGGGTGCCTGGCAGATAGCTGGTCTTCAGCAAACATTTAATTTCCTTTTGCTGGAGGAGTTTTGCAGGAGAGATCCTGGGTTCTTGACAGTCCCGGGATCTTGCATTCAGGATGGTCTAGAGGCAGTGAAGTTTGGGAACACAGTATTATTTTGCCCTGTGCTGTCAGGTAGTATGTGTTCTCCTTTGTTTTCAGGTGTGGTGGCCGCCTCCTAGTTTTGAATGTGGTTGCCAAGACCTTGGGTTTGGAATGGCCTTTTGGAGGCAGGGAACTGATCTTGTACCAAGCCTCGCACAATTGTACTCCTTTTTTATTTCTCACAGTGTTCGAGGTCGTTGGATTGCTACAAAGGTGGAGGTCGTCACCTGAACAGATGTACGTCTGCGTGGCGAACTCACTTAGCCTCCGGTCCTTCTGGTGTCAAGTTTTGGACACACATGTGCCATTTGATTCATTTGACTTTTTAGGTACCTCTCAGGGTTGGTTTGGGCCTGCAGTGGTGAGCACGGTAAGCTCGGTGCATGGGTTTCTTTCCTTTCCCCGTGCACAGTAGCGCGTCCTTATGGATAGAAATAACAGGCATTACGAAGGTCCTTGGCCCATTTAGCAGAGTCAATCTCACGTCCTCAGGTCAGAAATAGATCCTCTTTCCCCTTAAGCGTGTGCTCAGTCCTGGGAGGTAATCCTGCAGTGGGTGAGAGTGGGGCGCTGTCTGCCCCGGGGGACACTGTGTCCCTCCCTGTCCCCCGCAGCGTGTCACCTCCGGCTGCGGGGTCTGGTCTTCCACGTCGGACGGACACTTAAAACCCAAGGAGAGGAGCAGCCTGGACCAACGTTATGGAGAACGTGTCGGGGGGAGATCTGTCCAAGTGCCCTGGGTGCCCTGAGTGTACCGTCGAGTTCAGCCCAGGTTTCTCCTGGGAGAGGCAAGGGCAGAGAGTGTTGCTCTGGTGTCTGTAGGAGCCCTGGGGAGGCTGCCCGTCCTGCAGAACTCTGCTAGGAAACTGGAAATACTGGACGTGTGACATTTTCTCTCTGTCCCTGTTTGGTGGCTTATTCCAGAGGCAGGGAAGAATGTTAGGAATGGCTTCCAGCTGTGCGTCTTGCCACAGTCCCTGCAGGACAGGCCTTTGGGGAGTACAGCTGAGCAGTTACTCTTCAGAGGTGCTCCCCCCTCCGATTTGCCCCCCCCCCCCAAGGGAGTGCCCTCATTTATTTTCATGGCCCTGTCTCAGGTGAACCGTTCTGAAACACAGTTATCATTGTTCGGGAAATCTTTCCTGATTGATGGCCTCTGTAAGGGCTCCTGTTCCCCAAGAGCTTCGGTTTCTGTGCAAGTGTGGCAGGTGGTGGTGCAGGCTGTCCCGGGGGCCATCCAAGTGCATGTCCTGGGCGCCAGGCAAGACCGCTGTCCCAGAGGCATCCCCTGCCCCCTGAGGGTCTGCGAGGGCTGTCGAGGGCTGTTGAGACTGCAGGCCTTACACATTCGCTCCCAGGACCCACTTCACACCCTTAAAATGACTGGTGACCCTACAGAGCCCATGTTTTTGTGGCTGTGTATATTGATCTTTGCTGTTGCGAAGACACATTTACAAAATACTTATTCCTCCATAAAGAGAAGAATAAATTTGTTATATGTAAACATAAGGACTATTTTTTAAGAAAAAAATAGCTGTATTTTCAAATAATAAAAGTAATGAGGAGGGTGTTGTCCTTTTACACTTTGTAAATCCCTTTAAGATCCGGCTTAACAGAAGGCAGCTGGGTTCTCAAACCTGCTTCTGCATTTGCTCACCTGTCCTGTGCCTCCAGGACACCCCAGCATGCGCTCGGCAGGGAGAGGCCCTGGGTTAGTATCCTCAAGGGGGTTTTGATGTTGCCCTTGGCACGTGAGGTCGGTCGGAGCCGGGGCTCCTGTGAGAGGCTGCTGTGGTTGGAGACGCAGATGCAGGGTGTGGCAGGGGTGCCGGGATGCTGGGGTCTCTCCGAGCGGGCCCTGCAGCACCCCCTCCCTGGTGAGGAGGACCCTGTGGCTCATCTCTTGTGTCTCTTGTGTCCGCTGTAGCTCAGGGATGCCCTGAAGACATGAGGCCCCTAGTTGTTAGGCACCAGATGAGGTGGGGAGCCCTGGGCTTCAGTCTTCAGTATTCGTGTTCTTTCAGGGGCTACAGTGCGGATACTGTGGGGAGATGGTGGTGTGAGCGGCTGGTGCCCCCTCGATGTGTGTTCCCTGAGGGGTCGGCTTGGGTGTGGGGTGTGGATAGAAGCTCTGTCCGGCCCACGTCTAGGGCTGTGAGACGTGGGGTGATTCGGTGACTGCTGTTCGCTGAGCCTGGGCCGTGCACCTGCTGTTGCTGGCTGTGCAGATTGTAGGGCAGAGTTCCTGGCCTGTTTCCCCACGGGAAACTTGAGTGTCTGCAGAGGAATCCGACACAGGCGTCACGCTGAGGGCCCCCCAGAGCGCTTCGGAACAAGAGTGAGGCCGCCACTTTGTACGTGAGGTGCAGAAGGTAAGCTGAGAGGGGAGAGGGGCAGAGTGACCCGGCTCTGTCCCTCCTCTGACCTGGCCAAGCTGCCCGCAGAAGGCTCGGGGCTCCGCAGCCTCAGCCAGCACTCAGACCCAGAGCCTTGGAGTCAGGGTGGGTGAAGCCGGCCAGGAGCTCACTGTGCAGACAGACAGACTGCAAGTGGAGGGGATGTGGGTCCTGGCCCTGAGACCTGTCTTTTTCTGTCGGCTTACATTTTTTATTCACAACGCTTCTGATGCTAGATGTCGGCTCTACACATCTCCAGACAGCAGCGGGATGGCCTGTCACTCTGTGCGGCCCTGACGCTGCCCCCCATGGAGTTTGTCAGACCCCACGGTTCTAGGGCTCAAGACGGCGCCATAAGGGGCCCCCACTTCAGATGCCAGCTGAAGTCCCAGGCCCCTGTACTTCTGACCGGATGAGTCTAAACTGGGGGTATGACCCTCTTAGGTTTGATAGTTTGCTACAATGGCTAATGGAATTCAGGAAGGCACTTTACTTACATTTGTAGGTTTTTTATAAAGGCTATAACTCAGGAACAGCCAGATGGAAGAAACGCATAGAGTGAGGTGTAGGGGAAGGGGGCACGTGCAGCTTCCACAATCTCCCTGGGGGCTCCCGGCACCCCAGAGTGCTCACCCACCTGGAAGTCCCCAAACCCCCTCCTTTAGGGGTTTTGTGGAGGTTCTCTTAGGTGGGCATGATTCATCAGCAACTTGGCCTTTTGCAGGTAGCTCAGTCTAGCCCCTGTCCCTTCCCTGGAGCTCATGAAGGCAGGGACAGTTGCACGTCCTAACCATGCCTGGTCTTTCTGGTGACTGTCCGGCTGCCATCCTGAGGGGATCCAGGGGTCCCAGCCACCTGCTTCATTAGCATACGAGACACTCATCACTCCGGAGGTTCCGGGAGTTGGAGGAGCCGTGTGCCGGGAACTGGGATAAGGACCAAGTATTTGTTGATTATACCACGCAGGTGACGCGTGACAAGCCGTAGAGCGTATCCGGGGTGTTGAGCGCCCGGCAGCTTGGGAAGTGTGAAGGGGAGGCCAGGGACGTGAGGAATACGTGATCGCTGCTGGAAAGGAGAAGCGTTTCAGTCGCTGACGCAGGTGGCGTTAGTCAAAATGAAGGACAGATTCCTTCACAGGTCTCAGCTCCGGCTTTTCTCCTGGGAGGCCCCCTGTGGGGTGCGGGGGCGCCTGCCTCTCTGGGCATTTGGCAGCACGATCTTGTGGACGGCAATGGAATTCTAAAACGATTTAGATTAACTTTAGTAATTTTTATAGAGACTTTTTTTTTTCCCTTTAAAGATTTGTTTATTTGAGGGGCGCCTGGGTGGCTCAGTTGTTAAGTGTCTGCCTTCGGCTCAGGGCATGATCCTGGCGTTCTGGGATCGAGCCCCACATCAGGCTCCTCCGCTGGGAACCTGCTTCTTCCTATCCCACTCCCCCTGCTTGTGTTCCCTCTCTCGCTGGCTGTCTCTCTCTCTCTGTCAAATAAATAAATAAATAAAATCTTTAAAAAAAATTTGTTTATTTGAGAGAGAGAGAGAGAGTACGAGAAGGGGGAGGGGCAGAGGGAGAGACCAAATCCCAAGCAGCCTTGCGGCTGAGCGCAGAGCCTGTCACGGGGATGGATCCCAGGACCCTGAGATCACAACCTGAGCCGCAACCAAGGGTCGGAGGCTTAGCGGACCTCACCACCCAGGAGCCCCTATAGGAGGCCTTTGGAAATTCCTCTGTCCTGACTGTTTTACCAGCTCAGATCACCAGGAAGAGGAAAATTGAATAATGGAATATGAAGTGTGGGTTTCAGTTGGTGGAGCTGAGGTCTGGATTCACTTTTCAGTGGATGACCCCGCCTTGTCCCCAAGACTCCATTCGCCTGAGGAACAGTGATATTTGGAGGTGCACTCTCCTCCCCTCGGAGGCGAGCTCTGTGTGGCGTGGTTTGCTGGACAGCAGCTGCCCCAGTGGCCCCTGGGGTGGGTTTCTGTCCTCTGACTGTGAGTGGGGCTCTCCTTTGTCCCTTTCCCTTCGCCTCTGGTACAGGGGGCAGACTTTCCCAGACAGAAGGAGGACCTGCTCTCGGGTCAAGGATGTGTGAATAGCTGGGATTCCTTTGAGAAGTTAGCAGTGGTGTAGGCCGTTCCTCATGGGGATTATCAACAGCTGGGCGTCCCCTGCTAGACACCCGAGAACAAGTTCCCTTGGGACGTGTTTCCACATGCTCATGCAGTTTTTGCAGAACGGATAAAAGCAGTGATTGGCCATACATGCCACAGACTGTTGTTCTTTCCATGTTTTCCTTGCGGGGTGTTGACCGAGGTTTGGCCGCGCTCCTGCATCTTGTGTCGATTGCCCCAAGAAACAGGGTTAGGGACCATCTTCCAGATGGCTCTGTAGTTGACAGAGCTAATCAGGATGGAGAACGTTGTGAGCCCTCAGTAATGTTTATGGAGTGAATTAATGAAAAAGTCATGACTTTCAGGACGAAGGTAAACATGGAATGATTGTTACAGAAGGTAACACAAGACGTTCGGTGCCTGCTGTGAACTCTGGGGCTTCTAAGAGCCTTAGGATGGTGTCCTGCGGAAAATTGCCAAGGGTTGCTCAGTGTTCCGCCTGTCACCGGACAGCCACCTGTAAGTGGGACGGGTGATGAGAGGTGGCCCGCCGAGGGCGTCTGTGACACAGTTGCTTTGTCTGATGTTTGGAAAGCAGAAGACCTTTTTTTTTTTTTCTTTTCTGTAAGTTTTGTTTATTTATTTGAGAGAGAGTGTGTGCACATGGGCAGGGGCGAGGGACAGAGGGAGAGGGAGAAGCAGACTCTCTGCTGAGCAAGGAGCCCACGCGGGGCTCCATCCCAGGACCCTGGGATCGTGACCTGAGCCAAAGGCAGACGCTTCACTCACTGAGCCCCCCAGCCACCCTGAAGCAGAAGACTTCTCCACCCAGATAGCTCTTACTCCTGGCCCTGACACAGGAGCAGGTGCCCGAGGCTCTCCTGGCACCGATACGGAACCTGAGCTTCAGAGAGCTTCGTGGGGGTTTCCGCCACTTGCTCAGCGGGTCTCCTGAGTCCCAGGCAGATGGAACAGGGTCAAGGGCAGGCAGACCTGGGCTCCTGGCATGTGACAAGGGAGTGAAACAGTAGATGGGGAAGGACAGAAAGATGTGGCAAGTGGCAAGAGGGTTAGCTCCCTGCTGGTCACCCCGTTTGTCACCCCGCCATGGGTCACGTCCATGAACAGGAGATGACGCGTCTGTCACAACCCATCAAAGTGGGCTTGCTGGGAGGTGGAATCTAAGAGATGCACATTGGTAGGGTCATGTAGGAACTGTTCTTCAGGTCCTAAGACAGACTTTGAACGTGGCCGTAGGGTCCTTCAGAGGGAACGGCTCTCGGGGGCCACCACCCTGCCACTCCTGAGTAGAATGAGCAGGCATGAAGGCCTGCTCTGCGTGTCTGAACAGAACATTCTGTGTTCTGCAGTGTCCCTGGGTGTGAATGTCCTGAGCTGGTGACCGTGTGGCCAGAGGAGATCCGGTTCAGGGAAGAGTGTGAGACTGTTGGGTCTGTGCAGAGTGGGGGGGTATTTCTATCTACAGAGGAATCCCCCCCCCCCCCCCCCCCCGCGCCAAGCAGTGTGGTGCGGGGCCTGGGCGGTCAGTATGTCCACCCTTGTCTTTCCTCTTTTTCTTGTTGTTTTTTTCCCTAACTTCCTGAAGGAAGAAAGAAAATGCAGAAGAAAGGAAGGAAGGAAAACAAAACAAAGAAAAGAGAGGGTCAGAGTCCTTCGCATTTCTAGAAGCTTCTGGGCTGTTCTCCATTCATGTGACTTGCCCGAAGCACTTAATGGCCTCATTGTTTTCCGTTGGAGAGCTGTGATTTCTCTGGAATTCCTAGAAAGGGGAGCGGGCAGAGCCAGCCACGGTCCAGGGAAGGAAACTGTGCTTGAGAGTCATGAGGGACTCAGGATGGGTTTTGGGGTGAGGAGTGGGAAGGGGGGAGAAGCAGCAGGACCACTGGTCTGAAGCTTGACAAAAGCACTTTTTATTAGGAAGTTCAATTCTAGAATTGTGGGATTCCCGTTCTTTCTTGCAAACATTCAAACACAGAGTAAAATAGAATGAAGGTCCCAGCTGCGCCCTCTGAGCCATCAGATTGGCCTCCCTCCTGGTCACTGATGGTCTGTGTCCTCCTGGGTTCTTTTCTGCCATGAATTCAGGTGAATTCGTGGACCTGTTTGTCACTTTCCTCTTCAAGGCTGCCTTTGGCCAGTTCATCGAGAATCACCTTTCGGGATTTGCATCATTTAATCCTGGTGTGAGGGAGCTGGACGGGGAATTGAGCTACAGCGCGGCTGGGTGTGTCTGCCAGGCCGGAGGGGTCCTGGGCAGAGGAGCAGGGCTGAGCAGGGTCTGGGTGCAGAGCGGGAAGGAGGGGAGGACATCCCAGAGGGAGGGCGGTGTCTGAGCCCCTGGAGGAGGCTGGTGGGTGAGGCAAGCTGGGGGTCCGAGGGGAGGTGAGGCCCCTGGCTCAGGTCTGGCGGCTGTTGGGTGTGTCCGGGTGCATCTGAAGCTGGCTTGAGGAGGGCGCGGGTGCAGCGGGTGCTGAGGCTGGTTCCAGGTCGGATGATCGCGGCAGCCTCCTGTTGGCAGCAGAGAGGGGAGGAAGGTAGCGGGTGGAGTCCCTGTGCTTCTGCAGCCAGAGCACCTGCACCGCTGGACGGCAGGCGCGGGAGGGAGGTGTGAGGATGGGGGGTGCCCGGGTGGCGCCGGGCACGGGAGGGGGGCAGGGACAGGTGTGTTTGCCTTGCTTCCAGTTATTTTTTCGCCCAAAGTTCTTTGCTTGTCCTTTGACTTTGTGGAGAGGGCTTGGTGCTGTGAAGGGCTTGGATTTTCCTTCCTGGCTTCCAGGGTGAGAATCTTCAGAAGATCTTCCTCACCCAGATTTCATAACGTTCTTCTTCCGTGTCTTCTCTTATTATGTTTTATGATGATGAAATCATTTGTCTGTTGGGAATGGTGGGCGGTGAGGATCGGCCTGAGTCTTACTGAGCACCAGTAGCCCCTTACCCTGGATCTTCTCGTTCTTCTGTGGTCGCTCGGCCCTGCCCACATCCTGGTCCATTCTGTGGACTTCTGTGTCTGTCCTGTGCCTGTCCACCTGTCCACAGGCAAGCGGGCTCTCTGGCAGACCTGGGGTGTCGGCTAGGAGTGCACACCCCCCCCCCCATTACCTGGGGCGGGAGCAGCGTGGGGAGGGCTTCCCTTCCCAGAAAGTGCTGCCTTTGTGCCTTGGCATATTCTTTCCGTAGGCTCGTCACCAAAGTTTCTGGGTTTTCCTCAGGATCTCATACATACTTCTGAAGTACATTATTTCTGTTGCTTCTATGAATAAAACCACTTTGCTGCTACACTTTGGAACTGTCTTGGGGCTGTTGCCCAGAAAGACTGAGGGCATGGGGGTCGCTCAGGGGTCCTGACCTTATTAAATGCTGAAGGAGCTCAGCCTTCAGCGGGTGGTCCTGAATTTCCTCTGTAAATAACACTGGCTGCTTCGCGTTTTCTGGACAACTTTTATGCCTGGTTTCTGTTTCATACCTTGCTAGATCATCTGGGGGGTGACCGTGGGGGTGGCTCCTGCTACCATCTGGGCTGGCTGGCCCTAATTTTGAGGGCGAGGTTACTGGTGCTTCCTCGTTATGTAGGCCACTTGGCTGCTGGACGTTTCTGGTAGATGCTTTCATTAGGTCAAGAGCGTTCCCTCTTTTACACTCCATCTCTGACCTGCACATCACTGGCACGCAGGGGAGTTCCCCCCCTCCCCTTATCCTCTGTGCTTTGAATTTCAGGCTCTTATTTTGGACTGTTTTTTGTTTTTTTTTCCCTCTAAAATAAAACGATAAAATATGCTCCAGACAATGTGATCGAAAAGAACAAAAATGAAGAGAAACGTGGCCAAGGAGTGCAAAATTTTTCTCTCTTTTCTTATCTTACAAATGCTGTTCATCCACGAAATACTAAAGGAGGTGGTGCAGATTCAAATACCTGTTGGTTCAGTCCTGGCTTTTCCATTTCTTAGCTGTGGGAGGTACTCACTGTATCCCGGCCTTGGTTTCTTCATCCCTAAAATGGGGTAATGATTCTGCTTTGAAGGATTGACAGCGTTTCCCTGTTTTTAAGCAAGAACCATTCATTTTTTACATTTCATTGTGTGTCTTCTCTGCATTTACTCATTTCAGTTTAACCTTCAAAAACCTTTGATTATTGGTTTTTGAGCATCTGGTGAGACGTGACCTATGACAGGCTGTCAATCAAGATGGCTGTCATTGCCCCCTGTGGGCATCAGGGCTGTCCCCCTCATCCTCGGTGGCGTCAGCAGGACAGTCAGGGAAAGCTGGTCAGCTCGGGATTTTAGCCGCGTGGATCCTGCATGCCAGGTTGTGGAAGCTTGATGATTCGGACAGGTTCTCACTAGGATGGCTCGTGGAGCACGTGGTGCAAATCCGAACATTCCTGTCGGTCAGCCCCGCTCTTTCTGATGAACGCTCGCGTGTTGCTCTGTGCTGGTACCGTACTATTTTAACTATTTTTGCTTTATAGTTTACTATGAGATGAGGGTAACTCTCCCTTAATGTGCTAAATCCACGGTCTCGTGATCGATCTTGTTAGTTTTAATGCGTTTAGATTGATAACTGCATCTCATTTACAAAACTAACTTTCATTTCCAAGTTGGTTGCTTTGAAGAGCTTCAGAATCTTCGTGAGGTTTCACCTTCCCTTTTGGGAACGTTGCATGTTTCCATTAATCCAGGTGTCTTCCGTGTCTCAGGCTTGGAGTGGCGACATTCTTTAGTTTATGTGGGGCTGTTCTTCTCTTCTTGGACTGAGCTAAAACGTGCACGTGTGTGTGTGTGTGTGTGTGTGTGTGTTGGCTGTTTACACATTCTCCGGGTGAGTGTCCGTGGGCTCATGCGTTTCCCCTGTCCCTCGCTGTTCTGCCGACTTCCGCTGTAGAGAGAAGTCTCCTGCCTCTTTCTTTCTTTCTTTCTTTCTTTCTTTCTTTCTTTCTTTCTTTCTTTCTTTCTTTCTTTCTTTCTTTCCTTCCTTCCTTCCTTCCTTCCTTCCTTCCTTCCTTCCTTCCTTTCTTTCTTTCTTTCTTTCTTTCTTTCTTTCTTTCTTTCTTTCTTTTTTAAGATTTTATTTATTCGACAGAGATAGAGACAGCCAGCGAGAGAGGGAACACAAGCAGGGGGAGTGGGAGAGGAAGAAGCAGGCTCACAGCGGAGGAGCCTGATGTGGGGCTCGATCCCATAACGCCGGGATCATGCCCTGAGCCAAAGGCAGACGCTTAACCGCTGTGCCACCCAGGCGCCCCTCCTGCCTCTTTCTAGTCGGCCAGCCCCTGTCTTGTTGCACGTCCAGTCAGGGAGGCCTTGGGCAGGGGTCGTTTCGATAAGCCACCTTGCAGCATGCTCGATGGCTCCTGGAAGCCCCACAGTGAGGCCTGGTAGGGTCGTCGGTGCTGCTTGCCCGTGCAGTTGAGAACCCTATTCTGGGCCCATGCATACATTTGGATTAAGTCGGGACAGTTTCTGTGATGGCGGCCACTGGGATAGGATTCTCTGACCTGGGCCAGCTTGCCATCCCTGTGGGAGCCCCCGAAGGTCTGCTGGTGGACGGGCCATGGAGGGAGGGCCTTCCTGGGCACAGGCCACGGAGTCCCTGCCACCTTGTTGCTGAACGCTTCCTGTGTGTTGGGTGGTTCGAAAGGACGGTGTGGGCATTTCGGTGTGGCCACTTTCCTTTGTCCTCGCATTCCATCCTCTTGACCAGGGAGGTCACGATGGCATTTCTGGAATGGCACGTCCTGCCTGCAGGAGCACCTGCTGAAAGTGGTGTGAGGTGCCCCATTTCGGCTTAGGTTTTGCTTCTCTCTAGGTTGTCCTCAGGTTCCAGTGCTAGCATTCTGACATTTTATAATGACTTTTCCTTCAATTCCATTTCATCGATCTGTTTCTCCATTTGTCTTTCTCAGTTTGCTGTCACAAGGACTTCGCTATCCATACAATATTGAATTTACTTTTTTTAAAAATTAAGGGCATTCGTCCCTTTTGCAAAGTCCTAGACTTGATTCCAGAGCTGCGTGGCCGCACACACTGAATAGCCTCGTCACGAAAGTTGGGATTTGTTGATTGTCTAAATAGACACTGTTATGACTCTAAATATTTAGTGTGTGAAAGCCAGACCGAAGGAAAGATTAATATAGACTCTGGAAGTTTTGGAAGATCTCACAGATACTAAACAGAAATCAAGGGGTCCTTTGTTTCTGAAATACTTTGGAAGTCAGCAAAGACATTTGGTTTTTGCCCAAGTTCGTGCACGTAGAATTTCATGTTGCGTCTGATGGGGAACCTACAGGAGACGCGCTGTCTTGACTGATGGAGGAAGGGTGCAGTGTTGGTGACCCCCCCGGCGGGGCTCCGCTGGTGTTTGCAGAGGCGGCCGTGGGTGCGGACGGGCCGCTGCACGCGGCGCCTGGAGGCTTGTTGGCAGCACGTGCTCTGTGCCTCTTGCTTGGTCCTGCTGTCGATGAGGGTGTATCTCAGTAGCTCTGCCAGTTCACCACGTTCAGAAATCACCCTGTCTTTGTTCTGTCTGCTGGGAAGTTCAATATCCACTTCTTTTTTTAAAGATTTTCTTTTTTAATTTATTCATTTGAGAGAGAGAGGGAGATAGAGCACAAACGGGGGAGAGGCGGAGAGAGAGGGAGAAGCAGACTCCTCACTGAGCAGGGAGCCCGACGTGGGGCTCGATCCCAGGACCCTGGATCATGACCTGAGCCGAAGGCAGACGCTTAACCATCTGAGCCACCCAGGCGCCCCATCCATTCTCTTAAAAATAGACAAAAATGGTTAAAGTGGTGATGAGGTTGACAAGCAACTGCATGTCCTTTTTCTTGAGTGATAGATGAATTTATGTTGCCTGTTATAAAATAAGGCAAATCTCCCAAGTGTATTGCAAATTTAAAGGCATATGCATGAAAGACACATTTGAAGGTAGTCCTGGGGCTTTTGGATCAGAATCCAAGGAAAGAATAGTTTCTCTGGAAAAGGTGGGAAGTGTCTCAGAATTTGAGGAGCAGAAGTGTTATGTGACCCAAGTTGCTTTCCCACATTCCAGCCCATTGTCATTTCAAAGACCCTCCTGTGTTTAACTGTTCATTTTTTTTTTTTAATTTGTGGTGAACGTAGCTACTAGAATTTAGAGATGTTGCACTCGACATAATTGCTATAATCTGTTTCAGACTTGCGAATTCTTTGAGAGGGTGAAAGCAGGTGCCCTTTATTAAAGTGCCTTTGCATCCATGGGTGATGTTCTGTGTTGAGCAGGCACATAATCCTGTATCCTGTGTCCCCGTTTCGGTCCCAAGAAGATCAGCGTCCCATCCGAACACCGGCAGGCTTTATAGCTTGAGGGTGGCCAACGTGCATGATCGATCGTGAGGGAACTGCGCGACGTGTCATGGTTCATGATACCAAGTATTCCTTTAACATTTACCGTGTGCTGGGTCCTACATCTTTACAGGCACGGGCTCATTCCTTCCTCATAAAAGCTCTAGTTGGAGATACTGTTGTGGTGTTGATTTTGGAGCTGGGGAGGCAGAGGCTCTGTGCCTCGCCCAGATGTCACCTGCTGAGACAGGGTGCTGGCAGGAGATGCAAGGCTCTCAGGCTCCCATGCCTGCTCCTCGGCCATTGTGCTCATGGTGGTTTTCTAGGAAGTTCGAGGTCCATGACTTCTTCCGTACCAGGTCAGAGGCAGGGCAGGTTTTACTTCCCACTGTGGAGTGATCAGGAAGAGTTAGTTTAGGGGTCTCTTCTCCCCGCAAGGTCGCAGGCTGTGGACCAGCTCAAACACAGAGGCAGCAGCAGCGATAAAAGACTCTCTTGGACTCAGGCTTGCTCTGTGCTGTCTCTGCACTCATTCCCCCAGGGAGCGTGTTGCATTTGAGCTGTGAAGAGTCCTTAGCATTCTGATGTGATGTATCACGTCCTCCGGGAGGTGGGCTCTCCCCACACTGCCCTGCAGAGGAGCCAGGGTCAGGGAACGCCCAGGTGACTAAACACTCCCCTTTAGCTGGGCCAGGTTTGTCTTCGTCCTGACACCGTCCTTGGAGCCTAGAGCAATCCTCGTGTTCCCCTCAGAAGAAGTGTTGCATGAGGGAATCAAAGCAGCTAGCCAGGATTCAAAGGGCAGGTCCGCCTGCTTCTGCCCCTCCTGTGAGTCCCCTCCTGTGGAATGCACATGCACGGTGCCCAGCGGAGCCTTCCTGCACCAGAGGGCTGGTACCTGGGCTGAGATGGAGGAGGGTCTCTGCGGGGTGGGGTGAGGGTTATAATCTGGGAGGACCCTGGGTTCAGAGCATGAATTATAAGTGAACTTGGCCTTGCAAGAGGGCAAAGGTCTGTACGTTTGTACCCCACCCACCTCGGGGGCACTTGCTTTTCCCATAGGGGAGGATGTGCAGACTGAGGCCTGAGACCCAGAACTGCTTCCCTTGCTTCTCCGATCTCTGGTCTCCACAGGCATCTGTCTCTGCAGTCCGTTGACATGGCAACTGGAAGCCTACTCCTCCTGGACTTTTTTCTCGTTCTGCTCTTTGAAGAATTTTTTAAATTAAATCTCTTTGAAAAAAAAATATCCTGTGTATCTGTTTTAAAATATTTAGTCTTGGGTGCAGAGCATAAAATGCACGTTTGCACAAGTTCCACGCGTTTAGTGACGGCCTCTTTGACTTTCAGCTTTGGAGTTGAGCATCATGCTGAGACGGATCAGGGAACTGTGGGGAGTGCGGGCACCGTGACCGTGACCGTGACCGGCAGCTGGTTCTCACCTGGGTCCTCCTGGTCAAGCCGAGGCGGCTGCCAAACCACCCGAGCCCGGGCAAGGCCCTGACAGGTAAGGTCTGTTGGGTTTTCACTGGTACATAGGATTCTCTCTTAGTAGGAGAATCATCTGTTAAATTTGATAAAGCCGAGATCAATAAATGCTTGCCATTGCAGGCCGGGGCATAACAATGGTTCCTTTATTCTGGGGTTTCTGCAAGGAGTCTGTGTACCTGTCTTTCCCTGGCCCCTCTCCTCCCCTTTGCTCACTGGGCTGAGGTGGGGGGCCCGAGACCTCTCCTTGCTGGGCCTCGTTGGGCTCTGCAGACTGCGCTTCTTGCCCAGTGCTCACGCCTCTCCCTCTCCAGCCCTCTCCTGGCGTTTTGTGCAGAGTGGGCGATGATACCTCTTGGGTTGTCCTGAGACGTGCACAGGAGCCCTCAGAAGTTGGCAGCCGTTCTTTTTGGTAATGGGCCAGAACAGAAGTGGGGGCGGCTCTTGACTCAGGCCTTCTTTGCCAACATGGCCTGTATGGGTCTGCCCCACCTTAGCTCTGATACTGGGAAGCCCGTCAGTAATGAAGGTCTGGGGCGGGCGTTGGCACCTCCTCCCCTCAGTGCTACACCCGGGCAGGGACCTTCGCTTTTGTGCCCGTCTGCTGGGGTATGGAGTTCTTACGCTGTCTGTGGGTCTGAGAAGTTAGTGGGGGAGCCGAGGTCAGAACAGCGTTCCAGCAAATGTGCCTGCTGGAGCCTTTGCTCCCGGGTGGGACGGTGGGCGCAGGAGAGTCTGTCAGTCAGCTTGGGCTGCCGTAGCTGATGCCCCAGCCCGGGCAGGTGTTTTGGCCTGGAGGCCAGACGTCCTTCATCAAGGCCTCAGCAGAGATGATTCTTCTTTAGCAGGGGGCTTTAGCCTTTCTCTTTGGTGCCAAGACGGCCGCCTTCTCCCCAGTCCTCGAGTGACTGTCTTCCTTCTGTGTGCATCTGTGTCCTAATCTCTCTTTCTTATAAGGACATGAATCCTTTTGGATTAAGGCCCACCTGTGACCTCATTTGACCTTAATCACCCCTTTGAAGACCTTTTTTCCAAATACAGAACATTCTGAGGCTTTGGGGTTAGGGCTTCAGCATGGGAACATCTGGATTTAGCCCCTAACAGAGGGGATCCCGGGTCGAGGAATTAGGGTCCATAGTCCTTGGGACAAGGTTGCTGGCTTTCCATGACCCTTGACTCACGTGGGTTTTCCTAAACTGTCGGCAATGCAGAACAGAAGGGTTTTAATCCCTTGATTAATGGAGTTTATGTAGCAGACCCTTCTCGAGTGTCAGCCTCCTGGTAGATGCCCAGTGACATTTTACGTGTCCTGTTTCAGACTCAGAACGTACAGGTTTTGTGTTTCTCTCTCTCTGGACAGCTAGCATGAGAATTGAATTTGTATTCTGGGGTGTGATTTTTTTTCTTCCCCTGTGAGCCCTCACAGACAAAACATCCCCCGCACGGAGCTGGGAGTAGCTGTAGCTTCTCCCGCTGCTGCCCCCGTCCCACCGAGTGAGGCTCGCTGCCCATGAAGCACGACCTCCTCAAACTTCTAGCGCTCTCCTGGAGCACCAGCGCCGTCAGGACGCACTGTTCCTTGTGAAGCAGAGGCCCCTGATCCTCTTTATTAGAGCAGAGATGAAGAAAAGGAGCGGGAGCGCCATACGTGGCTCTTCAGGGAGGCTGCAGAAAGAAAAGTCTCATAGGAGAATGAGCGAGAGGGAGAGGAAGCGCATTGTGCTTCGCTATGGCTCCGTCCCTTAGGTGGCCGGGACCTGGAGCACAGGGGCCCGGAAGCTGCTGCTTGTCCTGGCCCTGTGTTCTCTCTCCTCGGGGACCACGCAGTTCCTGAAACTGCAGTGGGCAGGGTGCAGAAGGAGGCCAGCGGGGGTGGTGGGCCGGGCTGATGCTCCCACCTGCAGGCCGTCATCCTGCTGGGCCCCATGCGCCTTCCCGCGCCTCTGTCCCTGAGCCGGAACCTGGGAGTTCTTACGGGCGGTGCTGAGCCTCCTTGAGCCTCAGTCCCGTCTGTGGCAGGTCGTTGAGGTGTGGGAGACACATATCCGGACAAAGGCAGGCAGCGTCCCTGGCCGCTCCTGTCCCGACTCCTTGGATTGTCTGACCAGCCTCCACCTCTAGTCCTTTTCTTCCCCTGTTAGCATTTGAACGCGGCTCTCCTTCAAAGCCACGAGCCCCGGGATGCCGAGAGCCTCGCCAGGGACCTCTTGACTCGGGTACACAATGAACCTAAGTGTTGTTTCACAGCTAATCCTCCCGTTTAGGGCCTGAAATCTAATTATTCATGGCAGCTTAGGCGTGGGGTCTGTCGGTGTGGAAGGCACGGTGTAAGGCATGCCGTGTGTACCCTCCGGGCATGGGGAGCTGGGTCTGGGGCCGTCCCTCCCTGGGGTTGATGAATTTGAGTGCTCAGGGAGGTCAGTGGGTGTAGTGAATAAGGGGTGGATCCCCGAAGATTGCTCCAGGGTGGGAATTTCCAAAAACATGTTAGCCACAAAACCCTTTCTTGACTTGAACTCTCACGTGATGTCCTCTCCTACAGCATGTGTGGGACCCATCGAGTGCTCAGGGGACTCGGAGCACCCTGGGTCTGGGGGATGGCTGGACAGTGGACGTGGGTGCCTTTGTGCCTTCCCTGTGCTCATGGACAGCTCTCATGATGGGCTTCTCCAGGGATGAATCCGAGGTAGACAGTCTTAGATTTTTCTTGGCCAATTTTTTTTTTTTTTTTTAAGATTTTATTTGAGAGAGTCAGCAAGTGAGCACAAGCAGGGGGAGCAGGCTCCCCGCTGAGTAAGGAGCCCGATGCGGGACTCATCCCAGGACCCTGAGATCATGACCTGAGCCAAAGGCAGACACGCTTCACCAACTGAGACCCCCAGGCCCCCCCTAAAAGCCAGTTTGTATTATTCCTGGCCTCACACTGCATCCTTAGTCCTGGCCAGACAGTTTCAGAAACGCCCTTCCATGGGACACGGAGGTAGCGGGGGAGAGGGTGCGGGTCTGGGCTGCATGCACAGGCCGTTCTGCTGGGTGGTCTGGAATGGGCATCCTCTCCAAGGCGATGCCGACCCTACCGGGTGCAGGGTAGGGCTCCGTAGCGTCCTCCATGGTCCCCTGCATTAAAGAGAACAAATCTGACCTGAAGTTAGGCTCTGCTATCTTGAACATGGCATAGAACATATTTGACGGGCATCATTCGATCAGTTCTCACTTTCCTGACTTTTTCTACTCACTTGGTAAGTCCCAGAAAGCACACATTTGGTACCAGCTACTGTGCCAGGTGAGGTGCTGGGGGCGGTGGGGCCTCCGGCCGGGCCACAGTCTGGCACACGTGGAACGTGTTCCAGTAGCAAGATACTCCCTTAAGAACTCGTATCTCTTTGATCTCGGAGTTGGAGCCCTGTTCCCTGGGGGTTCAGGAAGATGCTGTAACACAAAATAAGAGGGTCTGAGAGGGACCTGTTAGTAGCCAACAGGGAAATTAATAAATTACGGGCTTCAGTCTGGGCGGTGACTCCGAACAGGGCACCAGTCTGGATGCGGGTGAGCCCGCCATGGGAATCGTGATCTTGGAGGGCTGGGGTTGTGGGCGGTAAATGAGGGTGGAGGGAGATCCGTAGGGCATTAGGGCTGCCCTCCCTCTGTTCTTCACTGCCACTGCATCCCAGGAGCCCTGTTTGTTTTGGGGTCATGGTGGGAGAGAGAGGTATGGATGGTCTGACTTGCCTGATTTCTGCTCTCTTGATCCGACAGTGGCCACAGTGGGACCATGGCTTGGCCATCCCCTGGCACCATATTTTGGTTGCTTGTGTTGATCTCACTGGAGAGTTTGTAGGGGTGGTTGACTTGGGTCAGGGCGTCATACCCCCAGACCCCGTGTCCATTGCATCACCCCCTCTGCGGGGCTCGTGCCTGGGGTGCACTCTCACCCGACAGCAGAGGCTGGCCCGCCCCCTGCGGAGCGGCTCCCACTCCACCCTGTCTGTACAGCAGGGGAGCACCTCTCTGGGCCTCCGACCCTTGGGATGCAGCCAGAGGAGGGCTGGTTCCTGCCGTAGCTCCTGTGACCTGCTTAGCAGGACAGGGCTCGGCGAAGGTAGAAGCCATTTCTCTGCCCAGCTGTGTTGAAGGGTCGTTCCTCCCCATTTACAGTATGATTGACACCCAGGCCTTCTCAGGGTCTAACTGGAAATGGAGCGACTTCTGTCTTCCTCTTTTCAAGGGCAGAGAGACCTCGTTGTGCCACAGCTTGAGGCCGTGTTGGTGCAGAGAGATCTCGGAGGGACTGGCATGCGCGCTGTGCCGTGTTCCTCTCTGGCCTCCTCTTGCCTCCTGGCTTCCCAACCGCACACTTTGCTGACTTTCCTGCCTAGGCTCTCTCTTTCCGTTCGCGTTCATTGTTGCCCTGGTCACTGTGCTTCTGCCGTCCGCTCTGCGCTGGAAGCATCCTTGCATTCTTTTGGCAGACTTTCTCCCATGGGCTGCCCGTGTTGTTTCATTTCCGCCTCGTGTGGGGCGCTTAACCCAGCGAGCCCCGATGCTGCTGGGGCGTGAGCCCCACTCCCTCACCACGTGTGCTGAAAAGCCAGCATCGCGCGGCGGACCTCTGCTCCTGTCGGTTGTGCATCCTTGCACCTGATAAGCCCCTGATGGCTGTGTTGGGTCTTAGCACCTTACTCCCCGATGGAGGGAATCTGAAGCTCACTGACCTGAGCTTGAAGGAAGGAGCAGAACCCAGTAGCGCCCTGCTTGTGAGTCACTTGGAGATGCAGCGGCTCTCACTGGTTTCCAGAGAGCCTGTCCTTGTCCTGGAAGCATTTTTAGGATGGCTGCTCTGAAATCCGGACCAATTCCAACTGGAGTCCTGTCACCGCGGGCGTCTGTGGTTGTCTTTTCTTGTTCTGGTTGTGGTGGGCCTTGTTCTTGGAGTGACCGGTGATTTTCAGCTGTGCTGTGGACAACTCGGGTTTATGGCGTGAGAGCCATGGTTCTGCTTCATTTCCTTAGCAAGCAGTTTCCCTGTGGAGGCGTTGTCCCCAGTCCGCATGGGGCTGCGTGTCCCCTGCCTGCTGGGCCCGTCCAGGACACCTGAGGACAGTGCCTTCTCTCAGTTCAGGGGGGCATCCACGCCTTCCCAGAGCACTGCCTCCCTGCAGCCACGTGCAGTCCCCCTCTGGGAGCAGGGTGGGGGCAGTGGAGGGTGACATGCATGACCTCATCACTTGTCGGGGGTCATTCCGCTCCTGCTGGACTCTGCTGGCACGGGAGGTGGTGGTGAGGGGAAGAAATGCCGACTTAGCCCACCTGTCCCTCCTTGTTCCGTTTGTGATGCTAAGAGGGGTTGGAGGCAGAGCTCCCCCGTGACGCCTCCTGGCCATACTCTTGCGGGGAATTGTGTATCTGTTTCTGCCGGGTGGGACATAGAAGATCACCCCCATCTGGGCAGCAGACACTATGCCAGGGGATCCGAGTGGGCCCCCCTCCCGCCAAGTCAGGGGATGGGGGTGTGAAAAATGGGCCCCCACATGCCCTGCTAAGACCGGGATGGATGGGGAAGCCTTTCCAGTGCTGTTCGGTACAGCAGGGTGGCTGTCGTGGACAAGGTTTTTGGGATCGTTAGACCGCCTTTTCTCCCCCATCCTTCGTGTGGGTGGGGGTAGGCTTTCCAGAAGTGTTTCTTGTCCAGGTCTGTTGGTGGTTCTGGTTGGAGACTTCTGCAGTGCCCTGTCTGGGATCTGTGGGAAGCGAAAGGAACCCCGGGGACTCACCCCACCTTCTTCCTCATGTCCCAAGGTCCCCGGCCAGTGCCCTCTTCTCTGCACCTCTCGGATTTTTCCTTTGTTCCTCGTTGTGTGACATCCATCGTGGCTGGACCTGGAAGTCTCCACTTGGGCTCTCGGAGCTTTCTGTCCACAGTCTTTTGTTCATACAGGGTGGTTGAGTTTTCGGAGGAGGGCTGGAGGTTGATGGCTTGGCTCCATACGGGGATCAATGACAAGAGGAAGTGGTTGTTGGAATTCTGTTGACACCAGCATTTGTAAAGTGAAGCAGGTGCTTTAAGATCTTAAGCACCTAAGCACCTGAAGAATTACGATACCTGATCAGTCACCTGGTTGTTTCATGTTGCACGTTTATCTCTTTGCCATTATTCTCCGGTTCAGAGCCCCACACAGCCTTTTTTTGGTATTATTTCTGTCCATCCAGGTTGGGGCAGGATCTGGTTGGCACGCAGGGAGCCTGGGTGCCCTGACGTTGGCGACAGCCGATGTATCCGCAAGACGGGAGTTTCTCGAGAGAGAACTCAAAGCATGCAGAAATGTTAAGTATTGACAGGTTTCTGAGAATTTTGGGTATTGGAGTACTTACATATAAGGTAACAGGCATTACTTCTTGAAGCTCAGCATTGTCGAGCAGTGACAGGGTCAAAGTGAATTTGGACAAAGTGCACTGTGGGGGAAACGCAGTTAATGTGGTACTTACGGGAAGTCACGGGAATCTCGACCCAGCAGCCTTGGAGCAGGCACTAACTCTCTGATGCCCGGGCTTGTGGGAAAGTGTGTTCTTCCTTCCGTCCCCTTCTCTAGGTTTGATCTCCTCCTGCTGAGGGCCTGGGTGCCTGGCTTGGGGCATGGCTGTGGGGCCACAGGTGTTCTAGGCTGGGAGAGAGCAGGTGGAAAACCAGTCAGGAAGACAGTGTCCAAGGCAAGTCAAGGCAGGGGATGACGCACCGGGAGAGCCGTCTCTCTTCCAGGTGGGCTGCTCTGGGTGCACGTGGAGAGCACTGAGTTCATCCTTGCGGCTCCGTCTGGTCTTCGGTTCCGGGGCAAGCCCCTGGGGATGCTCTAAGTCCACCCTTCCCTTAGTTGTTCTGCTTGTGTCTTCAGTGGTTGAAGATGACTCCTGGAACACAGCAGATTTACCTTTCTCCTCTGACAGCTCAGACTGGTCTGGGAAGGCCCATCCTTCTGTTCAGCAGTGACTTACCTTGGGGTGCGGGGGTCAGTGCAGGCTGAGTCTGGGGCCTGTGACTCATCACGTAAGGTGGCTGCTGTCTTGGCTCTCCTGTGAAAGTGGTCAGCATCATGAGCCCAGAGCTTGTGTATCTTTGTGATGTAAAAACACAGCTCCTTTGGCATCGGTGTTGGACGTGGCTTGACCTCACAGGTGTTGGGGAGTAGTCGAAGCAAACCTAGGTTTGACAATTGCTGTATATTTCTGCTGCTGTTGGGCATTGAGATTCATGGCTGGCATGCTCGAGTGCTTCTAGAGGTCTCAGCCCAGGGGTGACTCTTGTCAGGCTCGACATGTTTGCAGTCGTGGAAGCTTCTGTTGAACCTCATTGCCCAGAGATGGAAGCAGGACAGTGGAGACCTTCATGTGTGCACCCGCTTAGGTAGAAAGGAGAAAAGAGGCAGTGAGGAGACACGTGTTTTTTTGGTCTTTGGTCCTTATCCAGTGCCGGTGATTCATGGAGCTTTTCAGACAGCTTTCGTCTGTGAATGCTGAGAGCGGCATCTGCCGCGTTGCTGCTTGTGGCCGCCTTGGAAACTGTGCAGAAGATGTTCTGCCTGACACCTGCCAAGGGAACTCAGCTCCCAGGGGAGCAGAGGGCGCTCCTTGCAGGCTGCCTTCCGGTGCAGGGCTGCCGCGGGGGCTCCTGTGTGCTCCCGTGTGCGATCTGCGGGCCGCTCCCACCCACTCTCTTCGAGAACGAGATCTCCCGTTCTTCTTTCTGAGCGTGGGGCCAGCATGGCGACACGGTTACTGAGGGAGTCGCCAGGCCAGCGGGCCGAGGCAGAACACCGTGAGGTGAAAGGAGGATTCGTTTTCTCGGAGTTACCGTCTCCGTGAAAGAGGATGGGGGGCTGTGATAATGCGCAGTGAGATTGATGAGCACAAGCTCACGCTGACTGCGCGGCTCCATGTCAACGCTCCATGCTGGCAGAGCAGCAGGCCTCGGTCTCCAAGACGGGACGGGCGACGGAGAGGTGGTTGGCATTCCAGAGCTGCTCCTTCTTGTCCTGTGACAGCTTCGGACACAAGCGATGTGAGGTCTGCAGGTGCGGAGGGAGTGTGATGATGTGGATGGCTCATCGGGACATTACTGCTTCCTTAGTTACTGCAGTTTTTAGACCCGGTGGGGGAAGTGTTGCTCTCAAAAGGACAGATCCTGCGAATTGCAAAGTTTGGAGGAAAAATTCTCGGTCACTATCATGACCCCGGTGGTGTGTGACTAGTTTGGCCAGCGTAGATACAAACCCATTTCTTTTTTAAGCAGAACAATTTTAAAATTCCATTTTACAGTTAGACATTCAAGAATGTTGTCCTGAAAATCCAGGTCTCGTGTGAAAGAAGTTATTATGTGTGTAAACACCTAGAACATTGGCGTTCGGAGAATTTTTAGCGTCATTTAGGTTGTAGAGAACCATTTTGACTTTTTTATTTAAAGATTTTATTTATTTATATGAGAGAGAATGAATTGGGGAGAGTGAAAGGGAGAAGCAGACTCCCCACCAAGCAGGGAGCCCGACGCAGGACTTGATTCCAGGACCCTGGATCATGACCTGAGCCGAAGGCAGACACTTCACTGACTGAGCCACCCAGGCGCCCCGTTTTGACTTTTCTTAGGTGAGAAAACGAGAGTTTCCAAAAAACACGTGTTTTGATTTGGCACATCTTCTAAAGGCAGAGTTAGGACTTCCCGTGATGGTTTTGAAAGAAGTGCCTTTAATAGCTCTTTCCTCTCTTGGGGGGTGGGTCTCGCCCTGTCTGTGAGCTCAGAGCCTGTGGGGCCAGAACGGATATCCTTTTGTCTTTACCTGGACCAGCCTCCACCCCCACAGGGCTCTGGTCCCAAGTCCCCCTTCCCGGCCACAACGGTCAACGTGTGTGTTGCCTAAAGCCCGAACATTGAGGTTCCGGAACACAGGCCAGCGGGGGCCATGACCTCACCCCATGTCGGGCAGGCTGCGCCCTTCACTTACGTGGCCCCATCTCACCCCCCACAGCGGGTGACGAGGGAGCCTGCACGTCCTCCAGGCCACGCAGTAGTGGGCGCGGGGCTCGAACGTGGCCCGGGCCCTGCTCGCTGTGGCTCCTGCCCCTCGCGAGGACACGAGAAGCAGAGCGGCGGGCTGCTGGCTGCGTCTACCTTTCGTTCAAGTTCACAGAAGCAGGAAGGACCGCGTAGGTCCTTTAACCCAGCAACGCAGCTCTCTGGAGCGGACGTGGGATGAAGCCCCGCGTTGATGGCCGCAGTCACCCTGCTTCAGCGTCTGAGGGAAGGAAGGCCACTGGGTGTCCGCACTTCCTGTGGCTTGGTCGTGGTTTTCTTGTGACCTGACTGTGTGTGTGCCTCTCCTCTTTGGAACCCAGGTCGTCAGAATATGAGAAAAGACACTGCTCTGGGGCGCCTGGGTGGCTCCGTTAGTTATGCTTCCGACTGCTGTTTTGGCTCAGGTCATGGTCTCAGGGTCGTGGGGTCGAGCCCCGCATGGGGCTCCGTGCTGGGCGTGGAGTCTGCTTGGGATTCTCTTTCTCCCTCTCTTTCTGCCGCTACCCCCCTAAAGAAAAGAGAAAACACCACTTCACTATGTAGCTTGGCTCCTCCGCAGAGGGATCCGGCGTCTTTCCCTTGGTGTTGAGTTATTCAAGTCCTACCGGGCACAGAATGTTGTGATGATTTTTCACTGAAAGCTAGTGTATTTAAAATGAACGTATTTGGGTTGTTTTGAAACATTATCAGAACATCCTGTAGCTAAACTGTATCTAAGAGATCCAGGTCTGGAGCCTGGGTGGTTCAGTCGTTTGAGCATTTGACTCATGATATCAGCTCAGATCTTGATCTCAGGGTCGTGAGTTCAAGCCCTGCATAGGGTTCCATGCTGGATGTGGAGCATAGTGGAAAAAAAAATAAAAAAATAAAAAAAATAAATAATAAGAGATCCCAATCTGATGGCTTTTGCAAACCTACTAACCGACCCAGCCCTGGCCTTGGTGGAGGGGCACACAGTTGCCCTGTGGATCATCTCTTCTTGCCAGCCCTGCCTCACCCCCAGTCTGATAATCACTGTTGGAGGAACCCGTGTATTTTACACATATAGACACATCTTCTCTAGTGAACGGATGCTGAGCCATTCTGTCCGGGAGGGTTGAACTTCGTGTGTGGGAGTAGATTTCCCAGGCGACTTGTCCTGGTGTCCTGGGTCTGGTGGGTTGGCGTGGGGTGCACTCCAGGTGCTAACTCAGCTCAGAAACGTGTATTTCGTATTAGGTTCTCCAGGACAGAGATGTGACCGGTAGCATCTTCAAAGCATCTCTGGCCAGACATCCCCGCAGCATGAGCTGAGAAGGCCTTCACGAGTCAGGGCTTTTTGTGAGGTACGAGTGGGTGACACACTGAATTAACACACTTAGAAGTAAGAGTAGTTATCTGTCCCCAGTCATCAAGGTGGTGGACAGGGAGGGAGTGAGGGAGTGATGGAGCAGGTGTGAGTGGGTTTGCACGGAGAATTACACACTTGCTGTAGCTGTGAAATTTAAGAACAGAGCCGACATTTATGATTGGAGCTGTCAGAAACCTCTAAACCCAGGACGCATGGCTCGCTTTCCCAGCCGTCTGAGGGATGGCTTGCACTCCTGACCTGTAGTCCACACGAGTCCGATGCTGTGAGAGCCCAAGAAACTGGTTTACTTCGCTGAATTCACCAGTGATCCTGGGAAAGTTCTGGATAGTGGGGCAGCCTTAATGCTTTCAAGATTTAAAACCCAGTGGTCATACTCACTTATTTTTTTGGATACGGAATTCCTGCACTTGGCACAAAACTTAACAGCTCCAGAGGGCCTTCCATGAAAAATAAGTCTGTCCCCCCAGATCCCCCCACCTGTCCTGGTTGTCACTCACCAGTAGCTTGGGGTCAAGAACGGCTCTGCAGGGAAGAAGCTGTGTGCAGTCTAGCTGGGTTACTACTGCCGTGTCACTCCCGGCGGGTGCCTGGAGGTCGGGGACCCCACACCCCCTTCTCCAAAGCCCCAGGGACCGGGGCTCTTGCAGCACCAGCACTGGACTTGGGGGCCGATTGGTAAGGGAGGAAGCCGTAGGCCTTCTGCAAGATTCCCGGACAGGATGAGACTAGGAGGATGTGGTGCCGGCCGCCCTCAGTGTTCATGCTTTCCCCAGAGGTCTCTCGCTGCAAATCCTCGAGCTTTCTTTAGTGGAACATCCCCCATCACTGAAGCGAGTTTCATCGTAGGGGTAAGTGCTATACTTTTAGGTGTTGATCCAAAGGACTTGGGTTTGTATGTGTTTTACAAAGTATTTAAATCCAAGCACTGTTTTTATAGACCTTCCTTAATTTTTCTGATAAAGTCTGAATCACTTTCCCAATGATTAGAGAACCGGATTTGCAGGCAGCAAAGGCAAACCCGAGTGGTTTCAGTGGTGTTGATGCCACTCATTTGCCCCTGAAGGGCAGCTGCTAGGGCAGTAGGGGCGTGGTGGAGGAAATGTGTGACATCACGGTGATCTTTCCCTTTTTGACTTAAGTGATTCAGTCTCTTAATGTTTGTGCTCCTTTTATGTTTGGATATGCAAAGAGCTGTCCCCTAGAAGGCACCCACAGGCATTCAGTAATTTGTAATAATTCGTACACTTCCAGCGTCAAGCATTATCCTAAGTAAATGACGCGAGTAGTGAAAACATTAATGAGTTAATGGAGGTATATATGTCTATGTATAGATGTAAATATCAGGGAAAGTAAGTTTTCTTAAAAGGACCCTGATTTTAGGCCTGTGTGTAAATAATCCATGTTTTAGATGTAAAATTACGGTGGTTTTCCTTGTCCCCCTGGGGTCCCCTGGTCGCACAAGGTAGGATGCCCTTCTGTGCAAGAGCTCCCGATCCTTCCTTTTCTTGGACTTCTGGGCTGGCTACCTGTGCTGATTCCATGGGCATTCCCTGGCTGCGAGGTCATGCATTCCCTGGGAGGCCCTGTCAGCTTGTCCATCCTCTTAAAGCCTGTGTCCTCTTCTGTGAAGTAGGGACGGTCCCCTCGCGGGTCAGCATTGTCTGGGGCTCTGCGCCAGTGTGGGTTTCCTCTTGTCAGCTCTTGTGTTCGGGCTTCGTGGAGGGGTGTCCCGTCCATCCCTTCTGGGAAGGCGGGCATGGAAAGGTGGGGTGCGACATCCTCATGGATGCCCCCCCCCCGCCTCTGTTTTCACGACCCGAGGCCAGTGTGGTTTTCCCTGGCAGTGCATTTATGAGGGACGTCATGAGGCCGCTTGGCCCATGTGTAGTCCTGGCTGTTCTCTGTGGGTACCCTCGCTCTTCTCGCTTGGCTGTTTCTTGACTTCCTCCCATGCTGTTGGGTCATTCCTTACAGGAGCCTTCAGGAACTGGGTTAGCAATCGTGTCTGTGCTTAGCTCATGACTGCACGCCTGCATATTAACCACAGCACAGGTGCAGGCCCGTTTCTCAGACTCTGGGGTCCGCGGGCTGAGGCAGCTGGAAATTGAAGATCAGCATCCAGCCTTGGCCTCTCTGGCTTGCACGGAGCAGATCCCGTTCCCAGGGACTCCGCGTCCAAGGTCAGGACTTGGGCTCTGGATTTGGGCAGAGCACAGTTCAAGGACTGAGCACACACTTGGCTGGCATGGGTGACCCAAGGCAAGCTGCTTCTGCTCAGCCTCCTGGCCTGTCTAGTGGGATTAATCATCATGTCCCCATGTGGATCCTCTGAGGCTGCGATGCTCCACACAGCCTAAGGAGGCGTGTGGCCAGCACCAAGCTTCATTTCAAAATTTCGCTGGTTTTCCGTCAGTAGACTGACCAAAGCACTTAGGTGTAAAGTACCGTGTCTACATGAATAGAATATTCCAAACTCGTCTCTTACAAAAGACTGAGCGTATGAAGTCAAAGGTCGTTCTTCTACATATGGTCAAATCCAGACCCTTGTACCTGAAACCCGAGGTTGGAAGTGATGAGGTCATTCTCTGCTGCAGGCAGCTCTTTAGCCTCCCCACCCCCACCCCCCCCCCCCGCCTTGTTCTAGAAGGGATTCTTTCTATTTGTGTAGGAAAAAGTGATAGATTTTTAAAAGGCAGAAAACATACCAGGTGCGGCTTCCCTGTGGGAATCTGGCCCTTAAGATTCAGGTGTGACATTTGGAAGAATTGATTCTTTTTTTTTTTTTTTTAAGATTTTATTTATTTATTCAACAGAGACAGAGACAGCCAGCGAGAGAGGGAACACAAGCAGGGGGAGTGGGAGAGGAAGAAGCAGGCTCATAGCGGAGGAGCCTGATGTGGGGCTCGATCCCATAACGCCAGGATCACGCCCTGAGCCGAAGGCAGACGCTTAACCATTGTGCCACCCAGGCGCCCCAGAAGAATTGATTCTGTTGTATACTTCACACAGTTGTGGTAGGTTCCCCTCCCCAGCTTCTGGAAAGTGAGATGGGACTCTTCAAAGCTTTATTGCAATTTTCTCCCAGTTTTTCCCCCTCGCAAACCTCATAAAAAAGGATTCATCTTGTAAAGAAGAGTTGAGAGCCTTAGTTCTCAAGTTTGGGAACACCGGGGCGCTTGAAACAATGCTCTCATCCCCAAGATTTTCTTTTCGCGGGTCTGCGGTGCAGCCCAGGCACCCAAGGTGCCCCGCAGTTGGTGCTAGGCCACGGACACAAGGGCGCCACAGGGCCCACCCCTACTTTCTGATTGAGCGGGTCAGCATCTGGGCTGGAGCACGTGCGTGTGCGTGGGTTCCCAGGTGGTGCCTGTGCCGTCTGTCCAGGGACCCTGATTGGAAAACCATGGGACTGTGGGGTTCTGGTTAAGAGCGTGGACTTGCGAACTGAGCTCCATTGCATCCTTGGTCACCTCTTTCTGCTTCCCATCACTGGCCCCAGGACCTTGACCACTGCACTTCATTTTACTCTTGTCAACAGTGGGAATGATTCTGGTGTGAAGGTGTGTGCGTCCGTGTGTTTGCACACATACACACACACCTCTACCTAGCCTACTGCCTGGTCTACATAAGCACTCGGGAATCATCTTTTTTTCTTTTTTCTTTTGATCTTGACAAATTGAAATAATCGATAGTAAGAACATCCAAGCCCATGGCTTTCTTTACATGTAGGGGCGAAGATGGAAGGACTGTGGGTTTCAGTCTGTTTTATCTGCAGTGCTTTCTATTGTAAGGGTGTTTTTTATTTTATTTTTTTTAAAGGATTTTTTTTATTTATTTGAGAGAGAGAGCAGGAGCAGGGAGGAGGGACGGAGGCAGAGGGAGAAGCAGACTCCCTGCTGAGCAAGGCGCCTGATACAAGACTTGATCCCAGGACCCTGAGATCATGATGTGAGCTGAAGGCATTCGCTTAGTCACCCTAGCCACCCAGACGCCCCTATAAAGGTGTTTTTTAAAGATTATTTTGATTCTGGTATATATTTGTAATAAAAGTTCTAAGGCCATTGAAGTCTCCAAAGTTATTTCTTTATTAATGTCTATAAAATAATGCTTAAAAATATTTTATTCCTTTATTTTTGTTTTGTACGTGGAGTTCTTGTTTTTCATGTAACTTTCTTGTTGAAGGGTGAGGTCCCTCCATTTGCTGTGAGATCCCCGCATGCAGGCATCGTGGCGCTTGGAGGGTGAAGGCCGAGCCCTGTTGCAGGTCGTTAACCATACTGTGGGCCGTGGGCTCTGCTGTCCGCAGTGGCACGAGCATCTCGCTTGGCCCTACGCTTCGCCAGCCCCGTCTCTGTCCTCGTCTACGCGCTTGACTTTTGTCCTGTTCTTGCATCTCTGCCTGCTCCCTCTCTGTGCCCCCTACCTGGCTCTCTTTTTAAAGCATTTCTATTTCAGTGTGCTTTGAGTATTTTTTATTAGAATAGTTTTGAATATTATTTTGAAAAGAAGGGAATCAGATAGTTGACATTTATGGCTGCACGTCATCTGTCTTCGGAATAAATTGTTTCTTTTTTGAATGCTGTCTTCATCGCCTGGTTTCTATTTTCCCTGTGATGTTTGAAGGATTATGAGTTTCTTTTTATGTGTTTATTATGATTCAGAATGTGAGTATTCTGTTTTCAGCTCTGCAGGCGACTGTCATAATACGTCACGCATGTTGCTCGGTTACGTCGTTCCTGGTAAATAGCAGGCTCCCTGGCTTTTATAGAAGGAGTAGCTTTCCTTATAAAAAGTCCTACTGTGATTTAAGACTTGCAACTTCTCTTTTTGATTTTATTTTTAAGTTAAATGTTATTATTTAGCCTGTCCACCAACAATGATGCTAGTTAGTCCTGTTAGACCCTTCTGCGGTTCCCACTGTGTGCCGTCCTGAGTGCAGCAGGGAACAAGACCAAGTTCTTGAACAAGAAGGTATTCACTGACTAACAGGTGTGACGGGATTGCTGTCAGGTGCTGGCCGTGACCGTGGAGCTGGGTGGCAGGGCGATGAGCTGTTCACTGCCTGTGCTGGGTGTCGGGAGTAGCAGAGGCTGGCTGTCATCTGAGTGTTCTGAGAGGGGGCAGTGAGGAGGAAGTCGGAAACAGACATGCCAGAGAGGACATAGTGAACTCCCTAAGGAGACATACTAGATTTCCCCAGCAGGATTAAGTGCGCATTTTGGATTTGTGGCCGAGTAAAAGTGGAAAGAGTCCATCTTGCACGGTCGGTGACTTCACGGGTGCTGGAGATGGCTAGTGTGTTAAGCAGAGGAGTTGTGTTTTTCTAAGAGTAGGTCAGCGGAGGTGACACGTGCACACACCTGGGAGCTGGGGTGTTAGCCAGGGAATGGCGGAAGCTGACTGCTGTCCTAAGCCAGGAAGGAAAGGGTGTGGGTGGGGGGAGGTAAGGACAGAGTGGCAGGCCCGGGGGGCAGCAGTCTCCATCCTGGAGGGCAAGTGTGCAAGGGAAGCCCATGGGCTTGCAGGCATGAAGTACAAACCTGAACCCGTCCCTGTTCTCAGATTGAGGGTTGCACCCTGTGGTCGCACCAGGCATCAAGTTAGTAGGTCATGCACGGTGTGTTCAGTAAGGAAGACAGAAGAGGAAGCATCAGAGTGGCTTGCATGGACCCCGAACACACTGTGAAGTGTGATGCGCCAGGCGAGTCCTGAGATGCAAAGGGCCTGCAGTGCACCTGCCAGCATCGTAGTCGGTTTTTCTAGCATACAGAGTCATTCCGATGGGAGGCAGTGCCGGGCAGTTGAAGTCCACCACAAGCATAGTTGACAGTTGGTTGTGATGTGAAAGCATATGTGTGCCAGTCCTCAGAGTCTCAGAATGCCCGCAGAAGTGTTATTTGGTGCAACATTTTAAAATTTTAAGACGGTTGTATCATTTTAATTCAGTAGAAATTGCCCTTACAGTGGAAAAACAAATAAACATGAAACAGAAAGAACAAAGGCATTGTTGAAGTTCACCTGCTGGACCCAGAAGTGTAAATATTGACATTGTTGAGAAAAATGTTGACTCTAGAATCAGCAGACTTTTGGCTCTGCTTGAACTATTTTTCCGAACTATAGTCTAATAAGGAAGAAAGTTCAGGCTTCATAGTGAAGATTATTTAAATTTTTATCGCAAGTTCAAAGCTCCATTAAAAGGGACAGACTGCAGGGTCCCTGGATGGCTCAATTGGTTGAGCGTCTGACCCTTGATTGCGGCTTATGTCATGATCTCAGGGTCCTGAGATTGAGCCCTGCATTGCGCTCCACGTGCAGCAGGAAGTCTGTTTCCCTCTCTCTCTGTCTCTCTCTCTTCCCCTCTCCCTCTGCCCCTACCCCTGCTTGCTCTCTCTCTAAAAATGAATAAATAAGAGCTTTAAAAAAAAAAAAAAGGGACAGACTCCAATACATTATTTATAATGGCATTCTGACAACGGACAAAATTGATAATCAGAAAGACATAGGAAACCAGCACAGTGAGATGACCTTATCAGTAAGCCCCTTTCATCGAAGGAAGAAAAAAAGACAACAGTCGTTGGTACAATCTCTGAGTCATTCTACAACTGTTCATGAGAACGCCTTTTATTGTTGTAGGTATAAAGCTTCGGTATCTGCCTGCCTGCCGGGATCTTCCTCAGGCTCTGGAGCACGTCGTTTCGATACATGAGCTGGTGATGTCAGTATGGAACTCTTTGTAGAGTGGCAGGATGTCATCACCCCTGTTGCAGGACATTTTGAAGTGTGGGAGCAGGATGGGGGTTTGAGTCCCCGTGAGAGCACAGATCGTGACCGGGGTCTTTGTCTTTGTCGGGTGTGGATAGCAGGGTGGAGTTACGGAGGGCTTGCCGTCAGGGTTCCATATCACCAGCCAGACATTTGGGTTATACAGAGTCGCACAACTGAGAGAGGGGCATGGCGGGACAAGAGAAACCAAAACGGACAAGCCGTGAACAAGTTTCAAGTGGTAGAACAAGTGTGACCAGGAAACAGGATGGTATTTAAAAAAAAAAAAAAAGTTTGTATAAAAGTCAATTTGCAATCATTGCTTTATCCATCGTCAAGTTTTAGCATTCTAAGAAATTCTGCTGAATCTCATGATTGTATTAAAAAACATTTAGCAGGGGTGTGGGGTGTGGGGGGTGTGCCTGGGTGGCTCCCTCGGTTGAGCATCTGACTCTTGATTTCCGCTCAGGTCATGATCTCTGCATCCTGAGACCGCGCCCTGAATTGGGCTCCATGCTCAGCAGGGAGTCTGCTTGAGATTCTGTCTCCCTTTGCCCCTCCTCCCACTCTCTCTCTCTCTCTCTGAATGAATAAATACAATCTTTAAAAAAATTTAGCGGAAGTTGTTAATTTTATTAAAGGGAGCTCATTGAATAGCCATCTTTTCCAATATTTAAAAAATGGGGGTAAAATAAATGAAAGATGAAATTTACTATTTTAGCCATTTGTGTGCAGTTCAGTGGACTTAAGTACATTCTCAGTGTTCGGTAACCATCGTGGCTATCTATTTCCAGAACTTTCCCTTTTCCCGAACAGAAACTCTGTATCCATGGAACAAACTCTCCTTCCCCCCAGCCCCTCTATCTTCTCCCTCTTGTTTCTGTACTGGGTGCCTCACGTAAGTGAGGTCCTGTAATATTTGTGCTTTGGCGACTGACCGAGACTTTACTTGGCGTGTTGTTTTCATGGTTCATCCATGTCATAGCATGTATCAAAACGATGTTTATTTTCAAGGCTGAATAGTATTCCATTGTGTGGATCTGCTCCGTCTTGCTTATTCATTTGCCTGTTGGTGGACACTTGGGGTGTTTACACTCTTTGGCTGTTGTGTGCAGTGGTGCTGTGAACATGGGTGTACAAGTATTTGTTTGAGTCCTTGCTTCTACTTCTTTTGGAGTTTATGCTTAGAAGTAGGATTTCTGGAACTTAACGTTAATTCTCTGATTTTTTGAGGAGTTCTTACACCATTTTCCACAGAGGTTGTACCATTTTATATTCTCACCAGCAATGCAGAGGGTTTCAGTTTTTCACATCCTCACCAACACTTGTGATTTTGTGGCATCTCATGGCAGTTTGATTTGTGTTTTCCTAATGACTCCATATCCTAATGATATGGAGCATCTTTTCATGTGTTTATTGGTCATTTTTATGTTTTCCTTGGAGAAGTGTCTAGTTAATGTCTTTTGGGCATTTTTGAAATTCTTGGTCTGTTTTCTTATTGTTGAGTTGTAGGTGTTCTTTATATATTCTAGATATTAATCCCAAACAAATGATTTGCAACTCTTTGTCCTTCTCTGTGGGTTTTTTTACTTGCTTAATAGTGTCCTTTGCACAAACGTTTTTAATTTTGATGAAGTCTAGTTTGTCTTTTGTTGTTGCCTGTGCCTCTGGTGTCTTACCTGGAAGTCATTGTCAAATCCAGCATCATGGAAACTTTTCCCTTGGTTTTCTTCTAAGAGTTTTATACTTTTAATTCTCACATTTAGGTCTTAGATCCATTTGAATTAATGTTCATAGATAGTGTAAGTCCAAAGTTAAGCCTCATCATTTTTCATGTGGATATCCAATTTTCCCAGAACCATTTGTTGAAGAGACTGTCCTTTCCCCATTGAATGGTCCTGGCACCTTTGTTGAAAATCAGCCAGCCGTTAAATGTGAGGGTTTATTTCTACGCCCTCTATTTGAGTCCTTTAGTCTGTATGGCTGTCCTTCTGCCATTCACACTGTCTTTGTCACCACAGCTTTTGTAGTAGGTTTTGAAGTCAGGAAAGGTGAGTCCTCCAATTTTTTTTTTTTTAAAGATTTTATTTATTTATTTAACAGAGATAGAGACAGCCAGCGAGAGAGGGAACACAAGCAGGGGGAGTGGGAGAGGAAGAAGCAGGCTCCCAGCGGAGGAGCCTGATGTGGGGCTCGATCCCGTAACGCCGGGATCACGCCCTGAGCCGAAGGCAGACGCCCAACCGTTGTGCCACCCAGGCGCCCCGAGTCCTCCAATTTTGTTCTTCTTTTTTGAGATTTTTTTTTGGCTATTTGGGGTCCTGTGAGAATCTGTATAAATTTTAGAAAGGTTTTATCAATTTCTGCAACAGTGCTGGAGGGAATTTGTGAGGGATTGTGTTGAATCTGTAGATTGCTTTGGGTATTATCATCCTCCGAACAATATTAAATGTTCCAAACCATGAACACGGGGTGCTTATCTTATTTATTTCTTTATATTCTTTTTTTTTTTTTAATATTTTATTTATTTATTCGACAGAGATAGAGACAGCCAGCGAGAGAGGGAACACAAGCAGGGGGAGTGGGAGAGGAAGAAGCAGGCTCATAGTGGAGGAGCCTGATGCGGGGCTCGATCCCAGAATGCTGGGATCACGCCCTGAGCCGAAGGCAGATGCTTAACCGCTGTGCCACCCAGGCGCCCCTATTTCTTTATATTCTTACAGCAACATCTTTAATTTTTAGTGTATAAATCTTTTGCTTCCTTAGTTGAGTATATTTCTAGTTGTGATTCTTGATGCTATTTTGAATGGAGTTCTCTTAATCTCCTTTTCAGATTTTTTGTTAGAGTACAGAAATACACCTGATGGTGGTGTCGATCTTCCGTCCTGCAAGTTTAATGCATTTATTTATTAGCTTTAGATTGAGTGCATGTCTTAGTAATCTTTAGGGTTTTCTGTGGATAAGATCAGGTCATTTGTGAACAGAGATCGTATTCGTTGCTTTCCAACTTGGGTGTCTTTTCTTTTTCTTGCTTTATTACTCTGGCTAGCACTTCCAATACAGTGTTGAGTAGACGAGGCAAAAGCCGGCATTCTTGCCTTGTTTCTGGTCTTAGGGAAGAGCTTTCTGTCTTTCACCATTAAATACAATGTTAGCTTTGGGTTTGAGACATTTTATTAGAGACCAGGTTACTCTGATCTTCTTAGTGTATCTAACTGTAGTTTTCTGTCCCAATGGGATGTCTCAATAGGGCTTATGGGATATATATTTTTCTGGCTGAGAAGCAATCTCACTTGGTAAATAATTTCAAAGGTCATATTTAGGTAATAAGATTGGCATGTCTGTGTGATATTTTTGGCACTCCAATACCCATTAAATTTAAAGCTTCATGTCTCTATGTGTTGAACACATCCCAGAGTTCCGGAGGCTTACAGGGCAGGGCAAGCAGTAGGTGCTGAGTGAGCTGGAAGGAGTGTGGGAAACAGTGGAGGAAGGAGGCATGGGGCAACAGGTTACTATGCATGAGGAGAGGGTCCTTAAGTACCCAGGAAGGTGATTCTCTGCAGCAGGAAGGGCGAGCCAGTGGAGGGGAGAAAAACAGCATCCCGGGAAAGTGAGGCTGCAGGCTGAAGAGGTGGAAGATCTGTTTGCAGAAGGACCCGGGCCCGGGGCTTATCCATGCAGACCCACACAGGCACCTGAGAGGCCTACAGGAGGCATCACAGCATGGTCATGGGAGATGGGCCATGGTTGGTTGGGTGTATACCTCAGAGTTCTCCGGAGAAACCAAACATGTATGTGTCTGTACAGAGATTTATCTTAAGGAATTGGCTAATGTGACTGTAGCGTCTGACAAGTCTGAAGTCCATCGGGTAGACTGGCAGTCCGGGAACTCAAGCAGGAGTTTGCTACGGTCTTGAGCTCAAATCATTTTTCAGGGAAACCTCAGTCTTTGCTCTTATGCCTTCAACACATTGCATGAGGTCCATGCCTGTTATGGAAGGTGATCACCTTTACTCAAGTCTAGTGATTATAGATGTTAACCATGTCCACAGAGTAGTTTTTAAAATCTATTTATGATTTATTTATTTTAGAGAAAGAGAGAGCGTGCGAACTTGCGTTCATAGTGGGGAGGAGCAGAGGGAGAGAGAGTCTCAAGCAAACTCTGTGTTGGACACGGAGCCCAGTGCAGGGTCTGATCGCACCACCCTGCGATCGGTACCTGAGCTCAAACCAAGAGTTGGACGCTTAACCGACTGAGCCACCCAGGTGCCCCACAGAGTATTTTCAGAACAGCTTCTAGGTTGGTGTTGGCTTAAATGGCTGGGTGCTGGAGCCTGGACACATGAGACTTGTTACCACGGGGGCCAGGTTTGCAGGGCTGGGGGCTGCTGCCCTTGCTGGAGGCTGGAGGGACGTGACCCGCCACAGATGTGCCCACACAGGAAGGAGATAACTCCCACCGTCTTGTTAGTGCTTCCATTGCTCCTGCCCTGTTCTTTCAGCCCAGCAGCCTCTTAGGGATTGTTCTTGGTTTCTGTCCAGGTGGCTTAAAGGGTCCTACACACCTGTAGGACACAGAAGTGGTTGGTAGTAAATGTTACAGGTGTAGGGTGCTTCTGTTCCTTTTGGCTGAAATGACAGTTTAGTAATTTGTAATATCTTGGGTCTGAATAGTTTTCTAAGACCACCAGAACAGAATCGTACAGGCTGGGTGGCTCAAAAAACAGAAATTTATTTTCTCCTGGCTGTGGAGACTGGAGTCTGAGCCTGAGCTGTGGGCAGGGCTGTTCCTCCCAAGGCCTCTCTCCTTGGTGTGCCGACGGCCATCTCCTCCCCGTGTCTTCCCACGGTTGTCCGTCTGCGTGTCTGTGTCCCGAGCTCCTCTTACACCGGATCAGGGCCCACCTAATGCCTCATTGGAACCTAATTGCCTCATTAAACACCCCCCACCTCCAAATTCAGCCACGTTGTGTGTCCTGGGTGTTAGGGCTGCAGCTTCTGAATTTGGGGAGGACTCAGTTCAGCCCATAACTGGGCTTTACCTTGATTTCTTTGCTATTTAAACTGATGGAATGAATATGTTGACTTTTATGCCCCATCTCGTTGTAGGTTTCCCCTGGGAAGCTCTGTGAGTCTTTTGTTTCTGAATTCTAACAACCTCAGACTGTGTCTGAGGAGCACCTCTGCTACAGGTGCCTGGGAGGTGAGGCGTGGGGCTCAGGTGGGGCAGGTGCTGACCCCTTCCCTGATGGGGGCTGCTCTCTGCACCCCAAGGCCTGCACCGACCTGGAGGCTTCCGCTTTGCCCCCATGTTTGGCTCATTCTTTCCAGGAGCTGTTGTCCATGTTTCCTTGATTTTGTTCGCACGGATTGACTTTTCTGCTGTATTGATTCTGATTTGACTGCTCCCAGCATCCAGTTTATCTTGTCCTGGGCCCCTTCCTGCCTGTACTGTTTCTTCCATTCTCCTTTTTAATTTCATGGAGAGAAACGAGCCCCTTTCTGAATTGTCCTTATTTTTCTCACAGTAGAGCGACTCCAGGGAGAGGAGCCCTTCCCCTGTGTATAGGAGCAGAAAGTATGTGTTACGCTCCGTTTCCTCGCTCCCTCGTCATAGGGGTTCTTGTGACTGTTCACTGTTGTTTGCTCCTCTGAAAGGCAGCCTCAGAGGAGAGCCTGTGTTCTGGAACACCAGGATGCTTGCCTGTCCCTGGGCCTCCATGGGGGACAGTGTAGGAGAGGGAGGTGGTCCTGCTGGTGGCAGCCCCCGGACATGGTGGGGTGGCCGTCCTGGAGTCGTTTTGTTTTCTTCCTGCTCTAAGGGGGTGACATGGATGACCCCCAGAGTCCCCTTTGTGAAACCTGCCCTGCTTGGATCGAGGTGCCAAGAGCCTGGTGAAGTGGGGGTCAGGCAGCATCCACACTTGGTGTGGGCGTTGGGGCACAGAGAATGCACAGTTTACATGGGGGGAGCGAGACCAGGAAGGAGCATTTACAGTTCTGTGTGGCAGATGGAAAGATGGATGTAAGCCCAGCATGGGGCCCAGGAGCCCAGGAGGGACACTGTTGGAGCCATCTCAGAGCAGTGGTGATTGGCGAGAGGCAGTCTGAGGGGGCCTCCTGGAGGAGGTGATCCCTGAGCTCAGTCCTACAGGCTGTAGTAAGTTAGTGGGTGGTGGAGCTGGGACTTACAGCTCCAAGTACAGAGGTTCGAGAAAGCCTCTCGTGGCCCAGAATTATGAATCATTCAGGGTGGCTGGGCCACAGAGGAGCCACGGGTCCAGGGTGTGCACCTCTGGGATTGATTATGATGGGGAGCATTCATATGCTGCCATTTCTGAAAATGTTCTCACGTCTGATGATTTCCGACGGAGAAGACGCTGCCTCTGTTCCTGGAATCCACGCCCTGCTCTCTGATAGCTGGGGAGATTTAGAAGGAACGCTGTATCTCGGAGAAGCTTGCTTCATGGAACTTTGGCAGAGCATTTTCTGTGCTCAGAGGCAAAGGGGTGACCCATCCCGCGTCCAGGCCAAGCTGCTGGTCGCCCCTCACCCTAGCCCCAGTCCGCTGCGTCAGAAGGGAGGTGCCTTTGTCAGACTCCGCTGGGAAGCTTGTCTGCTTTGTATGCAGCAGGGCTGTGGTTTGCGCCACAGTAGATTAAACAGGAAGACAGGATCTCTGTTTCGCGCGTATTAGGAGCTCACCGTAGGAGCCCGCGTGCTTTCTAACGCAGCTGCTGGTATTCACAGCTCACATAGAGGTTAGGAAGGTTTCCCGTATGCTCAAAAGTCTGTTTCTATGAATGTTGTTCTCTGAGATTGTAGTCACAGGACCGTGGCCTTGAGGGAGAGTGTGGAGCTGACCAGGGGCCGTTAGAGGCCCCAACAGTGGTTGATCTTGGCTGTGGCTGGGAGACCCAGCGTGCATGCAGCCGGTGCTCAGAGGGCCCCAGCAGCACACGCGCCTCCGTGCCTGATTGGAATTGAGCTAAATCCGTAATGGGCAAAGTAAGATGAAGTCTTCAAGATGTTAATATTTATAATGACGGAAGGAGCCCAGGGGTCCCCTCCACCCCACAGGCACGGGGACCACGCGGACGGCTCCCCAAGGCTCTGTAGCTGGCGTCCCTTTGTGTTAGAAGGCAAGCTGACACCCCCGTGAGTGGACATCCCGACCCGAGCGTCTGACCGCCCGAGGGGTGTACAGGGGCTCCCCCCGTAGCCGCAGCGCTCTCGATCAAGTTGTGAGGAATGCATTTCTTCCCTGGTCGGGCTTCTCATGTCTGTCTCTGTTGCAGGTGCTGCAGCGCAGTCAATGTGACTGGAAGGTGGAGCCGATGGCTTTAGCTGGCTGTCCAGATTCCTTCCTGCACCATCCGTACTACCAGGTATGGGGGAGCGTGGACGGCCACTGCCCACACGTGGTGCTGGCTCAGGGCCACAGCACAAGTGTACTTAGCAACCGCAACCCACTCCGTCACCGGCAGTGTCTGCGCTGGGGCCATTGCCACGTCCCGCAGAGGATCACTATTTCCCACGGTTGTCTTTGTGTTGTGCTGGGAGACCTTATCTGACGCGCGGGAGGGGCTGTTTGGAAGGCATGGGCGCCGTGTGGTCGTCCGCAGGGCCCCAGAGCTCCAGGTGGCAAGTGGCCGTGGTGGCTTCGGGGATGTTCCCGCGGAGACACAGCATCTGGGGCAAGAAGTGGGGAGAGGGAGGTCTCTCTGTCCAGGTGCAGCCTGCTCATTGGAGATGGAGTCCTCTCCCCAGACTGGTTCTTTTTCCCCTTCCACCCGATAGCCTCCCGTGGGGTATGGGGAGGACATGTTCACCCGTGCCTCCAGGTCCTGGAGCTCCTCTCCGTGGGCTGCTCGGTGGGTTTCCCTGTACGCTTCCTTCATCTTCCGAACCACGTCTGTGTTTGAACTTTTACTTGACAGTGCAAAGGGATGCGTCTGAAGCAATGGACAAGTGAGAGTTTGTCCATCTTTTTCTTTTTTTTTTTAAGATTATTTTTTTTTTTATTTCAGAGAGAGAGAGTGTGAATGTGCAGGAGCAGGGGGAGGGGCAGAGGGAGAGGGAGAAGCAGGCTCCCCGCTGAGCAAAGAGCTCGATATGGGACTCCATCCCAGGACCCCGGGATCATGACCTGAGCTGAAGGCCGATGCTTAACCGACTGAGTCACCCAGGCGCCCCAGGCTTGTCCATCTTTATCAGTCTTTCAACACTTCAAGTACTAGTACCATCTCTCTAGGCCTCGGTCTCTCCCCAGCAGGGCTCCCAAGGTTTGGAGGTCCTTCCCTATGCTCTGCCGATGTTTGCAGGTGTCTGAACTTGTTTTTCCCTCCCTTAATCTGTAAAGCCTCTCTTTGGCGATAGTGATAAGAATTTCCTTATGCACCATGGCTGCAGAGAGATTCCTTTTTAATTTTTTTGGCATTCAAGTGATGTGAACCTTCAAAGAGAGGCTGAGGGTGAGGACTACCATTCCTGAATTTGAGACGAGACCAAGCCAGAAGAGAGGGCTGGTACCCTAGCTGAACTGCGGAGTGTTCTGGGGACAGCGGGTCTGTTCAGCGGGTGAGCTCTGCGTAAGGCCCTCTGTCTTCGGCAACGTTGATTTCTTGTTCTTCAAGAGGCCTCACCCCATTGACTAAGCTCTGTGCTGCACCCATGGCTAGTGGTCCAATTCTCCTGTAGTCACATAGCTTTGGCCCGTCATCTGTCCTGTGCTGCCTTGCACTTCACCCCATCACTCCCAGATGGAGGGGATGGATCAGTGCACCCCAAGGGAAACCATCCCCGGGGAGTTTTTCTGAAAGTTGGTGGAGAAGTGTCCTCTCCAGCTGGTTACTTAGTGGACCTTGAGGCCAGAGCTGATGGAGGGAAGGGTGATGGCACTGAGTCCCTCTTGCCGCCCTCCCATCTTCAGTTTCCTGCCGGGCCATGTGGAGACAGCAGAAGCACCAAGTGAGGGCCATGCCTCACTCTCCAGACGTGCTAGCTGTTTGTCTTCGCGGACTCAGTTGCTCTCGGCTGCTCTGCAGGAGTCAGGAAGCCGTGGGCACGTGGTAGGCAGCCCCAGCGAGCCTCTGTCACTCCTGGAGGAAATGCTCAGTCATGCCATTTGGTGGCCTTTGATGGCACGGTCCTCCCCCCATAAAAACCCAGCAGCCAGACTTGGCAGCTCACATCCGCCGTTCCTGGAAAATCAGATGACAGTTCCAGAATTTCTCAGAAAATGGGATGATTTACAGTGAGTTCCAGTCTTGAGCAATCTGCAATTATAGCAATTAGAGAAATCTCCCAAGTTTCTATAGAGATTTTCTTAAGATCATCAGCGCAGGAAAAGTTTCCTGATTCTAGCTGTTCACTCGGAGCTGGGGCGTGGATTCCTTACGGGGTTCAGGCAATGAGCTGCTGAGATGTAGAGCTTTTTATGGACACAGAAGCACCTAAATTAGCATGTGTGTTAAATCATCCTGCTTTCCGCTGTAGGGACGGAGCCAGCGGATGGGCGTGACAGGGCCCCGGGGCTTCTGGGGTAGGGGCAAACAGCTTCACTTTGAAGATGCAGGTTTTTCCTCTAAAATGTGATATTGTCATAGTTCCGTGGCCTTGGCGGGGGGAATCTTGCAACAGTCCTCTGCCTCAGTTTCCTTGCTGGTAAGAAAGGGCTAATGGTGTCCAGGTTGTGTGGGGATCAGAGCAAACACACAGAAATCTCCCGGCACGGGGGCGGCCGCATCTTGGATAACCAGCCCAGGGTACTTACCTTTCATTCCTGGTCATCGACTGGGCCAGGCACAGCGTCAGAGCTAGGGAGACAGCTTTGCATGAGGCAGGCGGATTCCCCCGGCTCATGAGTCCTAGTGGGGCAGGTGGACATGGGACAGCTGGCAGATGATTGTGAAAAAGGATAATTCTGACACAAATAAAACAGGCCAGTGAGAGAGAGGGGAGGTCATGGAGGCCTCCCTGAAGGAAGTGCCCAGAGCCGGGGTGGCACCCAGCAGACCTGGGCAGGTGCTCTCCACAGAGGACAGAGGAGGTATCCAAATCCAAAACGTTCTTAATTCCCACCTCCGTCTAGCCTCCAGGATTTCGAGGAAGGAATTACACACCTGTCATGAGGTGCGTTTTATTTATTGACTATAAATGAAAGCAACATTATTTTCCTTAAGAAAAATGCAAAAAAATAGGAAGCGTGATGGGTTCAGGTAAAATGGGTGAACAGAATGTTGCAAGGTACTTTGGCAGTGAAATGCTCGAATGTAAACATGATATAGGTTATCAAGCTTACTGTCGAATTTCCAAATATTTATTCTGAGTCTTGAGCTTTATTTTTATAATTTTTATCCTTGATTTCTGGGTCAAAAACACATATGTTTATGGGACTCCTGGGTGGCTCAGTCGGTTAGACGTCAGGTCCTGTTCCTGGGGTCCTGGGATCGAACCCTGTGTCAGGCTCCCTGCTCAGCGGGGAATCTGCTTCTCCCCCTCCCTCCCCCTGCTCATGCTCTCTCTCTCTCTCTTTCGACAAATAAATAAAATCTTTAAAAACAAAACAAAACGACCCACTTATGCTTGTCTTCGAAGTCAGCATCTGAGAAAGTGTCCCTGTGACCCCTGCTTAGCTGGAGGTTGGAGCAGCCTTCTACACACTGGCTCCTTGTCTGCCAGTGTCCGTCAGTAGAGCAATTTCCTACACTTGGTCCCAGCCCCCCCCCCCCCCGCTCCTCTGGCTCCGTTTCAGTGCCATAGCCCCGAGCCTTCCGGCTGGGAACCTTCCGCTGGAGCACAGGCGCTGGCAGACGACACCGGGACCCGTCCGGCCCCCTGCCTGCTTTTAGAAATGAAGGTTTATGGGACCATGGCCATGGTCATTTGTTTACATCTCCGCAGTAGCGGCTTTTGGGCTCAGCAGCCGAGTGGAGTAGTGTCTGGCCCTTTGCAAAGAAGAAGTTTGCCAACTGCTGTTTTAGAACACCAACCGTTCCAGTGAGTGCTGTGGGTGGACGGAGGCCAGAGTGGCTCGTCTGCTCATGGTTGGGGCCACGGGGAGAAGACTCAGAGCCCGAGCGTGGGACCTCGCCTGCTGAGCACACCAGCTGTGGGTATTCTGCTGGGTCCGTGGACATCTGGGGACAGCTGGATTCCTGCATCTTCTGGCGGTAGGAGGTGGGGGTTGACACCATTCCTGTAATCTTGATGTGGGATTGGTGTCCAGGAATGAATTCCACCCCCAAAACCCATCACTGTTATTTATGTTTCTAGCCAGAGAGGGATCCTGTAGCTTCTTCATTTTTACGCTTATGCACCCGTATCTTGGCAAAAGGATGTTAACATTGGACTCTTGTTTTCTTCCTGAAATTTGTGGCTGGTGACTTCAGCTCATTTTGGCTCTCACAGTCGAGCTGGAATGATGCAGAGATCATCTGTGCCATTCCTTGTATTTATTTCATGAGAGGATTCCAGCTAATAGGACGTCTACCTAGAAGTAGTTTTGCAAATCATTTCAAGCTTTGATTCAGAATTTCGTAACAACCGCTATTTTACAGAGGGGTTTTGTGAATTAGAGGAGGGAATTTGTTCATGTATAAAGTACTATATGCTTAATAAATTCCATGTCCTCTTCTCTTTACAACATCACTTTGAGAATTAGAGGTCCCTTAGGGTCCTGGGCACCGTGCTCGGCACATCGACGACCCGCAGGAAAGGAGACATTGCTTGGATGTGACGACGGGAGCTGCTCTGATTTCTTAAAGACTGTAGATCTCATCTCTAGAAGTAGAATTATTAGGTGGTTTTGAGATACCGAGTACATTTGAGACTACAGTCTTCTAAAGTCTTTGAAACCACTGCAGGATCGTCACGTAAAAGTAGACGGCATTTGGTTTGGAAAACCATTTTCTCCCTGATCTAGTTCTATCCCGATGTAGTGAATGAGAGTTAGTGAGCAGCGTGTGTGTTTATATTCTCTGTAACTGACGGAAGCCACTGAAAACCCTTCTCTTAAACCATTGGGAGTAGCGTGGCTCCTTCGCTCATGTACTTACCGTGTTAGGAATAACAGGCACACCATGCCTGGATGTCAGGACCCAGGTGCCAACCCTGCCCTCACAGACTCCTGGCCATGGTGTGACGGACGGACAGGTGCAAAAGCAGCTGGGTGGGTCTGCGTCAGCGGTGTGCCTTGGGACCAGTGAGGACCCTGTGTCATTCCCTGATATGTCAGGTGGGTATTCAGCCCAGAGCTCACAGCTCCATGGATGGCGGTGCATGGCGGGTCATGGGGAGAACACTCAGCACTTCTGTGTTCCTGTCTTGGATCCTCCCACTTAACCTCCTGCCAGCCCTGGGAGGTGGGACCGCCATGCCGTCCCCTTCCCAGATGACACTACTGTCAGGGCAGAGAGGCCATTGCCCCCTACTGAGTAACAGCCGTGATTTTCCTAATGTTTGTGGCCCTGCGTGGCGTGTTTACGGCCTGAGACTGAGGCGGGAGGGTATCGTCAGGGAGACCTGGGTTCAGCTCTCCTCAGAGCTCCTGTGACACCACAATTCGCGGTACCCTCTGATTATTTGTTTACTTCTCTGATCCTGAAACGCCATGAGATAAAGGGGCAGTTTAATGACAACTTTTCAGTTAATTAGAAATTACCAGCCCTCGTCCTTAAGTGTGGGTCAGTTGGAAGTTGTTTCTATTTCAAAAAGGCAAAATTAGGCCGTCTCTGAAAACCACTGAAATACTATAAATAAGTACATAATTAGAAATTAAAAATGTCCAAATATATATTTAATTTTTGATTGGAGAGAGAGACAGGCTTATTCTGGTCTGAATGCTCTTTTCATCGCTGGCGTGGCCTCTTCTCAGATAATGTCACCCTCTCAGGTGTGGGCTTCATGTCTTCGATTTCTTCTGATGGTTCCAAGGAAATAACTCTAAAATCATTCTAAAAAAATAATAGCTGTGTTTGTCTAGTGCTTCCTGTGTGTTGTGAAGTCTCAGAGGTCGTCACATGCCTGTGAGGACCACAGCCTGCCCCGCTGGTGTGTTGGCGTCTGGGTGGCGGTGAGAGCCGGAGGCCGGCAGGTGTAGGGTGGCAGGCAGGACTTCCTATGCGGTGTTACGGGTGCTCAGAGCTGGGAGGATGCTCTGGTGTGCACCGGGGTGATGCGCGAGTCCTGGAGCCCCCCGTGTTTCCGTCCTGAGGCCCCGTCGGTAACAGAGCCCGTGCGTCCCGTCCTGCCCACCTGCCATGGCCCACACGCCCCTCGGCTCTTGAGGGGCCTTCCGTTGTCCTGGTTTCTGCCTCGTTCTCTTGTTTCCATCCTCCTGGTTTGTCTTTCCCTCTTAGAGGAAGTCGTCAGCACTTCAGGGGGGTCTGGGAGATCGGAGCTGGGGGCCTGAGGGGGGACCGCTCCACTCCCTTGGGCATGAGCGTCTCATCAGTCACTGGAGGCCAAGATGGGCTTTCTTGTGGGGAGAGGGTCTCCTCGGCCAGGTCTCCCTGAGTTCTGGGCGACCCCCCGTGGTCCTGACCAGCCCATGAGCAGTACAGAAATTGAGAGAACACGTTTTGAAATTTTATAGCAATCTGAGTGTTGAATTTAGTGATATAAACATGGGTGTGTATTGTCTTTGTTTTATGTCATGTTTTAGTTCTACGTTTGTATTGTGTTTCATGTGAAATAGCTGTGCTGGACAGACTGGTAACAGTAGCATCAGCAAACACTGCCCTTCCGCACAGGTGGGTGGGGAAGTGCTGGCTTAGGGATCTTGGGGTCAAGGTCACGTTTGTGGTGGTTCTGGTTTGCACCTGCTGCCCTTCCTGGCCTTGGATGCGTGAGATTTATATGGTGCTGTTTCGTGAGACACACTAGACTTCCAGAACTTCCAGAACTCGCTAGACTTCATTCTGGTCAGTGGGGGGCCGAGGGAGAACACCACCGTCCCTGTGCGCAGTGCCCGGCCCGAGTCCTGCTGCCCTCCTGCGAACTACTCCTCGATACTGCCTAGGGTCTGAGGCTCAGGGGTTCACATTAGGGGATTTTCTCTGGACTTCCCAGCGGGACCCACCTCCCGCCTCCTGGGGCTTTACCTTGAGCCGCAGTTTGTCCTGCACCTGTTGTGGGGGCCGCGGGGCGAGGGGCAGTGAGCCTGTCTGGAAGCCAGGCAGACCCGCGCTTTTGTGAAATGGGAGCTGCGGGGCCCAGTGAAGGGGACTGGAGGAATCCCCCGGAGCTGACCGGGAGTGCCGAGCACCGCGACCTGCTTGGTCCCTGACGCTCCACAACTTTGGAGGATGAGGGCCAGGCTGGCCGAGGAGTTGGCTGTAGGTTTGCAGACCGCCCCCTGAAACCCGGCCGTGAAGGTGCAGGCAAACGACGGGACAACATTTGAAAGTTACTCTTTGGGCAGCGAGGAAGCCATCAGTGTTTTCCCAGTGGTTGCCCATCATGGGACCACTGTCCACCTGCTGGGCCCTCCTTTGCCATTCATCTCTGGACATCAGCATCCAGAAGTAGCAGAGGCCGTGCACCCCTGGCCTCCCCAACCTTTCTCTGTCTCCAGCCTGCCATCCCTACCTCCGTGCCTTTGCTCAAGGTAGTTCCTCTGGCTTTGGCCCCGACGCCCCCTCCTCGCCCAGGAGCCGTGTGTGTCCGCATTTTCACTCTCATTTCAGAGCTCCTGCCACTGTCTGTCCCTGTCCTCCCCACCACCCCAAAGGTGGCTCCTTGAGCACACAGGGGAGTCGTGTTCACTCTCTGCGAGACCGTCCGTGGTGGGCCCAGCACTTGTGAGGTGAGGTGCTGCCTGCCCGCTCAGGGGTCAGAACCTTGTGGCCTCGGCCTGCGGGCTGAGCCCCGCCGATTGCTGGAGAAGGGGCGGGGGGGGGGGGGGAGCCCTAGCCAGACAGGGCTGGGGACGGGCAGCAGAGCAAGAAGGTGGCAGGGTGGGGTAGGGTGTGCTAGTGACACCGTAAATCGGGGCCCTGGTTCCTTGGGGTCTGGTCTGTGTGGGGTGGCCTGGCTCTGGATGCCAGCCAGCCGGTCATCATCACCCTACTCACCCAGCACACGTCACGTTGTTGCTGGGCCTGCCTTGTGAGGGCGGGAAGGGTTCCCATTCCCACACTTGCACGTCCTGGGTGCGTGTTCATGGGGCCCTCTGACTGCTGTGTCCATGTTAGCCCTTTGGCCTGGGAGGCTCTGCCCGGTCTGGCTGCAGCCCACCTCTCCTGCCAGCCTCGGCCCCTCTCACCTTTTCCCATTGTGGCTGTGGGGTGGTCTGTGCACCTTGCCCCTGCACCTGCCCCCCGCCACCCCCGGGCCGAGGTTTCTTCGGATCTCGAGGGAACACTCCCTCTCTGCAGGGAAGGTAGCCTGGCCTCCCAAGGGAGGTGGACGGGAGACCCACGTTCCACTGCTGCTCTGTGTGGCACGCACGCCGAGTTCCCGCCACACGTTAGGGGTCACCGTTCGCCTGTGCCCAAGCGGAGGATCTTGCGGTGTTGGGAGCTGGGGGTGGTGGGGTTTGCCGACAAGATCAGATTGAGGTTTGGAAAGCAGAGTCTGGTTGCTGTGTCAGGAACTTTGTCCTGTGTCTGTGGGGTGTCCTTCTCGGGCTGGAGCACAGAGGCCGATGTGCCTCCTGTCCCTGTGGCCTGTTCGGTGGACGGCGGCTTTGTGCAGGGGCCATGGCTGCTGTGGAGCAAGGCCCGGGAGCACCTGCTGCGTCCCCTGACCGAGTTCAAGACAGCGTCACAGGTGGGGACCTGTTACTCATAATCACATTTGGAGACGGCAGACAGGCCGCGAGGTGCCTGGGGGTCACGGTGTGTGAAAGTTGGCGGTGAGGCAGGGCCTCTCCTTCCTTCCTGTCGCTGAGACTGGGGAAGAGGGCGTTCGTTGTAGCAGGCTCGCTGGTGGATTTGGGTGCTCTAGGACGTGTGGGTGCATTCAGCAGCGAATACACAAACTATTGCACACTGACGGCAGGTGCGCCAGCTGGCCGGCCAGGGAGCACTGCTGTATCCTAACCAGCAGGCAGTGGCTTGATGGGGTTGCAGGCAGTCGCAACTGGTTTTTTTGTTCTTTTGTTTTTTTAATGGTGCATTTTGGGGAGAGAGGAACCTTAAAATTATCCCTTTTAATAGAGCATGTGGAGTAGTGAAAACAGGAGGTTTTCAACTCTGTTTAATTTCCTGCTTAAGTGTTTGGTCTTGTGAGTAGGCTAGGTTTAAATTCTGTTTTTGTATTCCCGGATGATACTTTGCTCCTGCTGAAGTCATAGCAGCATGCCTAGGTTTCTTATCGTCACCAGCTATGTTCCCCTCCCTCTGCTCCCTGTGCCTCATTCGGCGGGTGGCAGTGGACGGGGCCGCTCCCCTGCTCTTGTGAGTTACTGCCCCAGCACAGGGGGTCCCTGACTCTTCACAGCTGTGTCTCCGTCATCCTCGGCTAGGTAGTTCCCCAGCACGTGCTGAATATTTCTGCATGTCTGAGGGAGACGCTGAGAATGTGGCTACTGGTACCTTTTAAAGATTATTAACTATTTTTTATTAACTAGAAAGACACCAAAAAATAACAAGGGGATGTTTCAAGTTGCTCTTAATTGAAGGTGAGCGTTATTCTCAGCCTCTGCAAACTTTTTCTGTAATTGATCTTTAAAGAATAAACACAGCGGATTTTCGGCGTCTCCTCTTACTGAACTTTCTGTCACTCTGCATGTGGTTGGTGAGTTTTTCTGGGAGAGTGATGGGACACCTGATCTACCTTTCTTTCTTTCTTTCTTTCTTTCTTTCTTTCTTTCTTTCTTTCTTTCTTTCATTCATTCATTCATTCATTCATTCATTCATTATGTTATGTTAGTCACCATACAGTACATCATTAGTTCTTGATGTGTAGTATTCCATGATTCATTGTTTGCATATAACACCCAGTGCTCCATGCAATACGTGCCCTCCTTAATACCCATCATTAGCCATCAGGGAAATTCAGATCAAAACCACATAGAGATACTACCTTATACCAGTTAGAATGACAAATATTGAAAAGGCAGGAAATAACAAATGTTGGGGAGGATGTGGAGAAAGGGGATCCCTCTTACACTGTTGGTGGGAATGCAAGTTGGTACAGCCACTCTGGAAAACAGTCCCTTAAAAAGTTAAAAATTGAGCTACCCTATGACCCAGCCATTGCACTACTGGGTATTTACCCCAAAGATACAGACGTAGTGAAGAGAAGGGCCATATGCACCCCAATGTTCATAGCAGCAATGTCCACAATAGCTAAATCGTGGAAGGAGCTGAGATGCCCTTCAATAGATGACTGGATTAAGAAGATATGGTCCATATATACAATGGAATATTACTCAGCCATAAAAAACCTAGCCTTTCATTTTCCGCAGGTGGATTCCCCGCCTCTGCCGGCAGCTCCGTGAGAAGTTCTCAGGGCTCACTTTTCAGCCCCGCACAGGAGGGGCAACGGGGTCTCTGCCAGCTGTTTCTATGTGCCTGGGAGCCCACTGTCCACAGAGGGCCTGGAACCGGATCGCTTGGTAGTCAGGCTTAAAAAACAATAGAAAGAAACTCATAGGAAAAACAAAAACCTTTCGTCTTTGGCAGAGCATTCTGGAGTGGAATAAAAGCGCAAGAAGCTAGGTGGGATCTTTATTTCCGAGGAAACCAGCTGGCCTCTGGTGTCATTGTACAGATTGGTCACGATTAAGATGAAAACTATGAAGGTGCCTTGGGCCGGTGGCCGCCTACCCCTGGACCGAGGGCCCTCCCATTGCCAGCATCCCCCTTGGAGCCCCGTGGGCTCCTTACCCTTCCTTTTCAGGGAGACTTCTGTCCTGTTTTATTGAAATGGCAGCTTCCGCCCCTCCCCTTACCTGCTCTGTGCTTTCTTTTGATTATTCCATGGCATTGTCTGCTTCAGTTATAAATGAATAAATTGCATAGTGTGATTACGGCTTACTCTCTGTTTTGTCCAGATGACGTATAAAGCCAAGGGTGTAGGACCTGTGCTTTAAGGGCTCATGGGCTGGCCACAGAGTAGGAGCTTGGTAGACGACTGCCTAGCAGGTGGGTCTCTTTGAAGACTGGCTGTGTGTCTCTGTTCATAAGTGACAAGTGGTCAGATACCAGAGTCTCCAAAGCTGATCAGGTTTCCCGTGCCTGTGCCCTGCTGGTGGAGATGTTAACCCTTGAGGAGCTTGAGGACATCTGTCTGTGATCATGGTCATCTTGTCATCAGTTCGATAAGCTTTCTTGGAGCCGAGCGCTGTGCTTTCCCACCTTCCCCGGCTGATTTCCAGTGGGGGTGTGCGTATCTTAGACTCCCAGTGAACTGGGTGTTCATGTGCATGCGAAACCTGCTTTGTACTGAGCAATTTCGTTTGGAGTCCATTTTGATCTCTGGGTCTTCCAGGACAGAAGGATCAGGGGTGGCATGCGGATTGAGGGTGCAGACTCGTGAGTCCCCGGGCTTGACCCTATCTCCTGTGTGTGGCGCGGGGTACACACCATCCTCTGCCTGCTCGGCTTGCTGTGTGATGCGGATGCCACAGTCCCTTCTGAGCTACTCTGAGTCAGTGCTTCAGGGCGAGACATGGCCACCTGAGCCGAGGACACCACAGTGGCCCTAAGAGAAGTGTGTGTCGAAGTATATTTAGCAGGCCGAGTCATCAGGATGTGGTAGCAGAGCTGGAATGTGGGGCAGGAAGAGTTTGAGGCTGACCCTTCTGTCTGGCTTGAGCACCTGTCTGAGGGGCGGCTGGCTGGCTGGTAGTTGCTGAAGTATTTCTGGGGACCAGTGTAATGCCAGCATTTCAAAACACAGACATTTCAGATGCAATTAACCTGTCTTCTCATCACCCAAAACTAGCCTCTCTTCTGTCCATTCACCACCGTCCCAGTCAGCCAGGTGTCCAGCATGGAGGGTCCTTTTCCCGGACGCTTCAGTCACCTGGTGAACACTGTTGTACAAGCCTGTCCAGTCTGGTATCCTGGCACTTCGTCTGCTGGGCTGTGACATTTGTGCAGTCTGCATCCTGAGTATCCATCCCTGTCTCACTGGGCTCCCTAGGGCCCTGGGGCTTCCCTGGAGTGGGAGGGGCCTGCTTTGTTCCTAGCAATTCCCTTCTGGGCTGGTTTGAAACAGGGTCATGTGATGGCACTGTTAGGACCTTGTTATTGTCCCTCACTGCTCTCCCCAGGACTGGTGCCACAGGTGGGGCTAGCGAGTTCATGGATCAGTATTTTCAGTGGATCCAGGGATCGTGTTAGGCCGGGGACCGCTTTTTAGAGGAGGCGGCCTTGGGTACAGGTGCTAGCAAGCAGCTTCATCAAGCCTGCTGCGGGTTACAGGAAAGTAGTCTGTCTGATCTGCTGATAAGGAACAAGGATCATGACCTAGCAGGGAGTTCTTGGGTGAAGAAGTGATTAGTGGAAAAGGCGGGGCTCCCGCAGTATCTGTAGATTATGTGTGTCCCTGTGCAGTTTAAATTTGTGGCGCTTGTGTTTCCACACGCGTGCATGCACACGTACACGTACACACACACACCCCCGTCTTCTCCTGAGCATAACACGTTGGTCATGGGGCTGGGAGCACAAGCCTGCGGCCGGACCTTCTGTGCCAGAGGCTGGCCCCGCTTCCCTGCTGGCGGTTGAAGCTGGAGTGGCCCGTCGCTCGCTAGGCGTTGTCACTTAATAACTGCTTTCCAGGTGTGCAGGGGTGAGTGCAACTCTGAAGGAACTGTGGAGACCCTCCTCCCCCCCCCCCCCCCCCCCGCTCCCTCATCCCTCTGAGCTATAACAGAGGAGGTGTCTTTGTCTCGGGGATGGGGCAGGAACTGGGGGGTGGGAGATTGTATACGTCACACAGTCTCCCCAGCAAACCCTTTGAAGTTGGTGCTGTTCCCCGGGTTTTCCTGTGCAGACAGCGGCCCAGAGACTTGCATTGACTTATCTTGCTCAGACCACACAGCTGGGGAATGGAGATGCCGGGTTCAGCTTTGCTCCGCGTGGTCCCAAACCTGAGTCCCCTCCCCTCCCCTCTGCCCACAGGGGGCACGATTTGGGGGAGTTCCACCCTTGCTTTCCTCTGGGTGCTTCGTTTTGGGGCGTTTCTGTGTCTTTGTGAGGATTCTGCTACCCCCAGCCTCCCAGACCGCTGAGGTCGGGCATCGGTGGAGGGGGGAGTGTCCGGGGCCAAGGGAGAGCAGAGGGGGGGTGTGGGAAGAGCAGACAGGGGGTGTGGCATCTCATCTCAGGCCTGGCCATCCTGGGGGTTGGGTTTGGTGCCCCTCAGGATTGTGCTTGCTTTCACTCTCCCGAACACCTGTGGCCTGGCTTTCCTGGCTGCTCGAGCGTTCCTGCCTTCCAGGCTCATCCTCGATGTTTGTGGGGCTGTTTCTCTAGGCTGATGTCTCCTCCCGTGACGGACCGTGCTTTCTCTTCACGCCTGCTGGTTTGGGGTTGGGTGTCACACGTGGCTGAGCGCTGCAATTTTTTTGTTTCTCCTTTTTTTTGTGTTGCTTTAAATACCGGAGGATTTCTTACATGAATGATTAGGCTTCTTTGAGGCCATTTGGTCTTCCTGAAGCTTGCTTTTTTTACCCTGGCGTGCTGGGCCTCGTTTGCCCTCGCAGTTGAGGCAGGACTTTTCGAGAGCTCCGTTCTGTGTCCCCCGTGTATGAGCTTTTCCACTGTGGGTGCAGGGGACACAGCCTTTGCTCTGCCTGTGTGAGCTCTGGGGGTCCTTCTGCCTGCTTCTTTCTGGTGGCTCTTGCCTTGGCCTCGATTGTTTACATGCGTGCACGAGCCAGTACTTGGCTGACAGCTTGCCTGGCACCCCGGACAGGTCTCCCCGAACTCTGCGTTCTGGCTCCTAGAAGGACCCCCTTCCTTATGCTGAGATGTGGGCACTCCGGGCAGCGAGTTTATCTCTCTCAGAGATAATCGTCTTGTGCTACCTGCTTCAGTTCACAGAAACCATTTCAGTGTTTACTTATTTAAGCAGAGAAGGTCTGTTCAATCCTCGATATTCCGTCTTGGTGGGCAGCACAGACGTCCCCCACACTGTTTTAGCCGTGGTCCTAGGACTAGGTTAGGCCCAGGATGTTTTATGTAATTTCCAGAATCAGCTTAGGAGCAGAAAAGAAATACAGAGACCACGTGATCCAGAGACCTCCTTATTTTATTTTATTTTATTTTTTTAAAGATTTTATTTATTTAATTTTCAATAAAAAGAGAGAGCACAAGCAGGGGGAGCAGCAGAGGCAGAGGGAGAAGCATATTCTCCACTGAGCAGGGAGCCCCGTGTGGGACTCGATCCCTGGACCCTGGGATCATGACCCGAGCCGAAGGCTAATGCTTGACCAACTGAGCTACCGAGACATCCTGAGAACTCCCTTTATAGAGGAGAAAGAAGCCCAGAGAGGGAGTTTATTTGCTCAGAATCATGGAGTTTGTTACAGTGGTGATTTATAAACATTTGGCTCATGTCACAGTAAGGATTTTCATTCACGAAGCACGTGATGATCTGCTTCTGGTGACCCACACGGGCGTTGGGACCCGGCCATCCTCCTGGGGCAAGGAGGGGCTGACCAAGGCTTGTTGGGCAGGCACCAGCAGCTCCTGAGCAGGACGACCCAGTTCCCCATGCCCTGGGGTCTGTGCTGCTCCTTCGCTTGGGCTTGGCCACTTGCTTTGCATGAAGCTCCGTGGAAGATATGCCTCCAGGGAGCGTCACCCTGACTTGACAGCCATGCGCTTCAGCAGGCTCTTGGAAGCTTCCACCTGCCCCTCCCTGCTCTCCCACCTGCCCTCTGGTTCAGGTGTGGTGTGGGAACCCGGGTGGGATGCAGGAGGGGGCCCGGGCTGGAGCTCTGGGCCAGACGCAGCTTCCTCATTCTGCCTCCAGATTCTTGGCCCCAGGCTACCACTCACCCCTGGCCTTCTGGCCTCCGCTTGCCAGAGGGACAGAGAAGTGAGGAAAAGCCGCCACCAAGGATTACATCATAGTAAACCCTGGGGCTTTTTCCTGGTCAACCAGCACCAGTGAGAACCCCTTCTAAATTTTGAAATGTAGTTTTGAAAAGTTCGCGGAAGAGATGCCTCTCGTCGTTCTGCTAACCAGGGCACGCAGTGGGGGTGTGCCATGTGCTGGGGGGTGGGTATGCAGGAGCTCTGCTGAGAACACAGCCCCGTCTCAGCGCATCCTGACCACCGCCTGCCACCTGCTTTCCTGCCTGGGTTTGAGTGTGGATGTTGCACGGGGTGGTGTTGCCAAGAGAAAGCCGGAAGTCTTGAGCCAAAGAACTCGGGTTCTGCAGAGGCTTTATGCCCCACTGGGGAGGCCTCAGGATTGTGACCCACATTTCAGATGAGCTGAGATGCTGAGGGATTGTTGCTGTGGCTGGGTCAGTGGAACTTTGAACCCGATGGCCCCAGCGTCTGAGCTGTGCTGGCGTTTTGGTAATGAACACCCTCTGCTTCGTCCTTTCTGTTTGGGTCTTTGTGTAGCTGGGGGACTCTATTCCCTTTGCCTCCCAGAGGGGCTCAGCTCGTGGGTGGCCCTCTGGCCCGGTCCCTTGAGCCTCCGGGAAGCTCGGTACACGCGGTCATCTGTGCCAGGGAGGGCCGGGGATGACAGGAGGAACACCGGGCACCAGGCCCCTCCTGCAGAGCTTGGGGTCATGATTGGCCAGAGGTCGCTGCGGTGGGATCAGAGCACATGTTATTCCATTTGGAAGTTCGTGGTTTCTTTGTCAAATTGTTCTCATTGCCCGTTTGTGTTTTGATTGATTCTTGGGAAGCACGTTGACGGCTCTGATTTATTGGCCTTATTAATTAATTAGCAGCATAGAGATTTCCATATGGTCTCATTTCCCAGGCTGCTGAGCCAGGGTAGATCTTAGTATTGGTGCAGGTGCTACTTGCTGACCATTCTAACAAATTCACGTTATATTCGTACATGCGGATGTTTGGGGCTCTGTTCATTTTCCTTTCCACAAGGGTGGGGGTCCCAGAGAACAAAGTGAGTGGGCAGCAGAAGTTGGGACTGGGTGCCCAACGATCTGATCTCCTCGCTGTGCCGTTTCTGCTGCCTGGACGCTGGCCCAGCTGCCGGACCTCCCTTACTCATCGTGTAAATGGGCCACAGGGGTCCTGCCTCCCTCCGGGGGGTGTTGGTTGGAGGAGGACAAAAGGGCATGTCCTGGGCCTGGTGCAGACATGCTTTCATAAATGGGGGCCCTCAGTACTCCCATCCAGACCTGCACCTGCTCTTCTGTGTTAGGTAATGTCGGGGCAGTTGTGTAGCGCTGAGTGACCCAGGCTCATTGATGTTGAGTCATTGGTTCCCCCCAGGGTGGGTGGGATGCCTGGCACGCTGACTCCCCCACCTGGGCCGATGGCGTGTGTGGGTGAGAACCAGCGACCCTTGTCCCTGGGGGCTCGCATCCTAGAAAGCCTGGGGAAACCCGCATCTTGACCGTTCTCTAGAGTTACGGACATCCCATAGGATGACCTGAATAGCCGTTAAAAAATTTAGGGGTTGGGGCGCCTGGGTGGCTCAGTTAGTAAAGCGTCGACTCTTGATCTCAATCCCAGGGTCGTGAGTTCAAGCCCTGCGTTGGGCTCCATGCCCAGCGTGGAGCCTACTTAAAAAAGAAATTAAAGCAGCATTTTAGTTTTGATAGAGGCTGCAGGTTATATTTAAAATCAGTAAGTTATGACTTTGGAGAACCATCAGCCTCGTACAAAAGCAAGCATGGACGGTGGAATTAGTGCACAGGATACGTGGGGCCATCACCACTGTATGGAGCTTTGGGCCATCGTGTTTCTTATTGGCTAACATTTCACGGACTTGACGTTTCTGGCTCCTTTCCTGAGCCACAGTCATTGTATTGGCTGGACCCCCCCCCCCCCCCCGTGACACAGCTCCTGAGACACAGACCCCTTGTGAAATTGTGGGTGTCCTGACCTTTGACCTACAGATACCCCCCCCCCCCGGAGTGATCGCTGCCCGCTCTGTCCCTGGGCCAGCCTCTCTACAGTCTCCTTCCCCAGAGCAAAGCCTGGATTTGGGTGTGAGCCGTTAATAGCTGGTTCCCTGGTGGGTATGTCCAGAATCAAAGTCCTGGAAGTAGCTAGAGGGCCTGCATACGCCAAGAGCTGATTTTCCCTTCAGAGGCTGCCGGGGATACAGGCAGGGTTTTGATCAGGACCGAATTGGCTGGCAGAAGACCTGCAAGCGACGCAGGGTTAGGGTCGGCTGGGGGGGGTGAAGTCACGCGGGACCCCTGGGCAGGCACAGGCAGAGCAGGGGAGAAGCAGGGAGAGGAAGGGCGGGCCCATCTTCTCTTGCCAGCATCAGGCCTGCCTGTCCCATGCAGCAGTGCAGCAAGGACACACAGCCGTGTTTTGTGTGTCCTATGGGGCAGATTTGAAAATCCTGCTGTGAACCTGTCTCCAGGTTCTGAGAGGGGTGAAGGCCTTGTGGGCTTTTGTCTGCATGTTTCCACGTGGGCGGTGAGTGGGGGCAGCGCCGAGAAGGCCACTTTGTCCTTCTGAAAGTTGTGCCTTTGGATTCTTGGTGGAACTCATTTTTTCCATAAGCTACCAGTCTTCTCTGCCTAAGCAGCTAGTGGGTGAGTCCACAGTCCCCGGATCCGTTTGTGTGCACCTGGGGTCTAACCTCCCTGTGTTCTCAGCGCCCCCCCCCGGGGGCCAGTGTCACAAACTGCTCTGCCAGCTTCTCCTTTGGATGGGACTCCCTTCAGGAGCAGAAAACGGGCAGGGAGTCAGGCGTGATGTTAAGTGCTCTTGTGTTCTGTGATCTTGCACGTACGTCGGTTTGCTGTTCACAGGTGGCCCTTTGCCCTGTGCTCATGCTGAAGTTGGGGGTGGAGTCTTGGTGGAGGTAGAGGAGGAGGAGGAGGTGCTGGGGGTGGAGGGGGTCAGGGATGTGGAGGTGGGGGAGGTGGCGGTAACAGCAAGATTAGTAGGAATGCGCGTGAAAATTGCAGCTTACTCATAACTTACATCATGCTTCACACACACGATCACACTAAATCTTCCACACTGTCCCGTGAGGTGACCCTTACCCAGGGAGGGCTAATGCCTTCCCCAGGCCACTGAGCTCTTCACCATGAGGTGAGCTGCCTCACTGACGGGGGGAGGCCAGATCAAAAGACGGGAAGAAAATCGACGTGGCAAAGGCGTTTTATTTTGGGAAAACCATTTGTCAAGATGAGCAGGCTCTGGGCACGAGGTTTCTCTGGAGGGCGATGGAAATATTCTAAATATAGATGATGATAGTACAAATACTGTAATTATACTAACATTCGTTGGATTGTACACTTACGGCAGGTGAAACTTATGTTAGGTAACTGATAGCTCCATAAAGATGCTTTAAAAAAAAGTAAAAGCTTGGCGGACTTCCCTTCCCCTTGCATTACTGAAATGGTTGTGTCTGCACCTGGTGTTGTAGAGTGGGTGATTGAATTTAAAGCTAGGTGATTCATATACCTCTTTTGCTTATGATGTCAAGAATCCGGGCACTGGGGCTCCTCGGTGGCTCAGTCGTTGAGCGTCTGCCTTTGGCTCAGGTCATCGTCCCGGGGTCTGGGGATCGAGTCCCACGTCGGGCTCCCCACTCAGTGGGGCGCCTTCTTCTCCCTCTCCTGCTCCCCTTGCTTGTGTGCTCTCTCTGTCTCTCTCTGTCAAATTAAAAAAAAAAAAAAAAAAAAGAATCCAGGCACTTAGAGGTCATCGCATAGAAAGAAGTGTCTGAGGATGGTATATGTGGGACAGTGTTGTTTTAGGTCTACGGCACTTGGGTGCAATGAGGTTTTTGTGAAAGTCTGGTAGTTTTCTAAATAGTGGCATTGTCCCTGCCATGCTTGGCGTCTTACTCTTTCGGAGAAGAGGTTTTCTTGTTGCTCTGATGAGTGGCGGTCCAGGTGTTTTCCTGTGTGACGCGGCAGCTCGTATCGGTCCCATGTAAGTAGAAAGCAGATTGTAGGACAACACTTTTCCTGTTAGAATCGCAGACACATGATACGGTCTTGTGTTCTTCGCTAGGGCAGGAAGCTCATCGTTCAGTGGATTTTGATTCTCATTTGTTCTGCGACTTTAACTGAGTTTTGTATCAAATGACAAAAGCTATGGTGGTTGTACTTCACGTACCGACCTTCAGAAGCATGGCCTTGTTGTATGTCAGAGCGGGACCACGATCCCGCTGGACTGTCGGCTACAGGGGGCAGGAGGGGGCTGCCTGGAGGGAGAGCGAGCTGCTGGGCCCTGGAGGGTAGGACCCGTACCGTTCCATCCTTTCCCTCCCTGACAGTGGGGTTGGCCAGGGCTGCTGCAGGAAAGGGCGTGGGGGTGCTGGGAGAGCCCCGTGTGGCTTTGTTTCCACTGCAGCCCGAGGTTGGCATCCCTGGACCGTCCCTGACCCCGCCCACAGCATTTTCATGCATTGTTGTTCATGCGCTGGTGGTTTGCTGTAACAGGTTTGGAAGTTTATCTTCATGAAGATTTCAGCTTGGAGGTTTTGATGGAATGTTCTCGCTGGCTGAAGACATGTCAAACCCCCTTGTTCTGTTCTCTGTGGTGTTCATCTCTGGTTTTCTTAGAGTAATTCCATATATACAATGGAATAGTACTCAGCCATCAGAAAGAACGATTACCCAACATTTGCAGCAACATGGACGGGACTGGAGGAGATTATGCTAAGTGAAATAAGTCAAGCAGAGAAAGACAATTATCATATGGTTTCACTCATTTATGGAACATAAGAAATAGCAGGAAGATCAGTAGGAGAAGGAAGGGAAGAATGAAGAGGGGGTAATCAGAAGGGGGAATGAACCATGAGAGACTGTGGACTCTGGGAAACAAACTGAGGGCTTCAGAGGGGAGGGGGGTGGGGGACTGGGATAGGCCGGTGATGGGTATTAGGAGGGCACGTACTGCATGGTGCACTGGGTGTTATATGCAAGTAATGAATCATGGGACACTACATCAAAAACTAGGGATGTACTGTATGGTGACTAATATAATAAAAAATTATTATTAAAAAAAAAGGGCACCTTCTGTGCCTTTATTCCCCTGAAAAGGTTGTGTGCTGGGTGGGACCAAGGACACAGCCCCGACACCTGCTAGAGAGACATGTCTCTTACAGATGCCTTGTCCCACAGCCTGGAACCCTTACCTGCCGGATGAGCCCTTTGCTTACACCACTTTAATTTATTCCTCCCGGCCACCACGTGAAGCCACCAGTCGGCCCAAGGACGCACACAGATGCACGAAGTCACACAACTAACTGACAGGTGGGAGCCTGGGATTGGACCCCAGAGTCTGGCCTTCTGCTGTGTGCTCCCCTCTGTTCCCCAGCAGGCACCGTGCTGACAGTTCCACTCCTGTCCTGTTGAAGTCCCCCACCTGCCCCCAGAGGGACACGTTGGTCCTGTGTTTTTAGATCAGGAAACGGCTCAAACCGCCCAGCGAACATTCTCCGTCTCGACAGCGTGTTCCTCTTGGGCAGCCTTGCTGTCTGGCAGCCAGCGTGGGCAACGAGGTATTCAAAGCCCCCCTTGCCACGCGCATGTGGAGTCTGTCCCTGTGTGCCTAGGCTGGGCTGTGATGCGTCTCATGGAAGCACAGCTCTGCTTGCTGGGCTCCGTGGCCTTCCTTCCATCCAGCCTTCACCCCCTCACTTTGTGGGGGGGTAGGGGGTGTGGAGGCGTCAGCGGGGAGGGACACACACTGAATTAAAGAGTGTGCAGGAGGAGGGGTCAGAGACCATTTTCATCTGGGCTGTCAGAGAAGGCTCTGGAAGGAGGTGGCTTCTCAGCGAGGCCTTGGAGATGAGTGCAGTGTGTGTGTGGAGGGCAAGGCAGAGAACATTCTAGATAGTGAAGAATCCCTGGGCAGAGCAGGATGGGGTGGCCTGCCTGCTGCGAGCTGTGCATTCCAGCTGGAGGGAAGCCGGGCCAGGAAGTTGGCCCTGGAATATTCCATGGAAGTGAATCAGCTGGGGTGAGGTGCTGGACTCAGCCCCACCCTCCCAGTCAGGACCCTGCAGGCCCTCAGGCTCGGAAGTCTGCATTTCTCAGCAGTTCTCCTGGAGAAGCTGGCGTGCTGGGGCCTGACCTCTCATTGACACCTGCTGCCCTGACAGCCAGGTCCACTAGGTTCAGACTCCTGCTCGGGGCACATTTTCCATGTGATCTTTGAAACCTCGGGTTCTTCCTTAGCAGAGCGAGGGAGGGTCAGCACCTGCCTACGTGGGCAGGGGTCTCAGCACGTATAGTGGGCATGCTCCTGACAGGGGAGGAAGAGTGCTTTCAGGGAGGGGGCTGGAGGGGTCCGGAGAATCCAGTTGGGTTGGTACCCCAGCCTGGGGCCAGCAAGAGGCCTGAAGGAGCGAGGTTGGGGGTAGTCATGTGACCCCCAAAAGTGTGACTCAGGAAGGAACTTTCTAGAGGACAGCACTGCCCAGCTGGAGGATCCATCCCTCGTCCCCTCCCTGTGCCCCATCGCCAAGTCCTGTGGGAGCTCTAGGACCAGCATGCTGGCCCAGGCTGCCCCTGCAGGGTCATTCCCCCCACCGCCCCTCACGTTGGAGGGCTTAGTGTGGGTGGAAAGAAATCACTCAGCACAAGGTCATCCTGTAGGGAGGCCACTCTTCTTCCTCTTAATGGAGGCAGCATTTCTGCCCTGCTCCACTGGACGACTGCTTCCGACTTTGGAAAGTATTTTTACAGCCAATGGAATCTGGGGATCCAGCACCAAATAGTGAAGTGACCCACACAGCTAATTAAGGGGCTCTTCTAGGCGCCCACCTTCCGTCCACGTAGACAGCCCAGTAATGAAGGGCTCTGGTTTAAAGAAGCCTTAGCAGCTAGCAGCCACCTTGGAGAAGAATCCTGGACATGCCCCTCCCCCAGTCCCCGGGGCCCTCTGCAGAGGGGACACGCTGTAGTGCTGGCTCCTGACCCTAAGGGGAGGGTCGCTAACCTGGAGCTGGAAACCCACCCAGACAAACAAAAATGAGTCCCGGGAGACCAAGCCGGCTCAGTGACAGGCTTGTTACTCCTGTCCCAGTTTCTGTGACCCTGAGCCTGGCCAAGTGCCACTGTTTGCCTTTCAAGAGTAGAGGGACGTCTGCGCCCAGCCTTCCTCTGCCACTGGTGTTCGCTTCTCCCCGGCTAGCGGTGTTTTACAAACACTAGCAGTTTCCTCCTATTGCGTCTTTTCTTGCTTCTCAGGGTAATAGGATTCTTGTCTGAAGCTTCTACCTGCTGAATTTTTTAAAGTACTTTTTTTTTTTTTTAAGATTTTATTTATTTATTCGACAGAGGTAGAGACAGCCAGTGAGAGAGGGAACACAAGCACAGGGAGTGGGAGAGGAAGAAGCAGGCTCATAGCGGAAGAGCCTGATGTGGGGCTCGATCCCGGATCTCTGGGATCACGCCCTGAGCCGAAGGCAGACGCTTAACCGCTGTGCCACCCAGGCGCCCCCCCCCTTTTTTTTTTTTTGACTTAGGAGTCTTACATACAAACAAATGAGCCACGCATTCGGATTCTGTTCTTACCGCTGATTTGTCATGCAGACCTATCCGGTTTCGAACGGTCCTTTAGGTACAGAGTTGCCGAATAAAGTAGAGGGTGCTAAGTAAATTCAGATAAACCGCAGAAATGTTTTTTAGGACAAGTCCGTGCAATTCCTGAGACAGACACCCAAAAATGGTTAGTTTGTCTTTCTGAAACTCCAGATTTGCCGGACAGCCTGTATTTGCATTTGCTAAATCTGGTGACAGGGTTGCCTAAATTAGGCTTGGAAGTTCCTTGTCTTCTAAATCGATGTCTCCGTGGGGTCAGGTCTGCTTGCCACTGACGGGAGCAGTTGCTTAGGGACAGTGACGCGCGGCGGGGATGATGGGGACGTGGACTTGAGTCTGCACAGGAGACAGCCTGGGGACTTGTTCGTCCCCAGAGGGACAGGTTGGGTGGGGCCTGGGCTGCAGGGAGGCTGGACCCTTGGTTTATACACTCCTGATGTGCGTGCCCTCTGATTTCAACCAGATGGTCCACACCCAACATCCATATTCGTAATGGGTTGTAATTGCTCATTTATATGTAAGTAAATACGCCAGAAGAGAAGTTTTAATAATTTAAGCAAACCTTGAAACAGCTTGAGAAGAAGAGGAATCCATGTAAAAGGAGGCAGGAAGTGGGTGCCAACCAAAACGTGTCAGAAGTTGTGAGGATGGAGATCGTGGCCGTGGCTTCTGAACGGGCAGATCTGTGGGACCCGCACACGAGTGTGGCTGAGGCTCCGACACACGTGTGCATGGACATTATAAGGTGGGATGAAGGCGAGTGAACTAGGGGCCGGTTTACGGTCTCACCTCTTCCCATCTGCCAGTATGAATGTCAGCGCAATGAGAGAGGAATACATCATGTTGCAAAAGAGACCAGGAAAAACATCCACAGATGCTCTCTGGTTTCCTTGACAGGACGAAGACCATCACCAGGCTCACCACGATGAACCGAGAAGAAAAGTTCAGGAAACTTGCCTACGTTGAATTACATTTCTGAAAATCAAAAATTTAGTTCAGACTGCAGGCAGACACGCTGGGAAAAGCGTTTGCAGCAGCTCAACCTGGAGGAATGTTGAGGCGCAAACCGGAGTTTCCAGTGAGCAGAGGACGCCCACGTCCACGGGCTGGGTGCTTGCCTGGCCTCGCGCCCTGGCTTTGCACTTGGTGTTGTAAATAAAGCCTCCAGCAATCCCAGGGGGGGTCATCGAACCCATTTTACAGATAAGCCAGTTGAGTCAGACTCCAGAGAACTGGCCCCAAGGGGCTCAACTCCCGAGGGGTGGGTGGCTTGGCTTGATCATAACGTTCTGGTGCCTTCAGGCCCTAGTCCAGCTGACCCGTCAGAGGGTAGTCCAAAAAAGAAGGACAAAGGGCTGAGAAGCTCTTGAAAATGGTCAACTTCGGTATTTGAGACCTGCACTGAAAACCGCAGGCCGAGGCCACAGTTTGCCTCTGGGATTGGCAAGAAAACATTCCAGAAAGATCACCAGTCTCCGTCTGCAGCAGCTCTTATGAAACGGGCAGTTCTCCGTTTTGGGTGGAAGGGTAAACTGTGTGAACAAGATTTTGACTGTATGTATCTAAGCTCAGAAAAAATACGTGTGAAACCTTTGGTCTAGTGGTTCAACTTCCAAGGATCCGATGCAAATCATCAGAAGCACAGACAGGATTCACACACAGCGGTGTTGGTTGGATTGTTACGTACGCCCTCTGAAACTTGCAAGCGGCTTCAAGTGTGTACTAGAATAGTTTAGAATCTGAAGAAAATATTTACCAAGGTTTTAAAATAGCATGTTGTCATGTTTGTGGGGGAGGGGGAGAGGCGGGACATCAGATCGGTCACACAGTATGATTTCCACGGCGTCCAGCTGTGCTACGTCCCCGGGAGTGCTGTCAGTTACCTGCCTACAGTCAGGGGATTCGGGCACGTTTTTATTGTATTTCTGCTCTGTTTCCGAAAATTGACCTGCTTGTTTTAAAATTTGGAAAATAAAAAATATTTATCCCGAATGACAAAGAGCTCATGGGATGGAGAATTGCAGAAACGAGGTGGGGAGACCTCAGAAGGGGGGCTGCGCTGCATTTGGGGTCTGGGAGGTACCACCTTGTGCACTGGCCCTGACAACCCATCTGCGTCCTTAGCACCTCGGCAGGGCTCCTAGAGGGTTTGCTCTTGCCTCCAGACCCCGTGTCCTGCAAACCAGCTCCTCTCCTCTTTCCTAACCAGAAACTTCTTTCTTCGCTAACCGCCTGCTCACCGGTTGGGTAGGGTGTGGTCTGACAAAGTCATGCTGCTCACCTACCCAATGGGGCTGTCCAGGGCTTGGAAGTGCTGATGGAGATGCTTCGTTGTCATGGGAAATTTCATCAAGATAGGCTAAAATTCAGTAATATATATCATTTGGTTATGAATCCATTTTTTATCAGGATCACTTGGAACCCCCATGTGATCCAAATGTAACATGTATGTTTTCTATAAGTAATTGAAACATTGCACACAGGCGTCCCATGTTTGTGCATTTTTTCTTGTCTCTGGAAGAACAGACCAGAAACTGTTAGGGTACCATCCGCGGGTGAAACAAGAGAGGTTCATTCGAATTTTTTTTCTTTAAGCTTTTCTTTAGCATCTTGATTGTCATAGTTGGCGAGTATTACACCTATGATTAAAAATCAAAAAGGAAGCTGTTTTTCTGGAGAGAGACAAGCAGTGAAAATACCCTCTTGCACCTTTGGGCTTAGATCCGTTTTCCCAGGTTTTCTGGGGGAAGGTGTGGCTGTGGCTGGGCCTTCCCAGGGACCGAGCTCCCTTCTTCTGAGTGGTAGATGCCGGTGAGCTGACCCTTCTGGACTCTCTCCCCAGTGCCCCCTGCCCTGCCTCCCCAGCTCTGGCGAGCGGCCCCCCGCACAGCGTGGACCAGGCCCATGCGTGTGTGCACGCGGGTTGGCACTCACACAGCGGGGGGAGTAGAGTATCATGCATCTGTTTTTGCACCCCCAGGCTAAGACTCTGGACAGAGAACCACTTGCTGGGGAGCATTCAGGTGACAGAGCGACTTGTCAAAATGAATGAGCTTTTTTGAGTTTCTTGGGCAGAGTGGGTGGGAAGGCACGTGGGCTCTGAACCCCACCGCCTGGGTTCTAATGCCAGGGCTGCCCCTTCCCAGCCGGCGGCAGTAGGGTGGGCATAACCTTCCCATGCCCAAGTGTCCCCATCTGTAGAGTGGGAGACAGCCTGGCAGGGTAAGCTCAGTGTGTGCGTTGGCTGCTTGTTGGCACACAGGCGTGGGGAATATTCTGAGACCGTTGGCGGCACCGAGACGTTCCTTTGCATAGGTAGGGATGAGGTTGCCGAGTTGGCTGCTTTTGTGCCAGTAGTAGATGTCGCTTGCACACACAGTTCTAAAACCTAATTATGGAGGTAATCCATGTGCAGTGTGAAAATCTCAAAATTTCTTAAATCTGAGAGAGAAGTTTGACCTCTTTCCACCCCACGCTAATCCCTGCTAGTATTCCAAGTGTGTAAATATGAAAAGGCCCATTTTCTTTTCCCACATTTTAACCCGTCTGTCATTGGCTTGATTATAGTCTCACGAAGATGTTTTTTTCTAGAGCTGTGGAGTTGATTGTAACATTGCTGTTTTAACTTTTGCCTAAAATTTTTGTCCTCATCCTGATGTCTGGTAAAAAAAACGTGCCACTGGGCCCTTCTGCTTTGCAGAGGGGGCCAATTATAAAGCAGTCTCTGGATGTTTCCGTACCAGATAACAGACCGCCTAGGGCTTGATTACCAGTAATTGTTGCAGAAAATGCATGTGCTCCGTGGAATGCTAATTATTTATATTCAGTGCTCAAATCCAGCAGTTGACAGTAATTCTTCCTGAATTGCTATTCAGGCAAAGCAATTTAAGCCAGAGACCTAGAGTAACTCCTGTTCCGACCCCCTTGCTAATAAGCAGGGGGCACTGTTCCAGGATTACCTTCCCTTTCGCCTTCCCCTCCACGGTGTATTTTAAACAACCGATGTTTAAACGCCCAGAAGGTAAATACATGGAGGTAAGAAGTTCAGGAGGAGGGACATGCGGCGGAGGGTGGATGTGGACACGTGCAAAATGCTTCTTCTGACCAAAGCCTTTGTGCCCCGTCTTCTCTAGGACCAGGTGGAGCAGGCACCCCCTCTCAGTCCCCGAGACCTGGCAGGACCTGGCTTCGCAGCCCCGTCGGACCGGCTCACGCATCACCAGGGTAAGGAGTGACAAAAACGTGGCACCACAGATGCCGTAAGCCGCAGCTGCAGCTTTGCCACGGAGCTAGGACTCTGTATTCCACGAAATTGTTCTTGGCACTCCCACGACACGGTTCCGACCTTGGCTCTTTTCCCCTTTAAGGAAAACAAATTCCAAAACAGAAAACACGCACACACAAAACTTGGTTGCAATATCTTGATATACAGGTATCCCTTGCTTTTTGAAAGTCTGTTTCACACTCCCCTTTGGAAAGACCTACCTTAGGACCTGTTTTGCTCACCTGAAGAAATCCGAAGAGGATTTCCGCTTTTGGAAAGAAAGACTCAGCGTTGCTTTTGGGACGCCTAGGTGGCTCAGTTGGTTAAGTGTATGCCTTTGGCTCAGGTCGTGATCCCAGGGTCCCGGGGTTAAGTCCTGGGGAATCTTTGCTCAGCGGGGAGTCTGCTTCTCTCCTCTGCCTGCCGCTCTCCCTGCTTGTGCTCGCCAGCTCTCTCTGACAAATAAATAAATAAAACATAAAAAAAAAAGAAAGAAAAGAAAGAAAGACTCAGCGTTGCTTTCGCAGGGAGCCGTTCTAGCAGCAGCAGGCACTGAGCAGGACGGTGACCCCGCCAAGCGCCTTCCCCCGGAGCTGCGCTCAGCATTTCAGCATCCAGCTGTCAGAGCTTCGAGCTGCGAGGGTCTGCGCTTCATGTCCATGGGCTTTGTTCATCCCTTAGCAAGATCTGCCTTAAGGTGTCAGAGGAGGCTGAGACAGGTGGTTTTTGGTTCTTGGAACGCTCACCAAATTTGTCCTATGAATTAATGGTAATGCTTCTTTGTCTTACACCATTTCAGCTTAGGAAAGGTCTCAGGACCGCTGACATCCAAATAACGAGGGGAAACCCGTATTTCTGTTCAGTGAGCCAACTGCAGGGAGCAGAACTTCAAAATCAGTTCCACATGACTTATCTCAGGATGCAGTGAAGGCAACCTGACGTTACCTCTCGGGGGACTCCTCCATGGTGAAATCCTCTCGATTTCGACTTGTGTGTATTTGCACTCAGGCTAGTTTTCTGTGTCTGTGTTCTTGGTAATTCTCTACCTTGCTTTGGTTCCTTCTATTCCCGTTCTGTTCATTTCTGATGGGTTCATCACGGGAAACAAAGGACAGGGGTTAAAAGCAAATTAGGTCTATTGGTGCCCGTTTTGATTGGGCGGGTGGGCAGGCAGCCCGGGAGGGGAACCCTTCTGACTGGGGGAGGGGTTAGGAAAAATGCCCATGGCTCATAGTTTGGATTACTGGAGAGGTTAAGTACAATACGTTATAGGCTTTTGAGTTGGGAGGAATTAGAATAATCAGGTTTTTAAAATGGCTTAATCAGAAAGAGGTTGAAATTTAGCAAAAATAAGAGGTGGGAGCTTCCCATGAAGTCAAAGGGCCGTTTTCGCAGGTGTTAGAAGCTACGTCAAACAGTCGGGATTTTCCGTGTCGAGCATCATGTTAGGGTCATCTTTGAGAACACTTGCAAGGAGAAAGAACCTGATTAGTTAATATTGTCAATAATTAGAAAGTTAGAAAAAAAATTACACTGAAAGAACTTTTTAAAGCTTAAAGCTTGGGGCACCTGGGTGGCTCAGTCAGTTAAGCATCTGTCTTCGGCTCAGGTTATGATCTCAGGGTCCTGGGATCGAGCCCCATGTCAGGCTCCCTGCTCAGCGGGGAGTCTGCTTCTCCCTCTCCCTCTGCTATTCCCCCGGTTCGTGCTCTCTGTGTGTCAAATAAATAAAATCTTTAAAAAGGAAAGAAGAAAGCAAGCTTAAAAGCTTTTTCAAGGTTTAAAACTATCTAAGGTGTACATTCAAGTATGCCATGGATCTCTCAGCTGCTCGGTGAGTGGCCGTGAGGGTTGAACACAGAAGGTGGAGTGGGCTTCATGCAGAACAGAGCGGATTTCCTTCCTTGCTCCAGACTTACACGTTGGCAGCTAAAGCTGAGTGTTGGGCACGTCCCAGCAGCTGAGGCAGGGCCGGAGGGAATGAGTGAACGTGCCTCCCCCCGTGACCTTGAACACCTTTCCCTCTGATCCTCAATAATTCTGCACACATTGCATGTAAAACAGGGAAATCAGAGGGACTCACCCTGGCTGGGCCACGGGACAGATGTTTTTAGAGAGTGAGCAGTGCTCATGCTTATTTCCACTGGGTTTTTGAAGCCACCAGGGATGGAGGGCAGTTCAGATCAGGGAGGATGGAGGGCGGTTCAGATCGGGGAGCCAGGCACGGCTGGCAGGGCCCAGGAGCCTTCCAAGAGACAGCAGCAGTGCTGAGCGCCCTGCCCCATCCCCACACAGGGAGGGGCGTGCGGGAAACAGAGCCCAAGCCACCCGCAAAGAATCTACACACTGAAGTCCCTAAACACTGAGAAATACAGCCACCAGAATCAGCAGACCACTGCTTTCCATATGCAGCGAAGATGGGGCTGACCATGGCTCTGAAGAAGTGTGTCCTGCTCAGGGAGGTGAACGAAAGTGTAGTGTCATAGAGGACAAACCGAAGCGCAGTGGGACGACAGGAACAGGTGGCGGGGAGAGAGTCCTCGTTTTAGAAGTGAAATATATTGGCATTTTCAAAGTGCTGGATTCTGTCTAAGGAGAATTAATGAGCTGGCATCACCTCCCTACAGCACAGAGAGACCTGGGAAAACGTGAGCGAGCCGTTGGACCCAGACACTCACATGTCCTGGAGCGTGCAGGGGGCAGGGAGAGGAGATGTTTGAAGAGAGATTGGTGGGAATTGGCCAGAACTGGACAGACAGCCCCCAGAGGGGGCTCAAAGAACCAAGAGGAAAAAGGAAGATTAATCTACATCTGGAAGCATCTGGCAGGTTCCAGAAAGTGGAAGGCAAAGAGAGGATCCGTGGGGAAAATGCAGACTTCCCAACGCCCGAGCGACCATCGGACCGGCAGCCTACGCGAGCCCAGCAAGTGCCAGAGGCTGACACGGGTGTTTTCAGAGCACTTCGGGGAACGTGACCATCCGTCTACGAGTACTGTATGTACTGAAAGCAGAAGAAAGCTTTTTCAGGCAAAAATCAAGAAAATTTGTTACTGGCAGTCTTCTCTGAAAGATTTATTGAAAGTTGTACTTCAGAAAGAAGATCGTGAGTGCCTTGCAGGGCACGGAGAAAGGGGCATGCTATTTTATAAGTTCAGTTCCATACGAATTGTTAAACTAAAGTTAAACTGACCTTTCGATAATCAGATGCCCCGACTGTGTGTGTGTGTGTGTGTGTGTGTGTGTGTGTGTGAGAGAGAGAGAGAGAGAGAGAGAGAGAGAGAGACTCTGTCTTTTGAGTTTGTTCTATGTATGGTTATATCCTAATAACATTTTAGGGTGTGTTCTATGAGCGATTATGTAATAAGACTCCAGTTAGGAGAAGTGGATTGTAAAATGATTTGAGACTGTATTAGAAAAAAGTATACTTAGTTATGTATTTTAAAGATTGTATTTATTTATTTGAGAGAGAGAGTGTGGGGGTGGGGGGCAGAGGGAGAGGGAGAATCTCAAGTGTAGAGCCCGACATGGGGCTCAGTCTCATGACCCTGAGATCATGACCTGTTTAGAAATAGGCGTTGAGTCAGTCCCTCAATGAACTGAGCCAGCCAGGCACCCCCTTAGTTACGTATTTTAAAATCTTAGTTGCAACTAAAATGTCAACTGTAATTACTGAAGCAATATACGTATCTAGTTTCTAATCTAACAGAAAAACATATAAGGGAATCTATATTTCATAAAAACAACCAACATCATAGAAAAGTAAGAGAAACAAGATGTGAAAAATAAAAAGGACGTCAAGCAGAAAATAGAAAACATGATTGTCGAGTAATTTCAAGCGTATCTGTAACAGTATTAACAGGCCCGGATTAGTAGAAATCTATAGAACCCTGCACGTAACAGACTCTTGATTCTTTTAAAAAATCTGTGTAGCTTTTTAAAAAGTTGACCATGTTTGGGAAACTGCACTTAATTTTATTTTATTTTTTAAATTTATTTTTTGCACTAAATTTTAAGCAATGTATTCCATGCAAGCCACGTTCTTCGACCCAGTAAGATTAAATCAGAAATCAAGAGAAAAAGTTCAAAACGAAAACACGTAAACATGTGCGTGGAAACTTTAAACACACCACTGCTCCACTCGCGGATTACAGAGGAGGTCACAATGAAAGTACCAGTCGTTTAGAACTGAGTGAAAAATGAGTGTAATTCAGGTAGAAAATTGTATAAGGTATTCGAGACTCCATTTCTAATCTTTGCGGAAGAAAGGAAATTGGGAGCATGACAAATGAAGAATGCTAAGGAATGTAGAGGGAGTAGTTACAAAAACTATGGTCAGATATTATGGGAATGATGAAGAAAGTATCAATAGGTAGGAGCAAAACCAAGAGCCAGTCTTCTGTAAAATCTACCAAAACCTCACACCTCTAGCACAGACACTCAGGAGGGAGATGGGCACAGGAAAACCACATGGAGAGCACGTCAGGGAGTTCCAACAATAACACAAGAAAGCCGTGAGCCCTTCATCCCTGTGAATGAAAATATGAGGGAATGGATAATGGATCGGAGAAACATAAAAACAAAATGGCGACACCTAACTCTGACAAGGAATTTGGAGCCGCGGGAACTCTCCTTCACTGTTGGTGGGAATGCAAAATGGCGCAGCAGCTTTGGTGGGCAGTTTGCCAGTTTCTTACAAAACTAAGCTTACTCTTACCGTAGATCCTTGTTACCCAGAAGAGTTGAAAACTTACGTCCACACAGAAGCCTGCACGGAGATATGCGTAGCTGCTTTATTCATAATTGCCAAAGAGCGTGGAAGCGGCCATGATGTCCTTCATTAGATGAATGGATAAATAAGGTGGTCCATACAGACAACCCAGTATTATTCAGCGCGAAGAAGAAATGAGCTATCAAGTCACGGAAGGACCCGGAGGAAGCTGGTATGCGTATTTCGGCATGGAAGCAGCCAGTGTGAAAAATCGACATGCAGTGCGATTCCAAGTCTGTGACGTTCTGGAAAAGGAAAAACTGTACACAGTGAAGAGACCAATGGTTGCCAGGGTGGCAATGGGAAAACATGACTAGGCAGAGCAGAGAGGATTTAGGGCAGTGACAGTACTGTGTATGATGTCATAAAAATGGATATGTTTGTCCAAACCCATGACACATTCAACACCAAGAGTGTGCCCTAAGGTCAACTATGGACTTCCGGTGGTTATGATGTGTCAGCATAGGTTTTTCTGTGCTAACAAAGGGAAAAAAAAGTACTATTCTAGTGAGTGAAGTTGACCGTGGGGGAGGCCATGCTTGTAGGGGGGCAGTGGGTATATGGGAGATCTCCGCACCCTCCTCTGAATTTTGTTGTAAACCTAAAACTGCCCTGAACCCATTAGAAAGAAGAACTATCCTAGAGATTACCTAAGAAAACCAAGACTATTTCTCCTGTACAATGCGTATGGAATGTTCTGTGACATGACAGAATGTACAGCTCTGTGAGTGGTGTGGACAGCACTCAAAAGTTTTAGGTACAGAATTCGGAAGAAATAAGGAAGAAGAGTTGAAAGAGGAAAGCAAAATGAAATGTAATTCGACTCTTGGCAAAACACAAAATCTTTTTTTTTTTTTTAAGATTTTATTACATTTAATTTTGCTAGAGAGAGGGAGCATGAGCTGGGGGAGAGGCAGAGGTAGAGGGAGAAGCAGACTCTCTTGCTGAGCACGGAGCCCGACGTGGGGCTCGATCCCAGAACCCTGGGATCACGACCCGAGCTAAAGACAGATGCTTCACCGACTGAGCCACACAGGTGCCCTGCAAAATACAAAATCTTAATAAGGCATTAACTCTGGCAGAATGGAGTCCGTAATCAATACCAGCCCTTCAGAAGTGCTTGGGGTTTTGCAGATGAGTGTCCTAAAACCTTCAAGGAGCAGATCATTGCTCCCTTTATATGAACTGTCAGAGAGGTAGAGACCAGACCCTCCACTCATCTGACAGTGCTCTGTAGCCCTGCAGGAAACAGCACAAGAAATCCACATACAGACATATTTCATGTAATCATAGAACCATGTAAAACAGGAGTCAAATTTAGCTGTTTGCCTTAAATTAAACGTCAGACAAACAAATGTTATGACCAAGTTGGGTTCGTTATAATCACGCAAGGATGCTTTACCAACGTTAGATGGTAAAGACATTGACACATTCAAAGATTTGGGGGTAAGAACGGTACCTCACCAGCGACCACAAAAACATATACAATTCTCCACTCAGAGAATACGGAACAGATGATGAGAGCAAAACCCTGACTAAGCCAGCGCTTTAGGAAATCTCTGTAACCTGTCACAAGCGCACAGCATCCATTGTACTGACAGGAATGGTATTAGTCGTGCCCATGAAAGCACAGAGTCATGCCCAAGTGCCTGCTGTCACTAGAGGTCTTCGCCAGTGCAGCAAAACGGTAAATAGAGGAACAGAAATGCAGACTTATATGGAGCAATGAAACCTGTGCCTATTTGCAAATTACCCAGACAGAAGATCCACACAGACTTACAGACTTTTAAAATAGAGTGAGTTCTTCAAGCTGGCCGATACAACGGGAGATCAACAGATAAAATGCCACAATCGGGAACAATCGGGTAGCGTAATGTAAAAAGAAATCCCACTGACAGTAGTAGTAGAACCAGAAGGTAGCCAGGAGTAAATTAAACTCGATGATCTTGTAAGTAGCAGCTGAAGGACATAAAAAAGATGTAAAGAATTGGAGTGCTCTCCCATGATCACGACTCATAAGCCTTAACTTGCAAAGATACCGCATGTTATCAAGTTTGTCTTCAAATTTAATGCACACGCGACCACATTTTGCAGAGTTTTGGTTATGACTTGTCAGATGGCTCTTAGCCGTATTTATTTGTTTTAAAGATTTTAAATCATCTCTACACCCAACGTGGTGCTTGAACCCACAACCCCAAGATCAAGAGTCACACGCTCTGCCGACCCAGCCAGCGGGCACCCCGGATGGCTCCTAACTTTCATGCGGACGAATGATAACAAGGCTTTCTCAGGAGCCATCATGATTAGGAAAGCATGGCAATGATTCAAGGATGCATAGACCTAAGGGCCAGAATAGACACGTTATAAAGAGCCCCACATGTTATGGAAACTCAGTGCAGCTCGGAGAAGTCCCGGCAGAGCAGCGAGGACCCATGGGGCCGGGTGGGGGGGACTTGATCCCTGCCCCCATCCTATCCTTGATCATCAATTTCAGGCCAATTCAGTCACTACAAGTAGAAAACAGCGTTTTTAAAGAACTTAGTCTAATAGGGGCACCTGAGTGGCTCAGTCGTTAAGCGTCTGCCTTTGGCTCAGGGCGTGATCCCAGGGTCCTAGGATCAAGACCCACATCGGACTCCCTGCTCAGTAGGAAGCCTGCTTCCCCCTCTCCCACTCCCCCTGCTTGTGTTCCCTTTTTCGCTGTGTCGCTCTCTATCAAATAAATAAATACAATCTTAAAAAAAAAAAACAAAAAACAAAACTTAGTCTGATGAGTTGTGAGAATCGTTATGTCCTCAGGCTAAGACAGGATTTCCTCGGTAAGATTCAGCACCACCGTAAAGGAAAACTGGTGTTTGAGGACACAACAGGTACACGTCTGTGCAGGGAGCAGATTTTAAACACTAACGGGCACACTCCAGCCTGAGAAAAGTCCTTGCGGAGCATTTAACACGCAGACTGTTAGTAGCCTCCGTGTGTGTTTCAAGCCCTCTAAATAATCAAATAGGAAACTGGCAGAAGGCACACCTGGGAAAGCATGCTATGTGTTTGACCACGGACACTCATGTCACCTGGGAAATGTGGCGACAGAGCTGGGCAAGGCAGTGTCCAAGGCTCGAGGCCTGGGATTGGGGTAGGAAGGCACATGTGTCACGCGTGTCCAGATCCCACCTGCTTTTCTCTGCCTGTGGTGCCTCCAGTCCCCGGGTCTGCACCGAGTGAGCTTGGGGGTCACAGGAACCGCCGACCCTGTGGGGCCCTCCTCCCTGCCTCTCTGAGCCTCCCCTCCCCCTCCTTGCATCTGACACCAGGGTCAGTGCTCGGGTTCCTCTTCACCAGATGCCCTGGGACCGCAGGACAGAATTTGGCAAAAGTCCAGCGTGTTCTCTGCCTCCCGTCATCTGCAAGGCCCTTGATGCTCTGATGCGAGGCCTGAAGGTTTGTGCCATGTGGCTGATGTCGACTTGGCTGGTTCTTCGCAAGGGACCCGGCGTCAAAAACACAAGACTCGCTGTGACTTTCCTTGACCTGTTCTTTCTCTCTGGCAGGAGGATTTGGTACGCTTGTGTGTATTAGCTTGTTGCAACGTAAGCTGCTTATTTTTGTGTGACAGTCGCTGCAGAGGCTTCACGCCTCTCCCAGCCCCACACTGCAGGAAGGCTTGCGTTTCCTTTAAGAGTCGGTGGTTTTCTGGTCATTAGAATTGCTCTGGACAGGTTTTTAAGGATATGTTTTTACGGTGGTAAAAATACATATGCCATCAAATAGATCATTTAACTTGTAAGTGCGCAGTTCCGAGGCGTTCATTATGTTCACGGCGTTGGGCAGTTACTAGCACTGTCTATTCCAAAACCTTTGGTATCGCCCCAAACAGGAAGTCTGCGTGTACTAAAGCAGTGATTCCCCCAGCTCTTGGTTACCTCCACGCTGCTATCTCTCTCTGCGATTTCGCGCTTTCTGGTTACGTCACAGACGTTGAGTCCTGTACTCTTTGTTCTTTGTGGTGGCTCCTCTCACTGAGCACGGTGTCTTCGAGGTTCATGCTGGCGGTAATGTGCGTCCCAGTTTCATTCCTTGTGTGGCCGAATTCTGCTCCGAGGGCCACACACATCCGTCCGTGTGCATCTGCGGCTCCCGGGGATGGTGCAGCAGGAGACCAGGTGTACGGTACCCGTTGGAGTCCCTGCTCTCAGGACCTTCGGGTCCATCCTTGGGGGTGGAATTAATAACACAGTCGTTCTGGGCTTAGCTTTCTTCTGACAGTATGTTTGTTAATGTGAAGTTTCAGAGGATTGTGGTTTTTTTTAAAAAGTTTGGTCTTTTCTCATTTTAAACAAGCTGTTTCTGGGGCGCGTGGGTGGCTCAGTCGGTGAAGCGTCTGCCTTCGGCTCAGGTCGTGATCCCAGGGTCCTGGGATTGAGTCCCACATCAGGCTTCCTGCTCAGTGGGGAGTCTGCTTCTCCCTCTCCCTCTGCCCCTCCTCCCTCCTTGTGTTCTCTCTCTTTATCTCTCTCTCTACCAAATAAATAAATCTTAAAATAAAAAATAAACAGGGGCGCCTATGTAGCGCAGTCGTTAAGTGTCTGCCTTCAGCTCAGGGCGTGATCCTGGAGTTCTGGGATCGAGCCCCATGTCGGGCTCCTCCGCTGGGAGCCTGCTTCTTCCTCTCCCACTCCCCCTGCTGTGTTTCCTCTCTCACTGGCTGTCTCTCTGTCACATAAATAAATAAAAAAATCTTAAAAAAAATAAAAATAAACAAGCTGTTTCTGATGGCTCTTCCTGTCTGCTGCTGAAGCTGAGCTGTGTGGTCATACCCTCACCAGGGCACAGCTGAGCAGGATGCCCCAACGAGCTGAGAGAGGTTTCTCGTCCATGCATGAAGGTCGCTAGAGTCGTGTGCATGTTCATTTTGGGACTGCAGTCCATCTGGAGACAGGGATGTGTGAGCATCACAATGAAGCCTCCCCAGAGGCATTGCAGACATTGCCCTCGGCGCCCGGAGTCACACATTCAGAGACCCCGGGCTCCCATGGAGACACCGGACTCTAGCACCTGGCTCCTGGAGTTGCAGGGCACCTTCTGGTCCTGGTCTTCCATACTCCTGTCCAAGCCATCGCTGCTCTCTTCTGGCTGTGCTCTCTTCTCTCGCTCCTCTGTAAGCTGGAAGCATTGGTTGTGGGCGTGCACTTAAAATGTGCAGAACCACGTGTGGCGAGCACATGTGCAGCGGGGCTGTTTCCGAGCTCCCTACCTCTCGTTGGATAATCTGTTTGCCAAGTGGAAGAGACAGAGTTAGAAGAGAATGTCAGTAGAGAAGGTGAAGTGGATCAGGAAAGATCGTTTTGTTTTGAGTCTTCCCCTGCAGGGACCCTTGGCCAATGTCACAGATGCTGGGGGTGGCCAGGCTTAGGGCAGGTCAAATATCTCTTGGTTCTTGTTTCTTCCAGTGGTGGCATGCTGTGTCCGTGGGAGACTTGGGACTACGTTGTGGTTTAGATTTTTCAATAGCAAATACCCGTCTCGCGTAATTACCATGAAAAATACTAATAGAATGATGATAACTTGCTGAACTGAAACTTCCCACGTGTCTTCTCTGTTTTCGCCGAGTCATTAGAGTCGCAGATTGGGACACTGAGCCAGATATGTTCGGTGACTTGCCCAGAAGTGACTGAGAGTCACTCAGTGGTAAAGTGTCCATGCATCTTTACATTTGGAGGTAATTTAGGGGAAGCCTGTAGCATGCACCTGTTCGTATAGGCTGTTAGGAGTGAGTGTTACTTTATGGACCGTATTTCCCCCTTTCTCCTGAGATCGTGCGTTTTTTTGAGCGGAAGAGCCATGTCTTACTTATCCTGAAGCTTTTGCTCTAGCGCCTTGTTCATACTTGTGTCTAGTAGATGATTATTTAGGAATTCCTGAATGCACATGCCATAGATGCCCCTGTGGGTTCCGGAAAGGCCCTGAGTTCCCACCCCTACCCTCCATGAGGGAGGCTCTGGTGATTCCAGGCGACCAAAGACCTTCCCTTCCCCTGGCCATTTAGGGGGTGTCAGGCGCATTTGAGGGGGGATGACAGAGGACGAAATCAGAAAGTCAGCTGAGAAGACTCCTGTTGATCGTAGCTCTTGGACTCAGCTTGTCTTGGCTCATCGAATGTCCATCTTTTAGTATATTATCCATGAGAATATTGTCGACATTTTACCTGCTTCACACACACACACACACACACACACACACACACACACACACACAAACACACACACAAAGGTAACTTGTATTTTAGTATCATCCCCTTATGGGGAAACGATGCTGTCCCTTAAAGATAAAGTCCTTCTTCTGACGTGTTCAACAAAATCCCAAATAGTAATGAATATTGGCCTCTGGTTGGACATTGAAGCCAAAGTTGATGATAATTTTGGTTTCTTTCACCCCCCCACCATGCCTAAACACCTTTTCTTAGGGCCGAGATGGCAAAAAGCTAGGGGGAAAACTATCTGTAATCCTTCTCCCACAGAATGACATCTTTCTGCCTTTTGGAAAACGAAATGCATTCAGGCCACGTCTAATTATTGCATTTGCCCATGTGATTAATGCTTCTTCTGCAGTATCCATTCAAACGACAGTATTACAGACCTTCAGAAACATGGGCCGTGTTTCTCTTTCCTCTGTTTCTTACCCATTTAGGTGACTTCCCTGTTATAAAAATAGGTCCTTCACCTGTCAACCAGCGAATTCTCCTGACTGTGCCACACGTGGGCACTGTCTTTATCCCATATTTACAGGGGAGGAAACAGAGGCCCAGACGTCAGAAGAGTCACCCAGATCATCCCCCTGTGGCGTGGCAGAGCCCAGTTTGGCCCCGGCAGGTTGGTGGGCTCCCACCCCTGGGCTGTTCTGCCTCTGGAGTTAACCTCCATTCTGCAGGATCCGCTCATGCCTTCCTGGCCTTCTGACTCCTCAGAGTTTTCAGTGCGTCAGAATGAGGCTTTAGAGGTAGGGGCTGAATGTTCCTTGTCCTGGGAAGCAGCCAGATAGGTTGGATCCCTGCAGCCAGCTCCCCATCCCGGACACTGTGCTCACTCCGTCCTTTGCACTTGGAAGAGTACCCATCTCCATGAGGAACACAGAATAAAAAGCCATCGAGGCGCCTGCTCGCTCTGTCTTCCTCAGCGTCGGGCAAGCTGGGGACCTCCCCGCTTCCCGTTCCCCTTTGGCACTGAAACACTCCTTCTTGTCACCCTCTGTGATCCCCGGGTCTCAGCTCTTAGGCTCACTTCCCTGATGCTCTGATGGCTCACGCCACGCTTGCCTGTTTCCTTTTAGCGGATCATTGGACGCCATTAATATTTCATGTTTCATCTCTGCAGGATGCTCACCGCTCATAGGGGCCTTTATCTCCCCATGTGTCCTGTGTTCCTCCTGCATGTTGGCTTTTCTTCCTCTTGCCCCTTACTTTTCCTGTTTCTTACATTCATTCAACAAATATCTTGTTGCTTGTCTAGGCCATGCCGGGCCCAGGGGACAGCAGTGAGCAATGAGGTTTTAATTGATTGGCCATAGAACACATGGACCTTTGCGTCCATCCAAAGAAGTTTCGATCCCTTTTTGAAACCAGTGGGTACAGTTCAGATATAATTCAGTATTAAGATCGGTGATAAAAGAGTATCCTTAGGTCTCCCTTAGGTAGAAAACCAGCCTATGCTCTCTCCTGAAGTCTAATATGCTTTTCCCCATTATATCACGCTTTACCTAAATTAACTTGTTTTTTTAAAACCTCAGTTAACCAGCCCTTCCAGGTGAATATTTTTTGGAATGAGTTCTTTTTCTTATATGATGTCGAACCCTCTCCCCGAAGGCAGATCTCAAGCTGGAGGTTTTCATAAGGAAAGTGAGCGACCGTCCCTCGGGACAGAATGTCCTGCTGCCTTCAGAAGTCAATTAACGAGTTTGCCAGTGTCGCTTCTGTTGACATGGCTAATGTTATATGTGCCCTGCCGTAAATTACTCCCATCTCTGAGCGGGTTATCCAGACTCCTGGTCCTTACCTGTGGGCGGGCACAGGTCTGGCTCATCCTCTCTGGGATCCTGGGACGAGCTGACATTTGAGTGGGTTAAATAGTTGGCTGCCGGTGGGGCAGCCAAGAGCCCGCCCAGTGGCTCGCACCGCCGTCCACCGCTTCCCGCGGAACCTGCCAGGGAGTGGCAGCCGACAGCCCCAATTCTGCATTTGGTTCTGACCAGGAGAGACGTTAATAACAGTCCTGACCTTTCCTGGGGGTGGGCGCACCACAAGAGGAGATGGGGGCATAGGCTGATGGTCCTTCCGTAGCTGTGGGTGTATTTTATAAAAATAACGCCGGCGGGCTTGTAACCTCCTTGTGTTTCCAGCTAGCTAAAGGCAGCTTTGCACAGGGGAGTGCTTCCCGTTCAGGGGCTCAGTGTCGTGACCCCCAGCTGCTGTCGCAGAGCCAGCCAGAGTATGCATCACAGCGTGAGGGTTTTTACCCCAGAGCCCGCGGGGGACCGTCAGTGACACGGATTCATGTTGCCCACGCACTGTGCCTTCTGCCCTTTCTCTGTGTGGCTGCTGTTTGTATTCTGAGCACAGTCTGGGCACACCATTCTGTTTCTCAGACACTGTGGGGTCCTTCCGTCACTACAGGTGACGTGTACTGACTCCTTCCTGGATGCCCCCCGCTGCCTGTTGAATAAGTTGCTTCTTCTTGGATCTTCTCTTGCAGTTTGCTTTATTTTCCCTCTTGAAAACTCTGTTTTGTTTTATAGTTTGTCAAGTATGTGTCTGTCTTTTCTATTTCTTTCTAGGCTCCTTGAGACTGGGGATCACGTTTTCAATCTTTGGAAAAAAACTATAAAGAATGTTGGCTTTTTAGGCTCCCCAGGGTAGGAACTGAGGGTCCAGCAGTAGCTGTGTGACTCCGGGTGTGTATTTTCACCTCTCTGAGCCTCAGTTTTCTAATCTGTGGAATAGGCGTGATAGCATGTAGCTCATGGGTGTGGTGTAAGGATTGTCTGTGCGATCCCAGTGACTGTTCTTATACCAGCCCCGCCCCCTGCACACTCTGTCTCTCTCAATTACTCCTCGACCAGCACGCAGGGCAGTGGACACAGAAGACAAGGGAGGTTTGTTCAAGGGGGTGCTGAATCAGGCTCTGTCGAGGGCTAAGGGTCTGCTCCTTGGAGACATGAGCAGGGAGTCCATGACTTGAGAAACGTACCCTATTTCTCAGCTTCCATTTGGAAATGGCGCTCTTCCAGTTCAGAGCTCTGCTCCTCCTGTTCCAGTGTCTCTGTGGGCAGCACCATGCGGAGTGAGGGGGAGTTAGGATGTATGAAGCTGTGTCTTCTCCTGGGAGGTTCAGCCGCATCCGCGGTTGGGTGGGGAAGCCAGAGACGCTGGCATGGAGGAGGAGCGTGCTTTCGGAGGGAGAGAGATTTCTCATGGCGGGGGTGCCCCGAGGGGAGCACAGTGTTGGCTGCACTTCCTAAATGGGGACAGAATTGCATCCTTCTGTCCTCCCTGTGACCTCAGGGATGGCCCGGTAGGCCTGACAGGGTCAGGGAGGCTCACATGGGCACAGCTCTGGCCGCTGGGTAGTGCTTCCTGCACGGTCCCCCTGCCTGCACACGTGTCCTCCTTTGTTGGAATTAGTCTGGCATTTGTTCACCTCGTGGCCTGCGTGTCACCTGCCTGGTGGGCCTGGAAACTACAGGATTGGAGGCTCAGCAGCCACCCAGAGAGTTTGGGAAGGCTGCCTGGCTGACTTTCCAGAAAATTCGACGGCTGGATTTATGGAGGCTGCTGACTCCATTGTTTAGACATTCAACTCCAGTTTACTGAGCACCTATTATGTGCCAGGTGTGAAGTTAGACAGTGAAGCAAAAGGAAAGAACATGAAGTTCCAGTCTTCCAGAAACTCAAGTTTAGAGAAGGGGAAAAAAAAAGAAAGTTAAAATGTAAGAAGGAGGCAACATGTCCAACTTCGGAGGTGGACAGACCTGGATCGGACTCTGTGCCCCACGTCAGGGGAGCTGAGTGCCTCTGCCTCAGTGTCTTCGGCTGGAATTTGTGAAAATACCTACTTGGCTGGTTTGGCAAGAGGAAGAGAAACAGCTTGGGCTGTGACGTACCTGGCCAGGACCTGGCGCTTTCTCGGTGCTCAGGAAGTGGGAGCTGTCGTTCATCGTCGCCACCATCATCATCAGTAGAGAGACTAGAAATCAGAGCTGTGGCCCCCCTCTCGTATGCGCCCAGCATGCGAGCGTCCCTTCTTCTCCTGGGACATTCATTCATCAGAACACACCACTTCATTTCTCTTAATTGAGAAACAATTATCATAGGACTAATAAGCCCTCGGTTGGGACCTCCCTCTGTTCTTTCCCTGACCCAACTCCTAAGAATTGGTTTCAGAATGAATCCGGGTGAGTCTCAGGAAGCTGTTTTCACAAACCAGAGCCGCCCTGGTGCTCCCGCTGTGTGACTCTGGGTGTGTATTTCACCTCTCTGAGCCTCGGTTTTCTAATCTGTGGAATGGGCATGATAGCCCACCATCGGGTTCAGGAGGGACGCAGCTAGATCCACAGAGCCCGTCTGCGCCATCCGGAGTGTCTCGTCTTTCTGGTGAAACCCTGTTCCCCCCACATCCTGGAAAGCCAGCTCTTCTCTCCTGGGCATTTCAGTTCTGGGAGCTGTGCCATTTCTTGGAATCGCCCGGTACGTTCTCCTGGAATGACTTTCCCCATCCCGAGGCCTTGGAAATGGGGCTCTTCTTAGAGCTGAATGCCCTCCAGTTGACTGTCTTGCCTGTAAACAGGGATCTTGTCCTAAAATTCTCCTCTTCTGCCAAGAGTGAGCATAACCATGCAAGGAGCGTGTCTGGCCTCTAGGACACTTTTCGGGTGTGGCCACTCCATCAGCGTGCCGTGGTTCTCTTCGTCCGAGCACACAGACTGTGCCCCGTGCTGCTGTCATCCCGCGCCTGTCCCTGTCCTCTCTTGCAAGATGCTCAGTCCTGGGCAGGATTCCCTCCTCTTGGCTGGAGGTAGCCCCCTTTCTGTGAGGAGCTGGCGCTTGCTTTCTTTGCGATGCCTCCTCTGCTGGTCCCTCCCTCACTCCGCACTGCCCGGGAGCAGGTTCAGTGTCCCCCTCTCCGTGGAGGGACTCATTTTTCCAGAGGTAGTAAAATGTCATCTCCTCCCTTGTTACTTCGTTCCCCAAGCCAGTTGGAGGGACGTGGCAGGGACTCCTGCCTGTTTTGTTAACATCTGCATTTCCAGTACCTGTACCTACGGCAGATACGTAGTTGGTACTCAGTAAATGTTTGTCGAATGAGTGGATTTGACACTTACGGAGTTAAATTCACGGACACAGCGTTAATGTTGAATGGGGTAATACGGACTCTCCAGTGTCTAATTTACCTTTAAAAATTGGCCTTTTTTGAGAGGGCAGTGCTAGTGACGGGTGGACTTTTGGACTGTGACCTGGATTTTTCCTCTTCAAGTCCCGTGTTCTTGGACTAATATTTTTAGGATGGATGGCAAGTGAGAACCTTCCAGGATGACCAGCTGTTTACGTAGTTTCTTGCACCCATCTTCTGCCTGCTTTGTGATGTAATGGAAGAATTAGGGGTCCGGACCTGCAGTCTGGAGAAGAAACACGGTAAATCATGAAAGAGAAAGATGCAGTTATAATTGTTTTTTTGAGTGATATTTTGTGGGTGTGTTTCTGCCCCCCCCATTGTCTTGTAATAGGACAAATAGGAATTGCACTACTGAGTTGCTTTTTTCTGTAACATGTAGCTGAGGTCCTTGGTCCTTGCAGGACAGGCTGTAACTTCTCCGGAGTAGAAAATCCTTTTCCTGTGCTGTATGTTCCCACGCACAGAACACCACAGTCTTAACAGACTTCGGGGCCGTCTGGGTGCTTCCCTGCAGCCCTGAGGCAGGACGCAGTCCAAGACAGAAGGAACGCTCACGCTCTTGCTGGGCGGCTTGCACTGAACATCGGATGCCAGTTTTTGAATTTCAGTGTCCAGAGTCACTGAGTGAAATGAGTGGCTTCTCTTGTTTGGGGAGGGTGCGGGGGAGGAATGGAATCACTTGACACTTCTCTAAAACATGGATTTAACAAGTGAATCTCACTGGAATCAAAGTCCAATGATAGCGATTAATCATTATCTTAACTTTTGTTGTGTGTTTGCTTTGGTGGTAGAGGCGGTGCTGTCTGGCCCCCAGGATATCTGCCTTCCCTGCGGGGATCTGCCCTGGACTTTGTGGCTTACCTTTCCCCCGAGGATTGAGGTATTCCTGGCATCCCACAGCCCCAGCGGTGAGAAGGAGGAATCTGTGAGGCCGGGGAGACGTCGCCCAGCCTCCTGCCCTGAGAGCCACTGCTGGCAGCATCCTGGGCCCCTTCTGGCCCTGGCCGCCAGCTTCTCTGGGGAGACACGGGAGGAGCTGTGGGCACAGCTGGGAGGAATCGTGGGTTTCCTGTGTTTCTCTAGGTTCTGTCCACTTGCAGTGGAACATTGCACAAGCCGTCACAAGGTGCAGACCCTATCACAGGATGAATACTGGTGGGGTGGGACACCTCCTCGTTGTGTAGTGCACAGGATTGGTGGAGAAGCATATGTATTTGTACCAAAATCTAGTATTTGTTAGGAAGTGGGGTCCATGTTTAGTGCATCTTAGGAAACAAGCAACCTGGTCTGGGACCTTGCCAAGCCCGTCTTCCTGAGGTTACCCGGTGAGTCACCCGGAAGCCAGCCCCAGGGGTCCCCGCGTCGCCCCCCAGCCTCTGTGGCCTGGAGATGTCCCAACTCCTGACTAGGTCCTGACACCCATCTCGTAGATGGAATATTTCTCTTCTGGAAGCGACCCTCGACTCCTCTCCACAGCTATCCCCTGTCCACTGGCTGCCCGGGGACCCACTCTGCATCGGCCCCCAGGAGCCCGTCCCTGTGCTGGCCACCAGGAGTGGTGTCCACACTGTCCCTTCAGCCCCGGTCGTGGAGGAAGCTGCGTGTGAGCGGGCTTACTGGCGCCGTGGGATGGTGGCCTGGGCTGGAGGACTGCCAGACACATGACCATCATGGCAGGCTGGCATGGTCGAGGGCGCCCTTGTCAGAGCAAGCACTTTGACCCTCCTGAAAGAAAGGGGATGGGCGTTCTCACTGGGGCGTTTCCCCCAGCAGCTGTGGGACCTTGACCCCATCGACCATCAGGTTATTTGTCTCGCTGCGAAATCGGTGTTATGGCACCTGTCGTTACTTTGCTGATTGAAGTGGTCAGCGATGTGAAATGGGGGGGGCACGTGATAAGCGCTTGATAATTGCAGTCATTAGTGGTGATAACCACTAATTTGCATCTGGGCACACAGCTCAGACGTCAGGCCCCCGGTGAGGCCACCGGGTCACCGTGTGGCACACTGAATTCTTTGGGCCTTGCTTTGCCTAGCCGTGAAGTGTGAAGTTGGCACCTCTTAATCTCTGAGACCCTTCGGAGTTCTTCAGCTTTTCCGGGGGTAGCAGGGAGGTGTTCTGTGTTCGTGCTTGAGCTGTGTGACCACAGATCATTCAGGATCTTCCCGGACACCATCGTGGGGACTGAAGGCGGTGCTCCGTCCTGCCGGGCGCGGGAGCAGGAAGACTGGTGCGCAGTGAGGCACTGGGGACACTGCAGCTTCTATGGTGGGAAGGACAGGGAGCAGGTGTGGGGAGACGGGCCGCGAGGGCATAATGTTTTTTCACCGTTTGCTTTCGAGGTTCGAAAGAGCCCGTGAATTTGAACATGTTGGCTACCCAGTCAGTCTTTCGAGTCCTTCCTGGCTGGCTGTGTGTGCACACTGGACGGCGGCTAATGAATCCGGGAGTGGTTCGGTCACACACCAGTTTCTGGTGTCGGGGTTTTGGAATTGTGGGACTCCTCTCTCCTTCCGAGAGGGACTTAGGATTTCAGCAACTCCTTCCTGTAATACAGATTTTTCTCCATCCGTGGCTAACCCGGGTGCCTTCAGGGAACATGCTTTGGGCCTGGGATTGGGCATGCGGGCGTGGAAGTTTGCATAGACCCGCTAAGTGCTGACCAGAGCCCAGCAGCTGCAAGAAGTGTGGGCAGGGCTACTTTTCAAGGGCACATACATGGTTGTAATGCAACACACACACACACACACACACACACACGGATCCTCCAGTTGTTGAAATAACCAGCTAGTTTGATTAGACATTGACCCTGTCAGTTGTGATTGGGGCAGGCGCGTGGTGCGGACAGCACCATTTCCCACAAAGGTTGGACAGCAAAGTTTCTCTTGTAGACGCAGAGAGGTCAGGAGATGTGAGCGCACGGCCGAAGCTGTGTATGTATTTATAGGAATATGCCGGATGGATCCTTCTAGGGTTTCTATTTCCTGCTTCACATCCTGCCTGCCTATAGTAACTCCTGCAATAAAGCTTCGTTGGATGTATTTTTTTAGATGACAGGATTTGAAAGTTGCCTTTGTATTTGGAGCTCTGGTCAGGTATCCGCGGTTAGGTTTTCTGAATATCTGTAACTATCACGAACACGAGTGGAGGCGCACTCTAACTCCAGTCTAACGCTTGATTTTCTTCTGCTGCTTACTGAAGCCCAGCGGTACCGATTAAAAATTAAGTACTTGTGGCGGGACTCAGAGAGTAGAAGATTAATTGGTGTGCAAAAGGTGTGTCAGTAGAATGTTGAGCTCTGTCTGCACAAGGTTTAAATGGCTCAGAGGTTGACAAAACTGGCTTGCTAAGTGAGTGTGGCTTAGGTCTAAAACACCGTTGCAGGCCGGACCTTTCATTCCTGGCCAGATGGAAACGTGTAAGAACGTTGGCCTTTCCGCGTTCGGGACTTCCCAGCCATAGCATTGTATGCAAAGTAAGCTTCCCTGTCCTCTCTGTGCTGACCCAGCTCTTCTGTACCCCAGATGTGTGGGCTTTCTTCCCACACGAAGCATCCTCGGAGACCAGCGGGTGTGTCCTGTGACGCTGTTTAATTCTGACGTGACCTGCTTGGTTCCGTCACGTACTGGAGCAGCCCAGAGAGCGCAGGTAGACGGTTCACTAGTTAGAGTACTAGTTCATTATAACGGACGCAGCTCAGGAATAGTCAGGTGGAAGAGAGGCATTGAGCGACGTACGGGGAAGGCATTTGGGGCTTCCGTGCCGGGCACACCACCTTTCCAGAGCCTGGTGTTGACCTACCTAGAAGCCCTGCAAACCCTGTGGGTTAGCATTTCCTGTATAGGAGCTTCTCCACGTAGGCAGGATGGCTGAAATCATTGGCCCTTGGTGATGAACTCGACCTCCGGCCCCTGGCCCCTCCCCCGAGGTGAGGGAGTGGGGCTGACCCTCCCAACCCTCTAGTCCCACTGTTGGTTCCCCTAGCAACCAGCCCCCATCCCGTGGTTATCTGGTGGCTTCCCCCAAAGCATCTGATTAATATAAACTCAGGTGTTGTTGAAATTGTATAGGGGCGTCTGGGGGGCTCAGTCGGTGAAGCGTCTGCCTTCAGCTCGGGTCATGATCCCAGGGTCCTGGGGTCCAGTGTCCCATCAGGCTCCCTGCTCCGCAGAGAGTCTGTTTCTCCCTCTCCCTCTGCCCCAACCCCCTGCTTACTCACCCAGGCGCTCTCGCGCTCTCTTTCTCTGTCAAATAAATTAAAAAAAAAAAAAAAAAAAAAAGAGGCTTGTAATGAATAACAGAATGTTACAACACAAAAGGTGATGCTTTGACCTTTATGAGAGCTCCGGAGCTATTTCAGGAACCAAAAAAGACCAAATATTAGAACAAAAGATGCTCCCATTGCTCTTAGGGCTTAGGAAGTTATAAGGATCTTAGGAGCAGTGTGGCAGGATCAAGTCCAAGATATCTATGTCCTATTCTGTCCCAGCCTCACCAGTGCCATCGATTTTTTTTTTCTTTTTTTCCTGCTCATATGTAATAATCTGTCACTGTCTGGGGTTTTAGCATCTTGAGCAAAGCTCCCGGCCCGTCTCACTTAGGAGCCTCCCTTCTGTATGCAGACGGGAAGAAGCAGGCAGACGGTGCATGGTGACAGGTGCTCACATGGTCTGGGAAGAACGGACAGTCCATACATGCACGCTGTGCACGTCGGGAAAGTAGTGTTTTTGTGAGGTGCCGAATGATTCAGCATCAGTGCCCTCTTCCCTGCCCGGCTGGAGAGGACACTGTGTGGTGCTGCGGGCCCAGCAGGGTGCAGTGAGGAGGCCAGGTGGGGCTAGAAGTCAGAGCCTCGCCTCTAACCCGCGCTGTCCTCCATGCCCGTGGTCAGCTGGTGAGCGCCTGGCCTCCTCCTGGCCTGGCTTATGGAGATGTTCACCCCGAATCATCGAGGAGCCAACGCGAGTTTGTTTCGATGAGTTTAGATCTATTTTAGAAGTAAAGCAGCCTCCGTTTGCTTGTGGCAGTGAGGCCAGAGGCACATGTGAGTTTGAGATCAGATGAGCTACCCAAATATTTGGGACCAAAGTCAGTGTCCAGTTTGGGCCTGGGTTATTTGAGGAAGCAGAGTACCTATTAATAATGTGATTTACAGCCGTGTTGTCTGACCTACATCTGTGCTGCGGGTCCAGCCGCATGACTCCGTGTGACGGGAAGTCGTTTTCCCTCCCCTTTGTGTGACTTCCAGGGTGCAGCCTTGTGGGAAATACGTTGGTATCAAGTCTGCACTGAATAGACACTCCGTCTTAACACCCGTTTCCAGAAGCATCTGCCTCGTTCGTGCCCCGTGTGTTTGCTTCTCCGCAGAACGGCTCTCACAGGTGTGGGGTGCTGGCGCGGGAAGGCGTGCAGCGTCCCACACACCACGGGACACACAGGACGCGGGTCACTCTAAGTGTTTCTGCACGAACCGAGCATCACCTCAGCAATGTCTTAGTGCCTGCCGTAATATCATAGTGTTGTACTTTTTTTTTCTTTAAGATTTTATTTATTTATTTGAGAGAGAGGGCAGAGAGAGGGGAGAAGCAGGCTCCTCACTGAGCAGGTTGCCTGATACGGGACTCGATTCCAGGACCCTGGCATCACGTCCTGAGCTGAAGGCAGACGCTTCACCGATGGAGCCACCCAGGCGTCCCAGTGTAGTAAGGTTTAAAAGAATGTGATGGAGAAGTGTCTTCCTTGGAATCAGTCCTTTAAGACCCCTGCTTGGAAGATTCCATTATTAGTCCTTACTGGAATTTAACAGAGTTTAGGGAAAATCAGGAAATCTAAGTGATTCTGTTGTATTTTAAAGATTTTATTTATGTGACAGAGGGAGAGAGAAAGAGAGAGAACAAGCAGGGAGAGCAGCAGGGAGAGGGAGAGGAAGAAGCAGACTCCCCACTGAGCAGGGAGCCCAATGCGGGACTTGATCCCAGGACCCTTGGATCATGACCTGAGCCGAAGGCAGGTGCTTAACCGACTGAACCTCCCAGGCGCCCCTCCCCCCAAGTGATTCTGTTATCTAAACAGATGAAATACTAATTGAGCCACAGAAATTTGAAAGTTTGTTCCAGAGTAGGATTTTTTCCCCCAGAGAAGGGTATTTTAGATTCTTTACAAGGTTTTGGTTTTGCTCTAAGAGCTGTGGAAAATACGCAGGTTTGGTCCCTGGCGGTACGGTGGTTGGATTCGATTCATGGAGGTTACAGCCTGCTACCTGAACGTTAGCCGAGTGACCTGGCTTCGTCTAACACCTGCACAATTAAATGTATTCATAGCGAGGAGTTTTATAAATAACCCACCTCGGAAGGGAGGGAAAGCGTGTTGAGGACGCACATTGTATTTGCCCTATGGGGTCTTCATCCTTTACGGTCCTACTGACTCTGAGTCATGTCAGGATTACGTTGCATTCCCGAAAGCATGGTGGCCTGACTGCAGAGAGGGGTGGCCCCAATGGGAGTGACCTGGCTGGCCCCGAGAAGGAGCAGAAGGACAGGACGGAAGACACCATGGGCTGCCTCTGCGCGCGCCGCCAAGGGCTTCTGTAGGGAAAAGATAACACTCCAGTGAAAACCCCCCTGGGGGGTCAACACATTGCATGTTCTCAGAAGAAATCTGTCAGCGAGCCTATTTCCCAGGGAGGAGAGAGTGGAAGCAGTGGCCAGTGTATTCTAATAGCTGGGTTTTCTCCTGATTTTGAGGACGTATAAACGACAGCTGGGTGAAACCCCACCAGGCCCGTGGCACTCCTTGGCCGGCCTGCTCGTGGCACCCAGCCCCAGCTGGGCCTGACCCGAGGCCACCTCGGGAACTGCCGTGAGCTCTGGGCTTCACTGACTCTTAAATGGTCATTAAGGGAGAAGTATTGGGTTATTCACGGGATGAGTTAGGGCAGCATGGGCTTAATTGTGTTACAGAGCTCAAATCGGGCAACTATTATGTGGCAGCTAAATAGGAGTGTAGGACACATTCTAGGACTTTCCTGAAGCCCCAGACTTATGCACTGCAGTGTGACTTGTACTTGTTCTCAAAGGTGAATACCCCAAGGTCTCAATGAAATATACAGCTAAAGTCCCCTATGTGGTGGCCGGCCCTCTTCTCTTTGTCCCTGTTGAGTGTTGCTTCCTCAGTTTACAGTTGAGGACAGGAGACAAGAGGACAAGGGTGTGTGTGTACCTCTCCCTCCAGGGGTCCAGATTTTCTAAGAGACCCACTCGTCCCACCCATCCCTGCCCCTGAACTCTGAGCAAGACATGCCTGCTGACTCTGGGGTTCTCCTTGTGATAGATTAATTATTGATCACATGGTAATTATGAATTATTAATTCAGCACTTTTGTCCTTCTAGTATCTTGTCACAGGATTAATCTTTGACTCTTCATAACCCAAGTTGAGGCAGCATCTTTCCTCGTCCCACGCAGGCCCCAAGAAATCAGGGCCCTGCTCACAGGTTTCAAGTCGGGATGTGGGTCGGTGTCCACACCTCCCACCCCGCCTACTCCACTCAGACAACTCTCACTGGTCTTGGTTCCTGCCATTTCAAAAGCATTGGATCCTCTCTTGTTGGTCTGTCTGTCCGTCCTCCTTAGGACCCAGTGGGATCCATCTAAGGCCTACTGTGTATAATGTCCTGTGTCCAGGCCTTCCTCGGACCCCCCGCCCTGGCACCGTTACCTGGAGGGTCAAGAAGCTGGGGGTCTGTGGCTTTTCTGCCTCTGCCTCAGTCTTCCCACAGCTGTTCTCCACCCACACCCCACCCCCAGCCGACCGCACGCCCTCCCTGGCTGTAGCCACGGGGCCGCCTGCACCCCCAAACCCTCTGCCCCTTTGGCATCCATGCCAGCCATCCTTCCTCAGGCAGGTTTTTGTCATTGTTTTGCTTTTCTCTCTCTTCTTGTGCCCTTTTGCCTAATGAGACAGGGAAGCCGAAGCACAGGCATCCAGGACGTGTGTGTGGATTGGGAGAAGCAGGGAGGGCAAGTTCCGGAAAGGTCTGCGAGCTCGTGCATTGAGCACATACCCGGTGAGGTCGAAGTTGTGTCTGCAAAGATTGTTTTCAGATTTGAGGTTCGCTGCTTCACGCTTGGGTGTGATGGTGGGCGAGGCGCCCCACCCGTGCAGGTCCGTTGCTCGGCTATAAACCAGTTAGTGGTCGCTGGTTTATACTGTGTCGTAAGGTGTCAGTGAAACAGATGTACTAAGTAACATCTGCCTCACGCTTACCAGGCTCTGTTACGGAGCAGGGTAATGACCAGCTTCCTCCTGCCAGCCCCCTGCGGGTCGCTCCACCGTGTTCACGGTTCGGGGTTGTGGGGTGACAAGTAGAAAGATGAGCCTCGTGTCCTGGATGTGGAGCCCATAGTAGGAGTGGGGCCAGGGTGGGCAAGTTCCCAGCCGGTGACCCCTCTGCTCTGCCTTCCTGCCGGTAGGGGCTTGGGCCCCTGGCTTGGTGAGGGTTGCTTTTCCTGGGCCCCAAGCCCGTTGTGCTGAGTGGGGGTCACTCACAGGAGCAGGTGGGCCCATGGGTGAGCTGACTTGCCCAGCGCTCCAGTAAGGTGGGTCTCATTCACGTTTGCCATGTTGTGAAAAGTGACAGAGCTGAAAACGCATAGAAGGGGAGCAGTGCTGTTGGGTTGCAGTGGGTTACAAGTGAGAGAAAGTAACTCAGAGTGGCTTCTGCACGCAATTGTGGGGACTATGCCTTACAGAGCTTCTAGCCAGAGTGTGGCCTCGCCTTAGGAGGTTTGCGACCCGAGCCACGCTGGGCTTCTCGGAGCCTGGCTGCCATCTCCAGGCTCTGTGTCTGCCTCCTGCCCCAGCTGCTCCCACATCTCCCAGTGGTGTATAGTCAGGGTTCTACCGAGAAACAGAACGAATGGGACATGCATTTATAGGTATGTGGAGGGGGGTATTGTAAGGAACTGGCTCATGTGATTGTGGAGATGCATTTCCAAAATCTGCAGGGTGGCCAGCAGGCTGGGGACCTGGGGAAGAGTTGCAGTTCAAGTCTGGAGGCAGAATTTTTCCCTCCTCAGGGGCTGTAGCCTTTTTCTCTTAAAGGCCTTCAACTGATTGGACAAGGCCCACCCACATTATGGAGGGCGATCTGTCTTACTCAGAGTCTCCTGATTTAAATGTTACTCTCATCTAGATACTTCACAGACGGGTGCCTGGGTGGTGCAGTCAGTGAAGCTTCTGACTTAGTTTCGGCTCAGGTCATGATCTCAGGGTCTTGAAATCAAGCCCCACATCTAGCTCTGTGCTCAGTGGGGAGTCTGTTTGACTCTCCCTGCCCCTCCCCACTGTGTGCTCACTCTCTCTGTCTCAAAAAAAAAAAAAAAAAACAGAGAAACATCTAGAATCACGTTTGACCTGGCCAAGCGGACACGTCAGAGTTCCCAGCACAGCCTCTAGGTCACACCTCCTGTTTTCTCTGCTCCCTCTGGCATTCTCTGTGCTGTCTCCACGTCTGTGTCAGGCCTTCCTCACGAAGACCAGGCTTCCCTAGCTCTCAGACCAGTCGAGGGCAGAGGAGGGCCCTGGAGGTCAGCAGGTTCACGCTCCCTCAGCCACCACCCATGAGCCCATCGACGTGGCTTGGGCCTCCTGGAGCCCTGAGCAGGCCAGGGCCCCTGTCTGTGTCGGGTGCCATTCTGTTCCTGTGTGTCTGTCTTTCATTTCTAGAATTTCGGGGAAGGGAGATGTCCCGATTCATCTAGTTAGGGCTCAGTGTCCTCCCGGGGTCTGGCCAGCGGAGGCCAGAGCAGCGGGGTCATGCTGTGCGGCCCTGGCTGTGTGTGGCCCATCCACGCCGAGGCATGTGAGTTAGGCAGGGGCTCCAAAGCTGCGTCCTGTCTGTGCAGACCGCGGAAATGCAGCTGGACTGTAGTTACCGAGTTCCCTGTGGAACATCCACAAATACTGAGAAACGCACTACGTCCGCTTTCTTATGGGATGTACACTCTCAGTTATGCTCCTCGGCCTTCACCGAGTTGTGCAAACGGTTGTGAGTTTGGGGGCCTGATCCCTAAGATGCCCGTGTGGCTGTCACCCCTCGCTGCTGCTAAAGTTCTATTCTGTTCTGTTTTCTCGCTGTTGCCTCTCACGCCCAGAGGATGACGTAGATCTGGAAGCCCTGGTGAACGATGTGAATGCGTCGCTGGAGAGTTTGTACCCGGCCTGTAGCATGCAGTCGGAGACGGTGCCCCTGCTCCAGAACGGCCAGCACGCCCGCAGCCAGCCGCCACCCTCAGGAACAAGGTCCCTGCAGGCGCAGCGTTCCCAGCCTGTGCACATCCTCGCCGTCAGGTGGGACCCGGGGCCTTGAGGGTCTCGTCTCCGAGGGCAGATACACAATCGTGCTCTCTGCTCGTATGGTCATTTTCTCCGTCCAGCTCGGCCCCATGGGCTTGGACTTGGTATCAGGTTCAGTTCTGACAACGTCCCCTGAGCCCCTGCTCGGTGCCAGGGGGAGGGAAATCATCGTAAGAGAATGCTCTGGAAAGAATGAAGGAATGACCAAGTGGTCTGTTGAGGGCCCTAGGGCCTTACTGCCCAGACTCCCCCAGGGATTCACTGGAGGAGGAGACACAGCCTCTGGAAGTTCCGGGCCTGGCAGGAGGGGCTTCAGGGAAGCGGAGGAGGGTTCCTTGCAGGTGGCATATCTCTGATTTGGGTGTCGAGGGGTGAGTAGGAGCTGGGGGGAGTGGTGGGAAAAGAGATTTCGTGAGCAGAAGAGGTGATCACCATTGTCGCAAGTGGCAAGATTTCCGTCCTTTTCATGGCGCAGTGATACTCCATTGTACGTACTGCGTTTATCCATTCATCCACTGATGGGCGACACAGACAGCATGCTAAGTAACTAAGCTGGCCGCAGAAGGGCAGGTGCCACGTGATTGCACGCAGGGATGCATCTGAGGTAGTCACACTCCTAGAAGCAGAGAGTGGGAATGGTAGAGGCCAGGGGCTGGGGGGGGGGGGGGGGTCGGGAGATAGGCGACAAAGCATCCGAAGTGTCGTTTCTACAAGATGAGCAAGTCCTAGGGATCTCCCGCAGCACAGAGCCCACACATCCCAATAGTTGGTGTAGACCGAGAACTTGCTGAGAGGGATGAGCTTCAAGGATCACAACAGATAGTGGGGAGGGGCCGTTGGCAGGTTGTGGGTATGTCTGGCAAGCGAGACTGGTGATGGGTCATACGTGTGCGAATGTCACACCCTGTCACACACATTCCCGCGTATCACACCTCAGCGGAAGGGGTAAACAAAAGATCCCGATGGGGCCACATCCCGAAGGCCTTTGTGAACCATTGGAGGGGAGACTCGGGGAAGAATTGGAAGAGGCGAGTGAGGACATTGGGTTTGGGTTTTGGCAGATGGTTCTGGCAGCCTGGTGTCGGGGTGGGGGTTGCGGGCAGGGCACGGACGACTTGGAGGCTGTTTCAGGGACCAGCCTAGAGACCGTGGTGTTCTGACCCGATAAAGAGGGGGGCAGACAGGAGTTGTCTGCACCTGAATTTTGAAGGGGGAGGGATGGAGAGTTGAGTGTGCCTCTGCCCTGTCTCGAGTGCCCGGGAGGTGAGCGGACAGGTGCTGAAGGCATCATGGGCCTTCTTGGGGGAGAGGTTTGTGAAATCAAGCTGAGAAGCTCTCCGAGGCTACTGCCCGGTCCCGGTGGGCCCTGGAGGTTTTCAGGTGAGGCTGGAGGTGTGGGGAGGGGGCGAGGGACTGAGGCCTCCCTGCCTCCCTGGCCTTTCTAGTGTGAGGCTTGTGGTGCCCTCCGTTTTGGGCCTCGGTCAGGCTGGAGTGCCCGTGGCTGCTCCTTCCTCAGCACTGCATCTTCTGGGGAATCTTGTTTCCTTTCCTTGTGAGGGGGGTGGGGCCCTCTCTGCTTCCAGAAACTTCTGTGAGGCTCTTTCTGGTCTGACATCCCCGGCATTGTGCAGACAGGTGACTCTCTTGCCCAAGGTAGCCTGCTCTGTCTCGGGACGGCAGAGTAGGCACAGAGCTGTCTGCAGCGTGGTCAGCTGCCTCTCGGCTCCTGGCGCTTCCCTCCCTCCCCCTCCTGGTGTTTACGTCCTACTCTGCTTTCCGGAGCATCACCCCTGTGTTCTTGGCCTCTGCGGAGCTCAGTCTGGAAGGAGATGCTCTTTCCTCCTGGGCGCTTCTCTGGGTCTGGGGTCTGTCAGTCATGTGTTCATGGAAGCCTTGAGTGGGAGGCCCCTGGGAAGATGGGGTCACAGCGGCCGTACCCGAAGTGGAGTCAGGGCAGAGGATGGACCAGAAGGCCTGGGCTGGTGAGTTGCCTGGAGCCCTTGAGCCTAAAGTTTGGGCCAGCTTTAGCCCTGTGCCCTGGGGCTACCTGTACTAAGTCCCACGGAGGGTGCATGGGGCAGGCGTGCACCACAGGACAGCAGACACTCTCCCTGCTGCAGAGGGGACGCTGGGCCTCAGGCCTCGCCTCTTCTCCCTTCTCTCACATAAGTAGTATTGTTTCTTACCTTCAAGTGCATTTAAAGAATGGGGTGACCAATATCGGATACCCAAAGATTGATTTTGTAAGCGAGCACTTCCCGTGTGTGCTGAGCACTTCCTATGTATAGTCTGTTGAATCCTCATTTGTTAGCTGGTACGATGGCCATCGTGGCCCTCGAGGTGGGTGGTGTGGTGGCCCTGGGGGTAGTGACTGGCCCACACCTGGTGAGTGGGAAGTGCAGATGCTAACCCGGCCTGAAGGGCCCCAAGGAGCCCAAGACCCACTGGGCCTGGTACTGTGTGTGAGACCCATGGAGTGGGGTGTGGAGTGCCAACGGAGATAGGTGCAGAGCAGAAGCTGGGGAAGGCAGAGGAGGCTTTCTGGAAGAGGCTACCACTGGGCCCTCCGATCCTGAGGGAATGGGCTGCAGGGACAGTGGAGGGCAGCAGACGTGTTCCAGCTGGGCAGACTGCAGAGCATGGGCCTGCCATTCTCCTCCCCATCCCTGACTTCCGACATCCCTGCATCTTCGTTGCCTTTTCACGTCTCAGTTGGTGATTGTGGAGGGACGCAGCCTCCAAACTGTGCCTGTCTCCAGCTCCGTGTAATGACCCTTAGTTTTGCTTCGGATGGTACTTGTGCACTGCTATAAAGTCGACGTGGGACTCTTTTTTTCCTTTTGAGTTTTAAGAGTAATTTATTGACGTAAAACCCACATAACATAAAATTAACCACTTACAGTGTACAATTGAGGCATTTTTAGTACTCTCCCAGGGTTATAGTCCCACCACCTCCACCCAGTTCCAGAAGTTTCCCACCCCCCCAGAGGAAAACCCGCTACCCATTCCGCAGTGTCTCCACGCTGCTGCTTCCCATGGCCCCTGGCAGCCACCCAGCTGCATGTCTGTGGCTGTGGCTTTACCTGTTCTGGCTGTATCAGCGGAAGGGAATCCTTGTTCACTTAGCATAATGTCTGGTTTTTTTTAAATAAGGACTTAGTTTTGAAAGATGAGTTTTAGGTTCATTGCACACTTGAGAGAAGTTTCGGAGCATTTCCCATACTCCCTGTGCACACATGCACGGCCTCCTGCACTATCCACACCCCCCACCACGTGGTACATTTGGTACGGTTGCCGAGCCTGCATGGATGTGGTCAGCACCCAGAGTCTGCTGTCGGTGTCGAACCCATGCTGTGGGTGTGGACAAATACGTAATGACACGAATCCATCCTTACACTAGGACCTCAGAACGTTGGCATCTTGTATATAATAAAGCTCTTGTGCTTCAGGGTGGACACTGGCTAGTGGTCTGGGGCTGGAATATACTCAGCAGGCCTGGCCGCATCTCCTGCTCTCTGGCTCTGTGGGACAAGGGACACTTTGCCACGACAGAGGCTGGTATGGGAAGAGTGGGCTTTCTTAATAGCTCACATCCGCTTTCTGTGTATGTGTGGAGCCGCTAGAGAAGAGCCATCCCACACCACAGCACGGACCTCCTTCCTGCCGTGGGAGCACGCGTGCCGTAGGTGGGCGCGTCCTGGTCCCCGGGGAATGGCCAGGCAGGCCCCGGCAGCGTCAGAATCAGTCGGTAAACAGAGAACCTGGAAAATGATCATGGTGTATTTTTCTAGTGGCTAAACTCCCAGGAAAGCAGATGGATCCTTCATGTAGTTGAACTGTCAAAGGAGTTCAGAAATTCTTGGAAGACACAGCCAACGCAAGGGCTTCTGAGGCATAGTGTCAGCAGGGACCGGGAACGCTGAGCGCCGGCTCAGCCTGTGCTCCATTCTTGCGGGTAGACGTCCAGACACTGGGCCGCCGTGGTGCCCTCCGCTCCCAGGAGAGCCTGGCAGTGTGGGCAGGAAGCCACCAGCACAGCCCTGGGGACAGGAAGCAGAGGGGCGCTTTGCAGTTGGCTCTGCTTTGACTTTGAACTTGATTCTTCTGCTGTTTTCATAATTGCATTGGATTCATCTCACTGTGTGTGTTTGGCTTAGTTGTAGGACAAGTGGGCTTTGCATTCTTGGGAGGAAGTGCCTGAGGGCAGCGTGGCGCACGCTCTGCGCTGTGAAGTGGGGTGCTGAGGGCTGCTTCTGGGGAGACGCAAACACGGGCTCTTGTGCTCTGGGGAGGGTAGCGGCACGGAGCACTGAGTGCGCGCTCATGGTCAACAGCCTTGCTGTATAAACAGGCACACGCGTTCCACAAGGCAGATGAGGACACACGAAGCTCTTCCAGGGCTTGATGTGTTTGGAGAAGTGTTCACTTCAAGGGCCTTGGGAATCGTGATTCTCCTGAAGATGCTCTTACTCACAAAACCTCTTCACACGTCGGTGTTCATCAACGAAACCGATGAGGTGCTTGGAGAGAACGCCTGGAACAGGCCTGTGTTTGTGATGTGAGTTTGTGATGTGAGTGCCCTCAGATGTTTAATGAGTGAGGGAACCTGGACCCTTTGAGTCTGAGAATGGCAGCTTTCAAAGAAACAAAAGAAAACAAAACACCAAGACTTGGTCCTGGTACCATACACGTAACATGAAACCGAGCATCTCAGCTGTGGAGTGAACCGGTGCCTGGTGTCTCATATACGGTGTTGTGTGTGCCTCTGGGATTGCTCATCTCGTGGAAGCGAAACTACCCCTGACCAGAAGCTCCCCGCTCCCCTCACCCCGGTCCCCAGCAGTGTCCATTGTCCTAGCTAGGAGCTCGGCGATCCCAGGTGCCTCACAGAGGTGGAATCATACATGTGCCTTTGTGACTGGCTTATGTCACCTAGCACCGTGTCCTCAAGCATCGCCCCGGCTGTAGCGTGTATCAGAATTCCCTTCCTCGGGTGGCCGAATCGTGTCCCCTTGTGTGGCTGGACCACGTTTGTGTGTCCGTTCATGCATCCGTGCACACTTGGGTTTGACTGTTGTGACAAGTCCTGCTGTGACCCTGGGAACCAGGTACCGGTTTGAGCCCCTCTTTAGTTTTGGGGGGCACATCCCCAGACGTGGGATTGCTGGATGGCGTCGGGGAGCGACAGCAAACTTTTAATGAGCGGTTGTGTCTCTCCTCCCAGACGCCTGCAGGAAGAAGACCAGCAGCTCCGAACCTCGTCTCTGCCGGCCATCCCTAACCCTTTCCCCGAGCTCTGCGGCCCCGGGAGCCCACCAGTGCTGACGCGGGGCTCCTTACCTCCAAGCCAGGCAGCTGCGAAGCAGGTGAGCACGCGCCCCTGGTTCAAGCGCCAGGCCGCCGGGCTGTGGGGTCAGGACGGACGCACTGGCTCATTCCTTTGGGAAGAAGGGAGGGAAAGTGGGGGATCTTTTCTCTTGCTACTGTCCTTTAACTTTATGAAACTTTTTGATTTATTGGCCAGAATTCCATTTAAATCAGGGATGTTATCAATGTGTTTCAGAAAGCGTCCCATAAAAATGATAAAAAATAACAATTTGGTGCTTAAAGATGAATGTTAGTTCTCTGACAAAACGCCCCCCACCCCATGGTCTCCACGGGCAGGGATCTCTGGGTGGACGAGGTTTGCTCAGGCACCTGAACTTCGGTCTGGAATAGGATCTGTGCAAGGCAGAGAAACTTGACCCAGAAGACAGCAGCCACCTGTTTAAACTAAGAGTTTCTCCCTTAAAAGGAGGACTGTGAGCAGGATATTGTAGAGCCGTTGTCCTCCGGGAGGAAACTGGGCCTCAGAGAGTGTCGGAAACTTAGCCAAGCTCCAGTCATCAGTAATCAGCTCGTCAGAGAAACAGGCTGGCGGCTCCGTCCCTCCAGGCCGGCGTGGCCGGGGCCACAGTGGGTCGCAGGCTGGGCAGGGAGACCCAGTCATGCTGCGGTGTGGGCGGGGGTGGCATAAATATGATGATGATGCCAGGAACATCTTCTGACGCTCACGGAGCGGTCTCTAGAGTTCAGTCACTGTTCTATGAAGTTTCCATGTTTTATTTATTTATTTGTTCATTTATTCCTCAAAACACCCCGAAGAGTTAAGGTACACATGTCGTCTCTGTTCCCCAGTTGGGAAGCTGAAGCCCAGCTGTAAGTGGTGAGACCTGGCGGGACCCCAGAGTGAGCGGCGGGCCTGTCAGACCTGACATTAGGATCCAGAGTCTCTGATTTCAGCCATTAAACTAGTGTTTTCTGGGATCCTGATGGTCTTTATTTTCAACAAGTGTATTTCAGAACTTTCTTCGCCTTTTCTGCTGGAATCCCTCTTTTCTCTTCCCTCTGTACTTTGCTGTCCTCAAGTGTGACAGGCCACCGTTCCCTTTCCTCTGCACCCCCACCCCACGCCCTGCCCGCTGACCTTCAGGAGGGAGGCCCAGCCTCTCGCCCTGTCAGCCCCTGAGCTGCGCTGCTCCCATTCTGACCTCATGCCCCCAGGGCAGGCTGCGTGGTCCGCCATCAACACTCACAAGGTGAGGTAAGCGTCCCTGTCCGGCGCCAGCCCTGGCTGCATATGGCTCTTTGTCACATGCCTGCGGGACGTCTGGGATGGCTGCCTCCCTGGTGACCTTCTGCTTCAAATAAGGGTCTAGACAGGCTGTCTGTGGATTGGTCACTGAGCTTGTTTACAGCCATACCCATCCTAAAATAAGACCAGGAAAATTTTATCTGGCTCTCGCCGCGGTTGGCAGGAAAGCGGGCCTCCACCCCCACGGGCTGTCCAAGTCTGTAAGCAGAATCCGGAAACTCAGGAATTTTGCCTCTGTTTTGCTTGGGATCAGAGTGTCTGTGCTGGCGTCTGCCTTCCTGTGGCCCCGGCGGGTGCAGGAAGGATGCCTCGCGCTGAGCCGTGCTGGTGCAGAGCTCATGGTCCTCATCTGACAGGTTTTGCCCCATCAGAGGGCGCCGCTCCTCCATGCCTGGCTCTGACCTCTGATCTTGGGAGCCATGTGTCCTTGACGCTGCTGTCCATGGCTGCCGCCCAGCCTGTGATGGCGTGGTTGCCGAAGGACTCTTCTCCCCACTTCCCTGCTGTCCTGTCTCCTTTCACGCCAAGTCCGCGGGAGCAGCTGGATCCGTGTCCAGGCAGGTTCTCCCGAGCTGGTAAACCGTGCTCCGTGGAGGTCCTAGCGACGCCTCGTTCACTGGACAGCATGCGGTCGGCGTGGGAAAAGAAGAGAGCCTCTTACCTCTCTGGAAGGAAGCTCGCTCGGGACAGCGAGCCCCTCAGAAGAAGCCTCTTTCTGTCCACAAGTCCAAAGGGGTGGCAGGAGCAGAGGGAGGCCTGACCAGCCATGTGCAGGGACCCCATTCCTGCCTGAGACACTGCATGCCCTACCGTGTGCTTCCCAGACCCCCTCGCAGACAGGCCAGCAGCCTTCCTTCCAGATCCCTGGGTGTCCTCCTTTGGTGACCCTTGTTGGTGGCTGCTGTGGTGTCCGTGCACCCCAGCTCCGGGGAGCTGTGGCCTTGATGTGGGCCGGGTGCTGCCTGCTGCACAGGCCTCCTGCTCAGCACGGTGCACCGCCTCCCCCCAGGAGGACACCCATGTGGCTGGACAGCCAGCTGAGGGCAGCAGGTGCACAGATGAGGTCGTAGGCTCGTGGGCTTGTCATTCTGTCAGTTGTCCAGCGTGGCTTCTCTGTGGATGTGTGAGCTTCTGGCTGGCCGTCGGGAAGGATCGGGAACCCCCTGTGGCCGCCCCACATCCTCCCCCCAGGGCGTCCGCAGGGTGCAGATGCCCCTAGTCAGGCTGGGGAAGTTCTCCCACGCCGACCACCCCATGGCCGGTCCTTGACTGAGCCAGCCCGAGTCTGCATAGCTGGAGCGATGTGGGCTGCGTGTGTATGCCCCCCCCCGAGAGTTCATGTGGCAGCCCCACCCTGACAGGGATGGTGTAGGAGGTGGGGCCTTCAGCAGGTTTAGATGAAATGGTAGAGTGGGGCCCCCATGTGGGATCAGTGCCCTGAAGGGAGGAAGGAGCAGTGCTGCTCTCTGCAGTGGGCGGGCGTCCAGGAGTCAGGAAGGGGCTCTTGGCAGAACCCGACCCTGCCAGCACCCTGATCTCAGACTCTCGGCCTCCGGAGCTGTGAGCAGCACCTGCTGTTTGAGCCCCCACCTGTGGTGCTGCGTTATGGGGCCTGAGCTCACGGAGAACGGAGAGTAGCGTCCTGGCTCCCCGCACCGGAAGCTTTAACCATGTGAAAGTGAGCGGCCCCTGCCTGGGTTTGAAATCACTGAGTGGACAGGAGCTGCTGACAGCCCACCGGTCCTTTCTGCCAGGCTCTGCTTCCCTGTCCCCTAGATCTGGGGTCCTGACTCTGCTGCCCCCTTGTCCGTCCCTGGGTCTCATCATAAAGGGGTGGAGCTATGGTACCCCCCACCCCCGCACCCCTGCCGTGATCCCAGAGAAGCAGCATCGGACTGGTGACCCGGTCCCACCCTGGTTCCATACCAGCCTGGCTGTGTGGCACCTGCCCTGCACCTGCTCCCAGACTGGACCAGCATGAGCCTGGGGGAAAACTGTTGAGTCTGCAGCCTGGCAGGTGGACCCTGATAGGAGTCGCTGGGAATGTCATGCACACCTGCAGCCCGTGAACCCAGTGCACCTCCGAAGCCCAGTGACAGCGGCATCTGTGCTTCCCATGGGGTCTCTCAGGCTTGCGGGGGTTTCAGTCTTGTGAGGACTTCGAGGGGTTGCCTTAGACTCAAGCTTCTCAGGTGTTCTTATTTTATTTTGTTACATGAATTTGAAAGCAACAGCATTTGGTGGTTTGTTAATATTTTAGATTTTATTTATTTATTTGAGATAGAGGGAGGGGAAGAGAGAGAGAGAAAGTGTGAGCACAGAGGGATGAGTGAGAAGCAGACTCCCCCCTGAGCAGGGAGCCCGACACAGGACTCGATCCCAGGACCCCGGGATCATGACCTGAACTGAAGGCAGACACTTCACCGACTGGGCCACCTGGGCACTCCTGCTTGTTAATATTTTAAATTAGAGTCTGCTCATTGGCATTGAGCTTTGTGGCTTTGCCAGTAACCAGAGCACACGCGGACCTCTTTATCCGTGTTCGGTAATACACAGGCGGGAAGCGTGGTTTGTGTTGGGAGAAACACCCCCTCTGCCCCATGAGAGTCTTGAACTGGTGGCTGCCGGAGTCTTCCCGGCTTCTTATAAACCGGTGACTGACTCATACCTGAAGGTACAGCTTCGGTGAAGGACATCATTCTGTCGTTTATGGAATGACAAGTAACTTATCTGAGTGACTTAATGAAGTTGTTTAATGACCTCTCATCACATAGTTACCAGAAATGGAGATGCCCGTGAACTTCTTTGAGCGATAACATTCTTTCCCCTAGAGGGTCATGAAATTAAATTAGTATCAGAGAGTGAATTTTTGTGGTAAAAATCAAGGCATTTTTAACTGCTTTGTGACTCATTTGGAAAAGACAGGCCGTCACATGGGTCAGGGCGATTGTTAGACACAGATCATGAGCCGTGAGACCGAGCTGCAGGCCTGAGTCCCATCCTGTGCTAGACAGTGTCTTCGAGCATCTCTGGTGACACTCCCTTTGCTCTCGGTGCTGCGTGGACCCACAGAATGTTGGTCCTTCTTTGTGTCTTGCTAAGCTCTGGAATATTCCTTGCAGTCACGACTACCGCGTGTCTGTGTATTTGTCTGACGTGCGTTTATCTTCAGCGTGCATTTATCTGACGGCAACAGTGAGTTAGTCCATGTAAGCGGGGTTCCTGTCTCCTCCTGCCCCCCTGGTGATAGCCATAGCAGAGACCAGTGTCTCTAGCAAGGAGGCTCTGGTACCCTCTGGTGTGCCGGCCTTGGGGTGGGGGCTGCCGTGCGCCCAGGACAGAGGAGGCCACTGGAGAGGCCCCCCGGTGCCCGGGAAGCACCAGGAGGCAGGCCGGACCCTGCAGCTGGGCCCCCATCCCACAGCACCACCCACAGCTGCTGGCATTTGTGGGCTCCTCCCCCAAGTCGGGGCTTCGTGCTTCACGTGTTTCGGCAGGTGCCTTTGGCTGCAAGAAACCTGGGGCCTGAGTGGCTTCTGTTGTGAGACATTTACTCTGTCATAACAGCTGGTCTAGAGGCAGGGAGACAGCTGCCACAGACAACCTTGTTGTGTGTCAAGGAACGTTTGGCTTCTCTTGCAACCCGGACTGCCTAGGTCAGGCTCGTGCACGCACCCAGAAAGTACCATGCACACACTGGTGCCTGAGCCAGGGGTCCGGCGTTTTTAAGTGGTAGAGGGAGAAACTGAGGCACTGTGTGGCATGTACTGACCCAGCAGGATGGAGTGTGTTGGGCCCTGGGGCAGGAAACAGGAACCATGATTGAGCAGAGAAAGCTGGCTGGGGAGGCAGAGGTGTCGAGAGGCGGAGAATGGGAGAAGGGAAGGGGGAGGTAGAATTGGGGAGTGGGAGGGGGAGGGGAGGAGGCAGGAGAGCAGTGCAGGGGAGTGCTGGTTGGGAAAAGAACAGGGATGCTCTTAGAAATGTTTCTATTTCCAAATTTAAGTCAAGCCTTAGTAGCTCGATGGAAACTTCTGGAAGGCCTTGTCAAGGATGGCCTTCCTCGCAGTCAGTAAAGGTTTCCATGGAGCTGCCTGGTGACTTGTTCCTGCAGGTTTCTCCATATGTCATTCAAACACAAGTAATCGCACATTTAGCCCTATTTCTAACGGCATGAATATCGTCTCTGCTCCAAACCACTCTTCTCCCTTTGCTTACTTTTAAAAATTAATTTTCTGAAACTGAATTAATTGCCCTGCATAGGGTCCTGCACGTTGCTAATGATCAAAAGTGGGCCTCCCGAGGCTTTAACTACCCTTTAATGAATGTGCTCCTGCATTAGACCGTCTTTGGCAAGAAAAACGAGCCTCCGTGGCCAAGTGCAGTTAACTTCGTGGAATGCGCCTGTGTGGACACGCCATGCCTCCTGCTTCTCCCACTGGGGCCCAGCGTCATCCTGGAGCCCAGCGCCTTCTCGTCAGCCTCCACCCCGAAGGCCTCACCCCGCCCTGTTCAAGCCCTCTATTCCTTAGCACCTCCAAAACGTGCCCACGTCACCTTTCTGGTGCCTTTAGGGATCAGAACACATTGGAACCAGGGCCACGGTGACGCGTCACCGGAGTGCTGGGGTCCTCGTGGGGCGAACAGTGCACTTTGGACACTCAAGACAGTTGTACGCTCGTCCTGAGACCAGAGCCCAGGAGAGCATGCTCGGACCCCCAGTGGGACACAGAAGACACTGGTGTCCGATGACAGTCACTTTACCAGCACGAGAGTCTGCCTGTACACATCAGCTCATCCCTGTCGTTCTCGAAGGTGAAGCCGTCGTTACTCAGTGTCCCTCAAACTGGTTTCCCGCGGTGCCTGGGGGGCTCAGTTGGTTAAGCATCTGCCTTTGGCTCAGGTCTTGATCCCGGATAGGGCTCCCTGCTCAGCAGGGAGCCTGCTTCTGCCTCTCCCTCTGCTCCTCCCCCTGCTTGTGCTCGCTCACTTTCTCAAATACAATCTTTAAGAAAACAAAAAAAAAATTTTGTTTCCCTTTCTGTCCTGCCTTCACTCCCTGTTTTCTCCTGAGGGAGGCACAGGTGGCTGTCACCACGGCCGGGCTCCACCCCTGCCCCCCACCCGAGCCCTGCCCCTCCTCTTGAATAGGGGGACATCACCGACTTTCTGGCTCTTTCCTTTGCCCATCCACCTCCAGTCAGTCCTGTGGCTTCCCTGGAAAATTTCCTAGAGAGGGAATATAAACTGACTTTGTTGGTTTTTAAAATGTCAGGTCTTCAAATGAGCCTTCGCTCACCATCCCTGGAGCAGTTCAGTCAACAAAGAGATTTTTGGTATTCCTCGGTGGTCTCCGGGGGCCGCTCCGGGTAGCCCTGTCTCTCCCTTTCTGCCAAGAGGCCTCCGAGGCCCAGCGCCACCCCCTGTGCCCTGGGATAGCCTGGCCCTCCGCCGTCATGGGGCTGGTGTTCCTCGTCATCTTGTCGTGGAGCGGCCATGCCAGGTCTTGTCCACAGACTGGGCTCAAGCTTCCAGTCCACGGGCTGCCTGGTATGCCACAGCACCACTCTGCACAAACAGAAGTATGTCTTGCTGAGCCACATTGATGTGACACCTTCTTCCTTCTGAGGGGACGCATGGACCCAACCAAACCCAGCAGGCAGAGCCCCCGGCAACATTGATCCCATCACCTGCTATTCTTTCTGCCATTGCACGCTGCTGCCACGGAAAGTTCCAGGAGCTGGATGCTCCGTTTGGCACCTGTCCCCGTGGTCCCGGGCAGGGTGCCGCGTCAGCAGACTCTGAGGCAGGGTGCCCTCGGGGAATCGGGGTGGTCAGACAGAGATATGCTAGCAAGCGTGTTACTGCACCGCAGGTTGGCTCAGCCTTGTGATCTGTGCAAGAACCAGAGACGCGCATGTGGCTGCTGTGACCGTGGCCCCGTGCATCAGCCCCGTCACAGAGGCTGCCAAGTGTATCTCCCTGGGGGATGGGCGCCCGTCAGTCCTTCTGGATCGAAACCCTTTGTCATGGAGCTGTGGCTGGCTTTTCTGGCAGCCCGCCTCCCCTTGCACATGGCCGAGCTGACGGAGAGCCTTGTACCTGCTTTTCTCACCCTGGGCTTTCTGAAATCCTTGTGACCTAGTCATGAGAAGAAAGCATGCAGGTCTATGAAGGTCAGAGAGGATTGCATTCGGGCACCTTCTTGGAAATTCACATTTCATGCTGAGTTTTGGGGGATCTGAAAAATCCTACAGGGAAGAAAACCCACTGAGGGGAGGCAACCTACAGCTTCACAGACGTTTCTGGTTGCAGACCCACTTTCTCCACGACACGCTTCCCACGGAACCCACTTCAGGGTGGGGTGCCACATTGTCCAGAGCATTTTTCAGAGTTCTCTGGGAATAGCACTAGAATCTAGGTGTCTCAGAGCCCGTGGGGTGGCAGCCTGAGAACACCCCCAGTGTTGGACAGGACCCATCTTCACATGTTTGCAACCATGCAGGGGACGTGAGCAGGGCAGTCCTGTCAGGAAACTCTGTGAAATCCCCACCACGAGGGTTTCTCCTGACTGTAAATATCTCTGAAAATATAAATCCGCTAAACTTGTGAGGCCCCACGCTGATCCTTGATTACAGCATCAACTATCCCGAGACCTCTGTAACCGTAGGAGGCATTGTAAAGTGAGTTTCAAATCACCTACCTTTCCCAGGAAGACTGTGTACGTTTCCTCCAACTCTGAGAGCAAGAGGTGATATTCCTTGGCCAGCTCATCGGTTAATTCTCACTGTTCCTCTTTGGCTGGAAGTTTCATGAGGAGCAAGGGAAATTAGGAAATGAGCTTTTGGCCCCGAGTTTTTTTACTCTCCCCGACAGCTCTGCCGTAAATGCCTGGAGTGCTCTCCTCATCCTCGCTTGCGTTTGTGTTTCAAACCTCGGCTCATCCAGCGGGATAAAGCGTAGCTCGTCCATGGAACGTGGGCATCTGTGCCTCAGGAATGCCTGTGACAGTCACGGGGGACGTGCGGCGCCCCTGGGCACTCTCCAAGCATATCCTTAACTTACATGTCGAGGTAGAGTGTTTTATGACCTTACGGAGGTGAGAGTGGGCGTCAGACCTCTGGGTCTCGGGAGAGGCCATTCCATGCTGTTGGAAACACTTTCTGACCAGTGACCTTCCACACAAAGGATGTTTTGCCGTCTGAAGAGACAAAGCCAATGATTTCTATCTGCCTGCATTGTGGTTCCATTCCCACCCTGCTGCGAGTGTGTTGGTTTTTTCTTTATTTCCTTAAAGATTTTATTTATTTATTTGAGAGAGAGAGCGTGGGCACAAGCGGGGTGAGAGGCAGAGGGAGAAGCAGACTTCCTGCTGAGCAGGGAGCCTGACGCGGAACTCGATCCCAGGACCCTGAGATCATGACCTGAGCTGAAGGCAGATGCTTAACCCACTGAGCCACCCAGGCATCCCATCCTGTCTGTGTGTTTTATGTGGTTTCAGCCAAGGTAGATATAATTTTATATGTGCTTTTGTTTGTTAAATATGCCATGTTTTCTGTTTCTTCCTGGTTTTCGTAAACAGCGCTCTTTGAAGCTGTTATTCGGCCGCGCACACTTTCTTGGCTGTGCCTGGATATTTGCGTGGCTTCCCAGTTGTCTGTGCTCTAGAGAGCGCTTTCTTGAGTGACAGTGCTGTGGGTTTTGTGACATTTTGAATTTTTTCCCTCAGGGAAGTTTCCAGAAGTTAGATTCCTAGTCCAAGATCATGAGTGTTTTATAGCTCTGGATACATGTTGTGATAGTATTTTGCAAGGACTTTACTTATTTTGATTATTACATTCAGGAGTAAGAGTGAGTTTCAAGAGTTCTGAGCCCTGACCCCACACCAGAGCCATCGCCACACCAGGCGGCTCCCTGTGCTCTCTGGTGAGCAAGGGGCTCGGGGCTCCCCAGGGCAGCACACGGTGGCCCTAGAAACCTGTCCCCCAGCTGGGGTGGCCCTCCAGGCCTCAAGTGGTGAGCTTCCATTGGCCGGAACTCAGCAGTGCATGGTGGGCACAAGAAGGGACCCAACTTGGTCTTCGCCTGCCTTAGTGGGCGTGAACACTCATCCTCTTGGTCTTCAAAATCCTGTAGCCACCTTAGCCCTCCCTCTGGCTTGTTCCCACAGTCTCAGGATATATGGATATGCCCTGCGGTGACCACAGAATGCAGGGGAGAGAGTATCTAGCTCCCCGTGCCTGTGAGGCTGCCCACACTGTTCCACGTAGATCTTAGGAGTCCTGGGGTGGATTGCTGCACAAATGGTGAACAAGGGGGGCTGGAGAGTGGGGTCCAGTTTGACGCATCATGACCTGGCCAACGCTGTCCTGCTCGGCCACTCCAGGCAGCCTCAGACTTGGGGCTCCAGTCTCCCTTCCTTACCCCGTCAGAGCAGCTGCACAGCCCTGCCCAACCCCACTAGCCTCCCTGGCGTGGCGTCTGGACTGGGAGGATTGCTTGAGTGACAGTGGCTGGAGGGGTCCCAAGACTGCTTCTCAGAATCCCACACCTGCAGGCACGAGGACGCTCAGTATCACCTGCCCCACATCCCCATCCCTGTCCAGCATTCTCTTGGGCCCCAGCAAGGAAATAAGTCACCACCATCCCCTGTCCCTTTCCTGTGCCCACCCAGCATGTTTTCGGCAGCTTGTGCATCTGGGCAGTGGGTACTGGGCCTGGGACCAGCCAAGCCAACACAGGCCTGCCCCCAGGAGCCTACATCCTGGTGTGCGAGACAGATGCTGGCCAGTCCACAGAGACGTGCGATTCCCAGTGGGTCAGATGTGTGACATTTCCCTGTGCAGGGAAGTTTCGCGCTAGTGTACTGTCAGGATTGAAAGATGAGAAGCCATTCATGGCTTGGAAGGCAGAGAATGTTCCAGAAGGAAGGAGGGAGGGCCATTCACAAAGGGCCTATACCTTAAGGCCTAACGTCTGCTAAGAATTCCATCCCAAGTGCAAAAGAGACTCCACCAGGTGTCTGATAGAGGGGTGCAGGGCAGATTTGAAGTCTGAGAAGGTTCCCTCTGGTTCATGGTGCTCAAGATGGGCCACACCAGGGGTGGCAGGGGCTCGGCCACTGTGCATGCAGACTCGGGAGCGGTTTGCTTTCTGGATGAGGGCCAAGGTGCTGAGGCTGGAGAGAACAGGCTGGGTTTGAGCAAAATCCCCAGGACTTAGTAATTTCTTGCTCTCCCTTAGTTTTCCTGGGCCTTGTGGCACCTGGCAGTTCTCATTTTCCTCCTTTAAAAAGAAGTCCAACCTAGAGCTCCGATCTTGGCTTCTAAATTTCATTGTCCACCGAAAGAATGCCGAGCAAGTACTTAAAGAAAGAAGAGGCAGAAGATCCCAGAAAACTGTCCAGATGACAGACTGAAGATCTAGGACAACCAAATGTAGCCTGTGGTCCTGGATGATGGGCTCCCGAACCCCAAAATGTTGCCTCTTCTAAAAAGGACATGGGTGGGACTTTGGCTGAATTTGAAGGTGGTCTGTCAATCTGCCATAGGTAGTGTATTGGTGGGATTTCCTGATTTTGATCATGGGACTGTAGTTATAGGAGAGAGTGTTGTTTTTAGGAAGCAACGCTGAGCTATGTGGGGGAAGAGGGGCGAGCTGTCTACAGCTCACCCCGACAGACCGATACGGGAAGAGAACACGATAAAGCAGATGGAGCAGATGTTAGTATTGGGGAACCTAGATGAAGAATATATGGGAAATCGTGATACCACTTTTTGTAGATTTTCTGTAAGCCTGAAATTTTCTCAAGATACAGTGCTGAAGAAAGAGAAATCCTATTTAAAACCCAAAATACACCTCCTATGTGGACAGATTTGATTTTTTCAGTGTACTTTCCCCAACAGCACAAACAGCCTAGAAGACATGAGACATGCACACGCCACACTAATCGTCCGTAGTTTACAGGAGCTCACCGTTCCAGGTGAGCACAGATCCAGGAAATGATGCAGGTGTGCGCCTGCTGGCCAGCGATCTGGGAGGGTGTGCAGGAGACACGGGATGGCTTGCCCCCAGGAGCCACGCTCCCGCAGCGGAAGTCGATCGAGAACACACGCTTCTCTTTTTCCCCCTTCTTTTCAGAAGACGTGGAAGGAACATCCATGATTTTGCTGGCATAACGTGCCAAGTGGATTTGTCTGTTCCGAGCTCCACTTGGAGCTTCATCCAAGGGAAGGAAATTCCCACAGCTTCAGTCTTGGAGCCTCAAACTGTGGGCGGTTCCCAAGCAGATGAATGTGAGAATAAATAGACCGTGTTTCCTCAAAGGCAGTGCCAGCTCCGTGATTATGCTGCTGGCTGGGTTTGTATCCGGGTCCGTACCGCTCCCGGCTCAAGAACTCGTGGGGGCATGATCTTGCTGTAATTATGTCTGCACCCCTGTGAGCCAAACGTGGAGATGCCCCCTTGTGATCTGTTAAATTTGGGTGGATTTTTAGGGCAGTCTCATGGAGGTTTGGTAGGTGGGCTCTGTCGGGTGTGTAGGACTAAGCACGTGTTCGGCCAGGCAGGTGGACTATGGTGTGGTCCAGGGTGGGGAGGAGCCATGGACTTCTGAGAGCAGGCCCGCCCTCCCCCTGGGGGCCCCGCCCTCCCTCCTGCCCCCCGCCCCCCCCCTTCCACCTAACTGGAAATATACATGGAGCCCAGGCCCTGTCCCGGGTTGGTGTTTCTTCTCATTCAATGAAAATAATCACATCCGACCTCTCTCCTGGCTGCATGCTGGCTGTCCGGTGCGGCTGATGGGGGGCCTGCAGCCAACAGTTTGTGAGTGCACCTGCGTTTGGAGGCTGCACGCTGATCCTGGGCGAGGTCGGGGTGAGCTTCATGGGCACCCAGGCAGTGTGGGTGCTGTCCTCCTGTGGTGGCCGCCTCTCCCTGCACTGTGTCCCCTGGGAACACACACTGGTGTCTGGGTTCCAGGGCGGGGATGCTAGAGGGTTGCAGTGGGGGGCCACGAATGCAGGGCAGCTCCTGCTGGCCGCTAGTGCCCCAGAGGACACGGCCGAGGAGGGTCCCTAGAGGAGCTGCTGGGAGCTGGGCATATGGTGCACAGCGGTTGCTGACCTCTATAACCCAGTACACGAGAGGGAGAAGAACCTTATTCCATCAAGACTGCAGTCTATACCAAGAGCATAACTGGTGAGCTGCTCTGGATGTGTGAGGTCATGAAACTGAATTATGTTGCTGAAGGCAGAATGCACGTATGGGTCCTGGGAGAATCAAGGGGAGATCTTATTGCTGATCCCTGTGGGTCATACCCTACGTCTGGCGCAAAAGTCAAAACAAGAAGCACAGACAGAGAAGGGGATGGGTAAGGAAGAACTTGTTGAGAGGAAAATCCGCATCTAAACAAGGACTGGCGTCAGTTTTAGTAGGTCGCAGGGTATGATGATTTTCAGTCGTTTATAGGGTGGTTTGGGTTGTTAAGACACAGTAGAAGTCTCGGAATCCGTCTTGTCCCAATGTGGGATTGTCGGGTCTCCAGACGCACATCCGTGTCTATGGTTTCCCTGCTCTCGGGTGACTCGGGTGTTCTCTGGTGGCCCCAGAGACGTTGTTCTTTTCCACGGGCAGCCGGCTCTGTGACCCGGATCCCCCGAAGGCCCCCAGCTCTTGTTCTGTATCCCTCCCATGTGGAGTCATCGGACTTTCCCTAAGAAGTGGCTTCTGTAGAAGAAGATGTTGGAGTAGACGGCTGTCCTTCCGAAAGACGAGAAGAACCAGGCCCAGCTGGGAACATGGTAACCTCCGCCCAGCGGGCCGGCCTCAGGCTTGACACAAAGTCTCCGGAACCCACCATTTGTATGCTCTTCTTTCCTCTGCGTCCTAGAGGCCCTTCTGCTTTCTCTTACGGATGGCACATTTGTTTTAGCAGTTTGGTGTTCTAGCATTTCGGCCACCGAATCAGCCAGAAGCCTGATTTGCTGCTAGGAGCGCACGTCCTCTCATTTTGCCTTTTCAGACCTTGGAAACCGAACTACCTAGTGTTTTCAGAACAGGGGCCCTTCCGAAAGGAGACAGCACGTAGGTGTCTGAGATGACGTGATCAGAGGAGCAAGTGTGCCAAGCAACAAAGGGGTCCAGCCCTGCAGACGGCATGGGTTTAGTGGGAACACAGAAGAGGCCGTTGGATCTGGTCTTTGAGTGGTGACTGCTTCCCTCCCTCAGGAGAGTGGTGTCGATGTTAGAAAACATCATATTTTGCTGTCATAAAAGCCATGTGGTTCTGGTTTCAGAATGGAGAGACGGTTCTGTGCTCTGGCAGAGCCCAGGCCTGCAAGGGGTAGCATAGGATACGCATGGCACACGCATCGTGCTGGGACAGTTACCAGCTCTTCAGAGGAAGAGTGGCATTGGGGTCTTGCACTTCGTTGCACACCATTATGGATGGAAGTGTGTGTCTCTCCCAGCCCCCACTCACAGGTGGAAGTCCAGAAGCCCCCAGCGTCTCAAGATGGGACTTGCAGAAATAGAATAGTTACAGCCTTCCTTAATTCAGAGGAGGTCACACTGGAGGAGGTGGGCCAATCCAGGATGACTGGTGTCCTTACAGAGAGGGAACATTGGGGGGCGCCTGTGGCTCAGTCAGTTAAGCATCCAGAGCTTGGTTTTGGCTCAGGTTGTAGTCTTAGTGTCCTGGGATCGAGCCCTGTGTCGGGCTTGGCGCTGAGTGGGGAGTCTGCTGGAGGTTCTCTCTCCCGCCCTCTGTCCCCCCGCTGCTCGTGCGTGTGTGCACACACTCTCTCTCCAAAATAAGTAAATCATTCTTTTTAAACAAGGAAAATAATGTCATAAGTTAAATACTAAGATATTGACAAGCAGCAAAAGAAATCTGGAATACTTATATTTGCATTATCCTAAATAATGAGCTGTTACGAATCAATAGGAAAAAGGTAAATCACTTCTTTGTCTTCCTCAATCTCTCTTCTTTCAAGGATTCTCCCCACTCCCAATTCACTCAGTACTCCTAAACAAAAAACAAGTTTTCATAGCTTTTCTTCCCTCTTCTGACATCACACCTGGTAACCTGGCGTTGGGTTTAAGAGAGAGGACCTGTTACCAAAGAGAACTAACTCCTGTCCACCTGCTTCTGGACCCACCTGCCTGCCTTCCTGGCCACGGGGACTTGGTCCTGCATTCATGGCTAATATCCTTCATTCACGACCAGCCCCTGTTCATGGCCAGCACCCCCCTCTTGTCTTCGCTCCTGCCGTCACCCCTTCTCTGTCGTCCATCATCAGACTCACCTTTGTTGCTGGATCACTCCATCGGCATCTGGATGAGGCCCACCCCTGGACCTCACAGGGGGACACAACCTCCACTTGCACTGCTCTCCAGCCCTGGTCCAGCCATGGAACTCAGTGTCCCTACTCTCTCCCCTCAGCACTCCCCATCAGGCTTTCAGTTCCACTGGTTCCCTGAAATTGATCTTACCAAGGACGTGCGACCTACCCCTGGTCACAGCCAACGGTCAGGTTTTGGTGGCATCTGTGACGACATCTCTGCGACACTTGGCACGGACTTGCTTCCCTAGCTGCTTGCTTCTCCAGCTTCTGTGAACCCCGCCTTTCCCTGGCCTCCTCTCTCTGCCCCATTATCCCCTCTCCTGGGACCACTGTGTTTGGAGGGCCCTTGGCTGTCTCTGTGCCTCATGCTCTCGCCCTGTGTGACGTCACCCCAGTGCTGGGCGCTGTCTGGGTGCTCCTGGCACTCTCCTGTGAGCAGAGCCTGCCCACTACTCTGCGTCCTGACTTCTTCCCCGCGCTGCACCCTGATGGTCACTGCCACTGCCCCAGCTTCCCACCCGCCTGCACACAGATGCCCCACGTCTGTGTTCTCCTCCAGGTCTCCCCAAGCCCCAGACTTGGGTCTTCAGCACCAACTTGGCTTCTCCATGTGAATGCCTACAGGCACTTTATACTCAATGTGTCCAAACTCGGCGTCCAATCCCCCCTTGAAACCTTCTCCTTCCCCAAGCTCCTGCCCCGGCTGCCCCATATGAATCCCCAAATTCCTTCCCTACCCACCCTGTCACCTTCCACCAACCACAGCTGCACGGCCTCTCTGGTTCCTTTGCTGGGACCCAGCTCCGATGTTCCTTCCTGCCCTGCACTTTAGCTCAGCGGTCTCCCGGTTTCTGTCCCCACCCAGCGCCCTAACACATGCAACACTGGAACGACCCTTTTAAAATCATCCCACATGGCGTCTTTGGTGCAGTGACTTTGTATTTCAGGGTAAAGGACACAGTCCTCCCGGCTGCCCGCACGGATGCCCTTCCAGTCTCCCCACTGGGCTCTCTCGCTCTCGTTCCAGCAGGGGATACCCTGGGTTTTGCTTCTCATTTGTTGTCTGTCTCTCTGCTTGAGTGAAGCATCGTGAGGTTGGGATTTTAGTCTAAGCACCGCGTCCCCAGCACCCAGGTGCCTGGCTAGGAGAAGGTACTCAGGGACTATCGACCGTGGATGGCGGCCGCAGAATCCCACCCTCGTGCAGGTGGACCTGAAATGTCAGAGAGGTTTTCACCCGTCAAAGGCAGGCCTTAGAATAGGCTTTTCGGCTGTAGGTGGCCTGTCTGGCTCATGCTGCGCGCTACGTTTGATGCTCCTAGAAAGCAAATCGTTCTGATGTTGTTACCACGGAAATCCTGCTTGCAGGTCTGTTATTGTGATCTGTGTTGCAGGTTACAGAATGTGATTGGATCGTGTCCTTGCTCTATAACAAAGGTTCCCATCTCGAGGCTGATGGATCCTCAGCGGGGTTTGTGTTGGTCTTGTTTTGCTGAGGCTCCCGGGACAATTCCTGCCACCAGGAAAGAGAACCTTATGCTAACTGAGCCTGAGTAAGCTCCCTTATATTAAAAGGCATCGTTCTTCTTCTGCTCTCCCCGTTCTGCATCTTTTAAATTCGTGGCACTTTATTTAGATGTGTTCATGAGGCCAGAAGTTGCTGACTTATGGCCAGGATGGATGAAGGAGCCTTGGAAACTGCCTGGCCAGGTGGGTGGATCTTTAATCTTGTTGATCCAAGAGCCATCCTCTCCCTGGCAGCAAAAGTCCTCCCTATAAACTGAATGCACTTGAGGCTCACTTCCCCCCAACAGGTGTTCACGGGGAAGCGTCCCTCCTACTGTGTTCCTCCCTTTCCAAAGAAGCAGATTCATTCCATGGGCGCACAAGCACTGGCAGGTTCCACACTAAAAGCAGAATTAAAGGTTGGAACTCCATTGGCCACAACTTACTACCCCTTCATCTGTGCCCAGCCAGGGAACAAAAACAAAGAAAAAAACCTGGAGAAACCAAGAAACCCTAATTTCTTTAAATTATAAAAGTAATCAGTGGTCACAGTAAAAGCAAAAACTCACGCGGTCTAAAATTGCATAGGATAAAAAGTAAGATCACTTTCTCCGTTCCCGACCTTGTTCTGCACACATGGGCAGTCATGTGTCTGTCTCAGCTCAGGACTTAACAGGCATTATCACATCCTTCCCCAAAGTCTCTTGGTGGTCTGTTACACGAAGGTACCATAACTTATCTAACAAGCCCCTTGGAATGGTTTGCAGCTCACTCTTCTTACAAACAGAGCTGGAATGAACATTCTCATGCATAGATCTTTGGTCAGTTAATGGCTGGGTAGGTGGGTGGGTAGATAGATGACACAGAGGTGGATCGATGATAGATAAATGATTGAGTGCTTGATAGGCAGACAGATGATAGATTCCCAGCAGTGTAATTGCTGGATCAAAAGATTTATGTATTTATGACTATATGTGCATGCATATAAAATTTGTTTTTATAACCATCGTCAAAGGGCGATCTGTCCCTTACAATAAAATGCGAAGGCACCAGGGCTTGGCCGTTCTCCTGGTTCAGGTACGGAGTAATCCAGGACGGGTGTCCTGTACCACTGTCCCCCTTGCCAAGTCACTGTCCCCAGTGATGAAGGCAGACTCCCACACAATCCATCATTCTGATTGGCTGTTTCTGTAGCTTCCAGGAACTCTGGACGTCTGGGGGCAAAGGGGCAGACCTGACGAGAGAGCTCATTTGCTTTCCTGTCCGCCCTGAGACCTTGACAGTTGGAAGGTGGAGTGAGGTGTGCACCTGCCACGTGTAGATGCTTGCTCTTTTTGGCGTTGGGCCTCCTGAGCTGGCGTTTGGTGGAACTTATTGCTTTTCTGGGTTTAGAGGGGTCATGGCTGCCTGCAGTGGTCTGTCTGACATATCACTCCTGCGGTTCCATGGTCGGACGTGAGCAGAACTGAAAGCCCTGCTTTGTCCGATGGACATGGAGGCTGGAAGTCCAGAACCCTTAACATCAACCATGTGCATGTGTCCAGTCTGCAGACCGTGTCACGTTTCCTGGTTGTCCTTCTGATGTTCTCGACGGCCTTCTTCCTTTCTGGTTCGTGACCGGTACAGGACCACCCTTTGCGGTAGGCTGTGTCTCTGTGATTTCCCCCGGAACACGCCTTTACACCTTGTCTTTCCCACATCTTCCATGTCCTCAGTTACTGCAGGATGCCCATGGCTCGTGGGGGCCTCCCGTGGACCCCATCAGGCTGTATGTGTGAAGACCACAGAAAGAGAGTCTGTATCCTCCCCCGGACTTCAGTTCAGGAACTTGCTGGTGTCGGTTGGTCCCGTCAGCCCTGGGTCGTTCTTTATTGCTCGGCTAAGATGTTGTCTGTGGAGTTTCTCTGTGGTAAAGTTACTGTTCTCCACTTTGTCATGAGGGAAGTAATTTTTGAAGGAAGATCATTGAGACTCGACTAATTTGCTTTTCTCCATCAGGTTTACCTTCGCTGGTTCTATTGTGTATTGATGATTCTCGTCTGATTTTTCTGTCATTCTGCATTTATTGGTGGCATCCTGCTGTTAGAACATGTTCCTTTCTCTTCCACGTACTTACGTGTGTGTGTTTGTCCGTGAGGACACGTTATTTTATCCCGTGGCTTAGAGCCATAACTACCGGTGTTCATTTAGAGACTCACATTGCCCCATGCGGCTTGGATGTGTCCCCATCAATGTACTTGCTCGCTTCCTGGGACAAGATGTCCCGAGCTCTGCAGTCACGGATATTTGGGACTGGGGAGTCCGTTGTTGTGAGGGCCTGCCCTGTGCCTGGTAGGACGTTTAGTGGCATCTCTGGCCTCTACCTGCTAGGCGCCAGCAGCACCCACACATACACACCTGTTGTGACAACCGGAAGGCCTCCAATATTGCCCAATGTCCCTTGGGCGGCAGAATCCACCCCTGCTGATCCCGGGTGAGAAGCCTGAGGAAAAGGAGTGTTGTTTCCTTTCTTGAATGTTTCGGTCAGAGAGATGCTAGTTTAGTTCTTCAAACAGATTAGGCAGGAAAAGCCATATAATCTTTATTTCTTCTAGCAACACAAGGCTAAAGGCGTGTTGAGGCTCTTGTCTATGAACAATTTGGAGCCCACACAGAAGTAGACTGAATAGTGAGGTGAATCCCCACGTACCCCTCAGCCTGCTCCAGCCACACCCTATGGACTCCCCCCCCATCTGCTGTTTTGACCAGAATCTCATGTAAAAAATCACTTATTTGTAAATATTTTACAATATTTCTGGTTCTGTTAAAAGATCATGAGTGTTTTTTTTTTTACCAGAATCGTCATCACTCCTGATTCCTTACTATCATAAAAAATAAATTATTCAAATCAGAATTGCATCTGCATTGCATGTGTGTGTGGACCCAGTGCCCCTGAAAGACACCGCTGCTCCGGGAAGGGCCCGGCTCCAGGAGTTGGCTCCCACGGAGGTCCGTCCGGAAGGAGGCGCCCAACCCGGCCACGCTGCAGGCTTTGGCTTGATATTGACGCCGCACGCGTTCCTGCCCACCCTGAGCTGGTCACCAGCCCTCCTAGAGGTCACCCCCGCTGCCCCCGCCCCACCTCACGAAGGACAGTTGGACCTGGTGGGGCAGTTGAGGGGGGGGGGGGCTTCTGTTCTCAGACACCACCATTGACTTCTTCCCTGTGGGCTCCAGCTTCTTGGAATGCAAACAAACTCCTAACTACTGGGATTTCAGCTACTTAAAACCTGAGATCAAGTCTTTGGAGCACACATTCGCGATGAGCTCTTTCCGTGTAAAGGCTTTCTCTTTGTGGGTGTGTGCAGCAGGGCGATCTCGGCCGCGGCGCCCCCAGAAGGAGAAGACAGGTCAGACGGGCTCTGTCTGGAATGGTCATGTATTGAGTGTGTGCTCCCCGCGAGGGAGTTCTATGCACCCCCCCCCAAGTGACACCCGGCGTAAGCCTGTGTGACTATAGTTCCCCCACCGTGGCAGTGAGGGTGTTGATGGTCGGGGGGTGGGTGCTCACGCAGCAAGCTGAAGGAGGAGTCTAGAATCCAGGACTGGCAGGTTCTGAAGTCCGTGCTGTCACCATGGAGCCAGGATTCCTCTACTTAACTGATGCTCCTAGACGGTGTGGGCAGTGGGCACTGGGGGAAACCAGGATGTCCCGGGGACTGGGGACTGCACCGAAAACGTGCTTCATGACTGTTTCTTATGTGGCGAGACTGAGTGGACTGGTGCCTGGTCTGATTCTGTTCCTTAACAAACCAGTTTTAGGAAACAGCATTCTGCAAGCACATGGTCAGTTGTCTCTGCTGTTGGAGATGTTTCTGTTATTTTAGTAAAGTTTGATGTCTGGGGGCCTGGGTGGTTAAGCGTCCAACTCTTAGTTTCGGCTCAGGTCACAATCTCAGGGTCCTGAGATTGAGCCTTCCATTGGGCTTCATGGTCAGCACAGAGTCTGCTTGAGATTCTGTCTCCCTCTCCCTCTGCCCCTCCCCTGCACATGCTCTCTCAGTCTCTCCCTAAAAGAAACAAATAAATCTTTAAAAAAAAAAAAAAAAAGCTTGACATCTAGCGATGTATCCTGAGAAAATAGACACACACACACTGAGACTCATGTACGAAGATATGCCAAACGGTGCTGTCAGTGAGCGTGAAGGGCTGGAAACCACCCACGTGGACAGCCGTCAGGACAGCACCGTGGTCCACATGGCCACGTGGACAAACACTTCGCAGGCGCTGAAACATCAAAGAAGTGTAGTGCCCGGGAGATATTTACGACGTGACCTGAGGCTGACCAGCCTGATTGCAAAACTCTGCGTCCTGTGATCCTAACTATGTCAGTGTGTCTATTTATAAATACGTGTGCAAAAGAATACTAGAAGGGCACACGCTAGAATTTTAACTGATAGGGGAATTGTCGGTGATTCTGTTTTTTTTCCCTTGTCCCTTAATATTTTCAGGCATTACAACGAAAACTTATTTTTATAATAAAAAAACACTAATATCTCTGGGTGTGTGTATGTGTGTGTAACGTGTCAGAAATTTCCACTTTACGAGTCCCCGCCCCTCCCACCTTCACACTCCTGGGAGCAGCTGCCATTGTCCTTATGCACAGGAAAGAAAGTGGGTTCCTCCAGGTCGACTCCACCATGAATAGCATTCTCTTCCTCTTGAGATCCAAGTGAACAGCCCCTCACGGTGCTCGAGGATGTGTCCTTGCTGGTCCTTGCAGTTCTGGGCACAGGTGGCAGACACCTGTCACTGTTGTAGGGCACTGTGCAGGGACTTGCGTTCCCCTGTGCACTTCCCCTCACCGCAGCCCATGAACCCTGGTCCTGGAAACCAGAGGGGAGCCTGTCAGACAAGGAGGCCTGGTGTAGGGCGGAGGGAAGGTATGAAGAGTCACCAGCAAAGCTGCAAAGTGGACGAGGCCGTGCTTTCCGCTGGAGACCCTCGCTCGATATTTTCTGAGCAGGAAGGAAATGAGTGTGGCAGAAAGTGCTACAAGCGATGCCTCCCCAGCTTCCTCGCAGAGCGGCTGAGCAAGTGGGCCGGGCAGAACAAGAAGGATGAAGGAGCTGTGGCCCTGCTCCCCTGGGAGCTCCAGAGAGGAGGAGATGCAAGCAGATGTTCCCATGACAGCAGTAGTGGGGCCTCTTGATTGGCAGGGACCCAGGTAGGAGCCCTTGAGTGGAGCCTGGCTGACTGGTTGGTGCCACCACCCTGTTACACGCAGGGAAGCTGAGGCCCAGCTTTGCTTGGCTCCAAACGCTTGGGATCCCTTTGCTGTCTTTAGTCCACTGAAGGAGGATTGCATCTTTTCTAAAATAGCTTTTATTTCAGTTTTCGACAAAATGATATCAGTTTATCAATATTGCCTTTGTCAAAGTCATAGGCTACACATACCATTCGAGGAAAAAAAAATACAGAGGAGCAGATCGAAATCGAGTCTTCCAAATGGGTCTGTCTGGTTTGAAGGTGGGCCACCCTGTGCTTTGAATCTTGTCACCCACCCCGTGGGCTGGTGAGAGCCATTCAAGGAGGGGAGTCCGCTGGGGGACTCTGAAATCTGTGGTTGACTTTCAAGAACTATTCGATGCATTATTTTATATTTTAAAAGATATTTATGTATGTATGTATGAAAGAGAGGGAGAGAGAGGGAGAACAGGAGCCAGGGTGAGGGGAGAAGCAGACTCTCCACTGAGCAAGGAGCCTACATGGGGCTCGATCCCAGGACCCTGAGATCATGACCTGAGCCAAAGACAGACGCTTCACTGACTGAGCCACCCAGGCGCCCCTCAATGAGTTACTTTTAGAATTTTAACTACTTTAGAAAGGATTTGTAAGGACTGAAAATATTTTTTCATTGAAACTTGGAAGTCAACAGATTATAATGCAGATTTCTTTTAAAGTCAGTTTGACTTGTCCTAATTGAACAGGATTATTACGTACATTCTTATTACCTCGAATAGAGCCATATAATTACATGGAGCAGTTTCGGTTATCATACTTTATATCTTGAAGTAGAACCATTAGTTTAGAACAGAACTGGAAAAAATTGTTAGATTTACATTATTTTTCACTAAAATTTGTCTAGCCTAACCCTGGTTCTGCCCAGTCTGAACTGAATTTCATGTCTTCCGAACTTACTACGAAAGCCCAGTTAGGGGGCTTCAGGGCACGCCAGAATCAGACGCCTTTTCATGCAGCTCCTAGGAAGCAATGGAGCCCTCATGGCGGGGAAGATTCTCCCATGCTGGGAAGCGTCCTGGCGGCAAAGAAGCATAGCAGAGCCGATGCCCTGGGCTCGGGTCCGGGCTCCAGCAGTTTCTGTTGGCTGGATGCTGGGCAAGCCATTCTGCATTACTGAGACTCACGTCCCTCATCTCGTTGGGGGACGGTGACACCTGCCGCGGAGGGCGTTCACGTTGAGCCCCAGCATGGCTGTTGCGGTTTTCAGAGGTGGAGCCCCCCCAACCTGCCCAGGCACAGTTGTGGCCCCTGGGGCCGTCCGCTTGCCCGGACACAGCTGACTTTCCTGCTTTCCTCCTCGTGGCCCCAACCGGGACAGGGTACCATCCGCACATCCCCCTTCCTGTCCCTGGCAGTTCTTGGGTTACAACCTGACTTCTCCATAAGTGTTGACTTCAGAAGTTTCTGAAAACCTCAGCTTACGTCCTTACTTCCGAAAGTGCATTTAAAGTGGACTGGGAAGAGCTCAGGGTTAAGAAGTCGGTTGATCGAAGGTAAAGAAGGAAGACAAAGCTGGCCTGGGAGCTCCTGGCTCACCGCCCTCCCCTCCCTACTGTGTTGGCGTCCGTGCCAGAGTTTGGGGCCTCCCTCAGCTCTGCTCAGTCCATGTACCCTGAGGGGGCTGACCTTCAAGGACACCCTACACTGTGGACGGCTCTGGGGGTGAAGAGCTGAAAGTACCCCATTTTCTGTCTTTCTAGGGTGGTCTGGGCCAAAGTGAGAGCCTTCTGAACTCAGTAGGAAAGTCTGAGCCTTTGAGTCAGCCAGCAAGGTGTGTGCGTGAAGCAGGAGCAAGACGGACGGCAGGGTGGTGACCCCCATGGCCTACCTGTTGGGGACCCAGGGCCAGAAGCCAGAGTGCAGATCGGGGCCACGGAGATGATGTCACCTCCACCCTGATTGTTCTCAAACTCCTTCCCTTTGGTCTACATCTTACTCTGTGCAGGGAGTGTATAAAAAGCGACAGCAGGGCTCCGGGAACACCAGAATGTTCTATTACCGCTCCAGGGCTTTTATCACTGGCAGCAGCGCCAAGCGGGCAAGGGCTGGGCGGCCTGACGGAGCATTCCTGCCCCCACTGCCTCTGCAGAGAAAGTGCCTCATGCCATTGACAGAATTGTGTTCTCTTTAATATTACCATTTTATTTTTAAGCAATGAGCTACTTAATGTCTTTTGCAACAGAAAAGAGGAAATTGAGGATTCAGGGCTTGGCTTTTCCCACTGAATTGTTCCTGGTGCCTCTCACCAGTCACGAGGCTTGTGTTCCCAGATTCGCAGGCCTGAGTCAGGGTCCAGGTGGCCTCCTTCCCTGGTGTCTGCAGCTTGCAGACAGAGCCTGCCTCATTCCTGGCTCTGTTTCCGGTGCGAGCACACCCCCAGGGGGAGGTGCAAGGGCCTGAGACCTTTCCAGGGGGGCTCTCCTTAGCCTGAGCCGGGCCTGCACTGGGAGGCCAGTGCTACTCGCGGATCTCCATTTCACAGATGCGCGGCTGAGACACGGACCACTGTGCCAGATTCCCGCAGCTAGTTACCCATAAAGCCAGACTGCAGCCCAGTCTGATTTGAGACTCGCCCCCTGCTTTGTCAAGGGAGGTCGTAAATGGTGCTTTAACACTCTTAGAGCAAACACTGTGCTTTGCACTTCTGATTGACTCCCCAAGCAGTGCTCATGGCACAGAGCGGAGAGTGAGTCTCAGCTAATAGAGAACCTGCCTGAGGTCCCAGGGCCTGGCACTGTGGGGCTGTGCTCCCAGTTCACCTCCATCCTGGCATTACCCAGGTGCATACGCTCCCTGGACAGGCTGTACTCCAGGAACACAGGCCCATGGGAGGAACCTCTCCTGGCTGAGCCGTGAGCTGCAGGGGGCAGAGACCCTGGCGTGCTCACTGCAGAGAAGCTTCTGGGCTCTGTGTGAGATGCTTGAATGTCCATGCATCGAGGAAGGCCAAGCCTGCTCCCTGCAGCCCTCGCCCCAGGCCTGTGCGCGGAGGGCTGAGATCTTACATCCTTAATTGCTTTTAGAATGAGGCCAGGCACCAACCAGGTGGTGACTGAAGAGGCACCTCATGATGCTAGATGTCCCTTCAACTGCTGGCCTCAGGCACGGTGGACAGTGGCCAACCGCTACAGAACGTTTCTCTTTGTGCCTTAGTGTTCGCTAAAGTCCTCTCCGGTGCAGCCCCGAATGCGTGACCCGCCTGAGACTGCTGCTACGTCTTGGGGGTTTGTGGCGTTGCTGACCATCAGGCTCTGCTGTGTCTGGAGGTGGCTGGGGCAGAGCGGCCAGCGTGGGCTTCAAGGGGCCTGTCCCTGGAGCACCATCTGTGTCTGCTCCTGCCCCGGGCCTGCCAGCCCAGCCTACTCTGGGAATCCGAAAGCCATGGACTTGGCCGTGAGACAGAGCATATCTTAGCTTTTAATACTGAGACTATATATAGACCTCCGGGGGGTGGCTGTGAGCAGCAGGGAGGGGAAGAGTGAGTTTAAAGAAAAATGCATTCGGGCCAGATAGAAGATTAAGTACCGGGGCCAGACCTGATTTGGGGCAGGGAAATCGATACACAGACTTGAACGTGATCGAAGTGTTCTAGAGAAGCTGATGTTGATTGTAATCCCAGAGACACTCCCTCCGACCCCGGGCACAGGTGTCTCAGGAGCATGCTGGGCTTGGCAGAGGACATGGTGCACAGTACAATTCGTGCATTTCTAAGGAATTATCTGGACCCATTTGTGTTTTCTAAATTTGTTTCTCTTCCATGTTAATGCATTTTTGTGGGTTTTGTTTTTTTTAAGTTTTGACCTACAGACAGAAGACATTTTTCGTTGTTTAAATGTCACATTTATGGACTCCCTCATGTCAGCTGTATTTGAATATTTCATTTGTTTCGTGGAAGTATAACTTCTGTAGAGCGAAATGTGAACTCCCGGAAAGAGATGAGTAGGTTTCTATAAAAATGCATGTGAGTTGCAAGCTTGTCCCTCAGTCCTGATTGGCTCCCCTGGGATTTCTCCGGGTGGCTGAGAGGTGGCCGGCAGGGGTGGTGACCTGCCCCCGGGGAGCTGTGTCTCCAGGCTGGCCCTGCCTCCCCTCCAGCAGGGACAGTACTTGTGGGGCTGGACGATCCCAGTTCCTGCTCCTGCGTTCACTCCCTTGCAATAGGGACTTGTCCGCACAACTCACCCTCTCCTGCCAGACAAAGTTTGCACCTGGGAAAAGGGACAGAGAGGGAGCAAGAGAGCTGCAGCCACTTGGTCAGAACCAGCTGGCATTCAGAGGCCACGGGAGTTCTTGCTCCGAAGTTGCAAGTGCCCCCGGGCTACAGACCCAGATTTCTGAGAGACTTGGCAGCCAGGCCTGGATTCAGAGAACGCCCGTGCTCGGGCTCTGGGCGTCCCACGTTTCATTTCGCTGTCACAGGAAAACAGGAGCAGGGCTCTTTCCGGCCTCTTGGCCTGAGTGTCCTACCTCCACCTCACCAGCCCTGAAGTGGGGAGCCCGTTGGGGGGCGATTGCATCAGGCACAGGGAGGAGGGACCTGATTGGTCTGCTCTGCCTGGCTTGATTCACTACCTCGCGGACTGAGCCCGAGGCAGAAGCAGCCCCGCCTGCCCGGAGTCAGCCCGCCCTGCCAGCCCGGCTCCCGGCGCCTCTGCACAGGGCACTACTGGTGGGGCAGGTCTGGAGGGGCCCAGCCTGCCAGGGACAGCGGAAAAGCCGGGGACAAACTCCCTTTCAGGAGACCATCTCAGTTTAAAATGCCGTCTTGCTCCTCTGACTGCTTTTTCCATGCTGTTGAGGTAAGGTTTTGTGTCTGTTTTTAAAGCATCGCGTGCCCCCCACCCCCCGGGGGGGCTGCATCCCTGTCCCTCTCGCTCTGTCGCTGGGCAGAGGGTATTTATGGTCCCCGGCATTTCTGCTTGACTCTCCCTTTGCCTGGGAACGCGTCATTCGTGGTGGCTTTGAACTGGAAATGAAGCTGGCTGGTCATTTTGCAGGGGGAAGGGGGCCGAAGAATTTTATGACTGCGTTCATACTCTGCCCCATCTTTTTCATACTTTAAATTTCAGCAGATTCGTACTTTTATTCGTGTCGACTCTCCCTGAACCTTAGTGAACTGAGCTGTGGGGGGTGATGGGGTGCCGGCTGTTGCACCCCAGTGCCTGGGAACGGACAGCAGGTGGGCTCCTCAGAAGTTAGGATCTGGGTTGCTGTGCTTGTCCGTGCGGTTGGTTCCACTATGAAACGTCCAGCCCCGAGACCACCAGCAGTATTTGACACGAGTTCTGGCGCTTTCTGAGACAGGTGGCTGCAAAGCAGCTCGTATGTGCCGGCTTGGCTGTGCGCCCTGTCTGCCCCGAGATGTCCTGGCATTTCAAGAACTTCCTGTGTAACCTTCCATGCCCGGCCGCGGTGGGGCAGCGGGGCGCGCGGTCGGCCGGCTGCTGCCTGCTGCTCGGAAGGACAGAGGACCTGTGTTGGAATGCTGCTGTGCCTGCCTTTCCTGTTTGATTTTGATTCAGTGTTTATTCCTCGAAAACCCAAGTTGCTCATCTCTAAGTGTCCCCTTTGTATGTGGCAGGATGTGAAAATCTTCAGTGAAGACGGGACGAGCAAAGTGGTGGAGATTCCAGCAGACATGACAGCCAGGGACTTGTGCCAGCTGCTGGTTTACAGAAGTCACTGTGTGGACGACAACAGCTGGACGCTCGTGGAGCACCACCCACACCTGGGGCTAGGTAGGGAGCACACTGGGGGGCCCGGTGCCCCAGCCCGCACGGCGCGACGTCTGTGTGCCGTCCCCTCTCCACTGCACACCTGTTTCTCCTGACACTTCTGCCTCTCTCCCAGCCTTCCCCGATCTGCTTCCAGAGTCTTGCTTCTGGGAGGACGGCAGCAGCCGTTCCCGAGGGCACCAACACAACAAGAAGGTTCTGTCTGTGATTTGCCTGGAGAACTGGCTATGGCAGGTGCTCGGGGCTTGCTGCACAGCTGCAGTCTGGGGAGAGCAGCCTAGCAGGGCCTGGGCGGAGAGCACCATCCTGGCATCACCGTGCGGACAGCAACTCACCCACCTCATGGGAGTGGGGTGCCGCGGTGACGGCCTGCGGAAGTTGGAGTGCTGGGTGTACCTTTGGGCTGGTGCACAGTGTTCTCACTATCCGCACACACGTGCTGTGTCGTCTGTAGAGAGCAGGAGAATATTTTGAAACACGTACTGTTTACAGAACTTACTGAGGTTTTGGGTTTTACGGAGTTTCTTGCTCGGGTGGTCTATTTCAGGTCCAGAAGCTTTTCAGACTTTTGTTTAAATTCTTACCAGATAACGCATGGTGCTTACAAAATCACAAGCACACACTTAAAACCAGAATTTTCTCTGAATCAACAACTGTATCTCTTCCATGTGCTAAAGGAGAAAAACTACACAGATCACAGAGTCCTTCCCATGGTTCTGAACTTTTCTCGTGAACCTTTCTGGAAGATTAGTAGATCAAATTTAACCTTCCAGGTCTGGAATGATGTTATACAGTCTAAGCCTAAACATGCTAGGAGATTTGAGTTGGCAGTGTGTTTTGTTTTGTTTTTTTGTCAGAGTGAGAGAGGGAGAGAGCGAGCACACAAGCAGGCTCCCTGCTCCAAGCCTGACACGGGGCTCGATCCCAGGACTCCGGGATCATGACCTGAGCTGAAAGCAGACGCTTCACCGGCTGAGCCCCCCAGGCGCCCCTGAGTTGGCGTTGTTTTAATCACTGAGTTCTAGCTCCCCGTGCCGTCAGATACAGGTGCAGCTCACAGTTAGCACTGGGAACACTCTCTCTCGTCTTTCCTGTTCCTGCCCGTCTCCAGTGCACTTGCACGCCAGCAGAAGCTTCCTCCATCATCTCTAGTAGCCTTCTCCCGCCAGGTGCATTCACTGGTGCCACCTGCAGGAACGGGTGAGCCCATTGTCAGGCTCCAGTTTGGGACACCCACGAATAGAACCTGCACTGGTCTCATGGGGCCGCCAGAAGCATCTGCTGATGCACGAGTAACTTGGAAATTAAACAATAGTTGGAACCTTGTAGCATGTATGGACACATGCATGTGCCACACATGTGTATGTGCACATATATACATACATGCACACGTGCACACACAGAGAACAGCGTGTATGAACATGTGCACACACCGCACATGCGTACGTACACATATATGCATACGTGGACATGTGCACACACGGAAGAGCATGTATGGACACATGCACACACCACACATGCGTGTGTACACATACGTACACACATGCACGCGTGCCCACACACAGAACAGCATGTATGGACACGTGCACACGCCGCAAATGCGTATGTACACATATATGCACACGTGGACACGTGCACATGCCGTGCATGCGTATGTACACATATATACATACATGCACACGTGCACATGCACAGAAGAGTGTGTATGGACACGTGCACATGCCGTGCATGTGTATGTACACATATTTACACGTGCACACACACAGAATGAACTTAAACACAGCTGTGGACCTGGACCCAAATATGAGTATTCTTGAAGCCCATTCAAAAGTCTGAATAATCTCACTTTGAAAGGAATTGTAGAAAGATAAGAATATGTTCGTCCACACCAAAAACACGTATAAAATGGGGACAGATACACACAATAAAATCGAACATACAAAGACTGTGAGAAATTTTGATTCACATATTTGTTGTGGTACCCTTGATTTCTCAAACATCATGCCAGAGATCAAGAATTTATATACGGTAAAACTTCGGAAATCATCACCCATGTGAAAAAGAATTTATTCTGAGAAACTCAAAAAAGAAGCACATGGTATTCTTAGCGATACGATAGTTCTATGCTTTATTCCTTATTTATCTTACTCACGATGGACTTAACATACCCTATGGGGATAATACCTTTTTATTTCTTAAGATTTGTTTATTTATTTATTTATTTGAGAGAGAGTGTGCGCGCACACACGCACAAACGGGGAGGAGGGGCAGGGGCAGAGGGAGAAGCAGACTCCCCCCCGCTGAGCAGGGAGCCCGATGTGGGACTCGATCCCAGGACCCCAGGATCATGACCTGAGCCGAAGGCAGACGCTTCGCCGACTGAGCCACCCAGGTGCCCCTAAAGGGGATAATACTTTCTTAGAAAATCAAGTTAAAGTGACAAAAAAGGAAGGGAGAAAGAGAAATGATGAAAGAAAAAGACAAAGGAACACTCGGCTCCCATTTGGGATCCTGTTTGACAAAAAGTCCGTGAAGTTGATTGCAAGTGTGTGAAGTGCCCTCTCGAGGCTCCTCCTCAGCTCCTTTCTGCCACCAGCCCCTGTTCCGTCGGCAGCAAGTGAGCACGCTCTGAACACCTAGGTCTGCACAGGACATGCGAGCTTTTAGAGGCTCAGTCACGCCATCCTCGGAGGTCAGAGCCACAGAAACCTCCCGCTGTCCGCCAAGAGCCTCGGCCTTCCGGCCCCCGTATCTTCTCTGTGTGTTCTTTCGTTTGTGATGCAAGCCTGTCCTTTTTTAAAATCGGTCAGGTTGCTGTTGAGGCAGAAATGCTATTCTTTCCAGTATTCGGTAGCATCCGCGGGTCAGACAAACAGCAGTGGGGACAGTGGACGTCCAGGAGCCTGTTGCACACCACCATGGAGTAGGCACCACGGGCGTGCCCATCAGCGAAGCGCGTGCAGTGCCAGCACTGGAGCCCCGCAAACGGGCGTGAGTGTGCTTGCTGGTGCAGGATGATGTTCTGGGGCTGCTCCTGGGTCCTGGCATTCAGCCAGGTGACCCCCACTCTCCGGACAGAGCCATCCTGCCCCACGTCCCCAGTTACTGATAGGACCCTTTGGAAAGTCGCTTTCTCTGGCACGTTGGCGATGCTCTGGGGATCTGCACGTACACGAGGCCTGTGGTTCGGGGCCAGGCAGACAGTGCCCCAGGTCTGTAAGCTGATAGAAGGCAGACAGTTACCCCGATAATTGAGGCATAAGTAAGCTAATTCCAGTGGCACTTTGAGCCTGTGGATAGCCTTCGAATTCAGCATTTCAAGGCACAATTATTATCCTGATCTTCGCAGGAAAAATATTAGATCCTTAGTGATATTAAACTTTATCCCAACCAGGAGTGGGGATTGAGAACAGATGGTTTTGTTTGCACTAGCAGAAGACCACGCATGCGTGTGTGTGGCTGCAGCCCTCAGCGGCCCCTGTTGGTGGGGGTGTCATACTTGGTGGGGGGAGCAGGTGCAGAGGCGCCCTCTGGTGCTCGGCGGCAGCATCTCTGGATGGTGGGAGTGTTGCCGCTCCCTCTGAGCCATGCTGCTGTCACACCCTGGTCAGTGCCTTTCTTACGCCCGCCCCGGCGTCAGCTCCTGAAGTCACTTACCACTCGAGGCGGTTTGACAGGTTGGGGCAGAGCCCTTAGTGATGGACGATCTTAGGGAAGCACGGTCTGTGCCTTGTGACTTCCAGCTCTGGCAAGCCGCTCCCTGGATGTGACGTCTTCATGTGTCACATATGTCAGTGAGTCCCACATGTCCTACCTGTTGGGGGGGGTCTTGCCTTGGTCTTTTGTGTAGAGCTCTCAGCCTTGTGAATACTGTCCCTGACCGAGGCCACTGAGCGGCCGCCGAGTCCAGCGGGAGGGTCCGGAACGGGGCAGGCACGGTCCTGCTGTCTGCCCCGAGCACGTGAGCAGTGAGTCTCCAGAGGGCTCACTTCCGTGGGGATGCCTGCACATGGAGTGCCCGTCGGGATATTTAACAGCCAGTCCGCAGCTGTGTCACGTGAACAAACGATTTCTTTAAAGGGATTTTGTAAAACTGGAACTGGGGCATGCAGACCGGTCAGCATGGAGCACGGTGACCAGAAGACAGCTGCCGGAGGTCCAGGGATTTGGGGAATTCTGTTGTTGCAAGAATTAGATTGCAGCCCTCCAGGAAGAAGCCTGAGCTCTCTCTTTGGGCTGTTCACAGCTCTGCGTGTGTACCTGGCCAGGTGAGAAAGGTGTGGTAGTCACCCTCTGGAGGACTTGGCCGCAACAGGGATGTGCGGACAGGTGTCAGAGGAGAAACAGCAGCTGTATTCAGCCCTTGGTGCTCACAAAGGCCTTCAAGGCTGACCTTTCCCATCTCTGTCTCCTTGTCATTCTATCGGAAGGGCACCAGAATGCTGTCCTTTCCCCATTGAGATATTTAGAAGGAAGGCTGCTTATCGGGCATGTCCAGACATCAGGGTTGTTTTCCGTGGTATCTCCTCCTCGACTTTGATCACAGTCCCCAGTCCTGAAGAGCCCCAAGCAGCTGTTGCAAGCGTGCTGACAGCCGGCTCTGCTCCCTGCCGTGGGTGGACCATGCCGGGTGCAGGCACAGCAGCGGGGCAGCAAGGTGGGATCCTGACGGCAGCCCGGGCGGGCGGCTCAGGTTTCTGCTAAGGACTCGCTTGTCCGTGCACATTTTAAGGCATGGAAGTAAGATCTGCCCTTTTGAGTCGAGTGCTCTGTAACCATTTTGCGTGTGGAGTAGGGTGGTGGCGTAGATGCTGGATTTGGTGTCAAAAATTTGAAAAAATACGAATCCCCTTTGAGGACTGTCTGACTCTTCCATTTGCACAAAACATTCTTTGGGAACACCCTGATGAAATGTCGCTTTCTGTTGTGATGATAGGAAATTGATGGAGGCAACAGGATAGTTTAATAGAGTCACCCAAGGTCGTTTGAAAGTACCTGTTGTTAGGGGTGCCTGAGTGGCTTGGTCGGTTAAGCATCTGCCTTTGGCTCAGGTCATGGTCCCAGAGTCCTGGGGTTGAGCCCTGCGTCGGGCTCTCTGCTAGGAGAGCCTGCTTCTCCTTCTCCTTTTGTTCCACTGCTAGTGCTCTCTCTCTCTCTCTGTTAAATAAATAAATAAAATTAAAAAAAAACAAACCTGTTTTTAGAATCATAGAGAAAGTGAGAACTGGAGAAAAGAGCTTTGAGCTGATGTTGTCAGAGTGGCTTTTTGACAGCTGGGAAAACTGGCACGTGGACATCCAGTGGCAGATGGGGTCTCTGGGAAGGGGTCACACACAGTCTTGCTGAGCCCAGTGCTGTCCCAGGGCTCTGGGACCCCTGCGGGCTGGAGTAGGGGAGCCACGAGGCCTCTGTTTTCACCTGTGGGTACCTGCGCCCCCGCGAGCGGCACCAGAGTGACCCAGAGCAGAGGAGCACGCCCCGTTCCGGGTGCATGGGTTCCCCGCTCCCATCTGCCCGGCCGCCCTGGCCCAGTCTATGCGCAGCTGTCCCGGGATCTTGCCTCGTGGGAGGGACGTAGGGAGGGAGGAGGCGGCTCTCGGGGGGGGGGGGCGTGCATGTGTCCACGTGTGCCCCTCAGAGCTGCTGCCTCCCCACGGGTCCCCTGGGGCTTATGACCCTGCGCAGACCTAACACTCTGCTTTGGAACGCGCTGTGGTCTCGTCCTCGCTTAGGTCGCTGTAACCCCACTGGTCTGTTTTTCCTTATTTTACCTGGTGGAAAATTTCAGGTTTGTAAACCAACCGTCACCTGGTTTGGGGTGCTTGGCTTTGTCCCTGTACCTACAGAGATGTTTTTTCTGACTAAATTTTGGAACACAAATCACTGATTTGTTTTGTACCAGAAAATCCATTTTAAATGAATGCCAGCCTGGGCCAATCCCTTTTCTGAAAGTAAACGCGGCAGTCGTTATCGCACACTCACCCCAGGCATAGCTCCTCCCTCCTATCGTGGGGACACGCAGGGCAGAGTCATGAGTCCCTTGTTGCTGGCAGATTCCCTCGCAGCCCAGAGCAGGGGGACCTGTTCATGGCTCGCGGCTGGTGCTGGGAGTGGCCCCGGACTTCCGGGCGGCAGTAGGGAGGACAGCCCCTGCCTCGGCAAGTTCGGGCTGCAAATCGGTTTTTACTGAAGAATCCTCTGCTTGGTACCAAGGCTCCAGCTGTGGGAAAGGAGGGGGCTTTGGAGGACCCACTCATTCCGTCCAGGCCAGCTCTGTGGCATCTCCTTCTTTGCACTTTATGTCAGTTCCCCTCCACTGTCCCCTCACCCACCTGCCGTCCTGTGGTCCCTCCTGCCACTCTTGTCTTGTGGATGTTTTCTCAGTTACTGTAGTCCCTGTTCTTTATGAGAGTTGAAACTTTTAATTTAAGGGCAACATCATTTGCTGGGAGTCTTTATTAACTCCCTCAACCTTCGTCAGTGCCAAACAGAGAAGCAGCATATGGAAGTCAGGACTGACTTCAGTTCCTCACCCCACCTGTCGCAGGACCCCTTGTGCATGAAAGAGAGACTTAAATGTCGTCCAGTCCTGGACCTCCTCTTGGCTCGCGGCATGGAGGAACGGAACGTTAGCCAGAGGCTGTCGTCGGGGGTAAAGCCACCTTGCAGTTTCCACCTGTGTCGTCTCACACCTATGTTTTTTGTCTGCAGAAAGGTGCCTGGAGGACCATGAGTTGGTGGTCCAGGTGGAGAGTACCATGGCAAACGAAAGCAAGTTTTTATTTAGGAAGAATTACGCAAAATACGAGTTTTTCAAAAATCCTACGGTGAGAGTCTTCTCTCTCTGGGTTTGGGGTTTGGGACTCTTGAAAGCTTGGGGTTGATCCTTGGGGTCGGTAGCACAGAGGATACCATAATGAGATGGATGCAGGGGGTTGCAGAAGGGTTTGAGAGTCCGGGCTGTTGTCTCGCAAAGCGGTCTTTGCAGAACTCCGTCTCTGCTGCTTACCTAAATGCCTCTGTAGTGGCCATGGGTAGCGAGTGCGTCTGTCCATGGTAGCAGGGGGACAGGGGGCTAGCTCTGAGTCAGGGGAGATGAGGGGCAGGTTTTTCAGTTATATCCAAAGTTCAGGGTTAAATTAGAACAAATTGGTTCAATACTCAGCAGAATAAAAACTCATTACTCTCTGCAAATAGCAAATAATACTTTGTGGTTTGTGGAAGAATGAGTTTCCAGGCACGTTGGGCTGGATCTTTCTTTCCTTTTTATTTTTCTGGGGTGGCGGGGGCATGTGTCCTGTGACCTGTCAGGATCGGCTGCCTCCTGCTGCCCTAGCATGCGCTCTTGTCCTGAGGCATGAGGCTGAGCCGTCGTGACGTGAGCAGAAGACCCCCTGTCAACTTCTGGCCGGTGGTTTAGCTGCTTTTTTATTTAAAGTAAGACATTCGATAACTAATTTTGCGTAACACCGTGTGGCGGGCCTCGGCCTTGGTGCATGCTGAGAGGCACGAATGCACATTAAACATGATAGATACTCCAGCCTCGAGCTCACCATTTAAGGAAACATGGCAACATTTTGAAGTAGGCGTTCCCACTGAGGGATAGGGGAGGAAGAGGGACCGTCATTTAAAATCTTTACGGACATCCGCACGCCTGTAGGAATTTTTTTTTTTTTAAGATTTTATTTATTTGACAGAGAGAGACAGCCAGAGAGAGAGGGAACACAAGCAGGGGGAGTGGGAGAGGAAGAAGCAGGCTCCTAGAAGAGAAGCCTGATGTGGGGCTCGATCCCAGAACGCTGGGATCACGCCCTGAGCTGAAGGCAGACGCTTAACGACTGCGCCACCCAGGCGCCCCTGTAGGAATGTTTTTAACACTGGCTGCCTTTCCCCGCTTTTAAACTAACCCTTCTGTATTTGGTTTCCCATTTCCCTAGAATTTCTTCCCAGAGCAGATGGTTACTTGGTGCCAGCAGTCAAACGGCGGTCACAGCCAGCTTCTGCAGGTACGGGCCAGGAAGGGTTTCGGGATGGGCGTCCTCTCGTGCTGCCGTGGCAGCTCCCCAAAACCTTGACAGGGTTGCATTCTTCATCACGTACTAGCCTGGGCTCCTGACGGGGTTTAGAGTAGCCAGAAATCAAGGTGGACTTGGGAAATGTTTGTGCAGCCAGGCTCCTTCGAAGCGAAACAAGCTCTTACAAACAGGATAAGCTTCCTCCAAGCCAGAAGCAGCGCGAGCAGACGGGCAGGAGAGAGAAGCCGCAGGCCGGCACGTTCTCCTCCGGAGCGCGGGGCCTGGGTCAGGCCGCCACCCTGGGGATCTCCACCCCAAGACGGAGCCCCCTTATCGTGAGAAAGGATTGGGCTGCCATGAAACCCTTTAAGAGGCAGCAGAGTGTATGTTCAAGTTAGTTTTGTAGCTGTCTTCGTTGTCCCTCTGCCTTCTGAAGTCTTTCCAAGAAAACCTGGCCTTTCCCCAGCCCCTCCCCATGGGGGGGCCTCTGGCTGAGTCCTGCTCACGTGCTTCCAGGAAAGTCGGGAAGGGGACTATTACTGCTGTGCCCCGAGAAACGTGTCTGTTCACAGGGTGTTAAGTGAGAGAACAGACCATTCACGAAGGCAGCCAACACTATCCAGGCGGCATCAGATACAAGAGAAACCGCTAAAATTTAGTTCCTACAGAATTCTGCCCACTGTCCTCCTTTGTCCACTCTCTGAGTCACTAGGTGTGTTTTCAGCTCCCACACGGTGAGGGTTTCAGAGCTCCATTCCAGTATCTCTCCCAAAGCCCCCCGACCCTGACCATAGCGTTTGACTGCTCCAGCCAGAGTTGTTGCCGTGTGGTTCTCCCGGGCCGTGAGGGTGACATGGCTTGGTGCCTGATTTGGGATGGCTTGTGTGCTCAGTGAGGGTGCTTGCGGACTCTGTCCACTGGCCCGTCCCCCGTGCGGGAGGAGCCATGTCCCCTCACAGTCCAGTGTAGAGGACCCACCACTGTCACTGCCCCAACCTCACTCCCAGACCTGGCTTCTGACCTCGGTTTCCCGAGGAAGCTGTGCTGCACGTGGGAGGGGTCAGCCCGGACAGCGGCATCACCCAGGCGTTGCTGGAGAGAACCATCAGCTCACGTTCCCATGGAAGGCGACACACTGAAAGGGACATGCTTGGTCTCCGTCCACACTGCTCCCGGTGCTTCCTGTCGCCCTGACTCTGATGATTGGGCTGCATGTTTTATGGAAGACCCTGAGAAAGTGCAGGGCCCTTAACCCTGCTGTCTTACAGGGAAATCTGTGACTTCCCGTTTTTGGTCAGCGTTAGGGAGGCCCATTGGCTGGGGTTTTAGGATTTTTGAAAGGAAAACTATTGTTTGAAAATGCTTGCTTTGACCAAAGAAAAGAGTGTTTTTGTGATTCAGACGATGTGAAAATGCCCGCGGTGGCAGTAGGACGCGCCTGCTCCCTGCTGACGGCAGCAGCATCTGACTCTGACGCATCTCTTCAACAGAACTTTCTGAACTCCAGTAGTTCTCCTGAAATCCAGGGCTTTCTGCACGTGAAGGAGCTGGGGAGGAAGTCGTGGAGAAAGCTGTATGTGTGTTTGCGGAGGTCGGGCCTTTACTGCTCCACGAAGGGGGCGTCCAAGGTGGGTTTTAAAGCCGCTGCGGCCCCCGCCGTCACACCAGGCCGGGGGCATTCAGTGTGGATGCGGCTTCACTTGAACATACACATCAGGGTTCCCCAGGCTTATGATAACTGGTTCAGCTAAGTCCGAGTTCCTGGCCCGCTGGTCGCCCTTAGAAGCCAGGCGACAGCCCAGACCTATAGGCCCCCAGGGCACCTCACCACTGCGCCCCCAGGCCGGCCAGCCCTGGCCCCCTCTGTAGCTTGGGAACAGAGCCTCCTTGGCGGCCTGAGTCCCTGAAGGAAGCTGACTCAGTTTCCATAGTTTGGAAGTTAGCATCCAGGCTGGCCGCGGGATGGCTGATGGATTGTTGCCAGCTAGTACGCGTTATCGTAGATACCCCCGGGAAGAGATTGGAGGTGTGCATGTATTTCCAGTGGGAAGAGGAGGCGAGAAACAGAACAGGCAGCTGCAGGCTTCCAAAGACAGCTGGGGCATTGGGGGCTCACCTTGCTGGTTGGTGTCCTTGCACACTCCTGCTTGCACACTGTTCTTGTGATGGCGTGAGCGTGCCCTGAAGCGGGAGAGGGCCCCGCAGACCATGGCCGGCATGTGCCACTCCTGCCAGCAGAGAGGAGGGAGGGCCCGGTGGGACCCCAGGTGAGGGCTCTGAGGGCCAGGCTGCCTTCCAGCTGCTCTGCGCTGTCAGCGGCTGCCCCACGTGAGCTGGGGACGAGGGGCATGGCAGGTGGAGAAGCTTCCATCTGGTACAGGGCGGGAAGGACAACTTGATCTCCCAACTTCCCAGCGCCCTCGTGGTTGCTGAACCCAGAGCAGGAGGTAGAACTGGGACGATGGAGGGTTGGGGACAAGTCTGGGACAGGCTGTCGGTGGGAAAACCGTGGGACATCTGGACGCCACACAGCAAGGCAGCAGAGGCGGCGTGGGCCGAGCCCTGCAGCGCACTCTTCACTTTGAACGTAGGCTGCAGATGTTCTCCTGGTTTTCACTTTGAATGTTTGGTTAGGGGGCTTTGATATGGCAGAGTATCAAATAGGTTGTCCCAGTGGGGTTTTGTTTTTTTTAAAGATTTTATTTATTAGAGAGCACACAAGCAGGGGGAGGACAGAGGGCAAGGGAGAAGCAGGCTCCCCACCGAGCAGGGAGCCCAAAGCGGGGCTCAATCCCAGGACCCTGCAATCACGACCTGAGCCCAAGGTAGATGCTTATCCAGCTGAGCCTCCCAGGCGCCCCCGTTGTCACAGTCGTGGGAGGTGGGTGCCCTTGGGGAGGGCTGGGTGTGTGTGGTCTTAGCCTAGCACCTGCAGAGAGGAATGCACGCACAGTGTGCGCAGACTGCCCTCTGTTGACCAGCACGTGCGAGCGTCTGCTGTTGGCTGTGCTTGGGAAGTTCTCCCCTGTGAAGCTGGCCCCCCTCTTCCGCAGGAGCCCCGACACCTGCAGCTGCTCGGGGGCTTGGAGGAGAGCAGCGTCTTCTCCCTGATCGCCGGCAGGAAGCAATACGGCGCCCCCACTGACTACGGCTTCTGCATAAAGGTACCGCACCCCCGCCCTGTCTGGGGGCTGCCGCTCCCGATGGCATCCCGCTGGGGCTTCACAATGAAACCGCAAACTGCTTTCTTGGTGCAGGGGTTGTTTGGGTTATTTTCTAACATAAGCTCAGGCTCACGGTGGATGGATTCATTCCTGTGCGCTCACGACGTGTCGATCCCTGAGTAGCTAGCACCTCGGGTAGAAGCAGGGGGCGCGACGGGCGGTGTGTGTCCACAGGCTCCGTGGCTTCGTGACCCCCAGCCTGTCACTTGGGTAGCCTCCAGAGTGCCGGGAGCTGACACTTTCCATATGGGCTTCCAGTCCCTGGGACAGTGGGTGTGCCCCCTGCCCTGCTTCTGCACACGTGTGTGAGAGCACGTCCTCACGCGTATTTCCACATGTGCACACATGCACACACCTATACAAACACAGATGTGCACACATACATATGCTCACATGTATACACACCCCACACATGGGCGCACCCGCGTGAATACAAAGAGATGCATGTGCACACTTGCATACACCTATGTGAATACAAGGAGATGCACACACGTGCACACGCGTGCACACACTCGCGTGAATACAAGGAGATGCACATGCGTGTGCACACATACACACCCATGTGAGTGCGAGGAGGTGGGTGCACACACGTGCATACACGTGCACACACCTATGTGAATACAAGGAGATGCACACACGTGCACACGCGTGCACACATTCGCGTGAATACAAGAAGATGCACATGCGTGCGCACATGTACACACCCATGTGAGTGCGAGGAGGTGGGTGCACACACGTGCATACGCGTGCACACACACTCCTGTGCGCAGGGCCCGCTCTGCCCGGTGAGGCCGTGCTGATGTTGGTCATGGTCACGGTAGATGCTATTTGCTGCATACTCCCTGCGCACAAGGTGCTCCGCTGAGCATTCTCCCTCCGTCCTCTTCCTGCATCTTCCGAGGTGCTCACAGGTGGGAGCTGAAGCAGCCCCATCGCTCACATCCAGTCACCAGTGAGTGTGCTTAGAGTCCCCCAGCCGGGCTGACTTCTGAGTCAGGGCTGCACCCCAGCCTGAGGAGAGGACAGGGAGCAGGGGCATGCTGCTCCCTAAGATACCAGCTTGTACTTCACCTGGGGAAGCTTCTTGGGGTTGCAAGTAGCAGGAGCCCTAGGGCCCAGGGTGCACAGAAGATCAGCATGAGGGCAGCCTCAGGGCTGGCTGGGGGCCATTGAAGCCCAGGTGGCCAGGGTCCCCACCTTCCCCAGCCCATACCTGCAGCGGTTCTCCCCCATCGCCAGGTAAACCCTGCCTCTTCATGGGGGCACCTGCCGTCCCTCCACAGCAGCATGTGTGACAGTGATCCCCCACTTGCCCCAGACTGCTTGCCCCGCTAATCCCCCATCTCTGGGGTGATGCTGGCCTCACTCTCTGGACCTTCCATGGGTCCGTGCTTGGGGCCACTCAGATACACCATGGGCCCTGAGCTCCTTAGGGGCTTCTCCCCTCGCTGGCTGAGCCCTGCAGGGGCCCTTCCTCGGCCGCCACCTGTCTTTCTGGGAGGCGACCAGATATCTTTTCTTGCATAACTCCGGGCCTGACTCTCTGGTCGAATCCCGCTTTCCCCGCACAGACCTAGGCACCCCCTTGTCCCCATGGCACCCACCACCTTCCCCTGTGAGAGTTTGTCTCCTCTGGGGTCCCCCTGTTGGGGCCGGCTGAGCACTCGTGACTACAACCCAGGCTGGTCCATGTCGGGCGGAGGAGGCACCCTCTCTGGTCTCGCCCTGCTGGTTGGTGTGCGTCAGACCCAGCCTTGCCCAACACGGGCCTGCTCCACCTTCACCGTGTCCCACTCACTGAGTCCCCTCTTACCTCCTGTAGCCAAACAAAGTTAGGAACGAGACGAAAGAGCTGCGGTTGCTGTGTGCGGAAGATGAGCAAGGCAGAACGTGCTGGATGACGGCGTGCAGGCTTCTCAAGGTATGCGGCGTCCTGCGCAGCCTGTGCCTCTCTTTGTGGAGAGCCCTCCCGATGGCGCGCCGGCCCCGTGTGCCCGCACGTCTTTCCAAACAGGGTCTCAGAGGCTTCTCACAGATGCTTCGCGTTAGAAAGGTCAGAGCCGGGGGCGCCTGGGTGGCTCAGTTGTTAAGCGTCTGCCCTCAGCTCAGGGTGTGATCCCGGCGTTCTGGGATTGAACCCCGCATCGGACTCCATGCTCCACTGGGAGACCGCTTCTTCCTCTCCCACTCCCCCTGCTGTGTTCCGTCTCTCGCTGGCTGTCTCTCTCTCTCTGTCAGATAAATAAAGTCTTAAAAAAAAAAAAGTCAGCTGGCTTCCGGCCTCGGCACCTGACGTTCAGGGACTTGGTAGGATGCAGGGCAGCTCCCCGGTCTCTCCTGCCAATGCCAGGAGCACCCCAACCACTTGAGACCACCAAAAACATCTCTAGATATGACCAGATGTCCCGGGGGGCCTGGGAGCGGGGCACTGCGCCGGCTGAGAGCCCGTGGCCTAGAGAAATAGGACTAGAAAGACCAGACCAGGAGACAGGGAGAGAGCAAATAGCTCGTCAGGAGAGTTAATGATTTCCGAGGCTGAGCATCAGGCTCTTAGCTTCCCAAAAAGCTGGGGCCACAAAGGGAAACGTGACACACTGTGCAGCTCACCGTGGTGCCGGATGGACAGCAGAGAACACCTCACTTGCGTTCCCACAGAATGTCCCTTGTGTATATCCATGCCCCACGTGGCTGTAGTTACGTATGTAAAGTCCGTGGGCATCGCACAGTGGCTGTGCATGGTGGTTGTGCAAGGTGAACGGCAAGGCGTCAGGAGAAGTTGGTTCAGTCAGGTGGCCGACCTGTGCCAGGGTCTAGGAATCTCTACGAAAACCCCAACCTTCACTGAAGCTTCCAGCTGGGCAGAGAGTCAGGGCGGAGAAGGAGGCGGAGCCCACGACCCCTGGAGATGCCAGAGAACATGAGCCCTAAGGGTAGGCATCCTGTAAGCCTCTCTTTCCCAGGCCCGTGCCTTGTTTTATTTTTGCTGCCGATAAAACAAAGAAGGTTTAAGTGTAAAATGTTGTTTTGTAACCAGGGAGGAGACGTTAGTGTTGGTACAGGGCATCGTAGATCAGAGGCGACTCCTTTACAAGCCAGCTTTACAAGTTACGGGATGTCCGTTCAGAGGAGTACACCTCAGTGACCCGAAGAGCGAGGTTCTCTCTGGAGTGTATTGTGGGAAATTCCCAGGATATATTGTTAAGAATTAAAAAGCAAAGTGCTACCTTTGTTGCAGGAGCAAGGAAAGGAGAAGCTGAAATACATGTGTGCGATAGCTGGTGTGCACGGGAGCACTCGCTGGGACTGCTGGGGGAGGGCGGGCACGGACCCACACACACGGGAGCAGATGTGGGAGGGACACCTTGAATGGTTTCTGTATTTGTGTGATTTTTTGGCTCTGCGGGTGTATAGAATATTTTGGAAAAAGCAGAAGAGGAAGTGGGAGCACATCTATGACACTGTGGGTTCGGTGCTTCATGAGGTCTCCCCCTCGGCTTCACGCATGAGGAAGCAGGGCCGGCGGACAGGACGGAACAGGACAGAACAGGACTGTCCTTGGGCACTGGCATAGGAGGACCAGGCACAGGGAGGGAAATGTGCAGAATGAGCAATGACGGTAACGTCCAACGTTATTATTCACGCCAACAGGAATGTGTCCCGTCGGATGTTAGCATAGTATTAGGAACGTTCCTGAGCATTTGCTGTGGGCCACGCTGCTCATCACTTCTACCCTGTGGCCCCTCCCCTCGCCACAGCTGGGCGGCGTGCATGCTGTCATCGTCTCACTGGACCGATGACAGACCTGAAGCCCGTCGCGTCCCGCCCCCGGGGCCGGGGCTTGGGGGCTGCTGGTTTGCGCACAGTTGGCTCCGGAACCCAACACTGGGCTCCAGAGCTGGCCACGGCACTTCGCTGCCCTTCCTGAGAGCCAGCAGGAAGGGGACACCCATCCATGTCTGCACATGGCCCTGTTGCCTCCAATCAGCCCCAGACTCCACATCCCAAAGTGCCATTCCTGAAGGAGCTGGGGCAGGACCTAACGGCCACTGCAATATGGCCGCGACGGGCTCTTGAGCCAGTGTCAGGTGACGCAGAGCTGACTGGTGCCTTTGGTCCCAGCTGGTTATGTGCCACAGTGTCCTGCCACCACCGAGCAGGCTGATAGACTTTACCCCACGTGAGAATTCCTTACTTCGCCCTCCCCACTCCCTGTCCTGTCTCGAATTGTCTTGGTCTCAGAGCGGGAAGCGTAATCAGAAGACCATTGCCCCTCACCTTGCACTCTGATGTTACCTTCAGAATGGGGTGTATTTTCTTCCGGGGGTTGGGACCGTTTGAAGCCATGGGGAGACCTTATAAAATGCCTCCTGTTCTCTCAGCCTAGCTCCCGTCCCAAGCTCTGGATGTGAGCATAGACTCAGGTCCCTCACTGTCTGTCTCCCTGACCGGGGACCTGACCGGGAGATGGTTGATCCATCCGCCCTCCCTATGCTTGCTCTTTGCCAGGTCTCAGTCTGGACATCATCTTGCCTGGTGTCCCCCTGTATCCTCTCAGAGAGCCAGGGCTGCCTGGCACTCAGAACATCACAGATGCTCAGAAAAATTGAGCTGAGTGACAGCAGGAACCACCCAAACTCCTGTGTCTGGCTGTGACCTTTCTTTCTTTCTTTTTTTTTTTTTTTTTGAAGTTCTTCTTCCCTCTTGTCTGCCTTGTGTCCTGGGCAAGGCTGGCATCGACCCAGGGGCAGCAGGGTCAGGGGATGCGGGCTTGGACCTCAGAGAGTCTGGGTCTTGGGACAGAGACCCAGGGATCTCGCCAGCACAGACTAACGAGACATTGGGCTGCACCTTTTTACGGTTGACCAGAGGAGGTCTTGTCAGTACTAAGTGATGGCAGGTCCCCCGAGCTTTAGCCCTCAGACTGTCCTGTTCCCCAGAAGGGGGTCAGACGTACGTGTCCTCACTTGGAGGAAGCATTGGCTTTCTGCTGACCCCGGTGTATCCAGGAGTCACTCCTGAGTGATGCCTAATATTGCAATAGCAATTTGCATTGTATTAAAGTCTCAGGGCTTGTTGGAGAGGAACATCTTACTTTGAATTAACCAAGGACCTTTCTGTGCCTTTAAGTACCATCACAGATCCTCTTTAAAGAGGAGCTTGATTGAGCCTACATAGAAGACGGGCATTGCTGTCCTCAGATATGCTTAGGGGAGAAAGCCAGTGGGTAGTATCTGCTGCTGTTCCTCATTCCTTCCTATTACGTGGTTTGTTAAATAATTTCATAGCCATAGGGGGTTGTGGGGGGAGCATTAAACTTTGTTAGTGTGCTCTATTATCTCCTCCCCCACTTCTAGAAGTTTCTGAAACTGCCGTAGAAATTCCTCCCCAGGAGGGAGGTATGGCTTCATGAGCATGGGTTTCTGTAAGGAAGGTCTGCTGTAGCTACGTACCAGCACACACGTGCAGTTTAAATGTCCGAGACAGTTTAAATGTCAGAGAGTCGCCCCCTGCAGGATGCCTGAAGCGCCTCTGCTCAGAAGCCCTTGCTTGCCCAGCCCTGTGCTATCGCTCCCCATCCCCACGCCTGCCTGCACTCCCTGTGCTGTGTGGCAGGCTTTCTGGCCACACCAGCATGAACGACGAGAGCAGGACAAAATGAGAGGACGAGTGAAATATATCAGGAGTAGAAACAAAGGTGCATAAAAACCAGTAACTCTTCAGATGAGGAGAGGAAATACCTACTGTGCTTCCCTAACTACTATTGTGTTCTAAAGTCAAAAGAAAATGTGTGCAAAAACAAAAGAAACCTTAAAGTTGACTGCAAAATCCAGAAGGCAAAATATAACCACATTTCTTTTTTTAAATGAGTTTCTCTAAGTTTCCGGGAACGTTCAAACTCTGTGCCACGCAAACGGTAACAGACCAGGGAACCAGCACCTCACATGGAGATGTTGGTCAGCATCCTATTCCTGGGGCTACACCATCCCTCGAGAACCTGCTCAGATTTCCTCTCCTCTCCATTAATAACTGAATAACACTGTGGCTTATTCGTATACCTCCTACAAGACCGTAGCTCCCTCAAGGTCGAAAACACATCTTGTACTCACTTTGTGTTCCTGGAGTTGAGCCTGGTAATATGAATGGTGACCCCAAACCCTTGTGCAATCTTTACACAAGGAAATAAACTTCTATCTTGCTTAAGAATGTAAATGTTAGGGGCGCCTGGGTGGCACAGCAGTTAAGCATCTGCCTTCGGCTCAGGGCGTGATCCCGGCGTTATGGGATCGAGCCCCACATCAGGCTCTTCTGCTGTGAGCCTGCTTCTTCCTCTCCCACTCCCCCTGCTTGTGTTCCCTCTCTCGCTGGCTGTCTCTATCTCTGTCGAATAAATAAATAAAATCTTTAAAAAAAAATAAAAAAAAAAAGAATGTAAATGTTAAATGTTTAAGTCCATTGCAAGAGAAAGGGATTGGCATGTTATTTATGTTACTGTGTTCACCACCCATAGGACAACATGTAGGGGGAGGCCATTTTCCAACATGGCACACATTGAGTCCCTAGAGCCAAGAGTCGCCATTCTCCTTAATGTGGGAGCATCCCTGCGGTCCCTCTACAGACAGATGCAGAACACCAGCTGTTGCTCACCTGTCTCCTTTGAGAAAATGTCTGAGGGTGTCGCATCCAAGCAGATATGAATAGGAAATAAAGATATTGCCAGAAAAGGGAGCGAATAATTCTATGGCTATGCAGTCTTCTTTTCATGCAATAGAAGGAAGTGTAAAGGAAAAAGATTGATTGGACCATAAGTATGTCTTTAAAACCCACTCACCTAAAATAAAAAGGAAAATAATATTAAGTAATTGGCACTGTAGGTTGTGTACGGAGGGTTAATAATCTAAAAACTGTCAGGCACTTACACCAATAAAACTACCGCTCTGAAGGCTGGAATATTTATGTGAAAGTGGGAAAAACAAGAATTCCTAGTCATGGAACTGCAAAAAATAAGTGTGGGAAATAGATAACTTCTTTAATAATGAAGGCAAAAATAATATTTAAAGGCTACGATGCAAGTAAAACAGTTTGACACCTACTTAAAGATAAGCTCCTGGGTCAAGGACGAGTCCTTTGAGTGGGTTATGGGAACGGAGAACAGTCTTGGGGTCATCCTGAAGACGGTGTGTGTGTGTTTCCCTTCTTATTTTTTCTTTGGCCTTAGTTTGATGATTTTTCTATACCGTTTTGAAAGATCCTTAGATCATTGATTTAAGCCTTACATTTTCAGCTATGTTTCAGACTAAAACGTTGCCTCTAGTTTAGTTGCTGTTTGTCACGTTTGTGTAATTATTCGATTCAGAGTATTTGCACGTACGTGTGTGTGCATGCACACCCCACAGACACATCTTAGATGAATACACACACGTATACACGTACACGCACGGTGCGTGTTATCCGGTCACACTGGTTTAGAGTATTGACACCTCCTTGACACCGATTCTTCGGTCCTTCTGAAATCTGCTCTGTCATCCGCATCAGTGCTGCCTGCCCGAAGTCTTACCGCCTGACATTGCTGTAGGTACGCCAGCACGTTCTCGAGTGGCGTGTGCACGGTTTCTCCTCTTCTCTGTTTCTCTGCCTTTCCGGGTCCTTGTATTCAGGGCGCGTCTCTGACAAACATGGCGTAACCGTATTTTCCCCTCTGATCATCTTCATGTTCTAATTGGCATTATTTCTTGGGAAGGATATCCTTCAGTGGATTGTTAATAATTGTGCTTACGTCTGCCTCTTGCTGTTTGTTTTCACTTTGTCCCACCAGCCTGTATGCTTCTTTTTCTCTATTTTCAATATTTTTTTTTGTCAGGGGAGACTCATCAGTTGTTTTTATTCCTATTTTTAACCTCCGTCCACATTGTTTCTCTCTTCCCTGGTGGTCTCCTGGTAGTCACAGTGCGCACCTTCCCCTCGCTGGACCCCAGCGTGCCCAGGTGTCCCCACCGTGTCTGGGCCGGTGTGAGAAGCCTTTGAAGTATCTCGTCTTAGACTTTGGTTCTTCCCGTATCTTCAGCCACTTAGGACCTAGAAGAGACTCTATCGTTATTTGAATTCCCTGCATGTCTACACCAATTCTCTCCTGGCTTTGTGTCCCTCTCAGGGACCATAGGTACACAGAGTTCTCCCAGCGTGGGTCTGCCAGCAGTGGCTTCCATTGCCCGAGTTGGGTTTGTCTGCTGTAGTTCTGTCTCACCTCCACTGTTGAGGGAACTGTCCACGGACCGTGGGGTCACTTCCGCCCACCCCCCTGGCCCATTCCACTGCCTTCTCTCCACGTGTCCATGGAACTCAGCTGTCCTCCGCGTGTGGCTTCTGTGACCGTGGCGTGCGCTCTTCCCGCTTGTGTTTGTCTCTCTGTCTCTGTTTTCCACAGTTGTGCCAGGATGTGCCTGGGCGTGGGTTTCTCCCTGGTAGCCAGCCCCTGGAACCTGTACCCTGTCGTTTTTCTATCCATTCTGGAAAATGCTGGGCCAGTAGTTCACCAGTGTTTCTCGTAGCCCATCCCCCGTCTTCTGGGAGCATCAGCACACGCATGGTAGACCTCTTGGTGGTGTCCCAGCACTTCTGTTCCGGACACTGGAGGGTACCCTGTAGGGTCAGAGCTGGAAATGAGTTACCTCTTGATAACTGTGTCTCCTTGCCCAACCTTCTTTCTTTTCCATGTGGGCAAGTAGGGGCCCGGGGCGCAGGCGGGTGTGCGGACTCCGCTCATTGCCCAGGCACTCATTGACAAGGCAGCGTGGACTGCCGGTGGGGAATCGAATCTAGACCCTTACTTTACCATGACCTTGAACACCCTGCCTCACTTCCCTGTTCCGTCTGTTACTTGTAAGATGGGGATAAAGGACACACTTCCTCATGTGGAGAGTGGTAAAGGGAATAAAGTGCTTGGAGCAGTGCTTGGCCCATAGCAGCACGCAGTAAGGGTGACTGTGGTGCTCGGTCCTTTTCCTTATGTTTTTAAAGATTTTTTATTTACTTATTTGAGAGAGAGAAAGCACGAGCAGGGGGAGAGGCAGAGGGAGAACCAGACTCCCCCGCTGAGCAGCGAGCCCAACGCAGGACTGGATCCCAGGACCCTGGGATCAGGACCCGAACCGAAGGCAGACAGACACTTCACCAACTGAGCCCCCCAGGCGCCCCTCGATCTTATTATTACGTTGTCACTGCCTACTTCTCCCTTGCCCACCCAACGTGAGCAAGCCAGTCACGAGCGGGGGTAGGGGTGGGACGGACGGTCATGCAGGAGCGAGCCTGTGCGCTCACGGCGGCGGCTGGGGTATCGCTCCCTGTTCGGTGCTCCGCGCGGTCCTTCCCTGCAGGGTCTGCCGTGTCCGGGGCTTGGGGGGGCTCCTGGGGCCCCGCGGCTGACGCTGGCCTTCCCCCTGCAGTACGGGGTGCTGCTCTACCAGAACTTCAGGATCCCGCCCCCACGGAAGGCCTTGCTCCCCTCCTTCTCCACGCCGGTGGTGAGTACAGCGGCAGCGTCACAGCGGAGCGCGGGTGGTGTCAGGACGGGTGGTCGCCAGGAGCCGGAGCGGGCTGTGTGTGGCGCCCCGTCCCTGCGGGGAGCCGGGTTTGTCTGGTCAGCGGTGTGACTGCTGGGGACGGAGCCTGCACCAGCCTCTGGCTGTTCAGGGGCTCAGGGACTGTCACCGGCCAGTCCAGCTCCCTCCCGGGTCGGCCGTGGCACCGTGGGCACGGGTAGGCTGGAGCCTTCCCTGGTGAGCGCTTGGAGCTGGGAGTGAGTGTCCTTGTTCTCAGGACGTACTCTCCTTCCCAGAGGTGCAAGAACACTTTCCTCTCAAAACACGACCTTGAAGCTCCTCCAGGCCCCTTTCTGGGGGAGGCCAGGTGTCCATGGGGAGAGTCCGCACATCGCCCGGAGCTGAGCCCCTGGGGGGGACTTGGTGGCTGGTGAGGGCTGAGCTCTCCCCGGCGTTTCCACTTCTCTGATGTGTTCCTGTACAGGCTGGGGGCCTGCAAGGAGCCCCACCGCCCAACCCGGCGGCACCCCACGGCCTCCAGTGGCATTTGGATGCCACGAGGGGGCTAGAGTGTCTCTTACCCCCTCAAGAGAAATGAAAGCCGTCTTTAGCTCAAGGGCCCTCCTGCTACTGAGTTCCACCTGAACCTTAGAGTGGGGGGCGGGGTGTTCCCGTCACCCCCTCCCGGCCTCCTTCAGGATGGTTTTGCACCAACCTCCCCGAGTGCCGCCGGGGCCCGGTTCCCTACATTTTAAGAACTTGTGGCCTTTCCTTCCAGCGCAGCGTCTCTGAGAACTCCCTCGTAGCGATGGATTTTTCTGGGCAAACAGGAAGAGTGATCGAGAACCCGGCCGAAGCCCAGAGCGCAGCCCTGGAGGAAGGCCACGCCTGGAGGGTAAGGCCACAGCCAGTCCCGTGGACAGGCCCCCTCGCGGGTGGCACCCCCCACACACACACTGATCTCCAAGAAGAATGGCCCTGTGGGTGCCGTAGGGGGGCGAGGTGCTGGGGAGGGGAGGGTGGCCTCTGAGTCTCAGCTCGGGGCTCCTCCATGTTGCCAGCACCCACGACCCTCCCGGCTCCCATGGGAGGAGTGGGGCAGGAGCAGAGCCTTCTGACCTTGTGGCTCCCACACATACCTGCTCCTGCTGGTGGTGGTCAGTGGCCGTGTGTGGACAGCACGGAGCCCACCCTCGTGTGGCTGCTGGACGCTCACATCGTGGCTCGACCACTAACCAGCTTGGTGGCCTTGGACAGTCTCTTCCGTCGGAGGCTCATGCTCCTGACCTCCCGATGGAAGAATGTCACCCTCATTTCAAATTCTCTGAGATTGGCAGACAACGTACAAAGCCCGAGTCCGCCGCTCTGGCCCAGAGAGGTCCCTGAACCTTAGCTTCAGAGCGTGTTGGAAAGGAACGTCCCCACAGCCCGGAGACTCTGTAAGGACAGTGTTTTCAGTGGAGAAGCTCATGCTTTTCTCCCAGAACTTACCCGGAATTTCACTGTGTGCGTCTTCTGTGTGCGTCAGTCCTGGGATCATTCAGATTCCCCGGATGCTTCTGTTTTCACGATGGTGGTCAGACGGGGCAGCTGGGTGGCTGTCCCTCCACGGAAGGGGCCCCATCACCCCAGCCAGGCCTCCCCCCGACGTGTGTGTCCCCGGTGGCTGGTGGGCCGTGTCGGTCTGCTGTCTTAGCACTAACACGGGCATTTCTTCCGCAGAAACGAAGCACACGGATGAATATCCTAGGCAGCCAAAGTCCCCTCCACCCTTCCACCCTAAGTACAGGTAAGTGCGGCCCGGCGGCCTGATACTTTTATGCACAACGAAGATGAAACCGCTCCCATCCCTCCCCAGCCTCCCCAGACTGGTGGGGCCCTGCCTGCACCCCCAGGGGTGTAGCCGTGCGCGCAGATCGCCAGTTTGCTGTGCCTTCAGGGAAGCCGATCTGCCCTCCTTCTCTCTTCCCTCCCGCAGTGATTCATAGGACGCAGCACTGGTTTCACGGCAGGATCTCCAGGGAGGAGTCCCACCGGATCATTAAGCAGCAGGGGCTGGTGGACGGGTAAGGAAGCGCTGTCCTGGAGAGCAGGCGTCTGCCTAGGTTCTGTTGCACTGCGTGCACCTTCTGTCTGGTTTCTAGAGATCCTGGATGGCGGGCAGTCATTAGAGTCTCAGTTTAAAGAGGGGAGAACGTGGCTCAGGGTCAGCGTGGTGCGGGGCGGGCTCAGCTAGCCAGTGGCCGAAGAGGGATTGCTACCCATCCTGTCCACGCTCCATTACGAACTTCTGCCTCTGTTGCAATTGAGACGGACCGAGAGCACAAGCTGGTAATTTTTCATTAGCAAGGCAGGGGCACACGGAAGAAATATGATTTTGTTTACATTTTATCATTTATTGCTGAGAACAAACAACCCCAAACCTTCGTGGCTTCAAGCCACAGAGCTGGATCATTTGCCACGGTTGGAGTCTGGAGTCGGTGGAGTGTGTCCTCACCTGGGCCAGCTCGGCTGGGGACGGGTCTGCCTCCCTCCAGGGTCTGGAGGCTGGTGTTGCTGTTGGCTGCAGAGATGGGGCGACTGGGCGTGTGCCAGCAGGCTAGTCTGGGGACACTCACACCGTGGCTTTCGCAGGGGTCCCGATGCACAGGCCCTTCTCAGCGCTAATATCCTGTGGGCTGATGCACGCCCCGCAGCCTTGCTCCCGTGGCCGTGGGCCGGGCCGCCCAGGGGCATGGATGCAGACCTGTGTCCTTGCTCCCCACTCCCAGCAGGAGGCGCACTCTGGTGTTCCTGCCCTTCATCTGTTAAAAATTTTGCTATAGAAATTTAAAAATTTACCTATGGACTCTGGGAAACAAACTGAGGGCTTGAGGGGGGGGGTGAGGGAATGGGATAGGCTGGTGATGGGTAGTGAGGAGGGCACGTATTGCATGGTGCACTGGGTGTTATACGCAACTAATGAATCATCGAACTTTACATCAGAAACCAGGGATGTACTGTATGGTGACTAACATAATATAATAAAAAAATATTATAATAAATTAAATAAATAAATAAATAAATAAATAAATAATAAAAATGTACCCAGGAGAGAAGAGGATCGTGAGCCCCCATGTAATCCTTGTCTGGTTTTGACAGTTTGCTAATTTTAGTTTGTCTGTGTCCCTTCCCACGTGATTGGCTCCTCCCCGCCCCTCCTCCTCCCTCCTCCTCCTGGAAGATGTTGAAGTAAATCGCAGACATTCTAAATTTTTACCAGTAAACATAGTTAGTGTGTCTCTAAAACATAAACACCCTTGTCTTTTGACACAACCACAAAATCATTGTGCTCTTAAAGAAATAAGCAAGAATTCCTTAAGATCATCTAAAATCCAGTCTGGGTTCAAATTTCCCTAATTGCAAAAAGAAAAAAAAAAAACACCTTTAAATTGAGTAGGTTCAAATCGGGGCCAACAAACTGCATTTGGGGGATAAGCCTCCTCAGGTATGACGATCTCCCTCCGCTTTCCTTCTCTTTCCCTTGTCCTCCTGTTCGTGTTTTGTGGAGGGACTGGGTGAGTTGTAGCCGCGAGGTAGCCGAATGCTTGGCGTTTCCCTCGAGTGAGGGTCAGTTTGGAGAAGAACGATGGGTCTTCTACCACCTGCCTGTAGTGACAAATGAGTTCTTTTCGTTTAAACTGTGATTATGTACATCGATTCTTAAGCATTGGACTAATTTCAGTCAACACTTAGTATTTTCGATGCCCAGTGTGCCCTGTCTTTGGCCAGCAGGCCTTTTTCAAGTTGGTTCCTGAGTTCTTTGGATCCATCACGAACAGTGTTGGATTCCAGGTGTAACAAGAGAGCGTTCAGCTCCCGCAAACGTTTCTCTTCAGAGCCGCGTTCTTTCTAGTGGAAAATGGTGTCTGGTCACCACAACCTGTAGGTTTTTTCCAGGGACAGAGCTAGAACAGAGGCTTTTTTTTTTTTTCTTTTTTTTTACAGTGGAAAAATAAAAATTTGAAACCCTTTCTTTATGGGGTTCACATTGATAAACCGCCAAATCAGCTGGAAGATTACAAGGTTTTTACTTGATTTTACTGTATTTCTCTTCTCTTACTCCGAAAATGTTACTAAAGACGTTATTGTTTATAAATACGTATTTTCCCTTTGTCTTACCACATCTGGAAAATATTCATGTGGTCCTTGTAATACCGAAGGCACGTTCCGAGCAGGTCGTGTTCAAGCACCACGTTTAAAGCATTTCCTCTCCGGGGTTCTAACAGCAAAGCATGACGTACTCAGTGAGGTTCATTTGTCTCCGTTTGCTTTCAGTTTTTCCATGGATCTGATTTGTTTTCTCTTTGGCTTAATGCTTTCCGTTACATTATATAAAACAGTCCCCCAATGTCGAAGTAAGAACAGTGAAACCAGGCGGATTCCCTGTGGATTCTCTCCTGCCCGCCGCAATTGCCCCACGATAGGAACCCATTTTATGGGGTCTTTTCCTCCTCCCGTTGTTTTCAGTGTGAATGTAAGCAGAGCGTATTTGCCTCCTGCTGGGCCCCACCTGAAACACAGGTACAGCCTGCACCTGCTATGGGAGGGTCCCCCGGCCCCCTGGCTGACATCAGGACATTTGGGGCGCTGTTAACACTTCATATTTCCGCTGCTGCTGATGGTAGCCAGACGTGTGTGGGCAACAGCTTCCCCACGGCCCCTCAGGCTGCGAGGGGGTGTCTGTCTTTCTCATCTGTCATTGGGGAGGCCAAGCCTCTTTCCAAAGATTAAGACCTCAGGCGTTTCTTCTTTTTTGCCATTCTGAGCTGTCTGTTTATATCTTTTGCCCTGTATTCTCAGTATGGTTTTTTGCAAACCTTTCCTATGTTACCATGTATCGTTTTGATTTTGCTCGTGGCTTGTGTTTGTTTCCTGTTTGGTTTAGGTTATACAGACTTTTTAACGTAGATTTTATGTGGTCACATTTATCAGTTGTGTCCCTTTTCCTTCTGGACTTTTGAGTCCTTGTCATGTTTGTTTTGGCCGCTCCAAAATCGTAAAGGAGTTTGTTTCCTTTCTGTTCTAGGAATTCCTGTTGCTTCTCTTCTTTCCCTCTGTCTTTTTTCTCCGTTTTTTTCTGTCCGTGTATTCATTTTTGTTTGTCTGGATCCCAGAGGCATTCAGAACCTGTTGATTCTGGGATGCTGTGTAAAGAATGAGTCCTATTTATTTTTCCTATGCGGGTATAACATTGTTCCAAAGTACTTATTGAAAGGTCACCCTTGTCCTGCAGCAGCCCTTTTTTAAAGCATTAGAAATGAGTCCTCCTACCCTGTGCTGTCTGATGGCTGCTGCCCCCGCCTAAGGAGAGGAAAACCCAACAGTGACACTTTTTGTGTTCAGGTGTGTGTGGGGTCCCGGGCTTCCTGCACAGACTGGACCCGTCCTCAGCCCCGAGCTGCATCACAGGGGAGCCCCACGATGCTCGGATGATGTCACCACGTTTCCGTGGGATCCATTCCAGGGAAGCCCAGTGGTTCACTTGCCAGGGGGTATCATAGTGCCATAAAAGTGAAGCTTCCAGGGGGATGGGATTTGGCATCATGGCCACTCGTGATGGTGGCACCTGGGTCGCTGTGGAGTGGATGGAACCTCAGAGGCCACGTGGAGATGTGTGTGACTGAGGAAGTCCCCCTGTGATTCCCAGACAAGGCCCAGCCAGGCCCACTCTGCCTTAAAGGGGCTGCCCCTGTGCGTGGGAGCCGTGCGATCATTCGGCACACTCGGGCCACTAAATTGTGTGTCTGCACCTGTTTTGTTTTGTTTTTTAAGATTTTATTTATTTATTTGAGACAGAGCACGAGCTGGGGGAGAGGCAGAGGGAGAAGCAGACTTCCCACTGAGCAGGGAGCCTGATGTGGGACTCGATCCCAGGACCCTGGGTTCATGACCTGAGCTGAAGGCAGACGCTTCACCGACTGAGCCACCAGACGCCCCATGTCTGCGCCTGTTTAAAAAAACAAAACAAAACATGTTTGTCTTTTCACCACTTCCTGGAATCCTTGTTGGCAAGGTTTCTGTCCTTTCAGGCCTGGAGACGAGGATGAGCATAACCTCTGTCACCTTTCCTCCCACAAACCAGCCCTCCTGCTGGTGTTTGCCCCATGAATAAGCAGGATTTTCTCTCTGGGGTAATCTTCAGTCCTGATGTCAGGGTGGTGGCGTGCTGGAGAAACCGAGAACAGGATAATAGGACCCATTCAGGTGTCATCACAGTGAGGCCAGACTTCCATTAATTCCTGGGCACTTAGGGTGGAAATGTGTTGGGAAAACAAGGTAAATGAAATAATCAATTCCTAATCTTGACTGCTCCCTGCAGAGATAATGAAAGGAAGCCAATTTAGAGAGTCTAGCAATGCAGAGAAAGTGACTGAAAGTCAGCCTTAGCCTCAAATGACATAGGGAGTTAGGAAGAGGGGCCAGGAGGAGACAACGGAGCCTGGAGTCGACCCTGGAGGGGTCTTTGAAATCCCCGGTATCAGGGTGCACTGAAATTGCTGCCCGCCTCCTTCCGCTCTCACCGCCCACAGCCCATCCCACAACCTGGAAGAGAAGGCTCTTTCCAAGGGCTGCTCTAGCTCTGCGGTCCCCCCTGCCAAATACCCTCTGACAGCTCATGTCATCTTCTGCATCATTCCCGGCTCTGTCCCGCACCCTCCCCACCCCGGCCTTGTTCACACTCAGGTCCAGCCCCACCCGCCCCTCTGCAGCCCCCACTCTCCAGCTCTGTGCTGTTGGTGAGCCCAGGGGAGCACACCAGTCCTCCGCTGGGTGGAAGGAAACTTCTTTGTCCAGATTTGAGGTCTTTGCAGCTTTTCCACCCCCCCCCCCATGGCAGGGAGAGGGGTCCTGTCCCAGGGCTAACACATCACCCCAATCAGCACCTTGACAGCACTCACCAGCCGTGGAGGTACCGTCTGTACACACCTCCTCAGATTTTACCCGTGGCCCTGTCGATCCTGGAAGCCAGGGTTCCTCCATGGCTAAGGCTGGCTGTGTGACCCTGGGGAGTTTGCTTAACTTCTCTGCGCCCCACTTCCCCCATCTTGAAATGAGAACAATGACAGGGTCACTGCGGGGACTACACGAGTTGATGAGTGCGCAGAGCCTCACTCGTGCCCCTGAGCCCTGTTGCCCTGTGGACCGCTGTCAGCCCCAGGCATAGGCCCCTCTCTGCTTCCAGAGCCCGCCAGTGAGCACATTTGCAAGAGCTCCCCCCAAACCCAGTCCTTACAGCTTTCCTTCCTGTGCTGGGTTCCAGATTTCTGTCTTTTTTTTTTTTTTTTTTAAGATTTTTATTTATTTATTTGCCAGAGAGAGAGCGAGAATGAGATAGATAGCACACAAGCAGGGGGGAGTGGTGGGCAGAGGCAGAGGGAGAAGCAGACTCCCCGCTGAGCAGTGAGCCAAATGCTGGACTCAATCCCTGGGATCATGACCTGAGCCGAAGGCAGTCACTTCACCCACTGAGCCGCCCAGGGGTCCCCGTGTTCCAGATTTCTTGACCTGGCCGTATCGCCTGGCGGTGCCTGCTTGCTGCTCCGGCTGCTCCGGCTGCCCCGGGGTCACATTCAGCTCCGCATGCACCTGTCTGCAGCAGGAAGTGGCCAGGAGCTACCTAAGGTGACAGGACAGAGAGGGACAGCCCAGCTTTTCCTGTCGGACAGCCTGGCGTCCAGGCAGCTCCTGGTTTTCTGCTTATATATAACCCAGAATGTAACCCAGAATGAATGGGTTGGAATGAAATAAGCCGGAAGGCAGATCTTGAGGTAGACGAACAGGGTGTGCGGCACTGCCCAGGAGAGGGGCGAGACCCCCTGGCCCCTTCGCGGTGCTGCGTGGCAGGCGCCCCACACCTACCCCCCACATGGGGCCCGCCCCACGAGTCCTGGGACTCCGCTCTGCTTGGTGTCTGCCAGAGGGTGTTCAGAAGAACGTGCCTCCTGGGAACGCTGGGACAGAGAGGGGGGTGGTCATGCAGGACTGGAGAACACTGCGCTCCAAGCCTCTAGGTGCCCACAGTGGATATTCCCATTTAAAGGCTCTGAGAAGCCCTGTAGTAAAATAAAACGCCTTTCGCCTTTTTATTTTATTTTTTTTAATTTTTTATTATGATATGTTAGTCACCATACAGTACATCCTTAGTTCTTGATGTAAAGTTCCATGATTCGTTACTTGCGTATAACACCCAGTGCACCACGCAATACGTGCCCTCCGTAATACCCGTCACCGGCCTATCCCAATCCCCCACCCGCCTCCCCTCTGAAGCCCTCGGTTTGTTTCCCAGAGTCCATAGTCTCTCATGGTTCATTTCCCCCTTCTGTTTACCCCCCCTTCATTCTTCCCTTCCTTCTCCTACCGATCTCCCTGCTATCCCTTATGTTCCATAAATGAGTGAAACCATATGATAATTGTCTTTCTCTGGTTGACTTATTTCACTTAGCATAATCTCCTCCAGTCCCGTCCATGTTGCTGCAGATGTTGGGTAATCGTTCTTTCTGATGGCTGAGTAATATTCCATTGTATGTATGGACCACATCTTTTTAATCCATTCGTCTGTTGAAGGGCATCTCGGCTCCTTCCACGATTTAGCTATTGTGGACAATGCTGCTATGAACATTGGGGCGCATATGGCCCTTCTCTTCACTGTGTCTGTATCTTTGGGGTAAATACCCAGTAGTGCAATTGCTGGGTCATAGGGTAGCTCTATTTTTAACTTTTTAAGGGACCTCCACACTGTTTTCCAAAGTGGCTGTACCAACTTGCATGTCTCTTGCCCTGTCAATTTTTGCCATTCTAACTGGCATAAGGTGGTATCTCAGTGTGGTTTTGATTTGAATTTCCCTGATGGCTAATGATTTGGAACATTTTTTCATGTGTCTGTTGGCCATTTGTATGTCTTCATTGGAAAAGTGTCTGTTCATATCTTCTGCCCATTTTTTGATTTGATTATTTGTTTCTCGTGTATTGAGTTTGAGAAGTTCTTTGTAGATCTTGCATACCAGTCTTTTAACTGTAGTGTCATTTGCAAATATCTTCTCCCATTCCTTGGGCTGCCTCTTAGTTTTTTTGACTGTTACCTCTGCTGAGCAGAAGCTTTTTATCTTGATGAAGTCCTACAAGTTCATTTCTCAAAGCACTGGAACAAACAGTCCTTAAATTTGTGTGGAACCAGAAAAGACCCCAAATCACCAAGGAAATGTTGAAAAAGAAAAACAGAGCTGGGGGCATCACATTGCCAGATTTCAAGCTCTACTTCAAAGCTGTGATCACCAAGACAGCATGGTACTGGCACAAAAACAGACACATAGACCAATGGAACAGAATAGAGAGCCCAGAAATGGACCCTCGGCTCTATGAGCAACTAATCTTTGACAAAACAGGAAAAAACATCCCATGGAGAAAAGACAGTCTCTTCAATAAATGGTGCTGGGAAAATTGGACAGCTACATGCAAAAGAATGAAACTTGACCACTCTCTCACACCATACACAAAAATAAACTCCAAATGGATGAAAGACTTCGATGTGACATCTCCAAATGCAAGAGAAAAGATGAACTTGTGGGACTTCATCAAGATAAAAACCTTTCTCCTTTTTAATACAGGCCTTTGCCGTCCTGTTTAGCTGCTTTCCGTCCTGACAGTGGAGTCCGGAAAGGACGGCTGCACTGGTGCTGGTCGGTTGGTTTTCCTAGGGCTAAAGCGGGGCTCTTTGTCACGTGGATTCCGGCTCTGGGGCTTTTCTCTCTTCCTGTCTCAGGTACAGCTGTCTTCGCAGCGAAGGCCGGTTGCGCTCGCGAAAGAGTGAAGATTTCTACTTCTTTGTGCTATTCGGATTTTTATGTACTTTTTAGCCTGAAATATATTCGCATTGTGGGAGAGTTGCCAGCGTCATATTATGCGTTTTCTCAGCTACCCCAGCTGTCAACACTGCGGCCCATTTGCTTTATCATAATCTCCCTCCATCCCTCCCTCCTTTTTTTGTCTGAACCCTTTGGGAGGTAAGTTACAGACAGCATGAGGTCCCTTGTTTCCTGCTTATTTCAGTAGAAAATTTGTGAGAACAAGGACTTCTTTTCCATAACCATGGTATCATTGTAAAAATCAGGAAGTAGGTAGGGGCGCCCGGGTGGCTCCGTGGGTTAAGCATCCGCCTTCGGCTCAGGTCGTGATCTCAGGGTCCTGGGATGGAGTCTGCGTCGGGCTCCCTGCTCAGCGAGGGATTTGCTTCTCCCTCTTCCTCTGCCCCTCCCCCTGCTCAAGATCTGTCTCCCCCCTCTGTTTAATAAATAGGTAAAATAGATCAATTAAATAGATAAAATTTTTTAAAAATTGGGAAGTTTAACATCCATGTGGTTCTGATCTCCAAGGCACACACTTACTCCGGTTTTGCCAGTGGCTCCTATTACGTCCTTCATGGAAAAAGAAAACAACGTCTTAATTCTGAATACTTCTATGGGGACACGTGTCTTTAGCCTTTGTCCTTTGTGGACACTTGTGACACAAAGAAGCCAGTTTTTGCAGAGTGCACCTTGGCGTGGGTGCGTCTGGGTGCTCGGGGATCGGCCGAGTCATCACTTTGCAGGGAGGGACACGGAGTCACCCCTGGCTGGGCAGGGTCGGCGGATTGTCTCGTTCCTGGTGGTGGTGCCTCAAATACCAGCTGGTGACAGTATCGGCGGGGTTCTCCGAAGGACAGTCGCTGTGTTTCCCTTTGTAATAAATAAGTTAGGGGGTGATGGTTTGAGAATGAAAATTCTCTGCCTCTCATCAAATTTCATCCGCTGACATCCGCTCCCATGGACGATCTGCTTATTTGGTGGTAACCCGCGGCCGTTGCCAGACATTCGAGGACCCTTCATCCCTTCCTGTGTGTTTAGCTGCCCTTCTGCTCTAAGGAAGATCCCTTTCTTCTCCTCTCTTAATTTACTTGCTCATTTATTTATAGTATCTGTATATGCTCATGGGTTCCTGTTTTTTCCTCTGGGTTATAATCGATCGCTTCTGATAGTTACTGTGATGCTGCCTCCTGGGTCATGACCCTTTGAGCTCTGAACTTCATGACTTTCCGGCACACACCATTCCCGATGTGTCGTATACTTGCCTGTCCGTGGCCCTGCGTCCTTTCAGTGGAAAATGACGTTCAGAAACCAGTCCACAGGTGCCTCAGATGCCCAGGCATCCTAAACCATCGTGGCTGCAAGCCTGTCTTATCCTCGGGAGCAGGGAAATGCGGGTGTGGGTGAGTGTGTGCATGTGTGCAAATATACAGACACGCATCTCAAGTCTGGACTTTCAAAATGTACGATCAGCTGATTTTTTTCCATTCCCAGGCTATTTCTCCTCCGAGACAGCCAGAGCAATCCAAAGGCTTTTGTGCTCACACTCTGTCATCATCAGAAAATTAAAAATTTCCAGATCTTACCTGTAAGTATTGGTAACTTCTCACTGTGCCCTGTTGTTGTTTCCTGGGTTTATTCTGAATGCAATTTTCAGATCCTAAACTAACCAAACTACAGGTCGTTCAACGTCAGACAGGGCCAAGCTGACCAGGCACATGCCTCCCAGAGTCCCTTGCAAGGTTTGTTCTTTGAAATTGGGAACACACCTCCCAGAATTCACCGTTTGGTTGGGGGGTAACATATACAAAGTTGACATCAGATGTTTCATACAATTGATATATTCTGCGGCTAATAACGTTCCTGAAATGTTTCCTGTGGGACCCAAACCCAGGCCATGTTCTGCCCAAAGAGGGTGGTGAGGTCTTTTCCCCTCAGAGAGCCACTCTGCCCAGTAGCAGAGGAAAGCCCTGGGAGGCCTGCACCTGTTGCACACCGTTGCACCTGGTGTTTCTGAAGCCTGCTTGAGCCCAGGACGTTAGCGTCTCAGGAATCCCGCAGGGACAGGAGGAGGAGCGGGAAGGGAGTGCAGGGCAGCCCGGTTAGCTTTTGTGCTGCCCACACTTCCAGCTGCGTCCCGACGATGCCCTCGCTCTGCCCATGAGGCAGATGGAGGAGCCAAGGCTCTCAGAAGCTTGTCCTGGGCCAGCTTCCCAGACCCCACAGAACATTCTGCGCCAACCTGGGATTCGACCCATTGGGGCGGGGGGGGGGGGGAGGCGCTTCCTTCAGGGTTTGCTCTGTCTGCCCCCGTTATATTGTTGACACAGACGCTCTCCTTCTCAGAGCCTCAAATCAAGTGAAAAGCCGTTTTATGGTGGGTGGAGTGGGTAATGCCATTCTCCCAAATAACCCCAAGTTCTGGAAGCATCAGAAGGATAGTAGCTGGAGGCTTGAGAGCAACAAGACTGGAAAACAACAGGTCCCCTGGTGCCTCTGGCAGTATTTTGGACTTTGGAAGCGGTTCTGAGTTTATTCATCACGAGAGGTTTCAAGCCAACCAGCTCCATGCCTGTGGTGTGGTGCGACTGGCCCCTTCGCACTGCACCGCAGTCCTTGAACTTAACATTCTCTGGGTTCAGACCGGCCTTAGGAATGTTGCTCCTTCTGGAAAGTACCGTGGGGTCCCTCCATTTTGGTGGAAATAGCTACCCAACATGGCAGGACCTGGGAAAGCCCTTTTCCTACCTGCCCTCCCCGGTCCCTTGCAGTGACCCCATTGTCGTGCTCTTTGTCCCCAGGGGTGTGGCCCCTAACTCGGCGTGTGTTCTTGTGTCCCTCTAGTGCGAGGATGACGGGCAGATGTTCTTCAGCCTTGACGACGGGAACACCAAATTCTCCGACCTGATCCAGCTCGTTGACTTTTACCAGCTCAACAAAGGAGTCCTGCCTTGCAAACTGAAGCACCACTGCATCCGAGTGGCCTTGTGACCTCACACTGACTCTTGGCTGAAGACGGGAGGAAGCTGACACTGGAACGGGGACGGGGGGTTGTGCGTTGCCAAGAACACACGTCTGTTCTGCACCCCGGGGCGCAGGGTCCGTCGGTGCCCACCCACCAGGATGGACTCGTGGCTGGACTCACGGAATGATTTGCTGCTGCGGATCCCACGGGACCGCCTCCCTCCGCGCCGGCCAGATCGGGGAGGCGGGAGAGAGCAAACGCAAATCGGAGGAAAAAACTGGATCAATCGTCTTGGCTGGGCCACATAGGAACGAGAACCCAAGACACGTAATTGGAAATGAACTCTTGCCCTGGAATAATCTTGACAATTAAAACTGGTATGTTTACTTTTTTGTATCGATCACTTTTTGCACTCCTTGTTTTCAATATTGCCCTCGGCCCCGGTAGGAGGGGTGCGGCTCTTCCGTGCGCGTGGGGACGCCGGGACCGCGGCGAGGGGGCAGACTCCAGAGACTGAATCCGGGCCCCCAGGTGTTTCCAGAGGGTGGTGCCCACCCTGTGCAGGTGACCGGAGGCGGCTTTGGCTCCCAGGTAACAAACCACCCCCAGCCTTCCCCAGAATACTTGATGAGCTTTTTTTGTTTTAAATAAAAGGTGTCACCTGTGGTAGTCATTGGGCCCGTGGTGTGGACACAGGCACCCACGTCTGCCAATCACTGCCGTGTGCACAGATGTCCCCTACACCCATTGCGCGTGTGTCCTTCACAGTTCCAGAGGTCCGGGTGCTCTGAAAAGCTCGCTGGCCCACTGCACAGCAGGGCTGAGTGACCTCACCTCTAGCTGGACGTGGAGAGTGTCCCTGGGGACCCCTCCCCCCGGCGCCCAGTGTCCACCGCTCCCTCTCAGCCTGTTCTAGAAAGATCACTGCCTTACCCCCCACCCCCACGGTAGCTTGGGGCCTTTCCTGGCTGTTGTTCCTCTCGGGGTTAAAGGATCTAAAAGGAAAACAGGACCTGCTTGGCTGCCAGTGGTAGCCGGTGGGTTTCCATGGTGATAAAGACGTAAACATTGGAAAGGGCACGTCTGCAGCCCGGCACGGAAAGGTCCTCGCTTGATGACCTCCGTCCTGCTGAAAAGCCCCACGAGCCAGCCCAGGCGGAGCCCCCCTCGGCGGGCTGGCACGCAGAAGTACCTCACGACCATTGTGGGCATTGGAGAGTCTGGTCAAGACAGCACTGCTTCCCCCTCGGGGGCTGAGTCACACGGTGGCTGGACTGTGCCCCCCACCCCCTCTGCCCCGTCCCCTTAGTTGAGTCATCCGGTGTGACAGGGCCACAGCTTTACCTGCGGTCTGTGCAAAGCAGAAAGGTCTCCCCTGACAGGCCTGGGAGATCAGTCACCACACAGGACTGGCCCCCCGGGTGCCTGACTCTGCCCCACCGCTGTGCCCCCCACGAGCTCACGCCCAGGTGGGACCCACGGGACCTGCCTCGGTGGCACCGCTGTGCTCTAAGACCTCGAGGGTGTAGAAACACTGTATTGTAGTTTACAGTCCTCACTCTGCTTGTTTTCCACAAAATGTCTACTTACACAAGTGCAGAATTTTTAGTAAAACGTTTTTAACCGTAAACGCTCAGTCGCGTTTTCTTCCTTTCGTAGCCAGTTCATCTTTCAGACCGCCGACGGTCGGCTGACTCCCGAGGCCTGCCTGGCCACAAGCTTCCAGGGCGCTCCCCCTCGGACCGGTGTTTCGGTTACACTGTTAGACATTTTTCTCTTCACTGGTTGGAAGTAGAACCTGAAAGCAGTTCGACTTCTCTCTTTCTCTGTGCGTAGACCAGTAGGATGAGACTCTCACGTCCCCTCCGCTAGACAGCACCCCCAGCATCTCGTATTTATACACATGCATTTTATTTAAAAGGAGCTTGAAAGCGGGACTCTGACTCATGGTCTGTGTGTTGCTGGTTTGACGTCTTCTGTACCTTCTGGCCGCGGTGAAATGCCGGGTGGAGGGTGGGAGGCCCTGTGCCTGGTGGCCGGAAATTCCACCGGAAAGCAGCCAGCCCCTCGAGGATACGGGCGCCCGGCCCAGCCAACCAGGGGCAGAAGGACGTTCGACTTTTATTTTTGTATTTAAATGACATGAATGTAAATGGAACAGCTCAGGGTCGTTTTGGAGCCTGTTGACTTTCTCTCTCTCTGTCTCTCTCTCTGTGCCTGTGATTTTCTTTTCTAAAAGGAAAACCCCACGTAGCAGCCTGGACTTAGTTGGGAAGGATACCCAACGCTTTGGGTATTGGTGTTGAAATAGGTGAGCTCTGTTACCTTAGGTCTTTGAGTTCCAGAACGTTGTATTCGCTAAACTTGGAGAAATATGTGCCTCAGTCTAGCTGTTTTGTCTTCTCTTTTCTGCACTTCATACCTGACGGTTTGACCAGTTGGCACACCTGTCCGGGGCAGGACCTGCTCGTGGCGGATCGTGATGTCACCGGGCAAGTGCGCGGTGACTGTAAAACGGCCTGACGGATAAACAGTTTCAGGGAATGCAGATGGTATTACGAGACAAAACCCTTATTCCACGTGCTTTTCCCCTTTCTGTACATAGCTCTTCGGCTCGTGAACCTAATTGTATACTTTCAGGTATTTTTGTACAAATGAGAGACTGATGTTCTGTTTCTGGTAATTAGAAATAAACATTACTACCGTGTTCTTCATTTTCCACGCTCGTGTGTCTGTTGCTGTATTTTGGAACACTCCAGCAGGCCCGCCCCCGAAAACTTTGAGGATAGTGTAGGATAGCAACAGTGCGTTTCTTTGCACTGGTTAGACACTAGTTGAAAAGGAGTTGACGCGTGACATGCGGGCCGGGTGGCTCCGTGTCGCTGCCTGGATGGCCTCAGCGGCCTCTTCTGCCCACACCCCCACCGCAGAGTGTTTCAGAGGTAGCCAATCTCCACTCAGGTTTCACAAACACCTCAAGGAACTCTTATAAAAGTTTGCATTTGAGAAATCCAGTGCATTGTGGGTGCTGCAGTGGGACCACGACAGTGGGTCAGATCCGGGTTTTCTAGTCAAACTGACAGGAGGAAGGAGAGAATGGACGCCCCGTGTCTCTGCTTCCCCAGGACCTCACCAGAGAGCCTGACTCTTCTCCTTGCCTCTGGTCACACACACCTTCCAGACAAAATTCCCATAATGATACATTAATTGGCGATAGAACGTTGTTCCCGTGGTGGTTCTATTGCAAATTACCACAGTGTCATTTTGGGCAATTATGGAATTTTGTTCTTTGAAAGAAGAGTGATGACCACTTCTCTCAGAAAATAAAAACCCCGTGGTAACCACACACTCAAGCCCACGCACGTGCCAAGTGTCTGCAGGAGCTGGAGCAGAGGGTGCCCAGGGCGGCCCTGAGTCCAGCTGGGAGATTGGCATGTGAAGGATGAGCGTGAAGGTGACCAGAGGCAGACGGACAGCACGGCCTTCTCTAGGTGGGCGCTGTCCGATACCACCAGGCACACACACCTGTTTAAATGTAAATTTTAATCAATAAAAATAAAATGAAAAATTTAAGTTCAGATTGCACTAGCTACATTTTTAAGGGCTCAACAGCCACAAGTGGCTAGCGTCCACCACGATCGACGGTGCGGACATAAAACACTTCCAACACGGCAGAAAGTTCTGTGGGACAGCGCTGCTCTGGGTGACGGACCGCGAATGCCTACGTCACGGAAGTGGATGAGCTCGAGGAGGGTCCGTCTCTTGTGTCTGGTTGGTGCTGTCAGTGGGCAAAGCTCAGCCTCAGACCCAAGGTGAAGGGTACCCCCCGCTGAAGTCACACCTGTGCCCCCCCCAGGTAAGACACACTAGCTTCCTTTTTGCACGACAGAAGGACACTGTGCACTGCCTTCGTTTCCTTTGGCCCAGCCTGCTTCCCAGTTACAATGGAATGAGTGGTTTCACATCAGACACGCGTCTTGTGTATAAAACAGCTGTGTCTGTGTAGCCCGTCCTCCAGCCCCTGACATAGAGGACGCTTCCCGATCTGACAGCGACCTGCTCCATGAGCAGATTTCCTGGACCGAGCCCGAGTGGGAAGGGTCCATTTTCTATTGCCCAGATTCGTGCCATTAGTGATTCTCTCTCCAGACGGTGTAGCTTTAGTATCTAAATATACAGTGTGTGTTTGCACACAAGGGCCCTGCGTGTAAGCAGGCACCGCATCAGTCCTCATCGAAGACACAGCCACCTCGTTCCCTGCAGGAGTAAGAACAGGCCATGCACTGCTTCTTGAGAGATGGTTTTGTATGAGCGATCGCACTGGAAACAGGGCTCATTCTTGATGCGTTTCTATGATTTAAACCTGACCCCCACAGAACACTGTTCGTGAGCTACGGCGGGCGTCACGAGGAGAGCACTGTGGGCTTCTCCCAGACAACCAGCAGTATGCCCGAGTATTTCACTTTGTGGGCTCTTTTTTAATTAGAGGGAGGGGACTCGCATTATTTTTTATTTCGTGCCAAAAGTGAAGTGGCCTTCATGTCTTGTTACTACACTATTTTCAGTTTTACATAGAATCTGACGGTGCTGTATTTCTGAGCTGGTTGAGATGTTTTCCTATGGTGATTGGGACATAGATGACCTACCTCAGGGCCGTCTGAGTCCTGCTGTGAAATTAGGCTCCGCAACCTGAGCCAGACTTGCTTTCTGACCCTTCCCTCCCAAATAGGTACCTTCAGGATGACTCCACACGGATGTCTTCCTGGCCTCACTCCGGAGTGTCTGATCAGTGAGGACAGAAGGTGCCATGGGACCCGGCCCCACGTGACTCGGGGTGCCTCCTACTGGGGAGCAGAATTCTAGAGGCTGTCAAGGGAGCAGGCCTGTGCCCTCGGCCACATTTCAGTGGCATAACTTGGAGAACCATGTGACACACCTGTGAAGGGACGTGATGGATTCAACCCACCCACTCATCAGAGTCACATTGGGAGCTTTGAGGCTACACATCTCCAGGCCCCTCTTAAGCTTTTGGAATTCAAGTCTTTGACATGGCGATACAATGCTTGCTCACAGGCCCCTGCAGGTGGGTGAGGTCATCTCCAGCTCAGCATGGTTCCCGAGATTTATGGTGCATGCATCTGCTCTATTTTTATCCTTCCCCAACCCTTCAGGAACTTGCTGAGCTTCTAAGTGGAGAGCTATTGGTGGGCTGTTGGGAAAGGCTGAGGCTTAAAATAGAAGTCCTTGAAGCTGCCCCCGGGAGCACCTGTGGGAGCACCCCTGGGAGCACAGGACCGGCACAACTGTAAAGGCTTTAGGGAGGCTCTGGCCCTGGCAGGACGCAGGCAGCCTCCAGCCCATGCTGCCACTGATGGGCCCCGTTCGGCCCCCCGGTGCAGTGCCAGAGGTCCCCGTGCTGTCACCCCCACCTGGGCACACCAGGCTGCTCACTCTCCCCGCTGGGTGGGGCTGGTTCAGGTGTGCACAGCCAGGTCATGTGCAGTGAGGCCTGGACTCCGTCTCCCGCTTCTCCAACGGGGCTCTGTCCACTCTGTAAGGTTGTCATCTGCACTGTCACCCACAGAGCCCATCAGGGGCCTAACATAGCAGAGATGGGGCTTCCCACCAAGGCTCTGGGCAGGCATCAGCCCCTTGCCAACCTGAGCCCCCGGGGGCACCCTCCCATCCTGCCCTCTGCTAGCCTCAGCCATCTGTCCCCTCTGGAAGACAGGCTACCCACACCGACTCTGTCCACCTCCCAGGAGAGGCTCAGGTTCAAACAGGAAGGGCCACCTGTAGCGCAGTACCTGGACCGTCCTTTGTGTGCAAGTAGAGGAGCGGATCCCTCTATCTGGTCAGCTGTCAGAGCCACAGAAGAGCACTGGGCCGCGGGTCCCCATGCAGGGGTGCATCGCCACCCTCAGGACCCACTGGCGTGCCAGGCCCTCTCCTGAGCTGGAAATAATACTGGAAACGGAAGCAAGAAACTCATGGAAGGAAAACCACAGATAGCTAGGAACACGTGACTCTCGTTTTTTTAATTCAATAAAAAATAAACATAGGAGTGGCCCATCCTAGTGGCCTTCTCGACCTTTTTTGCCCATTGTTTCATCCTCCGTTTAAGATTTTACAAATCTTGACCAATTTTATTTCGATGAAAAGAGAGTATCCGTAGTGGCTTTTGAAGCTTGATGACGACCTACGGTAAGAAACACATTTCTACTGTGACGCCGTGCACATTATACACACGAGTAATGGAAACAAGAGTTTCAGAAAATAGTATCGCCCTTACCAGGTGCAATGCCCCTGTTGCCTCTTTGATTCTACTCCAATTTTTAAAATGCTGGTCAGGACACCTTCACAACCAATTTCTTGATCCAACAGTGCTTTGAGAAACTGAGTTGCAGTAGCACAAATTGGGGAATTCATAGCACCCAAATCCAAGTCCACTGTAAAGCTATAGCGATTCAAGACTGTGTGTTTTTTTTAAAAGATTTTATTTATTTATTAGAGAGAGAACGAGTGTGGGGAAGGGCGGAGGGAGAAGCAGCTTGCCCGCTGAGCAGGGAGCGTGACGTGGAGCTCGATCCCAGGACCCTGAGATCATGATCTGAGCAGAAGGTAGACGCTTCACCGACTGAGCCACCCAGGCGCCCCAAGACTGTGTATTAATGCAGTGCCTGGGTGGCTCAGTTGGTGAAGTGTCCAACTCTTGTTTTCAGCTCAGGTCATGATCTCAGGGTCCTGAGATCAAGCCCTGCATCAGGCTCCAAGCTCAGCAGGGAGTCTGCTTGAGATTCTCTCTCTCCCTCTCCCTCTGCCCCTCCCCCTACTCATGTGCACGCTCACTCGCGCTTGCTCTCTCTCTCAAAAAAACAAACAAAACTGTGTATTATTGGTGAAAGAACCGATCCATGGAACACAACAGAGAGCCAGGAGCAGACCCCCACCGGTATATTCAGCTGATCTTTGACAAAGAGTGAAGGCAACCCAGTGGAGCAAAGACAGTCTCTTCAGCTATTCATGGGGGATCCACCGAAGGTCTGCATGCAAAACAATGAATCTAGACACTGACCTCACAGCCTTCACAGACACTAACTCCAAGTGGACCACAGACCTGAATGTAAAATGCAAAACTATAAAATCCCTGGCAGCTAACAGAGGAGAAAATCTAGATGAATATAAGATGTGGTGATGACTTCCTAGCCACAGCAGCAAAGGCCCGATCTGAGAAAGTGAGAATTGACAAGCTGGACTTCACCGAAATTTAAACAACAACAACAACAACTACAACACTTCTGCTCTTTGGAAAACACAGAATCTTCTCACTATGCCCTAAGCTACGGGGCTTTTCCAGAAAAATCTGACATTGGTCCTGATGGTATGACTCTTCCTATTAGGGAGTCGCCTGGGACCCAAGCAACTATATATAACTCTAACTGGAAAGGCCAAATATTAGGAATGAGCAGCATTGTCCACAATAGCTAAATCGTGGGAGGAGCCAAGATGCCCTTCAACAGATGACTGGATTAAGAAAATGTGGTCCATATATACAATGGAATATTACTCAGCCATCAGAAGTGATGAATACCCAACATTTGCTGCAACATGGATGGCACTGGAGGAGATAGTGAAATAAGTCAAGCAGAGAAAGATAATTATCATTACGGTTTCACTCATTTATGGAACATAAGAAATAGGAAGATTGGTATGAGAGGAAAGGGAAGAATGAAGGGGGGTAAACAGAAGGGGGAATGAACCATGAGAGACTATGGACTCTGAGAAACAAACTGAGGGCCTCAGAGGGGAGGGGGTGGGGGAATGGGATAGACTGGTGATGGGTAGTAAGGAGGGCACGTATTGCATGGTGCACTGGGTGTTATATGCAACTAATGAATCATGGAACTTTACATCAAAAACTAGGGATGTACTGTATGGTGACTAACATAACATAATAAAAAATATTATTATAAAAAAAAGAGAGAGAGAGAAACTGCATCAGCCTTGGAGATCGCCCACTGGGGATCTATGTGGGCCAGCTGCTCTGTCTCATCAGGAGGCAGCAGGGGCCATGTGGTCTCTGTGGCTCAGACACTCCTGGGCTTGGAATTCCATGGTCAGGTTTCCAACCACTCATGCGGGAGCATCAGTGTGTCTCAGGAACACCAGAGTTGTCCAAATGGACATTCATGCCGGTTCCATCTGGAGGCAGGAGATAGAAAAACACCTCGTGGCATCGTGGCTGCTGTGAAGAAATATGGATGAACTTAACTGAGTACTAGAAGGTTCTTGTTGGGGTGGAATCAGTCCCTGGTGTTGGCTGGGAGATCTAGGGGTCTGGGGTCCCTGCCATATGCAGCTCTTGGCAACGACGACGGTGCCACATCAGCCACCAGACCAGGCCCTCCAGCTACAGGCAGGCATGTCCTCTGCCAACACACACTCCGGCTGGTTATTTTATGCTCCCTTGCCAGGCAACCCTTCCTTTGACAGACACCTTTCTTGGGACGTGTGTTTTCTTTCAACAAGTCAGGGAAACATCCTGTGTTTCTGCTCCACAATCTCAAAGCACACACATTCTGTGAACCTTCATGGGCGCAGAATGGTTTAGAAGGTGGAGCCAGTATAGCATCTTCTCAGGAGTTCTTACTGGGGGCTCAGCTGGGACTATGGAAAGTATCAAGTCTCGACAAAGCAGAGATATGGAAATCCACATACATGACTCCAGACCAGATGCTGTGGCTTTGAAACTCAGTGGAACTGTGCAGTGTAGATGGGACTTGCAACTCACTTGGAGGGGGCTAGCTCCCTGAGTCGATTTACAGGGTACATGCAGACCCCACTCCATCAGTGAGGTCTGGGTGTCTACAGATAACAACACCCGAACACGTTCTTCAGCTCCAAGCTGCATCAAGTTCAAAATGTATTCTCTTGGGAAGCATGAGTTCAAGTGAGATGATGAAAAGTACCTAACATTTACATTCTTGGCATCAACGGGCATTCAAAGCTGACATGCAAACACAGTACTTTGCTGAGACAGATAAAAGCTGTCCATCATTTATCACTTCTTGAGCATACAGTTGCCAGTTCCCATGACTCTGCCATGGGCTGTCCCTGGTCACCTGCGCTGGCTCTGCCCATGTTCATTCAGGGAAATGAACACCCCTGCCAGGGGAACATGTTGTCCCAGCTCCCAGAGTCCTGAAGTCATGTTCCTCCAGGTGCCCACAGTATGGACTGGCTTAAAAAACGTGCCCTGTGCTGGCTTCCTCCCATCTCTGTCTTACTTCCCTATCCCTCCCTGGGTTTTCTGTGGTCACAAACAAAACAAACGACTTGCGCTTGAATCTTTGTCTCAGGATTAGCTCTGGAGGGAACCCAGACAAAGATGGGGACAGGACTGGAGTTAGGCAGCAACATTCTGGATGGGAAGACTTCCTTTAACATTACACATTAATGTTTTTCCAGCCCAAACCTCACCGCGATTTTTTAATGTACCAACAAATGATTTGAATGTTTCTCTTGAAACAGAAATATGTGAAAGTAGCAAGGATTTTTTTTTTTTAAGAGAAAACTGCGGGAACTCTTGCTCTTCCAAGTATCCTAGTTCCGTGTAAAGTGATAACGTTTACATAATGAAGCACTGACATAAAAATGGATGGGCGATTCAGTAGAAAAACCACAAGCTAAAGAAATAGCAAGATGAGAGGCGGACTTTTGTTCCATAATGTTGGGAGAACTGGTTTACCAGTTGGGGGGATACGTTAGAACCCTACTCTCTGCGTCACTCCGATATAAATTCCAGAGGGAATGAAGATCTAAGAATAAAAAAATATAAGTGTATACTACAGAGAAATAGGGGTCCATGTGCCTACAGTCACGAGTGGAGGAGACACCAAATCTGATACCAAAGAACCCAGAAGAACAGAGTTGGGATCCCCAGATTTGAACAGCCCCAGAGTGAAAACTCCAAACATCAAGAAACAGAAATCACAGTCAAGCTGGGGGAAGGATATTGGTTGTGATGAAGCATGATTATGATGCGTTGTCAAGTGGGGAAAAGCAGATGGCAAATAGAATATACAGGTTTATTGCCAGATGGTTAACACATTTGTAGGCACTGGAAACCTCTCGAAGGTCAATGTTGACAGCCAGTGTTAACTGTGGCACTCTCTCCTGGATAGAATTATAGAGGAACATTTTAACTGTTGTTCTTCAGAAGCTTTATCATGTTTCCTCAAGGAATGTGTGTCAGTTTGGGGACACTCTTAGATGGGATCTTTTCTGAGAGCTAATGTGTCTTGTGCATCCAGAGATGGACATGTGCTTGAGTGCACGGAGATGGGTAGAACGTCCTTAGAACACAAGATGTTCTGCCAACTGGTTCAACTAAAACATACATCTGAAGAAAGGTATCAGTCAAGGGAAGGGACGGTGTTCCATGAAAGAAAGTATGTGCAAGACGACCTCCCAAAGCCGAAGGAGCCATGAGACCGAAGGAAAAGGCCAACCAGTCCAGTCTGATAAGGAGTGGTCTAAGAAGGAGACTTCCAGACAGGAGCTTGTCTTGGGCAGCCAGCTGCAAGATGAGTGGATCTCCATAGCCCACCTCCTGAAAGACTGGCTTTTAGAGCCCTAGAGGCTGGGGTTCTGCTGAGGGACCCCTGGGAGGAGATGTTGGAGGATAGGTGTAAGTGGTAGTCATATCTCCAGAGCAGATCACAGACGTTATGTCCCAAGGGGGTACTCAAGTGTTACTACTTATGTGGTTAAATAAAAAGAAGAATACGGTGCCGTCTATGCCCAAGAAGACTTCAGGTGACAGAGTGGTCGCCATGGCATTTCTGTCCAAGATGGTGTCAGGCCGGTTGGCCAAGTAGGCCAGCAGGGAGGCACAAAATAAACCCTCCAGGGGTTTGTGTTGGCAGACGCACACCTGCAGGGAAGGGGGTGCCCTGACGTCATCCAACTATGACCCTGGGCTGACCCCATTTCAACAAGAATTTTCTGCTTTTCTCTTAAATTCCTTTGCACCTTTGTCTCCTGGCAGGGAAATTGTTGGGCAAAAGGACATTACCAGGTCTCTTTCTTCTTTTGTAAATTGTACACTCATGCACTCCATTCTCTCGCACACTCTCTCTGGGTGATTTTATCCAGTCTTATTGCTTTACACACCATCTAAACACTTGACATTCATAACTTCATTTCCTGTCCAGACCTCTTTTGTGAGCTGCAGACTCCTATATGGAAAAGTCCACTGGACATCTCCACCGAATGATACGTGTGTGTGATACCCACAATTTAATTCCCCAACTCTTAGTCTCCTTCATCCCCTGACCCAAAGTGTCCCTCCCTGAGCTCTTCTTCTCAATCCATGATGATGACTATCCCCCCAGTGGCCTCATATCCCTTAAGTCATCATGATTCCCTGCTCATCCTCTTCCAGCAACCCTGACACCCACGCACTCACATGCACACATGCACACCTACACAGACACACACACATGCATGCACACATGCACGCATGCACACACACAACTCCTTTCCCTCCCCCAGCCCATCCAAAACTCCCATCATGTTCCTTAGATTCCTGCTCTTTCCTGCAAATCAGGAGAGTAGAGACAATTTACTCTTGTCACCCGCTGACCCATTTTCCAAGGGCCAGAGTGATCTTAATGAAGACATACAGAAGCTCAGGTCAGGCTTTCTGAAAACACTTCAATGCCTTCCACTGCAGTTGGAGGAAATACAAATTAGGAACCGTGGCTCAAAAGACCCCCTGCTTTGTACAGACCTTGTGGGGGGTAGACTTCTTTCAGGGTTTGCAATGGTCTTTCTAGCCTCACTGCCTTCACAGATGCCATTCCCCATAGGGTGCCCTTCCCTTGCCCCTCCCTTGCCCCTCCACTATGAGGACAATTACTTCTTTGGGGTCAGCTGATGTCAGGCAGCACATGGAGGATTAGTATGTGTGCCTGTAGGGCTGACTTGCTCCTCCTTCTCCTTTCTTTCCTCCAGTGGCTCTTGGAGAGGTTTAGAGTCTCCTCACTGTCATTCTTCTTCCATCCAGGGTCCCAGTCCTAACCATGAATCCTGGGTCCCCACCCCACCCCCGGCCTATCCAGGCCCCCAGGGGGCAGAACACAGAGAGCTCTTCCCTCCTCCAGCCTGTGACTAGTGCCTCAGGCCATGGCCATTCTGTGCTCCCTGTCTGTGCCCAGTCCTTCCATGAATGGCCTGAACACGGCCTCACGCCCCCTCTGCCCTTTGTACCTGCCGAGGCCCAAGCTCAGAGCAGCTGCAGGTGCACCAGAGAGGCCAACGCCCGCCACCCCCCACCGCTCCCTGCAAACCTCTCTGCATGTTCTCAGTGACCCCTCTCAGCCGAGCTTTATGCCCCGATAAAATTCTCTCAACTGTGTTTTCTTCTGTAAATCTGTCAAAATCTCGTCCACAGTATTGTTCTCTTAACCATCATTTCAGTGGTGGGGGAAGGAAGAGCTAGTGCCTGCAGGCTCAGTCGGCGGCTGTGGAGAAGGCTTCCCATGGTGCGAGGTGGGAATTTATGGGAGGATCTAATGAGGCTGAAAAATTGAAACTGGGGCTGTTTGGGGGAAATGTGGGAATCTGGTGTCTGTCCAGTGGTAAGAAAAATCCACACTGCAGGGACTGTAGATGAAACGAACTGGCTTTGAAGAATGAGCTTTTCCCTATAGGTTTCTCCAGATTTCCTTGACCTTTAATCACGAGCAGAAATTAATGTTTAACCAGCCCAGGAGGCTGGCAAAGCAAGGAGAGGAAGCCATCTGGATGTCAAGCTACAAAGAGGGACCTGTCTGAACACTGCTTGGCCACGTTTTCCTCAACCCCCAGAGTCAGCGAGTCTCCTGAAGGAGAAAAGACTCAGAAGGAAGTAGGATTCCCAGCAAGTAAGTCCCTGGCTTCATACTTAATCAGATGATTATTGTTGGAAACTGCAACCTTGACTCTCGGTCCCAAGGTACTGAACGTTTGCTTAACGTTAGGTCACCTGAGGACTGGACTTCGCCACTGGTCAGGTGCTGTTAGTTAGGGCTGTCAGGGCCATGGGGGGACTGACCCTAGGTGTTCACATGCACACAGTCCTGTGTGCAGCTCGTGTGTGGCCAGGTAGATGCTGGGGAGGATTTCCTTTCTGTCACTCAAGAGCCAAGGCAGGACAGACATGGGCATGTCTTGTCCTTACCACTCGCTTCCACTGGGGTCTTGGGTCCTTTCTTCCCCTCAGTCTCTGTTTCTTCCTCTCTGAGATGGGGATTTTTCTAACACCCACCTTGTCAGGTAATTGTGAGGATTCAATCTCATAATGTCCAGAAAATATCAGGCACTTGGAAGATGTTAGAGAAATGGTGACTCTTCCCTTTCCTGTAACATCCGGAGTCTCAAAGGAAAATCCAGAGTCTACCTGTGCACTGTGATCAGAGGAGAACTGAAGGGTCTCCCCTGCCAACTTGCCTTGCTGATTACAGTCCCATCAGAAGATACCATTCTTGAGAAGATCATTGCTTCTCCATCAGGCTGAAGTTAAAACAAATGTTTCTGAGTGTTTAGTGTGTGCTGGGATTCACCTTCGTCATCTTTCACATATCCTCATTGGACACACGAGAAACTGAGTCAGGGGAGGTGAGGAGGACAGTCGTACGAGGCCTCCTGGTGTGCAGCCACGAAATTAGCACTTGGGTGTTGTTATGGCACAGCCTGGCTCCGGCTACCCTGCCCTCCTGGGAAAGCAGTTTATTTTTAAGGCACTTACCCTGTGCCAGGCACAACAGTGGTCACATGAACCCCTCGGACAGCAGGGAGTGGGGTCTGGAGGGACAGGACCGGAGATGCAGGACTGTTGGCGGGAGGGGGATGGGAAGTGTGGAGGTGAGGAATGTCAAGGCATGGCCGGAAGGTGGCAAGTGCAGGACTGGACACAGGCTCGAAGGCTCTGGGCTTCCAAGGTGGCCTGAGGGCACAGCAGGCATTATCTAGATGCACAGCCTGGGGGCCCAGTGCTCCCAGTTCTGAGGTCCCTTATTAGAGCACGCTGAACCCCTGTGGCAGTCTGCCCTGCTCTCAGTCAGCCTGGCAACCCGGGGTGTTGGGTCCAGGAGGTGACAAGTGGTCCTCTTATTGCTGGGGTAAGTCATTCCAGGGTTCAGCCTTGCTCTTGCTCTTAGCGCTTGGCTGCATGGAAGTGTGGGATAGAGAGGAACCCTAGAACTCTCACTCAGGACGTCCTCACCGAGTGGATAGATGGCATTTTGGAACCAGGAACATGTTGGTGCTGCTTAAAATTTAAATCATGACTTCCAGACTTGTAAAAACCACTAAATAACACGTGAAGAAATACGGCCATCTGCACGGGGTGCCATCCCTGAGCTTCACTGCACCCCAGCCTCCAGCGGCAGGAGAGAGGCTCAAGGCTGCTGATCATAGCTAAGACTGGTGAAGAACAGCAGTGTGTTCACATTTAACAAGGTCATTAATAAGTGATCTATGAAAGTAGTTTATGGCTACATAAAATGATAAAAGGTTCAGTCCACCAAGAAGATGATCAGCTCTAGACAGGTAGCAGCCTAGGGGAAGAATAGAAATACACCTTAAATATAGTAAGCAAATCTTGGCACAATTGTGGGGAGACATCTTCAAACTCACCATCATAAGGGAAATGTTCAACACGTCATCAGCAATGATAGTAAGCTGGGTGATTGATCAAGGGAACAAAAATACTAGATTTGGAAAATTTCAATAAGTAACCACTTTGGTGTATTGGACATAAATAGAACCCCTCACCGAAGAGCTAGAAAAGATGCTTTCTTCTCAAACACACATGAAATGTGACAAAAACCGAGCACGTAATAGGCCATCGCCTAAATCTCAACACCTGTCAAAGAAGCACTATCATACCAGCGAGTCCTCTCAGTCCAATTCAGCTCAGTTCAATTCCATTCAATTCAGTTCAGTTCAGTTCAAATTTTTTTTAAAAATAAAAATTGCTATATATGTCTGGAGTTTTTCTGAAGGGCTACCACATAACTGATGCATCAAGGAAAAAATATAATGGAAATGAAATAATACTCAGAAATAAATGCTTGTTTTAAGCTTGAGATATGCCTTGGAAGCAGTACATAGAAGAAAGCATGTTTTAAAGGCTAATATTAGAAAGTGAAAAAGGACAGAAATTGAGACATTCAACTAAAGGTGCTAGAAAAATAAGAGAATGAGGATAACTGAATGCAGGCAATAATAAGATTAAGAGGAAAAATTAATGAAAAAGAAAATAAAGGTAGATAAGGGCAGATCAACAAAGCCAAAAGTTTTTCTTTTTTAAAACTAATAAACTAGAAATAGTTCTGGGGCATCTGGGTGGCTCGGTTGGTTAAGCATCCAACTCTTGATCTCAGCTCAGGTCTTGATCTCAATACTAACTAAAGACAAGAAGAGGGGAAAATAAATAATATTGTAAGAAGAGGGGACATTATTATAGGGGCGCCTGGGTGACTCAGTCAATTAAGTGTCCAAACTCTTGGTTTCGGCTCGGGTCATGATCTCAAGGTCATGAGATCAAGCCCCTCATCAGGCTCCACACTCAGCGGGGAGTCTGCTTGGGATTCTCTCTCTCACTCTCCCTCTGTCCCTCCTGCTCATGTACTGTCTCTCTCTAAAATAAAATTAAAAGATAAATCTTAAAAAAAAGGGGGGACATCATTATAGATTCAACCAAGCAAAATGATAATGAGTATATTATTAAAGCAAACAAACCTTTGTCATTAAATGTAAAAATTTTTAATTACATTACATTTACATTTGAAATAACACCAACGGGAAATAGAAATCCTACTGAATGGTCCTGAATAATAAAGAAATTGATTTGTTAAAAGTATTTCCTCAAACATGGGAGGAGGGACAAATGATTTTTTATGTATGATTTGTCACACTTTGTCAGTGATTGGTTAATTCTAAATTTCAAAATTATGCAAACTGCTTCAGAGAATTAAAAAAGAAGGGTTTATCCCCAATCTATGAGATCACAGAATCTGACTCTAAAACTAGAGAAAATCCATAGTAGCAAGAAAAATTATAATTTTATTCATGAGAAGGAAGTAAAAAATTCTATGCAAGTGGTCAACACACCATAGTTTTATACCTAGAAAAAAAGGATATTTGAGAATTAGAAAATGTGCTAATGACATTCATCATATTAATAATTTAGAGAAGGAAACTATATGATTTTCTCTTTTGATGCAGAAAATACTTTGATAAAATTAAACATCAATTTATTATAAAAGTAGGAACAGAAGAAATCTTCTAATAAAAGATTTTAAAAAAAAACCCTGTTATTAATAGTGAAATGTTAGAAGCATTCTTTTTATTCTTTTATATTTTTATTTATTTTTTATAATAATTTTTTATTATGTTAGTCACCATACAGTACATCCCTAGTTTTTGATGTAAAGTTTCATGATTCATTACTTGCGTATAACACCCAGTGCTCCATGCAATATGTGCCCTCCTTACTACCCATCACCGACCTATCCCAATCCCCCAACCCCCTCCCCTCTGAAGCCCTCAGTTTGTTTCCCAGAGTCCATAGTCTCTCGTGGTTCATTCCCCCTTCTGTTTACCCCCCCCCTTCATTCTTCCCTTCCTTCTCCTACCGATCTTTCTGCTATTTCTTATGTTCCATAAATGCATTCTTTTTAAAGTCAACAAGATGAAGATGTTCACAACTGCTTCTGTTCAACAATGTCACGGAGGCCTTAGAACAGTACAAGGCACATATGGAATCCTTTTCCTTTTTTTTATCTGTAAGGATTTATTTGTTTGAGAGAGAGAGCTAGCAGGGCAGGAGAGGTGGGGGAAGAAAGAAGAGAATCCCAAGCAGAATCTGTTCTGAGTGTGGAGCAGACATGGGGCTCGATCTCGTGACCCTAAGATCATGACCAGAGCTGAAACCAAGAGTGGGACACTCAACCAACTAAACCAGCCAGGTGCCCCAGAACACATATTCTTAATAGTAATGTAGTGTCATTTGTCAATCTTTTATGGTTAACTGATTGAGTGAATCGTGAAGAAATCCTTCCTGCTCAATGTCATAAAAATGCGTGTCTGTTGTCCTAAAAAGTTTGCCTTTCACAGTGAAGGATTTAATCTATCAGAAGTTTATTTTTGTATATGAATTGAGAAACAGGTTTAACTTCACTTTATTTCCAAGTAGGTGACAGTTGCCCAGAATTGCTTGATAATCTATCTTTCTTGATCTGCAATTCCATGTTTATCAATTGTCCATATATTTGCAGGATTTTTTTTCCAGGCTCTCTATTCTGTGTAATTGGTCAGGTGTCTATCCTTGCATCAACACCACGGCATTTTTTACAGCTTCATCTGTCTTGGTGAGTGTAGAACAAGACAGTAATATCCTTCTTTCTCAAGAGTACACTGGCCCTTCTTGGACTTTTGCATTTATAGAGTCGAGTATCTGTGTTGGGATTTAGATTAGAATGATATTGAATCTGTTAATCACCTTGAGGAAAATGGAAATATTTACAATATTGACCAGGCATTTATTCCCATTTATTTAGATCTACTTTAATGGCTCCCATAAACTTTTATAAGTTTCTTTGTCCAGGTCTTGCAAGTCTTCTCTTAGATTTTGTTACATTCACTCCTATTGTCTTGTTCCTAATGTAAGTCGTGTCTTGCCATGATCACTGTGGGTGGGCAAAGCAGCCGGCCACCATCACACCTTGCAGGGGGTGGAGGCAGATGGAAGCCCCGCCTCTGGAGCCTGAGGTCTTAGCCCTCTGCTGTGTCTTCTTTTTATTTATTTATTTTTTAAGAATTTATTTATTTTAGAAAGAGAAAGCAGTGGGGGGTGGAGGAGAGGCAGAGGGAGAAAGAGAATCTCAAGCAAGACTCCCCGCTGAGCACAGAGCTGGAGACGGGCTTGATCTCATGACCCCGAGATCATGACCTGAGCTGAAACCAAGAGTCGGACACTTAACCGACTGTGCCACCCAAGCGCCCCCTGTGTCTTCTTTTTAACCGCTTATGTTAGGCAGGGTAGTGCGCTGCCTCAGACCTTTCAATGACTTGGCTTTCTCTCCAAACACAGGCTGGGTCCCCAGCTTCAGGCCTCCTGCCTGGGCTGTGCCCTCTTCACCAGCTTTGCAGCACTGGTCACAGTGGACAATTGTGGATTTCTCTCTGCTCATTCATTCTTTCATGGTCTGCCTCTCCTCCTGGAAAGCCACCCAGCAAGCAGATCTGCTGTGTCCAGCATGAGGGCGGGCTGGCCTGCTGGCGAGGAATATGCTTGCTGTGTGACCCTGCCGTTTTTCCTAACCTCTCTGGGCTTCAGCTTCCTCATCTGTAGAATGGGGATAAGAATATCTACCCTGTGAGATAGTTATGAGGGACTGAACGAGTTTATGTAGAAATGCCTGTAATGAAATCTTCATAAATGCATTTTTTTAAAGATTTTATTTATTTGTGAGAGAGAGAGGCGAGAGAGAGCGTGAGCCAGGGGGAGGGGCAGAAGAGAGGGAGAAGCAGACTCCCCTGCTGAGAGGAGACCCAGAAGCAGGGCTCGACCCCAGGACCCCGAGATCATGACCTGAGCTGAAGCCAGATGCTTAACCGACTGAGCCACCCAGGTGCCCCCAATGCTAGGTATTATTATAGTGACTCTTTATGGAATGGAGGATTTCACTTGATTCTCACACCCCTTTGTTCAGAGGTCTGTGCGGGAGTCAGCCCCTCACCATACCTCTGTCCTTCTCTGCATAGCATCCCTGTCTTCATCCAGGGTTTACCAAGCAGTGTGCTGGGAGGGGGGGCTCCTGTCAGACCCCAAAGCCCTTGCCAGAACCCTGTGCGTACAGCTGCCTGCCGCTGACCCAGACAGGTTTGTCTCTCTTCCCGCAGAGTGCTTGGTCCTGCCTGCTGCTCGTCTGCAGTAGCCCATCTCAGGGCTCTGGGATGAACAGCATCCCCGCCTCCTGCCCTCACCCAGCCACTGAGGGGGGAGGAAGCCGCGCACCGGGCGCTGGCCTCCTCACCAGCCCCCCATCAGCCCCACTGACCACCTGCCGCAGGCCCAGCCTCTCCATCGAAGGCCCTGCCACTGGTCAGCAGTGCAATGCATGTGTGTGTGTGTGTGTGCGTGTGTGTGTGTGTGTGTGTGTGCATGCGTGGTGGGAACAGAGGAACTGCCTGCCCCTCCTGACAAGGGTGGGCTCTGCCAGACCCCCTTTCCAGGTTCCCAGGGCTCTGTACACACCTTAAAAGAGAAATGAACCCTGCCCAGATTACTGTACTGATCAGCCCGCCTGATCCTGCCTGAGGGGGGTGGAGGAGGAAGGAAGCCCAAGAAATCTTGCCATTTGCGATGGGCCTTGAGGCATTATGCTAAGTGAAGTAAGTCAGAGAAAGACAAATACCATATGATGTCACTCATATGCAGAATCTCAGACACAGATCACACAGAACAAAAACCCAGACTCCAGATACAGAGAACAGATTGGCAATCACCCGAGGGGACGGGGATGGGGCGGGAAGGGGGGGATGGGTGAAGGGGGTCGAGAAGTGCGAACTTCCAGCTATAAAAGAAAGAAGTCATGGGGATGTAATGGGCAGTGTGGGGGTACAGTTGATCATATGGTATCAACCTGGAGTGGGGACACAGGTGCCTAGACTCAGGCTGGTGATCATTTCACCACGCATGCAAACGTCTGATCACTATACCATATGCCTGAAAGTAACATAATCTTGTATGTCAGTTATACCTCAATTAGGGGCGCCTGGGTGGCTGTCAGTTAAGCATCTGCCTTCAGCTCAGGTCATGATCCCAGGTCCTAGAATCGAGCCCCGCATCGGGCTCCCTGCTCAGCGGAGAGCCTGCTTCTCCCTCAGCCTGCTTGTGCTCCCTCTCTATCTTGCTGTCAGATAAATGACTAATATCTTTTAAAAAAATTATACCTCAATTTAAAAAAAGCCAAGTGCAAGACTGCATACCGGTTATAAATCACTAGAAAATCTATCTTCAGTAGGAGTTTTCAAACATGTTCTCTTTAAAAAAGAAAGGAAGGAAGGAAGGAAGAAAGAAAAGAAAAGAAAGAAAAGAAATGTGTGTTTTGAATGCTGGTAGGCTTCAGGATTAAAAGAACAGGGTTAAAAGAACTGATCTGGACTAATGGAGCCTCCCGTGTGGCCCAGGCACAGAGGGGCTTAGGAGCCGCCCCGCCACCCCCACGCAGCGGGCACAGCCGGCTGGGGACTGGCCGGGTGAGCCTTCCTCGCTTGCCTTCCCCACCCTAGTCCTTCCTCCTTGAAAAGCCAGGACGTCCGCTGTTGCTCAGAGGTTGCCTTGAAGGTCTCCACGTGTCTGGGTCCCTCACAGAGCACTGGAGACACACAGCCCTTTCTCTGTGGCCTCTTGCCTCTGGCCCCTGCGGTCTCCACTGTCTCCGTGGTCCTGCTCTGCCCCCACCCGGCCCTCGAGTCCGGGGTGGGGACCAGGAGGGCGGGAGGTGGGAGATGCTGCCGGATAAATACACAGAGCCAGCTGCTCTGATTGGCTTTGGGGAGGCGGACACTCTGTCTATATAAATGGCAATCACATCCTCTGTGCCTTTTAACTGCCACGGAGGAGAGGAGAGAGAAGAGAGAGAGAGAGAGAGAGTGCACCTCGGGGCTGCCTGTGAGTACCGCTCTTTGTCCTTGTAGCCTGGGGGACCAGCCCCACTGGAGAGTCCAGCTCCTGGATGGCTGTGACCTGGGGTCTGGGGACCAGAGGTTTGCCTGTTGCTTTAAGCCGGGGGGCTTTCCCCTGGCTGGCTTGGGACGGCTTGGCACCCAGCTGTGGGCTGGTGGGACACACCATAGGAACTTTTTACAGGCATAGGTGCCAACCGAAGTCACCTGCCTTGGTGTGTGTCTCTAAGCAACAAGTCAGGTAAAGAAGCAGAAACTTCTGTTGGTTTTGTTAGCCCGTGTTCTCTGAGCCATGATAGCAACATAACAAAGCGAGTGGAAATGAGCTTCCAGGCTGGAGCCCACGGAGGCCAGGAGACTGGGTGGGAAAGGAGGTGGCTAGGAACCAGGTGGACCCAGGCTGCAGGGAGGGCACAGCACATCCCCTGCCTGGGCTCCTGCCCTCAGTGTGTAGGAGACTAACAGTCCCCCACAAGATGGTTGTAAACACCTGCTCTGATGTTTGTAAGGGGTGGGGCACACAGTAGGTGATCAATAATGGGAACTACAGTATTAACAAGCTGGTCACCTGCAGGTGGGGATGTGGGAGGGGGTTGAATTCCCTGTCCCGGGAAATATTGTTTTCTCCAGTTTCCCAGGGAAGTTCAAGCAAGTGATCTGGGATTTCCCCCCTAATCCTATTTCTCTCTTAAAGGTTCCAAGAGCTGGGTGCTTCCGCTTGGTTTCTCATTCAAAGGGGCAGCATTTTCCCCTCTGAAACAGAACCCAAAGCAAAGATGCCAGTCGCAGCATCAAAGCTGGCCTCTTTGGGTTTCCCAGGCTGCCGGAGAGAAACAGACCCTCTCTGCTGGGGTTGGGGGCAGCCTGTGCAGTCCCTGGGCAAAGACAGCAGATATCCTGGAGCAGTTCAGACATAGGCAACACGAGGAGGGTCTGAATGGTTCTGAAAGGGAGAAAATTGCGTCCTTTACCTCTTTCCCTCTTCTGGACACGTGGTGGGGGTGCCTCTGCGTACAGCCAGTTTGATGAAAATGATTTTTAAAAAAACCAACAACCCTGCCAAACCCTTACAAATCCAGATAAGTAGCTGGGGGACTTATTTACATCTGTTTTCCTCCCTCGAGGATGTGGCTCATTCTTAAGGTCTTACCCTGTAACCTTGGAAACTGAGTCCGGTGGCAAGTTTGGGGAAAGACTCCAGGAAAATCAGACTTTGTGCGTAAGAGAGGTCCCAAAGTGTCTCAAGGTGCCCATCAGCATTTCTGGAGGAGGATGCTCAGGGCATAAGGGGGCAGAACATAGGCACCGGGCCTCGGAGGAACAGGTCCGGTCTTCCGAGGGCACAAACCCACCAGGGAAACTGCCTGGAACCGTGTGGGCTGAGACCAGCCACCTGCTTCCCTGAGCCCATCTCCGCATTTCCAGAGCGGGAACAGTATTGCTACTTTGCAAGGCTGACGTGAAGATTGGGAGGACACCGCTGCTCTGTGTTCAGTGACTATTTCAGCATCTGCTTGGGTTTGGAGGAGGTGGGGGAAGCACTCCTCCCGGGCCACGGAGGACAGCGGAGGTGCTCCAGCCTCTGCCCGTCTCTGCCCAGGTGGGGGCTCAGGTCAGAGCTGTCACCCGTGCCCCTGCTCTTGTGTGTGGCAAACAGGCAGCAGCCAGACACACGTTGGGCAGCAGATGCTGCCTCCCGAGCCCAGACCAGAGCCTCCTCTGCGTGGTCACAGGCGGCAGGGGGCTCAGGAGAGCATGGCCACCCAGCCGCAGCTGTCAGGGGAGGAGGCTGGCTTCAGCATCCAAACCCCCACTGCTCCCGTTACTGGTTGCATAGCCTTGATCAGGACACTAACCACTCTGGACGTTGGTCAAACGGTGGTAATAACACTCACGGGCAGCACTGTTGAGACAGGTGATGAGATACGGCATACAACCAGGCTTGCAGAAGTCAGGCAACAGTGGCTCATCGGCTTTTTTCGGACAATAGGATATGGCAACCCTGGGTCACTGTGTTCTCGAGCTTTGACTTGGGGGAGCCTCAATCACAGATTTCCTGGCAACGCTGGGGACAGGCCAGCAGCCACCTCCAAGGACTAACAGGGAATTCACAGTCAATATTTACCATGGACCCGATTCGTGAAAAAAACGGAGACTCACCAAAAAGTCTGCCAAAGCCAACTAAACAAACTCACGACAGCAGGTGTTGCGTGTTTGAAATAGATGATAAATCAATATGTGTGTCAGCCACAGGACGTGACTGCTATTATGAAAAACACAACCAACTAGAACATAATTTAATAGTCTCGAGTCTGTGGAAAAGGCAGATGATGGTGGCCTTTTGTGACCTATTAAAGTGACTACAAGAGAGCAAGAGAAAGGGGGTGAGATTTTTAAGGGGGAGGAGAGGTGCTTTCCATGCAAGGAAAGTGTCTTCTGGAAGAGCAGGAAATAAAATGGAAACAGAGGGGGTGACATTAAAAATCGGAATTACTGGATGGTCTTGTATAAACTTTTCAGAATAGTGAACAAATGAAAGTGTGATAAAAATTTTTTTAAAATGTTAAATTTCAATTTAAAATAAGTTTAAATTTAAAATGTGAGCAAATGATAAAACCTAGATAAAAGATGGGCCGTTTGTTCTTGCCGGGCTGAGTGGCGGGTGACGTGCTTTCTGGAAAGAAACTGACAACATGCAAAAGAACAGGAAACCTTACACCTGTTAATTCCATTTGGGAATTGACATCTTCAGGGACAAATTCAATAGGAAGACAAAGCGACGTGCCTCACGACGGCAGCAGCAGACGGGGGGCAGGCACGCCGGGAAGTGTGCCCAGGGGGGTGAATAAGGGTGCATGTGTGCACTCTATGAACATAATGTTGCTTACTGTAATGGGGCAAATGGGAAACATAAGTGAAAAAAGAGGTACCAAATAATACACATACCTTGGTGACCACTGTCCGAATTGTCCAAGATCAGACATAAATAGAAATAATAGCAGCAAGTTGGTTGCCACCATATTTTTCTTCTGAAATTGCTTAAAGTATTCGTTTCTCAGTCAGCATCACGTGTCAGGATACGTTTGCAGGGATGCAGGTAGAAGCCGCAGTATGTTCCCATGGGAGGAAGTGCAAAATCGCGACACGGATTTCTCTATTGGTCGTGCCCATCAAGAACTGTCAGCCAGGAAAACACGCAGCCGGAGTGCTGTTCATTAACCAGGGCATAGAAAGAACCAGCGGCGCAAAGTTCCCTCCTCTTTCACACCCAAGGAGCCTGAGGCTCGGTCTTTGTCCCAGGCGGGGATTTCCTCCTGTTTGCCCTGCACTACCCTGGGGTTCTGTCACCACCAGATGACCCCACCAGGTCAGGACTGTGTTCTAACGTGATGATTTCCTAACATCAGTAGCAACAAATATCAGACACAGACAGCCTCAGAGCCCAGGGGCCTTCTGCCTCCAGCATCTCGCTGCCCGGTCTACAGGGGGAGGACGCAGACAGCTTCTAGGAGCAGAGCTGGGACCCAAGCTCGTCTGCCTACTCCGATCCCACATGCGCGCTCTTTCCCCTCCCCGTGGCTGCTAAGAGGAAAAGCAAAGTCCTGGGCAATTGCAGGCTTGGATCTGATTCTGTTCAGTGTAGCTGGGAACCTCTCTAATGCTGGCCAACCTGGCCAGACAGGAGAAGGCTTCCTGGGTGTCCAGCACTGATCCGGTAGAACTCGTGCCTGTCAGCTCATGCCTTTGCAGGTTAATAATTATGCACCCTGTTGAGAATTCTTGGTAGAAGGGCCATCTGACAGGCTGGCGGTGGGGGTGTGGAGGGGTCAGGTGGCTTGGCCACAGGCACGCCTCCAGCAAAGAGCTGGAGCCAGCCCACTGTGTTCGCCTTGGCCATGACCCCCAGCTGAGCAAGAGAGGCCTTGTGGAAGCTGCCTGGACCCGTATGGCCTCTAGGGGGCGTCTGGGAAATCCTCACTGGAGGCTCAGGTTGAGACCGGTTTCCTGAATTTTGTCCTACCATTTTCAAGGTTTGTCAACCCATACCCTGGCCAGGGTTGCTGGGGATGTGCCAAACCTGTGCTTGAGTCCGGTACATTCAGGAGGGGCTAGGCCAGGGTGCAGGGTCCAGCCATGTCCCTAGCCTCTCAGTGCCAAGGCCTTTCCATTTGTTCCGGGAGATGGTAATGGTCCTAACAAGGTTATTATGAAGATTAATAAGAATACGTGCCATGAGGGATGTCTGGGTGGCTCAGTTGGTTAAGCAGCTGCCTTCAGCTCAGGTCATGATCCCAGGGTCCTGGGATCGAGTCCTGCATCAGGCTCCCTGCTCAGCAGGAGTCCTCTTCTCCCTCTGCCTCTGCCCCTCCTCCCCACTTGTGCTCGCTGTCTCTCTCACTCTCAGATAAATAAATAAATAAAATCTTAAAAGAAAAAAAAAAACATGCCATGAGCTTCATATGGTGCTGGGCACCTGTGAGCTAGTATAAATGCTGACCAATCAGATTCAACAAGGACACCCCAATGTACGTGAGAGTAACTGAGGGGAAGGCAGTGGGACATGCGTAATATGAGGTACCTGCCTTAATTATTGGACTTACAGGGAAGGGTGCTTTGGCATGAAGGATGCAGTGCTTGGAAAGCTTTACCACCACTTGCTTCACATCTGGGAAGGGCCGTGACATCTCCAGGCCCTAACATTTCAGATGTCCCACCTGTAAAACTCGGGTGGTGCTAACTCAGGCACAACAAGCTTTAAATAAGTTGGAAAGCCCATCTTGGAGCTCCAGTTCTGCCCCTTTCCTCCAGACCCCTGCTCCCAGGCACCTGGATCCTATAAGTTTTGCCAGTGGGAGGCACTGGTGGGAGGTTGGAGGACAGAGGTATCCCCCTCTGCTGTGACACTGGCCAAGGCTCCTCCGTGGTGCCAGCTCTGTCTGGGCAAGCCTGACCAGGTCTCCGCTTTGCACAAATGACATGGGTCACGCCTTGGGGAGCACAGTCTGCTCCCTGCATTCCTCCGATCTGGGTGGGAATGGGGCATAGAGGCTCCAAGGGGTTAACTGGCCTTCCTCCGTTACCAGAAGTCACCCAGTTAATAAGCAGTGAAGATAAGGTGCAAACCCAGGACTCTGAATTCAGAGTCCACACTCTCTCCTGCGTGTGCACCACCTCCTGGGAACACCTTCAACTGTGCTTGCTTCTCCTCCCACCCGAGCGAGTCTGTGGAGTTTCTCGGTAGCTTTTAGACCTTGTGTGCAGAGGGCCTTACTGACATGACGTCTTCATGCAAGACTGACTTGTTAAGACAGCTTTCTGGAGGAATGTGGGGCTACGCGTGTAGAGCAAAGGCTCCGAATTGCGGGCTCCAAGAGGAGCAGTTGTAGGAAAGTAGGTCTGAGCCCTAACCCTGCCCCAGTTCTGTGCCCACCTCTCGCTATGCAATCTCAGTGTGCATGAGCACAACCCAGAGTCCCAGGGCTTGAAAAGAAGGTGCGAGGTTTTTGATGACTGCTTCAATTTCTTTGCTGGTTATGGGTCTGTTCAGGTTTTCTATTTCTTCCAGTTTCAGTTTTGGTGGTTTATATGTTTCTAGGAATGCATCCATTTCTTCCAGATTGCCTAACTTGTTGGCGTATAGTTGCTCATAGTGTGTTCTTACAGTCAGAATTGTTTGTATTTCTTTGGTGTTGGTTGTGATCTCTCCTCTTTCATTCGTGCTTTTATTTATTTGGGTCCTCTCTCTCTCTCTCTTTTTCTTTCTCTCTGTCTCTCTCTCTCTCTCTCTTTTTTTTTTTTTTTGATAAGTCTGGCCCAGAGTTTATCAATCTTATTAATTCTTTCTAAGAACCAGCTCCTAGTTTCATTGATATGTTCTGTTCTTTTGGTTTCTATTTCATTGATTTCTGCTGTAATCTTTATTATTTCTCTTCTCCTGCTGTATTTGGGTTTTATTTGCTGTTCTTTCTCTGCCCCTTTAGGTGCATGGTTAGGTTGTGTATTTGAGATCTTTCTTGCTTCTTTTTTTTTTTTAAGATTATTTATTTATTTATTTATTCGACAGAGAGAGACAGCCAGCGAGAGAGGGAACACAAGCAGGGGGAGTGGGAGAGGAAGAAGCAGGCTCATAGCAGAGGAGCCCGATGCGGGGCTCGATCCCGGAACACCGGGATCACGCCCTGAGCCGAAGGCAGATGCCCAACCGCTGTGCCACCCAGGCGCCCCTAGATCTTTCTTGCTTCTTAAGAAAGTCTTGTATTGCTATATACTTCCCTCTTAGGGCTACCTTTGCTGCATTCCAAGGGTTCTGACCTGTCGTTTTTTTCATTTTTGTTTGTTCCCATGGATTTTTTAAAATTCTTCTTTAATTTCCTGGTTGACCCGTTCATTCTTTAGTAGGATGCTTTTTAGTCTTCATGTATTTGGGTTCCGTCCAAATGTCCTCTTGTGGGCATTAAGGAGGGCACTTGATGTAAAGAGATCTGGGTGTTGTATGCAACTGATGAATCACTGAACTCTGTCTCTGAAACTAATAATACACTGTATGTTAATTAATTGAATTTAAATTTTTAAAAAAAGAAAAGAAGCTGCATTTACAATACAGCGGGATTTCCGTTTTATAAACAGATGAGCTTGGGAACCATGGATGGAGCAAAAGGTGAAATCATGTTTCACCAAAGGAGAGGGAGGAGCTGTTGCTGCTGGTTCTAGTGCACAAAATGAGGTACTTTTGCTCAGTTAATACATTTACTTTTATTTTTTTAAAAAAATAGACTGCTTTTTAGAGCAATTTTAGGTTTGCAGGAAAATTGAGGAGGAAGTTCAGGGAGTTCCCATATATCCCCTCTGCCCACCCCGCCCCTGCTGCTGCACACCCCCCCCGCCGCCCGCACCATTACCCCTAGATTTAATAAAAAGTTTTACCTGAATGCCAACTCTGAGGAGCACTTCACTCATTATCCCGTTTAGTCCCCCGAGAGCGTTTAGAGGTGGCATTTTCACCAGGCGTCTTTGTGCGGGGCTGAGAGGGAGCACCAGAAAGGGGAGGATGTGTCTTAGCGCTGTCCTGACTGAAGGCAGTGCCCCTGGCTGTGGCCTCTCGGGGGCTTGTTGGGATTCTTCACAGGCTACACAGCCACTGAAGAAAATGCTAATTTGAATGACGTAAAGGTCCTGAACGACTTGTTAACTAGGGTCTTAGGAGTTATGGAAGAGCGTGGGGCATTTCTTCCAAGGCAAGCTGGAGCTAGCCACCCTTATTGTTAGAAAGCTGTCATTGCTAGAAGCTTCCTCATGGTCTGGGTTAGAAGCATTTCTCGTGTTGGGGTTATTTATGCTTTTGCACCAACAGAGGAAATGTTCATCAGGAAACCAGGTGACTCAGGGGAACATCAGCCCAATTACTTTTGTGCCTAGATTGAGACTGATGTGCTGGAGGAAAGAGACAAGGCCTCAGCGCCCTGGGGGGAGAAGCCTGTTTTGAATCCTAATTATGGTTCATTTTTCCTGGAATAGTGTATAAAAACAGTAAGCACTTTTCTTTTTATCAGGTTAGAAGAGGAAGGCCAGGAAAAGCTGCAATGTCCTGTGTCCCAGGGTTTGAACCAGACCATGACTGCCGAGCCCCAGCAGGCAGGACCAGACAGATACAGAGCACTGCCTTGCTGTGGGTCCCCGGCCCTCCCAAGGGACTGACTCTCTACCCCCCGCCCCTGATGGCCAAACTGTGGGCTTGGTTGGTCCTGCCAGTTCAGCTGTGTCATCACTGAGGTCCCACGGACACTCAGCCTCCTGACCCCCATGACCTGTGAGACAACATCTAGGGCCTGGCTTGGGTTCTGGCCAAATTGCTGTGGCGAAGGTTGGTCCAGGCTCTGTTGGAGCCGGACGAGAGGGAAGCTCAAGTCCAGGGTGAAAGTTCAGGGCCTCGACTAGGCAAACCGAGTCATTAGTGAGGCTGGAGGGCCAGAGGCTAGGCATGAACTGGACATGAGAGGCCCCCACGGGGGTGGGTCAAGGTTCCGTGGGGACCATTATCTCTCTCTCTCTTTTTTTAAAATACTTTTCTTTATTTATTTGAGAGAGAGAGAGAGCGCAAGCATGAGCAAGGGAGAGTGGCAGAGGCAGGGGAAGAAGCAGACTCCCCACTGAGCAGGGAGCCTGACGTGGACTCGATCCCAGGACCCTGGGATCGTGACCTGAGCCCAAGGCAGATGCTTCACCGACTGAGCCACCCAGGCGCCCTGGGACCATTGTCTCTTGTGGCTTTTCCTGTGATAGATACGTGATGGGCTTGTCTTAAAGGTAAAGAATAGGGTATAACAGGGCATATTTCAGAAATAAAATGTTCACAGGACCAGATTTCCATTCGTCCCTTCATATATTCATCATTCATCCCTCTCAGTCAGCAACCATTCGAGGCGCTCAGTGCGTTCCCGGGTCCTGAGAAAGCAAAAATCAGCAGTTGAGGAGTCAGCATGGAGAAGCCCCAGTTAGCAGATTAAGGCAGTGGGACAAGAAATCACAAAACCAAATAAGCCCTGGGCCAGGCAGGAGGGACGAGGGGGTGCAGAGGAGGTCAGACCTGCCGGAGCGTGTGGGGCCGGAGCTGTGCCCTGCAGCTGAGAAGCTCGGTGGGCTGGTGGGGTGCCTGGAGTGCGGAAGTCCGGGGATGAGCTGGGTCCCTGCACCCACGCAGCATGACAGCAGCTGCACGGAGATCACCGGGACTGGCCCGCCCAGTGATCAGATTATGCCCACAGAAGCTCTTCAGACGGCCTGGGGAGGCATCAATCACATGCTCTATCACTGTCTACATCTTCCAGCCAATATTTGCCCAGCCTGGGGGCATGAGATATCAAACAGCTCCAAAATGAGCACGAGATTCTCTGAGGCTTTGGAGATGCCGGTTATACCCTATTCTTTACCTTTAAGACAGCCATAACCACAAGCCCATCACACATCTACCACTAAGAGCCTTCTGGAAAGGTCTTTGTGGGAAATGATAGGCAAGTGAATGGCAGAACAACTAGGACGTAATGAGCCAGTCCTGTCTTACAGTTTGGGAATATCTCTTCGGAGGGTGATTTGGTGTGTATGTTTCCATTTTTCCTGAAGCATCCCGTGTCGCCAATCTGAGCTTCGTTGTTCCTGCTAGAAAGGAGCAGACGATTCTCTGGGAAGCAAAGCATCTTTCTTAATTGTGCCCAGCTCCTCACGCTGGGTCTTCTGCTTGTGCCTGTGCTACCCCACAGCAGGGCACATAGAGATCACCCGAATATTTACTCCACGGGACATTTCTTTTTAATAATAATTTTTTATTATGTTATGTTAGTCACCATACAGTACATCCTTAGTTTTTGATGTAGTGTTCCATGATTCATTATTTGCGTATAACACCCAGTGCACCATGCAATACGTGCCCTCCTTAATTCCCATCACCAGGCTAGCCCATTCCCCCACCCTCTTCCACTCTGAAGCCCTCAGTTAGTTTCCCAGAGTCCATAGTCTCTCATGGTTCATTCCTCCTTCTGTTTACCCCCTCCTCATTCTAACTGGCATAAGGTGGTATCTCAATGTGGTTTTGATTTGAATTTCCCTGATGGCTAATGATTTTGAACAGTATTTCATGTGTCTGTTAGCCATTTGTATGTCTTCATTGGAAAAGTGTCTATTCATATCTTCTGCCCATTTTTTGATTTGATTATTTGTTTCTCGTGTGTTGAATTTGAGAAGTTCTTTGTAGATCTTGGATACTAGTCTTTTATCTGTAGTGTCATTTGCAAATATCTTCTCCCATCCCGTGGGCTGTCTCTTAGTTTTTTTGACTGTTTCCTTGGCTGTGCGGAAGCTTTTTATCTTGATGAAGTCCCACATGCTCATTTTATCTTTTGTTTCTCTTGCCTTTGGAGATGTGTCATGAAACAAGTTGCTGTGGCCAATGTCAAAGAGGTTACAGCCTATGTTCTCCTCTATGATTTTGATGGAGTCCTGTCTCATATTGAGGTCTTTCATCCATTTGGAGTTTATCTTCGTGTATGGTGTGAAAGAGTGGTCAAGTTTCATTCTTTTGCATGTAGCTGTCCAATTTTCCCAGCACCATTTATTGAAGAGACTGCCTTTTTTTCCAAGGGATGTTTTTTCCTGCTTTGTCAAAGATTAGTTGCCCAAAGAGCCGAGGGTCCATTTCTGGGCTCTCTATTCTGTTCCATTGGTCTATGTGTCTGTTTCTGTGCCAGTACTGTGCTGTCTTGGTGATCACAGCTTTGTAGTATAGCTTAAAATCTGGCAACGTGATGCCCCCAGCTTCGTTTTTCCTTTTCAACAATTTCTTGGTGATTCGGGCCCTTTTCTGGTTCCACACAAATTTAAAGGCTGTTTGTTCCAGATCTTTGAACAATGTCATTGGTATTTTGATCAGGATGGCATTGAAAGTGTAGATTGCTCTGGGTAGCATAGACATTTTAACTATGTTTATTCTTCCAATCTACGAGCATGGAATATTTTTCCATCTTTTTGTGTCTTCTTCAATGTCTTTCAAGAGTGATCTGTAGTTTCTAGAATTTGGATCCTTTACCTCTCTGGTTAACTTAATTCGGAGATAACATATGATTTTTGGTGCTATTGTAAATGGAATGGATTCCCTAATTTCTCTTTCTTCAGTCTCATTGTTCGTGTAAAGAAATGCAACTGATTTCTGAGCATTGATTTTGTATCCCGCCACATTCCTTGCAACAGCAATCAGACAACAAAAAGGGATAAAAGGTATTCACATCGGCAAAGAAGAAGTCAAACTGTCTCTCTTCGCAGATGACATGATACGCAGATGACATGATACCCAAAAGACTCGAACCCCAAATTACTAGAACTTATAGAGCACGGTACATTTTTTAAAAAAGATTTATTTTATTTATTTTAGAAGGCGAGTGCAGGGGGGAGGGGCAGAGGGAGAGGGAGACAGAAACACAGCAGACCCTGTGCTGAACATGGAGCCTGACACAGGGCTTGAACTCAGAACCGCAAGATCATGACCTGAGCAGAAACCAAGAGTCAGACACTCAACTGACTGTGCCACCCTGGCGCCCCATCCACAGGGCATTTTTAATAGTCATTCATATGTACAAATCATAAAGGAAAAGATAATGAGATTCAATTACATAAAAATTGAAATTCTTAGAGGTCAGAAGAAAATGACCAGCAAAATTAGGTAAAACAAAAAATGAAGAAAATGTCTGCAAAATATATCACAGACATAAGGGTGAACCTGTTATAGGAGAGTTTTCACAATTAAATAAAAGCAGTGGAGAAATAATTCATAAAAGAAATCTACATGGCAAAGAAACAAGAGAGACCCATCGAACCTCATTAATACAAGTAAAACAGAATCATCGATACCTGTGAGGCTGATAAAGCTTAAAATGATATTGTTCAAACCCAGTGTTGGCAACAGCATGGCAGACAGAGCTCTGTCACACACGTCCACTGGGAGGGTGCTTTGGAGAGCTAGAAATCTGGGGAGAGATGTGGCCATGTAACTTTAAAACACCAAAAATATGTATTTCTATAAGACTTTGTTCCATAGAAATTATGAGGTCAATGCTCTTCCTTTCAGAAAACTGTAATGCAAAACAAAGTGTGCAGATGTAAATTGTATCTTTCGGTGTTTTACGGAAATGCCAATAACTGATATTTATTGAATGTTGCTTTTGTGCCACTGTTCTAAGCTGTTTCTACGTACTAATTGTCACAAAAAAAATCCTTTGAGGTCATGCTGTTACTGCCACGATCTTTGTTTTCAGGTCAAGTTTGCCACAGTGGCAATTTATGCCGGGTGGCACACCCAATAAACGTCTGACGTGTTGGCCATTGGGCTCCACCAACTCTTTCTCCTAAGGCAGCTGGGATTGACCCAAATGTTCAACGATTAAAGCACATTGTGAATATGGCACATGTGAGCTGTGAAATATGAACATGTGTGAGAAAGCACATGGTAGAAAAGTCTTTATTAACGTGGGATATGCATGCATAATTGTTTAGTGAAAAGCAAGCTAGCAAAAAGACCTGCAAATCAATACAGTTTTATTTGAATTGGAATCACATCAATTTGAAATACTTTGGTTTGGGGTGAAGAGCAAGTTTTACTCTCTGTGCAAAATTTGAAATAATCAGTCAGTCTGAATGAAAAGCAGTTTTGAAGCCTGCAGGCCCAGGGAATTATGAACCAGCAGCTACGCTAAGCTTTGTGGCTTTGCACTAAGAGCCTTTGGAAAGTCTGGCTGTGATATCTGGATGAGAAGCAGAGCTCTCCTTGGCCCTGAGCTTATAAACACAAAGGGGACTCTAGGCGATCACAGGTTTTTAGCATTCACAGTTGCTACAAATTAGAACCATACTTTATGTCCCAATCGCTGTGACTCATGCATTCACTAGATGCAGAATGTATCCCCAAACAATAACAAGGAGGTGAGGGTTTGATCTAACAATTGATTTTGAGGCAACCTGGAAAAGTGCAACTCATGTATTAGGGAGCACTCTGAAGAAACACCCTGGAGACTGAAGAGAGCACCGAGGCATGGAGAGGCATCCTCAGACTGGCTCACCTCTGCCAAGACGCCCTCCTTGAGCAAACATCAGTCCTGCTTCTGCGAGCCGTCTTCATTCGTGCTCACTTTGGCATGCTGAGCCCGGGTGTAACGAAGAATCCTGCCAGCCAGCTCCTCAAGGAGGTCTCTACCCTTGATATTCAATCGAGCTCTTCTTGCCCCATGCTGGACCCCGAACCCAGTTGCTCTGAGTCATGTTCCATCTACTCCCTACCTGTTGGCTGTGAATCCTCACCTTCCCCTGTTGCACTGGGAGCTAAATTAGTCTCCCTCCCCTGTTGCAATAGTCTTGAATAAAATCTTCTTGTTGTGTATAACAAGTATCTGCTGAGTCATTTCTCTTTAACACCTTTTTCCTAATAAATATGGTCGAGAAAAATCTACAGAAACCCAGCATGGACAATGAGAGTCGATGGAAGATGTGCTGGCATTTGGACACCAAGTTCATCACCTGTGCTAGGTACAGAAGGTGTAGAATCACCCCCCCACCCAGCACATATCCCCACGGAAAAGTCAATCCTGAATTTTGAAGCTTTGAACTGTGGGAGGAATTAAAAATGCACCCCTTGCTTAGCACCCAGTGGTCCCTTACAAATACAGGAAGCATTCTGGAAGGACACGCATCAGAATTCTGAGTGGTGGGATTCCGGGTGAGTACTTTTCTTTGTGTTGTCCCAGTTCCCTGTTTCAAAAATGCAGCCAATTTGCTCACAGATCTCCTCCGTGCAAATTCACCTACTTGCTAAAATTCGTTTGTAATCCCAAAATCCATACTCGTGGGGCTTTCCTGACCATTCACAACACGCACACTCTAACACGATGACACATTTGAGCTGCTCCTTGTGCCTCCTCCCAGCTGAGGTGGAGCAAGCCAGCAGTCCGCCTTCCTGTGTCTACAAGTGCTCTGTGGGGCATCACCGTGTTCACATTGTCGGGTTAGTCTTGGTAGTTTTGCTGTGTAAAATGGCTCACAGAGGGGCATCTGGGTGGCTTGGTCTGTTAACCATCTGTCTTTTGATTTTGGCTCAGGGTCGTGGGATGGAGCCCTGCGTTGGGCTCTGTGCTCAGCAGGGAGTCTGCTTGAGATTCTCTCTCTCCCTCTCCTCCTGCCCCTCCCCCTGCTCTAAATCAATCAATCAATCAATCAAAAAACTCTGAAGCGCACCGTAGGGGTCCTCCATGCACAAGGCATGATGTGCCTTACGGAGAAGACACGTATGTTAGAGAAGCTTCCTGGCATGAGTTATATAGTGCAGTTGGCCATGAGTCCAAACTTAATCAATGAATATCAAATCAAGCATCTTTAAAAACATACAACAATATTATGTACTGCTTGGGAGAGTAGGACCCTCACCCTGCATCACCCTGGGGAACTGTGTGGTGTCCACGGAGACTTTAGGGAACATAACTGCCCCGGGTAACCCGAATTGCCTGTGTCTTTCCGATGTCATGAGGAAAGAGAGCGCTGGGTCTGGGACAGGTTGCAATGGAGGAGTGTGGTCCTAGCTGGGATGGAATTGATAGGAAGCAGACACCAGCTGGCAGGAGGTCACACACCCCGGGCTCTGGGCTGAGCACTTGACACGCACCATGTGAGTTCATCTCCACACCTTCCTGAGGAATCGGCTTAGTCACCTTCAGCTCTTGTGTGGGCACAGAGGCTCGGAGATTTATGCTTGCCTGTCCTGTCCAGTGGCTAGCGAGGGGCAAGGCAGGACTTGGTCGGTGTTTGTCATGAGGGTTGGGATGGACCAGGATGAGAAGTGTGTGCTTCTAGCCCTGTTCCCTGCTGCAGATGGTAAGACGAGGGTAGCTGGCCAATGGTAGGAGGAGTGTTTGGCTTACGTGTCCAAAACCAGTGGTGCTTCCACCCGTCCAGACACAGAGGGTGGTGCCCCCGACCTGGGATCTGGGTATTTCCGTCACTGTCACCGCCCAGGTGGCCTGAGCAGTCAGCTCGCTGGTAACTGCCCCAGTCCAGTTTGGAGGTTGTCATATTTGCTAACTGATTTATTTTCTATCCCTGCGAAGGTTCTGCCTCTGGCGACACCCAGCCACCATGAACTCAGGTGAATTCCGAAGGAGAGGGAAGGAGATGGTGGACTTTGTGGCTGACTACTTGGAAGGCATCGAGAGGCGCCAGGTCTACCCGGATGTGGAGCCTGGCTACTTGCGGCCTCTGATCCCCACCACTGCCCCTGAGGAGCCAGACACGTTTGAGGACATCCTCAATGATGTTGAGAAGATAATCATGCCGGGGGTAAGTCTGGACCCAAGGCTGCGAAACAGAAGGGCTAGCATTAAGGTGGCAGCTCCTGGGCATCGGGCAGGTCACACGTGTTATGCCAGCTGTCCTCCTAGCCACTTTGCTGGTGAGCCAACACAGGCCCTGTGAACCTGAGGTCACACAGCTAGTAAGCGATGGAGCCAGGATTGCACCCCGCATTGCGTGGGCTCCCAGGCCGTGAGTATGCTTTCCCCCTGGTACATGCGTGAGCCCTCAGGACCTCTGGAGGACACAGACCCCTGGTGGCTTGTTTCAAGTAAGTTCCCTGCTCAAAATAAAGTAAGCACATTCTAACATTCTTGTGTTTAGCAAAGCAAATTGCATGCCTGGAAAAAATTATTTGTTTTACTTGAGAAGGGGGGAGGGCGCTGGCCCTGCTTTACCTGAAGCCACTGAATCATGGGGCCACTGACCCAGCACAGGGCTGTCCCTCCATATGAGCATGCCTCTTGCAGACCTGCTGCTCACTTTCCACCCCCCAGGGGTTTCCCTTGACATTTGGGCTTGGAGAGAAGCGCAGGATTCCCATTCTCGCCTTTGAGGTTGTGCAAACACACTGAGCCGCTCTGCACAGAGGCACTAAGCCCCTCCAGGGGAGGTGTGGTTAAATGTCAGGCAGAGGGGGCGGCCAAACACGCCCAGGCTGTGTGGCTCAGACTACAGACCTTTATTTGCTTCTCACGGTCCTGCAATTGGGAGTTCGAGATCAAGGTGCCAGCAGATTTGGTTCCTGGTAAGGATCCTCAGCCTGGCTTGCGGACGGCCACTTCTGGGCATCCCTCACCAGGCCTCTCTTCCTTGCCAGGGCCCCCAGAGGCCCCACTCCTAATATCATTACAGTGTGAGTTAGGGATTCAACACAGAAGTTTGGGGAACACAAACATGCCCTCTGTAACAGGGGATGTGGGAGAAGATGGAATTTGGGGTTTTCTGGCAGAGTGAGAAGGGGGCATTCAGTGTGCAGAGCTGCACAGGCACATGCACGGTCCTGGGTCCCTGGGTCCCTGGGTGGTTGTGGGGACAGTAGCTCTCGGGGCTCTGTCTGCAGGTGTCCAGAGTGAGCACAGGAATATCCGTCTCGAGGGCAGTGTGAGCGTCAGTTGAAATCCCCAATGGAGAACCACTCCTGTCCTTTGCCTTGTCAGGACAAGCAGGGAGGGGACACAGGGAGGGACCTTCGGGGGCCCACTCTCACTCCCATGGGCCCCTTCCTATACAGAAATATGGGAATTTATAATTTGCAAAGGCACTGACACGAACATGAATGTATTAGCATTAGATTAATTTTATTCCCTGGACCTGAATGTTTACTTCTTTCTTCTGATGCTTCGAAGAAATTAAAATGTTTTCTGGGCCCCTAAAAGTATCTTGTAGGCCCTGGGCACTGGGCCTGCCATTCCCTACGACCCTCTCAGCCCCACAAGCAGCCTCCTTTGCCTGAGCCCCCCAAGCTGGGACTGTCCTGAGCTTCTAGCTCTCTCCAGACCATTCCCCCTGCTTCTCGGTCCCCACAAACTGCTGGCCACCCCTGACCCCACCCCAGGCTGAATCTTCCCTGGTTTTCTTCAGTGTGTCCATTCCCCCCCTCCCCACCACCCAAATGCTCCAGGAGGATCTATGGTGGGTCCTCGTCCTCCGAGGTGCGAGGTGCTTCCCCACCCTCAGCCTGGAGTTGGGGTGACTGTGGCGGCAGAGGGACTGGTCTAAAGTCCCCAGTACAGCTCCCAGTTCTCAGAGAGCTCCCAGTTGGCTACCTTCACAATCAGGGTGGTGTTTTGTGCCACGTGGGGCCCAAAGGAGAGTTAGTAAGTAGTTTATTAAAGAAGAGGTATTTGCATTTTTCTCCAGACTATGAAAATGAGGCGTGTTGGCAGAACATCTCCACCGCCTAAGGGTGTCTTAAAGGCTTTATTTATTCTGTTCCCAGCTGACAGGCTGGTCAACAACAAGAACAAATAAAAGAAGCAAGCACTGCCCCTCCTCCACCTTTTTCTCCCCTCCTCCATCTTCTTCCCAAACTGAGATATTCCCAGCAAGTCCTGCATTCCCACTCCCAGCGGGCTTACTGGGCTTCTGCCCCCTAATCAGGCATGTCCTTGCACATTTGCTCCCTTCCCCCTGACACCCCGGTGTGGCCCTACTGCTGCCCCAGCCTGGGGCCCCCCAGCAAGGCTGGGGACAGAGGAGAGGACAGGTGTGGGGATGATGGAGCTCTGGCTGCTGGAGGGGCCTTACGTAGGAGACTGAGTCGGTGGCAGGAAGACCAGCTGAAGATTCCGTGAAATAGGGTTTGGATTTTTTTCTAATACGGATTTTACTTTTATAGAGCAGTTTTAAGGACATCAGGCTTCTAACCAGGGAGAGGGGGCCTCAGGGGCTGCTCTTTCTCTGACAAATGCACGTAAACAGAATGTAAAATACAGCGTTGCTTTTGGAGACCTCACCTGCAAACAGAGGGGACCCGGGTCCTCCTCACGAGGGCTGGACTCCCTCACACCCCGATGTCTCCACACAGGTGACCCATTGGCACAGCCCCTACTTCTTCGCCTACTTCCCCTCGGCCAACTCGTACCCAGCCCTGCTTGCAGACATACTGTGTGGGGCCATCGGCTGTATCGGCTTCTCCTGGGTGAGCTTGGGGTGGGGGGATCCTGGGGGATCCTGGCAATGGTGGGAGATGATGCCATGGGGAGAGGGCTCCTGTGCCCATAGGACCTGAGCAGGTGGCGGTGGCCCCCGTGGGAGGGGAGAAGGATTCAGCCTTGGAGAGAGTGCCTTGTGTAAGGGAATTTAGAATTCAGGGAAATAGAATGAGGTAAAGTCTCCTTTCTGGAACAAAAGCCAAATTCTGCATAGCAGCACTTTTTTTTTTTTTTTAGAGGTACTTGGTATGAATTAAAAGCATAGCTGAGGCCCTGGAGTTTCTGCAGCCCACACCTGGGAATCTGCATTCCTCCCAAGCATTCCGGAGGATTTCCATATACTCTGCAGCTGCCCGGGGCTCATTCCATCTGTTCGAAGCCTGGAGAGGCTCCCCCCGCCCCATCACCAGTGTAGAGTGATGTGGGACAGGCTGCTCTGGAAATGGGGCCAGCTCCTGTCCCCACGCCAGCCGTCCCAGTGCCACCTTATCTGGGAATAAAATGCTAGAGGAGTGGGCAGGCTCGTCTCCTCCTCATGGCTCCCTGCTCCCAGGCCCAGCGCTACTGGAAGGCTTCCCTTGTCCCTACATGCCGAGCACTCAGAAGTAGAGCAGTGTGCCGACCGTATCAGGGATCCCAGGGCCTCCTGGGTTCACAGTGCCACCTGGCTCGTGCCTTGGAGCTGAGTGGACTCATGGGTGCTGACTCGTGCTGACCAAGGACCCAAGGCAGGTGAAGGAGGTGTTGGTTTATGAATGTTTAGTGCTGATCAGCGGGACCCAGCATCTCCCTGCTCCCCACTCTGCCTCGCTTGCTCTTTAGACTGAGGCTTCCATCTGTCTGTCTGTCCGGAGTTGCTGGGGGACAGAGTCAGCCGCCCAGGAAGGGTTCGGGGGGTCATCCCTGTCTCCCTGCCTTGGCTCTCTGAACTGCTCTCCCGGGTGCCCAGAGCAGCGTGAGCGCGGAGAGAGTGGCCTTGGTCACCTCCCTTTGTCTCCGCTGAGCACAACCCATTCTGAAGGACTTTCTTTCCTTTACTACAGCAGATTTCATTTGCTCTGCTAGTCCAGAGCCATCCTGTCCCTTCTGGGTGACTTGGCATCTATCCCATTATATCTGTTCTTTCTGAGAACACTCTGATTTCTTTGTAGCCTGGGAGGGCTGCCTCACTGCCTCTCGGTTGTCATGAAAGACATGGGTTCCTAACAGTGAGTGCAGTTCCCACGCCTGGAGTTGGTCTTGGCTGGGATGGGGTAGGACCCTCCCCTGGGGCAGACTAGCAGGGAGAACATTCTGCTCGTTCTTACCAGCCATGCATCATGAGCTGGTGGGCATCCTTGGGTGGGGACCAAGGCCAAACTTCCCTCTCCCCTGTGCAATGACAGAGGAGCGTCCAAGATTGCAGAACACCATCTTGACCTCATAAAAGACAAGGTCAGTGACCTACCCCAGGGGGTCCCAGGGGATTTGGGCCACCTAGAACCCACCTCCTGGACTGCGTCCAGTCTCATTGCACTCACTTGTGACTCTGGAGGAGAATCCACCAGTCCATCTTTCTAGAGCCGTCTATAAATACACAGAAGGCTAGATGGGGCTGCACGTGGTGCTGGTGGAGTGCAGCCCAGTGCACTGGGGTCATTCTGGGCTGTGCCTTCCTTCCCAGCCATTCTCCCATGAGTCCTGGTCAAAGAGCACATGTCTGAAACTCCTTTCAGCTCATTTGTTGCATTTGAACAGCATCTGGAACTGGGAGATTTTAATCTGGGTTTCAGTGGAAGAGTAAACCCTCCTCTACTCCCCAAATCCTGCAAGACTTGGCCCCTTATTTTGACACCAGCCTCTAGAGATATGTGGCAGAAAAGGGTTGGAGGAACAAGGGTGACTTCCCCAGGTACCCAAGTCTGTGCATGCAGGACGGGGAGGTCACCGTCCCTCCTGGGGCAGATCTGGGATCTGGGGACTGTGGTTCCCTCAGTTCTTCGAGGGTGAGAGAGAAGAGGGATGTCACATGTGCTAAGTTCTTTGCACAGCACGTGCCCAGAGTGGCTCCCCGTATTGCTTCAGAGAAGTCAGAGAGAGAGGTCCTCCTATTGTTGGGGGGGGGGCGGGGCCAGTCTTTGTTGCTGCTTCTCCCTGGGACCCCCAGGCAGGAGAGCAGACCACCACATTAATCTCACCCAGGGATGGGCCTTTGGAAAATATTTAAGCCTTTTGTGAATCTGATGCTGAAATTCTAAGTTGCGGAGCATACCTGGCTATGACAAGCTGGCAGGTGGCTGACTGCTGTCTTCTTGCCCCGCTAGGCTGCCAGTCCGGCGTGCACAGAGCTGGAGACGGTGATGATGGACTGGCTGGGGAAGATGCTGAAGCTGCCAGAGGCATTTTTGGCCGGGCAAGTGGGAGAAGGGGGCGGAGTGATCCAGGTAAGGCAGTAGGGGAGGGTGCCTGGCTTCCCCGGACGCTGGGACGTCCCACCAGGGCCACAGCTGCAGGTGGATAAAAAGGTGCTCGAGGTTCCTGTGTGTCCTTCTGGAGAGCAAGGAGTCAGGAAGCCTCTGCATCTGGATTTGTGTCCTGGCGCTGTCTGTCGCTCCCTTCCCCAGGCTCCATAGATCAAAGTGGCGCCCAAGCACTTTGCAGGCATTAACTCATTTAATTCTACAAAAGACTAGGAATTAGGGGCTGTTTTAACACCATCCGACAGGCAAGGGGACTGAGGCGCAGAGCTGTGAGGTGACCGGCCTGCCAGCCCCAAGCTGGTAAGTTCTAGAGCTGGGCTCTGAGCCCACATCTGTCTGACCGCAGAGCCGCGACAGCCACCACGCTGACCACTCTCCCCCGAGCGGTGAGTGCAGCTGTGACCGAGTCCATCCAAGGCTTCTAGAAAGTGCTATATCACAATGAGAACCAAGGTCACCTGGCGTCGTTGCCCTTTCTACGCATCGTGTCATTCATTCTCTTCACTGGATGTGTGCTGTTTCAGCAATGATGTCCCAGGGCACACCAGGGACAGTCACATGTCTTTCCCACTGGGAGCCTCAGGACAAATGCCACCAAGGAGACATGGGCTTTGTGCTCTTTTTATTTCCCAGCATGGACGATGGTCTCTGTTGAACCCACCACCCTCCTTGACATCATTTTTCTGGTATCAGGTATATGATACTGAAATTGGGAAAGCACTGTGGAATTTAAAGGCTCAGAGAATCAGTTAAGGCAGCTGTTACTCTGCCCGTTGGGCGATGAAAACGCTGAGGCATGGGTGCCTTTGTGTGCGATCACCTGGCTGGTATGGCCAAAGTCAAGTAGGAAGCAAGCCCCCACTGCCCAGTCCTGGGACTGCTCACCCAGACCAGGGCTTCTGACTTCCGTGTGTCTGTTTTCTGTTGCGGCTGTCACAGATTTTGGTGGCTTAAAACAGCACAAACCTGGGACTCCTGGGTGGCTCAATCCGTGAAGCGCCTGCCTTCGGCTCAGGTCGTGATCTCAGGGTCCTGGGATCGAGCCCCGAGTCCAGCTCCCTGCTCAGCGGGGAGTCTTCTCCCTCTTCCTCTGTCCCTCCTGCCCCCAACTCATGCTCTCTCTCTCTCTCTCTCTCTCTGTGTTAAAAAAAAAATAAAATCTTAAAAAAAAAATAGCACAAACCTATCATCTTACAATGGTGTAGGTCAGGTGTCTGACACCCGGGAGGCTCCAGCCAAGAATCGTTCCTTGCCTTTTCTAGTTTCTGGAAGCTTTCTGCAGTGCTGGGCCATGACCCTCCAACAGCATTCCATGTCTGACCCCTCTTTCACGGTCACGTCTGCCTCTGACCACAGATGAGGAAGGTTCTCCACTTTCAAGGGCCCACTCAAATAATCCCAGATAACCCTGTGTCACAGCTCTTAATCACATCAGCAAGATCCCTTTCTCCATGTAAACACTCACAGATTTGGAATTAAGACCTGGACATCTTTGGAAGGACGTATTCTGCCAAACACACATAGTTTGCGTCAGCGTCACAGAGAGAGTCCTAGACCCGACCCCTCAAGCTCGGACTCGACCGGTCTTGGCTCAGGAAGAGGCATTCCCATGCCCAGCTCGGGTCATTCTGAACAGCCATGTGCCGGGACTGAAGGCTGACTTCTTTGTGGCCAGGAGGACACCATGGCCAGGCTTGGAGCCCTTTCCTCTGTGTTCTCCTGCCTCCCGGTCTCTTGTTCTCGAGCCTTCCATCCTCTGACAGTGATTCTGAGCAGCGAGCTGGTGACAATGACACACAGGCAACGCTTCATTTTGAGGCACAGTTGAACAAGGGTTTCCTTGCAAGTGCAAACTATTTCAGCTCCCTGGACTTGCAAGGAGGTTGGCGGCTTTGCAAGCTTCAGAACATCCGTCCTGGTTCTCCAGGGGCCACCACATTCGTCCCTCCCCTAAGGAAGGGCAGAGTCTGGGTGCCGACAGAAGAGCGGGTGGCCACAGTGGGGGCAGAAGGAGAGCAGTTTCAGGGAGGGGACTTTGGCTTTGAATCCTGCTTGACCCCATTCCAGGTCTGGGGAGAGCTCACACTCCCGGCCACCTGGATGCTGGCGGCAGACTTCACTTTCCCTTTGTAATTCCACACATTGTGCCCAGATCCACTTTTCTCATCCATTCCATTCACTCTGAGCCCTCCCCACCCACTCCGCCCCCCACTTGATGGGCCCTACTAATCTGGGACTCGGCCCATTCTTCTCCCGGGGACGTCTTGCTTCTGCTGAACCTGCCACTGTGGGCCACCCTTCCAAAAGCCCTTTGGGTTTTCCAGGAGCTTTTGTTTTCCACAAGTCGGGCATCTCCTGTCATTTCCAGCTTTCTTGGGTTATTTTACTTTCTTGTGCATTTTCTTCTATTTGGAGGGAATTGCTCACTGTTGTCTCCACACCACTGGTTCAATTGTCCACATTGCCCATTTATCGCCTTCGAGATCCACTTTGGTTCTGCTATTCTTCTTTACAAAAGTGTTGTCCCCTGTCCATTCGTGAAAACCAGAGCTTGACTATAAAAATGGAAAAGATACAGCACTGTTTGGGGGGCAGACTTTGGGTGTGACTTCAATCCTTACGTGTGTTTATATATACACAAAATTAGGATAGTGCAGTATTCTCTGAATGGTATTTTACTTACTATTTTGTTGCGAGCATTTCCCATCCTTTGAGGATATTATTGCATGATTTTTTAAAACGATTTTATTTATTTATTTGAGAGAGAGAGAGCATGAGAGAGAAAGAGAGAGCAGGAGCAGGGGGGAGGGGCAGAGGTAGAGGCAGAAGCAGGCTCCCCAGCTGAGCTGGGAGCCTGATATGGGGCTCCATCCCAGGACCCTGGGATCATGACCTGAGCCGAAGGCAGACGCTTAACAGACTGAGCCACCCAGGCGCCCTACTGCATGATTTTCTATGATGCGTCATAGTTTATGCAAATAATACATGACATACATTGTATCAGATTTTTTTCTTTAGAGATAACACCTCAGAGGATACCATTTAGGACAAGTGCAACAATCTTCTAAGCAAATTATCAGCTTCCTGCTGGGGCTTTCTGGGTTAAGACCATATCCAGCAGTCATGCTCCACAAAAAGTAAAAAAAAAAAAACAACCCCAAAAAAACCCAACCAACCAAATAAATAAATAAATAAATAAAAAGAGTGTTTCTGGGTCATTGGATCTTACAACTGAAACAATTTCGCATTCGGCTCTTTTCAGCCAGCCGAGATGGTTCAAAACTCTCACAAATACCCCATAATCTCAGGCGTGCCCCTTATACCAACAGTGGATTTTACTGAATGCCCATGTGGGGCTAGGCTTATTCTTGGTGCTTTATGCGATCCTCTTTCAACCTGCCAATAGTTACGAGGGTTGACTGCATCATCAACAACTTCCCTCATAGCTGAGGAACCTGGAGCCGAGAAAGGGAGCATATTATGCCCAAGAGAGCAAGTAGCTAGAAGCAAGGCAAGTACAAATTCCACCAGCTCACCCCTGACTCTTTGCTTGGGTTAGAGTGTCCAGAGGTTCCATCTTGCAATTATCTTTACTTTAAAGACAACCCCATTTTGCAGACACACCGGCAGCCCCAGCATCGGCTGGAAATCATCCTGGCATCGCCCGGCCCCGGGAGTCAAATCCTCCTTGGAGCCTGATTCACTCGGCTTTGCTGGAGGAACGCAGGCGACCGTGTCTGTTTGCAGCAGGAAGCCTGCCCTTCCCAGCTGACAAGGCTGATTGTCTGCTATCGGTGGGGCCCCAGGCAGTACCCCGGCTTGGTGACAGCCATGGGGCCGGAGCTGTGGGGGACGCTGCTCCCTCCGGGCCGTAGCCACAGCTTCTAGACGTCAGCACGGTGACGAGCAACAGAGTCAAATGGCAAGTCATCATCTGAGCTGGACAAACTGGGCAGGAAAATGGTCTTTTAATTGGGTTTGAAAGCTCTTGTGGAAGAAAAGCCAATTGCCAGCCGTGTGTGGGGTGACACTTGAAACACCCAGAGGAGGAAAAGGCGTGTCTGGCCCCTGAGTCACTTGTCACCAGCATTTCCTTCTGCTTCTTAGCCGGCTTGCCATGGCAACCTTTGTCTGCTGTGGTGAAGCTAAGGTGTCATTATGCAGTCTCAGCCCCAGAACAGACCCCCTGCTCCTCCCTTCCTGGCAGAGCTGGGCTTCCCACAAAGGGCCGGAAAGCTGCTTGAATTCTGGGTCCAGGGCTGGAGCCTGCGGGCTGCCCAGGAGCCTCTGAGCTCTGAAGATTCCACAGACGATTTCTTTCTTCCATTGGGCATTGTATGTGTTCAATCACTTTTGGCTGTGTGAAGGAGGGGAGTTTTGTCTCAGCACACGGACAGAGCGGAGAGGCAAACCGCACAGTAAATTAGCATGGCGATTCAGAGCCTTTCATTAGCAAGTGGTTCAGGGGAGAACAGACCTCTGGGGGTCAGATGAGTTTCAAGACCTCAGGCAGACGGTGGAAGGGAGGAAGGGGGCTGCAGTTCCACGTGGGTGTTGGGGACAGAACAAGGCAGATGATTCCAACACTTAGAAGCTGTGTCTTTCGGGAACCTTCTCCTGGTTCAATTCCGATGAGAAGGAATGAGCCAGCGGACCCAGGACGCACACACTGTGGGGCACAGGAGGAAGCCCAGGCCAATGGAGTGTGATGTCCAGCGACTGCCCTGGGAGCCTGGGTTCCCTGCCAGCCCTGTTTCTTTAGCCATGTCCAGAACCCTTCATTCTAACACCACTTCTGCAATGATTGCTCAGAACAAGATGGCCCGAAGAAAATGCAAAACCCACCTCACAGGCCAAATCAAGATCATATCGTGTGTATTTGAGTCCATGCATTTGAGCTAGAAAAGTCCGAGTAAATGTATTTATGTTCAAACTTCACCCGTCTCCCCGAAGGATATGTGTTGGCTTAAAAGAATGAGTAAAGCATTAAAATGGTAAAACAGAAGAAATCAGGATCGCTGAAGGAAAGGAAGATAACATATTAACAGGGGAGGCTGACCTAATGATTTTCTTGTATATTTCTCTGCAAAACCCTAAAATCTTACAAATCACTCATTCTCAACAAAAATCTGCCTTCTTTTATTTTTTCCTTTCTAATGTTAATACTGTTCAGCTTCTGGGTTTCTTCTAGGGTTTACTTAAGATGCGGTGATCGTGAGCAGTGGGAAGGGGGGATATTGCTATACATGTGGGGACGGCTTCACAGGACCCAAGACAACACCAGGAATGAGGTGCAGGGGGAGCACAGGGGGCGCGGGCCCACCACTCAGGGAGCTCCCTGCAGAGGTGGGGGCTCACGGCCCCCCCCGCCTGGAAGGGCGGTAGCTGCTCTGAGCTAAGTAAGTGCTCGCAAGTGCTGGCTGTGGGATTACATAAAACAGACAAAGCAATGCTGAGGGAATCCTAAGACCTAAAATGGCAGTCACAGGGGTTCCAACTTTTCCTCTGCGAAGGGGGATCAGCTTTGCGATTTCAGATTCATCCTTTGACAAAAATAGGGACGCTATTGGCTCCCAACAGTTTCGACGTGGATTTCTATGCTACCCCTCGAAGCTCATCTCCACCTTTTCTTTCATCCAGGGAAGTGCCAGTGAGGCTACTCTGGTGGCTCTGCTGGCCGCTCGGACCAAGGTGGTGCGCCGCCTCCAGGCAGCCTCCCCGGGGCTGACGCAGGGTGCCATCATGGAAAAGCTAGTGGCCTACTCATCAGATCAGGTGAGTGCCTCGGCCGAGCGTATTGGCCCAAAGCCCTGCTGAGCCTCTACAATCCAAATCCTTGTTTTGTCTCCAATCCAATCCAAACAAAACTATGCAGCGTTCCAGACATTTCCACAGCCGTGCTTTGACCTGGGTCCTTGGTATTCTGTCCATGTGCACGTGAGGTCATGCAGGTCCTGGGGGTAACCCACCAGGGTCATGGGGGAGCGCCTGGGGGCTTGGAATCTTGCACCTCCTGTCGGCCATTGGGAGCCACAGCGAGATCCAGACCTCAGGACAGAATCAAGTGGGAGACACTGATGGTGGGAGCCGCAGCGCAGAGAGGAGGACACCCTCAGTAAGAGCTGGCCTTCCTGGGAGTCCCAGAGACACAATGGATCCACCATCCCACAGTGGCGCCGTGTTGTGTCCTTGGCTTCTTTTCTCCAGACACCATGCCCTGAGCGTGGCCCCTAAGCAGCCCACAGCCGGTTGGTGAGAGGAGCCCCCACACAGGAACCCAGGTGTGCTCACTCTGCTTCAGGGTGGGTTTTGCAAGCTCTCACAGCTTGCTCACTAATCTGAAAAGCGAGATTCCACAGGACCCATGACAACACGAGGAACGAGGTGCAGGGGGGATTGCAGGGGGCCCGCAGCACAGGGAGGCCTTTCCAGAGCCTGGGGGGTGGGGGGCGCTCACGGCCACTGCATGCGGCACGCACACGCATGCAAGAGTCTAACTCGCTGCCTTCCTTCCAGGCGCACTCCTCGGTGGAAAGAGCCGGATTGATTGGAGGAGTGAAATTAAAAGCGATCCCTTCTGATGGCAAGTTTGCCATGCGTGCTTCTGCCCTGCAGGAGGCCCTGGAGAGAGACAAGGCGGAGGGCCTGATTCCTTTCTTTGTAAGTCAACCAGCATGTTGGGTATGGCCCCCTGGGCATCTCTGAGCCCTGCCTGGGCTTGGGGCAGCGCCTCGTGAGCTGTGCTGGTCACAGGCTATGCGGTACTTGCATGGTCAGCTCCTTGAGAGAGGCTGGAGCAACATTCCGTTTATTTTTCCCTCTGCCCACCTAATCCCAGAACGAAGGAAGTAGAGCACCGAGCCCAGAGATCCTGATAAGCCGAGCAGTCTTGTTTCCGCTCCTGTTAAAAGTGACACCAGGTGATCGTCCCTTGACCACCCTCTGTGCCATGGTAGATGTTCTGTCATGAGGCGTGGATGATGGGCCAGTAAACCAAATTAAAAATAAAACCCAGAAGGCCTTGCCATCTAGATCAGTATTCTCAGCAGATACCAAGACGCGTCACTTGCAAGGGATGTGTTGCAAGCAAGCAGTGACTAATTATCGGTAAAACATCTAACTAGCCAAAGAGCACCAGGTTTCTGCCCATCTTGTGCCCGGTTGGGGAGGAACTACTTGCTGTTGCAACGAGAGCAGTTGGACATGGGAGTTGTCATACTGGTGTGGCCACTGTAGCATGCAGTGCCTGGGGCTGGTGCGTCACGCGTCATGAGAGTTACTGCTGATCCTGGCACTAGCCTCATGGTGCTCATCCGGCTGCACGCCAGACATACCTGGGGAGCGTTGAAAATATATGGATGCCCAGGACCTGCCCCAGTTACTTTCACCAGAATATCGGGGGAGGGACCCAGGCATTAGAAGCTTTTCACAGCAAGAGCGTCTGGTTGGTTCCCTCGGTTAAGTGTCCAACTCTTGATTTTGGTTCAGGTCATGATCTCAGGGTCCTGGAATCGAGCCTGGCGTTCGGCTCCATGCTGGGTGTGGAGTTTGCTTGAGATTCTCTCTCCCTCTGCCCTGCCCCCTCTAAAGTAAAAAATAAATAAATCTTAAAAAAGAAACGGAAGCTTTACATAGCAACTTCAAGATGCTCATGTGCCCCCTGAACCCTCCTCAATATCCCCCCGTTTCCCAGCTATTAGAGCAACCTGGGTTTGGTAGACTTCTACGGGCCACATGTTACTCACACCTACTATTTTTTTTATTTAGGGTTTAATCTTCGAGACAAGCTTTTTTCCTCCAAAAAAAAAATGTTTTTGTCAATTTAAATGAACTACCCCTCTAAAAATCTAACTTGTGACTGAGGAAGGCATGAGGGTATGATTTAATGCCAAATTTGATCCTGATTTATGGAGTTCCCAGAGGGATTCAGGGGCATGAACAAATAACCCTTCTGTAGAGGGATCGAGAAGACTCAGATGCAGCTCGTGTGAGGAGCTGATGGCCAAGACCGGTGTCAGCCTGTGATCAAGGCGGGGACAGAAGTCATTTAGTCACCCTGTCCTCCTGCATTTTCCTGTGTTGCATGACACCCATATTTATTCGTATATTTTTTCACTGCCTCCTTCTTCCCACCAGACTACAAGCTATGTGAAAGGAGGGTCTGTGTACTTAGCGTGTTATCCAGCTCCTAGAACAAGTCCCTGACACTGAACAGATGCTCAATAAATATTTGTCAAATAAATAAAGATTTGGAAGGAAGATCATTCTAGTTAGAAAGAAAAACTACCTTTAAAATTCCCATGTACAATTTCAGGACAGTTTGAAAGTATTCTATTTAAATAAGGTAAATATTTTTGAATCTATATCATCAATATTCTAAGACTCATTAGAATAGCCCTCCTAGGGAAAGACAAATACATTAAAACCCGCTCTCGCAGATTTGAAAAATGAAAGCAATGGAATAGACCACACAAAATGATGAGAAGATTTCATTTCATAAAAACTACAAAACTCATGGGATGCCTGGTTGGCTCAGTCGGTTGGGTGTCTGCCTTCGGCTCAGATCATGATCTCAGGGTCCTGGGATGGAGTCCTGTATCAGTCTCCTTTCTCAGCAGGGAGCCTGCTTCTCCCTCTGCCTGCTGCTCCCCCTGCTTGTGCATGCTCTCCCCGTCTCTCTGACAAATAAATAGATAAAATCTTAAAACACACACACACACACACACACACACACACACAAACTCATAAAATAAAAAGACAACTGCTGGCGGGAAATACAGTGTGTATTGTAAAGTAAATCTTAAAAGAAGGCTCACATCTCAATAAGCAAAAAGGCAACATTCCAGTGGGAAAACAGACAAAATACAAAACCAGTTGGTTCCCCATTCAATCACAAGAAAGTGAGAACACAAAATCAATTTCCATCTTCTAATAACAAAAACCGTGCAAATCGGCTCTTGAGAGAAGCATGTGAGCATCTCAGCTGTGGGTGTAGATGTGCCCGTGGCTTCTTTGTGTCTGGCCAGGTTTATCTCACGTACTTTGAAGTTTCAGTAGTCAGCCGCACGCACATCCAGAATTGTCCAATCTGCCCGCCGAATGACCCGTGTATCCTTGGGAAATGCTCTCTCTCAGCTGAGGCTTCTGCTTGAATTGATATCCTTGCAATGACATCCGGTTTCTGTTGGTTAGTCAGTGGTCCCCGGATACATTGTTTCCGTTGCTGTCTACCTTTCTGTTCTCATACTTGGGTCTCTTGTAGGCAGTTGTTGCTGGGTTCTTGTTGTTTTTCATTTGTTTCTAAATCCAAGATGACAATTTTTCTTGATTTTGTCCATTTACCTAAGGAAGTTTTTGATACATTTGAATGCATATCTACAATCTTCCTATGTTTTTCTATCTGGCCCGCCTCTCATATGATGGTTTTTCTAGGCTTTCTTGTCTTAGACTAATCAAATGTTTTATGTTATTCCATTTTCTTCATTTTTAGCTTACTAGCTTTATATTCTTTTATTATTATGCCTCCCCTCACTTTTTGTGCTATTATTGTCATACATTTTAATTCTACATGTATCTTAAACTCCATGAGATAGCGTTATTCTACATAGCCGATTTTTATTTATATAAATCTCACATGTCTCTTTCCATTGATCTTTCTTTCTTGCATTTTCTTATTTTCATCTGGGATCTTTTTTTCTCTCTCTGAAAAACTGTCTTGACATTTCACACTTTGATAAAATTGCCTTTGTTCTTGTTTTTCTGAAAATGTCTTTACTTCATCTTCACTTTCAAATGATATTTTTGCTGGGTCTGGAGTTCCAGGACGGACGGTCTTTTCTTTTGGCGGATTAAACATGTATGCCCATTGGACATCGGTTGTCAGTCTCAGAGTGACTCTTAGGCACATAGTGTGACAAAATGACTTTTTCCCTCTGGCTTCTTATAGCACCTGCTTTGTGTCTTTGTGTCTAAGCAGTTTTACGAGGATGCAAATCGATCTTTTCTTTATGCTGATTCTCCTTGGGTTTCACAGAATTTTCAGAATCTGTGATTTGTCATTTCTTTGGAGAAATCATCAGTTTGGGGAAATTCCTTTTTTTTTTTTTTTAAGATTTATTTATTTGAGAGAGAGAGAGAAGGGAAGGAGAGCGCGAGTGGGGGGAGGGGCAAAGGGAGAGAGAGAGAGAGAATCTCAAGCAGACTCCTGCAGAGTGTGGAGCCTGATGAGAGGCTCCATCTCAGGACCCTGAGATTGTGACCTGAGCTGAAATCGAGAGTCAGACATGTAACTGATTGAGCCACCCAGGTGCCCCAGTTTGGGGGAAATTCTTACCCACAGTTTTTGCAAAATTTGCTTTAGCCCATTCTTTCCTCCCATTCTGGAACTCTGCACACCTGTTCAATCTTCCCACTGAGTGCCGAATACCCCTTATGCTGTTCCATGTACCTTCCATCCATTCCTGAAATCCCTGCGCTCAGTCTGACCTATTTACAATTTACCACTTCTTTCTTTAGTTGTGTCCAGCTGATAAATGAATATGTCATATTCTTAGTTTAAAATATTGAAAGGTTTTAAGTTATTATTTGGAACACTTGTAAATTAAAAAAAAAAAAAACACAAAAAATAGTACCCCCAGTTGTTACAGCTTCCATAGCACATAGTACAATGACAGAACTGGGGCACTGATGTTGGTACGTGTGTGCAGTGTTATGTCATTTATCACACGTGTAGACTCACGTCACCTCCTGCAATTGGTATGCACAACTTCTCCATCACCACAAAGGTCTCCCCACACCACCTCCTGCACACACTCACACTCTCTTCGTCTCCTACCTCCCCGACCCCTGGACACCACGAGTCCGTTTCCTTTCTCTACACTGTCCTCATTTTGAACGTGTTACATACATGCAATCACACCGTCCATCACCTTTGGTGACTGGGTTTCCTCACTCGGCACGATGCCCTGAGATCTACGCTAAGTGCTGCATGGATCGATACTTGGCTATTTCCATGGCTGCACCACAGGAATTCAGTGCCACAGTCTTTATACCACAGCCCGTTTAACTGTTTACCTACTGACAACATTACAGATGTTTCCGGGTTTGGGCAATTATAAATAAAAATTCCGAAAAAATACAAATTAAAAATAAAGCTTCCATGACCACTCAGGTACAAGTATTTGGGTAAACCTATGTTTTCCTTTTTCTGGGATAAATTCCCAAGCACACATTTGAGTGTCTCATGCTAGTTGTTTGTTCACTTTTTTAAGAAACTGCCAAACTGTTTTCCATAGCAGCCGTACCAGTTTCCATTCTCCCCAGAGATACATGAGAAAATCAGGCTATTTGCATCCCCCCCGGCACTTGGTATTGTCTCTATTTGTAAACTTTAGGTGTTTTGATAGGAAAGTAGGGATATTTTCATTCTCATTTCCCTGATGACTAATGATGTCAAACATCTTTCCATGTGTTTATTTGCCAGCTACATATCTTTGTCAGCGAAATGCGTCTTCATGTCCTTCGCACATTTTTAATTGGATGGGTGGATTGAGTTTTTTAAATTAATCAACTATTTGTAGAGCAGTTGTAGGTGTAAAGAAAAATGAGCAGAAAATACAGAGAGTTCCTAGATACCCCATCACTCCTCACCCCCTAGTTTTTCCCGTGATTGCCACCTTGCGTTATTGTGATACATTTGTTATAATTAACACACCAGTACCAGCACGTTATTATTCCTAAACTCCATAATTTACATTAGGGTTCACTCTTTGTGCTGTTCTTTCTATGGGTTTTGACAAATGTTTGATAGCATGCATATACCATTTCAATATCATACTGAGTAATTTCCCTGAGGTAAAGACCCCTATATTCTATCTATTCGTCCCTCCCTCTCTCCCACCCAACCCCTGGCAATGACTGATCTTTTTACTGTCTCTATCGTTTTCCTTTTCCCCAAAAGTCACAGAGTTATAGTCATGCAGCGTGTGGCCTTTTTGGATGACTTTCCTTCACTTAGCATCACACATACAAGATTCCTCCATGTCCTTTAGGGTCTTTATAGCTCTCTCACTCTCTCTTTTAAAGACTTATTTATTTGAGAGAGAGAGAGCGGGGAAAGGAGCAGAGGGAGAGAGAATATCCAAGCAGACCCCCACCGAGTGCAGAGCCTGACACAGGGCTCGATCCCATGACCCATAAGATCATGACCTGAGAGAAACCAAGAGTCAGATGCTCAATCAACTAAGCCTCCCAGGTGCCCCTATAGCTCTCTTAAAAAAAAAAAAATCACTGACTAGTATTGCATTGTCTGAATGTACCTATCGAAGGACATGAGGATTCCCCTGTTTCTGTCAGGGGTTTTCCAGCACCACTGAGCAATTGACTCAGTTCTGATATGATCTACCTGGAGACAGCACTAGACCCCACAGGCGAGGGCCTCAGCCCTACAAGACTGCCCCACTTCAGTTGCCAGCTGTAACTCCAGGCCCTCACCTGATCAACTGCTATAGATCAGAAATTCCAGGGAGCCCATCCTTGGGTTTGATTGATTTGTCAGAGCAGCTCACAGAACTCGGATACACCTTCGACTTGCTAAGTCACTGGTTTGTTATAAAAGGTTATAATTCATGGGGCACCTGGGTGGCTCAGTCATTAAGTATCTGCCTTCGGCTCAGGGCGTGATCCCAGAGCCCTGGGATCAAGCCCCACATCTGGGTCCCTGCCCCACTGGGAGCCTCCTTCTTCCTCTCCCACTCCTCCTGCTTGTGTTCCCTCTCTTGCTGGCTCTCTCTCTCTCTGTGTCAAATAAATAAATAAAATCTTAAAAAAAAAAAAAGGTTATAACTCAGGAACAACCAGATGGAAGAGCTGCCTGGGGCAAACTCTGGCAAAGCGGCACAGAGCTTCCATGTCCTTTCCTGGTGCCACCCTCCCCAAATATCCACTTGTTCACCAGCCCTGAAGCTCTCCAAACCCCTTTGGGGTTTTTATGGAGGCCTCATTATATAGGCACAATTGATTGAATCATTGGTCACTGGTGATTGAACTCAATCTTCAGCCCCATCCTTTCCGTGGAGGTTAGGGGTAGGCTTAACAGTTCCAATACTCTGGTAACAGAATTGGTTCTCTTGGCAGCTAGCCAGCATCTTTAGGTGACCTAGCAGCCTTTCAAAAGTCACCTCATTAACATGACAGAAGACACCTTTCTGGTCTTCCCTGTTCTGAAATTCCAAGGGTTTTAGGAGCTCTGTGCCAGAAATGGGGAAAAAGACCAAACATATATTTCTTCTTATAAGTCACAATATCCCAGACATCTCGTTTGGGTTAATAAGCAGGAACATATGTGATTACATATGTAATCACATGGTAAGAGAGAGTTTAGTTTTCTGAGAAACTGTCAGGCTCTCTTTCAAAGCAGCGGTACCACTTTGCCTTTCGAAGAGCTACGAATCACACAGAGTTTCTGTTCTCCCACATCTTCACCAGCATTTGGTGTTGTCAGTGTTTTCAATTTTAACCCTTCAAAAGGATGTACAGTGGTATCTACATGTTGTTTTCATCTGAGATCCCTTAATGATGTATGCTGCTGAAGTTCTCGTCATAGGCTTATTTGACATTTGAATATCTCCTTCAGTGAGGTTCAGGTCTTTTGCCCACATTTTGGTTGGATTGTGTATTCTCTTACTGTTGGGTGTGAGGACTTCTTTTTGTAATTTATATACCAGTCCTTTATCAAGAGTTGCATTTTGCAAATATAGTCTCTCAGTGGGTAACTTTTCATTCTCTGAAATGTCTTTCATAGAGCAGAAGTTTTTAATTTTACTCAAGTCCATCTTAACCATTTTTTTCTTTCATGCCTTTGAAGTTGTAGCTACAAACTCATCCCCACACCCAAGAGGATATAGATTTTCTCCTGTGTTATCTTTTAGGAGTTTTATAGTTTTACATTTTACATTTAGGTCTGTGACCCACTTTGAGCTAATTGTTGTGAAGGGTGTAAGGTCTGGTCCAGATTCAGTTTTTTATTTTTGTTGGTTTTTTCGTATGTAAATCTCCAGTTGTTCCAACACCATTTGCTAATGGCAGTGATACTGGTAAGAGGGAGAATGATGTATTATTTTTATTTATTATTACTTATTATCCCTTTTGCCCACTTATGTGCTCATTTGTTAGAATATAAGCCTTCATTTACATTAGAATTTATATTTTAATTAAAGTTAAATATGTACCTAGCTTCACACTTAATTAGTTCCGTGTGCCTTATAACCGCAATACTGAAAAACAGGGGTCTACTGAACAATGTGATCCTCCTTGGCCAGACGTCTCCTTACCAAAGTCAAAGCTCTAATGTCTCTTAGTGTTTTTTTCCTTCATCTTTGAGTTGGAAATCCAAACGTATGTATTAAGTAATACAAGGATGTAGACAGTTTTAGGGATGAGAGAGAGAGAGAGAGAGGGAGATTGAAATTAATCTCTTCTTTCCATATTATTTTATAAAGTGTAAACTTTTGTGGTCTTCCCTCAGGAATCCTTAGAAAATAAATTTTATTGTCTTTATTTAAGTATTTGTTATAGAATGTTGTATTGAAAACACATACATATTCATCACGTATTCATGCTTCTACACAAAGGAAGGATGATCAAAGCATGCACTCATGATTCCGCGGTGGGATTTCAGAAGGCAGCAAAGCATTTCACAATGGCCACTACTCTGTGCCTGGGAGTTGGCGAGAACTTTTTAAATGAAGCATCATTGGCAGGCATTTCAGAGTGACCAAAGGCTTTGTTGGGACATTTAATATACGTTATTAGGAAGCATCTACCCTGACTACAGTTTATAATCCTCATTAGTGGCCTCTCACACAAATGGTGAACAAATTTGTGGGCTTATCAGCAGTGCCAGACATCTCCACTTGTTATATTTCCAAACTTATCATGATGGGATATGCAACAGTTGCAGGTTCTTTCACTTCATCATTCATTCACTTGACAAACGTTTATTGAACAGCTGCTGCATGTCTGGCCAGTGGGCCCTCCAGGATCTTACTGGTTAGAGACACGAAGTGAACAGCTGTGTACAGCTGGTGCAGTGTGATCCGTGATACAAGCAACCCAGCAGTTCCCACCATGGGAATATGGGCACAAGGGAAGAGCTTCTGTGGAGCCACAATATGGAAAGAGTGAGGGATGCAGGCTAAGAGTGAGGGATGCAGGCCGAGAGAGGGGGTAGCGGGGCTGTTTGGGCAAAGCACTCCAGAGGGAAGGAAATAGCAGTGAAAATGGATCATATCCCAGGAATCTAAAGTGCTAAGAGGCTCAGAACTTGCTAGGGCCACGAAGCTGACAGGTGCACCATGACGTGATTCCAAAGCTCCTGCTGCACATACCATGTTGTGCTGCTGTCCAGCAAATGGGAAGTCTTAGAAGCTTCTAGAGTGCCTGGAGCATGAGTGAATGGAGTGATGTAGGAGGTGGAGGTCATGGTGAGGAGGTCATGCAGGGACCAGCATGAGGAAGATGGGCTTCTTCCTAAGGGCAATTTGAGGTTATTAAGGGAGTTTTAAGTGGAAGAGAGACATGATCTGATTTGAATTTTCAAACACCCCTCTGGTGGCCAAGGGGCACAGGGTGGGGCTGTGGAGCCTGGTGCGCAGAGCCCAGAGGTAAAGCATACCTCTGGTGGTCTGTCCCTTACAATACGGGCCTAAAACTGGGTGACTGTGTTCACTGTGCATCAGTTCAAAGTTACCCTGTAAAAATAACAGGGCACACTCGAGTGACTTCATCGGGGTGGGGGTGGGGCGGTAGAGCTACTGTCCTTCTCATGGTCTGTCTTACTGATCCTTCAACCATGACAAGTGGTCATTAGCAATTAACCACCAACACTGGCAGGGATCGTGACTTACTGTAGAACATTCCTTATCTGAAAAATGGAGTTCCATTGAAATCTGGCTTAGCCCACAGGACCGTATCTGGGATGTAAAACGTATCTGGGATGTAAAATGTGATTGATGTTAATAATAACTGGCAGGTGGTTAGTGTGGCCGAGTAGAGAGGTGAATGAGAGACAAGACAAAAAGCAGGAAATGAAATACTCTGGCGATTGGTAGAAGATGATGATGGCAATGGGTAAGAAAAGAAGGGATGGATTTAAGAGGCATTCCTGAAGGAACTGGGGGCCAGCAAAGCAGGAAGTGAGGGCAGAGTGCAGGAGGACTTCCCAAACTCGGATGGTCCCCAGTCCACACCCAAGCTCTGAGGTCCAGAGAGCCCAGACACGGGGGCAGCACCACGTGGGAGAGATGGCGCTGATCTCATTTTTGCATGAGTTGAAGGTTTGTACGTCTAAGTAGGGATGCCCCAAGACAGCTGAATTCATCTGGGAGGGGAGGTCTGACCCAGACACAGGTGTATGTCCCGTCTCAATTTGGGCGGTCCTGATGTCGCTAGGAATGCACGGGCAGTCCCCCACAGTCTGCTTGGGGAGGAAGAGGTCCTGGGAGAGAACACCAACAGATGAAGTGTGTAGAGAGAGAGGAAGGGAATGTGGGGTGGCAGGGGGGCCACGCCAGAAAGCTGGGTCCACGCAGCCAGTAGGGGCCTGTCCTGAAGCCTGGACCTGCCCTGTGATCGCGGGATCCCGAGATGCCTTGTGTGTTTTGCTAAGGGAGGTGATTTGGGACTTCTGTAGGAGTCGGTTTGCTGGAGCGGCCAGGAGTGGAATTCGGATTCCACTGGGCTCCTGTGGGAATGAGGAAGGCGGGAACGGACTCATCTGTAAGAGGGAAAGGGGATCAAGGGGCAGTAGCTGTAATGCTGGGACAACGTAGGATGTGCAGAAATGAGCCCGAAGCGTGTTCACGTGCTCAAGAAAGAAGGAGAGATGCAAGTTATGGAGAAGACCACTCATCATCAGGAGGATCAAACCACATTTTTATTTTGGAAGATTGGGCACCCAATGGATATGCCTCAATTGGAATGTTGCTCTGAAGACCAAGATTGCAGCAAATGTTTGAGGGCATGTGTGACCTTGTGACAGAAGCCACAGGCATGGGCCTGTCCCGTGTGTCGGAGCACGAGGAAGGCTCCTGGGGACCTGTGAGGGCTCAGTCCCTTCCCTCGTGGGATGGTTCCTGGTGGGAAGACACGTGCTTTCCGGTCTTTGCCCTACTTGGCAAGCACTGAACGCACAGGGCAGGATGTGATTAACACGCCGCAGGGGTCAGCAAAGCCTTTGGCTAAGATCTAACACGTCAGCTGTGTCCCAGAGGATACGCGGGCAGCATTCATGGGCTCCGTGCCTTCTTGTTGAAGCCGAGTACGACAAAGGTACAGAGAAATGAGAGGTCACAGGAGGTCTGAGGACATGCAATAGGTTTGTTACCTTAAACGCATCCCTCAGCCAGGGGCCTGTGAAGCCAGAGTGGGAGGCTGGGCCCAGACCTAGAAGGGCAGCAGCTGGAACTTGGACGAGCTGCCCACTTGCTCTGTTGCAACTCTGTATTTAGTGGTTATAGTTCTGCATGATCCCTACGTGCACAATTCTGAGATGCAGACCCATAGCATTCATCATATTCATCAAGGGGTTGCAGACATCTCAGAACTCAAGACCCTCTGCAGAGAGCGAGGGGCCCATTTGGCAAGTTTGAACGGGGAAAGGTGAATCTCAGCCCCTCCCCAGACTTGTGTGGGGTGGTGGCTTGCCGCCCCGAGAGCCACCTTGATAAGGTCAGGCCACAGGCAGAGGGCAGTGCCTGCGAGGTGTTCCTCAGAGCCATGGCAAGGAAGGCAGGAGGGGCAGCTCTGCCTCCAGAAGGGGAGGAAGGGGACGTGTGCCTGGGCAGCAGACATGCCACAGGCTCTCGGGGACAGGGCGCCCGCACTGTCCCCGGCCTCCCACCCCCTGCACAAATGTGATTATGGCCCTGCAGCACAGCCCAAATCAGGTTAGCGTCAGTGAGCTGAGCCGGGGTAATCAGACCCCGGAGCGGAGCAGGTGCTGGGCTTGAAAGAGGCTTCCGAGAATTAGAACAAGCTGACTGTAGCCATCTAGAGCACAGCACGCAGGGCCTGCCGCCCACCAGCCGGGCACGTCCTCGCTGCCAGCCCCGTCCCTATCACCTGCCCGAGGGCAGGGGCGGCCAGAGGGGCCGCAGGCCTGGCCCAGGGCCCTGGGTTCTTTCTTTAGCTGGCAAGACAAGAGTTCATCACACCGGGTTCACATGATGGTCTGCTCCCCCTCCCTCTTTCGTGTGTCCTTGACCCACCTGCAGGGTCTCACTCAAGTCAACTGCAAAGTACGGATCATAAACGTATCCAGCTCATCAGGCTGTCGTGGTGACCGAACAGAGTCTGCATAGCCCCAGGCTGGGCACGGTCCATGCGCAGAACTCACCACCTGCTCTGCTCTCCCCTGAGCCCGCACCCAGGACCACAAGCCAGGATTTTAGTTTTTATAGAAACGCTCCGTGCTCAGTAGGCAAACATCGAGAATGAAGGTTTATATTATGAGATCCAAAAAGCTCATCTTAAGAGACAAGCCATAGTAATATTTGGTGAACCTCATCCTAGACCCTCTCTTGTACACATTCATCGGTGGGAAATAATTTCAACAAGAGATATTTAATATATGTGTAGTCTTTAAAACACAAGTTGTTTCAATTAGAATTGAAGGAAATTGAAGGAATTGCTGAATAATAGGTCATCTCATTAAAAGATGACTAAAATTGAGAAAACAAATTATAGGCCAATATTAATATGGTTGAGTCATCCTGCGGTTTTTTTATATACTTTTCTGGCTATCTTTTAATGACATAGGTGAAGCATTCTGAGAGTCTCAGCCTCTACCTGCCAAGCCGAGTGCCTTCGATGAAGCATTTCACTATGCAGTTATAAGTCAGGAAGAAATTGCAAATACCACAGAAAAATCGCATACTCACTTGGAGTCCTACTAAGTGAGTCATCTTGTCAGAATGAAGCAATGCGGAGGGTGCGTGAGGCTGGCGATGGGGAGGCACGCACAGCGGGGGCGGCAGGGGGCAGGGGGCTGAGAGCATCGAGGACGCCGAGGTCTGGAGCAGCTAGACCGGTGGGACCTTGTAGGCTGGGCATTTGTGCTGTAAGTGGGAAAGCAGAAGCCCAGCTAGCTGCCTACGTGACAGAGCTGGGCCTCCAACCCAGCGGTTGATGCCCCAAGTGCTGTGTGACTTTGCCAGGGGTGTATTCATCATGCGTTTGCTTTTTCTGTGTCTCTGTTTTCTGTATCTTTGATATGTTGGCGGCCTCGCTGACCCTGGAGGGACCGCTCCTCCCAGGACCAGCCGATTCCTAGATAAGGTAAAGGACTGTCTTTCACCAAACCAACCAATCCAGAGCCTACACCCCAAACCACCTCCTCTATGGGGCTCCTGCACTCCAGAACCCCTGCCCTCATCACCCCAGAGCTAGGGACACTAGGGACAGCCCCCTCTGCCCCAAAGCCCATTGAAATTATTTGAACCAGCCAACCCTCAGCCTGCTTGCCCTGCCTCACCTGTTCCTTCCCATGGAAACCACAGTAAAGGCTCTGGCTCTTGCTGCCCCCTCTCCCTCCGCCTCCTGCCTGGTCCTGGTGCTTCCCTGTGGCCCCGCGAAGCATAACATGCCCCCTCCTCTCGGGAATGGCCAATAAGACAAGCTGTCTTTCCAATGGCTGTAAGCTTCCAGTCTGGTGGCTTTGCTGTACCTGAATAATAGTAAAACATTGAAAACACTCTGCTCCTGCCCCTTGGGGGCCCAACTCCCCTCCTCACACCCCATTGCTACAGGGAGTCCCGCCAGAGTCTGGCCAGGACCTGCCTTGGAATCACTCCTGCCACTGGGCAGGGGACAACTCTGGTCCCCGGGCAGCTGCTGTCCGGCCCAGGTGACTGTGGCGCAGAGCCAGGGCCCATCAGCTGAGCCCTCCACGGGGCAGGCACAATGCCGCCCTGGCAAGAGAGGCACATCAGGCTCTCAGGTCAAATGCAGGTAGTCCTCCCACCAGGTTCCCAAGTTGACTAGACTGCGTGGGTCCCTGACCTTTTCCTTGTCATCTCTGTTCTCCGGGCACGTAGAGCTGCTGGGGTCTTCGTGGGGGCTCCACAAAGAACTCAATCGAATTTTCCACTCGGATGGAATGAAAACTCACCCTCCTGTCACATCGAGGGAGAAATCTCATTATCCAGAGGGCACTGGCATCATAAATCAATTAGGCTCTTCGGTTTTGTAAACATGGTGCGCTTTTTGACCACTTAGAGATTTGAATTTAGCAAATGGGACTTGGCACCGATTCCATGTGGGGCAAAGTGCACGCTCCTAGCAATGCGAAGAAATACGATGCAGAGCCTGGTTTCAAGAGCTAGCTTCCCGGGCCCGGGGGTGGGGACGACACCAGTCGGATGATACCCGTGTTATCACTGTCTTACTGAGGGCGCCGAGAGCGGGAGCGGGCACAGAAACCCGGGCCATGTGTTCCGCTTATGCAGCCAAGTGTGCTCAATGCTGTCTGGAAATACTCCTTTAAAAATTGTTTCCAGTGTCCGTAGGGCTTTCTCATGAATCTACTTGGAGCAAATCTTCATCTCTTGAGGATTGAAGTTCCCTTGGGAGCTGTGCGGCGCAGAGGGAAGGGCAGCAGAGAGCTAGGGTGCAGGACTCCTGGTCAAAGTCCTGGGGGCTCCGAGCTGCCCCCTGAGGCTGTTCCAGGAGCGGCATGTGGCGGGGGAGGGGGTGGTCAGAGCAGCCGAGTATCCTTTTGCTGTGCACTACGCCACACGCACAAAAAAGAGAAAGCTTACACTTCCTCTGCACAGAAGCGAGGATATGCTGTAACTGTAGTTAATATATATGCGTCTATCACTAAAGCAGAACACAGGAGACACCATCCAGGGGGCCAAGGGCACCCTCCCTGTGCGCGGGGGTCAGTCCTGTGCAAGTGCTGTTTCCAGCCTCACAGCCCAGTTTCTGTGGGCAGATGATTCTCTCGACCTCTCATGAGAGGTTCGTCCATAGATTCCGGTCTCGGCTCACAGACGCTGAGCGAGAACACCTCTGAGGCTCTGGGCTCAATGGGGGGGGCGGCCGTTGTGCATGTGGAGGTTACAACAGCGACCAAAACATGGGGGCCTAAAGAGGTCTGCTTTTTGCTCCCCAGGTGGTGGCTACGCTGGGGACCACATCCTGCTGCTCATTTGACAATCTCCTCGAAGTGGGTCCTATCTGTAAGTATCTGATCAGATTTTCTTTTGGAGAATGTTCCAATACAGGAAGACTTCAGTGGGCCTTCTTCTCTGGGCTCTCCTCTATTAATAATATAGGTCAAGTTCATGTTATAATATCATAATGTGTTTAGATAGTATAAAACATAATATAATGGGATGTTCATATAAGAATAACTTTATATTTCAATGGTTTGCTAGACTCTTCCTCTATTTGCAATAGCATGAATCTCATTAGCTTGAAATCCCCACACCCAGAAATGTGTTCTAATTGGACCAGAGCTGAGCTTGGCTGAACCAAGGCACTATCGGTAAGAAAAAACCCTTGCGTGCCGTGCAGCGGGGCCACAAGACTGCGGGGCTCCATCACCCCACGCAAGTGAACAAACTCAAACTCTTCAGCAAGCCTCATGAGGCTCGATCTGCAGGACTTGGCAGTTCCCCATCTTTGAATGAAGTCTGGCGTAACTTCTTCAGCCTTTCTGGAATTACTGAATGCAAATTACCTAACGTGATTAAGCACATCAATACCCAAATCCCAGATTTCCCCGGAGAAGAATCTGCTTGCTGTGCCTTTCAGGGCTGCTCCTCCCCTCTGACCTCCCTCACAGCACGTGGGTGGTCTCCTGGGGATTGAGGACTCAGAGAATCCCAAAGGTGGAACATGAGTAAGGACTGTTTCTGAGGCTGCCCCTTCAATACTCGGCTCCAGGCACCCAGCAGGTCTGGGAGGGGTTTCTATGACAGAGACCTTCTCTTGGGCAGGGGCGTGGCTTCATGACCCCCTACCCCTGTCCTCAGGTCATGGCACCCCACTCCCACAGTTCCAGGGCACCTGCTGCCCCAGACCCATGGGGCTGGTCATCGGGGCGGTCTGGGGTCCCATGGAGGCTGTTCAGGCCCCCAGACCACATCTCTGTGGCTTGTGCTAGACAGCACGCCACCCACGGTGCTGGACCCCCAACCCCGTGTGCATTACCCCACCCCCCAATGGGAACCCACGTGTGCCCACGCTCGGGGAGCGGGGCCAGGCCCAGCCTGGTCACAGCACACCCGTGCAACGGCCGAGGCCCGCCACTTCAGGCTGTGGGCCGTCCCATCCCAAGCTTCATCTCCCCATCCGTCAGGTGCAATGCTTGAATGTCAGTGCCTCCCTCACAGGGCTCTTTAGAGGGTGAGTTCCTGTACAGAAATCGTGGAGACCCAGGGCAGAGGCAGGCGTGCCAGGGACTTGCCGTGCCTGGGGGCTGTGGGCATGGGTGTGCCCATTCACACAGGTTTCCCTGTGCCACGTTCGACCGGCGGCAACCGTCTGTGAGAGCAGCCGGCTGAGGGCTGTGGTACAGAGCTCAGGGCTGGGACAAGGGACGCAATCAGCTGGCTCAGGCCCACTGCTGGGGCGTTGGCCCTGTTAGCTGTAAACCTTGGTGTGCCAGGCCAAGCCGCTGGGCGCCCCTCTGACTCAGATGTCAGGCTGGGAACTGGATGTCCCTGACGGGGGCTGGCTGATGTCATGCCCGGGGCTCTTGGATTTACAGGGCTGGAGCTCTTTGGCAGAGCAGAGCCCATATGACCCAGCTGAGGGCCCAGGGGAGGCAGCTGGTGTTCACAGCCTCCTGGGGACTGGGGGACCCAGCTGGGGCTGTCCCGTGGTCCTGGGGCTCCCTCTGCTCCCCAGATCTGAGGGCTGTGGGAACTGCCAGCTCGGTGATGGTTTGGTGCCCAACACAGAGGCTGTTCTGGGGCTGGCTGAGGGACCCCATGAGCGCCAGGGCCAGAACCCTGCCGCTCACTGCTGCAGCTCACACATGAGGGTAATTCTGACAATTATATTTACCACTGATGACGCTCTTACGTCAGTAACGCCAGCACCCTGAAGTAAGCACCTTTCTGCCTCCTTGACCGTCACCAAATACTTAGCATTCAAATGGCTGCTCTGGGATCCCGAGCTGGCCTCATTCTGTGGTATGATTGGAATAAACCATTAAAACAATTCAGGCAGTTAGGGATTCATCCACCATGATTTGACAAAGATGGTATATGTCAGAAGACTGTTTTCTCCAAACTGCTGCTTTAGGAAAGACGTTTTCTTCTTGGTTCCTTTTAAAATGATTCGCCAGAGGGAGACTTGGTCTCACTCTGTGCACTTGGACGGATCAATGGAGGTTTCCAGCAGGTTTTACCGGGGAGAGGATGAGATGCAGAAAGCAGGTAGTAGAAGGGGACAGATGGGAGATGTGACAGTGTGGAGTAGAGGCCGGGGTCCCGGGGGTTCCGACCCTGTGTGGAAGGGGAGCAGCGTGCACAGGGCAGCCAAAGCCCCGCCCAGCGGCACTGGGATGATGGGGGGTGCCTCTGATGGCACAGGAAGGGTAGAGGGATCCCAGTCCCTCAGAGACTGCCCTCCCTTCCAACACTGTCCAAAACCACCCTCAGGTTCAATAATCCGCCAGAAAGACAGAACTCCCTGAAAGCATCTCACAGGTACGGTTTATTGCAGGGAGGAGAGGTGCGGGCAGAACGTGGGAAGGGACCAAACTCCTGTCTTCTCCCAAGAGGTCACGGATGGCTAGCTCCCCCCAATTATGATGACAATACACACAGAGTGGGACACCACCTGCCACGGAAGCCTGCCAAGCCTGTGGCATCAGAGTGTGAGTGGGGCTCAGTCACACGCCGCTCACCTGGCTGACCTGCCATCTCCAGCTCCTCTGGGAGGTCCCGCTAATACTTCCGTCCCTGGTTCCTGCAGAAGTCAGAACGAATGTGGCCCGAAGCCGCCATCATAAATCACTGATGCGCCGTCTGGGGGCCAAACACCCCTGCAGGAAAGGACTCCTATGAGGCAGGGCACTCCAGGGGCTCGAGGTCACCTCCCTGGAGCCGAGCGCAAAGGTCAGAGCTCTTCTGGAGTAAAATTAAGTCCCCACGGCATACCTTCCCCTGATGTACCTCCTTCCCTTCCCTCCTGACCACCCCCTCCCTGTCTTTGCTTCCCACTGTCCCCCTCCGGGTTTCCCACACATTCCGCGATGGGTTGTGGTTTTTACTCTTAGCAAACATTCCTCTCACAAGGCTGATGGCTGAGTGAGGAGAAGAGAGCCCTGTCTGCTGCTTCTGGAATCTGTTCTCCTCGCTCCTGCCTTCACGGCTTGTGTCCTTCCCGGCTCCTCTGCCTGCTCAGGCCCCGGGGTCCCGCTGTGCCTCACCCCTTCCCTCGACACTTCTGAACCGGACAGAGACACTGGAGTCTCGAACTCCTCCGACGGGCCTCTAACAGAAAACGAAGTTTCCTGACCAGTGGTCGGGGAGGGGGTGGCCCAAACGGCCCCATGAAGAGCACAGCCTGGATCCGTGGTTTGCTGTCTGTCCTCTACGCGCACCCGAGGTTTCTCCCTGCTGCACAGCCTCTGGGGCCCCAGCACGACAACCCTATAGCAGTAGGAACATGGGAATGGCCAGTGTGGGTGCGCTGTGGTCTCGAAGCAGAAGTCCTACATCTTCCACGGGTTCTCGCCGACTCCCGGCCACATCCGCGTGGGGCCCTGTGGTGCCCACACACCCTCCACCCACGAAACATGCTTGGGGTGCTCAGACCCCAACCACACCATGACCCTCCGTGGCCGTTTCGTGTGTGCTCGGAAAGACATTTGGCCTGGATCCAACTGAGGGCTTCGATCCCTCCAATCCTGAAGCTCAGACAGAATCGAGGCTTTGAAAGTCCTCGTAAAGCTTCTATTGGCAGAGTTCAGAACGACTCGTCACTCCTCATAGCATCAAGTGTGGTTAGTGAGCACCACGCACGGAAAGGTGAACCCTGCACAGATGCACGTGCCAGAGGCTCAGAGTCCTCCAGGCGCTGCCCTGGCCCAGGGCGGGCAGGACGCCTGCTCCCCATCAGAACGCCCCGACCTTCTGGGGTCACTGATTTCGTGATAGGCTAAGTGCCCAGCACGCAGGGAGGGACTCATCACGATGCTCGCACATATTTCTCACGCAGCCTGGACCTGGGGTCATGATAGGCAGTTACGAACGTTATCTTGTCTCTCCCTCAGGTTCCAGGTGCTATTTTTATGGCCATTTGCCTGTGAGGGAGAATGAGCTTGAAGGGACATAAGGCCATACACCTGCTGGGTGGTTGGAGGCAGGGATTGAACCCAGATAGTCTCAACTGAGGGAGTGCATTTAATCAGGACAGTCTTCCACCTGCCCAGGAAGACGTGGTCCCTTCCTGCCAGATGATTCTGGTGAGGTTGGAAAACAGAAATCATATTCACGAAGGAGTGTAGGATGATTGCTGGTAGCATAAAATTAACACGTATGCTTTGTGTCGAGATGGGGAAGGGATAGAGGTCACTGGGGCTGCGTACCCAGCCGTTCCCCAAGAACTTTGTGGGGAAGGACGTTAGGATGGGTTAGCCAGGAGAACTGGGAGCAAATTCCCAGTGGATGAGATGGGGGAAGGCCAAGGAAGGTGGTGGAACTGGGATGAGGTGTGTGTAAGGAGCCCAGAGTGATAATGCACGTTGGCCCCTTAGAGCATAAGCAACGACCTTCAAGTCAAGCAGGGCAGCTGATCCCATTTTGCTCATCTTCTGCACAATCCTTGAGCACCTGGTCTGTGCTAGCACCGTCTGGAGCCAGCTCATGACCTCTACCCTCAGGTTCATTGCCTTCAGACCCGAGGAGCCTCTTAGTGTCCAGAATTGGGCCAACAAATGCTATTGATGGACTGTATACAGTAAGAACACTGGATGGGATGAGGTGGTCATCAGGCCGCCGTGAGCAGGGCATCCACTGGGGAGCTCACCAGTCGCCTCTGGATTTCAGGTAACAAGGAGGACATGTGGCTGCACATCGACGCTGCCTACGCAGGCAGCTCCTTCATCTGCCCCGAGTTCCGGCATCTTCTGAATGGAGTAGAGGTGGGTGTGCTCTTTATCTTTGATACGATCATTTTTTAAAAGATACATTTATTTATTTATTTTGTGAGGGAGGGACAGAGGCAGAGGGAGAGAGAATCCACAAGAAGATTCTATGCTGAGCATGGACCTCAGTGGGGCTCAATCCCAGGACCCTGAGATCGCGATCTGAGCCAAAACCAAGAGTTGGCCACTTAACTGACTGAGCCACCCAGGTGCCTCTCTCCTTAATAAGATCACTGTTTAAAAGTGTTACGTTATCGGTGACTTCTCCTTACGAGGCTATGACATTCCATTTGTCACTGCTGTGGTTTGTTTCAGCAACTTATTTCCAAACAATTTCTGTGATTATCAGAAATCAGATTTCCTTATAAGGGGGGTTGAGAATCTGTCCAGTCATACGACCTGTCTTCTGGAAATACATCTGACGTTTGCAGCCATTTTTCTTTCTGCACAAATCCTGGGCAGAATTCTCATGGTAGGATAAATTTTAGCTTAAGAAACTGCAGGGAAATATTTAGGAAGAAAATAAAATCTTAATGCCTTTTAGTAAGAGGTCATGGATAGACACAACCTGCGATTCTGTTTGGTCTGGTCCAGGGCATGGTATTACTTTCACAGATATATCGATCGAGCAGCCACGCACGTATTTAAATGTCCTCTACCCCTTTCAGAATTTGGCAACTGTGGCCTGTAATGCCCATGGGAACGAACACCTGCTGCTTTTGAGAAACAGTCATCAAAACTATCAACCAAATACTCTGCTTCTCCTCAGAGCTGCAGAGGGTAACATGGGGCAGACTTAATGTAGAGAGATGACACTACGGAGGTGGCCTGATGTGTCATTTCAGCCTCAAGTAAGATTTCTCTGTGGGTGGCAGCTCACGGGCCAGGATGTTCCTCCAGCCAGGAGCTCAGTTGCAGAGGCAATAAAGGGTCCAGAGAGACAGACTTTGCAGTGAGTCCAGGGAAGGGGATGGGGAGTCAGAGGAGCCACAGTCCTGACTCTATGCTCAGAGGCAAGGGTTTCGTGAGACCCGGGGCCACATGCGGTGCAGGATGGGCATGGTCGTTGGCATTAAGCAACTGTTTGAATGCCAGCCTTACCCGGGGACTAGCTGTGTCCCTGTGGGTAGGTTAGTGTCTTCTCTATACCTCACAAAGTGGATTTAGTAATGATAGTTCCTTCGGGGGGTTGCTGTAAGTATACGGAGTTAATCATGTCTAAAGTGCTTAAAAACAGCATCTGGCACACAGTGAGTCCCGCGCATAAGTTGGATCCTTTTATTATCTTTCGCCACGGCTGCAGAGACTGTCCCTGAGAACCTCTCTCGACTCTCCTGTCATGCTGCCAATTAATTTTCTAATTGCTCATTTCGATCCTCATAAAGCCGTAATACCAGAAAAGTGGGTGTGAGGTACAGAATACAAATACCCCATCTTCGGAAAGAATACCCCCTGGTTGCTGATGAATGAAGCAGCATTCCGGTTCATATCTCCATCACGTCGGTGCATTTATTCACTCACTCACTCGAGAATTACTTATGGATCCCTGAATGTGCGCCAGACCTCAGCTCAGTGCTGGGGAGGGGCTGGTAAGCGGGGCTTCCAAAAGGCCCCCGTACATACCAGGGAGGGGGTTGTGGCGTGTGAGAAGTTCAGCTAACACCGAGCACTGTGCAGTTCACTGCCAGCAGCTGGGCTTGTGGGCGTTATGAAAAAATAAATCTCTATTCCGTATCAAGAACTCCTAGTACAGAGATGATGCACGTGACTGGGAAGGTCTGCCCCTGCACCTCAGGGACGGGGGGCAAAGCCTTCATCGGGGATATGCGTGCCTGTCCCCAAGATCTGGTCTTTCTAAGTACCAGGTGAAGGATTGCACAATCTTTTCCCACTACTACTGTCCTCCTCCGCGTGATCCCAGGACCCGGGGTTTCGGCTTTCACAGGAGGTGACTACCTGTCAGGCCACCCAGCTCTGGGGACTGGAGCACGATGGTATCAGCAGCAGACAGGAATTTCAGGCTCGACACTGAGTCATTTCCATGTCTCCTGCATTGTTCCTTGCGGGGCGAGGGCCAAGCTGCTCAGCTGGTCAGATAAGGGGGCTGCAATATCCTGTAGCGTCCCCAGCCCGGAGATAAGAACCCTTCTCTGTGCCGGCAGGAAGAGCACACAGCAGTTGGGTAATGAAAGACGATTAAACAGACCAGCCCCCCCACCCTACCCCGGGAGGGAGCTAATAAAATTCTCGGCAAACAAAGCTCTTCTTTCACATTTTGTCTCCTTTTATCGACAAATGAAACGCGTTGTCATTTCCCGTCTCTTTCTCTAAATCGCTTTTATTGAAACCTGGAAGGAAATGAATCTGCTCCCCCCAGAGTGGGTTGATGCACGAGGCTGCCGTCAGCCGAGCAGATGTCTCTCTGGTGGCGGAGCGCCATCCCAGGCTGCCCCCCGGGGCCTCCAGCCGGACCCAGAGAATAAACCTGGGGGTGCATTTTGAAGAATGTAAGAACGCACCATTTAAGATAGAGCAGTGAAAACGCCGAGTGCCCTCCTTGGCCCGTCTCGGTGGTTGAAATCTTGTTTTCTGCTGGGAAATACGGCAGCCTCTAAAATCAATGAGCTAATACCTGTTGTTGGCCGTTGCTACCCATTGTCTTCCAGGAAGGGAGCCTGTTACCGATAGGTGTGCAATGACCTTGGGTGTTATCTTTAAAAATAAAGAAGAAAATGTTTAGGTATGTGGGAAGAGTTGTTGATTTTGGTTATCGCATAAGCGTTAGTAAAAGAACCAACCAATTCAATAAAAATTGGGCTGATCCCGATTACCGTAGGTTAAGTATGATGTTTTCACCCTCCCATTGCTTAGGATGAGACGTGTATTCTGAGAACGTTGCTAGTTTGTGAGTTTTGAGGAAGGTGCCGGCAGAAAGTATTTCGTAGGCCAGATCAGTGCAATTTCTGACATAGTACACATGAATTCAAATCCGGATTATTCCAAAGACTATTGCAGTCCAAAGACTAGTAGTTTGAAAGGGAGATGCATTTTATATGACTCCAGATGATGCAAATTTGAAAGTGTACAACCTAAAATATTGCTGACGTCTCATTTTACGAGGAAAGGTAGAACTGTGAATTTTTCCAATTAAAAGTGAGTAGGGACTCTTGTTGCTTCAGGGCAGGAAAGCCTCCAGAACCATGAGCTGTGTCCCTGTTGCTGCGGGGAACAGACATCTCCTCACAGGGGGACAGCAATTCTCCTCATCTTCTTTTGGGGTTGCCCTTGGTGTGTGTTGGGGTTCCGTATGTTTTGAATTATCCAAGGTCCTCAAAATGCATCCCTTTGCTTCAAATGTGATAGCCCTACACCAAATCAGGATTAACCCAGAAATAAAAGGGAGTGTTAACAGGAAGTTTCTAGATTAGCTCATTCCTGGCCCTCCTTTATAAATTGTCATAGAATCAGCCCACCAAGGGCCCTCAGCCAGACGGTGGGAGCGCTAAGGTCAGGATCTGGGGCTCTTAGTCCAAAGTCTATGCCCTTTCCATTGTAAAAAGAACAAGATTCTTCATTTCACTCTTCAGACGAACTTTCTGGACATCTCCTAGGTGCCTGGCATTGCATCCCGAGGACTGCCAGCCAGCCAGGTAGTCTTCATGCTCAGTTTCTACGGGGTGCCCCTTGGCAGGCGCCTCCAGCCCACCCCAGCGAGTCCCTCTCCTCCTCTGAGCAGGAGAGCCTGGTCATGGCTACCCGATGCTCATTTTCACATTGCATCCTGACAACTGCTCTCTGGTCAGATCTTCCTGCTTCACCACGAGGTGCTGGGAGTCAGGAGCCGTCACTGTGGTCCCTGGGACCACCACCCAGTTGGCTTATCCCCCACAAATCTTTTTTTTTTTTTTAAGATTTTATTTTTATTTATTTGACAGAAACAGCCAGCGAGAGAGGGAACACAAGCAGGGGGAGTGGGAGAGGAAGAAACAGGCTCCCAGCGGAGGAGCCTGATGTGGGCCTCGATCCCAGAGCACCGGGATCACGCCCTGAGCCGAAGGCAGATGCTTAACGACTGCACCACCCAGGCGCCCCTATCCTCCGCAAATCTTAACCACAGATCAGCAGCAGTCACGGCACAGCCTTCCAACTGGAGAGTGTACTGTGTCAGGAGCTGGGCTGAGGGGTTCCTGGCTGTGGTATCATGATTTCTTCATCGAGCAGCCATTTCCGTTCCAGTCCACATGGAGTTAGCTGTTGAGCTGGGATCCAACCCTTCTTGCTTTGTGTTTCGGTCCAGAATCAGCTCTGTATCAGCTCCATGTGTTCATGAGCTACGATGCCTTCTTCCCCCTTGAAAATGAGTACAAAGAGGCTCAGAGATGTCAGGTGGCTTCCCGAGGGAGTTCAGAGCCCAGACCTCTCCAGCTGCCCTTGCGCCCCAAGCCCCACGGCCTCAGTGACTTCCGCTCTGCGTGGTCTTACACTCGAGAAAACAAAGTGTTAATTATTGTGTGTGGAGTCTTGTTTTATGACTAGACATTCGTAACTGAAATGTCTTCTTTTTGTTGTTACTATTCCTTGGCAGTTTGCAGATTCGTTTAACTTCAATCCCCACAAATGGATGTTGGTGAATTTTGACTGCTCTGCCATGTGGTGAGTTTCCCCATTGGCTAGATGTCAATGACCCTACGCCCACTGAGCTTGACAAGAGTGGCTTTCTAGGAAAGAAGCCCGGCAGGGGAGGATGCCGTCACCGGGGGAGCGCACTGCTTGGCTTCCTTCTGAACCGCGGGTAGGATTTTGCTAAATCTCACCCTGGTAGTAAACCGTTGACCAGAATATAGTGTTGCAACATAGCCACACCAGAAGCAAAGGTTATTGCAGAAAACCCGGTAGCTGGCTCTAGCGAGCACTAACAAAGACAACTCAAGGACACTTCAGGACATGTTTCTAATTCAGCCACCTCTGTGTTTTCATTCTTAGATGTTTAACAAACCTGAGCCTAAGGACTTAAAAACATTTGCTAAGGAAAAATAAGAGTAATCCTATTTTCCGCGAACTTCCCTGAAAATTCTTAATAGCAGAGCCATAGTCAAGTTGGTTATATTTAGAGCAAGAAAAAGAATTCAGAAATTTAAGTGGATGACGTTCCATCAAGTCGATGACGTTTAAAGAAACAGTGGTCGCTGGGAGTTTTGTAGGAACAGTGGAAACTGGTTCCCCTATGTTCATTACAGGAAGAAGGAGGTTAATCAACCTTAAGACTGGCGCACTTTGCATGAATTTTGTGCAAAATTGTTCGGCATGTAATTGAATGAATGGTTTTTCACCCTGGAGGGGTGAAGAAAGCAGTTCTCACCCACCCCACCTGAAGTCTGTTCTCCTGGCTCACCCAGTGATCTGGGCACTCTTTGACTCTTCTGTCTAAAGATAAAGTCACATTTTCAGTGCTTTACTAAAAAATAGGTTCAGCTCAATTCTTTTTTTGTCAGCCTTTGACCCAAACTTTGATACGTGATTTTAAAGCCCCTTTGGGCATGGGCATTGCAGACTTAGCTCTGTCTGAAATACTAGTAGGATCTATACAGGCTACAGCTTTTATGAACATCAGTATTCTTTTGTATTCTCGTGGTTGCATTCGTCTGTTTTATTTAAAGTGGAACACTTGAAGAAGAGCTCATACAGTGTGTCAGAAGTCCCTTTTCTTGAACTTTAATTGGGACTGAAATGTAATTCTGTTCTGCTGGCGTATTTGGTCAGACTGTGGGTCCTGGGCACGGAGCTGGTGCACAGCAAGAAGGGGCCGTGCCGCCTCTGTTTGGGGAGGGCAGGTGGCCTCAGTGTGAGCTGATGGGCGTGCCCACAGTATCCTTAGTGGCCAGTGAGGTGTCAGGCCAAGAGAGCCACACATACAGCCTGGAGGATTGTCGGGGGTGAAGCAATCGGGACCAGGAAGGCTGCTGGGCGGTGCTGGCCAGAGGGGCTCGTGGTGCACCCAGACATTTCACTCATTACCTGGACAAAATAATATCAAACTTAGATGTTTAGGGGCGCCTGGGGGCCTGAGTTGGTTAGGCGTCTTGACTCTTGATCTCAGCTCAGGTATTGATCTCAGGGTCAAGCATTTGGGGCCACGATCTGTGATCAGATGTTGAAACATGATAAGGATGAATAGAAAAAGTGGCATCCTGCCATTGGGTCCAAAAAGCCAGTGCATCAGTGAAGGACAAGAGAGGACAGCTCCATCTGTGGCGTGGGGGAGAAGGGTCCAGGCCCATCACAGGGCGTGGCGTGACCAGGGCTGCTGTGGAGGTGACCTGTGGGAGAGACGCAGGGAGTGCAGGGGTGAGGCCAATGAAGATTGAGGTCCAGCAGGGGAAGGGCTTGGGAAGAGAGAGGGCAGAGGTTCAGGTGAGAAGCTTGGGGGTGCCCGGGAGCTAGAAGGTAGGGGGGAATGTGTGAGGGAGATGCTTCCATGGTCCCATTCACTCTCTGCCTGGTTGTTGCAGAAAGAAAGGCCACAGAAAGCCTATTTGGTGACATGGCATTTGACAAAGGGCCACGTGAGGTGATAGACCAAGCAGTCCATGTACCAGGGCTCGGGTTGGTGGAGGGGGGTAGCAACCATCGGTGCAAAGGCCCTGAGACAGATGTGTGCACGACAGTGAACTCAGGTGAAAACCGCCGAAGATCATTCAGGTGGCCCATGTGGATTTAAATTAAATCAGCTATCCACATTTAAAACTGGCATTTTTACAGATACATGCAGCTTTTTAATGACTCACTATTTAATGCGAGCCCTTACAGCACAATTTTGTAGGTCACAGGTATGGGACGGAGCAGGCCTGGGGGGTACACATGCCTTCCTGTCCAGTACAGCCCCACTGGCCTCCACATTCAGTCCTGGGGCCAGACTGGCCTTGTGCACAGGTGAATGCCAGGCTCCTGGAGGACACACACTCTAAGGATTACACTTGCATGACAGCTGAGCTGGCATGGGAATTGTCATCCCTATTTTAGGGATGAGGCAACCAGTTCTGCTTGGGGGCACACAGCTCTCCAGGCCAGAGCCACAAATGTTTAATAGCAATGTGGTCAAGTTTTAAAAACTAATGCTGAGTAGGGGCTCCTGGGTGGCTCAGTCAGTTGAGCGTCCAACTCTTGACCTCAGGGTTGTGGGATTGAGCCCTGCTTTGGGCTCTCTGTTGGGTGTGGAGCCCGCTTAGGGTTCTCCTTCTCCTCCTCTCTCTGCCCCTCCCTGTGAATCATGCTCTCTCTAAAAAATCAAAAAACAAACAAACAAAACCTTAATACTGAGTTAAAAGAATCAGAGAATCACAAGTCTCACAGGATGCAAATTAAGAATACATGCACAAGGGCACCTGAGTGGCTCAGTCCATGAAGCATCTGCCTTCAGCTCAGGTCATGGTCCCAGGGTCCTGGGATCGAGCCCCACAACAGGCTCCCTGCTCCATAGGGAGTCTGCTTCTCCCTCTGCCTCTGTCCCTCCCCCTGGCTCGTGCTCTCTCTCTCTCATGGGCTCTCTCAAATAAATAAATAAAATCTTTAAAAAAAAAAGAGTACATGCACGGAAATCAGTACGCATTTTGTAAACACATACACAAGAAAGAGCATGGAGCACATTAGAATTGTTCCGGATGGATGAAGAAGAAATTGGAGAACGAGAGCTGTTTTTTGGTGGGAATGAGGCATAATCAAGACCCCATTGTGTTTTCACTTTTGTTCAAGCTGTCAGTTGGTTCCACTTTCTCTCTGACTACTGAAAATAGTCCTGGATTTGAGCCCAGTCATGGACAGCCACAGGGCAAAGAGGAAGAGAGGGAGGGCAGCCTCCCTCCCCTGTTTGCCCGCCTGAGCTGTGAGTCCACTGAGCATGCTCACTCCAGCTCCCTGGGTGGAGGTGGGGGGTGCCCTGTGTGTTCTCAGGCATCATGAGAGAAGGTGATACCTTGCAACGGGGTGCCAGGCAGTGTGCAGAGAAGGAAGGCTGAGAATCTACTCAGAGGCTCCTTTGCACTGTCCTGAATGTCCAAGGACTCAAATATGTATGTTTTGCTATTCTAAGAGGTTATTGCAGTAAAATGGGGTGTCAACATAACAGAATACAGGTAATAAGACACTTGTAAAAACCAGATTTCAGAAAGGATAGGCATTCCTTTAGATCCCTAAGAGTTGAAAACAAACAATACTAAATTCCGAATTTTTATAGATGTTTTTAAATTTTTGCTAATACAACAAGATATAAATGTGCGTGTGTGGGTTTTTTTTTTTTTATTGCTCTCACTGGTTGTTTTGCATTCCTTAAAATCAGAAGAGTCTCTCTTTTGTGTAATGAAATTTTACCAATGGTTAGTCTGTAATTTAAAGTAAGCATATTGGTTATTTTCTCTAAATATTGAAATGGACAAGATAATTGGAGTTTCGAAAACTTGCAATCATTATAAGCATAGTAAATACATTTCATAATGATTTCATTTTTCTGTTCATAAGTTTTTTATTGTTCATTTGAATCTCGTAAATACGAGCCATTCCGCCCAGACCTCAGTATCTGTTTAACATCAGATTTTCTCCAAAGAAAGCCTCAGATTCCATATACGCCAAGGGCACGTTTGATTCTACCTGTAAAAAGAGGTGTGGTGCCTTTTCCCAAATAGAATTTAAATTTTATCACGAGTACTTGAATAGCTTTTGTACTCTTCTGTTACGCTGGATTTTTTTTGAAGTTCAGTTTCGCGGGAAGATGGTCGACCACTGTGTTATGGCAAGATTGGATGCTAGAACTTGTCTTAAAAGCATTAACGCACAGTTTTCTGTGTATCCTTTCGGTTTCTTTGCATTTTGATCCCAGTGGCCTTTCCCATCCTGAATGCTTTTCTCTGTTGCCAGCACCAGGACGTAACATGAGCCCTTGTTCTGTGAGCCTCGCACAGTATCGTAGGTTTAGAGAAAGACAATGTAGATTTCTGTCCGACGCAGGAGTCCCCTCCTCTCAGCCCCCAGGACCCGAGTCAGGGGACACTGTCCTCACCACGAGCCCATTCTGAGTGAGGGGACTCTGCCGCCCATGGAGGCCGTCTCTGTGTGTGCCCACGTGCACACATCTGTCTAAATAGCCTTCCTTTTACAACCCTGTCAAGCGTCATGTCCAATGTTGTCCACATGCAACAACCACAAAAACCATGTGAACAAAACTGACTCCAGGGTAAACAGAATAAACTGAAAAATCTGACAGCTATTAAAGATGATTATATATAGCTCTTTTTAATATAGCTATATTCAATATAGTGATTAAGGAAATCATTACTCATCCAAAGTTAAATTTTCACACAACAGAATTTCCAAATTCTCCTAAGAGCAAACCCTACCAAGCTGTCAAGGCACTTATCTTCATACGGGTACTTCACAGAGAGCAGCAAGCAGGACACACACCTGCTCTCATGTCATGAAGTTAGGGTACCTGGGATTCCAAACCTGTATGAGAAGCCGAGGGGGAAAGAAGCTACGGAGAAAGGAAGGAAAAGAAAGAAAGAAAAACAAAGTTTATTTTGCTCACAACTTTAAATATGAGAATTTTTACATCAAATATTAGCATATAAAATTCCATGAGGTTTAAGGGGGAAAAAAGACTGTATCATGACCCAAATGCGTTTATTCCAGGTATGCGGGGTGGCTTAAAAATATTAGAAGGTTTTTAAATGTCATTTGCTGTGTGAAGAGTCAAGGGGAAGAGAGTCATCAACATAGCAGAGGCAGAAAAAGCATCAGGTGAAATTCTATACCCGCACAAAACAAAAATTTTAGTTAAATAGGAACAGAAGAGAACTTTCTTATTCTGATGAAAGATAACTACCAAAAACTACAGTAAACCCATTCTTAATGGTGACATATTAGAAGCACTCCCTTTAAGGTTAGGGAAGAATAAGGACTCCTATAATTCACGTTCTGTTCAGTTTCTGCTCTCCTGGCCACGTAGTAAGAGACATAAGGAAGTAAAGATGTAAAGATTACAATGCAATCCATAAAACTCCCATTATTCTCAGTTGATGTAACTGCCTGCAAAAAAAAAAATTAGTGAAAATATTAAAAGAACACAACAAAATTTCTAGATACACATTTTTAAGATTTTACATATACAATAAACAGCACATGTAATTGGGGGGAGGCAGAACGAGAGGGAGAGAGAATCTCCAAGCGGACTCCCCACTCTGCACAGAACCCGACTTGAGATCATGACCTGAGCGAAATCAAGAGGGACGCTTAACTGACTGAGACACCCAGGCGTGTCAGCAATGTAATTTTTTAAATTTTGTACAGTATGGTAAATACCGTATTTTCGTTTATGGTAAATGTAATTTTGTACAATTTGCAATATTTGTACAATTTTACAGTATTGTAAATTGTAAATAAAGAAATACCCTTTATAATAGGATAAGACAAGGTTACAACAAATAAAGGTATCAAAAGTTGTGCAGATTCTTGAGGAGAAAACATGCAATGTTTTGGAAGCCATTCCAGAAGTGCTCGCTGAACGGAGGGGTATGCTGTGTTCGTGGAGAGGGAGACTGAGCCTCAGAGCTCAGGGCCACCCTAATAGATATCCTGGCTGGGTATTTTTGTGGCACTTGGTGAAGCTGAGCCTAGTATTTACATGGGCCCAGAATAGCCAGGAAAAAAATCAGAGAACAACGAGGTGGGATTGTGCCCCATCAACATCGATGTGCAGGTGAAGCCAGCAGAGCTCAGGCAGGACGCCGTGGAGCGGAGACCGGAGGGGACAGCCCAGAAGCAGCCACGGTTATCTGGATTCCCGTCACCGCTAGTTATGTAACTTTTATGATCCAGGGCAGGATACAGAGGCAAACCACCTAATACAAAAATGGACAAAAGAGAAGGGGACACTTAACAAATGCAACGTCACCCAACATCATTAGAAATCAGAAATGCACGTTAAAATCACCCCGGAACATTGTCGGTTGCGTCAGATGACGTCTCTCCGCACTGATTGCTGTCCAGGACGTGGAACCATAGGAGCTGGAGGGCCACGCCGCCTCGGACGCTGCCTGGGCGCTGCCTCCCCCGTCCCCGTTCCATGACCGGACGTGTGTCCCACGGGGGCACCAAGGGACTCCGGGCAGCGTGGTCTGTCTTACAATGAGTGACAAGCAAGAGGAGAGTGGACAGACTGCGGTCTGCTGGTGGAGCCGTCCAGCGAGGTGACAAACTGGAAAGATCTACACGGAAGACCAGGTCAGAGGCTCTGGAGTAACATCTGGAGACAAAAAGCAGGTCAGAGGAAAACACACAGAGAATGATGCCACTTATCTTTAAGCAGCCTCTGTTTCTGTTATGTTTAGAAACGTGCAGGGCGCCTGGGTGGCCCCGTGGTGAAGCGTCGGACTCTTGATTTTGGCTCAGGTCATGGTCTCAGAGTTGTAAGGTCGGGCGCCGTGTGGGGCTCTGCACTGAGCTTGGACTCTGCTTGAGGATTCTGTCTCGCCCTCTGCCCATCCCCCACTCTCTCACGCACGTGTCTCTAAAATAAATAACTAAATCTAAAAAAAAAAAGAAAAGAAACATGCAAAACAATACCATAGATTAGGTAGGAATTTGTACGGAAGATTCTGTAGAACTTCCTGGGGGTGATAGAGACACATGGGGCCGCGTGGCCTCCTCCAGGGCGCGGCGAGGGGACGGACATGCAGATCTAACCGTGTGCGGCTTCTGTTTCATCTCCAGTGCAGTGGATATATTGTGATGTATACCCTCTTGCGGGGCTTTAGCTCTGCACAAATGTTTGGATTACAAGGACACGCACTCCAGGGTCATCACTGGCCTCAGTGGGAAGGGGAATGGGATCTTCATTTAGGAAGGACGGAGGCCTCCTGCGAGCCAGAAGTATTTCTACCCGGTTCCGTCTTTCTGTGCATCTCTAAGGCTAAGTGCAGAGCCTCCCGCAGCTCAGGGAGACCAATGGAAGCTCCTACGGGGACCCCTCACTCGCTGCCTGGGATGCACTGGCATTCTTGCACTCACATGCACAAGGTCAGGTGGGATCCACTTTCTTGCTCGGGGTCAAAGGCACAGCGTGGACTGGACAGCTCACTATTGTTTACTGACACTCGGTCTTTTAACCCTTTGTAGAAATAGCACTTGAATTACTATTCCTGAATCAATCTGGCCTTTCTCCTGCCCGCTTGCTGGTGAGCCACATCCTGCCATGCTATTTCATTCCCCCTGTTTTTATCTTTCAGAGACTCATTCACATAATATTTGCTTTCAAGCCTAAGCTACTGTCAGACTGACATTTCTTCTCCAGTTTGCCCTTAGGATAGTCTATTTGCCATAAAATTGCTTTGAGATGGTGTCTGAGCTCACCAAATGAGGCGGAGAGACGATTATCATAAAGCTCAGACCTCAAATCCCAGCCCAAATGCCCATTTTGACCTGAGCTATCCAGGACCATCACTGCGTCCTGAGTCTGAGGGCGGCTTGCAGTAGGACCACCTTCTCACCTCTGGGTTCTGTTCATCCCACGCACACTAGTGATGCCTGTCAGTGGACCAGTGTTAGTCCTGGACTGACAGAGGGGATATGTGCTCACCTGCTGGGTGTCCTCTCCTGACACCAGTTCGCCAGCTCCGCACACACCAACTGGGCGTCCCACGGGGGGATTCCATTATGATGCTAAGTATCTGGAGTAAGCCCAGACCCCACAGGTAGACGGGCTCTGCCCACCAGTCGTGGGTCCGAGGGTGCCCGGTCTTCTGTCCAACGTCCTGTTAAGCTGGGGGCTCCCATGAACCCCCTGCTCCTACAGATTTGATAATTTGCTAGAATACCTCATAGCGCTCAGGAAGGCACCTCTCTTACATTTACTGATTTATTTTTTTAAAAGCTTTATTTATTTATTTATTTGATGGGGGGGCACACATGAGTGGGAGCAACAGAGGGAGAAGAACAAGCAGACTCCACACTGAGCGTGGAGCCAGATGGGGGGCTCAATTTCACTACCCTGAGATCGTGACCTGAGCCGAAACCAAGAGTCGGATGCTTATCCAACGGAGCCACCCAGGGGCTGCATTTGTTGATTTATTATAAAGGAAACAAGAGAACAGCCAGATGGAAGAGACAGGTAGGACAAGTTATGGGGTGCAGGTGAGGACGCAGAGCTCACCTGTCCTCCCCGGGGCACGGCTCTGTCCCAGCACATTGATGGGCTCAGCAACACCATCCTTCACCACATAGGTACGATTGATCGAATCATTGGCCATTGGCCATTAACTCAATCTCAGTCCTTCCCTCTCCCCCTGATTCCCCAGAGATTGGGGGCAGGACCCAGAGTCCCACCTCAAATCTACTTGGTTTTCCTGGCAACCAGCCCCCATTCTGCAGCTCCCCAGGAGGCCCCAGTCAACTGTCATCTCATTGGCCTACAAGAGCCATTCTTACCCCTCCAGAGATTCCAAGGGTTTTAGCTGCTGTGTGCCAGGAGCCAGGGATGAAAAGCAAATATTTGTTTTTTATTGGACGGCCCGCTTGGGTGCTTAGAGTCCTGGAGATTAATGAGCAGCTGTGGTGGGGCTGGGGGGTGGCAGGCGCAGAGATGAGGGACACGCTGGTAGAGCGGGGTCCAGGGAAGGGTCCCAAAGCAGGTGTGTCTGCGCTAAACCAGCTGGAAGAGGGACCAGAAGGGAAGGGCCGTGGAGGCCTATCTGAGGGGCTTCCTCATTAAGCGCCATCATTTGTTCCTTCAAACCAGGGTGAAGAAGAGGACAGACTTGATAGGAGCCTTTAAACTGGACCCTCTCTACTTGAAGCACGGCCATCAGGACTCAGGTACGCCGGGGTCCTTGCTTTCTGCAACATTCTCATTTTGTTTTCGTCAGAGCTGCATTTCTGCGAGAAGCTAGAGAGGAGGGTTCGCGTCCACAGGGAACAGCCCCTGGGAGCCGCTTCCCCTGGGGGTGCGGTGCCTTGGGCTGCCTCAGTGCAGGAGCCGGGGAGGGACCCAAGGGGCTGGGGGGGCACAGCACAACTTTCCGTGAGGTGTGGACACCTCCTGTGTAGGACCTTTAAAAGCATGACTGCCCTACTGTCTCTCTGAGAGTGTGCACCCGCTCACGCCAGTACCCCCAGGGGGACACGGAGTGGGGCTGGGGGCTTGGGGAGCAAAGGGAAAAACCCGATGATGCCCGGGAAGGATCAGTGCCTTCATACGCATCTCACCCGTTGGGTCTGTAGACCTGACCTCTGTGCCCCATCACTGGTGGTGGGACCGGAGCCACCTCCAGGCCTGCATTCTGACTGCTTCTCGATGATTGGGGCCGAGAGGGGACACGGCCAGGTGCTCAAGTTGTGGTGAGGAGCAGAATGTTCCCTGGCACAGAGAGATGCTGGAGTAATTCCTAGAAAACACAAACTAGCTCATTTCGTATGGCTACTGTCCTAGGCCACAGCCAAACGCCAAATCATAGGTTAGTACAGGCCGGACTCCAGGGGGTGACAAGGGGGTGGAAATGCAGATTCCTCTGAGATTTTTTTTTAAATATTTTGTTTATTTATTTGAGAGAGAGAGAGAGCATGAGCAGGGGGAGGGACAGAGGGACAAGCAGAGTCCCCGCTGGGCAGGGAGCCTGATGCAGGACTCGATCTCAGGACCCTGAGATCATGACCTGAGCTGAAGGCAGACGCTTCACCGACTGAGCCCCCCAGGCACCCCTCTGAGATTCTTACCAAAGAAACAAGAATCAGATATTTAGAAGAATGATCCCAGCAATACAAAAGTTTTTTTTTCTTTTGAAAAGCATGGAATGAAAATTTTCCAATCGCGAATAGTACTTACAGCGGGATGGTGTAATTATTTGTGAATTTTCTTAATTTACTCTATACTTTTACAGTTTTAAAAACATACTTAGAGCTATTTAAGTATTGTTGTTCGCAGGTATAACACAAACACGCATCCCCGTTGATGTTCAGAGACCCCACATGCCCGCTCAGATTTGTTCAGGACCTAAAACTGCCCTAAAAAAATAAAGTCTAGTTTGTAAAAATGGAATTGGCATGAAACACTGTGAAATTTTGAAGAGACTCATATTAAAAAAACGTACTTCATGTTCAGATAATAAAAATCTTTGCAATCACGACGATTAAAACGCAAAATGTTGCCCTTAAACAATAAAGTGGTTCTTGGAATGAGTTTAAGCGAAGGGCATCGGAGGACGACTTATTGCTCGAGGCATACAAAAACTTATTTTATGTTGCTTTTATAGGAAGGCTGTTTCCTATTGAAATATTTGCTATGGCTGTTAGAGATGAAACATATTACTTATTTGTATTTTTCCCCTGGGGGGGGGGAACCCTGCAAACCTCTCTAAGTCAACCAAGATGATGGCCCATTTTGTGTTTCACAAGTAGATCATCAAAAATCAACTTTAAGTTTTTAGGGCCAGTGAATGTAGGGGCGTTTTTACCTGCACGGATTCAGCCCTAGTGCTACTAAGCCTTCTGCTCCTTGAAATGAAACCGTGTTTAGAGTGTTCTACAGGGCTTTTTAAAAAAGATCCTTTCTATGTAATAAAGAAGACGTATTTAACTATTTAAAATTATTTTAAATAGTTAAATATAAAATAAAAATTATTTAACTATTTAAAAAACCCCTCATGTTGTGGCACTCAGCCCACTAGGCTGCCACAGCCCGCTGTCCCGTCTGGGGGTCATTAAGACACGTGCTCATCACTGGGTCCAGGATGAAAGCCTCTGGTTCAGTGAGGTCTTCCCAGATCTCTCCACTGAAGCCGATGCCCTCCCGTCCCTTCATGGCACGTGAGTCTCGCCACGCAGCCATCTCGCTCACTGGCTTCTTGTCCACCGTCCCCCTGTCCCCCTGGAACCTCAGACCAGGCGTCCTGCTGCTGGAACACTGCTGGACCCAGAGCATGGTGGCCAGCAACAGCAGGGGTGCAGCAACGTGGGAGCGGTCGCCATTCCAATATGTCCGGCGTTTGCCTTGCACTTTATGCCTTCGTGTCCTTGGACACCTGTCAGCTGGCAGGGGGGTGCATGGAACCGGGCTGCAAATAAGCAGAATTTGTGTTTTTTATATATAACAGAAAATTCTGTCACAATGCTGGTGACAGGGAAAAGTGGTCACACCTGTTGCATAGACTTTTCCAGATAAACTCTTTCATTATAAAAACCATACCTTTGGAAACAAGAAGCATGAAGGGTGAGCCAGGAAGTCCCCGTGAGCCCACCCCCCGAGCACAGGCGCTCTCGCCCCGAGGCGGGTGTGCCTCGCCAGTCCTGTCTGACCCGTGGTTTGTTTCTACTGTGTTTACTGCATGCCTTCTGCAAACGCAGGAGCTGCTCAGCCCACATACCGCGTCCGTAGTTGTAAAGACTGGCTAGGCCCAGGTCCTCACGGTAGGTACAGCCGTGGTGGCGGGAAGCTGTTGGCAGAGAGGGCTTGCGCATTCCTTGTATTCACAGCAGACACGTGTCAGCAGCTCCTCACTGGACCGGGCCTTTAGCTGGTCCTTAAGGACGCAGGGTCGCCGAGAAGCAGGCTCCTTCTTTCACTGACCGTGTTCTCGAGCCACGGAAGCTTCTGCACTTGAAACCTACTTCAGGCTTTCGTCGCGCGTCCGGTAGAATCTTCCACAGTGAAGGAAATGTTCTCTAATTCTGTGCTGTCTATGTGGCAGCCACTAGCCCCACATGGCTCCTGAGCACTTGAAACGTGGCTCGTCGGACCAAAGAGCTCCATGTGTAGTTTTATTTCACTTTAATTAAAGGTAATGGCCACACGTGGCTCGTGCCTATGGGGATGGCACAGGGATCTGAACTAAACAGGAGGCTCATTCATTCATCTTCACTCAGGACGTCGTCTGCATTTTTAACAGACTCTTGCTGAGTGCTCGTTACAAGCCATGTATGCGTTTGGCATCATGCATCTACGCATCCCCTTCGGGTCATTTCTGGCGACCCTGCTGTCGATGTTTAACAACTGCGTTTCCCATGGTGTGGAAACTACTGGCTGGGAGCTGACACGGGCTATGTGACTCGGGGCTTCCGTCTCAGGGTCCCTCGTAAAATCAGGAGCTTGAACCTTGCACAGTGGGGCTGCATGTTCTCCCATCTCTACCATTTTATGACCCTAATTGGGAGAACACCTGGTGCCTCCAGAGGATAGTCAAAGAATCGATCACAAGCGGCAATGTTAGATTTCCTTGTGAGTGTACCATAGATCTGTCTGCGGGGAGGGGGCAGCAGTCTGTGAGGCTGGGGGTGGCTTGCATTAGGTGGACAGCTAGTCCCAGCTGCCCACGGGCAGGCCTGCTATGGCCAGGCCACCGTTGCTCTTACTTGGGAAATGGGGGACACTGATGAGCCACAGCGCACCTCGTCTGGACCTACACCAGGGGAGCAGGTGTCTGAAACACAGATCTCCACCTCGGGTTCATAGTTCCCAGCCGATGGCTTGCCTAAGATCACCATGGAGCAGCTCCCATCGGTGAGACTTTTGTCCAGCATTCTGTCCTCCATAAGATCCTTGGCTCTGCTGCTTTAGGCACAAGGGGAGACTGAAGGCAAACCAGACATCTTTCGTAACCAAGATGAAGCCTTTGAATCCAGGACGATGACGTCGATCCAGCAGTTACTCCCCGGTATCTGCTCCATGCCAGACTCTGGACTAAGATCCGAGAATACGGACATGAGCACCCACCAAAAGTTTGATTCTTGTCTTATAATCTAACCACTCTGTGCACCACAAATCCACCTTCCCATGCACGAATGAGTGCACAATGAAGGCTTACATGATCTGAATGCCAGGTTACTACCGGGCAATGGAAGCAAGCTTAGGTTTTGTGCTTACGGAAGCACAGAAAGCGAAGAAAGTGGGAATCCACTCATAATCCAGCATTTCCAATTTGTTCTGGGCACCCTGCCCTCTGGAAAGCCCCTTGGATCTGTTACCATGGGAAGTGCCACAAAGAACACCCAGCCCAGCCCTCCACGGTCTCACGTCTGGTGCAGGAGATGACGGATGGGACACAAAAAATTTATCTTGAAAATGAGAAGGATGAGGCATGTAATCAACCAATATGTCTAATGGCTTCTTTTTTGTTGTTTCTTTCTCTTTTCCAGGGCTTATCACTGATTATAGGGTAAGTGGGAGATTTCTCTTGCTGAGCCCAGGTCTCAGGTAATTGAAAATGTGAATGCAGTGCTGGGTGCTGTCATGGGCTGTCACTCCTGCTGCCACCCATTCCACTCAGGATCAGAGTCACGCTGGAGGACACCAGCTCACTGGGCCCTAACTAGTAAAGCAGGCCAGCCAGCAGACAGCTCTGCTCAGCCCACCAACTCCAGGTCTCGGGTTAGGAGGAAATGATCTTGCCTGCCCCCTCGGAAGGAGACAGGAATTTCTGCACTCAGGTTCCTCTGTGAGGACAGACACTGTCCATAGACCACATGGCCCCTCCATGCTGTGCTGTTGCTGGACGCCCGGGGATGGCCCCCTGAGGGCGGGGGAGAACAGGGTCAGAGACCACAGTGGTGGTCTGATGGCCAGCCTCCTCTCTCAGCCAGGAGCTGTGTGCTGGGCTGACAGCTTCTCACAGATGAGCGAAGCCCCCTTCCTCCTGCCCAGATCCCCAGGCTCCTGAGGGAGACAGGGCACAGACAGTCACAGATGCCAGGGTAACCATTCTGCCCACCACTGGGGCTGCCTTTCTGAGACGGATCTCAAACACATCGCTCCTTTCTGATGGCTGTTTCTGACCCAAGTCCTCACCTAGCCCTCTGCTGGTTCAGCTCCTCCTTATGCCATTTCTAACACCTTGTGATAGGGAAGTCCCAGGCATCATGTGCCAGGAGCTTATGAACTGTATGTCGTGGGTGCTCAGTTTTTGGTGGTACACCTGCTGTTTCTGAAGGCCCCATATCCGGGCAGTGGCCACTCTCCCTGACGTCCACCTGGCTCGGGAGGTCCTCTTGATAATTGTGCATTATGTGCTGCTGTGCCCCCAGCAGGAGCCAGGGGAAGGGACATAGGGTAGTCTCAACAGATAGTTCACAGCTAATGAATAAACAGATGACATTTATGGAGGATCAAATTAGAAGGATGGGGGAATTATTTTGGAGCTGAGAGTCTTCTAAAAACTGATGCACATAAGTTAGTCATTAGAATACCATCTCCACAAAGAAGGTGAGGTCACATAGGACAAACGCAGGGCATTCCCACCAGGAAAGAGCACACAGGTCAGTAAGAGCCTGAGCATGGGAGCCTGTGTCTGGGCCCCAGCTGTGCAAAGGGCCTGGGGCAACAGTCCTGCACTATGAGTATTGTTTCTTCTGTCCCCTCATCACAGTCACAAGTCTCACCTGCCTCCCACCTGACCCTCTCCCTGTGTCACAGCCCTACAGGGCCCCTGAACAATTTTACTGCCTTCTTAGGGGGAATGTAGGCACGTCTTTCCTTTTCAATATGCTTATAGACACCTCTGGAGCTCTTTTATGATTTCTTCCTTTAGAGTGAATTCTGGGCAAATGCCCTGGGGCCCAAGCTCTTTCTGATGAGGGAGTGCCGGGCTCAGCAGACGAAGAGAGAGCATATCATAGACATCATCCTCATTTTGTTCAGAGACATTGGAAGCCCCAGCCTGAGGTGGTTACAGTCTCCAGGCTGCGGACGAGACCCTGGGATTCTGAGCCGTCTCCCAGGCTAGTTCAGGAAGTGTGTGATGAAAGGGGTGAGCAGCCCCCTGGCAGGACTGTCACCCTTGAGGGATGGGGGCATGAGGACAGTCTCAGCACCAAGAGGAGGGGGCTGGGAACACCTTGGCAGAAGCCTTTTATGTCGTGTCTGCTCATAAACGGCAGGCCAAAGATGGAAAGGTAGTGTCATTTGCCTACAACGTACCTGGTCTTGGGCAAAGTGCGCATCATTATACCCATTTCACAGATGTGGAGACAGAGGTTCAGAGAAGTCAAAGAATTTGCTGAACCTAGTTAAAACAGAACCAAGAACTTAGGTCAAAAGCCCCTCGTCTGAGCCTCACAAACACCATGCCACTTGGGTGAGGAAAGTACATCTTCTGGTCCCTTTTGGTGGCTTATCAAAAGCAGGACAACTGAAGATAGGGTTTAAAAAATTTCAGTTGTGGAGGGAAAATTACCCAGAAATAGTTCCTTTGGTGTCCAAGAAACCTTGATTTGGCTTCTACCTACAGAATCATTTTAGGTGGCCTGTGTACAAGGCTGGAATGGAGTTTCCTCCTGACTCTATGAGCACCGTGGCCACCAATAGTCCAGCAAACAGTGTGGGATGGTCGCTCAGAGCTGGGCGAGGGGCTAGGAATAAAATGGCAAAGAACACAGAGTCCTGTCCCCTCTGAACTTACAGTCTGGGTGCACAGGGAATTTCTGCTCTGGGGGTGTCTACCACGGTCCTGCCCCAGGCTCAGAACAGGTCATGATGGCATTTTCAGGCCACATTCAAATGAGCACTCCATTAAACTGTGCATTTTTACTCCAGGACCGTAGAAATTAAGTTTACCCTGCTCTCCGTCCCAGGGTTAGGTAGAAATCACATTTTGATGTCCGGGACGTTGACTTGGCGAGGAATGATTTTGGAAGGCGGCATCCATGCGCAACAGTGACAGGAGACCATTGCCTCACTGCTTACTAGTTAGTTAGCGGGGATGGCAAAGAATCCTCTTTGTGATTTTCCAGAAAGGCAAGTTAGTTCCATTTTTACTGAAGGTCCCCCAACAACTTGCAGACACACTGCTTGCTAAGACGGCCGTGTGTCAGCAGGTGGTTCTGAGGCACGTTTCCCCCCGGCCTCTGCACACCTGCTCCTCTCCCGTAAGACGAAGACACTAGTCCTGGCCTCACAGTGCTCAGACGAGAAAGGGATACGATGTGAGAGCCCACGGAGCACGGCGCCTGGCGTACGCAGAGCGACACGGTGTTGGACGCCTCTGAATGTAAATTTTGGGCCTCTGTTCCTCTTTCCAACTTGAGAGCCTTCCATGAAACCCTTGCTGGGAGCCCCACGTTCGGAAGCTGCATGCGTGGGTGAACCCAGCACACAGTTTAACACCCACCTATGGAGGAGCAGCGCCCGGAGAGCCCCACTGTGCCCATCACAGACGCCCTAGGGGACGGTGCAGGCTGTACCCCTCTCCCCCCTGCAGCCCTGCATTCCCCAGGCCCATCTGGAAGCTCTGCCCTGCAGAGAAGGTCCAGGGAACAGAGAGGGAGACTGTCGCCCTCAGCAACTTCTTTGTAAGTGCCAGAATGTGACTATTTGAAAAATCACAACGAAGTGCCCCTTCGTTATCGTCCCAGATGGCCCCCTTGCCCTTCCTTCCCTCTGGGTCCCTTCTTGCTGGCTTTAGTACATTGACAACCATTGGAGAGCCCCACAGCTGGCAGAGTGCCGGCCACCTGACAAACTGAGGACAAATGAAGGACAGATTATATGAGGACCAACATGTTGGGGTTGCATTTTCTAGTGACCATCTTGCGGTCATTCTGTGGCAGCTGGCAGGCAGGAAGAGAATCACTATTGCTCTGGAAAACGGTGCCAGGACATCACAGGGAACAGGGAGAGCAGAAGGTGTGGGTTTTGACTTCCTCCTTCCTGCAGATGGAGTGACCGGTGAGGGACCCCCTCATGCCCCTGCTGGATGGTGAGCTCCGTCCTGCGTGCAGCACCCCACAAACATCTGCTCAGGGAACATGGTGCCTCCCCACTAGCAGCCTGTTCTGTCTTCATCCTTCTCGGAGCCTTGGGAAGACAGCCTCTAGCTGTAGGTTCTGCTTACCCCACCGTCGGCGTTGCTGTCCACACTGGGGCATGGCAGCTGGCCAGGGGACCTCCAAGGAATTAGCTGCCTCCCAGACAAACAGGTGCGCCATAAGCCAGAGGAAAGCAGCTCTCGGTACGTTGCTTCCTGATGCAGTGTTTTCTGCTCTGTTTCAGCACTGGCAGTTACCACTGGGCCGGAGATTTCGCTCTTTGAAGATGTGGTTTGTTTTTAGGATGTACGGCGTCAAGGGACTGCAGGCCTATATCCGCAAGGTGATGGCGCTTTCATTCCTTACCTGGGTGATATTGGGAGGGCTTTAGGAGTTTAGAAATGAGGTCTGAAGCAGCAAATATCTGATGAGGGTTAGTTTGGGCCACTGAGGTTAGGCTCTTTAGAAGACGGTCAGTGCATGGTTACAGACCTTCTGGACACTTCCATGAAGACTGCAAAGTGAGCGCTCCACACGGCCAGCCCTGTAGTGACATCTTGCTGTCAGCAGGTCCAGGCAACAGGGGTGGAGCCGTGGTGAGAACAGGATGTTTGGCTCTAAGCACTGCCAGCACGGGAGAGTCTCGGAGCTGCCGGGGATGGAGAGCCTCTAGCCTGGGGGTGCTCCGTGCGCCCCCGAGCAGCAGCACACGCATGGCCTTGGACCTCGGGGAGGGTCCCAGCAACTTCTGTCTGAATGAGCTCACCAGGCAGCCGTGAGGAGTGCCACAAAGTGAGAACCACTGGTCTACTTCAAGATCCATCACTCTGGCTTTTTTTTTTTAAACGATCAAGGAAACTGAGGCCAGAGTATACGCTGCCTCTCCCCCCAAGGCCCACCCATTTAGCTCGCTGCAGAAGGCTTCTGATTTCCAGCTGGTCCCTCCCGTGCTGGCGTCCTTCCTCTGTCCTGGCCCCATCTTGATGGGCAGAAGTCTTTGGGCTTCATGAGAGCAGGGAACCTGTGGTCTCTGAGGGGTAAGGAACTAGGCAGGAATGTGTATGTGAGGTTTTGAGAACATGTTCTCAATATAATGAGGATTCAGCTTCTTTGGGGAAGGAAGACAAGTGGTTTATCTCGCCCATGATTCCAGCTTTAAGCTCAGGGGCCACTGGGTGTGATTAGACTGCTTCCTGTAAAAACACTCCATGCCTGCGTCTGAGCAGGCTCCCTTCTGGCCTTACAGGGAGGGAGGGGATGGGCAAAGCCTGTCCCTAGGCAGGTGTGGCTCCTGGACCCAGCTCCGGAGGTGGGGGCGGCACCTGCCAGCACAAAGTCTTTGGTGCCCTCTAGTGGCCCCAGATTTATTCTGTGCCTGGAGCCTCACAGGAAGGAGGCTTCAGTCCCAAGGACACCGGACTCTCAGCCCTGGTGCTTCTGTTCAAGAGTCCCTGAGCACCTGCGGGGACTGTCGTTCTCATCTCCTAGTGACAAGTGCTGTAGAGTGACAGCCAGCCAGAGCACTGCAGAAACCGGAGCTTTGGTGTTGGGCAGCTGTGTTAGAATCACCCGCTCAGTTTCCTATCTGCAGAGTGGGCACGACCGTGGTGTCCCTGGCACCGCAGGCTGCCTGGGGACAGTGTGGTAGCGGGGCACCCAGCCCTCAGCACCAGGGGCCGCTCAGTAGAGGCTGGCCGCTCTCTGGTCACTTGCATGTTTAAATACCCCTTTATGATGTTTCTTCTGTAATTCTAACCGATTGTTTTGGTGGGATTAAAAGAGTCCCCTTAACAGAACAAAATGGTAATTGGTGTTTTTCTTCCTTTTTTTTTTTAAGATTATTTATTTATTTGAGAGAGAGAGAGAGATTGAGAGAACGAGTGGGAGGAGGGGCAGAGAGAGAAGCAGGCTCCCCACTGAGCAGGAAGCCCGATGCGGGGCTCGATCCCAGGACCCTGAGATCATGACCTAGCTGAAAGCAGACGCTTAACCGTCTGAGCCCCCCAGGCGCCCAGTTGGTGTTTTTCTGAAGACACTAGTCCTTCTGTCATGGTAGCGAGCTTCTTCCTAGCCTGCGTGGGAGGAGCTGGCATGTGGGTGACATCCACGCTTGAGGAAAACAGCTCAGAGCATGTACACGAATCATAGATGTGCCGTCTAGGAAGGTTTTCTAGGTGGCTGAAGCCGGAGCCGAACGCTGTTGACAAACTCAGATGTCCTTGCCTTTCCAGCATGTCCGACTGGCTCACGAATTTGAGCGTTTAGTGCACCAGGATCCCCGCTTTGAAGTCTGTGCGGAAGTCACTCTGGGGCTGGTCTGTTTTCGGCTAAAGGTATGTGTGTCTGTTTTAGTCTTCGTTCTGTGTGACAGTGACGGAGGAGAGAGGATCGTTCATCACTTCCGTCTCCAAACCAGCATGCTAGCTCCCCGGGAGACCACAGAAGTCAGCATGCTGCTTCCCGTCTGGGGTTCACGCCTCCCGGCCCTGACCCAATCTGACGGATCCGGGGGACCCTGGGCACCCTCCTCCAGGAGCCGTCCGCCCCTCCTTAGTCAGACCAAGACTTCTCACTTGTGTAGACCCTTGGCCCTAGAATCCTCTCCACTTTCTCCACTCATCTCTGCCGCTGCAATGCTCGGGCACTAACCTGTGTACCCACCCTTCCCTGGACCAGCTCCGGGCCCCAGCCCAGACCTGAGGACCCTGGCATCTTAAGGAGCCCCTCCAGGTTGCTGGGCGTGCTCCGGGGTTTGAGAAATGCTGGTCTGCAGCACTCTGTCCTTCTGCTGCCTGATGATGAGTCTGCTCCTGTGCAAGGGGAAGTGGCCCACGGGGCGGAGGGCACAAACCATCTCTGCGGGGCATCATGACCACGTTTCTGAAAAGTCCCTGAAAGGTGCTGCGCCCACAGGCACCTTTTTATTCTACGTTGTGTGCATGAGGCTGGGTGGGAGCCTCACACGGACCACTCTCGAGCTGGCCACGCATTCTGCAGTCTACTTCCGATGGCCTCTGTGTTCGCATGTGCGGAGGCCATTAGGAGGAGGGGTGGGCCCCCCTGCATTGTCAAGGTGCCGTCATCAAAACGTGGCCCTCCACTTCCCATCTCCTCCCCCTCACTGACTCTTGGAGCCGCAAGGTGGTAATGAGGACCAGTCACGAGAAAGCCTGGGCTCTACAGGGATAGTGGGGTGCTGCTGTTTCCGTGCAGGACTTGGTGAGGGGACCGTGAGCTCTGTGGAGAGATCACAGTGCTGAGACCTGACCATGTGCAGGGGACAGGGGGCCCTTCTGTCATGGTAGGGCACAGGGGGAGCCTCAGAGCACTGGCGTCCCAGCAGTGGGTCCGCAGTGTGGCCACGGGCTGCAGTTAGGTTAGCAGCGGTGTTGGCGATGTGTTTTGATGAGTTTGCCGTGGAGCAGACGTCTTGTTTTGTTTTGGCTGCCAGTGTTCTGGTAGGACTTTCATTTTTTTAATTTTCACCGTTTTATTGGGATGTAATCCACACATGACACACTTTGCCCATTTAAAGTACAGTTGGGGGTGAGCGGCGCTGACCCCCCCAGACTGAACTTCTGACAACCTCCTGTTGATCAGAAGCCCTACCCCATAACGCAGGGGAAGGGGGATCACGTATTTTGTATGTTATGTGGATTATACACTGCGTTCTTACCATCAGGTGAGCCAAAGAGAAAATGTTAGAAAGAAAATCACAAGGAAGAGAAATGCATTTGCTGTGTTGTGCTGGATTTATTGAGAAGAGGGCATGTGTAAGTGAACCCAGGCGTTTCAGACTGGTGTCTGCAGGGGTCGGCTGTGTACCTGTTGATTTTAGCTAAGTGCAGGGTCAAGCAGCCATCCCCACAACCTAAGACCCTCATCCTCCCCTGAGCAGGGCCCCCCACGCCATCCTTCAGTGCCCCCCATCTGCTGTCTGGCTCTATGACCCCCAAACCCACCTGTGTGTGGTCCTGACCCTGTTTCTCCTGTATGGCACAGCAAGTCCCCCCAATTCCAGAAGACCAGGCCGCTTCCTAGCCAACGGAAGTGCCCCTACTGTGTATCTGCTTTTTCCATCCATTCCACGGATCCCGTTTCTTCTCTGGGAAGCGTGTTGTTCAGGCACGTGGGTCATGCTTCTGTCTCCACATCTATCTGCTCGTCCTTGTTTCCCTGGACCCTTCTGCTCCAGTGTGGATTTCAAGTCCACTACACCCTCTGCACTTCAAATACATAGTGTGATTCCTCCTCCCCCTCCCCTTCCCACCCTGCCCCATCCTCCCCCTCCTCCTCCCCCTCCACCTCTTCCCCCTACCCTTCCTTCCCTTCTCCTCTTCCTGCTCCTCCTCCCCCTCCTCCCCTCCCCCTCTTCCCTTTTCCCCCACCTCCCCTTTCTCTACTTCTTCCAGTCCTCCCCTTTCCCCCCTTCTTCCCCCTCCTCCCCCTCCCCCTTCCCTCTCCACCTGCCCTCCCTTCTCTCCTTCTTCCTGTCTCCCCCTCCACCCACCTCCCCCCTTCGTTCTCCTCCCCCTACTCTTCATCCTTCCTACTCCTCCCCCACCTTTCCTACTTCTGGTCTTCCCCCTTCTCTTCCCCCTCCTCCTCCTCCCTCTCATCTTCTTTTCTCCCCCTCCCCCCTCTCCTTCTTCTCTTAGACTGTTCTCTCTGCTTGGCCTCTTCCTCTATTTAATAGAAGACACACCTTGCCCAATCCATTTGAAAATGGCAAGGACATTTTCCTAAATAATGTGTTTTTAATTTCTGCACTATATACCTTTCAGATGTTTGCCCTCTTGCTGAGTCTTCCTGGTAAAATTCCACTGCTTTGTCTCCTACGTTCTTCCTTCTCTAGCCTCATCCCCGAATAGGACAGGCTTCATCTAGACCTGGCATGCCAGCGGTTTCTGAACTGCCATTGGCCCCTTCCCTGTGCATTGGGTGCCAGCAGGAGACCCCCTGAGGCCTGCAGCCCATGCTGGGAGGGTCTGCACGGGTCCACAGGCCAGTGCCCAGCATCCGGCAGGTGTTTGAGCAGAACTGACCCATTCTCCTCCCACTGCTCTCCCTTCGTCTCGACTCTCAAGACAGAGTGAGAAGGCAAATGAGAGAGCCCTGTGAGGGTTACAGACCAGGAATGAGAGGCCCCAACTGCCATCCCCCTTTCACATTTGATGATGGGGTTTAGGGGGCTGGAGGTGCTGCCTGGAAGCAGAAAAAGGTGACAGGAGCCGGGGAGGAGGATGCTGAATGGGAGACAGCCTGCAGGGGCAGCGGCGCCCAGCAGGGGAAGGAGTGCCCCCCCCAGGGCAGTCAGTGTCTGGCTGCCTGCCCCAGGAGGGGGGCTGCTCCTTTCCAGAGTGGGGGGAGTCCAGCGATGGCCCCTCAGTCCTCTAGTCCATGGGGAGTCTTCCCAGATCCTAAGTTGCCTGTGCTCTGTGTTCTATGTTGCTGAGATTTCTTCTGTATGATTCAGCGGGACCCCCTCACTGGCACCATTTGAAGCCTTGGTTCTACTGTTTAAGCTCGTCCACGTGTAGATCGTGTACCTAGGAAACTCCTTTTGTCTTAAAAAGGCTGGCCTGTGGACGGTAATCTGACCCTGAAGAACCTGTCTTGTAGGACAGGCTATAGTGTTTCACAGCCACGTAAGTCTCCTTGAGTTCAGCTTCTCACCCTTGTAAACGAAGGGCTAGTGGTAAGGTGGCCTCTCTCGCGGATATACAGCAATATTGCCAAATGCCCGCCTTCCTCGGTGACCAGCTGAAGCTGAGTCCTCGGGGACCTGAGCACGGCCCCTGTCTCCATGTCTGCAGGGTTCCAACAAACTGAATGAGGATCTTCTGGAAAGAATCAACAGAGCCAAGAAAATCCACCTGGTTCCCTGCCACCTCAGGGACAAGTTCGTGCTGCGCTTTGCTATCTGTGCCCGCACCGTGGAGTTCGCCCACGTGCAACGGGCCTGGGAGCACATCAGACAGCTGGCCACTGACCTGCTGAGAGCAGAGAAGGACTAGAAGCCCCCGCCGCAGGGAAGCTGCTGCAGGTAAGCTGTCCCCGCAGCTCTGCCACTCCATGCTGCCGGGTCTGGATCTCCTCCACCGTCAGAAGAGGAAGGACCCACACCCTGCAATGATCCTTTAGGAAATGAGATACGCTTTTACTTTGTGTTCTTTTTTTTTTGAAAGACTTTATTTATTTATTTGAGAGAGAGAGAGATCACGAGCAGGAGACAGAGAGAGAGGGAGAAGCAGACTTCCTACTGAGCAGGGAGCCTGATGCAGGACTCGATCCCAGGACCCCCGCTCCCGCTACCGATTATGACCTGAGCCGACTGAGCTACCCAGGTGCCCCACTTTGTATTCTTTTATATGAGACCATCAGTCCTGCATCTCTCTGATGTTTACAGACACTGCTTACTAGTATCACAAGCATCTATACTAAGCTGGACAACGACTGATAAATGAAAATTAACATTACAAAGGGAATTCAACGTGACTGATGATTTATGCTTCTCGCTCTCTCTCTTTATCCTCACTGCCCTGTTACCCATTTGCCAAAACCCATAGGGGATGTGGAACCTAAGTGTATTATGTAATTTGTTTTATTGATTGCATACAATTCTATCTTGTTCTCTTTTAGTTTTCACTGCTTATACCTGAAGGAATGCTCAAAAAATCATAAGTTAAAAATCACATTTCGTATATGGCTCCCAGCCGTGAGGTCCAAGATGCAATTTCTCAGTCAGACCGTGTCCGGAAATATCAGATCCTTTTCCTGGTATGGCAAGGACCTCTCTTAAAGGGGCCCAGCCTGCCCAGAGCAACTGCAGACTTCTAGCTTGAGAATCTCTAGAAGGTGCTGGAGAGAGATCATGGTTTCAAATATTTCCATTGCTCCAAGATATGAAGGTGTACATCTGTGTGTGGGGGGGTGCGTAAGTGCTGTAAGATATATACAAAATGAAGCCATCTCAGGCAAACCCTCCTGGTTAACCTTTCCATAGCCCTATGCTTGCACAAGCTTCTGTAGCTCTGACATGTGAGCAGAAACAAAGTCTCATTTCTGATAGAAGTCACGATGACTGGGGCGCCTGAGTGGCTCAGTCTTCTAAGCATCTGCCTTCTGCTCAGGTCATGATCTCAGGGTCCTGGGATCGAGTCCTGCATTGGGCTCCCTGCTCTTCGGGGAGTCTGCCTCTCCCTCTTCCTCTGCCCCTCCCCCTGCTCATTGTTCTCTCTCGCTTTCAAATAAATAAGTAAAATCTTTAAAAAAAAAGTCACGATGACTGTGAAGTCATACACGTTATCATTTCAAAAGGTAAAAATGGGGGGTGCCTCGGTGGCTCAGTTGGTTAAGTGTCTGACTCTTGATTTGGGGTCGGGTCGTGATCTCAAGGTCATGAGGTTGAGCCCCATGTGGGGCTCTGTGCTGGGCATGGAGCCTGCTTAAGATTCTCTCTCTCCCTGTGCCCTGCCCCTCCCGCTCCTGCGCCCTCTCTCTCTCTCTAAAAAGAAAGGTACAAATGGGATTTAATTTTTTTAAATATAGGATATAATAGTGAATCATAACACATGTACTTTTGGGGGCCAGGTTAATTCAAGCAATGAAAAACTGAATGCCCAGGCTTTACTTATGCTCTCTTGAGATTATCATATCAAATTTATGTGGTCATAATTCCGAGGGAGAGAAGGAACCGTTCCTATTTCACGGAGGGTAGAAACTGGTGCAGCTGCTGGCTGACACTGGTAAAATATGTCCGAGAGAAGCCAGCTCAGCCGCTCGGTCTCATGCCTCACAGTTCACATTCATCTACGATGCACGGTTCCCTCCAGCTCACTGGAGATCTAGCATATTCTTTCCCTGCATTCTCATGAGAAGTATACAAAATACTAATTCTTTAATTCTTTTTTGAATGTAGCCATATGTTCATGTATGTTTTTTCCCCTGTAGAGATTAAATGTTGAAAAGAAGTATATCTGAACACTGTGGAACGAGAAGACGATAAACATTATTCGGGCTCCAAGGACTCAAGCCCGCATGCAGCCCTCACGTTTCTGTGAAGTTCTCCAGAAGCTTGTGATTATGTCCGCTCACTCTCTTACCAATGAAGAAACATTACTTACTGCAATCCCGGTGCATGGAGCTTTTATTCATTATTCAACTGTGACTTTTGCTGATTAAGAAATCATAGGTTTTCATGCTCTTGAAGTCGTCAGTGGTGGGAGAGGCTTGCTGAAATATTTTCCAGATATTCTAGGATTGTGGGACTTGAGTTTATACTGTGGTCTTTAGGTTGTTCTGTCATGTGGCTCAATGCTTAATAAACAACTTGAAGTGCAGTACTGATTGTGGTTGGTAACCATCCCTTGGTTCTAGGTTGAACCCAACTGATTGTTGTAATGAGCACTTAACCTTTCAAAACAGTCGAAGATCCTTGAATGTTTTTTTAAAGATTATCATTTATTTATTTGAGAGAGAGCGAGCGAGAGAGGGAGCACAAGTAGGGGGAGCAGCAGGGGGAGAAGCAGGCTCCCCACTGAGCAGGGAGCCTGATGTGGGGCTCGATCCCAGGACCCTGAGATCATGACCTGAGCCGAAGGCAGATGCTTCGCCAACTGGATGTTTTTAAATGGCATTTGTTGCTCCAGCAAATGTTTATGGAGTGCCTAGTATAAGCCAGGAAGTATTCTAGATGCATTAGCCATACAAAGTTGACTTAGAGGTGACTCCAACGCTTGAAGAAATAAATTCAGAGCCAGGACACAACCACAGACCAAGTTCTACTGGCGATGGGAAAGACTACCTTCTAGGGCCTTGGTTTCCTCATCCAAGGAGCAGTGATCAATCCATATGCCCTATGGTCTATGGTCTCGTGACTGATAAACAACCAGAGCGCTCTTGTAAATGTAAATACCAACAAGACGCAGTATTTACTCAAATAGCCTGTCTTTCTTTGAAACCATTTTTGCTGGTAGAAACACTTGAATTTTAATCCCAAGATGAGTTCTTGTCCTTTAGAGACAATTTAACTATTGAAAGCAAAGCACTCTCAGAAAAGGTCTTTGGACTATTAATAAGTCTATTTGAATTTCAAAGACCTCTGATAGCTAAATGTTATTAAATGATATGTTTTTCAGGAATCTGGAAATATATCAGAGGCTATGTAGTTCCCCGTCTTACACATAAGGTCATTAGTTCTCTGGCCATCAGTGAACCAGACCTGCCGTCCATCAAGATGTGAGGATGTGGGATGGGCCACTGGGGCCACTGGGACCATGTGTGAAGAGCTGTAGGGTGGGGGCACCTTGGTGGCCCAGTCAGTGAAGCGTCTGCCTCAGGCTCAGGTCATGGTCTCAGGGTCCTAGGATCGAGTCCCGAATTGGGCTCCCTGCTCAGTGGGGAGCCTGCTTCTTCCTCTCCTCCCCACCTGTGCTCTCTGTCACTCTCTCTGTCTCTCTCTCGAATAAATAATTTTAAAAAAACAAGAGCTGTAGAGCACTCAGATCATTGAGTTGAGGCGGAGGTGACTCTGTACTTCAGTGAGATGGTTTGCATCTGAGTGTGCTCTTGAGCTAAGATTGCTGCAAAGTCTACAATGAACCACCAAAGTCACTGATGGCAGCTCCGGGCTTCTGTGGAGCTGCCCACCCAGCCCCATCCATAAGCCTACTTTGGGGAGACGGCAGAGGCTCAAGTCCCAGGCAAGAGCTTGGGCGGCAGGTGACAACGGGGATGCTGTTGGGAGCCATGCACAGACAGGAGGCAGGAAGCCAGCTGAGTGGCTCCTCTCTCTGAGCTTGGCTGGGTCTTTCTGGTGGAGATTCTCAGACATCCACTTAGATGTAGACCCAGCAGAGATGGAAGCTTATCTGACTTCTGGCTCTTTTCTCGGAAAATCGTCACAGTTCACCCCACCAGGCATCTTGGGGGCAGAGCCATCAGACCCCCAAATCACCCAGCAAAGCACATTGTCTCCCTTTGTATTAAACACACACCCCCACTCATAGCGTGTGATCCATGCCAGGCACTGTTATTGACATTTTTAAAATATTAACTTTATACTTATTTTTAAATTCTCAGTTATTACTCCCATTTTACAGATGAGAAAATGGGGTTTGGCAAGACAGTTTTTCAAGAGGTTTAGTGACTTGTCCCAGGTCATGCTGCCAGTTGGTGAGCAAGCTAGGACTAGAACTCAGGCAGCCTGGCTCTAGGATCCACACCCTTGCCCACTGAACTGGGTGACCAAATATGCTGTCTGCTCTTCAGAATGAACCATTTCTCAGAATAAGTGGCAGTGAAGCCATTCATTCCCTTCTGGAAAGAATCCATTTTCACCTCCCAGGTCGAGTCTTGGCTCCTGACTCCAACCTGACAATCCCCAAAGAGTCCCATAGTTTTTAAAGGTCTGGACCACTCAGCCTCATCTTCGATCAGTGCATAGGATCTTTATGTAAATGTATATTCGATTTGGTGTCATGAGGTGTCATGACATGTTGTAGACCACTGCTGGCCCCGGAAGTCAGTGCAAAGCCTTTTGCCTTCTGACCTTTGATAATGGCGCCTCCTGCTTGGTGTTGGAAAAATCCCTGATGGATGTGGATACAACCAGATCCTGATACCCAAACCATATTTAGTCATAACACTTCTGACACCAAATGAGATTTTTCCCTCTTGGCACCAAATAGCAGTATCTCTTCCAATGCTACTTCTCCAACTCTCCAACATTATCTAAGTGGGAGTTAGAGTCCGATCCCATAGTTAAGGGCTCAGAACCATAAGTTGCCCTCCATCTCAGATGCTGGTCACAATCCCTGGGCCTCTTGTACTTCTGACGGACCGGCTATAAAGCAGGGGTTCCCATGACCCCCTCCTTGGGTTTAGTGCCTTGCTAGAACTGCTCCCAGACTCAAGACGCCGTTTTGCTTGTGTTTACCACTTTATTATAAAGGATAAGGCTCACGAACAGCCAACCAGAGGAGCTGTGCAGGGCAAGGTATGGGGAAGTGGGATAGAGCTTCCACACCCTCTGAGGGCACCACTCACTCTCCTAGCACCTGCAAGTGTTTCCCAGCTTGGAAACTCTCCCAACCCTGTCATTTAGGCATTTTTGTGGTGGATCTATGACAAGGGCATGGTTGATTAAATTATTGACCACGGGTGATGAGTTCAATCTCTGGTCCCCCTCTACTCCCCAGAAGTCAGGAGGAGGGACTAGAAGTTACAACCCTCTAATCACGCCTCAGTCTTCTTGGTGTCCAGCCTCCATCTTGATTCTATCTCAGGACCAACCAAGAGTCACCCCATTTTGAGCAAAAGAGGCTCCTGTCACCCACACATTCCCAGGGATTTCGGAGCTCTGCATCAGGTATCAGGGACAAAACCCGAGAATATATTGTTCTTATTGTATTACACTAAGAAAATCTCCTGGAATCATACGCTTCTTCAAAATATGACAAACAGCAAAACTTTCTGGGACCGAAGAAACTGACTCAGGCTGACTATGCGCCAATGTTGAAAGGAGCTTCAACTGTGGAAGCTGTGGAAATGCCCAAGACAGAAAGGAGAAGTGGGATGTCACTGGGCATTCCCTTGCTCATTGTAAGGGGAAAAGACCCGGAGGGAAGGCAGGTTTAAAGTATCCACTGACTTCGTCACTGTGCTCCTAACTCGCGAGTCCCTTAGACTCAGCACATTAGAAACTGCTGATATTTTATCCCGAAAGCCTGTGTTTGAGGGCAGGAATGCAGATTGCCTGGTGGCTTTTTGCTCTAATGATTGTTTTATTGCTTTTTCAAATCGTGTAAATCCCCAAGGATCAAATATTAGAGATTGTTTTGCTTTTTCTTTTTTACTGAACTTGATACCAAAATTTTTCCTCAGCACCTCTGTGCTGCCTCCTATCACCTCCACTTGTCATAAATAATAGAAACAAATTATTAAGAAAGCACTGTGAGAATAGGTCCCTTGCAGTAATTGGATCAATCTGGAACTACGATTTTAGAGAAACTTGTGTCCTTCTTCTCGGAGATATTTGACATGGATGGTCGAGAGAAGAGAGAAGAGGAAGAAAGAGAGTGAGCTCACTTATACGAGACCACATGGGCCCAAGGGCATTCAAAATGCAGACCCCAGACCTTGCCTTTTATGGTGATCGCCCACCGGTGCCGTCAGAGAGAAACCGAGTCACATGAGGAGGTTTATAAACGAAGGCTATCCAGGGGAAAGACTCAGAGAGAGGACTTCGTGCCCGTCTTCAAATGTACATTCCCTTTTGTATGAAGAGTCTTTGAACCTCCAAAGAGTGACACCGAGGGAGGCAGATTTTGTTTCAACGTGGAGAACTCAAAAGTCGGGCTGTGAGCGCACAGGACATGCTTTCTCACCGGGCAGTAAGTTCTCCACCCCCTGCAGTTATTCAAGTGGTAAAGGAAACTCCTCGACGGGAAAGAAAACCTGACCACCTTTGAGCCCTCTCCCATGTCTGAGGTTCAAGGGTCTAGGAAGACCAGAGAAGCTGGGCTGATTGATCAAACAACAAGGTTAAGGAGCACAGAAATTGGAAGCACAATCCCAGGACGGGTTCTTCTTCAGTGACAAGCTCTAGCCAGGACAACCTGTCCTGAGCAAAAGGCTTACCTCACCTTAATAATGCCCGGCATCTGGGCGGTGCTTACTAGGGCCATTCTCATCCGAACACGCTTCAGCGAGCAGAGCAACTCGATTTACCCCCAAGATCCCTGGATGTAGCTCTTGTGCAGTGGCGCTGGGATTTGAACCCTGGAAAGCTGACTCCATGGGTCATGCTCTTAATTACCCCACCAGCCTGCCCCTAACCCGTCAGAGTACAGTCTATTACTTTCCTGGGGCTGTTGGAACAAAGCACCAAAAACTAGGAGACTTAAAACAACAGAAATTTATTCTCTCAGAGTGCTGGAGGCCAGGATCCCGAAATGACAGTGTCTGCAGGGCCATGTTGCCTCCACAGCCTCCAGGCGAGGGTCCCTCCTTGCTGCTCCAGCTCTGATGGTCCCAGATGCTTGCTCCCTGGCTTATGAGTGCGCTTTACTCCAATCTCCGCCTCTGCTCTGTACCTCTCTTCTTTATAAATCATCAGTCGCATTGGATTAAGACCCACCCTCGTCCAGTATGACCTCATCTTAACTCGATTGCATCTGCAAAGACCCTATATCCAAAAATCATCACAGCCCTCCATACCAGAGGTTAGGATTTCAATATATCTTTTGGGAACACAATTCAACCCATAGCCTATATGGTATCAGACAAGCAGCAGCTAGAACTGGGTGCTGACTCGGGTTGGCTGTGATGTCCTAGTAAAAAATGACCAAAGCAGATTGCTCCTTACTGCTCTGCCTGCCCTGTTTCCGTTTACCATGGTGATGCCAAAAGCTGCTCCCCACGGCCCCTGTGTTTCGTTCAGCATGGCCAATGAAAGCCTTTTCTGGGACTGTCCAAGTGCATGCAGGTCTTGCTTCTCTGACAGAGGGCAGGACCACTGCCTCATCATGGAGCTAGCGAGCTGCCAGCCTTGCAGTCAGTGAGAATCCAGCCACACACAGGAATCCGGCCATGAAGGAACTGAGCTTAGGTGGGGCTGTTTCACCTGACTCCTGTCCTGTTTGCTTCTGTCCTCAAGCCGTCCGTCTCCCTACCACCCCCACACACTGACAAACACATCTGTTTCAAACTTAAAGAAAGTAACTTTCCTGGCACACAGGGATGCACATTATTTGGGGCCACAGTCTCTCTCTGCTCAAAAACAAATGAGATCACTGAAGTGTGTTGCTGGCGTTTATTTGAGACCATGTTTATAATATTCATGAATATGGAAATGAGCAGCCATCTCCCAGAATCCCTCACACAAAGAACTGGCACTCTGCTGTAGGTGGAAACCGATTCTCTTGCAGGTTCAAAAAATTCCACCCAGTGGAAAGAACATACGCTATGGTCTTGGAAGGAAAGGTTATCTGCCTAGCTCAAGTACGAAACTCTTCCATACTACACTAAAGTGTTAGATAGTATTCTAAAATATCCCATTTGTAAATGAGGAAATGTCTTAATACAGTGTAAGGGCTTGAATCCCAATAATAGTATTCATACAGCAGTAGGTACAGGACACATCACACCTTCTGTTGAATGTCTGCATTATGCCAGATGCTGCTCTGATAATTTATGATATCGCATATTATTTTAATCCTTACAATAGCTTCTGAGTTAGAGAAGTTTACGCCCCTCTCATAGGTGAGGAGGAGGCTGTTCAGGGAGAGTACAGAAGTGACTTACACTTCTGCCGGCTATGCAGGACGATGGGAACTGCTGGACTAGGAAATGCTTTGGTATCAAAGGCACAAGAGTGAGATGGCAATGCTCATGTCACTTGTTGAAAAGCTCTGGAGACCATAAATGGTAATTCAGTATTTGAACAAAAAACTCCTAGGAGGGTAAGACCGCGTTTTCTACGAATTCTCCAAATGCTATCATTAAAACATTAGTGATGAAAGTCACCAAAAATTGCCAATTACGCTAACAATATTTATTCAAATTTAGGAAATTTATTGCCAATTACCCTAACAGCATATGGTGACTTCTAAATATACAAGTAGAAAAAACAAGTGTTTATACTAGTAAACACACAATCCAGTCAGCCTGGAGATAACAGTTTTCATTTTAATTTTCTTTCATTTTTATTTTGTATATTTTGAGTAATTATGATAATTAGAAAATTAGCTAATAAATTATGAACCTTTCGAATGAAGTGTTATTTCTACTTAAGCGGAGAAATCAATTGTGAGCAGTTTCCCTTGTGATTCTTGTCTATTTAAAAAAATATATTGTCCACTCCCTTTTATTTCATGCCCATTTAAAAAACTGCTAGAAGAAAGGTCTTTGAAAAAAATTTTTTTGCATCGAATTTCCTCATATCTTGCATTTAAACGTCACGTGCTGTCATTTTCCCCCTCCCCTGTGCAGATATTCTCAAAGTGGGATAACCCAGGACTAGTGAGCCAAGGAGAGGAAGAGGAAGGCTACTGGGGTTTTCTGGAAAAAGTCTTCTTCCTTTTCCCGAAAGAGTATTCGGTGGTGAAAGGTCTTTCTTAGTTTGGCCCCTTGTTCCCACTTTAAATGGGTCTGTGTGAGGCTGTGATCCTTGTACTGTGAGGGCCCTCTTGGAACAGTGAGGTGACAAGCCTGGAGGGGGAAGTCACGGGTGGTGATGGGGGGGTGAAGATGGCAGAATGGAAGTATGTACCCTCAGGACATCCTTAGGGCGTGTGATCTGACCCGGAACTGTCTCCAGAGTAATTATGTGACACAACATTAATGACAGCACGGGTCGTTGTCAGTGGCTATTCTGTTTCTTGGTCTGAAGGCACAATTCACTAAACTAATCTAAGCATGCCACTGCTCTCCGAAGCCTTGCTCCAAAACAAAGTCCAAGGCAAAAATGGAGTGCTTCCGAAGGCTTCCTTCCATGAAAGTGTCCCTAAAGAGCCCAGGGAGGGGGCGGGGAGTGCTGGCCAAGGGATAGATCTGAGTTGCCAGACTCAGAGCAGGCGTTCCCATTCCCTTACTCTGCCTTAAAAATGCATGTCGATTTGCATGCTCCTCTACTCAGTCCTCTTCTTGGCCAGTGGGTAACCTTTGCCCAGCACCCACCTGCTTACTTGGAGAACAGATGGGGCGGGAGAGGGGCAAGGCCAAAGGCCCTCGAGGACCCGGCCTCCACTTGCTCCGAGGGGTGCCGTCCCCCCCACTTCCCCCTAGTCCAGCAGACCTGACCGTGCCCCCACCTGCTTGGGCCCGGCCTGCAACTGCACCGCGGTCCCTGAGCTGCCCAGGGGAGCGCAGGTAAGGCACCTTCTGCGGGAATCCTCTGAACTGGGCTCTACCCGCAGGGTCCCTAGTCTTTACTTCGGAGGGCGGTGAACAGGATGTACAGGTGCAATGAAACGATATTCATCACTTTCTGTGAACCCGTCGTTGCTAACCAGCTTCAGAGGCTCCAGTCACCCTCAGTCAGCCAGCCCGTCTGGAGCCCTGCCGCGCGCCCCCGCCGCCTCCCCGCCCCCTCCCCGCCCCCCGCTGCCCCGCGCGCCTACGCCCCGCCCACCGCTCCGCGCCCCCCGCCCAGCGCGCCCCCACCCCCCCGCATCCCCCCGGGCCCGCCCCCACCCTTGCCAACACTCCCGCGCGTTCTCGCCGCGTCCCCTTTCACCATCAACCTCCCGAACCCCAGCCTGATCCCCACACGGCCAGCCGCGGCCCAGATCCTCACCAGCCACCGCCCCCCTCCGGCGCGCCCCACGGACGCACGCACGCCGCGGGCCCGAGCGCGTAAGCAGCGCGCAGGCGCACATCGGGCCCCGCGCTTTTCGGAGGCAGCAGGTAGGCTGGGAGGCGGGGGAGCGCGGGAGGGCCGGGGCCGCGGCGGAGGTGGGGGTGAGGGTCTGCAGCGGGGCCACGGGCCGGGGCGAGGCTTGGGGTGAGGGGTGCAGAGGGGACGGTGCGTGCAGAGGAGCCAGGCCCCGGCCGGGGGCGCTGCGGAGGGAGCGGGCGGGGGTAGGGGGACGGGGGTCGCGATGGGCCCCGGGGCAGGGGCGGGCCAGGCCCGGGCAGAGGCGGGGGGACGGGGGGGAGGGGCGGGCGGTCGGGCAGGGGTCTCCGGGGCGGGATGGGGGAAGGCGGGTGGCTTGTTGGTTCTCGCAGGGGGCGTGCCCGCGGCCTCCGCCGGTTTTGGGAGGTGGTCTTCTGGGGGCGGAGCCGCCCCCCCGCCCCCGACAATGGGCGGGCTGCTCCTGCGGCTGGCGCTGGGGCGGGGCGCCCACCTACCTGGAGGGGTCCTTGCTAGGAAGGGGGACGCCTAACAATTGTTCTAGTATTTTCTAAATGCTGAGAACTGTGCTGAGTGCTTTGCAGCACTTAGAGCCCTTGGGAGCGGAGTCGTGTTGCTGTGCTCCTGACACGGAACTTAAGGAATTGTGCTCAGGGTCCTGACTGGTGGGCGGGAGAGCCAGAAGACAGGTCTTACACCGTTCTGCTTCTGTGAGTTAGAAAGTCTTACAAAGGGCCGGCCCGTTGTCTGGCAGGATTTTAGTAGTTTTTATTCCAGTGGATACCCTGTTCCAGATACCGGGAGAGTAGAGATGTAATAGAAGATAGGTCCTGTTTGCAGAAGCCAACTGGCTAGTTAGACAAATCCCACATCCTCACAATAAGCAGAAAATTATCAAAATAAAAAAAAGAGATTGAAATGCAGTTCATATGTGTGAACGAACCGCAAGTTTTAGGTGGAAGAAATGCCTTAAGAAAGTGACTGTTGGTAATGGGGACAGTGGCTGTGTCCTTGGCCAGGGCTGGACAGCTCTGTGCCTGTCCGTGTCCACATTTGTGGGGTAAATGATTGAGTCGACAGAAAGTAGACTTGGGAGGTGAATTTCCAATAAAGGGTGAAGGTGGAAAGGAAAGGAGGGTGTCCTGGGAACAGTGAACAGCACTGAGCTGAGGAATCCTAGGATTGCAGGTGATGAAGGGAGATGAAGCTGTGCAGAGGAAGAGGGTGTTCACCCTGATGAGAAAGGTGATGTTTTCCAAGTCACCTCTCAGTTCCTCACTTCCAGCATTGCCTAAAAGAGTCTTAAAAACTAAAATGGTAGAGTGGAAAGAGGGATGAAGGGCTTGCCAGAAGTCAGTTTTACTTTGGATTGGTTAATTTTAGCTTTACTGCCTGAAGCAAATTAGAATCTCACTGGGCCTTTCGTTTTTGTAGGGTCTTAAGGGAGACACAGCTGTATTACTTGTGTACTAAAAGAACCTATGGATTATTAAGCCATATTTACAGGCAATTTGGGAGGTAGATTTTAAAAGACAGGAGGTCTTGGTTTTTATAACACTCCTTTATTGCAGTACTCCTAGGAAACTTAGAAGTTTTCTTACACAGTTGAATTGTGGATGGAGAGGTAAATTGTACACATCTAGTAATATGATTACAGTCACCTATAATCATGGTAAAATAACTAGATGTAAGGAGGCTTATAAAAATAACCTGAGAGAAGAACCCTTTACTAGCCGACTGTTTAGACTTAGAGTGTTTCTACTTGAGCAGACTTGTTCTCATATTATCGTTTATAGGGTCAGTTTCACTTGTTAATACTTCACATGGAAGTGGGAAACTGTGAGAGATTCTGGAGCATCCTCTTTTCGGTGCTCATTGATGAGGAAGTCCTTAAAAACGTTTGCTGCGTGCTGGTTGTTGACGGTTATGATCCATGCTGCTGTGGCCTTTGGTGGCAGCATCAAGGAGCGGCCTGTGCGCGGTGACTTGCACACTCTGTGTGTGAACGCGCTGAGGGTGAATTCCGGCCCTGCTGCTTGCTGGTTCTGCCATCTCCGATGAGCTCCCAGCCTTAGTTTGTACATTTGTGTAGCAGGCATGGGAATGGTACTTTGTACAATATTTTCATACTCTTTATTTGACTCAATTCTTGTGATGATGTCTCACTTTACAGATCAAATTGAGGGCCCAGCAGTAGGTACTTGGGCACATCATTCATCTGGTTTTTCTTAGAGATGGAGCTGAACCCCGGGGGTTTGGTGTGTCCTGCTTTGTCTGCAGTTCCATTACTCTAACGTGTTGTCTTTTTTTTGCTGATTAATTTGAGACCCCTTCCATCTAAGCCTTATGAATGTTTTCCCCATTTGCAGGGGAAATGATATAACTAAAACCATTTAACCCATAACAAAGCATTATCAATTAAGTCTTTGTCTTGAATGCCTGAAATCTGTGCTTACCTAGCTATTTCTCTTTTAAGTGTTCTATCCTTATATGTGAGAAGTCCATTATACCTTCCTTCAGATGAGCAGAGATTTTGAAAGTATGCTTACAATATTATATCTTTGTTTCCTTCTTTTTGGTACTGACTGTTTTTCATTTGTGTCCTTTGTTAGAGAACCTCCAGCATGCAGGCCTCCAGCTCCAGGTCTGTGCACCTGAGTGAATGGCAGAAGAATTACTTTGCAATTACATCTGGCATATGTACCCCAGGACAGAAGGCAGATGCGTACCGAGCGCAGATATTACGCATTCAGTATGCATGGGCAAACGCTGAGCTCTCCCAGGTCTGCGCCACCAAACTCTTCAGAAAATATGCAGAGAAATATTCTGCAGTTATTGATTCTGACAATGTTGAGACTGGCTTGAATAACTACGCGGAAAGCATTTTAACTTTAGCAAGATCTCAGCAAACCGACAGTGACAAGTGGCAGTCTGGATTGTCAATAAATAATGTTTTCAAAATGAGTAATGTACAGGAGATGATGCAAGCTGGCAAAAAATCCAGAGACTCTCTGATGGCACCTGCTGATGCATCGGTAGTAATCCATAAAGAGGCTGTTGTCCTCGATCCTCCTAAACTTAGTGTTTGTGGGGGTTCTGGGGAGAGTGACCCATTAACTAACTCAGCTTCTGATATGAAGGGGACCCAAGACATCCCAGACAGCAGTCCTTCAAAGTGCCCTCAGAAAGCCCAGCCACCTGTGCTGAGTAACTCCGGTAAGACTTGTCCTTCATCCTCAACACCGTTTGGTGACTTTGCCACTGCAAAAATCCATGCCACACCATTATTTGGAAATGTCAAAAAGGAAAATAACAGCTCTCCAAAAGCCAACATAGGCCTAAATATGTTCTCATCTATTCAGTCTTGTTTGCCTTCTGGCTGTGAAAATCCACGGGAAAGGAAAGTGTTTTATGGTTCTAGCACCACTGGTGCCCTTTCCACCCCAATAGTGAATAAGGCTTTTAGTAAAACAGAAGACAATGCCCCAAGAGAAGAGAGTAGCCTGCCTACTTTTAAAACTGCAAAAGAACAATTATGGTTAGATCAGCAGAAAAAGTACCACCAACCCCAGCGTGCATCTGTGTCTTCATATGGTGGTATAAAGAAGTCTCTAGGAGCTAGTAGGTCCCGAGGAATATTTGGGAAGTTCGTTCCTCCTATACCTAAGCAAGATGGGGGAGATCCGCATGGGGGAATGCAGTATAAGGCTAACGGCGCAGGACCCGCAGAGCCGGCACATCCAGTCGATGAGCGTCTCCGGAACTTGGAGCCAAAGATGATTGAACTTATTATGAATGAGATTATGGATCATGGACCACCAGTAAGCTGGGAAGATATCGCAGGAGTAGAATTTGCCAAAGCCACAATAAAGGAGATAGTCGTATGGCCCATGATGAGGCCAGACATCTTTACGGGTTTACGAGGACCCCCTAAAGGAATTCTGCTCTTTGGGCCCCCCGGGACTGGTAAAACTCTAATCGGCAAGTGCATTGCTAGTCAGTCTGGGGCAACATTCTTCAGTATCTCTGCTTCTTCTTTGACTTCTAAATGGGTAGGTGAGGGGGAGAAAATGGTCCGTGCGTTGTTTGCTGTGGCAAGGTGTCAGCAGCCAGCTGTGATATTCATTGATGAAATTGATTCCCTGTTATCTCAACGAGGAGATGGTGAGCACGAATCTTCCAGAAGGATAAAAACAGAATTTCTAGTGCAGTTAGATGGAGCAACCACATCTTCTGAAGATCGTATTCTAGTGGTTGGAGCAACCAATCGGCCACAAGAAATTGACGAGGCTGCCCGGAGAAGGTTGGTGAAAAGGCTGTATATCCCGCTCCCGGAAGCTTCGGCGAGGAAACAGATCGTGATTAATCTGATGTCCAAGGAGCAGTGCTGCCTCAGTGAGGAGGACGTTGCACTGGTTGTGAAGCAATCTGATGGGTTCTCGGGAGCTGACATGACACAGCTTTGCAGAGAGGCGTCTCTCGGGCCCATTCGCAGTTTACAGACTGTTGACATTGCCACGATAACACCCGATCAGGTTCGACCAATAGCGTATATTGATTTTGAGAATGCCTTCAGAACCGTGCGACCTAGCGTGTCTCCTAAAGATTTAGAGCTTTATGAGAACTGGAACAGAACTTTTGGTTGTGGGAAGTAAAGGGGACAAACAGGACACTTGAAATGTAAAGATGGCATCTTTGTAATGCAGCCTTTCCCACTTTCTGGCACGGGAAACTGGGAATTTACTAATTGTACTTTTAGTGTATGCTTTGAATTCCGTACCTCAAATAAAATAGAGTAACAGTAGCTCAAATTTTACAGTTGGTTGACTTAGCCTGTGTTACGAGAAGCGTGAGTTTTCTTCCAGGTATTACCTCACCGTGAGCCTGTTTGTACAAAATGTGAATGAACGTTTTTCTAAGGTCTCAAAGCGGTCTGTCTTTTCAAGATGTACAATATCATAAATGGTGAGCTCAAATTGAAACCAAAAAATCTCATTTGTGTCTGAGGTGGCATCTGATTGGTGGGCATCTTCCGTTGAGGAAGGGTCTCTTCTGAAGACCATGTAACAGCATTGGCCAGTGTCATGGTTTATGTTGGAAGCAGCTTCTCTTACTGCTGTTGAGTGGATTTATGATGTTCCCAGATGCCAGAGTGAAAGTCCAGTGGTTTGCTCTGGTTTAAGTGCTCACCGCTTTCTTCGATTATTTCTACATTCACAAGCAGTCCTGTGTAATCTGATAACAGACACGTATCCGCAGAATCAAAAGATGAAGGATGCTGTGTTTTTCTAGGGGCAGACGATGTTTAAAATTAATATTTCATTTGACGCTATTTCACAGCCCGTAGCATTGGTCTCAAAAGTAAATGTTTTCAGGTGTTTATAATGGCCCGTTTTGCTTTAAAGGTAACATGTTCATTGTAGAAATATTGGCGAAGAGAGACAAACAGCAAGAAGAGAGTAAAAACCACTGTCATCCCACCACTCTGGGGAACACAGTGTCATTTCTTCCACACAGGAGAGCGATTGCACTGCATTCTCCTTTGTAGCTTTTTTCTTTATGTCACCATCACTTCCCGTGGAAACGTGCTGTGTTACATCTTCCCTCAGGATCCCATCATGTGGATGGACCATAATCTAGCCGGTCCTCTGCTGGGGGCATTTAGGGCAGCACGGTAGGTGGTTTCCCTTTTGTTCATTGTACACAGAAACACAGTGACTGCTTTCATGATCTTTTTTGAAAAAAATAAACACGTTTCTTAAGTAAAGTTCCTGCGTTAAGGATGATGCACAATTTTAAGGCCTTTGGCATGTGTCCTGAACTGTCCCCTGGAAAAGTCATGCATGTACGGATTCCCACCTGCGCTGAGCCACAGTCCCCATTTACCGTGTCACCGGGGCCATGATGCAGCTTTGTTAGCATTCCCTCTTCATTCATTCATCCAAACAGTTGGATGCTGGACAGTGTTCCAGGTGTCGACGGCAGAGCAGTGAACAGCAGACACAAATCCTGGGTCTTAGGCAGGCAACATTCAAGTTCTCAGGTTTTCTCTTGACAGTGTATTGAAGAGAGCGCATTTGGCACTTTCAATAGGTGAGTTGAGACCGTTGTTTTAATTTATATTCTTGGCCCGCCTTCTATTTTTGTGCTTCATTGGTCAGCCACGGGGCCACGTCCCTTGCGGAATTTAGCTTAGCTTATGTACGAGAGGAAGTACCCAGGTGGCTCAGCTCAGCTTGGATCAGGCAGACCCCGTGTCTCTTAGGCTATGAACTCACTGCTCCCGAGTTAGGGTCTGCGCTGTTCACATGGGACTCAGATCTTGGAAGGAAGGATGCAGCAGATACTTTGAAGCTGGGAAGAAAGTTTGAGCTGGGGAGTCACTTTGTGGACGTTTCTGCCTTCTGCCACGTGGAGGCGTTCTTCCTTTCAGCCTTCTGTGACTTGGAGTATGTTTCTGAGGCCTCTGGGTGGGAAACTTCCAGAAACTTAGATGTGATTTCTTTTTATCTCCACATTCTGATTAGATACGAAAATCTGGGATTGGATTCTCTCCCTGACGGTTGTCTGGGGCTGCGCTGTCTCCACCATCGTGTCACTAGAGAAGTGGGCTCCAACCTGGTTTGTTGTATCTGAGGGGGATCCGTTTGCTTCATGGAAACGCACACCTTGTACCAATGCATAAACTCGCTTGGCTTGTGTATCCGTGCCTTAAAAGTGTCAGTAGGAATACAGTGGAATCTTTAATATTAGTCCTTTTAAAATGTATCCTACAACTAATTTCATTTGATGTGTATTTGGGAAATGGTGTTCCAGTCTGTGGTCTTCCCCCATTTTGAAATTCTAATTCATTTTCTCAATTCTAAACTTTACTTGTGAAGTCCGCCTCCACACTGACCCCTGATGGGTGGCGTCCCAGTACAGCGCCTGGGCTTTGGGGCCTGGCTCCGCAGGCCACGGATGTGTTCAGCCTCACGGCTAACGTGAGGACGTCTGTGCCTATCTTGTTGGAGAGTGAGGGTAAGATGCAGGTTTAAAAACCCTGCTTCCTGATGGCTCAAACACAGTGTGTCCTTCTGTCTGTCTGCCTTGACTCTGCTTTCATTGCTTCAAAGGATCATTTTCTTTTCAGCTGCTTTAGGAGGCTGTCTACTCTAGCTTGTTCTGCTTCATATTTGTGATAGTTGTCTTTGATTACAGATACTGTGTCATCTAAACTTATGCAGTAAATCTAATTAAAAGAAGTATCTTTTAGTTTTGTTTCTCTTCAAGACTTAAGAACTTTTTGATCAATCCCAGATTATTATTTTCCACTTATTCCTCTTTAAGTCTTATTTATTGGTGTCCAGAATCACTCCCCAGTGTTTTTAAGGGACATTTTATAATCCACCTCCAGAGACTGATTGGAAGACAGGATTCTGTCCAGGTCCATGGCAAAGGGCAGGTTAGATAAGGATACTTTTTTTTTTTTTTAAGTTTTTATTTAAATTTTAAACTTCCAGTTAGTTAACATGCAGTGTAATATTAATTTCAGGTGTACAATATAGTGATTCAACACTTTCCTTCAGCACCTGGTGCTCATCACAGGTACACGCCCTCATCCCCATCACCTGTCTCCCCCATCCCCCCACCCACCTCCCCTCTGGTCACCAGCAGTGTGTTCTCTAGAGTCAAGAGTCTGTTTCTTGGTTTGTCTCTCTTGACACATTTTTTTAACTTCAGAGATTCCTGGCTCTTGACCTCAAATCTGGAGTTGGTGGTGAGCAGGGCAGGGAGACAGCTGTTTAAAGTTTGCCCCAGCTGCCCGGCTGAAGGAGGGCCTCTTATGACAATAGATGAGTCATCACATCTAACTCTTGTCCTTAAATAAAACTTACCAATGGGCCTTATAAAACAGCAATGACTAATCGTGGACTGTTTGTAATACCCCCTCAGGTGACTGCTTTCTTAGCTCTAAGAATCAGGATGTTGTATTAGATAATCCTTAAGACACACCCAGATTTGCTATTCTGTTATCAGTTACCAAATAGTTATCAATTTCACAAGTGCTTACAGAGTACCAGGCGCTGGCACTCTGCTAAATACAAAAAAAACAAAAACAAAAACAAAAACAAAAAAAACACAGTTCTATAAATGTTACCTTTTTCAGTGTTAGTAATTTGGCTCATGATAGAAACTGGGAAGGAGCTCCTGGGTGGTACCGCCAGCTAAGTGTCCGACTCTTGGTTTCAGCTCAGGACGTGAACTTGGGGTCGTGTGATCGAGCCCTGTGTTGGGCTCCATGCTCCGCTTGGAGTCGGCTTGAGGTTCTCTTTCCCTCTCCCTCTGCCCCTCCCACTCGTGATCTTTCTCTCTCAAATCTTAAAAAAAAAAACCCAAACTAGGAAGACATGAAGGGGAGCTTTGATGAGGAGTTAAGTCAGCAGACTGTACCACTGAATATATGAATCACGTAAGGAAACGGGGGAAATTTTAAAAATTAGGAATTCCACAAGGGTGGCATTTCAGCGGTGGTTAAGGACGTGCCGGACCCCGGGTGCGTTGCAGCAGCCAGCTCTGGAGCCTCGGCAACCAGCAGGGTACCTATGACTGAGGGGGCCTGCCCGTCCATTCTTCCCAGAAAGTGAGAGTGACTCGGACTAAAAATAGGAGTCTCCTCTTCCTGGGACATGGCCAGAGCAAGCACACCATAGAACACAACCCATCGCCCCTTGTCTCCCCTCCACCCACTGCCCTGGACCTGCCCTGCCCGAGCAGGGTGACAAGCATGCAGCCCCAGAGAGGGACTCATTCTCCCAGGGTCCCATCCTTTGGGGTCAGACTTGCTCCTTATGTTTGTATCTAAGATGTGCTGCCCACTTGCTTCTAGGAAAAAACAAACAAACCAAAAAACTGTACCAGCTTCTTTTTCTCCCAGAACAAAATATCAGCTTAATAAGAAAAGGTCTAGTATGGAGCTCTTCATTTACAATAGTGGAGTAAGCCACACATTAACCTTTCCCGCCCACATGTGCAGAATCTTCACTGAAAGGAAGAAATAAAAAGTAAGACTGATTCCATCGCAGTGGTGCGGGGGAGGGGAGAAGCCGTTTTCAAATATAACATTTGTGGTGTTTCTAGAAGTCACAGGGCACATGGTGTTGGGTTGTCGGGCCCCCTGAGCTGAGACCAGGGATCTAACAAGGGCGTGGGAGGCAGGCTGAGACTGGTTTCCTGGTGCCCAGGTGGTTCTGAAGTTCAGATGGCAAAGCCAGCTGTGGGCGGGGGTGTGTTTGGGGGGATGGGTGGTCGGGACACAACAAGGATGCGGGCACCAGCACAGAGCTGTGCCGCACTGCGTTCAGTGGATCCGCGGGCAAGAAGAGTTCCCTGAATCAGAGAGCGATAGTCAGTGGCCTGCCTCCTGTGGGCCCCGTGGCCTGAGTCGTGGGGCGAAATGGCAGGGAACTTCGGTTGCCACATTAGGCAAAAGCACAGGTGAGAGCTTCCAGCCTACTCGCCCCGTCCCACTGTGAGACTTGTTGCCTACTTCCTCAGTTTGTGGGTGTCGGCCTCCGTCCCTACAGTCCCCCAAGCGAGGCCCCCTCCGTCCCACTGACAAGTGCACGCACGCTCGTGCACACGCCCTGCACTGCAGGCTCACGCAGGAGACCACGCCCACACCAGGCGGACACGCCCCTTCCCGACAGGCCCGGCTGTGCCATAGGACACACGCCTGCTAAGGATGCATTCCCCGGGCGCCACGCTGGGCACGTTTCAAGCATGAGTTAGTGTCTGGTACACTGCCCTGTAAAAGTCCCATAACAGAATCCCAGTGAAATCAAAGATCCAAATTCCTTTCTAGAGCTAAACGTCACCTCTCTTCACCTCACTTTGCTCTATCGCACTGGCCCTCGAAGATGCAGCAACCTTCTTCCCGTGTAGGAGGTGTGGTGGGCAGGATTCTGATGACTCCTGCAAGCTTCCTGTCCGGTGATTCGCTCAAACGTGCGTCTAGGCACTTCCGGGAGGGACTTGACAGCTGCAGGATGGTGAGGTTATCCTGGATTATGACAATGACATCCGACCGTAAGAGCAGAGAATGTTCTCTGCGTGCTTAAGGAAGAGGAAGCAGAAGCACGCTGTGGCAGAAGTGAAAGTGGAGATGCCAGGCGTGGGAAGGACATGACGTGGTCACAGCTCAGATGCAGGGCCAGAGAGCCAGCAGAGAAACTGACAGCCTGACCTTAGAACCACATGGAACTGAATTCTGCCAACGACCTGAATGAGCCTGGACTTGGGTTTCCCCCAGAGATCCCCAGTGAGAGCCCAGGCAAGCCAGCACCTTGATTTCAGGCTCGCGGGGTTGGGGCTGAGAGCCTAGCCAGACCTGCCAGACATGCACCCACCAGATGGCGAGACAGTAAGTGTGAGTTGTTCCTGCTAAGTTTGTGGTGACAGCTATGGCAGCCATTGCACACAAATGCATTCACTGAGGGCCTTTTTTTTTTTTAATGATTTTTTATTATATTGTGTTAGTCCACCATACAGTACATCCCCTGATTCTGATGTAAAGTTCGATGCTTCATTAGTTGCGTATAACACCCAGTGCACCATGCAATACGTGCCCTCCTTACTACCAGTCTATCCCATTCCCCCACTTCCTCCCCTCTGAAGCCCTCAGTTTGTTTCTCAGAGTCCATAGTCTCTCATGCTTCATTCCCCCTTCTGATTACCCCCCCTTTCTTTATCCCTTTCTTCTCCTACAATCTTCCTAGTTCTTATGTTCCATAGATGAGAGAAACCATATGATAATTGTCTTTCTCTGTTTGACTTATTTCACTTAGCATTATCTCCTCCAGTGCCGTCCATATTGCTGCAAATGTTGAGAATTCGTTCTTTCTGATAGCTGAGTAATATTCTATTGTATATATGGACCACAGCTTCTTAATCCAGTCATCTGTTGAAGGACATCTCGGCTCCTTCCACGATTTAGCTATTGTGGACAGTTCTGCTATGAACATTGGGGTGCATATGGCCCTTCTCTTCACTACGTCTGTATCTTTGGGGTAAACACCCAGTAGTGCAATGGCTGGATCATAGGGTAGCTCAATTTTTAACTTTTTAAGGGACCTCCACACTGTTTTCCAGAGTGGCTGTACTAACTTGCATTCACTGAGGGCCTTTCTGCTCCCCGTTCCCAGAGTTTGGAAATCTGTGCCGTCTCCTCTCATGGTTGTTGCCTCATGTCCAGTTTCTTCAGAAAGGCCCTCCCTGACCACTGAGTAGAGTGCGTCTGCCCATCACTATCCCACCACCCTATTTTTAATTGGCGAATAACGATAACTGGAATACTTATGCTTATTGCCCTTTTGTCCCTAGCACCTCCCTGCCTCCCTGTCTCACCCCCCAGGGAGTTCCGAACAGCCAGGCAATTTCTCGTTCATGTTGGAACCACGCAAAATTCACCAGACGTCTCAGAAAACGCAACAGCTGGGGAGTCGCCCAGAGAAGAACAGCTCATCTTGGAGAAAACTGTAAGTCCAGGAAACCGAGCACAGTCCTGAAAACTCCGGATCCCAGAAGATGCAGCAGCCACAAAATAAAACCCAATGGCTGTTATAGGAGTTATTACAGTGGGGCAACAATTTCAGCACAAACACAGTGGCACAGAACGATCCACATGAGTGACCTCCCAGTGTCTGAGGGCAGGTGTGGCCGGGCCTCTGTGTTGGGGGTTCCCACAGCTGCCCTGCAGGTGTCTGCTGGAGCTGAGTCTCAGCTGAGTTACGACTGGGGAAGGGGCCTCCTCTGGGCTCACATGGCTGATGGCAGCAGGCAGGACCTTGGACCTCCATGTCTGCTGCCTGCCTCTCCTTCTGAAGGCCTTCCTAAGAGGCCCTCTGCTTCCCAAAAGCCAGCAAGGGAGTCTGCCAGCAATTCAGGCATTAGAAGCATCCACAGCATGGTGACACAGGTGGCCCCCCACACCTCTTCTGTATCTGTACACAAAATTCAGACTCAGGGAGCAGGAAAGAGACCTAGCTGTCCAAATAAAGATCTTAGTAGAGGGACCAAAATGTAACTGGAAATGGCCAAAACCAACTTAGTGATAGGGAAGAATGATCTGTGGGATGATTTCAGAATGCCAAGCAGAAGGACGAAGAGAAGGAAGGGGCGAGTTCAGTGGTGTGAAGGATAGATTCCAGGAAATTAATCTCCATGTTGCGGGAATCTTACAGAAAAGGAACAGGAGAAAAGAGACAATAGCCACATTAATAAGAGCAGATAGTTTCCTGAGTAAATATCTGAGAATTCACATAAAACAAAAAGTCCTTTGAGTGCCCGGCAGGAATTGAGGACGGGGAAGAAATACTGAGAAATCTCCTGGTGTATTAGGGCTCTCCAGAGAAACAGACTAAGAGCATACACAGACAGAGTGCATAAGAGGAGATTGATTATAGCAGCTGGCTCCTGGCTGGGGAGGCCAAGACAGCCCGCGATCTGCAGGGCGTCACAGGTCAGTGTTGACAAAGTTGTGGGGGCAAATGATTTCAAGTTTATTGCTACAAACCCAGGCTGTTAAATGTAGGACTATAGGAAAGTTGTATTTAGATACAACAGACCCTAAATTGTCACACATTCTTGGGGCACCAGGGTATCTCAGTTGGTTAAGCATCCGACTTCTGGTTTCTACTCAGGTCATGATCTTGGGATTGTGAGATCGAGCCCTGTGTCAGGTTCCAAGCTCAGCTTGGAGTCTGCTTGAGATTCTTTCTCTCTCTCTTTCTCCCTCTGACCCTCCGTCCCTTCCCCTGCCTCTCTCAAATAAATAAATACTTTAAAAAAAATGATCACCCACACATTCTTTACCGGAAGAGGAGAAGAAACCATTAAGGATGAGTTACGCAGAATGAAGAGTTAGGACAGGGAAGTTGACAAAAGGAAATGCATATGATAAAACCAATAGCTGTGAGCAGGGGAACCAGTGAAATCATGTTTGAAAAAGGAGCTGTAAAGTTTAATGGAAGTGTTAAAAAGGATTCCTGAAATTAAAAGTGTGATGGTAAAAATAATCCAAAGCTAACATGACAGGTAATTTCAACAAACAGGTGAGGGGAAACAGAAGTAGAACACACCTGCTGATATTTTTATTATGTCTTTTGTTCTGTTTGAGGAAGGGAGGTATGTATTCTGGTTAAGTTTTAATGTTGATTGACAATATGTGGGTTTAGCCCTAGGGTCCAGGGACATTGAGGCTGAACACAGAGCCCATGTCAGGCACATGGGGAGTGATTCAAGGTACAGGCATGGTGGGCTGGGAGGTGGGGGTGGCAGCAAGGGCTGGAGGGAGCCCCCCCCCCCCCCAGGCCACAGGGTGAGGACGTCTCCAGGAACTTTATCCACTAAGCTTTTAGGGCGGTGGAAAAAACAGACCACATTTCTTTCTTAAAAGGATATTGTCAGGACACATGAATATTACTTTTCAAATTAGAGGACTAAAAAAAAAAGTCAGGCTGTTAGAAAAATGTATGTGTAGAGAGTAGGCAGTGTTTAGGGCAAGTTGTTATAAACTGCTAAGGTCCAGAGCACTCAGAAGATGGGATTCAAGTTCAGTGCAAAAACAAAGGCAATCCAGCGTCAAAGACTCAACCCCTGGTTTCCATTCCTGCACCTTTTGATGAATTTGGAAACTTCTCTGACAAGCCACAGGAAGGCAGGCACAGTTTTGCCAGGAAATCATCCCAGTACGGGTGTCTCATTACGGAAGGCAGACCGTCTCCCGTGTTCTCAGAGAATCTGCCACGTCCAGGCAGGCCTGGAGCACGTGCGGCTGCTGTCCAGGTGGAATTGTCAGAGCTCTAGGGAGAGCGTAACTGGCACGTGGACTCTGAGCAGAGCGGAGTCGGTTCTAGAAAGCACCTACTATAAATCACAGCCGGGATCCCGACCAGAAACCACCGCCCTTCCCATGGACTCCCTGTCAGCAGCTCACAGAAAGTCATTTCTCTAGGGTAGTCCCAACGTCCCAGCTTTCATCTCCCGGCTGGGTGCAGGAATCCTACAGCAGAGCTGTTCAATAGATGTACATGATGACAACCCCATACGGCACTGTAATTGTCCTAGCAGCAACCTTAAAAAAAATAAAAAAGAACCAAGTGAAACTTTGTCATTCCAACATGCAATCAATGTAAGGATTATTTATGATATTTTACATTTTCCTTATCCTGAGTTTCTGATGTCTGGTGAGTATTGCACAGTCACGGCACCTCCCAGCAGAAGTGACCACACTCAAGTGTTCGCTGGTCACCGCTGGCCCAGGGCCGCCATGTGGAGGGGCAGAACCACAGCGTCCTAGCATCAGCCTAGGCTTGTAATTAAGGTAAGCAGTTTCCCTTAAAACTCTGTGTGGGTTATACACAGGCAGCCTTTTGCAGTAGGAAATCATTTCATTTCTACACCTTTAGAGTGAACACTGAGAATCCAGCTTCTGGAATTAGTGAGCTTCATGGAAACTGGCTTCTGATCTAACACTGTCCTAAAGCTGCTACCGGAGTGTCCATGCGAGTCTTGACGCTGATCTTTAAACACGTGCCACTGGTGGCTCAGTTGGTGAAGCGTCTGCCCTCGACTGAGGTCATGATCCCAGGGTCCCGGCATCGAGTCCTGCATCGGGCTCCCTGCTCAGCGGGGAGTCCGCTTCTCCCTCTCCCCCTGCAATCCCCCAGCGCCCGCTCTCTTGCTCTCTCTCTCTCAAATAAATAAATAAAAAGTCTTAAAAAAAATAAACATGCCTGATCTTTGTTGTCAGGCATTTTGCTTCAGCCCAAGCTCACTCTGTCGCCTAAAATCATGTGGTGAGAATTACATGATAGAAATTATTATCGGAGGAAAAGGTAAGTAGTATTTTATCTATGAGTAATGTAGAAGTACGTACTATATACTGAAGGAGCAAAAAAAAAAAAAGAGAGAGAGAGAGTGAGGAGGTATATAAAAATAGAAATGCTTGAAATTGAAAAATGTCTTTAAAATTGTTGATCTTGAAGTTTGAAACTCACTCAGTAGTATTCCACATTGCGTTTTAACTCGCTGTGTTGTGTCCTTACAGTCTGCTAACTTGGGACAGATGGCTGTGTGTTACTGAATGATCATCAGCCGTTTCTCATACAATCAGTCCTCGAGAATAAATAAAAACATAATGTTCAATTTACATTGATTAAACATCTAACTAAATATGTAATATATGAATATATGTATATTTAATTAGCCATATGTACGTATATTTTAAATATACATATGTCCCATTTAAATTAAGGGATGTACTGTATGGTGACTAACATAATATAATAAAAAATATTTAAAAAATTAAGATAATAACAAAATGCATTTGTGTGATACATATGTATGTATGTGTGTATATATATGTTTCATTAAATATGTCAGCATAAAATGTGAATGCAAATGTTAGTAAAATAGAAATAGGGCGTAGATCAGAAATGAAAGATTTCTGGGCGTAGGGCATAGATCACATCACAAGAGAGAAAAGTAAAATTCAAATGAAAGAGGAAAAAAAGTTTTAAAAAAAGGTTATTCTGTTAATAATAACAGAAAACTTGAAATAAGATGTCAGGAACAGGATGAAACATTTTGGGGTTCATAATAAATGGGAAGAACTCCTCAGTAAATAGAGCCTCATAGATTAGGTAAAAAGACAAAGTTCAGGTGTCTTTATAAAAGGGACAGAAATGTTGGAAAGAAAGAGAGCAGATGGAAGTGGGAAGGGCTAACAGTGTGCGAGCAGAAGCAGCACCATTTATCCCAGAATCAGGGTAAAAACCAATCAACTGGATCAGGAAAAACATTTTATGTAGATAAAAGTTTACTGCCTTTTGTGCCAGTCATGAAACTTTACATACTAAGCCCAAAGCATCAAAATGAAAAACCAAAAGCTAGAAGATATTAAAACATTAACAAAAATTCTAAAATCCTGATGTGTGCCCAGCACTGGACGGGTTTGGGGAGCAGGGCCCTCCACACACTGCTGGGGGCGTATCAGAAATCCAGCCCTCCTGGGAGGCAGTTCGACCAAACCCAACGAAAATTCCACTGTGAAGCATCTTTGCCACACGAACGTTCATGGAAAAAGTTTAACATGTGAAAAAATGGCCAGCCCAGATATCCATCCATGGAGAACCATTAAATCTGCTGCATGGGGCTGTATGCAGGGGTCTGAAAGACTCAAGCGACTGTATGTTTATCCACTGATGGGGGGACAGCTCCAGGCACTGTTGGTCACTGAAACATGCAAATTGCACGATAATTCATACATGTCAATGTGTAAGTACAGGAATGAGAAAAGGCCCCACCAGGATAGACGATAGCAATTAAGGGGGCTCACCTTCTGGGGTGCGAGTTGGGGGGTGAGGGGTTTCCAGGTCTGACTTGACACACACAACACAGTTGTTCTGATTGTTTTACTCTTTCCATATTTTTAAACACTCAATGAAATTGTATTTTTAAAGTACTGAAGGAACATACCTTTGTCGAATAACTAAAGCTTTTTTTTTTTTTTAATTATCCCAGCAGCCATTGGGTTTGTTTGTAAGTACTGCAGAGACAAGGGGAGAATCCTGAGAGCCCTGATTATTAATTCCTCTTAGACAATGTTTCACATCGCATATGGAAAACAGGGATGAAAAATAATGAGCAGACTAAAATAAGTCTTTAAAAAATAGTTTGAGAGTGTCGATGTTTTGCACATATATAAGATGGTATTTAGAAGTAAACCTCTCAGGATCGGAATCCATAGCAAATAGCCATTCATTCAACTCCAAATTGAGCAAAGCTGTCAAAATTGCTTCAAAAAGTAGCTGTGAGGCCAATAGACATTTCATCTGCATTTTAAGAAACTGAATGTTCAGAAAACCCATTTTATACAGAAGTCTGGGAGCAAGCGACATGTATGAATAACATTACACCTGTGACCACAGAAGTGGATAAATTCTATATATCAGAGTTTGGGGGGCAGATAATGTTGAGCTCTCACATCTGGAAGAAATGGAGTGACCACATGCACACTTCTGACCTAGTGCAACACCACAACCCGCCAGGTGTGACAGGCATCTGGAGACATCATTTCACAAAATACAGAAAATTGCTGTGGAACTAGGGCATGATTGCAATTTAAGGGAAATGGTGCAGATAAATCTATTTTAATGGATAAGCTTAGTAGATGCAAAATAAATATGTCAGTACTTCATTATTTATTCCTTTCAACTGGTCTAAATTAGAGTGAAAAATGCACACGATATCCAATCTGCAATCGTATACATAGAAATGAAAAAAAATTGTTTCTCCTAAGCCATTTAAGTACTTTGGAAAAACTTGGTCCCACTATATAATTGATTTCAAAGGCTCTTTCTGACTCTTTCAATTCTGTCGCATGACCTATTGGGCACTTATGGGTGTCAAACATTACCTAGGCCATCAAGCTGCTCACCACTGAATGGAGTTCACAAATTCTCTTTTGATCAAGTGGGTCTCTCTGGGGACTCTAAGGGCCAGTATCTCCATTTAGCAAAAAATAGGTTAGTGAGATTGGACAGAGTCATCTGCCTGGCATTGCTGCCAGACAAAAGGGCAGTTGGCAGTGGACCCAAGCCATGGACCCCCAGGGACTGTGACACTCCCAACTTGGTAACTCTTAGTTTATTGAGCAATGTTATTAAGTAATGAACGAGGCTTGCCTTTCTTGCTGTCTACACAACAGATAGATTAAAAAGGGGAACTAAAGTTTTACTACTTAACACTGCCCTGAAATTCTACTTCAGTGGAGGAATCAAGTGATAGATGTATATTCTAACAAACAGGGAATTCAGTAAAGCATTTCCTTTATTGAAGTCAATGTGTTAATTTATATAAAACACAGTACACACTTTATAATATGCTAGAGAAAATATGACATGTAAAAATATCAGGGGAACAGGTTCTTGAAAACTTGATACATGATGTTATTAGCATAAGATAAATGAGCTCTAAGATTAGCTATCAGCTTGAAACAGGAGAAACTATATGAAACAGACAAAGCTGAATTTTGGGTGAGAAAATAAACCGACACACTTTCTGACGTAACCGTAGCAGTAGGTACAAGTGCCCAGTCAAAAAGTAAAATGATTGAAACTGACTCTGTTGGGCATAAAACTCTAGGAATTAAAATTATAGGTGCTAGAATTTAAGAATCTTTCTGTTCCTTGTCTCTTTTAATGTTCTCTGGGTTGGATCTCATGAGGATAATGTTGCCCACATTAAGGATCATGATAAGGAGTAAATGAGAAATATGTATTTGGAACTATCAAGGACATGTCAAAACATTGTTTCTTTTCTTCCTTCCACACTCCCTTCCTCCCCCCACCCCCGGATTCTTCTCTGTATTTTTCTTCAAGTACTATATGAAACTTCCTGATTAGTATTTGGAGAAATAAAATCTTATTTATTTATTTATTTATTTATTTTTACACATTTTATTTTTAAGTAATCTCTACACCTAACATGGGACTCAAACTGACAGCCCTGAGATCAAAAGTTGCATGCTCTACTGGCTGAGCCAGCCAGGGGCCCCAGAAATAAAGTCTTTAAACTCAGAAATTTTAGCTTTGCAAACATCTGGAGACTAGAGTTGGTTTTCCTTAAGGACACCTGTGATAAATTCCCAGCTGGAATTCTCATCACAGATTCCCCCACTTCCAACCAGTAGGACACTCTTAAATTAAAAATAAAACATTTTAATGCATATAAGGAATTTAATTATTATAATATATGCTCACTGAAGAAAATTCAAGAAGTACAGAATGTCAGGGGGAACATTACATACACAATTGCACAACCTGGAATGTTTGGACATACTTCTCTCCGGGTCATTCCCTCCATGACACAGAGAATACACTTTTATATAGCTCAAATTACACTGTGTACACAGTTGTCATTAAAATTTAGCGATGTACTATAAGTGGATGCCACATACCTACACACGCTCATGGTTGCATAGTATTTCACTGAATGGAGGTGCCAGGCTTGACTCAACTAGTCCCCTGATTTTGGCCTGGCCTTCAAGACAAGATTGTTGAGTGCTGAGAAAACTCTTATAAGAACAGCAGAGAACTATGTGGACTTAGGAGAAATAGGAGACGACAACCTTAAGAAGACGCTGATGTATCCTCTTCATCACCTGAGTTAGAGAATGTGGATCAGCAGCACCAGCATCATGTGGGTCCCACTCTAGACCCACTGAATTAAATGCCTGCATTTTAACAGTCTCCCCCGGGTAATTCTTGTGCACAGTTTGAGAAGCTAGAGCTTAATCAACAGAGAAAATTATGTAATTGGACGATGCTGGGGAGTATTTTCAAACAGGACAAACAGCAGCCTTTGAATAGGATTCCTGAAATCATTTTAAATGGCAAAATTGTTCACCAATATATTGGGCTAGATTTAAGAAATGAGGTTTGAGATTTGAAATGTCTCAGAGGGAAGGTGGATTGTGATGGAAGGTAACTGGCTTGGAAGTGGGCTTTTTATCCATCAAATCTCTTAATTTTGTGTTTTGTGATTTCTACCATTGCTTTCTATTTAGAAAGCTTCTTTCCAAACAGAGATGAGATGACTTGCATAGATCTTATACTTACATTTATATTCTGGGTCAGAGGACCCAGTGGACCTGTGTCTACACTCTAGACCCATAGACTGTGTTATTTTGAGCTGCTAAGTTTGTGATAATTTGCTAAGCAGCAGTAGATAGTAATACAGACTCCAGCATCTGGAAGTGGATTGTTGCCATCACAAAAACCTGAAAAGGGGTGAATGGCTTTGGAAGCAGACCATGGTGGGATGCTGAGAGAATTTTGAGGAGTGTAATAAAGCTTAAATCACCTTGAACAGGGGCACCTGGGTGGCTCAGTCGTTAAGCATCTGCCTTCGGCCCAGGGCATGATCCCAGGGTTCTGGGATCGAGCTCCACATCGCGCTCCCTGCTCTGCTGGGAGCCTGCTTCTTCCTCTCCCACTCCCCCTCCTTCTGTTCCCTCTCTCGCTGGCTGTGTCTCTCTCTGTCCAACAAATAAATAAAATCTTTTAAAAAAATCACCTTGAACAGACTATTATAGGAGATATGCATCAGACACTGCCACTGGGGACTCCAACGGAAGCGAGGAGCAGGTTATTATGAACCAGAAGAGGGGGTTATGTAGTGGCAGAAGGTTGAGTGAAATTGTCTCCTGAAGTTCTACAGAAAGCAGGACCTGTGAGTGACTGACTGCCTGTGTAGCTAAAGAGATTTCCCAGCAAAGTGTCAAGGGGCTTTCTGGGTGCCTTTTGCTGCTCACAGTGGAATAAACGCAAGAGAAGTGGATTGAGAGAACGAGGACTTCATGATTGGGGAAATCCGCAGCCTCTCCAGAGAGCAAAGATGCTACAATTAAGAGATTTATTGGCAGGGAAATGTGTCTCGGGGCAAAGCAGAAGGCTGACTACACAACCTTTTGACAAAACCTCAGGTGGATGGAAACCTGAGAATATTCACTCACACAGAAGACCCTTTGAGAGGGGCAAAGGTTGGGGGGGCATAACACGTATGTGAAATGAGATATTACATGGTATGGGACATGCAGCAGGGTCTTCTCAATGTTGTTAAAGGTGGCAACAGCATTTAAATGGATTTTTTTCAAATAACTCACCAATTCTCTCAGCAAAATTTTTTGAACTCTCTTTCTATTCCACTGATATTTCTAATTCCTCCTTTATTAGTCTTGGGGGACTTTGGGCAATCCTGACCTTTTAGCACCTGGACTCCTGGCCATTCACAATGGGGATGTTTTTCTTTCTTGAAGTCCGGTTGGACTTGAAATGCTGCCCTGAGAAAATATGATCCTGCAAGCTTGGGTGGTTCTCTGCACAAGAAGCACGTTGTATAGCAAAGATTAGATAAGATAAAATAAAACAAAATATAAAACAAAGCATGAGATGATCTTAGCTTTTCCATCCTGCTCTCCAAGGACAGAAGACTTTGCGTGCTCCCACCTTGTGATGTCCCACCGAGTGTAGAGCAGATGATCAAATGTTGGAAATTCCCTAGGATTTGGTCCAGTGTAAGGCATGCCTAGAGGCATTCATTCACATCAATCTTTGGAATCATCTGTTAAATACAGTGAAAAAGGACGTTGGCCTCTCTCCAGAGGGAAGGCTGCCCACATGACCAGGTTAGTGTGGAGTTGTGCCTGATCCCTGGAGCCTCTTTCCCTGAAGACAGGTGGTGGGCAATTTGAGGAAGTGATAGTGCCCTCAATCCCCACCTAGTGTGTGGGCTCAGGTATCAGGGCACGTGAAGACCCAGCTGTGGAGTTTGACAGGGCTTTGTGTAAAGTGTGAGGCCATCAGAGAGAAGTAATGAAGCAGAATGATATATGCAATATGACTGCTCCTGGAACTCACTGGCCATGGGCTCCATGGGGCTCTTCAGATGGCCCCCTCTCCTTACATCCTGTCTGTCTCCATAGTGGAGACACTGCTGACCTCAAAGCACAGGATGATTTCCCCTGGTCCCTGATCCAGTTGCTCCTGGCCCCCAAAGAACTCTTCCCTGTGCTGTAGAAGTTCTTCCTCCCCTGCCTGGGGTGGCTACGGAGGGAACTGTAGCTCCCTTCAGGGCATGTCTGCCCCCCAGGACCCTGGCCAGGCCATGCTGAAGGCTGAGGCATGACTGGTCTCCTGCTCATTTCGGGGTGCAAGTGGGGAGGGTGCTCCCACTGCTCTCAGAGCAAAAGAAAGGTTTGCCTCAGCAGACAGGCACTGCTGGTGTTTTCCCACTTCACCAATGTCGGTGTAGAAACTCTACTAGTCATCCCACTACATTAATAACAGCAATCATAATAGCTGATGAGATATTTCCTACTTTCTAAAAATTTTGGCTCCCCCATTCCCCTCTTCAAGGACTTCACTTGAACATGTAATAAGTTGCAGAAGTTTGGACTCTCTTTCTTCTTTGTATTTTATTTTGTGTAGTTTCTATTACTGTACTTTTAAGTCCACTAATCCTTTCTCAGGCAATGTGTAATCTGCCCTTAATCCTAGCTAAGTTTTTGTCATCCCACACATTGTAGTTGTCACTTATGGAAGTTTTATTTGCATTTTTTTAATGTTGGCAATTTTTTGAAGTTTTTATTAGTTTTTTTAAGTAATCTCTACACCCAACATGGAGCTTGAACTCATGACCCTGAGATCAAGAGTCACACACTCTTCTGACTGAGCCAGCCAGATGCACCTATTTGCATTTTTATATCAACTATGTCACTTTGTCAACTTTTGAACATATGGAATGATGTGTTCTTATATGTTCCACATACTAATGAAATAAATGATAGGTAATGTATTATCTGGTTATTCTAACACCTATGTCAGTTCTGAGTCAGCTCCCATTGATCTTTATAGATCATGTTTTCCTGTTTCTTTCCTTCCTGATAATATTTGATTGCATGCCAGACATTGTGAATTTTACTTTGCTGAGTGCTGGATATTTTTCTATTCTTATAACTATTCTTGAGTTTTGTTCTAGGTTAATTTAATTTACTTGGAAATAGTTTGATTCTTTCAGGTCTTGCTTTTAAGACTTGCTGGGTGGGAATGGAACAGGGATCAGTGGGGGGTTAATCATTCCTCACTTCTGAGGAAAGAGTGTTTTTGTGTACTCTTTCCTGATTCCTTGTAAACCCTGCCTAGAAGGAAAGGCTTTATTCCCAGCCCCATGTGATTGGCTAGGGAGTGCTCCTTCTAATCCTTTTGGGTGGTTCTCTTTCCACCTTCAGATGATTTCCTCCCATGGATGGACATTCAGGGAAATCCTCTGTAGATCTCTGTGAGTTCTGCCTCTATGCAGCCCTTTCTCGTCTGGCACTATGTCCTGAGACCTACAACTGCCTTGCCTTCATAGGACCCTTCACTCCCCTCAACTTAGGGGTCTGCCAGTGTCTTCATCTGTGCTGCTACCTGGATGCTCTGTCCTGCCAGTGAGTTGTATCAATCATAAGACTCGAGTCACTGGTTGTCCCTCCTGTAGGGATCACTGACAATCATGGCTTTAAGTGTATTTTCTTGAAAACTATTGTTTCCTGTGTTTTGACCACTGTTTTTCTTGTTGTTGTTGTTGTTGTTGTTGTTATTGTTTGTTTGTTTGTTTTTCCAGACAGGAAGGTAAATCTGGTCCCTGATAATCTATCTTGGCCATGGACAGACATTTATATACCTCAATATTTCCCTCTTTAAACTAATTGAAGTCGTACTGGGTGATTCGTATCAATTCAGTTGCCATTCAAAAATACAAGAGATTAGTCATGAGGGAAATAAGGGCTTTCCATGGACTAATGCCTTGCTTCATAGAGATGTAGTAGTGGAAAACGCTTACAGAAGTTGAGTGAGAACGTCGGTCCTCTCCACAGCATGCCCATGGATCTCCCTGTCTGAAAGCTGAGACCGATTCAATGCTAGGCCAATTTTGATAACTAAATGACAGGATATAAATATCTCGGAGGGTGTGAAACAAAATAGGGGGTTGAAAAATGGTTGGAAAGGAAAGCACCCTCTTTGTGTGTCTCTTATATGGTGGGCACCTTGCCTTTCCCATACTGTCTTCATGACAACCTTTTAAGGCAGGGACTGTTCTCATCCCAGCTTTACAGATGAACACATGGAGGCCTATAGATAGCAAATAACACGCCCAAGCTACCCTATGTCTGAAACGAGAACCCGGATCGGCTAGCCCCAGTGGTCACTCATTCACCCACACCGTATGGGGTCCTCTCTGGCTGTGGTCAGTGGACACTGGAGGGGTGGCAGGCAGAACAAAGGTACTGAGACCGGAGTGAACCACTCCCAAATATTCCCCTCTGGGGTAAGGATTATTTTGAGCCAAAGGCAATTGAGAAAAAGAAGTTACAAGATGAGCTCTCTGCCCTCCCCATCCTCCTGAAAGCAGAGCATAAATTCTCCCTGTAAAGGCATCGTCCCCCTGCCCAAGCAGAGAGTCCTCATCTGCCACCAGCTTCCCGTTATATTTTCCATCTTACAAATCACAGCTCCTGCAAGTTCAGTCTCTTTCCTTTGTCTTTCACTTGTCTTTAAATATATCTTCCTTTGTCCGAATAGCACAAAAGCCTCTAAGCCTACGCATTTCTTTCTTCCTTTCATGCCATACAAAACTTTTAACACCAAATAAAATCATACACCTTTTCTCCTGTTGATCTCCTATTGCCACTTTATTCCTCAGACCCAGCCACTGAATCTCAGAGGGCAGAGAGAAATGTTTCCTCCCCTGCAAGATATCAGAGATCTTGGCTCCAGGAACCTTGAGGCCAAGGCGTGAAGGGCCAGCAGTAAGAAGAATCATCATCTGAGCTACATTCTTATTGCAAGTGAGCTCCTTATGCTCCTTACCTGGCTCAGGGCAAAGCTCAACAGAGGTCAAGGCGGCTGCCCACGTAGACACAGATTAAGAGCATCCATCAAGGTTAGCAGGGTTCTGGGCCAGAGCGAGGGTAAAGGAGATCCCTACTCTTAGTGTTAACAGAGTTTATGCAAGGATTGATTTCAGGAGGCATCATGACTGAATGAGATTTAAAAGGGTCATCTGAAAATCAATCCATAGCCAAATGATTCTGATATTTACCTGGTTGCAAGCTGGTTTCCACCCTTACCTGGCTGAGTGAGTGGGGTACCTTTTTACTGTCCCAGGGCTCAGCTTCTCTCTCCTGCATTTGGGGAGCTGGGCCGGGTGTGGAGTGGCTCACCCCTAGCCCTCAGCAGGTGCAGCACATCTTCCTGGAAACCGAAGGTTGGTTGTCAGAGGCACTGATTCTGTCCAAGCCCACATTTGTTCACCACTAGATGGAGAACTTCTCCCACCTTTCCCCCAGGGCTCCAGGAAGGCCCTGGAGGCGGCAGTAAACATCCCTTTGAATGTTGATACCATTTATGTATGTATGTATGTATGTATGTATGTATGTATGTATTTATTTATTTATTATTTATATTTATTTTTAAAGATTTAGTTATTTGACAGAGAGAGAGAGAGAGAGAGAGCAAGAGAGGGAACACAAACAGGAGGAGTGGGAGAGGGAGAAGCAGGCTCCCTGCTCAGCAGGGAGCCTGACACGGAGCTGGATCCCAGGACCCTGGGATCATGACCTGAGCCTACGGCAATGCTTAATGACTGAGCCACCCAGGTGCCCCTGTTGATACCATTTAAAGGAATTCCAGCTCAGATGTTAGAAAATGTTCTGGTAGTTAATGTGCTAAAACCTCAAATTTTGTGTTTTTTTTTCCACTTTTGTCTTTTTTTAATGTACTGTACTTAACATTTAAAAGAAATGCTTTATTTATCAGACTTTCAACCTGCTCTCGCCTGTATTTATCACTAGATTTCCAGCAGAACCTTCACTGGTGCTTATTTCTATGTAAGTTAGAAGTGGCTGAATCCCTTTTAAGTAAACTGTTCTTTCTTGGGTCAACCAGACATGAATGGTGGGGCTGGGAGAGGTGAGCGACCAGTTTCCTTTCAGCCAGCGTGCTTTCGAAATTTCTGTTGCCTATGAAATTCCTATTCTCAAGTCCTCAGCAGAGGGACAAACACACACAGATTGGCTGATTACCTGTGGGACCTTGTATAGGTACTTTCTTCACATGTAGTATCTCACTGAGTCCTTCCTCTTACGGCGAGCATTTTTAAGCTCTGGTTGAAGAGGAGGCCAGTCAGACCGAGTTATTAACCAGCAGGTCCAACTCCAGCCCAGTACACAAAGGCTGGGATTTGGAATGGCCTTGACTTCCTTCTCATGGCCCTGAGTGTGTGACTGTCTGGTGCACACAGCCCTGTATTTTGTAGCCTGGTGTCTGGTGGAATCTTCCAGAGCTTCGTTCCAGCCCTGGGGTCCAGTGGGGACCAGCATACTCTGCTGAAGGAGGAAGCAGATAATCTGAGCTGGCACTTGTCTTCAATCCTAGATGCAAGGACCAAGGATGGCTGGAGCTCCAGGGACAAGGGGGAAACTGGCAAGGGGACAGTCCCAAAATGCAAATACCTCCTGGAGCCCTGCTGTGTGAATGTGTGGAAACAGCCACTTTCATAAGGAACATTTCTCTAAGTGCAAAGGAAATTAGGCAAGCAGTTTATTTAGGAGAAGCAGAAGCAAGAGGAAAGTGATTTGCCTTCTTTTCCTCTTTTTCTCCTGGGAGGAGAATGATCCTGCAAGAATGTACCAGCAGGGTATAATGAGCCCTTCCCTATTTTGCTGGAAATCCCACCCTCCCGCCACAGCTCCTCAGTTTCTGTTTTGCAGCTTGCTGCTCCGGGAAGGGGACTGGAGGTCACAGAAGCAGGCAGCCAGGGTTCCAACCCAGCACAGGGAACGGGGTGGAAGTAAGGCAGGGCCCCGGGTTCCAAGGCACTCGTGGAGGGGGAAGCAGTCCCCACTTAGCCAACACCTTGAAGGCCCCAGTAAGCCTACTTTTTACAAAGCACATGTCCTCAGGCAAACGTCATCTCCCTGTCTGGCAGAGTGAAAGCCCTGGTCTCCAAAGGGGAAATGAGAGTTGCTGCATAATTTGAATATTTAAGGCAGCCTTCAGGATTCAGTACCCTAAAGCAGGCTTCATGGGAAACATGCTGGGAGCACACGGTTTACTTGGGGAGGGAATTAATGTTTGTCAGGTACCACCTCTCTGGGCATCAGGCTGGAAGCTGGGGGGCTCATCAGCGCTCTGCACCAGAGCTTTCCATGATGTGGAGAGCTGCCATATCTGCACTGTCCAATATGGTAGCCATGGCCACATGTGGCTTACTGAACATGTGCAATGTGGCTGGTGCCACTGAATTTTCTATTTCTTTACATTTCAATGGATTTAAATGTAGGTAGCCATGCACGCCACTAGACCACTACTGTATGGAACGGCGATGTTCTACGTCAAACCTCTGTTTGGGGACCAACACAGGTAGGCTATAATGTAGGCTCTGGCATCTCTGTGCTACAGGGAGGGAAAGGGAAGCTCTGGTCCTCCATGCAGACAGTCAAGAAATCAGATTTGCTCTTTGCTTCTGTAAGACATGGCTTTTCAGCTATTCTATGTTCACACTCTCGACACTGCCTAAATGGGGGTGTGCATGCACCCAGAGTGCTTGCCGGTGACCAAGTCATCCTAAGAGTGAGGAATTATTCTCCTTCTGTCTGCTTCACATGATTCTGTACATGAGTCCCAGTCCTGGTCACCATGGTGTGGCTCCCACCAGCTGGGGGACCTCAGGTGAGTGAGGTCCAGGACTCTCTTTCACATGATCTTTAAGATAGGAGGTAATGGCACCTTTGTCCCAGGCTTGCTGTCCAAATTGCTCCTGCCATATTCCTTGTTCTGTGTGTCCGACCCAACAAAATATTCATTCAGTGATGGTGTCTTTTGGTCTGCTGGGGAAAGGCTGCATTCAGCCACCCAGGGGGAGAGCTGTTCTCATCCTTCGTGAGAATGACCTGGCATTGAGCCTCATGGGACATGCTGGAGGAGGCTGTGGGCTCTGGCATGGTGGTTTCCCACCCCCCCCCCCAGATAGCAGGGCAGGATGGAAGGCTACACCTTTTTTTTTTTTCCTGTGTAGATTTTTTTCCCACTCAGCTTTCTACTACTTCTGATTCTCTTTCTGAATCATTAGTCTTTCTCAACATATGTCTTCATCCCATCATTCAAATTCAGGCACACCCCATGGATGTGAATTTTCAAGTTTCTTTATCGTGTTTTTTCCCAAAACTGTTCTGTCTGCCTGCCCACCACCCCAAGCTCTGAACATAAAGTGTTGTAAGCAAGATTTACATCACCCGAGTTAAACAACTTTGAGGGCTCTTCCTCATAATTGCTGGTTGGCAGAGGTGGGGCGTGGCATGGGAAAAATGGGTCAAACAGTACAAACTTCCAGTTATAAAGTAAATAAGTCACATGGGAGTCATATGCAGCATGGCGAATAGTTAACACTGTATTATGTAGCTGAGAGTTTCCAAGAGGGTAGATCATAAAAGTTCTTGCCACAAGAAAAGAAATTCTAACTGTGTATGGCGATGGATACAAAATATGACAGAGATTGAACTGATAAGTCTGGGTACTGAAAAACAGAAATGTGAATAATACCTAACAGCAACCAGTCATGGGGAACTGTTTGGAAAACAAATAATAATTTATTAGCGTAACTGATATCTTTCCTTTTCCCTTACATGCAACATAATGTAGTAGATATAGTGTTAAGAAGTTGTATCACCTCCATGTTGGTGTATTGCTTTTATTTTGTTGTAAATTGCATTATCTTGGGTATGTGGGGTCTGCAAATGCTGTGTGACTTGGGGGAAATGATGCAACCTGTCTGAGCTGTAAGGCTCTTCATTTGTCGGTGGGTGTGATAGGAGCTTGCAAGGATCACAAGGTCACCATGCCTCGTATCCGAAATGAATTCAGTACATTTCTTTCTTTCTTTTGTTTTCCCAAAGTGTTTTATGGTTATTCTAATGGTGTTTTTCACCAAGGCCGGAACCAGAAAACAAATATGGAGATGGTTTGCTGTTCCTTTTCATATGTCAATACAGATTTGCAGGACCTCAACATGTTCTGAATCAACCAGGCCCTACAACAGGTCTTATGTCTCAATATCAAATGGAGGCACAGGCTGAGGAGGCAAGCATCCTGCCTCTTTTTTCCCTGGCATAAAGAGAATGAGACACCCCCAATGTCACCTCTGACATGCCCCAAGTACACCCCTGCTAGCAGCAGAAGACATGTGCCCAAAATAATGCCACTCTCATGGAGAGACCGACTTCCAGAAGTCAGGAGACAACGCATACAAGCACCCTTCTGTGGCAAAGGCACCCATCAGTTCCACAGGGGACTGGGGGAACACCCTCCAGGGCCAGGGCCTGTGTTCTTACCCTGGCTTCACTTCCAGATGAGGACATCCACCAAGTCATGGAGCCACACCTGGGTCTTCACCCACAGCCCAGGATGCTAAGGACCACACACTGGGGTGATGGGAGCCATAAGAGAAGCACACAGAGCCCCCAGCATAGGGCCTGGAGCTGCAGGAATAGCCTTGCTGGGCAGCGGTCTGAACCTCAGTGCTGGGGCATGGCCAGGGGGCCTGTTCCTAGAGCAGGGACAGGCTGGGTGCTGTTCACCATGCCCTCCCAGAGCAACATGCATGTTGACAATAAAAAAGAGGTGGTGGGGATTTGGGAGAGTTAAATCCATTTGTGGGAATCTAGATTAAAGAACCTATATTCCATTTTTGGAGCCTTAATCTTTGCTTTTAAGATTTTATTTATTTATTTGAGACAGAGAGTGTGAGAGCACAAGGGGGGGAGGGGCAGTGGGAGAGGGAGAAGCGGACTCCCAACTGAGCAGGGAAACTGACACAGGACTCGATCCCAGGACCCTGGGATCATGACCTAAGCTGAAGGCAGATACCCAACTGACTGGGCCACCCAGGCGCCCCCTTGGAGCCTTTCAAATGCTACTATACAGAGTGACTCTCTGAAAAGGGGCAGGAGTGTGTGGCTTTTCCCGAAACACTCTGTCCCATTCTTCTTTTTGTATTATGCATAATGGGCTTTAGGAAGTATGGCTCAAGGGTGACTCTCTGTGACCTTGAAAAAGTCACTCTTCTTCCCTGGCCTTAGTTTCACTACCTGAAACTGATGCTCACACCCATATCTGCCCTTCCTCCTGAGCAGCCTGGCAGCTCCAGCACCAGAACAGGGCTCATTTTCCACTCCTCTCCAGCCCCTGCTTAGCTTTGGTGCCGAGAGGACCCTTCTGGGGCTAAACATGGTCCCCCTCCTCCTGCTTATCCCCCTCCCCACAGAGGGCTCGCCAGAGGCCTCAGGCCCAGAAAGCTGTCCCAGGACACTCTAGCCAAACTCTGGACCAAGGTCTTTCTCAAACACCATGTTCCACGTTCGAGCTTTTGCACCTGTACACATGCTGTCCTTTTGCCTTGAATTTTCTTCACCTCAATAACCCCTTCCGTCTTGCAGTTCCCCTTTGTCCTTGCTGATTTTCTGTCTGCTGGGTCTGTCCGGTTCTGAGAGCCTCTGACTGCAAGCATGAGTTCATCTCTTCCCCCTTGCATTTCTATCAATTTTGCCCCAAGTATTTTGATGCTCCCTTGTTAGGCACATACATACACATTCGGGATTGTTACATCTTCTGAAGAACAGACCCCTTTATCATTAAGTAAGGCCCCTCTTTGTCCCTGATAACTGTCCTTCCTCTGAAGTCAGTTCTGTCTGAAAGCTTAATATAGCTTTCTTTGCATTAGTGCACATGTGGTGTCTTTCTCCACATCTTTCCTTTTAGTTTACATGTCTTAATATTTAAAGGGCTTTCTTGCAGACAACATATAGTTGGGGTTTGTTTATGGATTCACTGTGATAATCTCTGTGATTTAATTAGTGCATTTATTTATCTTCTTTTTAAAGATTTTATTTATTTATTTTGAGAGAGAGTGAGAGAGCTCGCACCTTGGGGGAGGGGCAGAGGGAGGAGAATCTCAAGCAGACTCCCTACTAACCATGGAGCCCGAGATGGGGCTCAATCCTAGAACCCTGAGATCATGACCTGAGCTGAAATCAAGAGTCAGATGCTTAACTGACTGACCCACCCAGGTGTCCCTTTAATTGGTGCATTTACACCAATGTCACACAATTGGATTAGTGTTTACTACATTCTTACTGCTTTCCATTATTGGCTTCTTTCTCCCTTCTTTCTTTCCTTCCTTCCTTCCTTCCTTCCTTCCTTCCTTCCTTCCTTCCCTTCTTTTTTCTTTCTTTCTTCTTCCTTCCTTTCTTTTTTTCTTTCTTTTTCCTTCCTTCCTTCCTTCCTTCCTTCCTCCCTCCCTCCCTCCTTCTTTCTCTTCCACTCTTTCTGCCTTCCTCTGGTTTTCACTGGATATTTTGCATGATTCCGCTTCTTCTCCTCTCTATCTCTGTCTCTCAAGATTTGGCTGAGATGATGCACTTGGTCCCGGGGATCCCGGGAGGCCTGCCTTCCCTGCCTCTCAGCCCCTCTTCCTCCACATCAGGAGCTTCCCCTCAGGACCGCTCAGCCTGTCCTCTGGATGGGACCCCTCTGTGAGGGCCCGAATGCCAGGATGCAGAAAGGACCCTCCTGGAGGACCTCAGGGAGCCCGGGAGTCTGAGTCCTGGGTCCCTTGCCTCATGCCTATCTCCGGGGAGAGTGATGGTGGTCCTGAGCAAGTGGAAAGATAGGAAGGGGCTTCAGAAAGAGGAGTCCTGGGATGGGGATCCAGGTTATCATCTAGGGCAAGATAGGGCCTCAGGGAGCCCAGGAAACAGAAGTGAAGGTCCATTCCACATACCACACAGCATTCCTGGAGCTGTGAGTGCCTGACTTTGCTTGCTGTGGGAGGTTTGGAAACGATGGAGGCAAGACATCTGCCCTCTAGAGGCTCACAGTCTGATAGACTTAACCAAGGATTCCAGGAACACGGAGACTTGGTCTTGAGAAAGTTCCAAAAACTAGCTCAGTACAATGAGCTCAACTTTGTCACATGCCTAGTTCAGCAGCAGCAAGGCTGGAGGGACCACGTGGAGTCAGGTGGTGGTTGGGATGGATGCCATTCCAGAGAAAGTGGACTTGAAGCCTAGACCAGCCTCCCTGACCTCTCAGGGTTGCAGTCATGGTGGCAGACCTCCCAAACTCACACTAGGCATAAACATGCAAACGATTTCCCACTGGGTGGCACACCCGCGGTTTTGAAACGGCATCCTGATGTTCTCAGGGATAGGATCTGGGTGTGGGCAGGGGGGCCACAGTCTGTCTTGTGAGGGGCAGGGCCCAGAGGGAGGAGGCCCTGAAAGGGGAATCATATGAGGGCCTCAAAACCACAGACCCTCCTTGCTGTGGGGCCTGGCCCGCCCTTGCCCACAGGAAGCGGGAGGGAGATGTGATGAGGAAGCTGCCACAGGTGCCGGGCGGGCTGAGATGCCCCTGAGGTGATGCCTCCCCAGCATAGCGCCCAGCAGGCCTCTGGAGAGCCTGGGCCCGCCCTCCTGGGCGTAGGCGCTTGTGCATGTGCCCAGGGACACCCGGGGAGGGGACCCCTGTGTGAGAGGCCTAGGGATGGGCAGCACAGAAGGGAGGCCTAGAGCTGACCCATGGAGGGACAGACAGAACATCTTGGGACAATTCACACGTTCAATGTCACATCTAGTTGGTTTGACAAAACATGGGAAAGAAGAAGTGAAATTCGTTAGCTGTACCGAGATCCATGTAGTTCACTTCAGGGGACAGTTTTGGTACCAAATTATCCTTGTTATGCAAATTTCCTCCCCAACTGGCTGGCTCCCAGTTGTGCACGGGGACCTTGGTGGCTGCATCTGCTTCCCGTCGTGCCGATTCACCGGGTAGCCACAGCCCATCTGCTCCGTGGGCCAGCACCCTGCTGCTGGGGAGGAGGGACACTTGGGAAGGCTCTTGAGCAGGGTGGGGATGGCAGCCTTCTCTCCAGGGTGCCCACTGGCCCCAGACAAGGACGACCAGGAGACTGAGCTCAGGGATGTCAGCCTTGTTCCTGTACCTGGTGTTGCCAAAAAGTGAAAAAAGCAAGGAAATTTCACCATAAGTTCTGTACCTGTCTCGTTAGGATAATACTGCCCAGACCTTGGCATTTTTAAAGCAGTAGGTCCAAGCTGAGGTCTGAGGCCTGCAGTTTACAGGGCTCCTGGTTTCTCCTCTGCCACCCCTCCATGGAGGCACTCCTTGAATGTTCCTGTGAGTGTCTCAGACCCTCAGCCAGCAGCTCCTTCTCTGCCCCTCCTCATTCCCACTGCTTTCTTGGACCTGGTTGTGACCTCTCTTTCTCCACAGAGAAAATCTGGGGAGCTGTACGCAGCTGGCTTTCTTTTGTGGGCTCTTCGTAGCCACTGACCCGTCTCCCCCTCTCCCTCCTCAGGCACATGGTACATCTGTCACTTTCCTTACAATCAGCCAACCATGTGCTTGTGACTCTCAGGTCTTGGACCTTTCCCTATAGCTCACCTGTTCTCCCCATCCGGTCGCTTAGATAAGACCAAACCACACTCCCCCTTCAAGACCTCTGTGGACTTAATGGCTCCTCTTGGGTTAAGCATCTGACTCTTGATTTCAGCTCAGGTCATGATCTTGGGGCGGTGGGATCAAGCCCTGCTCAGCAGGGAGTCTGCTTGAGATTCTCTTTCCCTTTCCCTCCACCTCTCCCCCCAACTCATGCTCTCTCTCCCTCTCTTTCTAATAAATAAATAAATCTTAAAAAAAAAAAATCCCAAACCACCCTGTTCATGGAAATTGCATTCTAGTGGCAAGAATCCAAGCCCTCCCCTCTTTGCTTCCCTCTTATCTGGACTGTCCTCTAAGGTCAGCAGGTTGACCCCCGCTGGGGCATGCCTGTGTCCTCCTGTCCTCCCTTGTTCCCACTGCATCTCCCTTCCTTGCCTCCAGTGGCTCCCTATCACCTGCTTGTTCACCTCCTCACACTCTTCTAGAGGCACAAACTGAACACACTTCCTTTGGCTCTGTTGGGCTGTGCTGCCTGCTGGGTCTCCCATCCCCTGTTCTCAAAGGACTGGGGCTCAGTCTTCCAGGGGTGTGTGAACTTAAATGCAGCCTGTGTCCTGGGGAGCACGTTGGTCTAGTTCAGGGCAAAGGGGTTAGCAAGACTGCTGTGTCAAGCACTGAAGCTGTGTCCTCTAATCTAGGTTTTATGATTAATACAACAATTTATTTTGGTTTTCCACTCTCTGATCCTCTTGTCTTGGAGTTGTTTCAGACTCAAGAGGGGGAGAGAGAGTCATTATTAATTGTTCTTCCTCCCTCAGAAAAAAATTAGGTTTGGGTGGAGGAAGACTGATAAGCTATAAACTGTGTTGGGGAGAAACAGGATGGGGAATCAGCTTCGCTGGTCTGGGGGCGCTGGTCCCACACATGGTGGGTGGACTCCACGCAGACCTCCAGCTCCAGAATGATCAGGAGCGGGTCTCTGGAAACTGCGTTTTTAATGACCACGCAGGTGATTCTGAGCTGCATTTGAGAACCAGGGTGCCGGGGAGATCTCTGAGAGCACTGGTGCCAGGGCGGGGGTGGAGGCGGTCTAGGAAGCCTTGAGACAGGTGGGGATTGGGAATTTGGGCTCAAGACAGGAGAGGCCAGTGAGAGGACAGGAGCCTGGCTGTGAGGCAGCATTGTTATCCTCAGAGCCAAGGGACTCCATTTCCTCCTGTTAGAGGGCTTGAGGGATGGGGAGTTTGGGAAAAGGCAGGTAAGACTGCCATGAAGCAGGCAGAGCAGGGAGTACTGATGCTTTGGCAGCATTCTTGAGCGGGAGGGGGCTGTGCCACCTCCTTGCTGCTCCAGGTTCTGGTGCAGAGAAAACCCAGAGGCAGGAAGCAGATCCTGGCCTGTGGAGGAGCTCACCCCCACCCCCAGTCTTATACCAATCACTGGGCTCCTTAAGTTTCCTCTGTGCCTTGCTCTGTGTTTGGAGTTGAGAAGCCATACAAAAAAAGCACAGGACTTTTAGAAACTGTCAAAGGAACTCTGTTCCTTGAGAGTCCACGTGCTTTTGATGACAATGCACGCTTGCACAAAGGAGTCACAAAACCTCCAAGACATCCGATTTTGGTTGAAAATATGACTAATTAATTAGCAATGGGATCAGGGATCTTTGGCCTCTGAACCCACAATTCTGATCTTTAGCTCCCCCAATCTCACACTAATATTTAAAATACAGTGGGACTTTTGGGGTGCTTGGGTGGCTCAGTCCGTTAAGCGTCTGATTTTAGCTCAGATCATGATCTCAGGGTCCTGGATAGAGCCCCACATCAGGCTCCTTGATCAGCTCAGTGGGGAGTTTGCTTGTCCTATGCCCCTCCCCTCTTATGTTTGCGTGTGCATGTGTGTGCTGGTGCTCTCTCTCACCTTCTCTCTCAAATAAATAAAATCTTTAAAATATATATACAGTTCAACTTGTAAATTTATGGCACCCACCAGGAAAAGGATTGAAGTGCTTAACAGCAGCAGTTTTCAGCAGGAATGATAAAATGCATGCAGGAAACCTCAAGAGCAGCCCTTGGGCTCCTCGTGGGAGATAAAGAGGGTAGGGGCATTCAGGGGATGCTCCAGTGGGCTGGGAACAGTGGCAGGGCATCAGGAATGCATCATTTCCACTCAGCCTCTTCTGGGTCTTCTGCACCTGCTGCCAGCTCTTCGCACCTTGCTGCATCCCACCTGGAATCTGGTGCTGTCCTCCTGGGGCCCACCAGGCACACCTCGCTGCCACCCCACAAAGGGGGCACCGCCTCCAGGTCAGCCTTCCCAGAGTGGGACTCATCATTTGGGTCCATTGAGTGGGTGCACCACTGACTCTCAATGTACCGGGACCAGGGAAGGCACTGGACACTAAAGGTTCAGTGTCAGAAGGATGTGCTGAGAATAATCATTCTTATGAGGCTTAGAATAAAGGATAGTGAAAACCAAGAAATGGAGTCCATCCTCCTCCAGTGGCTCTTGGAATCGAGATTTGAAACCTCACTCTCACCCACTGGCCATATCTGGGGCTCTAGGATGAGTCTCCAACCTATGCAACCGAGAGCCGGGGACGTCTGGGAGGGATTAGTGCCAGCTTTTCCTTTCGATTCCTTCAGGTTTTATTTATTAAGCTTCATAAGGATGAGAGCTGCAAGGATGCATGCAAATACATTTCTCACTCTCACCATCAAACTCATCTTTTGAGTGACTTTTTCCCCTTAGGCTGGGCTCAGTTTATCTGTAAGTAAGTGTAGATATTCTTTATTCTCTGGGTCTGTGATCACTGAGAAATAACAAGGCACAGCTGTAAAATGGTGGAACCAATTTCTAAATGGGCATCCGGTCACATCAGTGAGTAACATGCTCTAGCAGTGAGCTCACCAAGGAGGCTGACACTCCCTCAAAAGATGTTGCCTTGTCCAGGGCTGGTTTTGAAAGTCTCCTTTAGGAATTGATGGCAGGAGCTGATGGGGAACAGTATGATCTGTTTATTTCACTAGAGTTTCACCTTGCTGGGATCAAATGTTGCACCATGCAGACCTGCTTACCCCATTTTGTTCACTGGATCTGAACCCACCTGATGTCTGGCTCTCTCTCCAAAACGGAGGTGAGCCTTCTGGCACTGTCCGGCCCTGGCCAAAGTGTGCAGCTTTGCAGGGTCAGGACCATGACAGGTGGCCACTGTGGTCAGCCACTGTCTCCCGCATGCCCACAGCCATGGCCCAACCTCAGTGGCATTATGCAGCGGGCTGTGAAGAGCATGGAGTACGTTGATCATTTCCCACCACCTCTACCTGCCTCAAATCCACATTTTGAAGCCAAAGACCAAGACCTAGCACCCCAAGCCCAGTGCAGCCATGGACAGGAGGCGGTCAGTGTGCCGCCGAGCCTCTCTGCTGTGCTACAAACATATCTGATGCCCACGGTCATGTGGTTCCCAACTGGGGCTCAGCTGCCCCAAGACCCGCCTGCCTCCTCTGGTGGGGAGGAGTCTGCAGCAGGTGGCCATGCCGCAGGGCACCAGACTTCACGGGACGGGACAGACAAAGTATTTGTTGCATTTATTTGTTCTATCACTACAGAAGAAGCATTTCAAAATGTGTACAAAAGGATCCTCTATTCCTCCAGGGGTACACTACCCCTTGTTCACAGCTAAACAGAAATAATTTAACATCACCAGAGAAGGCGGATGGGAAATACAAGTGCATTTTCTCATTTACAATCCTGTACACGTATTTTCCAGAATGGCGGACGAAGACCTAAAGCTGCACTGGGATACAAGCAAATTGTACCTTGAAGATCCCCACAGACAACATTGTAAAAAAGTATATTAGAAAGTATTTGAGACAATATTGCATATTAATACCTGGTTACATCTGTTCACAGTGAATGCGACCATACCCACGGGCAGATGTGCCTGTACATCTTAAATAGATCTGATTGTGGTTCATTTTAAAGTTAAAAAAAAAAACCACACTGAACTGAATGAAAGCTCTCTGGATTCTAAGTAGAGTTGACCCTTCCTTATTGCTAAAACTCAAGGAGTGCAGATAAAGAGAAATACATTTGCTTCATGATTTTTCTCTGCAAGTCCATCTGATCCCACTTCTGTTTTGGCAAGAACACCACACTACAAGAGCTACATGGTAATCAAAACAAAACAAGAAAAAAAAACCCCACAAAAATAAAAAGAAAACCACCCACCCAAAAACAAAAAACAAAAAACCCCAAACTCACAAATCCATAACAGTAGCTTCCTTTCTCAATGAAGAGTCTAAGATCTCTTTATGGGCTGGATTCTTGGTTGGAAGCGGGACACACTGGTCTCTGAAGTGATACGCCCTTTGGTGGAAAAGCAGTGGCAGAGCAAATCTTTTTAATGATTCTTCCAATAGGACAGCCTGTGCTCTAAGGTCCACGTCACAGAAGGGACCTGGGTAAAGGAGCAAGTGTCCAGGCTTTCTGTCAAGGGAAGCTCAGTGACAGAGGACGGGAGGGGGAGGGGCAGGGATTTCTGATTGTAATCCTCACATCAACCCATGACTAGCGACCCTCCTGTCTCTGGTGTTTATTTTAAAGACGAGTGTATAAAGTCTAGGCACCCTTCAGGACACAGCGGTTCCCAAGACACACACTCACACCGTCCAACAACAGAACAGACCATAGAACAGAAAGGGGTGAAGTCATGCAAAATCCTACTTTAACCAGCTAGAAGAGAAAACATTAACAGCTTTTGGTACAGAATAGGACCACCTTTCTAACATAATTTAATTACTTGCTGCCATTCTATGGGACCTTACCTTAAACACAATAATCTCAAAGAAAAATGGTGTTATAATATAAAACCACAAGAAAAGGTGTGGAAATAGATGGTTACATTGGCTAGGAAAGGCAGTGGTGGGCGGGGGATGGGGAGCATTTTAGGAAAGAACATCTGTGGCCACTATTTACAGTTCTGGGTTAAGCTTTGTTTGAAGCCACAGGGGATAAAGTAGCTCCTTTCAACCAATTGACTGTGTGGGATGGATGGAAAAGAACAGGGCAGGTCCAACTGGACCTCTGTGACTGTGTGTGGAATACAGCTGTCAGAAGCCCTATCTGCCTCTACCTGACTCAGTGCATCCATGGGCTGAGTCTCAATCACTGTGACTATGCTTGTTTCCAGTTTCAAAACAACACACCATTCCATAAGCAAAGAAACCCACGCCTCAAGAATGACATGCGTGGACTCCGTCTTTCAAGATTTGCTTCCAAAGAATGAAAAGGACTCATTCATTTATAGGATTTACAAAGGAACGGGGGTCAGGAGTTAGACTCCTGATGGGGACAATTCTTCCAGTGCTTTTGCTTTTTGGAAGGCTTCCCAGACCTTTGACTGGTTTATAAGTCAAGCAGTGGTTCTCAATTTGGTGACTTGCTCCCCAGGGGACATTTGGCAACATCTGGAGAGATTTTTTGGTTGTGAAATGAGGGTGCTATTGGCATCTATTGGGTAGTGACCAGGGATGATGCTAAATATTCTGCAAGGCGCCGGGGAATTCCCAAAGAATGATCCAGCCCCAAATATCAAGAGCACCGCGACTAAGAAACCCAGATTTAGATTACATGCAACAGTGCTTATGCACAATTTTTCTTTTTCTTTTTTTTTTTTTTTCGTGTTCACCTTGGTTCAGTTTTGGCAAAGACACATAAACATTGGAACTGGTACACTCTCACTTGCCAGGGGTTATTATCCTTAATGATGGGATTAACCTTGAGGGCTTCCCCTTCCAGTGGGGACTGGAATCACCAAACACCTCAGCGGGGCTCCCGACAGCTTGGCTCAGGATGGTTCTGCCTCCAGCACCGCCCACCTCTTTCCCGCCAGACCTCGCTGGCAGGTTACACGGTCGCTCTGCACGTTCCAAGCCCCCACTGAGAAAGGATGCTCCTATTTATGGGTGGGCACATAGGGGCTGCTCTTACAGGAGAGGTTCAGACTGTTGCGAAGTTTAGTTTCTAACAGGTAGGTTCTGCGTGTAGCCTCATCTCCTGGGCTTTGCTTGTCATAGTTTCTGGTTCTGAAAGTGACTGATCATTCCGCATCATTCTTTTATGGATTTTTAAGACAAGAATAATGTACAGTGAGGGCGGGGAGAGAAATGTACCAACAAACAAAACAGTGACATTGTTGAAATAGGGTCTAGGTTGGGCCTCCGAGGAGAAACAGGCTTCTGGCTGTCAGCGGAACCAGCCAGGGAAGGAAGGAGTGTGGAGTTTGGAATTTGGTTTCTGAGAAATGTTACCATTTGAGAGATTCAAAGGAATTAAGGTCTGCATTTCAGGACGGATGCTGAAATTGTAGTGCCAGGCTCTGGGCCGTGAGAGGCACAGATGTGAGAAGGCAGAGGACAGAGGTCTCCAGATCGGCCTCCGGAAGTGTGAGGTTGGGGGTTTCTTCCACCTGCTGGCAAGCCGGAGAAGGGTGAGCAATGCTACAGCGGTTTGGAAATGGAGACAGAGACCAACAGGTCCTCTGACCCCTCCTCATGCCCTGGGAGTCCAACATCTTTTATAAACTGCAACCTTCCAGACCTAGATGCAAGCGGCCAGAGGCTGTGGCTTGGGTTTCTCAGCCCTGCTGTACTGGGGGGCACCTGTAAGGCTGATCAGGGACTGTGCTCACTGCCACCGGGGCCTTGGAAACCACGTGGGTGCTGGACACTCAGCACAGAAACCAGCTCGTTCCTTCCCAGGCTCTGACCTGTTTTTCAAAACTTTCTCTGAAAATGAGCAATTCTTTGGAGGAGGGGAATTCCAGGAAGCACCAGGGGAGGGGGATTTCGGCTAGCAGTCTATGAGCACATCTAGTAACACAGCAGTTTGGGGGGCGGGGGGCTCCAAATGTAACCCTGCATCTAACAATAAAAATCTCCTTGTTTTCAAAAGCAAATCAAACCCCAGCCAAACGACCGACTTAAAAAAAAAAATACAAAACGAAACGAAAAACCACCTAGAAATCAAAGCACAACGTTCTGGTCCAGTCCGGGCTGCTGGCAGGAGCGAAGGGCCTGGGGCTTTGTGCTTCTCTCCGGCAGGGCGGGGCTTAGCTCATGTGGAAGCGGTGCTCGCCCCGCGTGATGTGGGACGAGAACTCGTACCGGTCCTGGCTGTGGTAGCCGCACATGTTGCACTCAAAAGGATCACGGAAGCCGTGACAGCCCATGTGGATGGTGTACATGACGTGGTCCAGGAAGAGCACCCTGCAGTGTTCGCACTTGTACACCTTCATGGGCTCCCCGCTCGTGCTGATCACCCGGAAGGCGTCCTGGGAGCTCTCGGACGCCGCGCGTAGCACGTCATAGGCCGGGTGCTCCTCCTTGATGGACAGGCCGTTGCGGGCGTGCGGGTTGATGTGGTTGGTCAGGTAGATGAGGCTGCTCCGCTGCTCCTCGTTATTGCTCTCCGTGTCTGTCGAGTCTTGGCAGCTGTTGCTCGGGGACGCCTCCCGCTCGGAGGACACCGACTTGGCCTTGGAGAGCAGCAGCAAGTTCTCCACGGCGCTGTCCTGGGCTGAGTGGTTGGACCGCGGAGGGCCCTCCGCGTGGGGCTTGTGGAGCTGGTACATGGGGTTGATGACCGGGACCAACTCCGAGCTGCCCGGGGGCGTCTGCACCAGCGGGCGCAGGGACTCGGCCCCCAGATAGCTGATGGCATTGTTGATGGCTTGGTCCATCACATGGGTCTGCATCATCTCATTCTCTTTCTCGTAGCTGGTGCTGCTGTCATAGGGCATGTCCGACAGGCACTTGTCCCCTGTGGGAGGCAGGTGACAGTCAGTGGGGCCGGATTAGCTTTGTGCAGGACAGTAACAGCTGGAATCTACATGGTGGGGGGAGGGGCGGGGGACATCCGACCTCAGGCTGTCCCAGTGCTCCGGCAGACAGACCACACAAACACCTCCCAAATGGGGAAGATGGAGATATCTCTGCCCGTGGTCACCTAGCCCAGGGACCTGCCCGGAGTCTGCACTTAAATAGATTTGACCGGACAAATGAATCCGTGAACCAATCAGCGGGACCGTCCAACAAAATACTCACCCACTACCTGTGTCTTTTCCTTTGGATGGTATAATCGAACATTATTATATTTAAGATTAATATTTAAATGAGGCATTTTCAATAGAGTGTTCTAAGTGATTTGTAGAAACTAGTGAATTTCTCATAAGTTTAATCAAAGTACATTAGGAATAGAATTATTCACCATAGTATTCAATATACTTATTTAAAATAGTATTACATGGGGGCGCCTGGGTGATCAGTCAGTTAAGCGTCTGACTCTTGATTTCAGCTCAGGTCAGGAGCCCAGGGTCATGGAATGGAGCCCACCGTTGGACTCCACAGTGGGTGTGGAGCCTGCTTGGGATTCTCTCTGTCCCTTTCCCTCTGCCCCTCCACCCCTGCTCACAATCTCTCTCTCTCAAATAGATAAGTAGATAAGTAGATAAATAAATAAATAAATAAATAAACAGTATTACATGATAACATTCTAAATTCATAACTTTAATACTCAGAATAAAATTTAACCAAAAGGTACGATTGATAGTTAAGATTTATTGAAAGCTGACTTTGGGCTCCGAGAGTAAAAAGATGCTCAGTGTCCAGTGTCCACACCCTTCCTGCTTCCCGCTCCACTGGCCTTTCCATTGCTCGTAGCACCAGAGCCACGTGCCACAGTGATATGTGTGGGTAGGCTGCACCAAACCAAGGAAGCTCAGGGGACAAGGTGTGCCATTCATCTGATCTTTCCAAAAATTGTGGAGCATGAACGATGCTCAAGGAACCAATGCCGAGGACTCTCAGCATGCCAGCTTCACCTCAAGAAGCTTCTGGTCTGAGACAGGGTTTGCAGCAGTAGGCAAGCTTGCTCCCTGGGAATGGTGAACCCTGAGACTAGCTCTGGCTTATGAGTAAACATTTGCATCAAGCTGCACCTTCTCAGAATATTGGTTATAGGTTCATATGAAACCAGGGCTTAATTAGCAAATTCCCTAACTGTCTGCACTCTTACTGTCAGGGCTAGTGATTTGCTTTCCTCTCAGGGCTGGTTTATGAATCAATCAAAGCACCTGAGGGATGCCTTAACTGTTTACATTTTACCCCTTACTCTGTTTCTTTTCTTTCTCTAACACATTTTCATTGAGCATTGAGTGTCTCCTGGCCCACATAGGAGGAACAGATAGGTGAGCTAGTAAAAAGGGTCCCCATCCTTAGTGGCACACAGCTAACAGGGGACACAAATATTAAAACAGGGCTCCACAGACAGCAGGTCCCAGACTGTGAATTTTGATGAAGGAAACAGAAGGCTTGTGTCATATGGGCTTCCGACTGAGGAAGAGTCAGCCAGGTGAGTGGGGCTTGTGTCCAACACTGGGAGCAGCAAGGGGAAAGCAAGGGGAGAAGGAGCATGGAGCTTCAGAGGGACAGGGTGAAGGTCGAGGGGCCAGAGGCTGGGTGCAGAGGAAAGTGGGGATCCCCTGAAGGGTTTGAAGGAAGTGCCCTTCTCGGTAACGGGAAGAAGAACAGGTTGAGAGGGGCAAAGGTAGGTGAACTTACTCTCCCAAGAGTTCAAGTAGTGGCTGCTGGTGAGGGTGGTGGCAGTGGAGGGTCCCCACACCACCCACAGTGACACCCGACATCAAGGTCTCCTGATCTCTTAGAAACAGGAGGACAGACTCCCTGGTAGTTCAAAACTTAAGAACTAATCCTTTTAGAAAAATGTTTCTGACCACTGACAATTGCCCAGGGATTGGCCCCATGATACTAGAAAGCATCTTTAGGCCTCATTTCTTGCTTGCAGAGGAGATTTATCATGAAACGGCTCAGCCTGCATTCATTCTAATCTACTGGTGGTCAGGAGGGGCACATGCCCTGATAGTGGAACAGTCTGATCCTTAGATTACAGAAAGGAAAACTTGCTGGTGGCCACTCACACCCTCTGCAGAAACGGAACAGAATGGCTGGGATCTCTGCGTGGTGGGCAGCAGGAAACACAGAGGTGGTGTTACTCTATGTTAAAAGTTCCAAGAAGTAATTTAATAGCATTACTAACACTACACAGTTTTCCTCATTTTTGTGCTGAGGTGCTAGGTATCTTGTTGCTCTAACCCCAAAACAGAGGGCTTATGCCCCTGTCTATCCCTCTGCCAAACCCTGGTAGGGGCAAGATGAGGCACAGACTTTGAGGCTGATTTAGATACGTATCAAAGTGTGTGTAGTCCCACCCAAAATGGTGCTTTCCCACCTAATCATCCTGCTTCTCCTCAAAGTCATGATTCTCTGGTTTCCCAAGCAACCATTAAAATCCATTGTTTTTAAAACTTGGTCTCAACAACAAATGGACAGAGGAAAAAGTCCATATATTGGAGATTACTGTGGCATATTGAAATGACCCACAGAATTTCTCTTTTCTAATACTCCACAAAGTGAGAAAAATAAAAACCCACACCATTCACTTTGGCAATCAACTAAATAAAAGAATGCATTCTAATGAAATAGTTTAAAAAAATCAAGGACCAAGGAAAGACAATTCTGTCCTCAGACATACAGTAAAGGGTGGCTGCCGATCTGACTTCTAAAAACCTTAAGTATGAGCCAACAAAATCCTCAGCATTCTCCCTCATATCCTCATATCTGTAGAAAACAAATTCAAATAAACGTCTTCTTCCACTTCTGACCAAAAAGCAGTGAAAATCTCTGCTAGCAAGCCAGGTGGCACTGGACAGGTGAGCAGCGAGGTTGGCTCTCTTGACAGGAGTCAGGTCCTCTATGAGGGGAAACAGCCCGAAGCCCCTGGTGTCCCCCTGTGGGGCTGGGAAGCACTCTCTAACCAGGTACAGTGATAACTGGTTTAGGACATTGAACCAAATCTCAGAATGAGGGAGGGAGAAAAGCAAGAATGCCTTTTAACAAAAATGTCACTTTGCCTCACCTGAACTCCTCCCTCTACTCCATCCTTGGCATTCTTTCAGGATTAGAAAAGTCAATAGCTCTCACAGGGGGAAAAAAAAGTCTCACATACAGTGGGAAGAATGTCGAAGTGTCAATCAGGCTATATCATCCCAAATAGAATAGCAAGATTAAAAGAAATGTCATGGTTATGGAGAAAATATTTTCTAGCAATACAAGGGAGGAAAGGAATTAAAATAGACCAATACACACATCCTAGGAAAAAAGCTTAACTCAAGGAAGAGAGGAAATATCTCACAATTACTTTGTGACATGGACTCCATAAAAAAAAAAAAAGGTTCTGAAAGACAGCATGCTAAAACAACAGAATGAGATGAAAAAAGGAGATGTCTGATCTCAGGAAACAAAATGAAGTCCAAAACAGTTTTATTACAGAATGAGCCCATGGATATAGAAGCAGCAAGTGATAGAACATAAGCTACTAAAAATGGAATGATTGATATAGAGGAAGAACACAAGATAATAAGTGTGAATGAATGTGGAAAAAAGACCAAAAAATTAACTTCAGGAAATGCTAACAGATATGGAAGACAAATTATCCAACATAAGGACAACTGGTATCCCTGACACAGATCACAACAGATGGAACAAAAGATATCTCTATGAGGAAGAGAATTTTTTTAGAAATAGAGAGAGAAAAAGGGATTCCCCAGATTAAAATGGCAGGAAATTTTTATTCAGAATACAAAATACCAAGACACATCCTAGTGAGGATATTTAATTTTAAGATTACAGAAAGAACTCTTCAAGCATTCAGGAAGAAAAGAGAAATCACCTTTCAAAAAACAATATCAGATTGGCCTTAGACATTTGCACAGCAACATTCAACAAGCAACACCATTGTGGCACCACACACTCTGTCAAGATAGAAAGGCAACAGGTAGACATCCTTGAACACAAAACAACTGAAATAGAGCACCTATAGCACCTTCCTTTTTTTTTTTAAGATTTTATTTATTTATTTGAGAGAGAGGGAGTGAGTGAGAGAGCACAAGCAGGGGGAGTGGCAAAGGGAGAAGCAGGCTCCTCACTGAGTGTGGAACCTGACACGGGGCTCAATCCCAGTACCCTGAGATAATGACATGAGCCAAAGGTAGACACTTAACCAACTGAGTCACCCAGGGGCCCCCTATAGCACCTTTAATGTTAAGTCCAATCAGTTAAGAGATTAATCAAAATAAAAAGAAATAGCACTAAAAGGACTGAGTCTGAGCCTTGAATCTATTTAAATATAGAGTTAACAATAAGTAGCTAGACTTCTTGGAGAACTAGGATTATGGAATAGAATGTGAATATTAGGAAGGAGGATGATGTACAAATAACATAACTGAACACATGGGAATAAAATCATGTCCTTATTTCCCAAAGCTACAAGTCCGTAGATACTGCCTAAATTGAAACAAATGGATTAAAACATTGATTTGAAGGTCTTCAGGTTTTAAATAATGCAGTATATCTTTCAAATCTTAGAAAAATCCTTTAAAAGTAATACCTTTTTTGTGAAAAAATATTTATTTGAAGATCAGCCATGTCTCCAGTTTTGTTTTTTGTTCACCTCTTAAATTTAAGACAGCTATAAAAGTGATTCTTTTATTTTGAAATAGCATCTGTAATATGATAGAACCTTACAGAAGTATTTATTTCACACCTGTCTATCAATCCACCTAGCCCCTCATATACGTATATATGGATAGAAAGATATTTAGAATAATGCTCAGCTGCTCTTAATATTGGCAATTTCTGGATGTTGGAGTTTTGGGGTGATTCTAAAACATTCCTCTTTCCATTAAAATTCCTTATATTAACCACATGTCATTTTAATAATGCAACAGGGTTGTATTATTCTTCTCAAAAAAAGAAACTATACCAAGATAATTATAATGGATAACAAAAATATTAATCATTGTTATTTTCCCCTATTTCCTCTTCTGTATTTAAAAAGCCTTCTCAGGGCACTTGGGTGGCTCAGTCAGTTAAGCACCCAACTCTTGATTTTGGTGCAGATCATGATCTCGGGGTCGTGTGATCGAGCCCCACATCAGGCTCTGTGCTCAGTGTGGAACCTGCTTGAGATTCTCCCTCCCCTTCTCCCTTTGCCCCTCCCCTTCTCTCTCTCTAACAACGACGACGACGACAACAACAACAACAACAAGAAACAACACTTTCTCCCTGCCATCGCCCAACAGACTAAGAACAATGAGTAGCAATCCTACGTAACATTATTATCCCCTTTCTGATGGGCTTCTGTTGACCTCTATCTGATCATCTCAGAGGATGAGATCTTTGATGACATAATTGGTGAGGAATGTTGCTGACAGAATCCATACTTGCTTACAGTCATGCCAACATGCAAGGTAAAAATTTTAATCATAGATCATGTATCAATTAAGCAAAATTATAGGCTATTCTGAGCAATATACCACAGGAAAATAATGTCATCTTACATTTTTAAGGTGCTCTCTCGAGTTGAGAGCAGTGCCACACCCATTGTCCCTTTTGATCTTCAGAATAGAACTGGGAAGGGTGCAGGGCAGGAGGTATCACACATATTTCACAGATGGGGACACTGCGTCCAGTGACGTGCTCAAGGTCACCAGCCAGTCATAGCTGGAACTGGACCTGAACCCAGGTCTCTTGAATGCAGACCTGGAGCTCTTTCCATGGCACCACCACTAGCCCATGTGTATGATCATGTATGATAACAGCTGAATTCCTACATGTTTCTGAATTTATATAAAGGATAAATTCAGCATCTAGAAGTTAGGAGGGACCCTAAGAGATCCATATTTTCCCTCCTTCCTCCCTCCCTCCCTTTCTTTTCTTCTTTAATCCTTTCTTTCCCCTTCCCTTCCTCCATCTCTTCCTTCATTCCTCTTCCTTTCTTTCTTTTCTTTCTTCCTTTCCTTTCCTTTCCTTTCCTTTCCTTTCCTTTCCTTTCCTTTCCTTTCCTTTCCTTTCCTTTCTTTCCTTTCCTTTCCTTTCCTTTCTTTTCCTTTCCTTTCCTTTCCTTTCTTCTCCTTCCTTCCTTCCTTCCCTCCTCTCTCTCCCTCCCTCCCTCTTTCTCTCCTCTCTTCCTCCCTCCCTCCCTCCCTCCCTCTCTCTCTCTTTTTCTTTCTTTCTTTCTTTCTTTCTTTCTTTCTTTCTTTCTTTCTTTCTTTCTTTCTTTCTTTCTTTCTTTCTTTCTTTCTTTCTTTCTTTCTCTTTTTCAATTTTAGCGATGGGGAAGCTGTGACAAGTCAGGAGTGGTTGATTGAAATCCCATCACATTGAACTGAGGACAAACTAGGAATCTGGGGGTAGAAAGATGTGTTATTTTAGAAATAACTTATCAATCACTAAATTTTTGGGAAAACATCTAACAGAATACACAGCTGCTCCTGAGTCCTTTGTTTCAATCTCCATGCTGCTGTCCTCATCCTACTATTCCCATCACACTTTCCCTGTGCCCCCCCGCCCCACTCCCCTGGGGACTTGTTCCTAACCTTGGCTTGGCTTGGTTAGAGCTTTTTTTTTTCCTTTTTTTTTCTTTCTTTATTTTTTTTTTAACACAGAAGCGTGTAAATCTGATGACAATACCCTAACTCATGGCCTCCTCCCAGGTGGCTACAGGAGAGGTTCACAGGTAGTCTCATTTGGTTGAAAGCCTCCAAAAGCTAATATGGGCTGCAAAGGTTCATTGATAAAGTACTCAGCAGGACTTGTCCAATTTGCCAACCTGAAGGAGAAGTCATGCCCAGTTTCCCAAAATCAGTGACCACTAACAATCCACAGGCGCACTTGCCACTGTGTCTTTGCTCCATCTCCCCTCCTGGTTACCTGGCAACTGCCCTCTGCCTCACCCACCACCTGCTCCCACCACCCACTGCATACCACCTGTGAGCACTGTGTTCTCACCTAGCCCAGTGTGACCTAAAATCCCATCACAACAGCCTATTCCGTGCTCAGGATCTTGCTCCCGCTCTGCTCAGGAAATCCAGGGTCTCCCTCTTTCCCACAGTCTAAGAGTGCACATTTATGTGGGTGACCCCCCCACAGGGCATCTCTGGCCAGTGATTTGCAAAAGTGTTTTAAATTGGATCTTTCTTTCCCCCAACTCTCCCACCCCCAACCTGTGATAAGTCTCTAAAATCTGATAAAAATGGAGGCTTACATGCAAAAGGGAGGATGGAGCCCCAAGAACATGGCCTCTCCTTCATCCTCCCTGCTTCTTGTTGTCTCATCTGTCCTCTGGAACTCCAGGACAGATTAACAATTAACCCCATTCTAGCACACATTTTCCAGCTCCCATGTGGCTTCTACACCAGAAAGCCATTGAAGATGAGCAGGTCAAAACCAGAACTCTATCTTTTTCCAGAAACTATCTTTACCAATTCTGTAAATGGCATCCTCCTCTACTAGAATAATCATGACTCACGGCTTCCATCCCCCAGTCCCTGCCTTGACCCCCATGCACTCCACCAGACCCCTCTGCTCCATTTCCTCCTCCTTCCCTGCCACCACTGGCCCTCTCCCTTTCCAGTCACCTTCTGGCACTTGTGGTCTTGTATTTTAAGAGGTGACTCCCATCAAAAATATGCCAGTGCTTTTTCCTGCCTCCTGAATGTCTCCAAGGAGACATTCTCACCTTGGCATTCAAAGACCATTGATTCTGTGGCCAGACCTCATTGGGACCTAATTTTTCTTGCTTCCCTAAGGGCACATGAATTAGCCCAGAACACATCCTGCTCCTGAGTCAGGTCCCACACGTCCCTGCTCCAGCCCCTACAACCAGCATCACCATTTCCCTGTACTTTTATGCCTATTTAGATCCTGTCTCTTTCTTCCACTATTAATAATATGCTGAAGTCCTAGTCCCCTGTCAAGGTCACTATTAGCTTCATGAAGCTTTTACTAATCATTTCCTTTCCTGACCATGACCCACCCCCATGGTCCTCTTTGCTGACCATGACCCTCCCTCAAGGTCCCCTTTGCTGACCATGACCCTCCCCCAAGGTCCTCTTTCCTGGACATGACCCTCCCCCATGGTTCTCCTTCCTAATCATGACCCTCCCCAACAGTCTTCTTTCATGACAATAACCCTTCCCCCCTAGTGTTCTCTTCCCATGTTATCCTATTGATAATTGTTGACCTTTACACTGAGGGGTTCTAAATGTTCTCACATCCTTGATGTTAATTTATGCTCACAAAGCCCTGTGAGGTACATAAAGAATGGAACCAAGGCTTGGAGAGGTCAAGTAATGTCACCCAGGTGACAGCATTATCACGTGGCTGTGTGCTGACATCCCTAGTTTGGGCCCCAAGCCCAGGGCATTTCCACTCTTACACTGAGCTAACTAGGTATCATTCTTCCTGCACTTGCAGTGTGTAGCCTGATGAGGGTTGCTACCATCTACACTGGACAGCGAGCTCCTAGAGGAAAGGGCCAGCTTGCTCTTCCCATTATCCCTCAAAGCACTTGGCACGGGCAGAGATCCCATGGAGAGCACAGCGATCACTGCTGTGCCGCCTCTTCCCTGTGCACGTCACATGGGTCAGTTGCTGTGTGATTCAAGGCAGCCCATGCAGGGTTATTATGAACTTCTGAGCATCTGCACCTCAGCGGGGCTGCTCAGGCAGCAGGTGAGTGGGCCATGCAGGGAGCCCCCAGCCACACTGGGTCCATGTGTTCAGCCCAAGTACACTGACCCGAACACCCCTGGAAGAGCACAGGTGTCCACAGGCAGATATCCTGGGTGCCCAGGACGCTGTAAGACCACGTGTAGGAAAAACTGCCTGGAGAAGACTTCTTATGTGTAAGAAGTCTATTAGAAAAAAATCTAAAATATTTAAGAAACGTTAAGCTTACCAATTTTTGCTTTTTTAAAAAAATGAGATACTTTTTCTTTCTCCTACTCTCAACTATGACCACCTGAGTCTAAAATACCCATGTAGTTTTTTTTTTTTTTAAGAGACAGCAAACGTTTGACTCTTACCAACAAATTTCTGAGGCATAGAGCTCTTACGTTTGGCGACGTTACTTGCTAGTCTGTCCAGCACGAGGGATCTCTCTGATCCTATCTTGCACAGATCTTCTGCCATCTCACTGTGATTAGCTTCTTCTTTAATGACTAAAGTCAAAGACAGTTAGAGAGGCCAGTTTAGAAACGCTTACAGTGAAAGAATTTGGTCGCGTCCAGTGTTAAATCTGACATTTGTTAAGCGCCTACAAGAGCCAGGCCCTTCGTAGGGATTATTTCTAATCTCCCCGGCAGTGCTGCCAGGCAGACAGAGGCTGCCCATAGCCACCTGCTAATGACACCTGGGGACCGCACATTATCTCCCACAACCAAAGGAAAGAAGCACCACCCCTGTCACCAGAAGCTGGATGTGATTAAGCACTTGTGTCCCTCTGACGAGTCCTCTTAACTTTTCAAGGGCTCCCAAATCCACTACCTCAGTCAGTCCTGACATCAGCCTGCAGAGAATCAAAGAACTGTCAGAGCTGGAAATGATCTGAGGGTCCGGCACCATAGGCTGGCAAAGTGAAGTGAGATGCAGAAATGCTACAGCGAATCCCAGCAACACGGGGGAGAAGCCAGAGCTCCTGATCCCCAAACACACAGCAAATTCTGGAAAATCAACATGCTCTAACTGCGGAACACCTAGACACTGCAGGGGTAAGGACTGACGTAGGGAGTATGTCTAGCCCGTCTTTATTTCTCTACATTATCTTTCTTTCTGTAATTGAAGAGACAACTTTGTATCCTGCGGAGTCCATCCCTATTCTAGTTTTTATAGTTGGATGTTTGGAAATAGAACTCTTTCACATCCCTGCAATTTATCCTAACGTACGAAGAGCTGAAGATGTCAATTATATTCCAAATAGCTACTCAATCTTTCCAGTGCCATTTCGAAATGGTCCACCTCAATCCCACTGCCGTATGCCTCCTCCTCCTCTTCTCTCAGACACGACATGCTGATTGAGCATAGGACCGATAGGTTTATCCACTCCTATTCTTGATTTCTGTCTATTCTTCAAAGAGCTCTGCATTAGCTGCATGTGAATTCAGCACCAGACATTCCTCTTCCTTTTTGAAAATGCCAATCCTCTTTGTTATTCCAGACACCCTTTACGATATTCCAATACAATTCACAGACACATTTTATGTGAAAACCATGCCTTGATTTGGGAAGACACATGACTGCAAGTGTCTGGCCCTCCCCATCCTCCACCTCTGCTTTCTGGACCCAGCACGGTGAGGCAGCTGTCCTCATCACGTCCTGCGCATTACCTGTGAAGATGACTTCTAAGTGTTTCAGGTCATTATGAAGGCCATTTTGGAAACATATATTTCAAATTGGTTATTATCACTGGTATATGCAATTTTTTAACTGGAAATGTGTGTTTGCTATTCGATGAGCAAACTAATAGTCTACACCCTGATTTAGATGAAGGCTACACACAAAACCCATGCAGTCTAATTCCAGCTGTTGTACGTTTGACCTATCGAGCTCATATTCTTCCTCACATGTCCCCCCTTTTCCACCAAGCCCCACCCAGGGCACCTGCAGCACTTCAAGTGTGGTTATGTCCCCACCAGGACACAGGGCCTCCTGAGAGGGGAGACACTCAGAGTCATTACAGTGAGGGACAAAGGAGTCCAAAGCTCCCAGATCGGTGGCTACCTTGACTTTGATGCATTTCCCCCTAGGAGCTTGTAACATGATTTGTGTACCTGATGGATCATCTTCCAAAACTCAAGAGAAACTTACTTCTTCCATAAAGGAAATTACAACACATGACCAACAAGTCTTTAACTAAATAAAGTTATATTCAGAAAAATTAAACTTTCCCACATCCTAGCTAAGCTAGGCTTTGTTTTTACCAAATCCCAAAGAATGGCCCCAACTTAAGGGGTCTGAAGAGGGGAGAGGCTATCTGGGTGTCCATCTGTGCACCAAGGGGGCTGGTCTCAGGTGCTGTGGGAAGGATGGGGCATGAGAAGGCACAGGTTCAACCAGCCCTGGCACAGCAAAGCCAAGGGAGCAAGGATTCCCTCTCCCACCCCTGCCCACACCCCAGCAGCCCACTGCCTACCCCCTGAATCCCAGATGTTGGCTTGTAGAATGAGCACTGAAGTGCTTTTATGGATTCTCTCCACACCCGAGTTCCTTCACTGCACACAGGAAACCTTCTTTATCTCCCGAGCACAGGAACATAAGGACACATCATTGTGGTATGCCCAATGATCCGATCACCAAAGGGAACAGATTAGCATTTCGACATGGAGGTGATTCTGGTGAGAGGGTAATATATAAGCTCGCTGACACAAACACCAACAGAGGAGACCTGTCAGGTTTCAATACTTCAGTGACTGACATTTGTATGTGCACGTGAGTGCATGATGCATGTCTACGCTCCCTAACACTCTCTCCTCTTTCTCCCAGAGCCTTTCTGCAAGGTTGGCCAGGCAGGAATTATCACTCCTACTTGAGAGTCCAGGGTGGCATTCACAAACAGATTTAGAGATCCAACTTGAACCCAGGTCTCAGGGACACACAGGCTGCTCTCCCCTGGATCAGGCTAGGCTGACTTCCTAGCCTGTTCCTTCAGTAATAGAATGGCAGAGAAAACCAATGTGCTCTGTCTGTGTCTCTTCTTCATTTTGTCTTCTCAATTTCATGTGTATGGTTTTACAGGAAATTCAGGTAACTGTGCTCAAAGAGGGTTCAGTGCTGTAGATAATATATTGTAGCAAATATCTGTTGGGTAGATAAATAGCTTATTTAAGCATGGATCAGTCCATTTTGGAAACATATTTCAAATTGGTTATTATCGCTTTTATATGCAAGTTTTCAACACCGGAAATGTGTGTTTTTCATTAAACAGGCTAACATAAAAACTCATACCCTGATTTATATGAAGGATATACACAAAATCCATAAAAACCCAATCCCATTGGTTGTACATTTGACCTATTGAGCTAATATGCTTCCTCGCAGGTCCCTCCTTCTTGGCAAAGAGGGGTAAAGTGGCACTTACTTCCAAAATCCATTAATTTATTTTTGGCAGGAAAACACAATCTTGGAATGTTTAGATTTTATTCTAAAGGAGCCTCTTCATCCTCTCATCCTTTAGACACCACCCTGGGGTTTGGCCACAAATTGATGACTACTATATTGTTATTACTGTTTTACTACTTGATTTCCTCTCTTCTAATAACCCTCATTCTAGAAACAGACTTCAGACTTTGAAGAAGACTAGCTGAGAATTTAATGGGATCTCTCTGTTTCACAGGTGAGAAGAGTAAGGCCCAGAAAGATCAGCAGTCAGCCCCCTGATCCACAGCTGACGGATGGGGAATATAGCCCTAGAACCACAGAACTCTGGCCACGTAACATGCTGCCATGTGTGCCAAATTTATTCGACTCTTAGAACTCCCTTCTGACCATTGTCTCTCCTGTTCTTAATCTGAGTGCTCTTTAACTTACTCTGTCTCACCCAACCATACACTCAAAAAACGGTGAAGATCCTAAGTTGTGTTCTATGAGCATTTCACCCTAATAAAAACGCAGTAAGTGATCACATAAAATTTAAAATGACAAAAGTGATCTGCGTGTTCCCTGGTCGATTTCCTTTATGAGCCATTCATTCAAGTCAGAGAGCTGAATGAGGTTTTTAAAAATTTTCAACTCTTAATTTAACTTCTGCTCCTGGATCCAGCGATGATCTTTCCATTGGTGGCACTAAGCAAATGGTGTTTTGAACAAGGTTAGCTTCAGTTGATCTATTCATAAATTTCTTATGTCTTAAAAAGTTAGAAAAGTGCCTTTTATACCACCACCGTCCCTCTGAGCAAATTCAGCCTTCTGTTTACATCCTTCACTTTACATTATCTAAGATTAGAATCAAACACTACTTCGTGATGGGATGCTGCAAGCATCACGGCTCATAAGAAAAAAGCAGCCTTTCCTCGAAACCTGTGACAGCCGCAATCCTCTGGACTGTCAGGGTTTTCCAGGGAGCTCACCTGTGCCAGGCAGGTGCCAAAAGCGATGAATGGAAATCCAGCTTGAAAGCTTTTATTTGATCAACTTCATGAAAAAATGGTTTTTCGAACAAGACTTCACATCTTATTTTGATTACTAAGCACAAAGAAGCAATCGATACTCTAAATTTTTAAAAAATTACCAAAAACCAAGAAAAAAAACCCCAAAGTTTCAGGGGTCACTATTATCTTAGACACTTCCTCAGCTTTCAAGAGGGAGGGGTTCAAGGTCAGGCTCTCTCTGGTGAGATGAGGGCTTCAAAAGTTGGGAAGCACAGTGTGCTCTGGGTGAAACTGTGCCGTGTTAGTGGCCAAAAACGTCCATCTGTCCCGGCAGTGGTGGCGTGCACGCCTGTGTGTTCTGCACCCGGAGCTGTGTGCCCGGGGCCCTTCTTCACTGTGTGCTGGGGAGGGAGAGCCAGCGCTTACCTGGGTACAGCGTGCCTGGAAGACCCATGCTTTGCAAGTAGTTGTGGCAACGCTCTTTATGTTCCTCTAAAGAGCTTCGCTGTTTATAGCTTCGGCCACAATATCCACATTTGTGAGGTTTACCAACTGCAGAAAACACAATTGAGTTCAAGACCCCAATTAAATATTGGCCTTATGTGTAATGGGAATGCATGCAATACAATTATTATCAAAAAGGCAAAAAAAAAAAAAAGACCCCTCTACTCTTGAGAGCTAAAAGCCTTATGGACTGAGTCAAAATTGCTAAATTTAAAAATGTTACTGCCCAGGGGTTTCTTTGATTGTATCAAGAACTCCTGTGAGTCTTGTTTTGTCTTGATTTGCCCACAGTCCTAACTACCAAATTCTCTTGGATTTAAATCACTTCTTTAACTGGAGGAAATGGGCCACTGCTGTGTGATCTGGTAGATGCCCAACAACTGGGCGGAGATGTGAGGAATGCATCTACAGTGTGGTCCAGGTCTGGCATGAACTGGTGACAGATCCAAATGCAGCCAAAGTGGATTAAATTCTGGATACTAAACTGGATAATTTGAGGTCTCTAAGAAACCACAGTGGATATAAATATACATTAATGAAATGAGCATTCATTTCCAAAATGTATTTTCTTGTTCTGGTTTAGAGGAAGCTCTGCATTTCCCTGAAAACTTAAGGATGGCATGGTTTCTGGATCAGCCCTGTCCAACAGAACTTACCATGAAGATGCAAGTGTTCTCCATCTGTGCTGTCCAATATGGCAGCCACCAGCTCCACATGACTACTGGGCATTCAAAGTAGGGCTAGAGTCACTGCGGACTGAAGTTTTGACTTTGTTGAAGTTCAACTGATTAAACTTACAATTTAAATACCACATATGGCTAGTGGCTACCATATTAAGCAGTGCAGTTCTGTATGATGGGTTTGATTCTTCCTGTACTTTATTGAAGGGTATTTTAAGGAAAGAAGACTAGCGCAAATAAATTCATACCATGACTAAGCTTAAAGACTTTAATACACAGCAATTTAAGAGATGAAATAAGTAGAGTATCTTTATTTATATGAGGAATATAACTTTCCATCCTCAGACCAGAATCTTCTCTGACTTCCTTCTTATGTTGTTAGATTTCACAAATTTGAATGCTTTGTATAAAAATCAATACCATCCAAATAGGAATGTTTGTTAAAATGGTTTATCCAAAGCTTCTACTGGTTCAATCTCTTCCTTAGGTGAATAGATGCAATGGTTTAGGAAGACTAAGACAAAAAGCAAAATTTGGGGACATTTAACAGAGGAATAAAGGGATGGATCTTTATCTGTAGAAAGCGTTTTATCACTAATGTCAGGGAAAGTAACATTGAAATATACAATGTTGCTTAAAATTGCACATTTTATTAAGTACTACCTTTAGAAATTAATAGAATATAGATAATCCCTCAATGTGCTTTCCTAGAAAAGCTATCACTGAAGCAAATTCATGTATATATGGCGCAGTGTCTGAATATCCATTTTTCTAACTATGTGATTGCTTTTAACTCTGAAACATAAGAAATATGTTCGCAGTAAGAAACTGAACTAAAGTATACCTTGCAGCATAGCCCAATATTCTGAAGGAAAGACAGTCTCTAGCTCAGCTCGTAACTCCCAAAGAAAGCAGTGAGGAATGAAGAGGGATGTCTTGCCTACACTGCCAGACCACCTGAGTACTCCTCTTATCAGTATGGGACACCTTCTATGCCTATATCACCACTATTTGTTGGTCTTTGGCACCTCAGGCCACCACAGGGGCCAGGGAAAGCTATGAGGTTGATCATTTAGTGAAATGGGGGGAGTGGCCCCATTTGGATATTTTCTAAGAATTGTGTGTCAATGGCACTCTTAGATGCCAGAATCACCAGCAGCCCTGGGTCAATGGTATAGTGTTAGCTACTTGCTCATCACTGCCTCCATAGCAGAGATAAGCTGTCCAAGTCTACCACTCTCAAGTCATTGGCCATGCTTACAGCAGGATACCATCACCACGCCTTGAAGGAAATAAGCAGGCACAGAGCCAGAATAACCAGAAATACTGCATTAGATGGTCCAAACTTCACAATGGGTAGGAGAGCAAAGAGAGCACATCCCTTCAAGTTTTAAGGATGAACATGCAGGAGAGATTTCTGTTGCAAATCCGAGTCACTGGGGATGACAATGACATGGTTGGTGTCACCTAGGGATGAGTCTTTGTGTTTTCCGCCTACATGGAATTGTGCTTCCTACTGACCCTGATGTGGTCCTGTTGTCAACTATGCTGATGTCCACTTGACCTGCATGAATGATATGTGTGAAGTTCCTTTGTCCTAGATCACTTGTTAGGCTCTGCACAGCACCAGTATAATGGTCACATCTGCAACCTTGCATTTAGTTCCCCAGACACCTTCACTTCTCAGGGGCAACACACATGCTCCTCATTACTGACACACTATAAACACTGAAAGATGCTCACTGCCTTCCTCCCACTTTGGGAGAGCCATCTGTTCAACCTGTCCCCTGCAACAAAGCCCTCCCCAGCCCTCGACATGGGCCACACCCCTGGGGGGGAAGGGGTGGCATTTGGGAACTCCCTCCATGTTGACTACCAGGAAGGAGATGAGCATGGGGAGGAGATGGCTTGGCTGGACTGAGACAGGGAACTGGCCTTCCCAGAGGGCCTGTGACCACCCCTCTAGCCTCCCCGTGAGCTCCTGCAAGGCACCACTCCAGGAGAAAGAGTAAGTTCTCCACAACACTGGCTAAAATGCATACCACGCCCCCTTCTGGGGTCACTTACAGAATTACACATTCAGGTGGAACTTCTCTGAAAGTAAATCTCAGAAACTCACCTGTCGGTGTGGACTCAAGCCCCTCCATCTACTGGAAGTGTCTCCTGAAGCCTTCCACCCTACCCCGGAGACTGACTGTGCCTTCCCTGTGCTCTCACTGGCCCCTTAGACACCTGTGTTGTCACACTGGTAACACGTTGGCACTTGGCTGCTTCCCACCGGCCTCCTCCACAGAGAGAGGGGCCCCTGGGCACTCTGTAAATGCTCATTGACAGAGGAACAGGCACAGGGAGAGGCCACTAGAACCTCGCCACTAACTATATCATCACACGTGGGAAGGAGACAGCCTGATTCTAGGCACGCATTCCCAGGGACGCAGCATCCCTGCCCCTGTGGGACAGCGAGACCCTAGGGAGGTCAGGAGGGAGCTGGTCTGGAGCTTCTTCCTCCCCTTCAGTGCCTCGCTCCAGAGAAGTCCCTGACCAGCCGATGGTCTGGATGATGAGCTCTGGGAGGGCAGGGGTGAAGTATCCCTGCTGGATGGAGGGCCCCTCACTCTGTTCCTCTGACATGCAAGACCATGGGGTCCTTTGATAGAATAGAAGATCCCTCAGGAGGCAGAAGATCGAACCCAATCAAAGGTGGATGTATGCTTCACAGGCTGGGAGTATTTTGGGAACTGTCAAGCGTTTTGGTCATCATGCTCTGAGACTCCGGATTATTCGAGGTGCGTTTACTAAAATCTGGTAATAGCCCCAAAGTGGCTTCTCTGCTGAGGCCTGCCTGGCTTCTGGCACGAGTTAGGCCCGGGATCAGACAGGGAGGCGTGCCCCCGGAGGGAGAGGCGTGTCCCCAGTCAGGACAGATGGCGGTAGGCCCTACTCACCTTCTCTCAGCTTTGCAAAGAAACTACGCCAGCGACAGTGACCGCTACCGGAGTCCTCTGCGTAAAGCAGTAATACGTGTGGCCGGACCATTCACGGAAAGAAATGTACCTGGGAACTTTCTGGGCATTAGCAGTGCCCGGTGAAAGGAGAGCTGGCAGAATCCCACAGAAGAGCCCGTACTTACCTGACGACCCCGGGAAGAGGAGCTCTCTCTGGAAAGAGTGTCTATAAAGTGGGACGTGTGTGTGTGTGTGTGTGTGTGTGTGTGTGTGTGTGTGTGTGTGTGTGCGCGCGCGCGCGCGTTGCCACCCATGTCCTCTGCTCCGCCAGGGAATCAGAACTCGGGGGACGGGGGCACTGCTGCCACAGTCCCAGGGGTGGGGGGGCCCGCTGGGGGGTGCAGTGCACGGTACCAGGCCCAGCGCACATGCTGGGGGGGGGGGGGCGGTAAGAGAGCTCCCGCACATGCGCACACACACAGCACGCCCGCGCGCAACCTGGGTAGGGACACCTGGCACCTGCGCCCGGAGGACCTACCGGAGTGCGTCCTCAGGTGGCCCGTGAGGGCGTCCCGCCGGCGGCACGCATAGTTGCAGAGGTGGCACTTGAAGGGCTTCTCCCCGGAGTGCAGCTTGATGTGCCGGAGCAGGTTGCCCTTCTGCGTGAAGGAAGCCCCACACTGGTTGCACTGGAAAGGCCGCTCCCCTGGGAGGAGGAGAGGGATGGGTGAGAACAGAACTCGCCGAGGGGACACGAGGAGGACCTGGCGAGGAACTTGCTTCCCACGGGGCCCGGTGACTTCCACCGGCTGCAGGTTTGATAGAACATGAGGCTTTCAGACTAAACCTGCCAGCTCCTTAACGCTTCACTGGTTGGGTCAATTTGATCTGAAAATCTAATTTTTTTCCCCTAAATCAGAATGGCACATCACAATGCAAATTCAAACTCATTTAAATAAAGTGACTGCAACATTTTGTGATGAAGAGCCACTCTTCCTGATCAGCAGTTTTGGAATAAACCAATATCCAATTTTGCGTGTTGTGGCATTTGGTGGGGTTTTTAATGTGGCTTTTTTCAAAGGGTCTTTAAAATATGCCACTGAAGCAGCAAAATAAAAAGGAAACTCATTAAAAATGCATTTCAGGATCACAAGTTCATTTCAGCGTTACATTCTTATATTTAAATGAAAGGCACTTCATTATAACAGTTATAATAACTTCTTTTCATTTACATTTTTCCTGTATTTTGCCTTTCAATTTCTTCTCCATTACCTGTCTGTCCCTACGCAGGCAAATCAGGAAGGAGACAGACAGAGAGAGTGTGAGGCTCAGAGAGAGAGAAGGAGAAAGATTGAATAAAATGAGAAGTTAAGGAACTGTGAAGGATGCTCCACAGGGTCCAAAGAGAAGCCCCAGATCCCCCGTGGCAGGGCGTCCAAGCCAGAGGTGCACGGAGGCTTCTGGCTTTTTCCTTCTCCTCCCAAATCCTAAAACCACTAAGCTCTCACTGGCCTATACCCACAGAAGATCAGTCATAATTTCAGTACAAATCATCTAAGAGATGAGATTTAGTTGTTATTAGGAATTCTTTTAGGGGTGTCCCGGCTGAAGCGTTGGCCAAGAAAGCAGGGGGGCCCTGGCTGTGTGCAGCAGTGCCTGCCCCCGTGTGTTCAGGATCCGACAAAGAGTGTTAAGGCCACTGTGAGAAAGAAATACGCCCCTGAGCAGTCCCGGGTCTTGGACTCCAAATCGGTGACCATTTTACTTAGCTCTCGTGTAGAAAGGATGATACACTTGTCAAGTTTAAGTAAACACTAAAGCTCTTTTGAAAACAACTGCCTCTTTCTTTCTTTTCTTTCTTTCTTTTTCTTTCTTTCTTTCTTTCTTTCTTTCTTTCTTTCTTTCTTTCTTTCTTCTTTCTTTCTTTCTTTCTTTCCTTTCTTTTTTAGAAGAGCTCTCTATGCCCACAATATCTGGTGTTGAGATACCATGAAAAAACACACACACACACACTTCCTGGTAACGGGTTTTTCTTAGGAAAAAAGAATGTGTGAAAATGTATATTTAACAATTTTCTCAATTGCTTAATGTGGTTTTGGTGAACAAGGCAGCACTTACCAAAAGCGACTAGCAGAAGCATGACTGGGACTTAAACCGGCTTAAATGGAAAAGTTTACATTGGGCCCTGGACGTCGTAATTATCATCACTTTCATTTTTTAGTGTGCCGGGCAGATGTGCTGCTGTAAAGATGGAAACTAGCTTATAATGATACTTAATATAGGCCAGCTGAAGGGATCTTGACACCAACCAGGGTGTATTCGGTATTGTCCCAAATCTGCATCTGGGTTGAATTTGGCTGGGCAAAGAGTCAGGCAGGTGGGAGGTGACAGCAAAGCTGACTAACTGGAGATAAATCTCAAAGAGTTGGTGGCCGGGTGGCCCCCAGGAGCATCCAGTAGAGATCATTATCTATTAGAAACACTTCTGGGCCTTCATCATACACACGTGCGTGACTGTGCATATTTTAACTCCGAGTAGATGCAAGGGAAAAGAGAAGTAATTGGTTCCCGGGAGGCAGATGCAGGGAGACCAGCAGGGTGCAACAGATCATGGCAGAGTGGACCTTCGGCTGAATGTTCCGGAAAGGCCGTCAGTCGGGAGAGCTCACGCCACACAAAATGCATACGGGAAGGGTGGAGGACCCTCCTGGTGACACAAGTGTGTTGTGGTGTAACCCAAAGCTAGCTAGCTGTGTGAAGTACCCCCTCCACACTGACGAGGCGCTGGAGACCCGAAGGGCTGGGGGCAGGGGGTCGGGGGGACCCATGTCAGACCCTGCTGTGGAGCCATTGTCCAAGCAGGAGCAGCAGCAGCGGACCGGGCGGGACAGTGCAGGAAAGCCATGCCCCCCACCCACACAACAGGGTGGGAAGCAAAGAAAGGCAGCCGTTGCTTCAAGAGTGAAATCTGTCTTCTAATTTGAGTCAATGGTTCTCGTGTATCTTGCTGTGCCTGGCATCTTAATCCTGCTGGCAAGCTTTCCTGGAAATCTATTTGTTTCTGATTGCCTGTGCTGGCATGAATATGTAACACGGGACATGGAGACTCCCGAAGACCACGTTCTCCGAAGTGACAACCCAGGGCTCAGCTCAGGGTGGTTTCCCTGTGGAGGTGTTAACAGGACAGGGGGCACAGCCCCGCTATGGGGGACAGAACGCAGCCCCCGTTACCTGTGCTCCTCGGCTGAGGCTCGAGCGTCAGCTGCTTGCTTCTTGTAGCTAAGTGACATCAAGTGCTCCGAGGCTGGATTTCTTTTACTTGGTAGGATGAAGGCTTTTTCATCATCATTAACTCAAAATGAAGTTTTTACTCTCACGGTCTACAGATGTGCCACGCCAGGGACTCTCTGTAAGCACGTCTGAGCCCCTCTGAAGAACTTAACTGGGTACAAAACAGAGGCTTCACGGGTGCCTCCGTCATAAAGTTTAAGAGGGGATGTTAGAAGAAGGTAGATTACACAATATACCCCTGAGCTGCAAGAAGGAACTCAGGCCCACCGCAACCATACCTCGGAGCAGAGTGTACTTTGGTGCTCGTGGTGATGGGAACAGGGGGGGCCCGAGACTGTCCAGAATCACCATAATTCAGACACTTGTCTTGATCTTGATTGTTCAAAGTCCCATCACTTAGGACGATACTGCTGCATATTTGCATGGCGGGGTTTCCCCCTGCATTGCGTGGCTCTTTCGTACCACTCTCCCCTGTGATTCTCACATCAACCCCGAGGTGTTGGTGGGGAAGGTAGTGCTATTACACTTGAGTTTAAAAAAAAAAAGAAAAAGAAAAGAAACTGAGCGGCAAAACCAGGGACGGAAGTGGTGGGACCAACGCACAGTACAGAGAGTGGCGCCCTCGGCACCTTTCCCAGGTGGGGCTCTGGGAAGAGGAAAGGGGGAGCCTGCCCCTGGGAGCTGTTGGGTAGCAGGGAGGGAGACCCTGGCGTGATTTATATGGCTTTCGAGTCTGAGAAAAACTGCTCTAGAAACACTGGAAACTCAGAGAATTCGGGGTGGGACTTACAGTTAGCAGAGCGTGCCTTTTCTAACATACTCCACTCAGATCCCAGAGAAATGCAAACCTCCCTAGCATCGCCTGCTTATTCAAACCTCATTTGCATGCACCTGCGACCCTCCACGTTTATGTGAGTGGGACACATCATGAAGACAACCCACGAGTTTATTCTTTCAGGTTTTGTTTTGTTTTGTTTTGTTTTAAATAAAAGCCAGGCCAGGAACCATGACACTGATGGTCTGCATGTCCCTATTTCTGGAATGTACTCTTCCTGCAAGTGAAGGAATCAAGCGTGTTGCTCTGTGCTTGGCACTTAGCTGCTATTTGTGGGGAGAAGTGGGCAGCAAACAGCCGGGGCCACTCTGCATATCTATACTTGGCAGGTTTATTCATTAAATGCAATTATTCTTTTTATCGGGGCAGGCAGTCATTATGTTTTGGCAATTTACTATGCCAGAATTTGATTCATTTATCAAATATTTATTTAAGTGAATTTTCACAGTATAGTCAGGCTTTACATGAATTAGCAAGGAAAGGAATTCATTTGTGAGGTCTATTCCTCCATCAGGAATGTATTAACACGGTGCCAGCGTATTCTGTGAGGTGTCTATCACAGAGTAACTTACCTTCGCTTTAATTTCCAAGTCATTACAAAAGGGGAGAGCCTGACTCCTTTCATGCAAGCTTGACTTAAGGCTTGATGTGAGGGTCTATTTCATGGGGTAATTGGAAGATTAAGGACGCATTAGGAGAAGCAAAGTTTGCTTAATTTAGAAGTTACCTTTTTATTGAAAATGCACGTTTACCCAAAGTAAGCAGGTTTTGGGGTTCTCCTGATGTATTACACATGGAAGACATCGTTTGGAGACTGCCCCGATTCAGATGTAAAACTCACAGCTCCACTGAGGCCTGAGTGCCTGGACAAGCCAGCTGTTTCGCTCAATGATTTTTCTGAATTTGGGCTTAATTTCTGATAATCATGGATTTGTTTGACCGCGGGTGAGACTCACACAAGGCTGTGATTTTCAAGTCTTCTTCCTACTTCCCTAAGTTATCCTATAAAATTCTTTGTACCTCCAGAGTAAGCATTTCAGCTGGTTTTTTGTTTTTGTTTTTGTTTTAAATCCCCTGGATTCAAAACCCTTTAATCTGGGCAGAGGGTGGTGGCAGATGGTGGCTCCATGATGACCCTGCGATGCCAGCCCCTCGGCAGCCGAGACTCGGGGTTCCTGTGTTTTATGTTTAAGCTTTCAGTGATCACTAGAGGTGGTGGCTTTATTGCGTTTTGCACCCCTTTAGGGCAAACGAGTCAAGTTTCTCTTCAATTCAGAGGATACCTCCTGCGTACGGTTAAAGGCAATGTGTGGCCCATTCATGTCTCGAAGACTGTCTAGGGCCATTCGAGGGGACTCCACAGTCCTGGTGGAAAAGTGTGGGACTGGTCGTTTGCCACGGCCGAGCACATGGAGGGGGGCAGATCTACTTCCCCCACCCCCTCGTGACTTTGGGCACAGCCGTGTGACACTACACTGTCCTCATCCCTTCGTGTTTGGACACAGGATACCTCCTCTGAGGCGTCCAGAGCCTCCAATAGACAGAGGCTCTGATGGGAAATTCTGTCCCCGTGTGAGATGGAAACTAGCGGCCATCAGCGATCTTGTTCTGAGGCTCCCTTGTTGGCGGGACCTGAATGCGGTGACACACTGGATTTTGCTGCTTTTCCATGGCTCACTCACGTTTCTAAAAACCGAGCTCTATGAACCTGAATTTCAAAAAGGCACATTTTACTCACGGTTTCTCAGCAGAAACCTGGAGGAGTGCATGTCAGCAGCTCGCTTTCTTTTTTGTTTTGTTTCATCTCATTTTTTCGGGGGGAGCCGTGTGGCCCAGGTGCCCTCACCGCACAGCTGCCGCTCGTTCACTGGTGGCAAGATCCCGGGCCCTCGACAGGACTGGGGGAGTGGGGGCTGTGAACGTTCCCTGTCTGATGGCTTTAAGTCTGGGTTTGAACTGGGGCACGGCGAGAAGTCCCTCTGGATGCCACCCCACAAGAACGAGGCAACCCCCTGCTACAACTTGGAGCCGGGCTGGGACACAGGGTACTCTCTTCCTGCTGCACCCCGCGGACCTTTCCGGGCCGCCAACGGAGGAACTGCGCCAGGCCTTACCAGTGTGGCTTCTTTTGTGGACCATGAGCACATTGGGGCCGATGCATATTATCCCACAGACATCACACTTTAGTTTGCCGTTAGGAAGTCGAATGCCTCCAGCTCCCGACAAAGCTCTGCTGCCTTGGCCACTGTGGGAGCCATTCATTTTCTCTCCCGCGGCATCAAGCACTCGTAAATCCTCCGCACATTCTTCCCCATTCAGCTCACAGGCACGCGCATTCTCTTCATCACTCTGAGCCTCTACTTTAACATTACTGGCTGAAAGACACAATACAGGGGCCGCTCAGTGTCATCGCAAAAAAAAAAAACAAAAAAAACACAACAACACAGCAGCAAAAAGACAGCACATCAGAGCGGAGGAGAAGGTTCTCAGCGGCTTGTACCACCGGGACTGCAGCCCCGAACTGGGCTCCGGGGGCAGGTGCCGGGCAGCCAAGCGGGGCCGGGCCAGCAGGTGAGGCCCAGCCGACCGCGCATGCGCGGTGCCTCCCACCTGGGGCAACATCCCCGCTAAGTGGTCATCAAGCCTGAAACACTTCTCCTCCTCGTGAGGCGACCTTTCCCTGTTTCATGGGTTAACAAACTCTGGGACCAAGTTCAGCAAGCACATGCCCCCGTTTCTGGCCACGGGCTCCCCAAGGGTTTCCGCAAAGTTCTGCTTGTTTTTGTTTGTTTCTTTGGTGCATGACCCTCTTAACTCGTGTTTAGCCCCTCAGGACAACAGAACCTGCGCCCTGGAGTGGAGCCACCGTTTCCTACGGGGTTTCGAGCTGCTGAACGGCGGATGCGCAGAGTCTGTGGAGGTGACGGATGTTGTTTGCTTCTCGGGGGGCCAGCCCCACGTGTGAGGGCGGAGGGCTGGCGTTAAGGAGCACTCAGACCCTTGTTCACGCGGCATTCCTGATTCCTTTAAGTCACACTGAAGGCAGTGATTTCTGGCATTCGCATATTTGTGTTGGCAAAGAAAATCAGAGACGTTTCGCGAGCATCCTGCTGAAACACATCCTGGTGATGAACTGATGAGTCCCACCCCATAGAAAGTAGGAGAAATTACGACGACCCTGAAAGCTATCACTTCTATCATGGCCTCTATAGATTAAGAAGGACAGGGAGGTGGATTCTGCCGACTACAAGAAACAGGGACATCGACAGTAATCGTGACTATGAAACCTCAGACTGGCGTTTGGAATCAGTGGGTCTGCAGCCTTGGTCCTTGGACCAGCGGCATCAACATCAACCGAGAACTTGTCAGAGGAGCAAATTCTCCGGTCTTCCCCAGATGCGCTGAGCTAGAAGCTCCAGGGGCTGGGCCCAGTGCCCTGTGTTGTCACGAGCCCCCAGGGGATTCTGACGTACAGGCATGTCTGAGACCACGGTTTTAAATAATCAACCTAGTTAGTAACCCTCCAGGTTCATTTTATGCAATGCTTTGACTATAAAAGTCAAGAGCCCAGACTCTGAAGTTGGCATTTGTGGCTGGGAATGTCAGCTCCGCTCGTGATGAGCGCTGAGCTCTCAGGGTCAAGTTACACACTTTCTCTGTGCCTTGGTTTTCACATCTGTCAAGGCTGGAAGGATCGACAGTGGCCGGCCGGGGTACTGTGAGGACTCAGCGATAGATGGATGAGGAGTCAGCTTAGCACGGGGACTGGGGGGATCAAGTGGAAGCACATTCCCAACAGAGCTGTCCGTGGAGGAGGGGCCCCCTCACCCCAATGACATTTGGGACACTGACTCTGTGCCAGGCACACAGCAGTTTACTTGCTCTGTGGCATTTAGCTCTCACAGGGACCCGCTAAGGGAGGTCATGCCGTCATCCTTTTTCACAGTTGAAGATGCCCAGGCACAGAGAGGCTGAACTACATGGGAGGGTCACACAGCTAGCAAGGGACAGACCTGGGAGGTAGCTCAGGCCGCCTAGCTCCACCGCCCACATTCCTAGCTGCTGGACCACCAAGATTTTCCCACTAGCTCTCTGGGGAGACAACTAAATAAATAAATGGCACGGTGAGTTGGAACATGGTCCAGAGCCCAAGAGGTAGAATCTCCTCTCACCAGATCACAGTGTCACATCCACAAAGAGGGAGTCCCCTCCTGTGGTTTCCTACTAGATTCCAAAGACCAGACACCCAGGCACACCCCAGAGGGGCCTCCTGCTGACCTCTCCCAGCTGCCAGAGAAAGGGCCCAAGTCCCACCGATACGGCAAGTACAGGACATGAGGCAGGCCAGGTGGTGGGTATGCCATGAGGCTTTCTGACCTCAGAGCTCTTTAGAATCTGTATTCCTAGGTATGCGCCATGTACTTTTCCAAGTGCAAGCTCATTCTCTGGGGTCTCACTGGCACCAGCTCTGCGCTAGAATGCTCTGGAAACATGGTTGTCAGGTTTCAAAGACTTCTGAATGCCTTCACCTGGGATTATTTGTAATCATCTGACTGGTGGCTTGTGTTTTCTCAAATGAGACTGGGGCATTCCAGAGCACGGCGGGGCACATGACTGTGGGCATGGCAGGTTCTTCAGCCAGTGGTGCTGAGACAAGGGGTATAGGTCCATGCACCTGTGGCTGGAGAGGTGTGGGGACATGGAGAGAACTGACCCTCGCCAGAAACCCTCACTTTTTGCACATGGTTAAGGCAGACATGTATGGATGTGACCCTGTGGTATGCTGTGTGCTGTGCATTGTTGATGATGTATGGGCCCTTCCTGGTGACAGGCAGGAGAGCAGGAAAGCAGTGGGGTGACCTTCAGGGTGACATAGGCCACAGCAGGTCACCTGCAGCGTGGAAGGAAGGAGGCAAGGGTGGCCTGGGGGGGCACGGTATGGGTATCACCTTAGGTACCATGGAATCCTTCAAACCAGACCTGATTCCCATCATAATCCGGCTTTCTTGTTACTATGATGCCATGTGATAGTCGAGAACAGTAATGGAACTGAAACAGGAGGCTCAAAAGGCATGAGAGCCTATGAGAAGTGACCCTGTGATTCTGTGGACCCCAGGTACAGGTTGAGGTCCATCTGGTCAGTGCTGGAAGAGGTAAAGCTCACAGAGTGGAATTCAGAGTGCCGTGAGGCTGCAGGTCTGTGAAGGAAAGAGTGTAGACAACAGCCCAGGTCATTGGGGGCCATGAGTGACGGGAGCTCAACAGGGGCCCCTGGAAGCAGTTGCTACCAACGATTCCAGGTCGGAGCCAGGTGGCAAGTGCAGAGAGTTTTAGGGCTGGGAGCTTGCTGGCACTTCGGGGACAGATTCCAGGCCACGTTAGGACAGGAGAGTTCTGTAGGGCCCGAGGGAGAAGGGATGACAGGGAGGGGCAGGGAGATCAGAGTGGGCAACACTGTCCCCACGGGCACACCAGAGTCAAGCACGGTTCTCTAAATAGGGGCAAAAAGCATTCCTATCTTTTTGTTTTTTAAAGATTTATTTATTTTTTGGAGAGAGAGCAGTGGGAGGGGCAGAGGGAGAATCTCCAGCAGATGCCCTCAAGAATTGCTATCTCTGTACAAATGCAAAGTAGGTGCTGGCCACACAGAAGGGATGGATGGACTCCCACCCTCCGAGAAGGGTGTCCATGAAAGCGGGGTGTCCCCTCTGGCTAGGAGGGGAACACAGGCAGCAGGCTTATTATTTTCAGGGGTTCAGAGCACAAACCTATCATAATACGTCACAAACACACCGGTCTCGAAATTGTGATCTAACAGTTATGTCTGTTACTTATGTATGTCCAGTCCCCTTAAGTTAAAATACACCTTTAAAAAAATGCAAACTCAGGAGGGAGGAGGTGTCGGTCCCACTTATCTAAATGTGAAAAAGGGTTTGGGGATTTGGCTCAATTAGCTATGTGGCTGGGAAAAGGAGAAACAGAAGATGCAGACTTGGGGTCCCGCACGGGGTGAGATCCAGAGTCCTGGGCCAGGCTGTGCGCCTCCTTTAAAAGGACAAGCCCAGCCTGAAGGGTCAGAAGGAAGTCAGCGGGGGTTGATCACACTGGGGGTGTCCGCGGAGCTGGACCAGCTCGGAGAAACAACCCGTGGGGCCGAGAGGCTGAGGCTGGATAGGAGAGCAGGTGGCCTGGGCGGCCCAGGCACAGCACGGCTCGGAGGTGGTGCCCGGGTGGCGGGCCCCTTCTGCAGCCGGGCAGGCGGCCTCTCACTCATGGAGCAGAGGGGACACTTGAGTGGATCACCTCCTCCTGTATCTCTGAGTACACGAGTGATGGAGGACTCAGGAGGCCTGTCCGACTGCTGCATTTGTGGGCCCGTTATTTTGAATTCCACAACCCTGCAGAAGTGAAGGCGCTGGCAGTTGCTTCACCTAATGAAGAGTTCAGGACAGATGACTGGCATTGATTTAAGCCATCCACCTGTTGCCTGGAGCCCAGCCAAGGGAGGATGCAAGGTTCCTACTCTATTCCCTTGAGAAAAATCAAATGGAGCAGGACGAGTCCTCACGTCCTTCATCACTGGTCAACTTGAATGACACAGGTCGATCCGACCAGTCGCTTCCATGGAACAGAGGGTCTTTCCTCGTTTGTGTCTATTGTACATTGGTCCGCCCCTCGGATGATGTCTCTGAGCTAACTGGGGCTCGTGTTGACTGACTGTCCCTTCCCTGGACTCCTAAACCACTCCATCCACCCCGTTTTCTCAGAGCCGGATCTTCTTAGGTGTGCTATTGTGTCTATGAAATGCTAGACTCTGCCTCAATGTGGGGATTATACTTATAAATATTTTGCAACTATCCCCCCCCCCAGCACTTAGAAAAATGTTGGGCTCAGGACAGCACTGAATTGAACTGATTAAATATAGAACATAAGGTGAGACTCACATGCTTCTTTACCCCCAACGCTCCGGCTCAGGCCTAACCCTGCAGCTCTTCCACTGCCTCTCGAGAGTGCATGGACAGGGGCCCGATTTTATTATTTAATAAACATGGCTTATGTTAAGAGCGATGTCTTCAAATCTGAGTCAAAAGCTACTTTCCTTCTCAGATGCTGTCTTACATTAGGAAAAATTAAAATATTCTTGTTACATAATTTAGAGGGCTTCTACATTATTAGTTAACACAGCAGACCTAAGAGAGACCCCCAGACCCCTAAGGCAAAGTGGACCTCAGCTCATACACAAGTTCAGCACTGAACAGTCTGGAGAATCGAGGGAACTCAGGGTCAATGGGGCCAGGAGGCCTCTGCATGTTGCCAAGCACTGCACGTACTCATGAATGATTCAAATGTTTTAATGCATAGATATAACGTGCCCTGCCAGTCCCCACCTGACAAATGGGTTGTGTTTCCTCCCTCTTTTCCTTGCCCTTCTGGAATGTGTCTTTCTATTTACTGGTAAGATAAATGTTCGGTCCTCAGACTGTGCTTTTCCATGGAGAGTTTATTCTGAAATCATCCCTATGGTCTGAGTTTAGGCCACGTGGGCCTCAAGTACTCCATATTTTAAATGAAAAAGAAAATGAGAGACAGAAATAGTCCTGCAACCAGTGACTAGCAAGCAAAACACAAAGGGAATAAAAATATTTATAAGACATCTTGAATGAGTGTAATTAAATTAAAATTTGAGACGAAGAAGAAATATGTAGATGTTTTTGTTCTGCCTCTAAAAGAGATTTAGGGGAACTTCTAAGCATTTTTAAGCTAATAAAACCACTTATTATAAAACTTTTATCATTTAAAACATAGGGGTTTGAGGGCACCTGGGTGGCTCAGCCCATTAGGTGTCTGACTCTTGATTTCAGCTCAGATCATGGTCTCAGGGTCATGAGTTCAAGACCCGTGTTGTGCTCCACAGCCAACAACACCAGCAACAACCCCCCCTCCAAATAAACCTAATAAAATGTAGAGGTATTTTTCTTGTCAAGATGCATGATTAGACACATTTTTATCCTTATTTGATACTTTTGTCCTTTAAATGAAATGAAGTCAGGGACAGAGAAGAGGAGGAGTCTGACAAAGGAATGATTTACAAGCACATTTACATTTCCTCAGGTAACTGGGAACACAAACTAGGATAGAGAAGGTAGCAAGGTTCAAACAGTTTATATTTTAATTTTCAAGAAGGAAAACAAAGAGGTGAGGCAGGGTGAGCAGGGTAATTCTCCACCCTGCCCACCAGGTGGCGATGTTGGCCCAGAACAGCTGGGTTGCTGTTGGGGTGGGGGAAGTCCTCCAGGTCAACAGCCATCTGTGGAGGGGGTGGGTATTTACAGTCTGGGGAGGTGGGACGGGGCGGGGAAGAAAGAGAGAGCTACAAGCACCTTGTGAATCATTTGCATAAATATATAGACAGACATATATCAAAACATCCATCATCTACCTTATAAAATCTGCAAGTAGCATATATCTTCATATGAGCACATCACAACATTCTTGCCCCTGAAACTCCCTCAGATGTAGTGAAAATATCTCAGAACGTGTTTTCTTACTCTTATGTGCATTCTCAACATTTCAGCAACGTGATTGTTCATCTCAAAATTAACATGACTTCTCTGCCCTAGCACTTTCATGCTTTATGTAATCATAGGAGTGCACACACCAATATATATATGCACATAGAAACACATATACCTACATCCATCTCTCCCAGAAATAAATCTCAAACTATTGTCTTCAAGTTGAATCAAAGGAAGATTAGTAAGAGAAAGATCTCGATACTTTTATATCCTGGGAAAGCAGTCAATTTTCAATCTGAGTTGTTGCTAAATCCTTTAGCTATGAAAGAGTTTTGATGACCAGGTTGACAGAAACTTACCTTTCCCATCACTGACACCTTTCGGATTGCGCCTGGATCAGTAACTGTTACAGTATTAATGAGCAGGCCCTGTTAGCTGATGTTGCTTTACAACAGGAGAGAATTTATTAAAGCAGGCTCTGAAGGCTTTGGTCCTAAGGGGGTGACGAACTTGTGCTACTTTAAATATTTTAAAGCATTTTTTAAAAAGCATATTCTATTCCTTAAAATACCTTCAAAGGTGCTGCCCTGATCTATCTATGGTTTATCATCTCTCAATACCTAAAAATGAAATTAACATCTGCTTTTGGTTTAACAGCTCAGACCAGGACTGCCCTGCACACATGAAGCACTGAGTGTGTCCGCTTGGACAACGAGGAACCGCCCCGCAGACTAACAGCCCCAAAGCCCTGCGATGTTTCTCTTCTCGGTTCTGAAATTAATACTTGAGGGCAACAGAGGGAGAGTCTGTCTCTTCCTCCTGTCCCACAAGTTTGTAAAAGTCATTGTGCGCACACGTTGGGCTGTTTCATGGTGACAGGAAGTCTGGCCATTTTATTATCACACTCACTCGGAAGGATCACATTAATGGCAGAACTGTTGACTAGCATTAGTAGAGTAACAATTCGGTGCTAGTGTTACTTCTACCCTGATTACTCCACCAAAAGGCAAGTTCCACAGTCTAATCTTCCAATGGTCTGAAATGTTACATGTGCACTTTATTGTATCAGTGATGACCTGGATGGTAGATGTGTAATGAACAGAATGGGCAATATTTATCTCATTTTTTCAAGTATGAAGGCGGGTGATGAAGAATCATGCATTTACAATATTTACACTATGTAAACTGAGTATGAAATGAATACATGTTTCTGTTTTCTAGAAGCAAGGCATATACTTACGAGAGAAAGATTTGGGAATTAGTGCATGAAAATCCCTAAAGCCATCGGCCCCATATACAACTGCAATAAAGAAGGAGAAGAGAAAGCTGGCTTTTGATAGTGTTCATGAGACATAGTAAACATTTAAAAGAAAGGGTTATTCTTTTTTTTAAAAAAGAAGTATTATTGCTCAAAACCATTAGTTAGCTACTAATCTGTTACACTCAGCCTTCATACAGGCAACTGAAAAGTAATCCAGTGAGGTTCACAAACAGGACTGTGACATCCACAGGTCTGAGCTCCTGGCACGTTATCCACAACCCCTGCTATGCTAACCATCTTGGGGATCATAACCAAGAACACGTTCTAGACCATGAAGAACTTTTCAGCACAATCGGTACACACGGACCCCAGATCTGAGCATCGCGGCATCCCACAACACAACGTCCCGGGAAAGCACGTAGCTTCAGAAAAGCAGTGTGTTTCTTACTGGGCTGAGCATATAGCAAATGTTCTTCGTTCACCTTTACACCATTTCTTAGAAAGTGTTCATAGAAAATTAGAAGTGTTCACACGACACACTGAGTGGGGAAAAATTAGTGTTTTCCCCTACCTCAAAAAGAGTTATCAATTTCTGTGGGTATACCTTATCAGCTGCTTTCATAAATGTTATCAGAGCCTCAAATCTTCAAGTTCTTATTCTGTTTTTATAGGTCAGAGCTTCCCACCATGTGTCTATGTCTGAAGGCTTAGTAGATACCACCCACGTGCACACGTGGAGCATGCATGCAGACGTGTGCACGCACACACACAGTTTTCTCTCCAAGGGTGGCATCCCAACGTCTATCGGAGTTAAGAGCACAGCATAGTTGCTAAATTAAACTTGTTGGATCACCCACTGAATTAGCAGAGGAGAGACCCCATGGTCTCCTGCAGGAAACAGATCTGCTGAACCTTGCTGAAACTGGTTCAAGTTTCCAAACTTGTCTGACCACAGACCCTCCTGGTTTTCCCAGGAAACACTTGTTAAAATATTGGGATAATGGGCAAAGCTGTTCCTTGAGTGGCCACCTTAATTATTTCCCATCAAACCCTCAGTCTCCCTTACTTATACTGTCCCTTGACAGTCCAAATCTGACAGAGACCATCACTATTATGCATCCCATCGAATAGGCAGGTCAGCAGTGGCTTCCCCAGGGTGCACCTGTGCTTGATGTCCACAGCCAGCCAGCTAAATGATGCCGATTTTACAGTGACCTTTGCACTGAGCTCCAACCCCAGTCTCTCTCTGCATGGGGGTTTAACCATCTCAGATGATGGGAGAAAAGGCAAAGTGTTGCCTTTTAAAAATGGGGGCATTACAATATATAATCTGACTCTGATTAAATTTTTAATCGGATGCTGCCACATGCCCTGAGATGCAGCTCAGATGGGATGGGAAAGCCAGTCTCCCCGGGTGTCCCCTCAGCTCCACAGGCCACAGCTTGTATGCATCGTGATGAACACGTGGCAGGAGGTGCTCGTGGTCACCAGTAACTTACAGGTACAGGAACAAAGGGATTTGAAAGGTACACTATCTACAAACTGTCTGAAGGTGGAAAACGTAGACTTGCATAAGCCCTGAAATACAGAACATTATCACAATACTTCATTATACATTAAATGTTCATCATTTTCAAGAGAATCTGTTCCTTGCCTACCATAATTCAAACTTTTTGAGTTTTGTCCTTCATCTTTGATTCCCTAAAATAGACAACAAGCTTAAAAAACAAAACACAGCAATAGCTACCGAGTTGTTCTACTTCCCCCTAAGAAAACTGAGCCGATAGGAATTCGCTCGTGGTCATGCACCGCACACGTTCACGCACAACCACCTTCTCAGTCTGGAAGAAGAGCATGGCATTCCCATGCATGGTAATTATGCACCACAGGAAAATGTGTGAAACTCACCCTATCCTGTCCTGTCTAGGTTTGTCTGCTTCTGTCCTGTCTGGTTCTTTCTGGCCCTGTCCTATCCTGTCAGGTCCTATCCATTTCTGTCCAGTCCTGTCCCATCCTAACCTGTCCGGTCCTATCCTGTCCAGTTCTGTGCACTTCTGTCCTCTCTGCTTCTGTCTGGTCCTGTCCTGACTGGTTCTGTCTGGTCGGGTCCTGTCTAGTCCTTCCTGTCTGGCCCTACTTTACTCTATTTTAGTCTATCATCATGGAAGGCACTCACGGGAGTTTGTAAATGCCAGGTACTTGGGAAGAACTTTCCATAAGCTGCTTTTAATCTTCACCATGGTCCCACAAGGCAGGAACTATCACCAGTTTACCAGGAAGGAGACTGGTGCTCGAAGGAGGCTCTGGAATTTGTCCTCCTGGTGGACATGGAAAGGTGCAAATCTGAGACTATATCTAACACATTACATTCGTATTCCAAACACGCATCCTCCCTGTGCAGGAAGGGCCTTTGAAAAGCTGTGTTTTCTCTTTCATGGTGCTTGAGAGGCATCAGGAGGGATGTTACTGTGGCTGCACACACATGCTCCCCACCCCTGGGGGCCACGGCATTTAGCAACAGTCCCCCATAAGATGAGATGGTTTAGCCACCAGCGATTTGGAAAGGGTGACCCCCTGGCTCTGCCCTCCATGTGGCTATCCCCATCCCAGCTCATCCAGCCCCCGGGACATAGTGTCTCACGAGTTCCTGTCTCTCCCTGAGCCGGCTGGTCACTCACGCAGTCTGACGGTGCTCACATGCTTCTGGTGAGCCCTCAGGTGGGCCACAAAACCCTTCTTCTCACTCATGTGGGGAGAGGTCTTGCAGGTGCAGACCTGTCCTGTCCCTTAGCACAATCCTGCCCGTAAGCCTAAGACTTGAGGCAAAGCAGCCCCTCTCGCTGGGGCTCGATGCCGCCCCGTGGGAGCAGGGAAGTGATGCTTCCATGAGGGGCTTTCAGACTTGTGTTCCATCCTTTAGTAAATCCCACCCCAAATTTTAGCCCATTGTTTTATGAAAGGGTACAGATAGAAAAAGATTCGATGTATCTTAAGTTTTCTAAATGTCATGAAATGTATTCTTCTCAAGAACAAATATAATTCATTCAGTAGGAATTTTTATTTGCCAAATTGTCACGAATATTTTCAAAGAAAATGCTGTCAATGGCTCAGATTCTGAAATCTATTCAGACTGCCACCCTGACGAACATTCTGGAAAAAAGATGAGATGCCCACAAACTGCACTTGTCAGTTCGCATTCGGTCGTGCATGTGAATCTCTCAGGCTGTTGTCACCTTAGGGAGACACGAAAACAGACCTGAGATTTTCAAAACAGGAGGAGGAAGTCTGTTCCACTTTCAAGTCAAAGAAGGACACTGACAACTTTCTGGGGAGAGTCAACATTTTCAGATTTGTACTTAGGAGAAGTTAGTAATATGCTGGGGTCTGACTTTTATACGTATTCCTCAATATTAGCCTATCGGGCACGGTCGGATCATTAGCGTCCTATTGACTTGTGTACGTATGGTCTGCAGTGACCTTTTCAAGGCTTACAGATCTGGCATTTCACGATTGGCAGCCTAACTGCCCCGGCACCAGCAACAGGGTCCCCGACTGAGATGGTAAAGAAAGGCCAAGGACAGGACGGGAGACCCCTGCCACAGCCGAAACACCAAGGCTGTGCTCCTGCTAGGGAATTAGTTAACCTGCATAGTTAACCTGCAAATCCAGATTCTCGTGGAATTCTTCCATACCTACACATTCCTGGGATGGATATTTTTTCTTAACCCATATTCGACGTTGGGGAGCTCTAGGTTCTGCCCGGGAAGAGAGCGCTAGCTAATGTCTCCTGATGGCTCATTCCAGGAAGGCACTGTTGCTCCAGCCTTACCTAAGAGGAGGCTGAACTACAGGCAAGTTTAAAGTCTGACCCACAGACACAGAGCCGGGGAATGCTGGTGTGAGGTCTTGTACCTAAGCTGAGTCAGTCCTAAGCAGCTCCCTCCAGGACACGCTGAGCTTCTCCTCCCGTCTCCTTTCCAGGCTTTGGGGACCCTGGCATGTAGGTTATGGTGTCTCACTCAGCCCTGTACCCTGCATGGCCCCAGCAGAATGCCACACGCTGAGGGGCACACGAAATGTTTGTAAAAGGAGGCATCGGACATATGCCAGGGCCTCCCGGCTGTGGGTACTCACCTGGGCTCTGTTACCACCCGGCTCGCACAAATCTGAACTCAAGATCTTTCTGCAGACCCAGCTATCCTTCCTCCAACTCATCTGCACTAATGGTGCTCGCATCTGCATTCCCAGAGCTGGAACGCACACAGGTCTCCCCTCCACCCTGGACTCCCACAGTCTACTTCTGACACGGCAGACCTTCTCGAGCTTCCTGCTTTCCAGTCACATCACTTCCCAGCACAGCCACCCAGCCGAGGCTGCCATGGCCCTCGCCACATCCTGCCAGTGCTTCCTGGCCCGCCTGGCACGCTGGTGGAGACGCATCCTGCCTTCAGGTTCCCCTTCATCGGTCTGGCCCCTGCCCTAAGATGGTCATGCCAAAGGATGCCTTCCTCAGCCAACATCCACTCCCAAAGTTCCCACTGGCTGGCACTGTTACTGCGAGCCCCAAATCCCAAGACCAGGGTTCAAGGCCCCCCAGGACTGGTCCCCAAGGACAGTGACTCTCTCAACAGGTCATTCCGCTCAGATAATCAAATGGATGAACCTTATGGAAAAATGTAAGAAAAAGCAAACTCACCAACTGCACCTCGTTTGTGGATACCCTGCAGCTTTCATTCAGCTGTGCTGATCATTATTTCCTTTCTTTTTTTTTTAAGATTTTATTTATTTATTTGACAGAGAAAGAGACAGCCAGCGAGAAGGGAACAAACGCAGGGGGAGTGGGAGAGAAAGAAGCAGGCTCCCAGTGGAGCAGGGAGCCCGATGTGGGGCTCGATCCCAGGACCCTGGGATCCCACCCTGAGCCGAAGGCAGACGCTTAACAACAGCCACCCAGGCACCCCATATCATGATTTCCTAAGTAAGCCTTTGCTGCCGTAGGAACGGGGTCCCCTCCTGGAGGCCTGTCCACCTCCAGCCTCTTCAGGACTGGATATCCCCCCTGCACCCTCCCATCCTAGAGATGCCCACCCCAAAGCCGGCTCTCTCTCTCAGAGCATCTCCAGCCCAGAATCCTTGTGGCACCTGCTCATTTCTGGACTTGATGTGGTCTGGACCCCAATTCTGTGCTCAGTTGAAGAGGCTACATGTACTGGCTTCCCTCTTCCCCCCTTCCCCTCCTTCCGCACATGCCTAGAACACACAAGGTGCTCAGGACAGCACTGCTGAAACGACAGACTTTACTATACTTTCTGAAGACAGCTATTGGATCTGAACATTTTCAGTTCATTCACATCCAGTGAGAAGTTGCAAAATATGCAGCAGAAAGCACTTTCATTTTCTATGCTGGCAGCGAGTGGGGCTCCCAAGAAACTGGGTGCATTCAGAGCCAGTTAGGAACAGGGAGCATCATTCTCACTGATTTCTGCTCAGGGCGGACTTGACTGCAGTTTGTGTCCACTGAGCACACGTGCACTGGCTTTCAGGTTGAATGGGTCCCCTGGCCTGGGTCACGTCCCCTTAAGGGAAGACAGGGACAGCTTCTGGATAGTGGGGTGCAGCAGACTTCGGATCAGAGGCGTGTTTGGCATTCGGCTCCACCTCCCATCCGCTGTGTGGACTGAGAGGTCCAGGGCCACCTACTCTGAGCCTCAGTTTCCTGCCCTGCCATGTGAGAATAATCATATCTATCCTCGTCAGGTTTATGTGAAGACTTAGGCCCTCAGTGTGCTGAAGGTTTTGTTTTTTTTTTTTTTTTCTTTGTGGAAAAGCACAGGCAGATAAACACCCATCTTGTCAACAAAGACTTCAGGGCGTATGGGACCAGCTAGAGTCCACTAACATTTTTCTAAATGGGGGAGAAAATCAGGGAGAATGCTTTGTGGGATCCCTGGCTGTGACAAGCGAAGATGCATGTCCTCAGGGGAACTGCTCTTGGCACCGTGACCCCCTGGGTCCATGCAGGCTTCCCTTCGGCCCAGAAGAATACGCCTGCTTGGTGCTCCCCTCCACTTGGGAATTACGCTGATGGTGTTTTAGGTGAACCGCCAAGGTCGTGTGACAATTTCGGTTACTTGAACTGGACCTTGACAAAGATGGTTAAAGTCAACTTTGCTTTACTTCAAACTCCAGCTGTCAGATCTGCCTTCCAGAACAGACAGGGTGCAGAGCTGACTGAGAGGCTGGGAAAGAGATGAAAACCCGGTTCCGACCCTCTCTCTCTCAATGCAGCACAGCTGGGCACCTATCCTACTTTGTCTATGTTTTATAATAACACTTGTCATGTCTCACAGTGAACTGAATCCCAGACCTGTAATTTAGAAAGGGAAGAACACCAAGCGAAGAGTTTCCTTCTGAAGGGTACAAGTAAGAAAACAGCAGGTTCAAAAACCATGATTCTATTTATGGGATTAGCCCTGAAATTCACTGCTTTGGTGCCATTTGTGGCCTCCTGTCACCACCCTCCAAGGCACAGTTCATCACAACTTGGGGGTGAGACATCCCACAGATTAAAGAACAGGGTGAGGCATACTTTCTGTCAGTCATGTCCTTCTTGCTCTTTGATTTTTTTTAATGAAAAACTACTTTTCTTTCAGTAAAAATAATATCTGCCTGTGCTAAAGATCGCAGTGTGCAGAAGCAGCAAGATGAGATTTGGGGAAATTCACCTCCAACCCCTGTAAATATAAGAAATCACGCAAGGGAGAACATGGAGAATAATCTTAAAATAAATAATAAGAACAGAGTGACAGAGCTTAATCCAAGCTTTAAAAAGAGAGAAGGGGCATTTTCAGACCCTGAACTAGGCCAGGAGGAAATGAAGTTGGCTGGAGAAACAGTGACAAGAGAGCGAGGTCCCGTCCTGTGCCAGGGGAGGACGAGCCAGTGAGGCTCCGGGCAGAAGTGACAAGGTGAATGTCCTCCTCTACTCCACTTCTCATCTCAGGGAGGGACGTTCGTGCTGGGACGCACAGGCCCAAACATAAGGGAGGTACATTCTACAAAGCGACTGTGCCAACGCGCAGGCGTGGCCACCCCGGTGTGTCCGTGGCCGATGGCTGTGGATGCAGGGCCACCTTGCCAGCAGGCCCTGCAAGGACAGGGACAGCGCTGTGCTCCCCCTGTTCACAGGGCAGGGCTCACTCCCAGCACCGAGGGTAAGGGACACAGGACCCACAGCTCGCCAGCGGCCGGGGCGCCTGCAGCGTGGGCCGCGAAGCTAGGCGCCTGTCAGCTGTTTGCTCATGCGCTCAGGCTGAGGTCCCTGCACGCGTGCTTCAAATGTGGTTTTCCCGCGGGCACATTCGTACTGAAACAACAGGCGGAATTCTTGCTGCCAGGGGGAAGGGAGTGTGGCAAAATGTGGCACGGAAGAGGAAAGGAAATATTGCAACCGGATGTTACACCTGCCGGCTTCTCGAGTGTGGGGGCCGTGTGGGCCTGGAACGCATCGGGGAGGCGCAGGAGACGCTGTGCCTCATGGAAAGTGGGGAAGGGCTGAGGATGACAAAACCAAGTCCAGGCTCAGGGGCGGAGCGGACACAGCTTCCGTCCAGGCTGGGCGAACACTCTGGGCCATTCCCTCCCTTCCCCACAGTTGGCACCTTGTCAAGCCCCAAAGATTCCAGGAGCCCAGGCCCTGCTTCGGGGAGGCCGCAGATAAAGTAATCTCCCTCAGGACACACGGAGGGTGGCTCCCCTGCTGTCCCTCCCTTCCAGAAGCTCTGAGGGGTCCCTGCCAGAATTCCAAGCAAAAGGTGACTCAGCAGAGGCCGAGCAGGGTCCGGGACAACAGCTCGGGCACTGGTCCTGGGGGTCCCTGAGCCCAGAGGTGCAGGAGCGGGCTCTCTGGCTTCACATGGGGCTATTCCTTGAGGGAAGTGTTGACCGAGTTCATCCTCTGAGGCCACTGGGGTGCTCAGCAGGCCTCCGGCTGCTTTCCCAAGCCACAGGGGCCACGAGGCCCTCATTCCTGCCTTTCCCGTTTCTTCCTCTCCTCTGCTCCAAAAGCATAGTTCACAGGCACCAGCTCAAACAGTGAGGGGGGTTTGGGGGTGTGGGCAGGAAAGAGCAGGAAGTGCAAGACACCTGTGTCATATGCGGAGGAAGACAGGGCCAAGGGTGGGAGCGGTGGCCGGGACTGAAGCCTGCGGGCAGGGTGGGTGCATCTGGCCTGTGTGCTAGGGTGCACATGCATGTGTGTGCACGTGTAAATGGCACAGAGGTCACTCTTCCTGCACAAGTACTTCACAAAGGCAGCTCAGGAAAAGAGGCTCAAAGCTAGAGAGCCTGCCGCTCTTGGTGGCTTTTACATTCAAAGATAGCGTGCGGGGCAGAGAGACAGGAGTCCCCTCCCTTTGAGCAGCTGATGAGCCCTGCATTCCTGGGGGCACCTTCAGCCCCTCAGCCCAGTGATCAGGCAGCAGACAGGAGCCCAGGTGTCAGACCCGGGCCCCCAGTGTGCTGGGAAGTCACAAAACCCCTGCTTCCTCCCTTCCTTAACTGGAAAGCAAAGCAAAGCAAAGCTGTAGGTATTTCTAGGGAAAGCACTGTGGCCAATGGCAGGACTCCACTGTTCCGAGCTGACACCGAGGCTGTGGGGAGACATGGCTCCTTTAAGGTCTTTAGTAACTTGTGTTAATAAACTGCTCACCTCAAAATGCTCCTAAGGGATTCCTTAACCCCCACCCCCTTCCCCATCTTGATCTTTCTCATGATTTCCAAACTTAGCTCTAGGCTTCGTAACTGCTAAGCATATGGTGTTTTGTCAACACTCACGAGGAAGCTCTGGGATGGGGCTCAGACCACCGAATGGGATAATGGAAGGGAGGTTTAGGGAAGGATCTGCCCACACTCTCCTTCCCCCTCTGAGAGGCTCTGGGGCTTGAGAGCCCCTCACGGCCTCCCCAGACTCAGTCCCCTCCCATGTGACACTGGAATGCAATGCTTGTTCTGTCCCCACACATCTGGAGGGTGGAAGAGCAGGGCAGCCCCAAGCAGAGGTGCCCGTCCGCTGTGCCGGCACTTCTGCTGACGTCCCCACAGCCTCCGACTGGGACTCACTCATTACTCAGTGGCCTCCCGCTTCCCAGCACCTCAGTCAAAACTGCACATCCTTGGGAAGAACCTTCAAATATCACGCTTTTTTTCCTGGTAGATGTCAGCTGCTTCTCAGGATTCGAGAAGCTCAAAAAGTCCTGTCCTTCACTGCAGCACCATTTCTTTGAAATGAGGGAGATTCTTCTCTTCCTTTTCCCCCCTCTCTCTGTCGCTTTATGATTCAACACTGTTTACTGGGAAGCACGGGAGAAGGACCAGGGCAGGCCGAGCCTCCTTCCATCTAGAATCCAGGCGATGCCAAACAAGCGAGGTCAACATCAAGGCTGCCTGCCCCAGCAGCTGGCCACACATTGTCCGTGAGCGGCTACTGGGCCCCGGCCACCACGGGAAACGCTTTCCATACACCAGAGTTCCCGTTCTCGAAGCAGCCCCGTGAAGCGACAAAGGAGGCGAAGAAGGCTTGAGAGGTCACCTGGCTGCCCCAGGTCACCTGCTGGGATGGGGTGAAACAGGGACTTTAACTCATGCTCTTCACCCCATAGCGCATCTTTCTCCAGGGCTGCCCTATATGCCCACCTGATCGGAAAGCCGAATAAAACATAGGGACCGGAATGAGAATTTTGTTGCCGGCGGGAGACGCACCGCCTTCCTCTGGCTGCCTCAGTTGGGCAGAGCTGACCTTTGCTAACCTCCGCATTCTAGCCATTTGTGAGTTTATGAAATGAGGCCTCTTGACCGAGTCACACCGCACAGCCTTCGAGGAGTGGTTTATACTTCAGGCACCGCACACGAAACCCCAGCCCTGTCCCCGGAGAGCACGGGGTGAGAGGAAGTCCTCGTTCTCATTCTCGGGGAGAGTGTGGCGGGACGGGTGCCACAGGGCCTGGCTTCCCCGAAGGGCAGCATTCACAATGAGCAGTGGGGAAGAGGGAGATCTCCGGGGCGATCAAGGCAGAGGAGGCAGAGTGTGTAGGGGGTGGTCCTCCCTGCTGCTCGGACACTGGGCTGCAGGGGGGGACGAGGGGCAGGACTCAGAGGAAGCTGGGATGAGGTCCGAGGCCTCTGCCCAGAGGGTCCCATGGTAGGAACGGGGTGTCAGGTGTCAGGAGGGGGATAGCCAGGGTCGGGGGGTCTGGCTGAGGAGACACAGAGGACACTATCCCCACACCCCATACCCCACACCCCACAGACAGAAACAGGGACTCTGGGGGCCAGCAGAGTGGTCTGGGGCAGAGGAGGCTCACAGGCCTGGATTCAGGCCTGAAGCAGACAGCCATCCCCTGCGGCCCCCCGCAGCCCTGTGGGTCTCGGGCCCATCTGGAATCGGGCTGCGGATGGGAAACTCCAGGCTTCTGAGGAAAACTGTCCCAGCTATCGCCAGCCCTTGGGTTTCCAGAGGCCCCAACTTCTGCATTCTGTCCCCGCTCCACACCACCTACCCTCCTCCTCCTGCTGCCCCATCCAGATGCCGCCAGGAGGCAGGGCCCGGAGCGCGATTGTGACACGGCAGCATGTGTCATATTGTAACTGGGTGTCCACATCCTCCTGCCCAAATTGTAACAGCCTAGAAGAGGAACCAGGGCGAGGAGTGAAATATAGGAATGCAGGGAAAGAGGAAGCCATCGCCAGACACCAGCCCAACCGAAATGCGGAGAATTATGGAGAAGTGACAGAAAGGGAAGCAAGAGTAGGGAATTGCATTTGGTGGCTTGACCAAGTGCACACGCATGCACAGATACACACTCACAGACACAGACTCCCACACTCACACACACTTCCACACGCACTGATACATGCTTACACACATAAACAGACACACATACATACACATACAGACACCTTCCCCACTACACACAGATATATGCTCACACACAGACTCTCACGCACAGACACACACTCACACTCACATGTACTTAGACACCCACACAGACACACACATACCCTCCCATATGCACAGATACATGCTCACACATGGACACACATACTTATACACATAGACTCACATACACACTCATATACACACTCCCACTCCCATACATACTGACACATGCTCTCACACACATACTCTACACACTCACACAGATTCACACGCATACATACACATACCTTTACAAAGGGACAGACTCTCACACACAGTCCCATGCTCACACTCACATGTGCATATACACACTCACACACTTATACACAGGTACCCCCCCCCACACACAGACTCTCATACACACACTCACACGTACGTACTCACACTCACACAGAGACAGATACTCCTACATACACAAACGTACACACTTGCATACACAGAGACACACATACTCTCACAGACAGACATACACACATACGCACAGATAAAGCTCTCGCTCACACATACAGCTACTCACTACACAGACACACATCACCCATACATATACGTATACACAGATACCCACACACAGTCTCACACACACACACACACACACACTTATACACACATGCAGATACACACACTCACATACTCTCAGAGACATACACACACGTATATATATACACTCACGCACAGACACACACGTACTTGCACACACACTCACACACACCACCTCCTATATACAGACACACGGTCACACTCTCACACTCTCATACACACTCACACACACTCATAAGCCTTTCCTGCATTTAAACCAGACTTCTAAAAGACAAAGCTCCCCTCGTTCTTAGCCCCAGAGAAGAGGGACAAGTCAGGTCTGCAGTCTGAGGACACCTAGTCCAAGCTTCCTCTGTGTGTCTGTCCTAAATGGTACAAGATGCAGAAATTCCTAATAATTCTAGGAGGCCATTCTGTCATTTTCCTCTTACATTTAAAAAGTCAGAGTAAAACAGGGTAAAATTTCCTTACATCATAATCAAAAATTTAATTTTGGAGCTGAGACAAAAAAAAAAAAAGGAATAATGAACAGAAAGCATAAGTACATTCAGGCAGATCCCCTTTGGGATAAAAAATACCATTTTAAGAAATGAGAACAGGCCAAGAGGAAAAGCCTGAAATCTAGGGAAAATTGAGAAAGAAGTTGTGAATTAACCCGTTTGTGGCATTTTCTGTGTGTGGAGATAACCAGCAGCAGAGCTCTGAGTCAAAGGCATTCCCGCTGGAGGGGTGAGGAGACTGCCTACAAAAATCCTTATCTACCGTTTTCACAGGCGTGTGGCAGAGGGCGGAGGGCCCAGCCAAGGGGGCCTTGCTGCCTGTCCTGCCTCCCGAGGCCTCTGAATTCACATGGGAAGCTCCCTAACAGTACAGTCTTTAAAAAGAATGGGTCCCTTCCCTCCTCCTAGTTTCCAAGAGAAACACTGGCTACCCTAGGTGCTATTACTGTTCCTGTAGAAAACTACTGATTATCTCTTGAAACTTTGCATTTGTGTGGGACCTTCCCAGGAGTGATCCTTCCGATTTATGCTCTGCAAGCTAGCGTGTGAAAGTTGCCATGAACTTAAGACAAGAGAGCCTGCATCCTGAGAAGACTAGAGGCAAACCTTCAGCCTGTGGGCAGAGCTCAGACGTGCGGGCAGCTCAGGACTGCTCTGTGCACCTACCCCCCAGGCTTCCTGGGTGAATGTTCTAGAGGACCTTCCTACCCCAACATGACGTTCTGGACCCTGCAGTGTGACACCCATGACACATGCACAAACCAACACACCTGATGTCTTCCTTCACAGGTAAACCTGGGTCTACTCGACAAGCTCTCACCGACCCCTGGTGCCACGGAGGCTGTGACATCCACCCTGTGGCCACAGGCCTGCAACCAAGGGTACTGACCGCTGACCTGTGAGACCCTTCCCGATATTACAGAAATGAAGACCACCAAGGTTCGCAGGGGACCCACAGCCTGTGATCCCAAAATGCCTGAATTCTTTTTTTCCCTTCCAATTTGGCAACTTGGTTTCTCATCTCTGATCCTTCTTTTCTTTTCTTTTCTTTTCTTTTCTTTTCTTTTCTTTTCTTTTCTTTTCTTTTCTTTTCTTTTTTCTTTTCTTTCCTTCCCTTTCCCTTTCCCTTTCCCTTTCCCTTTCCCTTTCCCTTTCCCTCCTTCCTTCCTTCCTTCCTTCCTTCCTTCCTTCCTTCCTTCCTTCCTTCCTTTCTTTTCTATCTAAAACAAAAATTGACGGTAGCAGAGACCTCATCTAGGCACCATACTGCCTCACCACCCTACCTGCAGCCTGTTAGCCTCCCTTTCAGCCCACCATGGGCAGGTACAGCCCCACACACCTCGTGTCAGCTGCTCAGCTCTTCTGTCTTTCTGCCCAGGGCATCTAAGGCTTCGGGGAAATCTGTGTTGCTCAGGAGCAACCCAAAATCAGGACCCTCACTCTCCATGGGGCAGCCATTGCCTGTGGGGGGGCGTCATGACTGCCTCCTCTTGCATTCTGTGTGGTGGCTTGGGTGGAATGGAAGCCTGGTCCCCACAGCGTTGGGGGGGCACATCTGCATTGATTTTCCCCTTTTTTCTCTCCTCTGTGCCTCAGTCCAGCCTCCCATCAGGCTGGGAGAAAGACCCAGCCCTTCCAAGTGACGGAGAATTGATACAGAAGCATCTTGCATTCACAGAAGGCAAACCTGGGGTTTCTAAGTCCCGAGTTATGGATAAAGACGGGCAGCACCATTAAGCCAGTGCCACCCAAAGCAGATGCTCAGGCGGATGCTGCCTCCTCTGGACCCTGTCATTGAGTTTTAATGTGATTCCCCCATCCTGGCTCTGGGACAGTCTGGGTCCCCATGCAAATGGATCTCCTACCTTGTAACAGGACATAAAGAGTTGAAGCACATAAAGGGTTGCTGACACTATTTAATAGAGGAAAGTTGCAGTCACTTGCTGGTAGACTTCGAGATTCACTAACAATAGATGCCCTTTAATTAAAACGACACAGTTGAAGACCGACCATAGAGCCAAAGCTGCATCTACTGGGCCCTTGGCATTCGCAGCTCTCCCAGCCCCAGCCTCAGCCTCCCCACCTGAGGACTGGCTCTCAAGGCCAGACACTCCCTTTGGTGACTTTGGAGAGACCCTAATGCCATGGGTGGGCTGACACGTGTTGGAATGGGGCAAACTTCTTTCCCTCTTGTCCCTTACAAGCCTTAGCACAAACATTGAAGAAATGAAACTTCGAGTTCAACACCAAGAACAGGGGAAGAGCAGGAGATATGTGCCTGGCAAGAAGCAGACATCAAGCCCAATCTGGGGAGGCATGGTGACACACCAGGGCTCGGGATCTAAGCAAGGAAGAGAGATTTGGGAAACCGTAACCTTGCTTATTTAAGAGCAATGTTTATTTTCAGAACACCGAGTATTGCAAAAATTCTAAAACTATACGAGGGGAAAATATACAGCATGTGGAACTCAGAGAATTTTTACCCTCTGCAGTGACAAAATATTCCTATTTAGGTTACCAATTATTCCAAAGTCTGTCATGGTTGAGGGTCAAATGAAATAAAATGTCTAATAGGGGTGCCTGGGTGGCTCAGTGGGTTGAGCGTCCGACTCTTGGTTTTGGCTCAGGTCATGATCTCAGGGTCCTGGGATCGAGCCCTGTGTCTGGCTCCATGCTCAGCAGGGTGTCTGCTGGAGTGGAGATTCCCTCTCTCCCTCTTCCTCTGCCCCTCCCCTATTCATGCCCTATCAATCAATCAATCAATCAATCAATAAAATCTTTTAAAAACACCTAATAAAGTGACAAGAAGACAAATTTGCACAGTAGATCAAGAACTGTCATCAGACTTTCCCATCTCAACTTGAGGCTTCGGGCTTAAGGGACAGAAGGAAGTACCACAAAAACTTGAATTGGAAGGATCTGAATAAAGATCAAAGAAATTGAAAATGCAATGCCTTTGCCTCATTCTGAGCTGCTAAACTGAAAAAACATAGACTGGGGGAAATTAAAAGCATCACTAGCTGACCTCATCCCGTTGACATTACACTTACTCAGAAGCTGGACATCTATCTGCACCAACTGGTGACAAGAGGTCAATAATGAGAAAGTAAAACTAGATTCTGAGCTGACCAACAAAAAGAGAAGTAAGAAGCCTCTGAATCAAATTCAGGCGTTTACTCTTGGGTGAGTCCCTCTGACACTCACTGGGGTATCTGCACCCTCACCTTATGCACAGTGTTGAAGATAATTAAATAGTTCTTTCTTATCTTAACACGGAACATATTAGAAGTTGCAATTTAGAAAGTCAAGGAAGACACTCAAAACATCCAAACAGATAAGAGCATTCAAAGCCAGGGTCATTTAGGGAACAGAGATAAGCTCTACACACACGTGACTTTTTGTGAAGTGAAGTTCAGGACCTCTACCGAGATACAAATGCTGCTGTTCTTTCTGGCCGCAAGAGGACTACCTCTTTGCCAGCTGGGCCGCTTTGGAAAATCTGGAAGTCAGGACCCCACAACACTGGAGGCATGAGACATGTCTGCTGAAGAAATGAATGGATGCATGAGCAAGTGAATGAATGGATAGCACCATCCTGCCTGCTCACGGGGTTTACAACTGGCCAAATGTATGCACACAAATGACCTCTCCATAATGCTAGAATTCGCATTTACAATAGTAAACCCAAGTTCAGAAGAAGAGGTTCAAGTAATTTCAAGATATTCCTCAAAGAATCACAGGGGGTCAAGGGTTCTAGAAAGATCCCTCATCCAAAAGGGTTAAAATATACCGAAAAAAAAAAAAAAACGGGGTAGGTTTAAGTTGTTTGGAAATTTTTGTCGTGAAGGAATGCTCTCTCCCTGCAAATGCGAGATGAATGAGAAGCTGGTGGAGGTGCCTCTGAAAATGAATAGAAAGCACTCGTGGCAGACCCAGTATCGGGCCCAGATCCGCGGAGATGAGGGGCTCACTCACCAGCCCGCTGAACAATTTCCCACAGTACTAGGACAGTGAACTCTGCCTCCCGTATGCATTTCTGAGCTGAGAAACTGCAGATTTTGATTGCAACCATGTGCCAGGTGCGTAAATCTTAGGTAGGGGTAAAAGAGTTTGGTGTCAATCATTTCCAGGGTTTTGCTGCCGGGAAAGTAGATATGGAGGAAATACAGAACACTCTGAAATTAAAAACAGGAAATGGGTGAATTCATTGCCCCTTCTGGGAAATGATGAAATGAAATGTGTTTCAACCTTAAGGTGTAATCATGCAAAACTTAGTTTATCAAGGTTATTAAGACATATGATTTCTCATCAAGATAAATGACTTTTTAAGATTTAAAAACCCAGTGAATGTAAGGGTTAAATCCACCCCCCTTCCCATATCATAAAACTACAAAGAGCTAGGTGCTTGAATATTTTCTATCAATAGACAATAAAGACAGAGAGAGAGAGAAAGTATCTAATGAACAATTATGATGTGAATATTTTCATGATCTTAAATCAGAACTTATAATAAAGTTGGTAACTGGTTGTTTCTGTTCAGAAGTGTGCTACATGGCCTGAATTAAACAACAAGAGTCCTTGTATTAAAACACTAACCCCCTGTGCTAGAAAGCACAACTAGCACTTTTAAAAGTGCTTCAAGCAGAAGTCCAGTCTATTGTCCGTTCGCTGATCCCTGGTGGCACAGGCAGGACCCACTGTGACACCACCTTGGAGCTAATCATCGCAACCCAGCATGCAGGGATAAAGTGGCACCACCCAGCTCAGCATGCCCACAGATTTCTTTTCACAGACCAACACACAGAGCAGTTGTACGCATCACACCGAAGATCTACATGTATGAGTAACCCATGCAAATGAGAGGGAATGAAAGACCAGAAAATGATGGGAAATCTAACAGCACAAATATTTTCACACTTCAATGACACATTTCTAACGGTTAGGAGCGAGGCAGTTATATGCGCGTGATGTAAGGCCCTCGTCAGAGTCTGTTAGTGTAACTTGCTAGCACAGCCCAATGTATCCTCCCATCTGCCTGCCTCCAAGTCCTGTTGGAGGGTTCTCTATCCAGCTGCCAAATCTGCTGCGGGCAAACTCTGTCTCAAGATTGGGGAGAAGGTCCATGGAATGGGTTGCTGGCGGAGCCACTCATTCCCAAACATGGCACCCGTGCCGTGCAAACCAACAGGGATGAGGAGGGATGGGTTTTGCTGCCTTCTTGAGACACACGGACCGGCCTTCATGATTGCACCCCACATCAAGAAGGCCTGATGCCCATGCACCCCAGGATTTTCTTCCATGCTCCTCTGAGTAGACAGCATCAGTACATGGCCACATGGTCACTGATGGTGATTCAAACCCAGGCCTGCTGGTCTCCCCAGGGGCACCCCCACACACTCCCACTGCTTTGCATACCTCTGCTCAGATACCTCAACTGACCCGGGGGTCACTTCAATTGTTTCTCACATGGCTTCTTGTACCTAACTTTGGTAGTTTCAAGTCTGCAGCTTTCTGAATGAATGTGTAAAATAAAATAGATACACTGCCTTGGTTCCAAAGCCTTGACTCAACCTTTGCATGGAGGGTCCCTATCTGCCCCCAACTTATCTCTTACTGATCCTATAACATGACTTAAAATAGAAGCATGAATGCCCTAAATGTGACAGGATTTCAGTTAGGGTGATATGGGTTGTAAGACTTCTTGATGAAAGGCAAGTGATGGTCCAAGATGGCATTCGTTTTGGGGGTAAAGCTATGCCAATGACTCCCCCTACTCCCCATCTACCCCCATAACCATGACTGCCTAGGGAATACATCTACTGAAGGTCTTCTCTGAGGTCAGCCCTCCTCCCAGAATCCCCTGATGCCCACGTAGAAACCAAAGATTCCACTGTGTTTCCTCGGCCTTCGCTTGTTTCCCTCCCCCCCACCCCTCAACCTGCTCCTTTTTCCTATTTCTAAAAATTCTACCTATTCTTGAAGTGACAGAATATATGTTATGTCTTCTGAAATCTTACACACATTGCATCAAAACTGATTTTGCTCTTTGCCTGTTTGTGGGTTTTGCAGCATTTCATGTATCCTGCTCCCTAAGGGAGGCCCTGGGTGTGTGTCACGCATCCTCTGTGTTCCTCATTACTTGCCCAACAAGTGCTGCATGAATGAAGCTAGACTGGCCTGTGGATATCACAACCAAATTTTCCTACCAGTTTCCCAACACCATTTAGAATACCAGTATTTTTCAATATGTCATTCGCCAATACTTACTCTTAGGGTGGTAACAAAGATCATAAACACACAGGCTTAATATAAAAAAAATGGTAGCAAGAGAAAGTTGAAAGAACACAAGATTTGGAATCAGAAAACTTGGGTTCATATGGGTTGTGCGATTCGAAGATCGGTTAATCGACCTCATTAAGTTTATAACCAACAAGGAACCCAAGATGGAGGTCCAATGACTCCCAGTGCCGACTGCCATTCCAGGCTGTCTGGGCATGGGACCCTTCTCATCTGTAAAGCAGAGAGAGGGAACAAGGTGAGGACTAAGTTAAACCACGTCACCAAAACCACTGTACTCTATCTCCCCCGATTAGGTATGAGAGCAGAGGCTGTTAGCACTAGAGCGCATGTGTCTGGTGCATTTTGTTCAACGGGTGGGTACCATCACTGCATAAAGAGCCATTGCCTTGTTGGAGTTGTTTTGTACTGACTGCCTCAGGTTCTCTTTTGTTTGCTTTTGTGTAATTCTTTTCGTGTCTGTGTTCGGAAGAGCTGCCAGCTTTACACCACATCTGGCACAGTGGTTCATTCGATTTGCTCATTACTGAAACAAAATGGTGCCCAGGCTCAGTTTTCAAGTGGGCTGAGCCTCTGTAGTTGGTATGAGTGACGTGCATGGTTTCAAACCCACCACATTCTTGTTCTGATCTCGGTGCCACAGCCATGAGGAAACAGCACCTTACAGAGGTGTTTTACCTCAAAGAATGTGCCAAAAATAACTGTTTCTCAATGTACGTATCCCACTCTCATTTTTTTTTTTTGAGGTGAGAAATTTCCTAATAGCCAATTTGTAGAGCATCTCATGAAATCCCTTTTCAGCAATTCTTTTTCTTTTGTGTCTGGGACTCACATGCTCTTTCTCATGGATTCCGAAACATCAGCTGCGTCGTTTCCAGTAACAGTCATTGAAAACTTCAGGGAATTCATTTTCCTGACAAACTAAAATAATGAATTTCTTTTCCTATTTACTAATTTGAAAGCTGTGGCCCACCGATGGGAAATCAGTAGGTAATGTCTTTCTGAAATGGGAATTCTCTTGAAAATGCCCCTAGCATATCATAGGAAAATCTTGGGATTTTCTCTGTTCTTCTTAAATAAAGAACATACTCCATACTTTGATCACAGTAAAATGTCCCTCCCTTCATTCTTGGATCTCCTGTCTCTCTGTGGATCTTGGAATGTGAGCCTTCCTGACCCCAAGAGTTGGCAAAGTGGGAGGGAAAATGAATTCACAACAGCACGATAATGTTGTCAGACACAATATTGGAGAACTATCCACATTGCTGTCATTGTAAAACACACTTTTACCAATTTCCCTTTCACTTAAACTTTCGAAGAAATCTTTCTGTGTCTGTAACAGGCCACCTGCAACCTGAAAGATTCATGAAACTGTGACACAGCACCGGACATTTATACTGAGTTACGGAAACTCTGGATTAAAGATTTGTTTTGTTTAAAGACTGATTTGTTTAGGGACATCTGGGTGGCTCAGTCAGTTAAGCATCTCCCTTTGGCTCAGGTAATGATCCCAGGGTCCTGGGATCAAGTCCCGCACAGGGCTCCTTGCTCAGTGGGGAGACTCCTCCCTCTGCCTGTCGCTCCCCCTGCCTGTGCGCGTGCGCGAGAATGCACGCATGCTCTCTCTCTCTCTCTCTCTCTCGGACAAATAAACAAAATTTCTAAAGACTGATTTGTTTAAAGATAACATTTCCATTTCCAGGAGTAAAAATTAAACTCAATTAACAATCTGATGGACACAGCCACGTGCAAGGCTGGCTTCACCTGGAACAAAAGATTAAAGGAGCGTCCCATTGGGAACGGTGGCATATCTTTCTGCTTTGTTGCCTGGTGTGAGTTTTGCTCCTTTTAAGAAACTTGCAAAAACTTAGTTGTCACTGGCTTAAAAAGCTTTGACCTTTGACCTGGGTCACTGATACTGTATCACAAATTTCTTCCTTTTACGTGTGTTTCATGGACTGTGAGGCCAGGGGTCCCAGACGAGTCAGAGATCAGCAGCCTACCTGTGCCAATTTCATCTTTTTAAAAAATAGATTATCTAAACGTCAAAAAGAAAAGAAAAAAGGTGATGTTGTCCACCGGGCTTCTCACAGAGTTGCTGTGGAAATGAGCATCGTAAAGGGAAGGAGTTCTCTTATTCACCCCGTCCCTATGTCTGAGACACACAGTCGTTCCAAAAAGGGCTCACCAGGCTGACGTGAACCACACACCACCAAACAGGACAGTGACGCACGCCAGATCCTCGCCTGAGGTCCAAGTATCAGACGCACCGGGACAAGGTGAGGGAGAGATGTGTGTTTCTGGGAAACTGACGCACATGTTCTGAGCGGACACTTCATGTGGGTTGAGGGTGCACGAACCGACCACAACCACCTGTGTGTGCCTGAGCTGCACTGGGGGAGCTGGCGCCCCGGGCAAGGTTCTGCCCTCCAGAACCAGAATATCAGAGCTCACAAACACGGAAAATGGGTTTAATACCCATGTTTCTACAGACGAACAGCAGTGAGTCCCCCAGTACTACAAAATCAGCCTTGGCTCGCTGTCTTCCATCACATCCTGAGGGTGGAGGTGGATCTGGACAAAGGGGAGCTTGCCAGGGGCACTGACTGGTTTTTCTCTTTTATTTGCACTGCCTGCCAGGGCCGGCAGGGTCCTCTGGACGCCGTGTCTGGGGAGGGACTTGGGCACACTGCCAATGGCGGGGGGAGGGGGGGACAGTGAGGGGAAGCAAAGCAAATGGAGACTCGTGTTTGATTTCATCACCCTCGGAGCAACTCAGGAAACATCAACCAGGGGAAGGGGATGTTCAGAGGGCTTAGCATGGCTGTCTTCAGGGACTGGAAGGGTTCTTGCAGTTTAGGGAAAGTATTGACAGTGCAGCTGGCTGTGTGCATGGCTCTCAATACAAGCAGATTTGATTCAAGACTGCTAATAATCAGTGTCTCCCAAAGCCTAGACCCGGCTGTCCTAGGAGGTGTCCGGATATGTGGGCCCTTATCCATCAGCCGATGCTGAAGGACGTATGGACAGGGCTCATGTTAGCTCAGTGGTCTCCCAACTGCAGTGCTTTATGGGAGGGAGACTCACTGCCCAGCAGCAGGACGGTGGTGATCAAACGCACTCTGTGCGGCTGACTCAGTGGGTGTTGTGGGCAGAGGGAGGCTTAGCATCAGAAGCTTTCCTACATTTTCCTTGTTTTTAAGAGGCCTCCTCACTATGTGGGGTTTGAACTCACAACCCTGAGATCAAGAGCTGAGTGGACAGCAAGACCTAAGCTGAGATGAAGAGTTGGATGCTTAACCAACTGAGCCAGCCAGGCACCCCTACATTTTCCTTGTTTCATTCCCGTGCAGACAGAAGCTCTAAACCACCTTTCCACCAGGGGAATGCTGACACAGCAGTGAGTGCACTCGCTAAGCGCAGCCAGGGCTTCAGTGCACCAGCCTGAATATTTTCATTTAAACCAGCCGATGTTCAAAACCAGGCAGAACTGTCTGTGAGACAAGAAGACATTGTATATATATATATATATACACACACACACACACACACACATATATATATATACATATATATACTTTTTTTTTTTACTACTTTTTCTCTCTTTCTGCTCAACTATGTCCTTTCTGGAATAGAAGGTAAGCTCCTTGAGCCCCTGAGTCTTCTCTGTCTTGGTCGCCCCTGTGCCTGGCAGGGTGCCTGGGACAAAGTGAGTACTTAGGAAGCATTTGTCTCATGAAATGATGCTTGAAGCCACTCAACCCCACCTCCAGCTTGCTCCCCGGCATTCTGGGATGCTGATGCCCCTCGACACCTGTGCTCGTCCTCGCCTGGAGCTCCCTGCGGGTATAGACGGTGTATTTAACTGCTTGAGGGAGCCGGTGCTCCTACGGCCTGATGCCCCACGACATCTAGCCTAGCAGCTCGGAATGAGTTCAGCGATCGCACTTGGACAACACTATGGGGCTGACGAACATGTCAATAAGCTTTCAGATTTCTTTTCAATTGTCAAGACTGCGTAGGATGAATTAAATTTGTAGGACATACCTACGAACATCATGATAAGATGATAACTTGATATAGGACACAGTAATAACTTCTAATATCCTGGGATGCTGCTAATTGGGATTATGTGTCTCCTGAAGGGTCAGGAGAAGGCCAGAGGGGGTGACCTTCACAGGCTCTAGACTGCAAAGTAAATTCTAATTACACAACAAAACTGAAAATACTCATTTCCCTTATCTTTTCCCATCTCTATGTGACTTAAATGTTTAGATGACACATCTTGTTTTTTCTCTGTGCTGTGAAGCCCTGCTCCTTTCCCTGCTGCATTAACTGTGTTCACCTGATGGGCTCAAACGCCAGTTCTGACTTCAACTCCCTCCTGAGATGATTCTTGATTTCTACAGCCGGTCACATGAAAAGACACTGTAAAGAGCCTTTTCACCATGCAGTGAATTGACTTGTGTCTGTAGGTGGGATGTTCACTCTGTTTCTGCTTTCCCCCACGGTGTGTTCTGTGGTGGAGAAGCGACAGAAGGAGAAATGGGACTGGCGTGTGAGGACCATGCAGTCTAGCTGAGCACAGGGCGCAGGTGTGAAATAACTGGGGGCACCCCCCCCTCCCTCCCCGGGGCAGCTTACACCCCAATGCTGGGCGTGGCACCATGGGCTTCTCTATGCTTTTTGCTCTTCCTTCGCCAGAACAGTGCAAGAATTCTAGGTGTGCTCATAGAAACTTAGGTAAATAGTTGGGAAGTTAATAAAGTACGTTTCCTAGAGGGCAAACAATGTAAAGGGAAGGGGGACGACGGGCCCTTCTGGGTTGGCTGTGGGCAAAGAGAGGGAGCTTCTCAATGTGGCCCCATGACTTCATCAGGAAGGGACAGAGATGGGAACACAGAGGTTCGCAAAGGGCGTGGCCTGTCCGTCCATCCATCCCTGACAGACGCATACAGTAAACACAGGGCAAATGTTCATCCTTTCTAACCCAGTCAGGCAGGTTGACAGACTTTTAAAGTACTACTTCATACCCTCTGAATTTGGGAGAAGTGTGGGATTCATCCAGTGTATTCTGCCCCACATCACGCTTGTAGTGAGGCTGAGAGCCGAGACTTAACCCAGACCTTCTGCTTCAAAACCTTCTACAACCAGCGCAATTCATCCTCCAGAGGAATTCTTGTAGGGCAAACATTTATGGCAGCCCCAAAAAATAATTTTCACGACTTTTTAGTTAAACCTTGTGTTGAACACAACCATAAGCTTGCCGTTAATTCAACAATATTCAAAATTCTAGATTCCAAACAGACTTTTGATGATTTCTGAAAGAAAAAGGAAATCCAGCCTCAAATATCCAACAGTGTGGGCTTGGGGCTCTGTCTGCAGGAGCTGTCGGAGGGCCTGGGTGTCAAAGCAGTGTGGATGCTGGGGGACAAGTTCCCATATCCCAGCCTGAAGCCCAGTGTCACAGTGCACGTCCCCTCAGCTAAGCGAGGTGTGCCCTTCACGCCTACAGACTGCAACCCGCCAAGCACGTGGTCTTTTTCTGGTTCAGTCCTTTTGGACGAAGCAGCAGGTCTCGTTGTCAGTAACTGATGCCAGGTAGTCTCTATCTAATTCATGTAATGAGCAGTGGAAAGCAAAAGCCAGTGACCTTGAGCCTCGTGGGGCTAGGACTCTAGGTGACCTACGGCACAGGTGCGCGGGACCCGAGGATAAGGGGCAGCCTTGCCTCTAGTCTCTTGCAATGGTTTATTCCTGGACAAAAGGGTTCCGTCACTGGTCCCTGGACCCAAGTACTAGAATTCTGATGAAACTGTATCAAGATCAGGGTTCAAGGAAAGGACAGGAAGGCAGAAGAGAAAGAAAAAGGCTCAAAAGACAGGAATAGCGCAATCAGAGCCACAGGGCTGACTCTGTGGGTGTGTGGATCAGGGTGTGCTCAGGAAACACAGAAGCCACACGAGCACACGCCGTCTCCTGAAATGCAGGAAGGGCAGCAGTTAGCACAGGGCACTCTCGCACAGGAAGGCTGGGGTCTGTGCTGCACGTGGCTGGGTGGGGTTGAGCACCAGAGCTCCCTGTGCCTGGGCTCCCAGGACATGGGTGCCAAGGTGGGACACCGGGCTCGTCTTCTCTGGCTGCCCTAGGCAGGCAGGCTGCTGCTTCCCTTCCCCCTCATTAAAAAACAAAAAACAAAAAACACACACACACCAAAAAAAGCCTCTCTCCTTTACCACCTCTGCTCCATTGCTTCATCGGGTTGCGGCAGACTGTCTTACAAAGTTATCGAGAAGCTTCATTCAACACAATTTTTGCAAACAATTTCACAGATGCGATGGCGGCCGTCTTTGAAACTTGCTTCACTTAGCGCCTGTCCTCAATGGCATGCTCCTGGAATGTGCTTCAAGTCTATAAAGCAACCGCCTTGTTTCAAAAAACTCAAGAGGATTTACCAGCCCCCCAAATTACCATAAAGAGTGCATGAGAAGAGAATGAATGGATGAAAACCAAAACTAAAAGTACTGCATTTCTGTACTGAACTCAGCCACTGCTTCGGAAAACTACATTGTTTTTACATGTTTACATTTTGCTTTCTTATTAATCTTTACTATTAAGAATTGCCCTCTCATTATTTTGCACTTAATCAAATGCCTACAAGATGTATAGTTAAAATAGAGCTACGTAAAATAAATCCAACTGATGTAAAAATTGGACTGGACCTAGATGTTCTCTAAGTCAAATGTGGCCAAAACCGGAAGAAACAAAAAAAAGCAAATTTTCACCTTCATTGGTGAGGACGACTGAGAAAATGTTTTGTAGAGAGAACTGATTTAAACACTACTTTGGAGAGGTGATAGCTGACCAGCTTTTGGCTAAATTTCAGCAAGGGTCGACCTGGAAAGGTTTTCTATAACAGGGGACACAGTTTCTCTCCAGAACTCGGGATCTGTCCCATCCAGCAGGTGGCCCCTGGCCAAAGAAGCTTCTGAGCACCTGAAACACGGGCCACTCTGAATTGCGATATGCTGTACACATAACCTATACTTGGTTTCAAGGACCACAAGTAAAAAGGAGCACAGTACTCATTAATGACTACTTATATCGAATGCTTGTTCAAATAATAATATTTAGGGTATGCCCCGTCAAATAAAGTCTATTAAAATTAATCTCTCTTGTGCCATTTCTCTTTTTGAATGTGTCTACTGGAAAACTGAGAATTATGGATGCAGGTCTCAGGCTATTTTCATCGGACAGTGCTGACCTAGGACATCTGATTCCCGCATTTCTTTTTTCTTTTTTTTTTTTAAGATTTTATTTATTTATTTGTCAGAGAGAGAGAGCATAAGCACGGGGAGAAACGGAGGGAGAGGGAGAAGCAGACTCCCCGCTGAGCAGGGAGCCTGATGCAGGACTTGATCCCAACACCCTGGGATCATGACCTGAGCCAAAGGCAAACGCTTAACCAACTGAGCCCTCCAGGTGCCCCTGATTTCCTGCATTTCACAAATATGTTCCAGGAATGCTGGTTATTATTCATCTATGAAATCTCTGTCCCCTGACAAGGACTGAAGGCAGCCACACATCAGAAGGCATAGAGCCCCACTGCCTGCCTGCCCAGGACCCTTCTGGAAAGACCCACGTGTAACATCTAGAGAGTGTGTCTTGGTGTGCTGTGTGCATGCACAGGGCAGCCTGACCTTAAGGATACATTTTTAGGACACACTCCATCAGCAATAAAAAACAACTACTGGGGGGCACCTGGCTGGCTCAGTCAGTAGAGCACGTGACTCTTGATCTCAGGGTCGTGAGTTCGAGCCTCACACTGGGCAGGGAGCCTACTTAAAAATCTTGTAAACACACACACACACACACACACACACACAGGGACACACACAAACCGCCAACAGAATTTTTAACACTTGCAGCTCCAAAGTCAACAATAAAGTTCACTCTATTAGTAATAATAGTACCGCTTTGAAACTGTGAGTAAATGCAGTGTTTATAATGACAAAATAACTCTGTTATCTTCTCAGGAATAAAACCACTTCACTCAAAACCACAGCCTTCTCTACTGAACACGAATTTCACCGAAGACAGATTCAACTGTAGGTAACACCAGGATGAACGAGGTGGTGGCCACTCCTGGTAATAGTTAATGGTCTCTCTTGTCCTGACGGCGGGAACAGAGAGGGTCAGAGAGATCCGGGGGCCCCGGTGATGGGGTCCTATACTTCTTGCTACCACTGCCTTCCACGGAGCAGCATGGATACTGTGACAGCAGGAAAATTCTGCTGGGTTCCAAGAAGGATAATAAAAATCATCACCTAGCTGCCCACGGGGCTGTCACAAGAGTTCTCCCATTTCAGCCCGGTTTCGTCTCTGCTGTGACGGCCCTGTGTTCTGCAAGAGAGAGTGGCCGCAAGAAGCCGGCTGGAGGCCTTCCATCGATCACCCCCCGCCCGGCGGGGAAAGACACCGGATGTTCAGGGCTTCACCGGAATCCTGCCCGGGTGATTTCAGTGGAAATCGACAGCCTGCAGCCACATCCCCTGTGGGGGAAGTGCTCTCCTGGCAGGCAGCCTTGCAGAGACACACCCAAGACCTGTGGCTCAAAGGTCCCTGCAGCTCACTCACTCCCCAAGTAGGGCACACAGCGGCGTGTTGGTTAACGGGGTCGCAGCAAGTGTCAGGGGCTTCGAGGCAGGAACATGGAAAGGGCCCCCGTGGCCCTTGGCCCGTCGGGGTCTCTTCTGATAGTGTCCCCAGCTGCCTGCACATGCCAGGCCCTTGGTGAGACACAGACCCGCTGAGGCCACCGCACACACAGGGGCAAGCGGCGGGGTCATCCCTAGATCTGTACACACAGCCCACGGTTGTATTTAATCCAAGAAGCTCAGTCCAGAAGCTTTCCAAAGACCAAGTCCAATCCTCAGTTTCGAAGAATATCGGGAAGCTAATGCTTTCCCGGACAAATCACCGTTACTGACTCACTTATGGAATGCACTCAAGGGTTGCTCTGCACGACCAGGTTCTTCAAGCCCAAATACCAGCCAGAGACATAAAGATAATATCTCACTGGTAAGACCCAGAATGCTTTTCTAGTCATACTCCCCCCAGTCACAAAACCAGCGTGCCACCCCCCACCCCACCCTGGCCCCATCAAGAAAACCAGAGAAGCATTCTATTTATTAAGGCAGCCAGTCCAGCCTGGCATGACATTTCCAGCTTGTGACCTCAACGGCAGAGTCAGGTGGAATCAACCCTCTTGTTGGACACCCTGCATTTCCCCTTATGGCCCCCGCCTCCCTAATCTGCTCTACAAACCCCCACTCCTGCCCACACAGCCATCCACCAAAGTGTTCCCTGCCACTGTGAACACCGTGAAAACAGTATGGCAGCCTGAGGTATGCAGGGAAACCAGCTCCGCCCTCCAATGAAAGCTCTAATTTGTAGCATTTGCCAGTTTCTGTGGTGTCAGTCCTTCCAGCCCCGGGTGGCCTCCAGCTCCCACCAGCTGGCCCCGAGCGAGCCTGGCAGTGTCTCTGAGCCTGTACCTGTTGGCACATTCCCGCTGGTTCCAGCACACTATGGACGGGAACTTACTTTCTGAGCTCCCTACAGGTTTCTGACACTCCCCACCCCCAAATCCCAACAGGCAAGGGGTTTGAGCAGATCTGCGGTAATGTGCGAACCGTAGTTCCTGCTAAGACTTTGAACAACACCGGGCTTATCTGGCTGGTACAGTAGCCCGGCCCCAACCACTGTCGAGCTGTGGAAGCAGCTTCCTGGGGCCGCCAGGCTCACTGCAAAAGCCTTTTCATCTCATTGAACGGGGTCTGTGGAAACTTTGCAGGGCCATGATTTGGGCTCTGCTCTGTGCGTAAAGCTTGCTACTTTTGCATAAAAGGAGGGGAAGCTTTTTTTTTTCTTTCTGGGTTATATTTACACTTCCCAAATCAGAAAATGTCCTAACCAGATAGGACAGGTGGCAACTGGCAACCACAGCTCAAAACCTTTTTTTTTTTTTCCATTTCTTTTCTGAAACCCCATGTAGAAGGAAAGTTAACGAAATGTCGGTTGGCTGTTTTATACCCAGAGCTAACTATGCTTTCAGCACAGATGGAACAGAGCAGAATGTGAAATTGGGACCGACAACCTAGCACAGAATATGCTGTTTAACTATTTACTCTGGTAGAAAAGAACCGATCTTTGTTTCCTTCAGTAATCCCTTAGGTATGACTTGAGCATGGTATTTAAATTGCCAGAGTAGAATGAATTTAAGTTGTCAGAAAAAACACAAACACTGATGTCTGCTTGTACAAATTAAGAACTTTTCAAAGTGAACGTGCAGTTTTGGAGACAGGAACATGGTGGGAAGTGCCAGGATCAGAGTTCTCAACCTGTGGCCCAGTTTTTCTGCAGGTATTCCTTTTCTAAAAGAAATCCACGGTCAGGTTCCAGAACACCGCTGACTCTATGAATCGGCCCAAAGCTGACCGTGTGGGGGTGAGGTGCTTGGGCTTGATGGCAGGGCGTCAATCCAGGGGCTCACCTAGGAAACGTGGGGACGTTTGGGGAGAGGCGCGACATGCATGGCTAACATCCTCCAGTGGGAGGGACATGTCAACCAAGGAAGGCTTCTCTGCCCCAAATACCAACTGTGCCCACTGAAAAACAGTGACCTAAAATAATCCACACAATGAACCTTAAATTCAGACCCAGCCTTCGATTCCTTCCCCTTCACTTCCTCTCTCTGGGGTCCTACCTGAGAGAGCAACGCTGCCCCCTTTCCATGCTCTCATTTGCTACGTGCCTTGCACGCCTACTCAGTGCACAGAAGGCCCAGGTGCTGCAGCTGCAGACTGAGCAAATCCCAGGGGAGTGCTTTCTCCCTGAGTGGTGGCAGGCCCTGCTGTGAACAATAGCAGGGTAAGGACCAGCGATGCCATTGGAGGGTGGGCTCAAGGGTGGCCCCCTGAGGGCAGTGAGGGAGAAGGCCGTGAGGACGTCTGGGGGACACACCACAGGCTTGGACATAACCAATGAGGAGCCCAAGCCCAGCTCCCAGATGGCCCTGTCTGCCTCCCCTGGGCCTCCACTCAGGCTGCTATCATGTAATCCTTCCTCTCCACCGGCTTCTTCCTGTTGGCCTTCAAATACATTTTCATATTCTCCTCTTACAAGTCAACCCGTAGGCGGGGCTACCTTCCTACCCTCCGCCCGCTCTCTGGTGCTCCCTGACATTTTCATGTGGGCCTCCCCCCTTGCTGCACTGCTTTTGGGAACCCACCGCTGATCTCCAAAAGGCCCCCTTCTCCAGCACTGCTCACCCTTCTCACCCTCATTACCATCTCTTCTCATAGTGGCCTCTCTGCATTATTTCTTTCTAGAAATTCTACCTGAATCAAACGGCTTATTCTCTGCCTCTTTCCTTGCCTTCTCTCCTAGACAATGATACACATTTATTTCCCAAGGCCCTTGGTGCTCTGCTATCCCTCCCGCGGATCCTAGAGCTAGAACTGGCTGTCCCTGCCTCTCACCCATCCTGCCTTCCAGAAGACTCCTTGGCTACCGACTGCCAACAGATGTCAAGTTGACCCCAACTCCCCATGTGTTCCCACTCCATTCAGGGGGGATCACTGCAGAAGCTCACCAAGGTGGAGGCTGAGCCGTCTCAAGCATGTTCCCATATTGAGTAAGTGGACAAATGTGGTGGCCGCAGAGGAGAGACATCCCCGGCGCCCCGGCTCCACCCTCAGGCACAAATCACGCCTCCCTGCCAACTGTCACCAGTGATCTTCCCAGCACACAGATCTGGCAGGGTCATTCCCCATGGACCCACCAAGAGTGCTCCCATCTGAGCACCACACCTCATGCCCAGAGCAGGCCGCTTTGTACCTCTCGTTGCCCACCCTCTTCCTTTTCACCCAGGCACCACAGTTCCTAAAGTCCAACATGGCTCCCCTTTGCCTCCTGCTCAAATGTCAGCCCTGGAAGTCCTCCCCAGCCCTCCTCTCCCCTCTGCCTGGCTCAGCAAGGAGCACCTCTTCATTTGCTACATCCCTGTCAGTAAGCTCTGCTGAGCACGACGGCAGGGCGTCGGAAGACCACTCCTGGTGCATTTGCCACTAAGCCATCAGCCTGGCACAAAGCAGGGCTCTATCTGTATGAATGTGTTCGAATGGACTTTCTTAAGAGTCAGAGAAGCTAAGGTTGGAACAAACACTAAGCCAACAGAAATGGTATCTGCACAAATCCCCAAGTGAGCTCAGCAGGGGAAGGCTTCCGTGGTGGCCCTGCTCTGGGTCTGACCTTGAGAACTTCCAGGGCATTGTGGTCATGAACGTCCAGGCACAAACAGGCAAGGGCACACTGGCCTTCGTGGGACAGAATGGAACAGAGCCATGCACTAGTCCGTCGTCCACACGCACACTTTCCTGATGGGTGGGCCTTCACTGGACCAGGGATGGGGGGGCATAATGACACCGTCCAGTCCTCACTGGCCTCTTCCTCGACCCCTGCTCTTTCCTGAGACTCAGAAAGTCTGCTACACTGGCCGTGTCCTGCTCTCTCTGTATGCCTCATTTCTGAGGGATGCTGGCTTTTCATGTGGTCACCGTATCAGGGCTTATCCGTGAAGTCACCTGCCAGCAGGTGTCACGGGCACATGTCCACCCGGGTCCCGCAGAACATCTCACAGCGAGTCCACTGGACGGAGGTACTGATTACGCTGCAGCAGTTCCTGAGGAGGACCGTCTCCCGTGGCCCCCCCTGCCTGGTGCTTCCATAGCACAGCAGCGGGCAGGTGACCCCGTCAGCACGTGGGGACAGAAATGCTGGGAAGCCACCTGCCAGGGCCAGCAAGCTAGAAATGAGCAGAGCCAGGGACAGAATCCCAGGCCCAGAGATGCTCCTCCAGGGAACAACTGTGATCTCCTGTCCAGTACCACCCAGGACACACACACACCACACATAACACACGCATGCACACCACACAGACACACACCACACAGACACACACCATATGCAAAAACACACAACAGACACACATACACACACACCATACAGACACACACCACATGCAAAAACACAAACCACACACAATACACACATACACACCGCCCAGACATACACTACATATACCATATACATACCACATGCATAAACACACACTGTGCATAGTGTACAGACACATTCATCACATACACTACACACACACACACAGACACACACACGGACACACACACAGCAGTTTCAGTTTTCTCCAAGGAATGTTGCTAACAATGTGCTGTCCTTTCCCACCCATCTACACCAAAACCCAGTACAAGATGGTACTAACGTAGCACATGGTCGCTTGCTTTCCCCCCGGGGCACCCACGCGCCGTGGCTGTGCAGGGCCCATGACTCCCACAGGCTCTGCGCTGGCCAACGAAGTGGAGGTGATAAAAAAACATTTGCTTTTAAACGAGAAGCAATGCACCTGCTACGTAACAGCTTCTCTTTCCCCAACCTGCCAGTCTCAGGAAAATCATTGTTTTAAGGCTATGTCTCATGTTTGGGGAGATACAGGAAAATGGGAGTCTTTCCAACTGGAATCATCATGGTTTGGAAATGTCCCGGGGACAACACCTCCCCTCTCCATGAGGCATTCCAAGATAGGTGACCACAAGATGAGTAACGCAGAATTTTACAAATTTCTCCACCCTTGCACAACACTTCAGCTACCAAGAGGAGCAAGGAACTAACATAGCGAGGTGAACAGGATCTGAGGGATACTTGGCTTTTAGTTTTCCCTCCAAGGAAAATAGAAAACCCCAACCCCAAGCGAGCCAGCCAGCTGAAGTCCCGCACACAGTTTTCTGCAAGGGCGCATCCCGGCCGAGTGTGCTTGAGCTCGCTGGAGCTAATGTTCAGATACTGCTAGATAATATTTCTCCAGAGCTAAAATGGGGTTTATCGGTTCAGAAGAGATGCATTTCACAGATAAAAACAACTTCCTCTAACTGCTGATTAGATAAGCAGGCTTAGCATCCGTCCTCAGAGCTGGCGGCCCAATCTCCAGTTAGGCCAAAGCTTGCTTTCTCTTTCCATCGGGAAAAACTCTCTGCACCTCCTCCCCCTGCCCCAGGGCGGCCGAGAAGTGTTCCAGCCACGTGCCTGCCCCTCTGTGCCATCTTGGGATTCTGCCTAAACTTGAAAATGAAGGTGAGATTTGGCACCAGAATAACCGATTAATAATATGTTACTCTTCTTATAAATCTGTCCTCGAACTCACAACTCGGTGAAGGGAGTTCTACTTTGGTCGAATACATTTAAAAAAAGAAAATGAATGTTCTCATGTACTTCATCGTTTTCCTGGATTCCAGGGAAAGAAAAAAAAAAGTAGAAAAAAAATCTAGATTTTTTTTTTCTTTCCATTTCTGCCAGGGTGAGTGAAACCCTGGCCAAAAGATTCAAGAGAAAGGCCACAAAGCACGTGCCAATTTGGCTTCCAGAAGGCCACACAGCCTTGCTCCAAACACCATGCTGTGACACACGACCTCTGAGAGCAAAGTCCTAAAACAAACCACAGATGAAACCGTGGTGATCCGCTCCCAGCTCTGGGGGTAGGTCGCACAGTGAGCAGAGGCAAGAGGAGCCCGTTCCAGAAAGAAGACATGTACGGTCTCACCCCACGTCCAAGCCCAGGTAACCAAAGACTAACTAGTGAGGACGCGGTGGCGAGTAAGTCAGTAGTAAATGCTGGGCGAGCTCATCCCAATTATCCACTCTGACATGCCCTGGTCAGCCCCAGGGCGGCCTCTAGTCTTTGGCCTCCTGCTGGGCCAAGCAGGCTCAGCTGTGCTTGAGGGAGCCGTGCCCCCATCGCTCCCCCTCACTGCTACGCCTCTGCTCACCGTCAGGATAGGACACCTGCCCTCGCAAGCAGCACAGAAGGAAGATGGGGGGCCACTGACTGAGGGAAGGAAATAACAAAGCTTTTCGTTTCTTTACATGCAATGCTCCTCTGTTCCCCCAGATGCCAAGCCTGCCGTCATTCCTGCAGGAGACCCCTTCCAAAGCCTCTGGCCCATGGAAGAATCCCCAAGCCATTCTCCATCTCCCTCGCCTGGCTGCTGGTGGAGCACGTCAGTGCGGGGTTGCCTGAAGAGGTCACTAAGTACGCGGTCTGCGTTCAGCAGTTTCATACACAACCACTTCAGAGAGGTGAGAGTTCTCTCATTTGTAAAGCTACCACTTCAGAAGCACAAGCTCCCATCCCATTAATAGACTGAATCCCTCCTCGCCCGGAAGTTCTCCTCTGAGTCTAACTTCAGTGCTTCAAGCTGTACGTCCAATCTGTTTCCTCTTACTTGGGCGCAGAATCAAATGGAGGCCCCCAAGGTTGCTCTGTTATCTGTTCCCCATCTCTCTCTCTCTTTTAATTCAGGAGACCTCATTTCCACATGGTCCTCCGGAGTCCCCTCAACATGGGGTGAAGGCCACCCTGGGAATGGCCGACTGTCCTATAAACACCACTGCCCATCACAGGGGGCTCATTTCTACCACTCCCCACCAGTGTGTTGGGGACTAGGGTTGAGATTCGATGTGTCGACACCTGGTCGTAAGGGCTCAGGGCTTTTTCAAAGCATCCCTTGTCTCCCCCTAAAGCAGACACACCAGGGGTCTGTTATTGCTGGAAATTTCCCACTGTCTGGCATGTGGCCCTTTGCTCTTCCTCTTGGGTCTGGCAATGGCCAGCACCCCCGAGTTCTCTAATCTGTTTTTTTTAAGATTTTATTTATTTGACAGAGAGGTAGGAGAGCACAAGTAGGCAGAGTGGCAGGCAGAGGAAGAGGGAAAAGTAGGCTCTCTGCTGAGCAAGGAGCCTGACACGGGGCTTGATACCAGGACCTGAGTCGAAGGCACACGCTTAACCAGTTGAGCCCCTCAGGCACCCGCAACCTCTCCATTCTAATTCCGGTCTTGCGGCTTGCCTATCCCTGGGATCAATTTCTTTATTATTAATATTAATAAACTGCTCTTCCACATTAATAAATGTGCTCCAAACACTACCTGTTCTCTCCGTCCCTTCCCTCCAGCGATGCCCCAACAGACGCCCTCGCCCCTTATTTCGTATATCTTTAAAAGACCTGTTTTGCACAGATTGCTTCCTTTTTCTCCCCTTTACTGTCCTTTTCACTGCATGTCTTTGCTGCTCTGTCTTCAGCAAAGTGTGTTTCTCTGTTTTCACGTGACCCTGGAAGCCCTTCCGTGAGATGAGTTTCACTGCTGTTGCGAAAATGAGGAAACAGGCTCAGTGGTAAAATCTGGCCAGGGGCACCCGGCAGGGAGAGGGGCTCAGACGTGGCCCTTCTGAGTCCAAGATACATCTTCTCTGTGCTGCTGCCTCCCCCTGCACCACCCGCCCTCTCTACCCCTTTTCTGGGACCTGTGCTCAAAAAAGGCACTTGCCTGCCTTCCTGACTACTTCTGTGCAGGGAGGGGCTGCTTATGGTTTCCTGTTGTCTGTCCTCTGATGCTTCTCTGCTCTTCTGGCTTCTTCCTGCGGAGCTGAGGACTCCTAGCTTCAAATGTGCCTCCCGTCCTCCTGTGCGATGACTCCCCTGCCTTTTCCCACCATCTTCCACTGCTACGTGCATAACTAATTTGTTTAATGCTCCCTATGACAGGTCACTTCAATCAACAACCAACCACAGCACACTAAAGCTAGCTGGTTTCCTTCGAAAATCCCAAAGGATGGCTTCTAAAACTTAGTTCCCAGGAAACACAAGGGAGGTCCTTGATGGCTCTTTGGACGTGGTCTTCTGGGATTCTCTCTCTCACTACCTGCTCCTCAAACCCCTCGCCTCTTGCGTGCTTGACTGTCTTCCCTGCTTTTGCATTTCTGGGCTTCCTGGCAGAGATCCATCACCCCTGTGGCCCCTGGCCTCTCCAAGAGAACACTGGCTCTCTGAAATGATGTCTCACCACCCACCTCAAATGCCTTTCCCCTCCTGTCCCTAAGGCCACGGCAACAGCTCTTTACAAACTCAGTGAAGAGGTTTTTCAGGTGTTTTAAAATTTACAAGTCTGGAATTCATTTGTCACAAACTTCACCCTACAAGGAGAAGTGGAATTCAAATCCTGTTGCCCCCAGCGAGGGAGCACTGGGCAGGAGGCCGCAGGGAGTCACGGACCAGCCCCCGGCTCCATGCCACATCTGCCCTGGGCGCACTGGCACCTAGAGCTCAAGCCTCAGCCAGAAGACCCAGCCTGGGAAGCAGTTAGGAGCGCCCGCCAGGGACCTGGTGACCTTGTCCCAGCAGAAACTTCCAGCCCCTGGCAGCTGACAAGGGGGTGTATCTAGAATACTGTGAAGGCATCTGTAGGGAGTACGTATTGACCTCTACCAAGTGCACTGCATGCTGTCCTCTGCTCTCCAGGAATCAGGCGACTTTCAGTTCTCTAAAGGATACTCATCACGACCAGGGCTCACGGGCTGCAGGGCAGCTCCGGGGATTTCAGGGAGCGCTCCCTGGTTTCCCCCACAATGACCCCAAAATCCTAATGCTGATGTCTGGGCTTCCCGGTCACTTGACTGCTTAGTGGCTACATACTCATGTGATTTCTTCTGAGCAGCCCCCCACCCCGCCACTGTGTCCCAGGTGGGTCATGAGCCCATGCCTGCTGCAGTCCAATGCAGGGAACAGTACCCACCTCACTGGGTGTTCAAGGACTGACGAAGGAGACAAAGCAGGGTCGCCCCAACATTAGCCATTCATGTGCCACCTTTGCAAACCTTTATCATATATGTGCACCCTCACTGGCTTAATATTTTTACTGAAATCTGACTTTTTGCTTTATGTAAACGTGTCTTGAAAGGAAATGTTATAGTATCACGGTATACGATATAGCAGTATCACTTGCGACAAACACACGACAATCTTAAAAATAAATGCATTGATGACAAGGAAGTATGCTCTCCTGTGTCCCAACTCTGGGAACCCCTGAAATGATGTGTGTAGGGCAGAGCGGAAAATCCAGAAATGCTTCTCTTCCCACCCACTCTCCTACATCCAGTAGCCATGCTCTAATAGGGGAAAATAAGTCATAAATATACTTTTTTTCTTGGTTCATCTACATCCAATGGCTTTAGCCACTATCCTTGTCTATTGGTACAATTCACTGCATAGCTATTTTTTTAAGAACCCTTATACCCAAAGTCTCACTGGTTTCTAAGACCCAGGAAAACACACAAAATGCATTTCTTAGTTAGTACATCAGGATGTCCTATAGAGAGATAGCTGTGATGGTTTTTAGAACCCTGAGAACTCACCCACGTCACTCTCCTTGGTTGTGGGGGCTCACGCAGCTGCCCCACATGGGATCTATCCCACCTCATGTCTACCTATGCTCCCTTCATGATATTCTTTTGTGCACACAGGTGGCTCTCAATATCAGGGTTTTTTTTTTTACTTTAAAAAAAGAAAGAGAAAATAGGTATTCTAAGGAATTGCTGACTCATTAACTCATGAGAACATGGTATAAAGGTGTGAAAACTAGTCTTTGAGTTAGAAATCGAGTCTCACATTGACTCTTATGTGACCTTGGTTATTTCGCCGAACTTCTTGGGGACTCCATAATAAAGAGCGTAGACCAGGTTTTGCAAACATGACCTGTGCCGTGTACATTAACTCTGGGAGGGACTGCAGAAACTTACATACCTACCTTTTTATGGAAAAGGTGTGCGAGAAAAGGCATTTTTGACATTTAACCATTTCTATCTCTTGAATTTCGTATTTGGAGTTATATTTGGCATTTAAGAAGCACAGCTGAGTGGGACAACATAAAATGGACAGACCTGGCTTCTTCTAAAACTAAGTTCTAAAACTAACTGGCCCTATTACCATAACACATAAAATGTATAATTTTCACTACCTATAATCCATAAAATCAGATGTTCCTGCAGCACCCAGAGGACAGGAGACGGGCTAGGGACATGCACCCACAGTGGGGAGCTCTTCCCCTCTGCCATGTGGCCCCCATGTGGGGGTGTCACAGCCTCGGTGACTTGTGTCTACCCTCCTGCGCACACCAGAACCCCATCCTGCAGATCTTTACCCAGTATCTTCTTAACATGGCAGTTGAGGGGAAACAGCAGGTACAATGATCCCACCGCCCAACCACTGACTTTGGAAGGATATGAAGGGACCAGGTGTTATGGGAGCAGAGCGTGCGACAGCCCGCCAACGGGACACCCGGATGGCCGACTCACCCACTCCTCTCTCAGTCTTGGAGCTCTGCTGTCCGCCAGACGTGGTGGAAAGGTCTTCGGGGACCGGCATGGGCTCGTCCCCGTCATCTGGAGTGTCGCTCACAGGAGGGCTTTCCTTCCCTGAGGAGACAAGGAGCAACTTGAGTTTCTGTGGCTGTGGTGGCCACCAAGGATGATGATCAGTACAGCCTGGCCACCAGGGAGGCTGCACACATACGTGTATATTTATGTGTTCTGGATAATACGCGGTGATTTATTTTATCAAAATGAATGGTGGTCGTCAGACATTCTCATGGTCACTTTTCCACACCAGTGACCAAACCCCCACAACGTTATGACATCTCTGTAATACCCCCCCCCTTCCATGGCTACACCAGGATTCATTTAAATCCTTTCTCTATTTTTGATTTTACAGTATTTCCAATCTCTTTCCCTATTAAACAACACCGTGGCAAACACCCTAGTACCGAGCCTTTGTACGTGTTCTTAGTACGTGTTCCTGAAGTGTCATGAGTGGGTCAAAAGGCATCTACATTTTTAAAAAAGATTTTATTTATTTATTTGTCAGAGAGAGAGCAAGCACAAGCAGGGGGAGCGGCAGGTAGAGGGAGAAGCAGGCTCCCTGCTGAACAAAGAGCCTGAGATGGGACTTGATCCCAGAACCCTGGGATCATGAGCTGAGCCAAAGGCAGACCTTAACCAACTGAGCCACCCAGGAGTCCCAGGCACCTACGTTTATAAGGCTCGCCACGCATTATCCCACATTCTTTCCTGCAAGGTGGCTCCAATTTACTCTCCTGCAAATGGGCTTTGTTCCACCTTCAGATTAATTTGTTTTTAAGGTCACCTGCCTGGTCGTCTTGCTCAGAGCTATACATTCTGGGTCTGCTCACTGCCTTTTAAAGAACCAAGGAATATTCTGCCAGCAGCGTAGTTGATCCAACCTGGCCGAGAAAGCAAGCTTGCAAAGAGCAGGAACAGGGAACCCGAGGCTTCCTGGGGCCATGATTCCCTCTGTGGAATTCTTTTTTTTTTTTTTTTTAAAGATTTTATCTATTTATTTGACATAGAGACAGCCAGCGAGAGGGAACACAAGCAGGGGGAGTGGGAGAGGAAGAAGCAGACTCCTAGCCGAGGAGCCTGATGTGGGACTTGATCCCAGAATGCCGGGATCACGCCCTGAGCCAAAGGCAGACGCTTAAGGACTGCGCCACCGAGGCGCCCCCCCCTCCCGTGGAATTCTTATCTTTGGAACACAAAAATAGAATCCACACAACTACAAAGTGTCTTATCCTTCACAAGGGGAGATTTAACAAATGAAACAGGGTTTTCCAGGATGGCTGTATCTATTGTGACTGCATCAGAATTACGTGTAACCAGAGGCTCCAGCCATGGGGAACCCACCCTTCCCGCCCCCCCCCCCCCGGCTCCCAGAAATCCAGCACTGGAAAGCCATGACTGGCCGAAAACACGCTTTTTTCCTTTGAAACTGAAAACACCTGTATCTCCCAACCTAGACATCACTTAAAATTAGGTTAGGAGACACAAACCACATGCAAGAAACAGATGGTAAGTCCCGAAGCGGATGCAAAATAACCCATCAGAGCCACTCTAGGAGACCGGTGGAGATGCCGGCCCTAAAGGAGGTTAACAGAGAAGTGGAAGGCAGGGTCACGCACTTGCTGGCTAGGCTGTCAACCTGGCTTCCCGGGCGGAGGACATCCCCACACAGACGAGCCCAGACTTTTGCAAGGACGGTGTTGAAGGACCTAGAAAACACGGCCAGGAAGATAGAAGTGTGCTTGCCTGTTTGAATAACCATCTGGAAGAGCAACACCAACACATCAGGGGATTGGCAAGATGAGCGCAAGCATCCCCGGCAGAGGACTCGACCTCGCGGCATAGCTGAGCGGGCACCGTGCAGGTAGCACCAAGGAGATGTTTTGGGGAAAGTGGTGCATTCTCCAGGAAGGAGACATCCCAGTGCATACCCCAGCTTAGCTGCGATCACCACAACTGGTGGGTTTTCAGAAAGAGCGTTATTGGGTATATTTGGACAGCCAATGCAAGACGTCTTGTTAAAGGTGGGGCGGGATTAGAAGAATTTTCCAAGAAAAAACAAAAACCCAGAGAGGAACTGAATGAAAGGGCTCGTGTGACAGGAAAGCCTCATCCATGTGCATTAGGTCAGTGTTATTTCCGGGGCTCTAAATAGTAATGGGTAACAGTGGCTAAAATCCTCCATGTTCTCATACACTGATTCCACAAATGTGGAAAAGTTAAACGGGAGAATGTAAGAGGTATATGGGCCAGCTGATAACTGGGTTGTCCTTACCACTGCCCACGGCAATGGTTTTCAAACTTAGTGGACTTCAGGGAGGTGGTCAGAGGAATCTTCTTTTTTTGGGGAGTGGGGAGACCAACCTTACACAGAACTTCAATACATAAAACCAGGCTTTTGTGTCAAGTGGGGATGTTGCAAGGCGGGGGGGGGGGGGGAGACTGGAGACCCAGGCCACCCACCTTTCTCAAGGACCTCCTGAGGAACCCCGCTCCTCCAGGACACACAGCGGAGACCCCTGGATGAGCCAAGTGACCCAAAGACTAAAGGTGCATAGAGCGCAGTGATGTGCACATGTGTCTTTGTGATCAACCAGCTGTCACGATTATGAGGTGGGCGTGGGAGGCTGAGGGACTAAGCTTTATGAGCATATTTTATCTTCCCTGTGACACTTCCCTTTGGAATACTCCATGATGCTCTTGGGTAAAGAACCAGGATTTATCCAATGAAGGAACATGGTCTCTGCTCGACTGAGCTAAATCATGCCCAAGTAACTCTTGATTATTCTTTTGGTGATTTAACTGCCCTGTGTGTTAGGGAATAAGACCAACCACACGTTGTTGAGGATGCTGATGTCACAGATGTGCCTGCTAAGGGTTCTGTGGGTCTGGTTGGACACCAGCTCTCCAGCACCCATCAGTTTGCGCCTCAGTCCTCCCACTGCTTCCTGCATGACGAAGAAAGAGGAACGAAGAAAGCTGTAGAGATGATGATTCCAAGATGCATGGGTCAGACTGATCAATGAGAGCTCCCTATGTGGGAGAAACACACGGGAAGAAGGGAGAGTAAACAGTCGTCCCTGACGTATACAGTGGTGTCCAGTAAGGTCAGATCTGGGGGAGAGCAGAGTGAGATAGAGTCACCTTCCCTCCAAGGGCTCTGCTGTCACACAGCCTCGGCTCACCTTCACTTGGTGAGAAATTTTAAGAGGTGGCTTGATTTGCCTAAAAGCCCCCAAAGTTTAGGTGGCTCTGAGACATGACTCACTCCCATGAGCCCTTGTGCCCTGTGTCCCCTGGATTCTCTCAGTGTGGAGAGATTTCTACTATGAATATGTACCACTTTGTGAAAACCTTCTTGTCAAGCGAAGATTGTGTGTTGATTTTAAACAAATTCGCCCTGTGAACCTTTGAAAATGCAAAACCATGGAAAGATCATAAAAGATACAAAAGTAAGATTATTAGATCAAGTCAACACATTCCTAACATTAACACACGGTTGACCTGGGATATGCTTCAGACAGAAACATGGAGGATGGTTTCCTCAACAGAGAAATGAGGCTAAAAACGGTGATTTTGGTCTAACTCACAGGGCTTCTGTGAAGATAAAATAATAATGTGTGTGAATGCTTACATGCTGAAGAAACTTATGGGGCCAATTTCTAAACGGCAGCAAACCACAAAAGCATGAGATCTGCATAGCACCAAGTGCCTGCATTTCCCCCAAGTTCATGTACAAAGACAGACAACACGTGAAGCTGTAGACAGCAAGAGATCAAGTACTTCTCATGGAATAATTCAGTAAGCGCAATGTAATTTCACTTAGAAAAATGAAAGAAACTTCTTAGCAATTTATCTTTAATCTTACTACTTGCCTTTGCTTCAAATAAAGCATTACCTGTGAGAAGTGTTTGGGGCAAATTAGATGAGAAAATTGTATAATGAGCTTATCAAAAGCAAGCAGGTTAATTTCTCAAGTAGATTATAACTCATCCAACAAAGTTCTGTGATTCCCCATCTCCCAAGTGCATGAGTGTTTTTTATATGCTATTACCCAGGGGAACATAATTCCTCAGGGTAAAGAAAAAGTCAGAGTACAGACTCTCAACTCTAGAAGAGTGGAAAAGCTTGCACCCCAGCGCCATGTCTGGCTCCCTGTGAGACTTCAGGTCCGTTCCTGAAATTTCCCGCACCTCAGCTCCCTGCAAATTGAAAATGGTCCCTGAATGTTCTTCACTGGGTGCTTGTAAAGTTGAAAAGAGACAACACTTAGGTCAGCGTTTGGTAAATGCAAGCATTCAATCATTATGATTTCCTAGGGTGAACATTGCCATTCCTATTTCAGTAGAGATGAGCCTCATTTACCTAACTGACTATGTTTCTCTACAGAGCGTACTTCTTGTTTCTATGTTCCAACACACATTACAAATACCATTGAGAACACATCCAATACTGCTTTTGGGTCACAGGAGCCAGGCGATCCTTAAATACCAACTGCCTCGTATCCCTCCTTGTGCAGATGACACTACAGCAGTCCGTCCAGGAGGCGGGAAACCTGTCTCAGACCCCATAGGTGGGGACAACAATGGGAGACAGATACCGGCCTCACAATCCCCCATAGGCTGTCTCTTCCCTTAGAAACCAAAACAAAAAATAATGCACAGGCATAAAAATATTTTGGAAAGACTGACAAAGAAGACAGACACATACACACACAAATACACACACACACACACACACACACACAACTTTACCCAAAGAATGAATGAGATATGCCCTAAAGGAAAAAACCCAGAAAGAAAGAATGAGGTGATTTGAAAAAAAAAAAAAAAAGTCAGGTATTAAGTATTTCTTTCTTTTTCAAGTGAATATTTCACAGATACTGATGGAACTGTTGATGCCGGAGCATTTTTGAACCCAGGAAAGTGGCAACTTCCTGGTTCAACTTAGAAAGTTTATTGTTTTCTTTCCTGTGGGCAGAACATGACAGTGAAGAATTTTCTGGGGAAAGAGGGGGATTGAGTAACATATTCCTCCACAGATCAAGAATGTCAACTCCTGTTTGACCAAATGCATGTCCTTATTGGTTTTTTTTTTTTAAGATTTTATTTATTTATTTATTTATTTGAGAGAGAGAGCACGCGCAGGAGCGGAGGGGGGGAGGCAGAGGGAGAGGGAGAAGCAGAATTCGATCTCAGCACCCTGGGATCATGACCTGAGCCCAAGGCAGATGCTTAACCCACTGAGCCCCCCAGGCGCCCCTGTACATCTTTATTCTATAACTGTCACTACCCTCAATTTCAGAAATGGAAATGACAAAGTGATGTGATTACATTTCAGTTGGAGAAGTAGCAGGAAGTAGAAGAATCCTTCAAATCTTTAGGAAAAATGGCAGGACCCTTTAGATGCTGTGCTGGCTGTTTAGAACGCTTCAAGTTACATGGACCAAGAGCGTTATTAGTGTTTTGGAAGTAGCATTTCTTTTGCTAAGTGCACACAAAGTAAATTTCAGACCAAGTCTTGAATCTTCTCGACCACAGAAGGGTTTCCTTTTTCAGGCAGTCTTGGGCCACGGGCCTCCCTTCATTCTTCCTCCCCCCAACCCCCACTTTCAAAAGCCAGTTTCTAGGAAAATTAAGTGTTTAGCATAATGTTAAAGGCAAGAAAACTATGAGGAGAAAAGGAGGCTTTTGTTAGGGGGGTTAACAAGATAGGAGGTGGGAATACAGACTCCCTCATAGGAAACACTCTGAAGATGCTGGCCTGGGGTGGGGGCTTTCAGCTCTGGCTCTGGGACACTGGGACACAAGAGGACAGATGGACAGATACTTCTCCCAAGGGTCACCTCAGAAGCTCCCCAAGAGACAGTGGGAACAATGAAAGGGTTTCTGGGCCTTTAGAAATTGTTAACATCCTGTGTTTTTGACATGCTAATCCCCTCTGACCAAGGCCTGAAACCCAGGGTGGGACCCACCAACCCAGGGAGGGGCACATACCTCTTCCTCCCTCCTCCCCCCTGCAGGCCTGTCCCCCAAAGCCACCAGACACCCCCCCCCCGCCCCACCAGGCCAGTGAGAGGCTTCAAAGAGACAATCTTTTTTTTTTTCACTGAAATAGTATTTTGTTGTTGTTGTACCTTCAGGTATTAAGGAGGGCAGGTACTGCGTGGAGCCCTGGGTGTTATACGCAAACAATGAATCATGGAACACTACATCAAAGACTACCGTGTGGTGATTAACACAAAGTGATTTTTAAAAATCAATCAATTAATTAATTAAAAAAAAAGAAACCCCCAAACCAAAAGCAAAACCTATACCCAAAGCAAAAAAAGAAAAAGAAAGAAAGAAAGAAAGAAAGAAAGAAAGAAAGAAAGAAAGAAAGAAAGAAAGAAAGAAATCAAAGAATGTGTTCAAGGGAAACTAATGTGAATAGAACTTAAGGATAGTATGATACTAGGTGTAAAGTAAAAGGCCCCCCTCTTCCACAGCCCGTCCCTCCGTCCTGTCACCAAGCTCCTGAGGGGAAGTCCAGCTTAGTAAATCTCTCTCCAGAACCTTCTTCAGCATGCATGCGTGTAGGAAGTGTGTGTGTGTGTGTGTGTGTGTGTGAGAGATGCGTGTTTATTTTACAGAGCAGATCACACGTTGTGTACTGTCCCAGACACGCCTGCACTTTGGCGTATGTCGTGGACGTGTTCACACCACCCTCGTTCGGAGAGCAGGATGTCCAAGTGTGTACAAATGCCCCGGTTTTTGGACATTCGTGTCAATGCTTTGGTGAGCACCTGCTTGAACACTCTGTGCACTTGTGGGTGCAGTTCTAGGGTCAACTCCTTCTTTGTGGCCCAGAGAGTTCAAGTCCACACTTGCCGAATGACCAGACTAGCTGGCCCAGTGGAGGTGGGAGACGTCTGGGACTGTGGCGAGAATTTGAATCTCCTCTTCTCGCACGCTCGCCACTGAGCAAGCAGCCACCAAGCAGGGCAACAGCCACATGTGTGGCCCTGGTCTGTCATGAGGTCTGACTTAGAACTTGGGAACAGATGGGGGCAGGTCAGCCAGGCCCAGATGACAAGGCCAGGCCATTCTCCCACAGATGCCCACCCGGGATTGGCCATGAGCCTAGGAGGCTCTAAAAGGTAAAATAATGAAAACCCACAGCCCACAAGGCTGCCCCTGCAGCAGACAGCTCTGGGTACGGGGCCAGACAGAAGTGGGGCTTCCTACGCCTAGGAACACAGAAGCCATGCAGGCTTTGCTGGACAGGCTGGTGGGTCACCCCACTCAGCACTGCCTAGTGGGACAGTCTATGACCCACCCTTAGGGCTCATGTCACATCACTCACTGCTCTACTGCCTGGGTCTCCATGATGACAAGAGCTGCGTCCAATACGGCTTGAAAAAAATGTATATGGGAGGGGAACAATGCTGTTTCCAAGCTTACCAGATATTCTGACTTGTGCCTCAAAACTATGCTTTTCAATTTCTTTCTCCCGCTCTCCCTCCCTCTCTCTTCCTCCCTCTGTCTCCCTCTTAAACACCACCACTGGCACCTGTTTGGGGTCCAGAGCAGATCCATCAGTCATTTCCTCCCCTGCAAGAGTATCAACATATATTGGACCTTTTCCAGGGTGCTCTCAGATTTCCCTTGGAGCAAAACTTATTTTATGCTTAGAGACTTTTCTGTTCAGGTTCTCAACTTGGGATGAGCTCTAAGAGTTGCCATAAAACACTGACACGAATTCCATCCTGGCCCCCCCTTTTGCTGGACAGCCTGTCTTCCTCCCTTGGGAACACAGTGAGCACCTTGGCTCCCAGCACCCAAGGAGGGGTCCTCACAGGCCCCCCCATACAGGTACCCCACAAAGGTCTCACCTGAAACTCGGGACATGTCTTGACCCTCATCAGCGTCCATTGTCCTCAGGTTATCTGAGAAAGAGAGGAAGGGATTTTAGTTTAAAGCAAATTACTAATAAGATATGAGAGAGAGAGAGAGAGACGTTCTATGCATTTAACAACAAGGTTATCTACCAAGAATAATGCATTTTCCTCCTCACATACTTGCTGGAGTATCAGACTGGCACAGACCTTGATCCTTTTAAAAAGAGCATTACAAAGATTTATAAAAATATCATTACAAGCCCAGGAGGACCAAATTTGTTATTTATTGTTAATTTCCTACTGCATAATAACCCAAAATGCAAACTGACTGCAACAAAATTAAGCAGAAAATTAAATGGCCCTGGGTCATTGTAGGCACAGAATTCATTCTCTTGGCTGATCCATAGTTATGTTCTTTCTAATTTACTGAGCATGCATCGATGAACCTTGAGTCAGCTTGGTGACACGCGTACAATCAGCAATCAAAAAACGAAGCAATTTGCTGAAGAATGTCTCATTTACCCAGGCAGGGCTGCATATGTGAGCAGCTCTCGCACTCCCTCCATCAATAATGAATACACCTCCAGCCTGGCAGATGGGCAACGCGGGTGCTTCCGTCTTTGTCCCCCACTCTTTCAGGGACCCTGCCTCAGATGTCGCCCGCACGCTCACACAGGGAGAAGGGAAGCTCACGAAGGCAGCAAAGCGAGGCCGGGAGAGCACCCCAACTTTCCTGTTTGCTGACACACGGCTTGGCTCCTCAGATTGGTTTAAAAACAGAAAACCAACTGGGAAGAGCCATCCTTGGTGGTAACAGCAAATGTCCTGTCCTGTGGGACCAGCCGCCACATGCACCGTGCAGAGGCTGGTGCCAGTGGGGCACAGGGGTCCTGGCCTGGCCTCGGAGTCCATGGGTGCCCTAGAGGATGGCCTTTGGGAACCCTATGGACAGGGAAATCTGTGGCCAGCAGCAGGTGACCTCAAGAAAATCTTCTCGTTTATGCTCTACTGGACAACCTGCAGGACAGACCCTTCTCTAAGCAACAAACTGAGTCCATCTGTTGAATCTCACTCAGGTCACCTCTGTTTTGTGGTGGGGGAGGGGTGCCTCTGTCTCTTTGGTTCAGGTGTGTGGATCTGAGCTGTGAGGCCAGTTTGCAGCAGACCCGGCCACGGGTGGGGGTCAGGGGACCGAACGATGCAGGCAGGGACAAGCACATGCGTATATATGATAGCCTTTATGGTGCCTGGGGAATCCACATCTTCAATTTCTGTAGTATCCGTACTAGTCACAAAGACGACACGAATGACTATCACTTTTCTGGATGGGGAGGGGTTTTCATCCATTTCCGAAAGCCACTGAACGGGTCTGAAGTGTGACCTGAATTTTCCAGGCTGCTGTGTGGCACAGGGGTACGGCCGCTGACCACAGAAGGGAAAAAGGCCCATGGCCCTGCATGCGTGTCTGCCCCGAGACTGAGGGTCCACAAGCCATTTGAAGCTGAACAAACCAGCCCCGGGAGCCAGCTTGAACCTGGCCTTGTGCCCAATGTCTCATAGACCTCTATGTAAAAAAGGCAAAAAAAATCTATGACTCTTCTGAAACTGTCCAAAGAATTATAAAGAGACAGGATGGACTCCAATGAGAAAAATCTTTTTATCTTTGGGCGGCACGAATGTGAGGTTTACTGCTCACTGAAGGCGGGTATAGTGTTTTATTGTGGTATCACAGACCTGTCTTGAAACGTCCCTGTGTTGAGTGGCGAGACGCACGGCAGAACTCGAATCTCGTTGTGACAAATCCTGGGCTAACACAGAATTTGTAGAATGTTGATTTGGACTCTTCTCATCATGCAAGTGATACTTATTTTACACATTTTTTTTTTACAAGGGCAAGAAAATGCCCATAACTTCCACACACATAGAGCTTTTTACACAAACAAGACACTAAACGTATTCCAAATGGCCTCTTGTAAAATGTTTTTTCATTTGATCCACGCCGTGTCTTTATCTTTTGCAAATCTATGTCAACGTCCTCATTTCAGTGGCTACACACTTCTCAGCTGCAGGACTGATTTATCTGGTACCCTAGTGTAGGTCCAAGCTATTTCCAAGTAGAGGACAGACTGTCTGCTAAGGCCCCACAGATGGCTCCCCATCTTGGCTCTAAGGGAGAAGGTGTCCTCCCTCGAGGCATGGTGGGGACCCTCTGAGTTTGAGGTCAGGAGCACAATCCATTCCCACCAGGTTGCCCCTCACGCATCCGTCAATTCAGGCGGGAGATGTGACAAGTGCCACAAAGCAGAACACCGATGGCCCAAGGCCCAGACCAGGCTCTGCTAGGCGGGAAAGCCCTTGCTCTAGGCGGCCACCTGGCTTATGTGTCCTGTGTGTCCCTCACTGGAAGCAGCCCCCCTCAGCAGCCGCCTATGCACTCGGGACAGTGGGTGTGCTGGGGCCGCACCAAGCAGAGGACTGTGAACTGGTGTCAACACACCTTTCCCACTTTCACTAAAGGTCCACACCCACCTGGCCATCCCTACCACGTGGAACTCCACTGGGTAATCAGCACCACTGAGATTTTCAAACACAATCCCAACCAACCCTACTGCGCATGGATGTGTGGCCATGATGAGAGGGTCCCCTTGCTTGGGCTAATGGTTGGTTGTCACCACTGCTCTGAACTTCTTGATAACTTAGGGGCAGGGCCCACATTTCCAGGCTGCGCTGGGCCCTGTGAATGCTGTGGCTGGTCCTGCCGGCCATCAAGCAGAGGGCACGGGACATGACAAGCTCCCTCAAACTTCCCCACCTCCAAATTTGCATCTCTCGGGATGGAACAGTCGTGACTTTTTTGTAAAAAGTGATAGCTTTTAGGCAAAGACCAAATGAATAATTTGACAATGGGAAACTGACTGAGGGAGAGGAAATTCCATACCCTCCAAGACTCGAAGTTACACAGGGGCAGCTGTGGGGGCTTTGGGAAGGGGCAGCAGGACGCCACCCGATCCCGGCTACCATGTGCATGACCCAGGCTCTGTGCTTATTTTCAGGCAGTGCTTCCTGAGCCCTCCTCTCCCACGTGGAAGCTGTGTCCAGTGCAAGTAGAAAACGGCATGTGGGCTGGATATTGTCTCCACACTCAAGGAGTTTATGATCAGAAAGATGAGTTCATCACACAAGTGGATTCATAACCTGTTTTCGGGAACCGGCCCCTAAACAAAACCAAGACCACAGGCTTGTAAAGGGAGATGCCAGAGGCAAGGAGTATTTCATGGGAGTGAACTGCGGTTTTCTCCCCTGCACAGGAAACCCAAACAACTGAAGGCCAGAGCTCCACCGATCCACACGGCAGAAAACACAACATCACCAAACACCTGTCACCTGCGCAGTTCCTTCAGCCCTGAAAGCTCTTATTGTTTCTCCGGAGCAAGTTGTTCTGAATCTCGCACACGGGGAAACAGATGCAGAGATAAGGGAAGGACAACGTGACAGTGGCTGTCGCTGGCCGTCCCTCTGGGGAGCACATCCTGCTGTCACAGCCACTGCCCACCCTCATCTCCCACTCTGGAGCGGGCATGGAGTTGAACATCTCTTCCTGTCTTTCCTTCTGTCTCCTCCATCTCTCGTCCCTCCCTCTCTGTGTCTCCGTCTCTGTGTCTGTCTGGTTCTTCTGCTCCAACAGGACTTACCTGGGGTCAGCTCAATGAGGTTGGCATATCAGTGACTCCAGAAAGTGGGGGGGGGGGGGGGACACAGAGGATCGAGCAAAAGAAGTGAGAGACAGGAGCAAAGCTGGCCCTGAGCACCTGTGCTTCTCCAGCGGCCCCACCAGGGAAATGGGTCTTACTGCCAGTGCTGCCCCCATGGAGGAGCTTCCCTCGGGGACAGGGAGACTCTGGAAACACCCCCCAACCCTGTCCTTCTTTCCTTCTTCCACACCCATGAGGGACTGGGACCTGGCTATCTCCTGGGAAGAAGCACCCACTGCCCCAGGCAGTCGTGGCTCCTGACAAGGGCTGGGCAAGTCTCCAGGAGTGTCCTCACTTGTACCTGAGAGAAAGCAGGTGGCCCCAAGAATAGCCCTGAGAGCCAAAGGGAGCCCCAAGTGTCACTGGCAGGTGCACAGGGCTGGCTGCAGTCCTTGGCCCCTATGCACGAGCCCCCTCTCTGCCCTAAGAAGAACACCTCTCTTCACAGCACTTGCTAGCTAGGAAATAGTAAAACTCTCCCATACTTCTGAAAAGGTGAGTCTGAATTAACAAAGTCAAAATGAAAAGCCAGACTCCCGTCAAGAACCACAACTTGATTCCTTTTGGAGAAGCCCGCCGTTATGGTCATCCCAGCACCGCCAAGTGCACAGTGGGCCAAACCGGCTGTGAGGACCGCCGGCAGCCACTCAGAATGAGCCACTCGCTGGGAGCACCCAGCCCCTCCACAAGCTTTACGGATCCTCAGTTCTCTGCGGTTTAAACAATGCACACGAACTAAAAAAGAAAAAAAGAAAGAAAGAAAGAAAGGAAGGAAGAAAGAAAGAAAATTCCATGTTTGTACAGCAGGATGCTAGTAATAATGCTGTCCTGTCTGTTTGAAAGTTGCTAACAGAGTAAATCTTTAAAGCACTCATCACACACATGTTTTTGTGACTCTGTGTGGTGACAGCTGTTACCGAGACTCATCGTGGGGATCTCTTTGCAACATACGAAATCCTGAATCATCGTGCTGTATACCTGACACTACTATAATGTTACATATCGATTAGGCTTCAATCCAAACAAATACATAAATACCTAAAAACAATGCCTTTCCTCTCCCCTGAGACACATGGGTCATGTTCTGCCCAGGGCTATCTCATTTCTTAAGTGCTTTAAGTGTGCCAGAAAAAGATGGTGAAGGAATGGCTACTGGTCTTAGCCGGCTTTATTTAAGCAATGACTATGGCATTTAACAGGCAAACTGCAAAGAACCACAAGACCGTCTACGTCGTCCACTTTGCTCACTGTTTTATGTGAGAACCTGGTACAGCATCTAATATTCAAGACTCATTTGCTAAATGTGTATCTTTAATCTTCACGATTAAGCCATATGATTATGATCATTGTACATAATCTGTATATTATTTCCATTCGATGGATGAGAAAGACGGAGGCTAACCATACAGCAGGCCGCCCAAGGGTGCACGTCTAGACAACAACGGAGTGAGATTGAACCCACAACCGCTCGAGGAAGATGCGTCCTTCACTCTACCACTCCCGCCTGTGTGAACCTCACAGCCCAGCACCGTGGTGCCAAATTTTAAATGGACGACGGACAAGGAGTGGATGTTACCTGTATCCTAACAGAAAAGGAGTGTGCCCTTTGTAATACTCTACAGGTAAGGCAACTTTCATCACAAGACTTCTCCAATAAAGTTAAAGTCTCCTTATTTGATAAGATGTATGCTTTTGATTTTTTCCCTCCCCGATGAGTGAGGGTGCACTCGTGTTCCATTTCAGGGTTATTTCCTTATACACTCAATGATGCTTGTTTTGAAGGGGGCAGGCACGTGGGGAAAACACGGGCCAAGCCTATAATCTATTTAAAATACCTTAGGTCACAGACCTCTTTAATGAAACCCATTATTCCTGCCCAGAGAGAGCTTTTTCATTTTCAGATTGGTAGATTTTATTTTTGCAAATCTATCATATCGCTGTGAATTACACTTTATCTTAAAAAAAGAAATGTTCCAAGAGAAAGCTAAGGCAATCTGCCAGGTCTTTGTGTCTGGTGAGGGGGACCTTATAGATTTTCCTAACAACTTGACAAAACAGGTCCGGAGAACATAGAAACTTCTGGGCTCTCTTATTTCATTTCTGATTCTTTTCATTTTTCAAAAATTAGCTGCCAATCTACACATTTTCATGATTATTCCACAGAGTATTGCTGGCGCAAATAACAATGAAAAACAAGATTTCAACAGGACAGCAGGGAATCCAATTTGGCTTTCAGACTGCTCCCCCTCCCCCATATTTAACTGAGCTACAGAAAACGCCTCCAGTGGTTTGTTCTACTGTGAACCTGCTTTTTTGAGGGCAAATTAGCTCAGATGTGCAATGCTGTCCTCACATTTTTTTTTCCCCTAGGGGCAGGAACTGATATGCAAAAGAGGAAGGGCCCGGGGAACTGAGGAAGACTTTCAAAATGCAGCTTAAAAACTGTGCTGCTTGAAAACAGTCTCAGCAGAGAGACATTGAATAGAGAAGGGAAAGAACACAAGAATATTGCTAAATGGCATCAGGGAGCCACCTGTCTCGAAGTGGGGTATAAAAAAAGATGGGAGATATTGTATTCGACATTTTTTTTTTTTAAACAGAGAAAGCAGAGTTAGAGACATTTACCACCAGCACAGGTCCAGAGCAGGGTTTCCAGGGGCCCGGGAAGGTCCTGGCACTACGCACTTCAGTGCAGGGAAGAGACTTCTCAGGAAAGACCGCTCTGCCCCTAGACCACAGGCTCTCAGACTACCAGTAAATACTGTATATGCAGCAACCATAGCAGAGACATACATACTCAAAAATTTACATATGCTTTTATAGGACTTTTCCTGATTTTGACTGTCATCATGGGCCACTTCCTAAGTAGCTTCCTCAAATATAAATCGCTTTTTACACTTCACTTCATCACTTCAGTCAAAAAAATCTAAGTTTAGAATCATTTCCTTCTACTCTCTTCCCGGTTTTAGAAGACCTTCATGCATGGCCAGCAACCGTGCAACAAAAATGAGACTTACATCTTGAAAAAATATATATAAAAACTGCCCCCCAAATAATGATTGACATGGATATTCCCAAAAGTGCTTATGTTTTGTCATTTATTATTATAACTCGAGGAGACAGAGGAGCCCAGGCACAACTTCGTGTTCCTATTTTTTTTTCAAAGTTTTGTTTTTACTTTTTTTAAAAAAAATGGATAAATACAAAGTTACAATATTCGCTAAATGTTTTACTCAGCAAGGCAATGTGCTGACCTCACAAAGAATACAGTATCTTATCTTGCTTTCTTAGCAGTGACTTAATTTAACATATTGGCAGATCCTTTCATGCGTCCATGTGAAAGCTCAAAATTAAAATTGAACGTGCAAATCCACTTGTATTGTATATCCATAACATTCCAAAAAAATCCTCTTGTAATACTGGGCCTTCTATAAGGCCATTGGGCTGTTTTTTCTTTGTTTGTTTGTTTCTTTGTTTTTTTATTTTGTTTTTAATGTAGGGCTTGCGTGAGTTTCCTTGGCAAAAGATTTAATTTATTTAGACCACAAGAAGTAAAATTATCTAAGTCTTGACAGGGATGTCCAGTTGTTCACAAATCCATACCAATATGTTTATTTCCAATACCTGAAAAGTTATGGCTGATTCACACGCCAAGAACACTCTCCTAGGTACTATAACCTTTTTTCCATTTTAGATAAGTCTCTGTTTTCTGGTTGGTAGTGAGACAAGATCTACAGACATAGATACACACACACAGAAAATGTGTTCCAGAGCAAACATGTCCCAGGATTCATCATTACCCAGATATCTACCTCTTATTCCTTGCAGTGGAAAAGGCTGTGTGGGGTGGGGGGAGGGGGACACGTGTAAGAGGGGAGGTTTCGTCTTGGCTCCAGAAAGGGGGCTGCAGACACCCTGATGACAGGCTCCCCCCACACGAAGGCCACATGGTTTCCGGGCCAACGGGAAATTCTCCCTGCAAGACGTGCATTCTGAGCTCCCAGTTCTTTTGGCAATACCCCCAGATCCTCAACTAAAATCACTTGAAATAAGATAACCTCATGAAAATTATTAAAAATCCTATTTCACAGTTTTAAACTATGTTCACAGAACACAAAGAATCCCGGCCCGAGCTCTTAGTAGCTTTAGAACTCTGGAATTCACCTTGTTCACCCAACCTCAAATGGTCCCACTGAAGTCAAATCAAGCTGTTTCAAGAAGAGTACGAGGGAGAAGAAATGCGTTCAGTAAGTGACCTGGTAAGAATGATTCCTCTGGCAACACACCAAACAATCATAGAAAAGGATTCCACTTGGTAGTCTCTGCTGGCTCTTTAAGCTGGAGGAAATTAGCAAGAATAGTTCTCGCTTTCCACTGTATTTTGTGCTATAACCCCAACCTGGAGAGCTCCTGAAGACAAAAATGGCCAACACCACAGAACAAACAACAAGGTCCATATGGATGCGAGATCCTAGTGGGTATGGACAACCCCCCCCCCCCAGCATTGCTTGAAGCCCATTCTCTAATCTACAACCTTTAGCCTACAAGGTCCTCATGCAGACCCAGCAGGGAGGAGGGGGGCCGGGGGAGTCATCAGTACAACTTCACAGAAGCTTACAACTTCCTCATTTGCAGGGCCAAAAAAAATCGGCGTGTCTTCATGTGTAACCTGGCAGAAAAATGCTCTTGTCCGTCAGACAGCAAAAGAGAGGAAAACTCATTTTAGACAGTACCATCCAATTTTCCTGCAGCCCTTAAATGAGCCTAAATTATTTATTTTCAGTGCTTCGCTTTAACTACTTTGCTGTGGCTGTGCGGCAAGTTTCATTTCTTTCACAAGAGCCTGGTCTGCTCTAGACGGAGCTGGAAATTCTTTAAATTCAGGGAAACACATACAGCTCCAGGCAGAAGCAGGAAAACACGTGCAGAAAAGCACTAGAAATTTCCAAACCATTTTTAAATGGTAATTAATGGCCTTATCTCTAACAACCTCAGATAATTAGCAGTGTGATTTTGGTTTAATGAGGTGGGATACACAATGTATCAATATGTTTTCACTGTGGATCTCTTTGAAGATCATTTTAATTTTCCACCCTCCACAAAACTCGCCACAAAGGAGGAGGAAAAGGTCACTTTTTCAGGCTGGGAAGTGGGGCTCGCACCAGGGGGTCGCTGGCACTCTCTCTCTGTCTGCATTAAAAGCATGGGAGGACGTTTCAGAGTGTCTCAGAAGCAAGCTCATAAAAGATCAATTCCTCATTTTTGTTTCTCCTAAAGATTCTAAAGTAAACATTTTCCCCCTGGGGGCCAAGGAGGTGTCTTATGTGCGATTTCTTGTGCTCCAGGCTGAGCAGGGAAACTCAGATTCCACAAGAAAAATTCACCCCAAACGGACAAATCAATATTCCTGGTGGAACTCTTAGCTTCAGAAAAGGAAACGCTTTAGAGGGCTGCTATCAGTGTGATCTCCAAAATGGAGCCTGAAACTCTGTGTCAGGGTGCAGAAGAGCACTTAAAAATACTTTATGCTGTTTTTTCTCAGTTGTTTCCATAGACTACTGTACCACCCCCCCCCCAAAGAAAGGAGGAAGAGGGAGAGAGAGGGAGGGAGAAGGAAGGGCAGGGAAGGAGGATGGAGGAAGGATACTGGGTGCCTCCTTCCCATCCCACTGCCCCCCCCCCCACGACCCCTCAGCTGGGAAGCTCTGCCCAGTGTCCAGGACTGCTAACTTTTGGCGCGAAAATGGCAGGAAGAGAGTCAGATTTCCTTCAGCAGTGAGCTGATTGCTGGAGAAAAATGAATCATTGCACACTTGAGTGAGAAAATATGAAGAAGGCACTTTTCCACTAATTAGGCCCCATTTTAGGCAATTTGTTAACTGGTGGCCCCGCGCCACCAGCCATCAGGAGGTGGAGCACGGGACAACCGGAAAGTAGCATGTGCAAATGGTGCATAATGATGCTCTCCATCACCCCAGACAGGCGGCAGAGGGGTGCCGGGGAGGGGTGCCGGGGAGGGGTGCCAGGCAGGGGCCGGGCCAGGCCACCAGGAAAGGACGCCACTCAGGCTGTCCCCTGTCTATGCAAGCGCGGCAGAGAAAGCGCGTGGCACTCACCAGTCAACCCGTGCCTCCCAGAGACCGAGGGGGTGCTGCCTTCCCACACCAATCCCGCCTTTGGAAGACGGGGGTCTTTGGACCCCGTGCTGCGCGTGGAGTCCCCTCCACTCAGCCACCTGGGAGGGACCCTGCTGCCCTGGGCGGCAGGCCGGTAGGCCGTCTCCTCTGCCACCGTCTTCACACTCCACTGGGGCGGGGAGAAAGGTGGAACCATTTGCCAAATATGCAAAAAAGGAGGGAAGATAGTTTTCTTTCAGGAAAACATGGGCAGGAAGGGAGCCCGTGCTTCCTGTACTGACCAAAATGGGTTCAGAGATTATTCGGACGTCTGATTTGACAGGCTTGTGGTGGAGGCTGGCGCTCTTTTAGTCAACAGGAATCGCGAGTTCCCCAAAGGCCGACGTGGCCATGGGAGAAGGGAAACAAGGCCAGGCCGGCGGCGGGGAAGGCGGCGGGCCCCACGCCTGTGACGTTGGGCTTTCACCACTTTTAACAGTTCATGGCCGGGCGGGTCACAGAAGGCACCTGTGGGTCCCACCTGTTGATCACAGTCAACTCGGAGAAGGACACAAAGCCAACGGAAGCGAGGAGGCTGCGGCCTGCAGGGGGGCCTCAGCTGGCGCCCCGCGGGCCCTTCTCTGGAGTGACCCCCAGCCCCCCCCAACACACACACGCACGGAAGCGGGAAGGGCCCTGCCCCCTCCCCACGCAGGAACTGTGCTCAGGAAGCCTGTTTCAGGCTGCACGTCTTGTCACGTCGTCCAAGAGATATTTGTCAGGAGAGCATCACACGTTTAAAAACGGCGTCAAACAGAAGCCATTACAGGAACGGTGCAGAAGGTGGAGGGATGGGAGCGTGCATGCCAGGAGCCGCAAAGGGAGACTCTGGGTGTGAAGCCGTTGCTTAAACTGCAAAAAACACAGCAACACCTTGGGTCTCCAAGAAGAAACCGGTGTGAGGGCCCAGAGGGCACCACGGGGAAACCAGTCATGTTGCTGCCACTAAGTCTGGTCTGGGGGTCGCACCAGCCCCATTCCTATTTCCCTCCCCATCAGAGCTTTAAACGTGTGTGTGGGTGTTTCACACTGATACTCGGAACACAACCTCCCTAACACCTAGATCACACACGCACCTGTGTCTGCTGGGAGCAAAACCATGATCCGTCTCAAGGTGTAAACAAGATCCATGGTTCTCCTTTTGTAAGCCTGAGAGGATGGGTCACTTGTCGCTTTTACATCTCTTGCTCTCACCCATGACATGGAACGACTGCACACAGCCCTGCCTGAGGGCTCCAAAAAGATGAACATACAGACCCCGGGGAGGGAGAAACCTTCGTGGTCAGGGCGAGAGAAGCAGGAGTCCCAGTCCCTGAAAAGGCCTGTCAGGCTGACGAATCACAAGCGTTGCCAGAAAACCTAAAAAGGACTTGGTCTGCTCTCTGTGAGCTGGATCGCCTGAATGAATCTCCAACAGAATTAGGCAACGAAAACCAATACTTATTTCATAGTGAAATTATTTCATAATTACAAAGATTGGAGGAGGAGAGAAAACACCACAGGAATGCTACGAAATGGTGCCATCCTTGACTGAGTCTGGGCTAACAGCATTAGGCAGACACCCAACGTACTCACATCATTTACGTCTACACTCAACAGTATAAATAGGAAAATCCATCCTGCTTTAGTGAAAGGTACAAACCAACCAAACACACAGAACCTAAAAGGAGGGGCTTCATTACTCAGGTCAGGTCTGTGCGATGGGAAGACTCTTTCTCACCCTGCCCCCACGCCTCTCTCTCTCTGTGCCCTGTGCCTGCTGTGTGTGCACACGCTCACAGAATTTCTCCATTTTCTATATCTATTGATGCACACATAATCTTGAAGTATACACAGAACACTTGCAGGGGTGGGGGCGGGAGAGTTTCGTCATGGCACGCAGTAGACAGTACGCACATACATGGTGTTGCTTCAAATTTGCAAAGTTTGACATTTATGTTGACAATATGCTGCCATATGACCCAAATATGAAACACACCAATTCAAATCAAGAGAAAAAAATCCCGCCAAAAGAACCATCATCCATCCTCAAACGCTTAAGTCTCTAGCCAAGTGACGAAGGATCAGTGGCCGCCAGCACCGTGGGGCTTCAGACCTCTTGGCCAGGAAATTCACTAGGATCTTAATTTTTCAACAAAGGAAATGGTGCCCAGGACAGCGACAGTATATCCTCTCTCAGGAGACCACGGACCAAGTTCTCAAAAGAATACACAAGCACACTTTATTTTACAGACGCGCAAGAATGTAGCACGAGCACCGTTTTAATTACAGACCCACGAGCTCAGCCTGTGAGACCGAACTGATGGGCTACACTTGCTACCATGCTTCCAAGTTCAGGAGATGTGTAATGTTTCAAGATGCAGCTCTTCAATTAAAACACCCGCAAATTACACAAACAAGCAAGCATGCTGGAGTTTCCAGAGCTCCTGCCTTCAACTATCACCATGAAACAAAAGGAGAAGAAAGCATGACCATTTAACTCAATAATCTATTCAGTCCTCAGCTCTGGTGGACTCAGAGACCGGGAAGCACATTTTTTTGCCACGTAAAAAAAAAGGTATAAACACCTATGTTCCTGGAAAGTTTTGAAATCGGATACATTCTATCAAACCAGAAGTATATAGGGGTTTAAAATGTGACATCAGTATTTATACCTGGGCATACACGTTATTTAAACACGTTGGAAGCAGGTAATCCTCCTGTCACAGATATCTGGCACTGTTTAAATTTTTTGCCACATACCAAATAACCTGATTTGCCACTGAAACAATTCTAACATTTAATAAAAAAAAATACTTAAATTGGTACTTTTAAAATTTCACGTAACAGATGGGTCCAATGAGGCTCATCAAACATCTTCAAACAAAGAAACAAATTCACGAGGCTCCCACCATTTCCTGCAGTTTTCTTTCTCCTCTCAACTCAGAACAAAGTGAACCAATTCTTGCAACCATTTCAATTTCTATGAAAGTTTAAATATTGTCCAGATTAAATATTTTCAACCTCCATACATTTTTCTCCATTAACAGACGTTGATTTGGCTAGCAAGTAGGTATTCCTTCAACAGCAGTTTGTGTCTCCAAGTTTAAAACAAGGTACCTGGGAGCTGAGAAGCATGGCAGGGTGGGAAATGAGCAGTAGGCAAGCTTGCCTTGAATTTGCTCTGGGCCCGCTGCATTTGAAAGCTGTGCTGCTCAGATCTCTACATGCCATACTTTCTGCCTCCAAATTAGAAGAAAAAACAATCTTATCTCCCCCCCCCCCCACCCCACCCCCGATTCCTTAGGAATCACCGGAGGATCCTTGAGGATTAAAAAAAAAAAAAATACATTGCAAATCCAGTCGCAAGTAACCTGATGCCTTATTACCAGGGAGTTTCGAAACCCGATAGCCAAAATTGCGTCAGCAGAAGTCCTACTAACTTTTCAAACCGGGATAATTCTTCATTTTGCAGGAAGCAAGTTCAGACACGATCTAATTATTTTACAGTATAAGCAAAATGCTCTCACCTCGGAAATAAGAAAAGAAAGCTCTTTACGAATGACTTTATAAAACCTGACTTCCGTGATCTAGAGGTATATATCGGTTTAAATATAACTGGAGCTAGAACGTCCTCCTCATGGTGACAGCAGGGCGGCTCACAAGCGTCCCACCGCCGCTGGCCCTGCGCCTGCGGTCACAGCACAAGTTGGCGGAGGCTCTGACAAAAGTCGCGCTCTCACTGTCCCCAGAAAGAGGCGGACCTGAGCGAAACCCGGGGTTACAAATCTCACTGCCTTGTCTTCTCATTCTCTCTCTCTCTCTCTCTTTCTCTCATTTTAACCCACCAGATACTCGGAGTTTTCCTATTGAAATTCAATTTGAAAACACTCACGTGGATTTGTGCGTCGCACTTTGGGGGCCAAGACTGATCCTCGGGCGCGAAGAGCAACCTCGGGGCCGGGGCTCCCTCTGCCCTGCCGGGCTCGGCCGGGCCGGCCGCCTCGCCACCTCCAATGTCCCGCCCGGGCTCGGCTGCGCTCCGAGGGGACCCAGGGACTGTCGCCGCAGTCGCCGCCCCGGGCGCGGGCCGCGCATGCACTTGTTAGAATGCCCTGCTAACTTGGCCGCCGAGCTCTTCCCAGCTTTCTTTCACAATGACTTCCTGAAGTTGCTCACTCGCATTGTTCCCCATTTCTCCGCCACCCTCCCCACCCCCCGCCGGCTCCGACCCGGCTGTCGCGCTCGCGGCCGGCCGCCTTGCCTCGAGCGCACAGCGCCGCCCACGGGCCGCGCACCTGGGCCCCTCCGCGCCGCGCCCCGCGGGCCAGCGCCTCGCCACCTGCGGCCGCCCAGATTGGCGGCGGCCCGAGCGCGCGCCCGCCGCCCGCGCTCCGCAAACTTTGGGGAGGTGCACACCTCCGAGGGCCGCGGCTCAACCGGCCCGCAGCCGGCTCGACCGGCCCGCAGCCGCCCCGCCTCGCCCCGCGCTCACGGCCCTGCCCTCGCCCGGCTCGCGCTCCGGAACACGGAGCAGGACCCGAGCGCGGCACGGCGCGGCGCGGCGCGGCGCGGGTAGCGCGGTACTCGGAGCGAGGCGCTCAGCCAGGCTCGGAGGGGGATTCGGAGCAGGGCGCAAAGACCGGCGCGGAGCGGGACAGGGATCCCGGCGCGGAGCAGGGCACAGAGCTGGGCGCAGAGCGGAGCGCGCCGCCCCCGCCCCGCCGCGGGGTAGCCGGTTCCCGCGGAGCCGTCCGACCGCAACTCCGGGACCGCGCGCGCAAACTTTGCCAGGGCGCGAGGCTGGCTCGCGGCCCCTAGGGCCGCCGGGGCGGCGGCGGGCGCGGGCCGTACCTGCTGGCGCCGCCGCCGGCTGCAGCCCGCTCGCCCGCGCCGGGCCCGCTCCGCGCGCCGCCGCCACCCCCGCGCGCAGCGCGCCCGGGCCCTCCCCTCGCCGCCGCGCTTCCTCATTCCAGAGCCGCATCGCGCCGCTGCCCCGCGAGGCAGGTGGCAGCCGGCTCACTGCGCCCCGGACCCGGTGGCTGGATCAGCCGCGGCGCCCCGGGGCCCGCGCTTAACCCTTGGGGGCCCGGCGCGGGCTGCGCGTGCGGGGCAGCTGGAGGCGGGGGCCGCGCTGCCGGGGCCGCTCGCCCCGCCGCGGGGACCTTCGGGACGCTGGACATCGTGAAGCACTTTTCCCAGGGTCTGGGGGCGTCCACTGCCCGCCCAGCTCCACTTCCCTCGAACTGGGGCCACTGGGCTCCCAGGTTCTGGCTGCGACCCCGGGTGATGAGTGCCCACCCGAGGGGGTGGGAAAAGTTGATCCTCCGCAAGTGAGGGGAAGGTGCAATTCATTTTCCCAGACAACCAATGGAATACCTCTCGTCTCTCTTCCCTCCCACCTGCTCAGGCAGCAGTTAGGATCGCGCCTTCCATCTGGCCTGTGCGCACACGCAAGTGTGAAGGGACGGCTGCGGGAGGAGGTGACACCAAAGGCAATCCTGCAGCCTGGCTCCGCGGCTCTTGGCACCTCAGACCCCTCCCTCCCTGAGCCCCGAAGCGCGCGTGTAAGGCGCCGTGTGGGTCTCCCTTGAAAGAGGAATGCAGCTCAGAGCACCTCTTCACAAGGCAAGGAGCCCATCATTCTGATGAGCCAGGCCCCACCCGAGCAGGAGCCGGGCGAGAGTGTTCGATATGAGCAGAAAAGAGAGAATTGTGAATTCAGTAGATTTACCCTGATCCCCCTTGGGCGTTTATGGGAGGGACAGAGGTGAATGAGCCGCAGGCCCTGCCCTTCAAGACTTGTTCAGGCTTTCCAGGTAGAGACAGGTAACAGGTAACCTGTGGAAAATGTCATTTCGGGCCCCTTGAGTGTGGCAAGGAATGGCGGCCACCCGCCAAGGCTGTGGCCTGCCTGAGGAGGCTGCTGGTGGCAGCGCCCAGGCATTCTTGTGGATCGGCTTTACCTGGTGCCGCCCTGGGAGAAGTCTCTTCTACCTTCCTGGAACCACAGACAGCATCCAGACAAATTCTTCCTGGACCACTTATGCAAGACCTGCTACTCCGTTTGTGCTGAGAGACGTTTTGATGTTCTGAGCCCTGAGCCCATTGACTCCCCCTGTTTGGAGCCCAGAGGAAGAGGAACTAGTGAAAGGTTCATTGTTTTAATCTGTAGTCCACCACTTGTCTGTATGACCTCAGGCAAGTTACTAAACCTCTCCAAGCCTCATTCTCCTTATCTGCAAAAGAAGCCAATGCTACTTCATTCACCTGAAAAGTCCTTGTCAGGACTAAATGAGGCAATAAACACAAGGTTCAAGGCCCTGGGGGCCAAAAATATTGTAGTGGAGGGGTTATGGGATACCTCTGGTTCTTGGGTACACACCACACACATAGCCCCCAGATGTGTCTCTTTAAATGTGTGCCATGGTCCCTGGGAGTGGGAATCAAGGACTCAGACATAGTCTTCAGGCCAAGGCATTTCTTCCTGAGGCAGAGGAATATGAGGTAAAGGACCCAGATAGTTTAAGCTGTGTGGTCCTGACCAAGTTCCTACACCTCTCTGAGACTCAACTTCCCCATCTATAGATTGGTGGTAATAATGGAAGCTACCTCATGGGGTTGTTTGCAGACGGTGTATTTTACATATGAAAGCTCTTGCCATCTGCCCAGCATGAGGAGGACTCTGTGAGTGGTAACTAGTGTTTAGTGTTTATTATGAACCCTGCTAACTACCAGTGTCCTGTTGAGATGGGGAGCAAACAGAAAAACCAGGCTTCATGGGCCACTCCCCCCAGGCCCCCAAATAGGTGGAGCAGAAGGAGCTCAGGCTCTAACCTGGAGTCTGTAGGTGGACACCATGGCCCCAGAGAGGATGCTTAAGTCAACAATAAAAGCACATTGCAGGGGAAAATCTATCAGGAGAAACAGAAACATGTGATACTTTTTTAAAAAAAATGATAGGAGTAAAGTCATTTTCTTTCTTTAGAATATAGACATACTAATATTACAGTGTTTAATGAAGGATGGCCTCGTTTATTCAGACAATAACTGCCAAATTATCAGTTTTTCTTCTTTTGCGATGTTATCAAAATCACGAAGAGCCCCTATAGAATGAATCACAGACACTTATTCAGAGCTTATTGTAATAAGGGAAGGAGCTATTGGCACTTTTATACTGGCAGAGACTAGAAAAGATTTTAAAGGAGAGTGAGTTTTATAGAGTAAAAGGATGGTGGAGGTGATAGGACACGATCCATAGCTTCATTTCTTACTTCCTGTGTGAGTCTTGGAAAGTTACTTAACCTCTCTGGGCTTCACTTTGTCATCTGTCATCATCTTCGGTTGATAGGATTAGGGGAAATTAAATGAGCTGATGGATGCAATTTAGTATGATTATAACTGTATCTTTCTTCAATTTAAAAATATCTGCTAAACGGCAACAAATGAGCTTCTTTTTTTCCCCCCCTCCAGCAGTTGGGAAACAGCAGGAATAATTTTTAAGTAACAGGGAAAGATTTTTGTAAAAAAAAAAAAAAAGATTCTATTGTCTTTCTACAGTGTTAAAGGAATACAGAACTCATGCAGTTTCATCTGAAAAGGAACAGGAACAGGAGGAAAAAGACTAGGACATGGATGAAACTTTTGCAATAAGGTCTCTGCTTCTTTGGTTTCTTTTCCCCAGTTTTCAAGATCTCCAGCTTCTGCTTCTGCTGGTTTTGAAAACTAACGGTTGCCGGACTGGGGCAAGGTTCTTGACCATTTTTCCCAATGCTCACTCCTCAAGTTTGGCTCTTTCTAAGCACAGGCCTCTGGCTGCCTCTTCTTCTGGAAGGGAAGGAAGGGGACACAGGGGAGAAGTGGGGGCGCTTCCAAGGAGCCAGGACTGCCCAGCAGGCGGGTCCAGGTAGGAAAGGCCCAGCCAACTGCAAGGAGACCCCCAGGATGCTCCCTTTTCTGCAGTGTTTCCAAGGCCCTGTCTGGAGGCTCAGTTGCTCCTGGTTTTGAAACCCACAGAAATTTAACAGCTCTGTTCATCATTCATGTTTCTGCCTCTACATTTGAATCAAGCATGTGCCACCACTGACAACCAAATTTTTCCCACTTTATAATAGTTCTTTTGCTTTGTTCCCCTTGGATTTTGTCAGACTATACTTAGATTCTCAAAAATGGTGACTTTATCAATATCATCTGGTTGGAAGAGATTGAAAAGCAAACCAGGTCAAATATAATGACTTGAAGATAAATTTACCCAGAAAGCTTTCTGATGAGAAGTTTTTGAACATGTTTTGCCTGAGTAAAGGAAAAGTAGATCTTGATCTGACCTGAACAGATCAGAATAAAGACAAACAGAGAGGTGGGAGTCATCCTCTAGTTGATGCCATTGGGTAGGAACAAGATTAGAATGTGATTTGTGGAGTTATAAGTCTTCGGGTGGCATGGATTCAGTGACAGCCTCCCCTTGCAGGTGGTACTTGAGAGACAGGAAGTCCCAATAAGGCATAACATGTGATCTTACAGGAAGGGGCTCCAACCTAGTAGAGTAGAAACAATTGCATTTCCATGCAAAGCACGTCATGGTGAAGTCCAATGCAAAGCCTGTGGACACACAAAAGGGTGAAGCCACTAAGTGGTTGCTAGATTTGGGAGGGGCTTTGTGGGTGCACAGAGGGAAGAGGGGGAAACAGAAGAGGTGTGAGGAAATGCTTGTCTTCCCCACACAGTGGGGACACTTGAAAGATTCTCTTCCAAAGGGAATTAACCAAAGACTGGAGGTATTATTCTAATGACTGCCCTACTGAGCCCAGCTCTGTGAAGGACATTTCCAGACATTATTTCCCACCTAACAATACAGCAAGCCCACTATCCCACTTAAGTACACAAAGCTCAGAGATGGTGACTAGCCTGGGGTCAAAGTTTAAGTGACAGACTGCAGACAAACCATTTGGGTTTGGTAGCTTGGGAAGTCACTAGGCCTCCCTGTACCTCAGTTTCCATTTCTGAAAAATGGGAATATGGTCTGAAGGCATTCGTGTGTGTCAAACATACTTAGGTGGATCCCTGACACACAGTCAACTCTGAATAAGTATCTGATATTTTGATGTACCCAATTTCTTTTCTTTTTTCTTTCTTTTCTTTTCTCTCCCTCCCTCCCTCTCTTTCTCTTTTTTTTTTTTTTTGAGAGAGATAGAGAGAGTAGGAGGAGAGACAGAGAGATAGGGAGAGAGAATCCCAAGCAGGCTCCATGCTCAGCGTGGAGTCTGACGTGGGGCCCATCTCACAACCCTGATATCATGACCTGAGCTGAAATCAAGAGTCAGACACTCAGTAGACTGAGCCACCCAGGCACCCCAATGTACTCACTTTCTAAGTGGTTGGGCTGGATACACATCTTGGTCAGGTTTCTTAGCTACGACCCATGCCTGTCCCTCCAAGGACCAGTTCCTTTAGGACATCCTTCTCCAATTGAGGGAAGTGTTTCTTTCCCTCTGGTCCTCTTTCAATTTTCTATTTCCCATATGGCCAAATCACCCATCCTGATAGCACCAGCCTTGATAAAGGGATCAGATGGGCACGTCCAGGAAAGATGAAGGTTTATGAAAGGACTTTCTGATCTGTAAAGTACACAGACATGGAGTCTAGTTATTTCTGTGTTGGTGTAGCAACCTTTTCTTTTTGATGTTAACAAATCACAAATCTTTCCTGTCCAGTGGAAGTGGGATAGTTTTGGAGAGAGGGTTGAGAGGGGGGACTTTACAGGGGAAAGTGCCCTAAAAATCTCAGCATCTCTCCCCTCTGCACACGAGGTCACCCTACTTCTCCAAGCATTGCATTCTCTTCACAGCAGGGAAAATAAATCCTGCTGCTCGCAGTTGGCATGAAGTTTGACTGAGAGCATGAGTGTAGATCTTTCCTTGTAGTACCTGGTCATGAGTGTTGGTTTCCCCCTCCCGCATTTCCATGAAGGTTCTTAAGGTGACATCCAGTGGAAAGCAGGTGAGGAAAAAGGCAGAGCACCTGAAAGATGTTCCCACATTCAGCGTTGGAACAGACCTTGATCTGGTTGCAAATAGATTGTTTCTTTACCTGAAAAGAGCTATGAAGAATTGTCTCAGAGTGGTTGGTGCCAAGTCTGGCTGGTTCCAGGGGCAGTAAGTGAACATCTGTCTGGCACTCTCAAGTTTACACAAACTTTCACAAGCATTTCATTTGAACTTGTTGATATCAGTGAGGTAGACATTCAGGGGCTCACGTTTGCCTGGGTTTTCCCTGTGTCATTGGCTTCTCAGTCTCCTGTCTAAGATGGGGGAGCTCCCTGGACATAGTTTTTAATGTCATCTCTGTACTATCTGCAGTTCTGACCTTCCCCTGAAATCAAGACTCATGCATCTTACTGCCTCCTCAACACCTTTACCTGGACATCTAGCTGGAATCTTGTATTTACAATGTCCCCTACACCACATCCCTGATCTTTCCCCTCAAACCTGTGTCCTCACAGCCTTCTTCACCTGATCAAATAGCATCTGGAAATTGCTGAGGCCCGGAGCCTTGGAGGCATTCTTGATGGCTCCCTTCTGCCTACCATCCCTTCATCAGGACTTTCTGCTGGCTCTGCCTCCAACAGGAATCCATCATCCAACCTCCTCCCACCTCCATTGCAACCACAGTGGTCCAAACTGTCACCCTTTGTCTGCAGATGGTGGGGGCTCCTAATGGCTCTCTAATCCTGTCCTTGCCCTTCACAGCACTCAGGGAGGGCCTGATGAAAAGCTCATCGGGTTGTGCTCTTCTTCGTTGGATGGTGTGCTAGCTCTCTGGGGACAATAGCTGAAGTCTGAAGGGCAGGTGATTCTCCCCTCCTCCATCGTCTCTCTCCCCTACCACTTGGGTCCAGCCACTTATTGTCCCTCTTGTTCACTGGTCTCCAGCCACTTGGCTCGGCTTTGCTGTTCCTCAAGCACTGGGGGCAGCACACTGCACCTACCTTTCTGTGGATACCTGCCTGCCTACCCTCTTAACTGCTTCAAGTCTCTGCTCAAATGTCATCTCAGCTCTGGGACAGTCACAGTCCACCCTCCAAGAAGTTCAACAACCCCTACCTTCTACCCAAGCCTCCCCTAACCTTCTCTCCTCTTTGCATTTTTACACAGCACTTGTCTCCCAACATGCTGTATAATTAACATTTATTTTGTTTACTCTCCATGAAGATAGAGGGATTTCTTTGGTCTGTTTTGTTTCCTCTGTGCCTAGAACCAGAACACTCAACAGAGATTTCCATTTATTGGCACTACTTTTGACGGGTTCAGCTGACTTTTTTCTAACTCAGGTGAAACGATTTCCTTTAAGTTATATGACGAGGAGTTGTCATATAGTTTTTTTAATCTGCAAAGGAACTGTGTTTTCCTAGTCTTGCAACTGGAAGGAGCTACCTTCCCTTTCTGTCCTTTTGTCTGTCTGGGGCTCTCAGCTCATGCACATAGTCAGGCTTCTTGTTGACCTATTGAATGATGTCTTAGCAGTGATGAGTTCAGCACAGAATGTTCTGCTTTTCATTCCTTCCCTGGTCTGTAGAAAAGTTGACAGTGTAGCTCATTCTATCCTCATTCATGTACTCTTCTGTAGACTTTCAAGTTATTTTTCAGAAGGAAGCAAGGAATATTTTAAAAACACAATCCTTCCTCTTCACAATGAAGTTTCCCTTATCCTGTTCTGGTTGTGTGAAGCAATTATCCTGAGGGAGTTGATGCCTCTTTATTTCTGTAGGATAAGAACACAGATGATAATTTAGTAAGGCCAGGAGTCAGTTTTTTTTTTTTTCTTAAGTGGGTGATTTAGAAATTATTTAAAGATATAATGTATTCTGTACCTACTCACAGCCTAATGGCTATGTATTCTTTTAATATTTACTCATAATATTCTTATTACTTGCAGATATGTTTTTCTAATGAAGAAAAAGAACTCATTTTTCTACAATAGGCATCTCAGAAACTGGCAACTTTATTTCCACTTCAGAGCTCAAATACACAATTTCCTTTAGCTTAAACAGTGTTTTGCAATTAAACCGAAGGGTTGCCTTCACATTATAATATCCCTTTATTTTCTATGATGATACCTCATGAACATATTCTGCCAAGCAGCATGTTTTCAATATGTTGTACCCAGTGATCCTGCATTTTGGGAGAAGGAATCATGTTGTCTTAATTTACGGATGATGGCAAAGCCTATGCTGGAAAGAGAATACACAAAATGAAGACCTCATCCTTCAGTACAAGGTGAGATAAGGGATTTGTATATGTTTGTGAGATAGTTGACTATGGTTGGGAACATATTCTATGGCCATCAAAGAGTAACAAGCTAAGTGATTAACCCAGCGATAGAACCAAGGAATTTGGCTTCCCTGGCTAAGTATGGAGTGCGGATGTGTGCCTGTTGACCATTCAATCAATAGTATAGATCAGTAGAACCCGTATGCTGATTTAATTACCTTATTATTAGATTGTAATTGGTGAAGGGAAAGTCAGTTCGGTCTGTTCTTACTCCTTCTGCCCTTGTTAGCTTCCAGGGCAGCTTTTGGCCCTTTGGATTCCAATGCCATTAAGCCCGCAAGAGAGAGTGTTGCACCACATGATTGATGCCATTTGAGCCAGGCTACCTGATGGAGCAGAGTTCTTAGAGCAGATCCAAATGCAGCGGTCGATAATCAGACACTTAGCAGTTCCCACTCCCCTACAACAGCGCTCCAGTAATCATCACCAACATACCCCGGGCCCATCTCTCCCAGCACATATTTCTTGTATATTCCTGGAGCTCCTGTTGATTTCAGCGAGAGCTCCAGGCACCCAGGGAGGGTGGGAGGGCAGCTGCATATGCGGTTCTGGGTGATTTATATTTGCATGGCTTTTGAGCTAATCAGCAAAAAGCGCTCATCAATCTTCTCCTCCCCAGGAAGTTAGATCACATTATTGTTCTGATTTTGTGGGTGAGGACACTGAGGGATAGGATCCTCCCCAAGTGAGGAGACAGAGGAAAAATAGAGAGAAAGCTGCTACTTGATGACCCAAAAGTTTGACATCTGATCTACCAGGTGGTACTGAGCATTTGGGTTACTCAACAACCTGGCGTTTTATGGATACACCCACGCCAGTGGAAAACACTGCTGCTCCACTATGATGGTTCTGATTTACTCTCTGGAAAAAAAGAAGTGATTTCAGGTAAGGCTTGATCAGCTAATTGATGTGGAAAGGCCAAGGGGATCAATTTATTGATCAGCCCCCTCTTGATCAAGTCAGAGAAGTGCCCACGGCCACTGCCCATGGGGTGACCAAGACTCAGCCTCTGTAGCCTTGTAGTAATAACTGACATCACATGTACAAGAGTGCAGTGCATGCCTTGCTTCTTTGCTTCTTCCAGGGTAGGTTTGTGCTAGAATCATTTCCTAGGTATAATAAATTTAGGAGCCTCCCACAGTGGAAGTGACAGCAAAGGCAAAAACTGTCAACCCACCTCCCCCCCCGTGATGGAAAACGTTTCAAGGTTTTCCCAGCAGTGCATTAGGCAGCTTTGTAAGAACCCACTGTTGTGCGCGTTTTGAGATTTCACGTCTTCCATTAACCAATTCTGAGACAGAAGACCAGTGTCTGTATTTCCCATGTTGTTGAAGTACCTTTACATAGACTTTAACCCAGTTGCTAAATTGCTTGAATTTGTTAAATGTACAAAAGGGCCTACTCCCCGTTGATGGAGTAAAAGTAGATGTTTGATTAAGTAGATAGCTAGATATGCTTTTTTTTCTCCCCATCTGGATGTGTTAAGGGGGTATGTTTGAAACTTAGCACTCAGTTCATGCCTTTCATAAAGGGAGGGAAGAGGGTATTTAACAAGGTTAATAATGACAGAGAGAGGAATTGACACCACAAAAGAAAAAGAATCATTCTAGCATTTCATGACAGTTCAAAGACAGATGTCGTTGGCTAAGTGAGAATCTCGTAGACGTGGGGGTAATATACACCTTATATGCATATGGATTAGTGAAAGCAGACTGTCAAATCGGTGAGTGTAAGATTGTCAAATATGAGACATAGCTGCAGAAAACCTGGGGAACTACTTACTATTTATTTCTTCTCTTAAAGACCCAATCCTGTTGTCTTTTCACAGACAAAAGACCAAGTCCTTTAGGAACTGAGGACCAAGGCAGGTCAAGGGTAGGATGGGATGGAAGCTTTGAACTGGGGCCTCCTGAGGACAGCAGGGTTGGCAATCTATTATCTTTCGAAGTCTCTTTTTCATCTTAATTATATGCATGCTGTTCTCTTTTGTTTCCATAGACTTTAGCTCACCCAACAGGGCCATATCCAATTCCATCTTCCTGGTGTTCATGATGAGAAATTCTAGAATTGCAATTGATGAGACCTCAGATTGAGCAAGTTATATTCCAAGTCCCTTGGAATTAATTTAATAATGACAGTCAACCCCACAGAGGCGATTTTTGCTGCTGCCCAAGCACAAGGTGCTTCAGAGAGACATCACTGGCCTTATGAGCTTTGGTAGAGGTTGGGTAGATGCAGAGTGTCACTAGCCACAGATGGATTGGTTTGGTTTGGTTGGGTAGATGGAAGATGTCACTAGCAGGAGTCAGGAGACCTGGATTGGGTCATGCATCTCTCTCTAAGCTTGGGTAAGTTGATCAGTCCACCCTTCTAAGCTTTGGTGTCTTTATTCATGAGGTGAGAATGGTTGATGAGATGATCACTATGACATCTCCTAACTGATATCCCATGCCTTGCCTTTGGCTTTGGCAGTATGTTTCTGTGGGCTGGCAGGGAGCTGGGAACAGCCTTGGGGAAAAGCTTTCCTGGCTACTGCCCCTTTGTCTCTAAGTTGACCCTACTTCTGTCTTTCTATGCCATGCCATCCCAGAAGTGCCCAAGCACTGAAGGCCAGCTCTGCTGATGGCAGTCACAACTTATTACAGCCTCAAACACCCACAAACACAATCATTTATTCCATCACCTACTACCCCGTGGTGATTAACCTCCTTTGGTCAAACCTGGTTGGTTTGACTTCAGGACATTGTAAATGGGATGAAAAAGTTAAGGATTCACCTAACCTGAAGCAAGAATAAAACAGATGTACGCTGGAGATAAAGACCCACCCTGCTGATCTGTGCAGTGCCCTCACAGAGAAGTCTCCCGTTTCTTGCCAGTGGCAGGATTGTCCTTGGAAAGGCCTTCTGAGTAAAAGAAGACAGGTGCCTGGTGAAGACCAGGACTCTTGGGAAAGACTACTCGCTGCATAATCAAGGAAGAATTAGAGAAGATGAGTTAATATGGACTAAAATAAGTGTATTGATCTGGGGGAAATCCTGAACTCTGTTGTGAGTTAGATGGTTGTGGTAAGTGGGAAGTGCTTTGGGGAAAAACCCATGACTTCCCCAAATGCCTATGTAAATGCCTACAACATGGAAAATTAGCAGGAAGACCTTGGGGTTTCAGCTCACACTGTCACTTACACTGGAAATATTGAGCTGCTCCTCAGGAGAGACAGTGAAAAATAAGAATCACAGCCCTCTTTACGTTCAAAGGCCTACAACCATCAGATGCTAGAAAGGAGAATGTGAGATGTGCACAGGGAACAGCTGAGTGATGTGAAAATCTTCCATAGGAAAGGAGAATCTGATAAGAATTATAGAAATGTGGTCAGAAAGCTATGCAACGTAAATAGATGAAATTGTCTCTCATTAAATAGGCAAAAAGGCCTAAGGAAAATGACTGGGGGGGGGTCTATTTTGAAAGGGATACATATTATCCGAGGGAGTTTTACATGGTAGGTGACATTTTCTTACCATTAAAGGTGGGAATGTCAGGAAAATAGCATGTAGTTCTGTGTCAAAACCTCCTTAGTCATAGAGATGCATCCAGATGTATTTATGGGTAACATGAGCTTTGCTTTAAAATATTCCAGCAAAGGGCACCTGGGTGGCTTAGTTGGTTAAGCATCTGACGCTGGGTTTCAGCTCAGGGTCATGATCTCAGGGTCGTGAGATCAAGTTCCACGTTGGGCTCCACACTCAGCATGAAGTCTGCTTAGGGATTCTCTCTCTCCCACTCCTTCTGCCCTTCACGCCATCCCTCTCACTCTCATTCTCTCCCTCTGCCCCTCTCCCCTTTTTTTCTCTCTCTCTCAGAATAAATAAACAAATCTTAAAAAGAACTGTATGGTGACTAACATAATAAAAAATTTAAAAAAAAATAGAATAAAAGGTAAAATACTCCAGCGAAACAACAAAAACAATAATATAAATAAAAAGAACAGTTGAGAGATGGAAGCAGGTTGGCAATATCTTCGATAATTATTGCCTCTGGGTGGTGGCTTTATGAGGATTTGTCATATGATTATCTCTGCTTTCATACATACTCGAAAATGTCTGTGATTGTGTTTTTTGAAAAAGAAAGACCACGAAGACCATCATTTAAATATCAATGATATTTTGAGATAATATTTGCAATGGCCATGAAAGAAGGGCTGCATTTGCTCATATCCAAAGAGCTTTACAAATGTATAAAAAAGTAAAAAGAAATAACTCAGTAATGGGCAATGCACAAAGGACCCCATTATACGATTTACAAAAGAAATACAGGAGGTCACTGAATTCAAGGAAAGTATTCAACTTCAGTGACAGTTACAAACTGAAAATTAAAATAAACTGTGAGATATGACCTTTTATTTATTATACCTCAGGGACTGTCATGAAGGGGGTGAAGAACTTGGGGCCCATCAGCGGCATTCGCAGGGCAGTTCTGAGAACAGTTAAGCCTTACATGTTGATAGAAATCGAAGTGTAAATGTGCAACTCTTCTCGTGTAACTTCAAGGAATACATGCTCAAGCCATAGGGGTGTGTGTGTGTGTGTGTGTGTGTGTGTGTGTGTGTGTGTGGTGTATTGTTGTTCATTACAATGAGGTTTTTAGGAACAAATATTAAAAACAAACTAAATGTTCATCTCAAGATAAAACAATATTTGGCATATTCGTAAAAATGAGTATTTGGGGGCTGTAAAAGTTGATGACGTATGTCTATTTTCTGAGATGAAAAGTTATCAGCTATGAATAGTTGAGGGACAATTCAAGCTGCAGATAGTTTTAAGCATTTTGCAGGTCTTTGGAAGGGGCAAGTAAATATATAATAAGCAAAGACTATTTTGAAAATTCATTTAAATATAAGAGAGCAGTGAATCCAAAAGTGTTGCAGATATTTTGAAAGCCCTAATTTTTAACTTTATTGGAAAAGTGGAAGACGGTTTATTGCACACTGGTAAATAAAACACAGAGCTACAGAGTTTTTAAGGCCCATGAATATGTCTCCAAAAGCATTTATGAAGAATCTATCACACGTCTTGAGCCCCAAGATTTACCACACACATGTAGAGATCAAATTAACTGAAAGACAAGGTAGATGTGCTCTCCAAGCACTATAACAAACAGAACACTTCTCCATAACATGAGCTCGAAGATAAGAAACATCACAACTCCCATCACAGCTCCCTGCTCCTGTAAAGAAGCTTAAAACACAGAACAATTCTATTTTCAAACAATGGAAGCTCTAGTTTCTGAAATATATTTGACCCATGAAACAAATTTAAATTATGCTCTTGAAGCATTTGTCCTTTTTATTGTTGTAAAGTACGCAAAACATAAAATTTACAACGTAACCGACTTGAAGTGTACAATTTGGTGTCATTGAGTACATGCACAGTGTTGAGCTACCACCACCACCATCTCCTTCAGAACATTCTCATCATCCCGATGGAACCCCAAGCCATTAAGCAGTGGGGCTCCCATTTGCTCCCTCTCCCTGCCCAATAATTAGTGACAACCACTAATCTGCTTTCTATCTCTAATGATTTGCTTATTCTGGCTATTCCCTATAAGGGGATTAGACATTTTGTGCCCAGTTTCTTTCAGTTAGCCCAATGTTTTTGAGCATAATCGTCGTCCATGTTATAGTATGTATCAGTATTTCATTGCTTTTTTATAGCTGAACAACATTCTACTGAATGGATATTTTGTTTACCCTTTCATCTGTTGATGAACATTTGGGTCATATCTACCTTTTGGCTAATGTGAACAGAATTACTGTAGCTCTATGTTTGTGTACAAGTTTCCATTTGAACACCTGTTTTTAATTCTTTTGGGTAGATTACTCCGTGTGGAATTATTAAACTACATGGTAATTCTTTTTAATTTATTGAGGAACTGCTAATCCATTTTCCATAGCAGCTGTGCCATTTTAAATTCCCACCAGCAGTGTATAAGTGTTCTGATTTCTCCACATTCTCACCAATACTCACTATCTGGCATTTTTTGGCTTACAACTATTCTAGAGGTTGTAAGATGATATCTCATTGTGGTTTTAATTTGTATTTCCCTGATGACTAATAATTTTGAGCATCTTTTTATACGTTTGTTGGCCGCTGGATGTCTTCTTTGGGGAAAGTTCTATTAAAGTCAATTAATCATTTTTTAATTGGGTTGTGTGTCTTTTTGTTGTTGACTTGTAAGTGTTCTTTACATATTCTGGATACTTTATATATTCTGGGTATAAACTAGACTTTTTATATTCCAGTGTCCAGAATTTTTTCAGATACATGATTTGCAAATATTTTGGCCAATTCTGTGGTTGTTTTTTCACTCTCTGGGTAGTATTCCTGATGCACAAAAGTTTTTAATTTTGATGAAATACAACTTACCTATTTCTTCTGTTGGTTGTGCTTTGGTGTCATATCTTAATGTCATGTTCATTGCATTTTGAGATATTCAAATTTATCCATAAGAAGAATGCTTTATAATCCATAATTAATTATTTAAATTTATTTTATTTCCCCCAAACAATTTCATATTAAATGTCTGTTTCTATTTTGTTGTTGTTGTTTAAAAAAAATGCATGCTCTTCATCCATTTGGTGAAAATAGAAATTTAGTATAAAATTAAGAACTTAAAAACTTTTCATAGGTTTTATTTGTTTTCTTAAAAAAAATGTGAGCTAAAACTAAAGGTTTCTATGTTGGGAAGATGAAACATGCTAGAATTGGAAAGAAAGTGGCTAAAAAGTACTTTTGAAAGTGGACGTTAATTTTATTCAGTGAGATTAGATCTGATGGTTTGTATTCTCTGTCCTTAAGGAATTAGAAGGGGTTACATGCCACACCATTACTTATTCTTCGAGGAAAAGAAATACAAACATAGTCTCCAACTTTTAAAATGGATTCAGGATCATTCAAAAAACGATAACTTGCTGAGCAATATCAATTCTTGGGCTAGAAGAATGGTGACTAGGTGTATTACTAATGGCAAGTCAAATACTTGAGCTCATTTTGTTTTTAGTTTTACAAAATGGGGATGCAATTTTAGTTTTGGAGAAAGTTGATTCCAAATTAAAAACTAACAAAGAAACAATACAATAATTTCATACAGAAACATGCTGACAGTGTTTACTGTTAGAAACCTCATTGCCAGTAGAATAAAAAGGATGGAAGTGACATGAAAAGATATGAAAAGATACTCAACATCACATGTCATAAAGGAAATGCAAACTGAAACAATGAGATACCCCTCCACACCTATATTTGAATGACCAAAATCCAAAACACCAACAACACCCAATGCTGGTGAAGATGTGGAGAAACAGGAATACTCATTTATTGATGATGGGAATGCACAATGGTGCAGCCACTTTGGAAAACAGTTTGGAAGTTTCTTACAAAACTGAACATACTCTTACCAAATGATCCAACAATCATAATTCTTGGAATTTACTCAAATAACTTGGAAACTTAGGGCCACACAAATACCTGCACATGGGTATATATGGCAACTTTATTCATACTTGCCGAAATTTGGAAGCAAACAAAATGTCTTCTAGTAGGTGAGTGTTGAGATAAGGTGTGGTCCATCCAGACAATGAAATATTATTCAGCCGTGAAAAGACATGGAGGAAACTTAAATCATACTGCTAAAGTGAAAGAAGCCAGTCTGAAAAGGCTACCTACTGTTAGCTTCCAACAACATGACATTCTGGAAAAGACAAAAATATGGATACATTAAAACAATCAGCTTGCCAAGGGTTAGGGGGAAGAGAGGGATGAATAGGCAGAGTACAGAGGATTTTAGGGCAGTGAAACTACTCTGTATGATACTATAATGGTGGATACATGTTATTACACGTTTGTCAAAATCCATAGAATATACAATACCATGAGTGAACCCTAATGTAGACCATGGACTTTGGATGATGATGATGTGTCAATGTAGGTTCGTGGACTGTAACAAATGTACCATTCTGATGATGGGAGATGTTAATAGTGGGAGAGGTTGTGCATGCATGGGGACAAGAGGTTTAGGAAAAAATCTTTCTATCTTCTAATCGATTTTTCTATGAACCTAAAAGTGCTCTAAACAATAACATTTATAAGGAAGCATACAAGTGGCAGGTCTGTTTAGAATGCCACAGCAGGATTATTCTAGAAAACTAGGTTGAGAGACTTATAGAATTGGAAATCCCAGAGTAGGTGACAAAATGACACATCAAGGCAGTTTGGGCTCCCTACCTTCAAATTAAACCTGATAAAATTACAGGAATTAAGTCAGAATTAAGAAAAAAGAACAAAAGCATGCAAGTCCCTTCAGGAGTCTGAGGGCTGTCCTGAGCTCATGTGTAAGGAGAAGATGGGTAGTTGTAGCTGGTGGAGAGAAGGGCCAGGAATTGCAGCAGGATGACAAATTGGCAGATTTTGACTTCTCCTTTTGCCTTTTGCCTTTTGCCCACAAGGCAATTTCTGCTTCTTTTCTTTACTTCATAAGTCTTCAGCAAGAGTCCAGACCACTGATGCCGGTACCTATTGGGGGATATCAGAGCAGAGAAAAGGCTGATTGCTGTGAGATGTTGAAGGAAAGGGATGGATAGCTGGGATGACCAGCTACTCTAAGCCATTCAGCTCCCTACTCCTCTGATTCTGAACCCGCTAAGCTAGAACATTATACCTCCAAGACTGCCCCTCTAGAACCACCATATTCTTGGGGAGTGGTTCTCAGATTTGAGCATGTATCCACAACACCTGGAAGGTTTGCTGAACCACAGATTGCTGGTGCCTACTTCAGAATTTCTGCTACAGTAGGTCTAAGGCGAGGCCAGTAATTTGCATGTCTAACAAGTTCCCAGGTGCAGCTGATGCTGATGTTCTTGGCGAACCACTTGCTATGGGTTTAAAGGTGAAACCCTAACTGCAAGTCTCCTGGAGTATCTGAAAATAGGTGTTAGGTGCTGTTGCTCTGAACTCTCTCCCCTCTCCTTAAACTCTTGGGACTTATGCAGATCAGGACCAGCCTTTGCTCAATACACATGACTAGAGTAGTTGCTGTCCCTCCTGGAAAATGAACTCACCAGATTAGACATCCGAAGATGGAGTATGACTACTTCAGCCGATCACAACAACAAACCAGATAGCAACACCATCTGAAAACCATGGTTACAAGCTCAGGAAAGAATGTAAAATTTTCAAAACTACTCACCTTGTTACACTCTGAATGTTCCTGTCTCCCCACATTCATATGCTGAAGCCCTCCCCCTCCCTGTGGGGATGATATTTGGAGGTGGAGCCATTGGGAAGTAAAAGGTTTCCATGAGGACATGGGTGTGGTCCTCATGATGGGATTAGTGCCCTTCAGAGAACAGGAAGAACAGCTCTTTCTTTCTTCTGTGGGAGGGCCCAGTAAGAAGGCAGCTGTTTACAAAGTCAGGAAGCCAGTCCTCACCAAGAATTTAATCCACCAGCACCTTGACTTTCAACTTCCAGCCTCCAGAATTGTGAGAAATAAATGTCTGTTGCTGAAATGCCCCAGTCCGTGGTGTTGTATTAAGGCAGCCTGAGCTAAGACACATCTCATTTCCTACCAGGGCCCCACCTGCAGGTATATTGAGGTGACATCTCAAATCTGCTCTTCCTTCTAACATTCGAGGCACAGCCGCATCCAAACCTGTTTGCTGACCACCCTTCTCACAGACCAGATACTGAACACAGTAATGAGATCTCCTCTCTGTTGAACATCTTATAAAGCTCTTCCAGTATTTTACCTGACTGTTCAGAGCTCTGATCACCACTGGTGTTAGGCTGTGCTCACCCAGAAGCTGGCCTTGAAGGATGTATGTCCAGGTAGTTTATATATTTGTGTATTTTACTGAGCTTTCTTCAGATGTCAGGGCAGGCTAGGGGTACATCCTGCCAACTGTTCCTCCCAAGAAGGTCAAGAATCACTGGTCCAAGTTGATGAAACACATTCACACTGAAGCGTAGTCCCTCACGAAAGCAAACGACCAGCAGCGGTGTCTTCCCGATTTGACCTGGAGAGAATGCCATTGGAGACATTGTGCCAGAGTAGAGGGAAGAGGTACACAAGGGGAACAGAGAACTCCCCAAACCAACATGGCATCTGGAACTTTTAGCCTTGGGTCAAGTTTGTTAACTTTTTGGGTGAAGCCAAATAGCACCTCTGTGTTGATGCCTTGCCTGGCCCAGGAGTTTGGCATGCCTACTTGCAGAGCTGAACCACGGGAAGCATGCCACCAACACTGACTGTAGGGTCATGTTTGCTATGTTTAGCCCTCTCTCCCCCCATTTCCTTTATGGTCCCTTCCTTTCTTTCCAACCTCCAATTCCTAAATTTTTCTCCATCCATCACTTATTCATCCATCTATCATCAACTGTTCACTGCTCTATGCCAGGTAATGGGTGAGGGAGGCCCTAAGCCTACAATATGCTAAGATATGATGATGTCTTCACCCGAGAACCCCAGCTTTTAGTGAGGAATACAAACATGAAATCCAATGCTATTCGAGATGTTAAATATTATGTAGAGAGAGGAGATGAATATATGGAAAGTCCAAGGAAGCCAGGGGCTTCTTCATAAATCCATGCTATGGTCTAAATGTTTGTGTCCTCCAAAAATTCATATATGAAGTCTTAATGCCCAATGTGATGGTGTATTAAATGGGGCCTTTGGGAGGTACGTAAGCCGTGAGGGTGGAGCCTTCACATTTGGGATTAGTGCCTTATAACTGAGGCTCCAGAGAGATTCCTAACCTGTTCTACAATGTGAGGGCAGTAAGAAGTCTATAACTGGGAGCAAGGCCTTCATTCAACAATCCTGGCACTTCATCTTGGACTTCCAGCCCCCAGAACTGGGAGAAATGGATTTCTGTTATTTATTAGCTACCAGATCTACAGTATTTTGTTATAGAAGCCTCAAGGGACTAAGAAAATGCATGTGATTAATTCAGACATTATTGAAATCTGGACTAATTATGGTTTGATATTCTCACTATCCTCCATCACCTGTGTGATAATGTACTTCTAAATTTCAAACAGTGGTGATACAGAGTGTTTGGGCTTTGCAATTTTCTTCCAAGTGGCAGATAGGGTTGACTGTCATCACTGTCTTGCACACACATTGGGTATGGGTTTGTACCAGTGGTCTGTCTATACCAAAGGACCATGCTACTACTAACTGACCCATCAGTGACCTAACCCATGATGTCTTAACATACCAGTCTGCCCAGCTGATAGATGTGGACCACCACTGATCATACCCAGAGAAGACTCAGACACACTCAGTATTTTCTCACCTACTGAGATGTACTCCTAACCAAAGTAAAGAATGCCCAGGAAGAATGCAGGTGCATCTCTCTCCTCCACCTTTCCAGGCTGCCTTTTCCTCATTCATAGCAGCATGGACAAGGCTTATTAAATTACTGTAAGCCTATGAAGGATATAGCTAGTCTCTATGGTAGATAAGTCTTGGGAGCACACATAGGTCTCACCCACACAAAGTGGGTGTGCATTGTTACTTCAACCATACTTTAGCCCTCTCCTCCTGAGCACAGTGCATTGAACTAAGTTTCATCTCTAAAATGGGTCAGTTTGATTTTCACCCCCAGGAATTTGGAATTGTTACCTAACATGCTGGGTGTTATGCAAGAAAGGCAGTGAGGCTGAAGTTAGGGTAGTTATATTTGGTCATCTATCTGCCTCAACGGGGAAATGCATTTTTCAGAGTTACAGGAATGAGAGAGAGCCAAGGAGGAAGAGATAAGACCCTGTAAGACCTGGTGGAGATGAGAGAGGAACCTAGGAGTCTGGCTGGGTTCAGCTTGGACTTTCCTGTTCCTTGTTCCAATTTCTGATAAGCCCTGGGCCATCTCTCTGCCCTTGGGTGCCACAAGGCATCCTTTATTCCTTATTAGGAAAGAAACAAAGAAAGAAAAGAAAATGAAAAAAATTTTTCACTTAAGGCAACTTGAGTACATCTCTGTTACTTGCAATCCGAAAAGATTGACTAACTGTCCCAAGAGAGAATTTCTCACCAGAGTGAGTTATTCTCACCATTGCTGACCTTAGGCAGTTGAGTTTCTTGAGATAGCCCTTTAAAAAGAGATTATTATGACCATAATGACAGATAAATAGAATCTTCATGTCCATCTGCCTGGTTTTGTGACCCTAGAATATAATGGAAGCATCTGGAGAGAATGAGGAACTGTATGAAAACAGGCTGGGTCACCCCAAGGGAAATTAGCGTAAGTGTTCTGAAAGAGAGGAACTAGCTGTCAGGGGAAGCAGGAATGTCCCCATCCTGGAGATTTTCAGAAACAAGATAACCAGTTGCTTCTATGGGATAGCTGGGAGCGATCAGATGACTAAGCTACCTTTGGTTGTCCCTCTTCTTTGGGCCCCTTGAGTCCACACTCTGGGCTTCATGACTGTGTTTTGTGTTGAGGGGTGGGGTCCTGCATTATGGGAATTTGTCTGACTGGCTCTGTGGGCATGTGGTCCACTTTCAGGATTTTTGCCACAGATTTTATAAGCAGACCTTTGAAAATTCCCTGCTCTGCAATCCCCCTGGTTTCTGGTTTTCCAGTAGGCTCATTGGTAATGCCTTAAAGACGGTAGGAGAAATGAATGATTCAGAGAAAACCAGTGAAACCAAATAGGAAGTTGGAAAAAGTGAAATTTTACAATGCATTTTCCTGCCCTTCACTTGTCTCTCTTTTCCTGGCCAGGATTCATCCTGAGAATCTATTTTTACCCTGTTCCTGACCCAGCGAAACCTTGAGGTTCTGCAAATCTTACCAGATTTAGATTCCATTTGTGTTTTCTCTGTAACCTCTTATTTCTGGGAAAGAGAGGCAATCAGAAGGGACTGCTTGAGCTTGTACTCATTTCTCTCCTACCGCACTGAGTAGGCCTTTGATCTCTGTTATAGGCACCATGTGTAGGGCCACAGGCTGCCCCACTAGGAAAGAAAAGTTTTAAACACTGAAGAAATCAAGAAAAGACAATTCTTTCCTCCAAAAGGGCTCAGGGGATAGAACACTCCAGTTTCTCAGTTCTTAGAGGCCCTAACCTTGGGATATCAGAGCTGGGTGAGAGGCAAGTCAAAAGCATGTCTTTGCACTGTGGTTTCAAAAACCTGACAGCATTTCAGAGTGGTTCCTTCTGCAGATGTAGATTATGCTGGTATCCTCAGGAGGGAAAGGCCTGCTGTGGCCAACTCCTGAAGTGTTGAAGAAAGAACTCTCCAACGCAGAATTTTCCCACACTCAGCATACAGGACAAGGATAAACCAAGAGGCATGGCCTGAGCACTGCGGAAATCACAAGACGTGGTCTGCAGCTGGAGGAAGAGTGGCTACCATTCTTGCCATGCAGGGTTTCTTCTGGCTGGAATATTCATAATCTTAAAACCAATTAGCAGAGGATTTTCAGGTGGGCTTGAGTGGAAGGAGCAAAGAATATGCCTATCGAATCTCCCTGTGTCTGTCTCTCTGTCTCTGTCTCTTTCTCTCTTTCAGCATCAAAGCAGAACACGCTGCCTTGTCTGAACAGAGAGTGAGACCTGAAGTCTATTTCTGGTTCTGCCAACTGACTCCCTGATGACCTCAGTCACTTCCTCTCATAGAGCCTCAGAGTTCCCTTCTCTGAAGAGGACTTCAGAATATTCTTACAACTAGACAGAGCCCCCAAACCTAGAAGATGACAGTAAACACAGCTTTTGATGTCTACACTCTGAGGCCCGTGGATTTGACTTAGCCAGGGGCAGGTGAGGTCCAAGGAGAATATTCTCTGGTCATGTTCATCCTAGAAACAATGCATCCAGGTGAAGTGGTTTCCTCCTGTCACTTCTCGGGTTTCACAAAAGTCTGTGAATTAACTCTTGGACTCCATCCAAAGCTGGTGACAGAGGTCCTGGGAGAACAGAACTGGGTCTGGGGAAAATACTGGAAAGGAACTTCAACTTCAGGAAAAATACTGCCCAGGTGGATTCTAAGGCATTGGTCACAGTTTTTTGGGCTGCAGCTACAACAAAAGTGTGTAATTCAGAAGGATGAGGACTGGACTTGAGGTGTTCTCAGGTCCTAACATAATCTGGATCAAGAGAAAAAATATTTGTAACATCATGCATTAAGTGTGCATATTAAAACTTCTGCAGTGACCACTAAAAAATAGGAAGAAGGTATGTCACTTTCAAAATACTAGTGAAGAAAAATACACTGAATTCAAAAGGAGAAAAGAAAATAGTAAAACAATAAAAAGCAGAACAAACAGAAAATGTGAAGTGATAGAAATAAGTCAGAATATGTCATTACTTAAATTTTAATAGACTGAATTCTCTAGTTGTGATTGAATTGGATTTTGAGTGGATTTGAAAAATACCCCAAACTATTTCAGAAGGATTGAAAACAGAACTGTGCAAGAAGATACAGTAGCCAAATAAAGAACAAAACAAACAAACAAACAAGTGCAACTATGTTCCAACAAAATAAAAAGGACTCTATGGTAAAGGGAATTGTGAGAGAACAAGAGCACTACTTCATCAGTGTCTGAAGAATATAATAATTTTAAATTTGTAAACTAAGAAATAGCCTCATAATGTAGAAAAATGCACACACAAGACTAGAAGGGAAAAATAGATAAATCACCTTCATAGTCTTAAATACATAGGGAGATATACCATGTTCATGGATTGAATAACACACTATTGTAAAGATGTCAATTTTCCAGACTGATCGAGGAATTCATTTCCAATCAAGTCTCCACTTTTTAAAATAACTCAGAAAGATGATTCTGACATTTATGTGAAAGAGACCCAAAACTTAAGGATAGCTAAGAAAATTCCGAGACAAAATGTGGGACCATATGCTTTAACAGCTAGCAAGAATTATGAAAAACACAGTGACTAAGATGGTCTGGTGTTTGTGCAGAAATAGACAGTTTGCTCAATGGACCAGAAAAGAGAGCTTAGATACAGATTCATACATACGTGGAAACTTAATTTATAGTTGAGGTAAAATTGCAAATACGGGAGAAAATTTTTCAGTAAGTTGTAGTTGGAGAATAGTTTGTTATCCAAAAAGGAAAAACAAATAAACACTAAACCTTTCAGCAACCTATTCCTCTAAAATCAAATCATTAAAAGCCAAATTGTGAAGTACTAAATTTTTGCTTTCAAAGAAAATACAGAAAAATCTCTTCATGATCTCGAGGTTAGAAAAATTCTGACACAAGAAGCATGTTTTAAAAAGAAAAAGATTAGTTGGAGCACAAAGTATTTTTAGGACAGTGAATATATTCTGTATGATGTAATGATGTTACAAGTTTGTCCCAACCCATAGAGTATATATCACCGAGACTGCACCCAGAAATAAACTGTGGACTCTGAAGGTGATTAACGGTGTGTCATTGTAGGTTCTTCTGTGGTAAACAAACATACAAACAAAAAACATCATTCTGGTGAGTGATAATGATGATGGGGGAGTCTGTGCATGTGTGAGGGTAGGGGATAGAGAGGAAATGTCTGCACCTGCCTCACAATTTTGTTGCAAACCAGAACCCCTATAAAAAATAAAGATTTAAAAAACTAAATAATAATAATAACACTAACAATAAAAAATTTAAAAAAATAGAAAAATATTAGAAACTTCTGTAAAGTGAGTGAAAAGATAAACCCCAAACTGAGAGATTCTGTCACTAATACATATCATAGTCAATTTCAGAATATATTAAATTACCTCTACTCATCGGATTTTTAAAGTTGCTAATAAAACAACAGCAAAATGGCGGATGGTTTGAATAGGCACTCACAAAAGAGAACATGATGAGTTGTGAGCACTTGAAAAGATGTTCCTCTTCATTGCTCATCAGGCAGATGCAAATCACAACTATACTACCAGGTCACCGGATTGGAGAAAAATTAAAATATTCAAACATAGAAAGAACCACTAGCACTTTTGGCAATAACAGCAACTGTAAGAAGCCAAAAGGCCCACTGGTGAATATCTTTAAAAAGTGTGACATACGCTTGCAATGGGTTACAACGGAACAGTTAAAATGAACCAGCTATACATTATATGTGGATATGGATAGATGTCATGAACTAATTTTTGAGTGGAAAAAGCAAGTCACAAAAGAATATTAAAAAAAGACTTCCGGGGTGCCTGGCTGGCTTAATCAGAAGAGTCTGCAACCCTTGATCTCAGGATCATGAGTTCGAGTCCCATGTTAGGTGTAGAGTTTACTTTAAAAAAGTATATTTCATTCCTGTGAAGTCCGAAGACGTAAAAAATAAATAATGTATTATTTATGGATGGTGGAAAATAAGAATAATTTTCTAAGGAAAATAGGGAAATAAACTCAAAATCCCAGGTGGTGATTTACTCTGAGTGGGGACAGGAGGTGAGATTAGGAAGGGGACCTCAGAGTAATGGTAATTACTGGTTTTCTTAAAATGCTAAGTGAGATCATGGCTGCTTGTTGGTTATTCCTTATCCTTTATGTATATTTATAATATTGTATCTATTCAATACTCCGTTAAGAAGGATTAAAAATGTTGTGAACAATTTTCTGACATCAAACAGTCAGTTCTACTTCATTCTCTTTGGAGATACATAATATTCTATAATATGGACACATCATTTCAACTTAATCATTTCCCTATTTATGTAAGTTTAAGGATTTTGTTCCCTAATTTTTGGCTTTCCTCATGTAACAAAATTTAAAAAGGGATCTTCACAGTAATTTTTCTTGAAAGGAAGTGTCTTTGTTTAATAAAACAAACACACCCATGCTTTCGAACCCCTCCAAGTAGAAAATTTGATGCCCAGGACACTGGAGAAGAAGGAAGAGAGAAGGCAGAGGGCGGGGGTGGGAGAGGGAGTGAGTCACAGTGTGAGGTGTGGGTGACCCTGCCTGCCAAGCTGAGTCATATTCTGTGATGTTGACCTATTACAAGGAACTCTGTCCCCCTTTTTCTCCATAGCAGTGGGCTGGACCATTTGCTTTACTGAAACTTCTTCGACCCTTCTGCTAACCAAATGCATGATTCTCTGACATGGAGGTCTCTTATCCGCAAATTTGGCACATTTTCTTTTTCCCTGCAAACTTTAGGAATCACATTTGCAATATGAGTATCAGGGAAAATTAGAAAACATGAGAACCAGGAGCTGGCTGCATAAAGACATGACAAGGAAAAGGCATAAGAGGCATAAAGTTCTTTTTAAATGAACCTTTGCAAGGAGACCCAGACCAAGTCAATCCTGGGCATACAATGGTCCTCCTGCCCCTATGATGCTTCGTGAACATTTGTTGATTCCTTAATCTGTTGACCATCTAAAAGATAAAGAAGAATTTATTCAATTTACAACTGTTAATAGATGCATTCTTTTATTATAGATAACTTGGTTATTTTTTTAATAGGTTGTTGAAAAGATGGCCCAAGATGCCATTTAAATAAAGATGTTACAGTATGTAATGGGTCACAGAAACCATGAACACAATATCCAAGTAATTTAATAACAGTTAGGAATAAGATTTCCATTAGACATGCCTGGAATTGGAGCGTACTACTTTACTGCTTTCTATCAAGAAGACCTGTAAATTCCCAATTTAAAACTGATACATTTCAAGCTCGTGAATTAGAGTGGGTATCTGAGTAAGAGAATAAATTGGGCCAGAGACTTAGCCATTGTGCTGCTGTGCAAACCTGATTGCTCCTGCGAGGTTATTAAAAATTCTGGGCTAATGTTCTGGAAAGAATGAATTTGCTATTATAGCAATCTTCCTGCATCATGGTAACTCTGCAGTTGAAGTGCTATCTCTAAATTTAGCATATGCTCTAGGAAGGAGATTAATTGAATTAAGAAGTATTTATTAGAGAAGAAATAAATAGCTTTTGCCAATTAATGAGATCAATCAGCCCAACCATTAAAGAGGATTAGGGAGCTCTGCCAGAGGTGTTGGGTTTTAAGATATGAAGCCTGATAGGCAATATTCCAGGGGATGTGGAACCCATTCACAAGCCATATACATTTAGAAGCACAGAGTAAATGAAGTGTAAACGGGAGTAATGGAGCCATTGTAAAAATCAGATTAGAAAAATGTATCACCTTTCCTTTCTCTTTCTTTTTTCCCCTCTCCCAAACATCTCACTTACATAATCCTCTATATTGACTATCAAAGCAGTATGTATCTAATGATAAGTAGCTGCTTGGGATTATCATCTGATGCTATTTGTCACTATTTGGACGTTAGCAATGCATGAAGAGTTACTTTCTAACTTTCTGTTTAAGAAGGAAAACATATTCCATTTGGACAATCCAAAAATGTATCAAATTTTCACTTTGATTTTATGGAAATTTCAATTAAACAAAGAGGAGTCCCCTTTTCCTCCAATATCCCTCTAACTTTTTCTCCAAAAGTGTTATTTATGGACTTATTAGAATTGAGGAGTAATTGATTTGTACTTAAACACATAAAAATTATGTTTCCAGCCGATATGTTCTATGTAAGGCAAAATAAGTTTGCCCAAGGACACTCCTCATTTAATTTCCCAAAGCAAATGTATTTTCATTCTGCAAGTATCCATCAGCTTGCTGGTGACGACTGTAAGTAGGATAATCTCCACTCCTGGAATAGAGACTGCTTGAACTGGGGGGACCTCAGGCACAACCCGCCACATCGCTGTGGTCTGGGGGCCTGGATGCTTGTGTGTTCACCAGAACACATTAGCAGCGTCTCTGCAGGCTCCAAGAACCCACTGAGAGCACTTTAGGGAGGGCAGTGCCTGGTCCTGCCCCACAGTGAAATCTTCATTTGTGAGGGATGGACCCACATCAGGAGAAGTGATCAGCAACTTCTGTTTGCCATCTATGTTTAGACACTGTGTGAACAGTTTTTGCCCCTCACTGAACATCCATAACACCCCTAGGAGACAGACATTATTATCCCCATTTTACAGATGAATAAAACTGAGCCTCAGGGCAGCTGGTGAGTTGTGAAGTTAGGACTTGAATTCACATATATCCAGTATAAACTTACTCTTCCTTTTTCCACTATCTGCAGTTCCCTCGTCCCCACAGCCCAGCTGAAGGTGCTACAATTTGCCTGTTTGTATACCTGGCAACTGGGGACAGGCTCCCACTGAAGCAGACCCACCCCAGTTCTGCTTCCTCCTGTTTCTGTGCCTGACATTGCTACTTCCCCACCTGGGATAAAGCACTGTGGTTAAGAGCAGGGAGTCCACAGTGAGACTGCCTGGATTTCAATCCTGGCTTTTCCTCCTACTAGCTGTGTGTCCCAGGGGGAATTACGTAGCCTCTCTGTGTCTCCATTTCTTCAGCTATAAGATGGGGCTGATAACAGTACCTGTCCGTAGGGTGACTTAGAGGATTAAATGAATTAGTATTTGTAAAGCACTTAAACACATGCCCAATACACAGTCTGTTCTAAGTCACTGTTGTGATGATCACATAGGCATGTAAAGGGATTAAAGGGTACTTGGCACATGGCAGTCACTTAATTAAACATGTTATTCTAGAGAACATAATGTGTTCATTTCTGCACAGCTGTTCTTGTGTTTTCTCCATCTTCAGAGACAAGTGTTTGAACTTTGCTCTGCAGGACGGAAAGACCAAATTGCACTTTGTGACATCATGGTCCTTCCAGGAGGTAGCTATTTGGATCTGCACGCCCCATTCAGACAGCTCCCCCCAACCATTGGACCCCTCCCCCCATCTTGGTTTAGTCAAGTTAACTTTGATCACTGTCACATTATCAGTTTTTAAGGACAGCATCTTGAAGCTTTTTTCTTCTATATATACACAGGTGTACCATAAATGTTTATTGGATGAAAGGTTGGGTCCTTGTTGCAAAATGGCAGTCCATTCTAGTTCTGAAGACTTAGAAGGCTGCCACTTGGACTCCTTTGGGTCTGTGTAGCAGAAGGGACCCCATGATTTGGAGGGCTCCATTCCCCAGTGTCCAGCGGGGGTTTGTGGCTAGAGGCAGAGGCTGGGAGTTAACTGCTTGGTAGGGAGGTGGGCCTAATCCCCCTTGGTTCCTGCCCAAGGGAGAAGGGCTTGTTGTGTTGAACACAATCAAACGGCAGAATGAAGTAGCAGAGAACTGAATCCAACACTAATTTTTTGCTTCACCCTTTTTAAATTTTGGAAATCTTGGACTCTCTCTATTGAGGAAGTTACACAGACAGTGATGTTCAGGCAAAGTTCTATGAATGCTGTGTTCCTGGTCTCCTTACCTTTGTTAAAATACTAGAGGAAAGCTTATATGCCTTAAAAGTTATCATTAAGTATTGCAATGTATCATTTCATGCAGAGTGAATGCTGGCTGTGGTTTACTCAATTTAGAACCTGGACTTCATTAAACATGTTATTCTAGGAGAACAAATGACAATCAGTGGAGGGCTCTTTTGATTATACATACAGAAGTAACTCACTAATTTGCAAAGCATCTGACATTAACCTTCACTCCCACTTTGTTACAGAATTGGTGAAGCCCTCAGCTGAGTGAGGTGGAAGGGATGTGGGGTCGTGCCGTTTATCAGCGTCCTGGATTATCAGATCCACATCATTCACACGCATGCCTCAGAGTGCCCCCTGCACCTGTTCCACCCTATGTCATCACAAGGGCCTCGTCCTGCTGGGAACCAGTTAACCTTGACTGAAGGGGATTCCCAGTCTCTCTGTCTGCAAGGACTGGTGTTCATATTTGGAGTAACCCCCCACTCCTGTGTTTAAATAGTTTTGGTTGTTGCTGAATCTAAGGGAGAGACTTTCCTCTAGTCTAGTCTCTCTAGAAGGTTCTGGCAGCTGTTTGGTTACATGGGCGTAAGTCCTCTCCTTCCTCCCTCCTGCTTTAGAATGAACTATCTAAAGACATATAGACACCTCTGTATTAAGTGTCAGGGGACCAAATTCTCCTCCATGGTGAATGTGGTTCACTCTCCCACATTGACTGTGTCCAACTGGCGAATACCCCTCCCCCACTGCTCCCTAGCTGCAGACCCTGGAGGTTTTACTGTTTAACCATTTCACACCCACAAGCTACGCTGTCTGGAACTGTGTCAGCCATGCCCAACTAAATTGTAAAATGCGAAGATTTTGAGTCACACAAAGCCCTGTCACATGATGCCTAATTCAGAACATGGCTAAGGATCTCTCTTGATTAAAATAACTTCTTTAGAAGCAATGCTTCTAAAATATTGCAGGATTTACAGGTGCTGAGGTTGCTTATTTACACACACGCACACACACACACTACACACACTCTACACACACACACTACACTCGCTCTGAGAAGCAAAGTCCGAACAACTCCACCACCCACAAAGTTTCTCAGGAGAGGCAGCACAATGGAATGCTTCTCTTACTTAACTCAGAGCTCATTTTTAGCATGCGCTCGGGCTCTTTACGCATTTATTACTCTGTAATGCACTTGGCAACTCACACGAGATGCCCATAGCTGTCCACAACAGGGAGCTGCACTGTTTGAACCAGATCTCCCTCATCCCCTCGACAGCCCCATTAAGTCGGGGAGTAAATTATTAATTGTGCTGACTAAAACCAAAACCCCAAATGATGCAAATAAAGTTAACCAACATACACTGGAAAAACAGAAGTATTCAAGGCAACAGAGAAAACTTTACCCCCCCCCAAAAAAAGTGTCTTAAAAGTCATCGTTAGGTATTGCCACATGGCATTCCATGACACCAGGGCCTATTTATTTAAGAATGGAGCTTAGGGAATTTGAATAAATTGCTACATAGTCAACAGTATCAGCAGAAAGTGATATTCAGGACAAGCTCTGTAAAGATTGCTGCTTTCCTGGTGCCCCTACTCTTGTTAAAATAACAGAGAAAAGCCTGATCCCAAAGTCCTTGGACTTGGTCAAACAGCACTTGTACCCTAGCCTATGTACAGAGGAGTTTGTACTTAAAGACCTAACTCTTTTTGCAAGAATAAATGGCAGATGTGGGAATCTTCTAGAAGCCCTGAGGCCCTCCCAGAGTCCCGCAGTCAGTGGCGGAGGGGGTCCCAGGTCTCCACCACCAGCAGGTGACTGTGGTCATTCCTGGGAGAATGTGGGGGTGTGGCAGGGGGCTACCACGAAGCCCCTGGTGCTGATCAGAGACAGAACCCCTATTTTCAGCTTTGTAGATTGGTCTGTAGCCTGGTTGAGATGTCTAGGAAGCATGCTCAGAGTTAAAATGGTGAGTTTGAAAGTCTTCTGGTTGTTGAGAGCCGAGTCCTGGGGAAATATTCACCAATTGTTATTTGATTCCTGTGTTGGGTCAGTGGGGCCTTCCCTGGACTTTCCTGGTAACGGCTGGAGAACAAGGTCATTGTGGGCCTTGGGTATCATAAGGGGTCAGGCCAGAGCTCCCCCATTCTCTTTTTCATGGAGAAGTGTCTGCTCCTGGGAAAAATAATATGCTGAGATCCTGAATTTGAGAGAGAAAGAGAGGGAAGGGGCAGGCAAAGAGCATTCCACACCCGCCCATGCCTTCCCCACCTGCTCATTCTTCCCGCATGCCCCTCACATCTGCAAACCAGTCAACCATCTCTTAAATAAATCATGGGCTGTTGTTCATGCCAATTCAAATTGGGTTTCTGTAGTTAGTGATGGAGAGACCCCTGAGAACTACCATAAAAGAAGAAAAAATACAACAGAAAAAACACAAAAACTGAAGCGGATATATAAATCCAAGACCTAGTTTTTGGGGAACTTCATGATATAGACAAATCCCATAAATAAATAAATAAGTAAAATATGTATCAGAAAGTTTTCATAATTCCCAAATTTTAAGCCTATATATGAAATCAGGAGGGGAGCAAATAACACATATGGGATATAAGCAATAGGAAGGTCCTACAAACAAGCACATGATGGAAAGAAAATTAAAAGGAAAGAAAACTGGAAAAAAATGTCAAATACAACAGAGATTTATTTGTATTCTCATAAAAATTGGTAAGACAAATGTTAGGGCTCCAATAGAAGGTTGGGCAAATTGAACGAACAGACAACTCACACGAATTGATTATACATTTCCAATTTCAAAGTTGAACCCCACCCCATGAAGTACAAATTAATCACGTTGTTACAAATCACAGAAGAGAATCAATATAATGGTAAAGTTATGCCAATGTCGGCATATTCTTGGCTTTTAGATGGCAGGGTGTATCATCCCAACCCTTTTCAAAAGCAATTAAAAATTATCATCAAACTTCTAAGAAAATTAACATGCCTTGTCCAGGAAGTCTATTCCTTGAAGTGTATCATAAGGTAAGAGAATTTAAGAGCTGGGGTAGGAGACATTGGTTACAAAGAATGGAAATCCAGTAGCAATAAATCTAAATAAATAAAGGACTCTATTTTCCCAAGTAATTTCAGAAGCCAGGGAAACAATGGCTTTGTGGGTCTCTAGGTGGAGGCTTTCAAGCAAAGGCCTTCTATTGCTGTATCACAAATTGCCATAAAACCTGAGTCTTAAAACTATTCCCACTTCTTAGGTCACAGCTCCGTGGGTTACAAGTCTGGTCAAGGTATGACTGGGTTCTCTGCTCAAGTCTTGTGAGGTTGAAATCAAGGTGTCGGCGGGGCTGAGCTCTTTTCTGGAGGCTCTAGGGATGAATCTACTCCCCAGCTCATTCGGGTTATTGGCAGATTTATGTTTGTGGTTGTAAGACTCAGATCTCGAGTCCTCCTTGCCCATCAGCAGGAGACAGTTATCAACTCCACGCGGGCCCTCCATTTTCAAAGCCAGTAGTGGAGAATCTCCCTAATGCCAAATCTCTCTCATGCTTTTACTCTCTTACTTCCTGCCTCTGACCTCTAGAGCTGGACTGAAAGGGCTCATATCCAGGTAGATAATTTCTCTCTTGATTAGCTCAAAGTCAGTGGATCATCAAACTTAATAACATCAGCAAAATCCCTTTGTCATATAACACAATGTACTTATGGGAATGGATATCTTATCATATTCACAAATTCAGCCAACACTCAAGGGGAGGAAATTTCTTAAGGGCAAGGGTCATTGGGGTCATGTCAGGGTTCTGCCCACCACACTTTCCATGTCCCACTCTGTCTCCGTGTTTGCACTGACTGTTTTTCCACAGAACGGGTATGATGCGATCACCAAGCTCACATTCTCCCTGGTGTGCAAACACAGGCGAGAGAGGGTCTTCTCTTCCCGGAGAGGGTTCATGAGTCACACGGTCCATAGAATTATCTAGGTAAGGAGGCTGCTAGGTGGCTCAGCTGGGTAAGTGTCGGACTTTTGATTTTGGCTCAGGTCATGATCTCAGAGTTGTGGGATCGAGCCCCACATTGAGGGGAGTGGTCTGTGCTGAGCAGGGAGTCTGCTTGAGTTTCTCTCCCTCTGCCTCTAACCCTGCTCTCTCTCTCTCTCTCTCTCTCTCAAATAAATAAATAAATAAATAAATCTAAAAAAAAAAAAAAAAGAATTACCCAGGTAAGGATTTTGAGATGGTTTCCTTGTCATGTGGTTTAGAAGAGATAAAATTAGTGGTTGACCTCATGACATAGTAAAAACATAAGTTGAACAATGCCGAGATACAATTTAATACTTACTAAGTCATTAAAACTCAACTTATCTAAACAATCTAGGAAATGCATTAGTTCAAATAAAAAGTCACCAGCAGGAAAAGCTGGCTGCAGCTATCAGTGAGGAAATCAGTGACTCTCCATTTTCGAGGTCTGCCTGCTACTGTGTCAGCCCCATCCTCGGACTCAGGAGGTGGCCCTCGCTCAGATAAGCTCTACCCTCACGTCCACACCTCTTGTTCTCAGACATACCATTTATAGGAAGGGGGAATGCTTGCCCTTGAAGCTCTTGCATCAGGCAGAGTTTCTCTTTCCAAAGGCCTTGGGAAACATCCCTGGCTCTGGCTGTCTCCCTGTCCCTGTCCTGTAACCGATGCTCTGGTTGGATGGTGTGCCCCCTCCTGCAGCTGGCCTTGGAATCAGTATTGCTCACATTCAGCTCGGAGGGGGTTACTGGAAGAAACTGCAGCCACCCATGAGGCATGCCCAGCAGGGAGCCAGCACGGAGCCGGCATGTACAGGACAGAAGGGCATCCCCAAGGGGGGCTCCCCCAGGACACAGGGCGCAGGGGCATAGGGGACTGGGAGTGAAGGCTACAGAGGACCACCACCTCTCCCTGAAGCCTGGGCACTCTTCCACATCTCAGACCAGGAAATGGAGCCTCACCACTGTCTTGCCCTGAGCAACAGCACTTGTGACAGCTGCCTGTTGGGAGCTCCTAGTTTCCCCTGCAGGTGTGGCTCACGGTCTGTAAGCCTAGGCCACACTCGCCTCCCAGAGCAGTCCCCAGTAACTGTCTTTCCAGTAGATAGGAATCTCACTTCCTTATTTCCCGGCACAAATAATTGCAGATGCAAAATTGCAGCCTTATTTTAGGTACAAGGGTGGAGAAGGCAACTCCTAAATCCTCCATGAGAACTTTTACCTTTGAGGAGGAGGTGGCCTGACCCCCGCTTACTGGACCCTGAGGCCTTTGGCTTCTGTGGAATGTAAGCTACAAGACAGAGACTGGCAGGTCCATTCTGTGTTCTCTGACACTGCGTTCCATGTTCCTGGAGCTTCTCTTTATACCCTGTTCTTTTTTTTTTTCTTTTTTTTTTTATGTTATGTTAGTCACCATCATTAGTTTTTGATGTAGTGTTCCATGATTCATTGTTTGCGTATTAACACCCAGTGCTCCATGCAACATGTGCCCTCCTTAATACCCACCACTGGGCCAGCCCATCCCCCCACCCCCCTCCCCTCTAAAACCCTCAGATTGTTTCCAGAGTCCATAGTCTCTCGTGGTTCATTTCCCCTCTGTTTACCCCCCTTCATTTTTCCCTTCCTTCTTCTTTAAGAACTATCATCTAAATTACCAGACTGCGTGGGGGCTTCCAGGAGCCGATACTTTATCAATAACCTCCAATCTTGGGTTACCAGGTGGAGCCAGATGCGTAACATGGAGTGCCCCAGGCACCCTGAAAATATGGGCCCCTGGGCCAAAAAGCAGGAAAAACATTTTCTCCTTTCACGCTCTCTCTCTCTCTTAACTCGTCATGATGGTTTTTATTTGCTATTTAGGGTCATCTCCCTTGTGCAGGGGGACAATCATGGGGCGGTGGCAGACCTGACAGTATATGGGGCCCAGCCTCACCACTACACATACCTGACCCTGTCCATGTCCCCACGGCCCCCCGCCCAGGCCCAGGTCCAGCGCAGGGCAGAGGGTGGCAGCGGTGGCTGGGTGGAGGCGTGGGGCAGGTGGCCAATAACCTGTTCTAGGGAGGGGGCGGCAGCCAAAGGGGGGCTGCGTGTGAGCCGAGGCTCCTTCTGTGCATGCTCTGTGCTCCCCTGGACTTCACCTACAAAACACAAATCCAGGATGGAAATCCTCCCAACTTCAAGATCTCTCCCCGCAGCGGTGGAGCATTCGCTGCAGGCCTTCCGTGCCGGGGGCCTGAGTGAGGGCACTGTTTGCAGGCGGGCGAAGCTGGTCCTGCCTCCAGGCCTACCAGGTGGGGAGGGAAACAGAAAACAAAACAGTGCGTTGGATTTCTCAACTAGCTTCATGTATCTGCTCTTGAGGAATTACGGGATCCTGAAAGGGGAGCTTCTTTGCCTGCATGTTATAGCTGTTCCCAGGGCAGCTCCCAGTGGGGCAGGAGACACTGAGTCCTGGCAAACTGCAGGGCTGCCTTAGGAGGGGGGTACAGCCTCAGCAACTGCCTGGATCCCAAGCTGCAGCTGCTGCAGGTGGGGGACCAGGGCTGGTCCTGTGGGCAGGAAGGGTGGGCGCAGTCGGCCAGGGACCCACCGCAGCCCTTGGTCAGGCCTCAAGGACGCAGCTGGAGAGGCCACCTCTGGTCCCAGCCAGCTGCTCTGATTTGGAATATTCCTGCTTTGAGTGCTCTGTCACCAGATGGCTGAGGCACACTGGGGACCCTTGTGCCTCCCCGGGGCCAGCCCCTTTGCTGGGCTCTAGAGATAAGGGACCCACAAGGCTCTGTCCCCCAGAGCTCAGAGGCCACAAGCCGTGGCAGTGCCACACAGGGCCTTGGAAGGCAGAGAAGAGGCAGAAGGTAGCCCGAGGTAGCATCAGGGCTGGGGCGAGTGTGCAATTCAGGCTGAGTCTGCAAAGGGCGAGTAGGGGACAGGCAGGAGAAAGAAAAAGAGGTGCTCTGGGCAGAAGGAGGGGGTGCAACAGAAGTGGAGGAGAAGCTTCTCTCAGCTCTGGCTCAAAACCAGGGCAGCCTCTGCTTCCTCATTCCAGGGCCTAAGACATCCGCGCTTCTAAGCGCCAAGTGCCAGCCAAGAACACATCACTGCATGCTTTAGAGCCCCTCGCCTTGTGATGGGGGTGATTCCACAAGACACAGGTCCCTCCTTTCTGCACATCAAACAAGCCAGAGCTCAGAGCAGGGCAGTGAGGCATTTTTTGCACCCACCCGGCTCCTTGGGAGGGAGCCCATGACTCCTGTTTGGGGACAGGGACACTGATGTCCACCCCATGTGTGGCGCAGAGCAGAGAGTGCTCTTTCCCGGTCGCAGCTGAGAAATGTGAAACAAGACCAACAGCACACTGAATTGTGTGCATGTGTCACAGAACACATAAAACAGGGGATCTCAGAACCCACAGGAGCCTGCGGTTTATGAAATTCGGGTGGGTGGCTTCCTGCAGCTGCAAGGCATGCCGGGAGGAGCTGGGATGGTCTGGGTGCCACCTCACCCCGTGTTTGCTGCAAGGTTTTGCTCAGCATTGCTGGCCTACCACTTCCCAGAGTGGAGGGAACCCACCCATTCCCAGGAAAGCAAGGAGCGGCCGGAGCCAATAAATCAACGAGGCTCCAACGGGGCGAGCGAGGCAGAAACCCATCTCAGGCGAGGGCTGAGGAAGACACGGGAAGACTCATTTTATTTTGTGCACGCAGGCAGGGATTTTACTGTTATGTAAATGCAGCTGGCGATTCCTCATCTATCCTAAAATGCATGTGTCAGGGCTCTGCTGTAGCACATGTTATCCCTGATAGAAACAAGCTGTGTTTTGATACAGGGAAGGCTGGTGACTACTCGCTTCTGAATTTTTTTTTTTCATTACAAATTTTCTACAAGACAAGCAGAGGCAGTGAAAACAGAGGTGTGACTGCAGGAGCCTGGGGAACCCACTCTGACAGTCCCCCTCCCCCCAGGAGGAGGGAGACAGAGGGGCTGGCGAGGCCAGAGGGGGGACAAACACTCAGAAATGCCAGATATAAAGTGAAATGCACTTGTCCAAACTGATATGCCGGGAAAATCATGAGGAAAGGCATGAGCATCCATTTCTCCAGGAAGACAGCTCTACTGGTCTGGTCATCCTTGCAAAAGACTGGGTTCTCAAGAGGGAGGGAGCTTCGCACCATTGCACAGGATGATGGAAAATTCACAAGTGCGGGTCTGCGCAGGTCACAGTGGATGAGACACGAGGAGACAGTGGGGTCCACTAGAGAGGGGGTGGCAGGAGCAAGGAAGGGTGTGCAGCCCCCACCTCCCTCCCCCACGCAGAGCTGGTGAGCATGGCAGTGTCTCTCCCTCAGGGCAGCAGGTAGAACACCTGTCTACTTAGTGGGAACCACCATCGTCAAAGACAGCATTTGCCAGGGCGACCAGAGACCGTAGTAGCAGGATCTTTAAGGTTATCCAATCCTATCCCAATGTTAGGCTGGATGTCCAGAAATAGATGAGCCAGGGACCCATTCTCTGCTCCACAAAGACCCCACGAAGCCTCTCAGACTCTGATTTGGCGGGATGATTTCTTCTCCCACAAGGATTGTTGAAAGAAACAGTCACTTGGGGTTAGTTGTCTTTTTGGCAGCTTTCTAATCATAGATGTTATGTATAACTTTGCTTCTTAAACTGATATCCCCTTTCGAAGTTCAGGGCCAAAGAAGGGTACTTTGCCAGATAAGGAGTAAGGTTGACTACGATCAGATGGCGCAAATCCTGCGGTTTTCCTTGTTTGCCCTTAGCTTTCTGTGATGAGATGGGAAGCTGGGATTTCTGTGCCCCTGTGCATTTTCTCTTTCCTTGGGGGATTCTCACCAGAGGTTTACCCCGTACGTCCCACCTCTCCATTCCAGGCTCATTGATTCCATTCCTTCTGTTTTGTTTGTTTAATTTTGAGTCCACTTTAGAACAATTTTGAAAGTAGGAGAGCTGTCTCTATGTAACGCAACTGTAAAACCTGTGACATGTGTCCTGATGGGACAAGGCCAGCCGTGGCCCTTGGGCATTTTTGCCAACTTCACATTTACACATCGTCAGTCGAGGTTGGGGTGACCACCCATCTGAAGGCACATGGCTTGACAAAAGGCAGTCCTGAGGCATAGTCAGGGTTCCTACTTCGGAAATTCCATAACGGTAGGAGAGAAAATAGTTTTGCCCTTAAAAGAAAGAGGCCTCAAACCACAGATGAGTCACCGGCTACCTCCATCTCTTACCTTGGCTTCATAACACCTAAAACTTCCCCTATCCCCCAGACAGAGGCACTCACCTCTCCTTCTTGTTGCCCTCCTGGTCCTAGAGACTCACTCCTCTGAAATCATCCTGGAGCATCCTCCTTACCCCCAAATTCTAAGATGGCACAGACAGAGTGTCTCTCCTTCATGCCTTCCTCCCCACATTCCCATCCTGCTTGCTCTGATACCTGTCCTTTTCCAGACTCTCATGACCCAGACTCCCCCCACCAGCTGCCCTCCTGGCCCTTCTTGTCCCGGACCTCCCTCTAGCTCTGCCTCCACCTCATGCTCAATCCACAGGCCCCCACGTGCACTGCTTGTGATCCACGCAGAGATAGTCCTTCAGAGAGTCCTCCCCTGTCCACCCACTTACACCTGTCACCAGCCCCTTCACCTGACCCTGTTACCCACTTATTCTTCATGATGCTTACCACCCTCTGAAGTGATTCCTTTCTTTCTTGCTAATTGTCTGTCTGCTCCACTGGAATTCAGGTGCCATTAGAAAAAACATCACGTCTCCCTTGTCCTTTTCTTGTATTTCTAGCACCTAGAGGAACGCATTAAGAGATTCTTAATACTTAAGAGAATGAATGAATGAATGAATGAATGAATGAATGAATACAATGAACACCTAAGAGAATAAATCCATAAGAGGATGAATGAATGACTCACTTCAGGCAGGCTCTCAGCATTGTTTCTCTGGGCTCTTGGACTAATCTCCATTCCTTGCTTTTTATTTATCTTGTATAACAGCCTGATGACTTTTGTTAGAATACTGATTCTTTTAACAACCCTTAACATCCCCTGTTCACAGCACAGAGCAAGGTCCAAACCACAGACCTTGCTCCTGAAGGACCTCTTTGTCCAGCATTTATCTGCGTCCAGCACGGCCTCCCTGGACGCGACCTCCAATCCAGGTTAGTATTTATGCTTCCTGCTCTTAGAGCATTCTCCTGCCATTCCTCTCTACTGATTCCTTTCTCCTATTTTCCACTGGGAGGAATTCTTACCTAGAGTAATCAGTACTCCTTGAAGGGTCAGGGAGTTTTGGATTAAAATCCTGCCTCCACTAATCTCTGCATGGTCTTGGCTGTGTTTCTTTGAAATGGAATGTTATTGAAAGAGATGGGTCAAGCTCAAGGCAACATGGCAGCGTCCTTGCCTACCTCTTCTGCTGTCTGCAGCCTATCCTAGGAGGCTCCTTTAGTCTTCCCATCCCCCAGGAGGCAGTCCCAGCCCTCTGCCCTCATTCCTTTGGTGAATTCAGACAGAATCTGCTGTCTGCACACAGTGTGTGGGGCTGACATGTACCTGACACTGTTCTCTAAATCTCTGTATCTATATCATCCCTGGTCAACTAAATCTTATCCTCCTACAGGGCAGGGAACTCACCGTAGGTTTGTTTTCTCTTCAGCTTGCTCACCAGAAGGTACACCCTAGATGTTCAATGTTTTAATCAATCCATCCCTTTATTTGGTGTTTATCGAGCACCTGCTATGTGGAAAGTAAGATGATAAGCCCTGCGGTGGGGGCTGCGTAGGCAGAAAAAAGGCAGATTTGTCCTTAAGACACTTAGGTCCATGGGGCTTCAATCCATGATGAAGCAGCATTATACACGAGCACTGGGTGTTATATGCAACTCATGAATCGTCGAACGTTGTATCAAAAACTAATGATGTACTGTAAGTTGGATAATTGAATTTAAATTAAAAAACAGCATTATATAATTATATTGCTCCTCCCACGTGCTAGGGAATATGCCGGTGCTGATGGCACAGTGGTGAACAAAATAAGTGTAGTCTATGTCGTAGACACTCACACACTAGATCGTAAGACAAACGGCCAAAGAGAGCTCAACTCTAATTTATGGGCATTTAGAATAAGGAGAAAGGAGAAGGATGAGGATGAGGATCCATAATGAGTAAGAAATTGTCTCTTATTGAATTTCTGCATTGAAAAAAAAAAGATCAAGATTGTTATTCTGAGATATCCTGGATTGGCAATTATCTGGTGAATTTTTGTGGTTGACACAAATCATCTGTGCTGAGAACACTCTGCCATCTTCTACTGGCCTCTGTAGACCTCCGTCGGTTCACCTCCCTTTACCCACCTTTGGGTGGGTGTGCACTTACTGAATGGGAATCAGATCCAGTGGGGACCCATTGGCTTGCTCCCCTAGAGTACTCGGAGGGGCAGGAGACAAAGGATGAAGCTCTTCGTCCCTTCTCCCATTCTGCTTTGGAATCATTGCAGCCAGGGATAATCCCCCTCAGAGCCTCGTGAAGTGGGTGTCTCTGTTCCTATTTTTCCGATGAGGAATTTGAGACTCAACAAGTGGAAGGTCTGGGCTGCCTGCCGTACTGCCCTCCTCCAAGGAAATATTTAACCACCAGGAACAGTGAAAACCAGAAATTTCCCAACAGCAAATAATGCAGCTGGCTGGGGCTAGGGTGTCTGAGGCAGGCTTTGCTGGGGGGCAGAGAGAAGAGGTGGTTCCTGAACACTTCCGTCTGGCTATCTCCATTCTCAGTGTCAGAAGCAGCTGGATACCATGGCGGCATTCCTTTTTTTTCTTTTTTCAAAGAATTTCTGGGCTCTTCAAAAATTAGGAAGTTCTGGAAATCAGGCAACAAAACTTAATCATATGATTTTTCCTACCCAAACAGGCACTGAAAGTTCAAAGTTTCCAGATAAGTGTTCAACTTCTTGATGTTTTTCTAACCCAAAAGTTTAAGCATTCTGAGGTTTATCGGATTCCAAAGCAGAGAGTTAACACTATCTCCTTTTCATAGGAATTTTTACCACCCATGCTGCTGTGCGTTAGGAGGGGCGGTGAGTACTCTATTTTTTTTTACAGTTTTCCAGGAATAGATATTGTCCAGAAGGAGTTACTCGGGGGGTAAATAAAAAGTTAAAATCCAATCAGTAAAAGATTGACTTTTCAACAGAACATGGTGTCCTAGATATCTGAACACCCACAGATACAGATCTCTCCCACACTCAAGCCTACATAGAAACAGGGGCCTCCACCAGTCACGCACTGCTTGTACAAAGAGCTTGCACATGCTTATAAAGCACAGTGATTGATTCACAAAGGTGTGTCCATTTCTGGAGAAGAAAAAACAAGGCTAAAGCCAATAAGCAATGATTAAAAGTGCCACCATCAATTTGTATAATAGCTGGTACTTTTCAGAGCAAGTTCACTCCCACTGTCTTCCTAACCTTTCTGATAAACCCACTGATACAAGATACGCCCATTACACAGCTGGGAACTTTGAGACTCATCATGTTGAGTGACCGCTAGAAGGACCCATAGGAAGTGACCCAGAGCAGTTACTAGAATCCAGGCTATGGTTCCCTACAAGGAGGCTGTGATCTGTATGTACTAATACTGAAAGAGAAGTTCCGGGAACAGCAGTGGTAGAAAGAGCCAAGTATGAGATCATGGCCAGCAAGGCAAGTGAGCCTGATTTCATGAAAAAACAAAAATAAAACAAAACAAAAAACCAAAAAACCAAAACAAAAAACAAAAAACCAACCCTGAGCTTTGGAGCTACAAACCTCTTCCATTCCTGCTCTGCCTTCTTACTATTTATGAGATCTTATGCATGTAACTTAGCTTATCTCAACTCGAGTTTTGTTACGTGTGAAACGGAGGGTTTTGTGAAGACTAATAAAATAATATACATATAGTAGGCACAAACTACATGTTAGATTCCACCTTTAGTCCTTTCCCTCTTGGCTTTACCAGAACTAAATAATCACATTTCTGGAAACTGTCCCTACTGGTAAGCCAGCTGCTTCTCCTTTTTCATCCTAGAGATTCCCCCAGGATGCCCACACTTTGTGTTATCTCATGTATTCACTGTTGAGAGATACAGAACTGAAAAGATATAACCCCTTTCTCTACGAGGCTCAATGCTTACAGTGTTTGCCTTTCTTTCTTTCTTTCTTTCTTTCTTTCTTTCTTTCTTTCTTTCTTTCTTTCTTTCTTCTTTCCTTCTTTCTCCTTTTTTTTGGAAAAAATCAGCTTATCATCTATATAGAGATGAGAAAACTGTGGCCCATGGGCCAAATTTGGCCAACTGCCTTTTTGTATTTCATCTGTAAGCTAAGGATGGTTCTTACATTTATAAGCAGTTCTCTATGGCTGCTTTCATGCTACAATCAGAGACTTGAGTGGCTGCCACAGAGATCCTATAGTTCAAACAGCCTAAAATCTTCTCCTTGACCCATTGGAGAAAAAGTGCACAGATCCATGATTTATATTCCATCCTAGATTACACCATGAAAGCCCTCAATGCCCAGGATAGTGTCACCATGTGCATGAGCTCTTCTTTCTGCTTACTCGAGTTTAGTTTGCTCTCTTTTTTCTAGTTTCTTAATCCAGAAGCTTAGTTATTGAACGGAGACATTTTGCTTTTCTCATATACATATTAAAGATGTAAATCTCCCTGTAAACATTGTTTGAACTGTATCCCATAAATTTTGATATCTGTGTTTTCATTTTCTTAAAATTAAAAATATTTAAAAGTTTCCCTCATGATTTTTTTCACCCACTGGTTATTTAAAGTTGTGCTGCTTAATTTCTGAATGTTTGGGGTTTTCCCAGATTTCTTTCTGCAATGGATTTCATTTAATTCTATTTTGCTCAGAAAACATATTTTATATGATTTCAATTTTTAAATTTATTGAAGTTGTTTTGTGGCCCAGAATATGGTTTATCCTGGATAATATTTCATGAGTACTTGAAAATAATATGTTCTCTGCAATCCATGAAAGTGCAAATATCTGTTAGGAGTGTCTTATGAGTGTTAGTTGGGTTGAGTTCATGGAGAATGCTGTTCAAATCTTGTATATTCTTCTGTTAATTTCCTGATTAATTGTTCTATCAAATATTGAAATAGGGTCCCCTTGCAGTTTCCAACTGTTATTGACAAATTGAATATTTCTCCTTTCATTGCTGTATGTTTTTGCTTTATGTGTTTTTAGCTCTGTTATTAAGTGCATATACATTTATAATTGCTATACTTTCCTGATGTACCAACCCTTTTGTCATTATGAAATAACTCTCCTTGTCTTTAATTGTTTATTGTTTTTTATTCTTGCAGTCTACTTTATCTGCTCTTAGTAAAGTCATCTCATTGATTTCATGGTTATTGTTGGCATGTTATATCTTTTCTCATCCTTTTGATTTCCTGTGTGTGTCTTTGAATCTAATGTGTATTTTCTGTAGACAACATATATTTGGGTCTTGTTTTTTTTTTATCCAGCCTGACAATTCATAACTTTTGACTGGGGCATTTCATCCGTTCACATTTAATGTAATCATTCATAAGGATGGACTTATGACTGCCAGTTTTGAAGATCTGTTCTCCACCTGTCTCATGTCTTTGTTCTTCTGCTCCTCTTCTACTGCCTTCTTTTGTGTTAGATAAAATATTTTAATCACTTTATTGATGCTGGGGAGATGGGGAGGAGACCTGGAAGAATACATGGGACCAAGTGACCATAGGTGAGCACTGGGCAGGTATTGAGGTCTGGCCATTACTGAGCAGGAAAGACAGAGTTGTCACTGATGCATAAGGGATGAACAGCTGCCAGTACTCCAGGGGCAGGTGTCACTCCACAAGCACATATAGGGAGACTTGGTCATTGACCAAGGACTATCATTGCATCAGAAGTTCCAGGTCCTCTGGCCTCATAGTCTTGCATCCAGCATGCAAAGCAAACACCTCCAGGTAGGTCATCACAAAGATGCTGGAAATACTTGTCTAGGCACTTTTCTACTATCTCAAGAGCCTTATTCTCTATGGGCATCTTAGTGCAGAAGCTAAAGAGTTTCACATAGTGCCTCAGTCCAGTCTTGTGGGGATCTTGATGGGGCCTGGAGTCAAGGGTTCGGGCCCTGGGAGGAAGCCTGGTTGTTAGAGGCTCCAGAGGCTCTTAAGATAATACTGCAATGCTAGGCAGTGGGGCTGGCTCAAAAAACTAAAGTCATCTGGCCTGAAGAAACTCAGCTGAGCTGGAGGCCAACTCTGGACTTGCTGTCCTGCTAGAGATGACCCCATCTCCTGAAGACCCTCTGGCTTCTTGACCCTTGGGATCTCTCCGCTTCTGTCATTTCTGTATGTCCCTTGGACTTTTCTGTCCTCACAGATTCTTGTGTTCCTATTGTATCCTTCACTTTGCTTCCACTCAAACTCTCTTCCATTATATAAATATTCTTTTTTTTAAGTTTATTTATTTATAATATCTGTACCCAATGTGAGGCTCAAACACATGACCCTGAGGTCAAGAGTCAAATTCTCTACTGGCTGAGTGAGCCAGGAGCCCCTAGATAAATATTCTTAATGCACTATTTTAACTTCTCTGTTTTTTACTACACTTTAAAATTTTATTTTCTTCATGATTATAGTAGAGATTACAATATACACATCTACTTTTACTCACTCCTTTTATACTATCTTATGTCTAGTACATATGTTAAGAAAAGTAGTGAGAAAGGTATGTTTATAGAGTGTTTTGTATTTATCCACATATTTATGATTTCCAGTGCTCATTATTTCATCCTTATTTGAGTTACTTTCTAGTGCTACTTCCTTTTGGCTGGAAAGATTTTTAAGTCATTCTTTTAAGGCAGATCTGCTACCAACACATTCTTGCAGTCTTCCTTTAGCTGGGAATTTTTTTTGTTTTTGTTTTTTTGATTTTTTTTTTCAGGGATAGTTTTACTGGGTGTGTAATTCTTGGTTTGACAGTTTTTCTATTAGCACTTTGAACATTTCCTTTCATTGCTTTCTGACCTCCATGTTTCTGATGAGAAGATAGCTTGAGAAGATATCTTTGGTTTTTTTTTTCCTCTTGTACATGATGAGTCCTTTTTTCTTGATGTTTTAAAAATTCTCTTCATATTTGTCTTTTAAAAATTTAAATGTGCCTATGTGTACATCTCTTATTGTTTGTCCAACTTGGAATTTATTGAACTTCTTGGCTCTGTAGATCAATATTTTTTTTATCAAATTTGGGAAGTTTTTACCCACTATTTCTTCAAATAATTTTAATATTCTTTTTTCCTTTCTCTTATTTGTGTAGGACTCTCACTACCCATATATTGATATACTTGATGTTGTATCACATGTCTCCAAGAGTTTGTTCATTCTTTAATCTTGTATCTTTGTTATATTGAATAATTTCTATTGTTCTCCTTTGAAGATTACTGAATCTTTTTTCTGCCATCTCAGATTTGTTGTTTAACTCTTTAGGGAAAATTTTCATTTTCATTATTACTATCTTTACAACTCCGACTTTCCAGAATGCGACTCCAGAAATACTTTAAGTCTGTTTATTGAGATTCTTTCTTTGTTGAGTCTATTTGTTGGGTTGTATATATATTTCTACCAATATTTTGAAGTCAGGTTTTAGAGCTTATTGACTCTTGTACCCAATTAAACCCACACATTCTAAAAAAATGGTTTGATCAGTAAAGAGCAATATCACACTGTTGAAAATTAGATCAATGATGTGGAGTGAAAACCAGGAGAAACTTTACTAGCTTTCTAAGGAGGGGGCAAGGAGATGAAAAAGTGGAGAGAAAATGGTAATTCTGGAGGATAGAGACAAAAAGCTGGCCACGCATTATAGGTGTTCTAGGGGAAGAAAACAAAGCAATAGAACAGAATTAATATATAAAGTCAAAACTGATGAAAATTTTTCTGAACTAATAGAGTAGTGTACTGATATCCAGGCAACCTTAATGAATAGAAATCTACAAGCTTCTGCACAACCAAGGAAACAGTCAAAAAAACTAAGAGGCAGCCCACAGAATGGGAGAAGATATTTGCAAATGACACTATAGATAAAAGACTGGTATCCAAGATCTACAAAGAACTTCTCAAACTCAATACACGGGAAACAAATAAATCAAAAAATGGGCAGAAGATATGAACAGACACTTTTCCAATGAAGACATACAAATGGCTAACAGACACATGAAGAAATGTTCAAAATCATTAGCCATCATGGAAATTCAAATCAAAACCACATTGAGATAGCACCTTATGCCAGTTAGAATGGCAAAAATTGACAAGGCAGGAAACAACAAATGTTGGGTAGGATGTGGAAAAAGGGGATCCCTCTTACACTGTTGGTGGGAATGCAAGTTGGTACAGCTACTTTGGAAAACGGTGTGGAGGTCCCTTAAAAAGTTAAAAATTGAGCTACCCTATGACCCAGCAATTACACTACTGGGTATTTACCCCAAAGATACAGACATGGTGAAGAGAAGGGCCATATGCACCCCAATGTTCATAGCAACATTGTCCACAATAGCTAAATCGTGGAAGGAGCCAAGATGCCCTTCAACAGATGACTGGATTAAGAAGCTGTGGTCCATATATACAATGGAATATTACTCAGCCATCAAAAAGAACGATTTCTCAACATTTGCTGCAACATGGACGGGACTGGAGGAGATAATGCTAAGTAAAATAAGTCAAGCAGAGAAAGACAATTATCATATGGTTTCACTCATTTATGGAACATAAGAAATAGCAGGAAGATTGGTAGGAGAAGGAAGGGAAGAATGGAGGTGGGTAAACAGAAGGGGGAATGAACCATGAGAGACTGTGGACTCTGTGAAACAAACTAAGGGCTTCAGAGGGGAGGGGGGTGGGGTATTGGGATGGGCCGGTGATGGGTATTAAGGAGGGCATATATTGCAGGTGCACTGGGTGTTATATTCAAATAATGTATCATGGAACATTACATCAAAAACTAAGGATGTACTGTATTGTGACTAACATAACAAAATAAAAATTATTATTAAAAAAAAAGAAATCTACCAGACCTACCTTGACAAGATGTTTGAATTACAGAGATGATGGTAGCAATAAGAACTCTTGAAAGTAACAAGAAAAAAAGAAAAAGAAAAATGTGAAGAAATTGATAACCCACAAATGTTTAATACATATCACTATCTCATAGCTTTCCTCTGTAACAGTATTATAAGGGAAAAAAGCAGAAGCAGCATCTGCAGAATTTCTAGTGCAGAATCTATGACTTGAGAATGTGATGTGCCACTAAGTTTTTTATTCATATATGGAGTCTATTAAAAGATGTTTCCAAGTATTCAAGGAAAATGTACCATGTTCATAACCTTTAAAAAATCACCTGAAAATTTATGTTAGTGAACCAAGAAATGAATCAAAATTAATTGATCAAGAAGAGGAAACTAACATAATATAATAAAAAACATTTAAAAAAAAAGAAGCTTTCATTAATTTTTTATCTTATTGTTGATAAAGCCAAAAAGGTTGAACAAATTCTACATGGACTTTAAAAAATATAAATATTGTTCAAATTAATAAAGACTTCATATGTATCCTATTAATACTTTGTGGGGGTTTCTACCATGTACTTTAGTCAATTAAACTCAACTATGCAATAAATGTGATTTTTATAAAAAAAAAAAGAAGAGGAAAGTTAAGATATCAAAACAAGACAAAACAAAACAAAAGATATCAGAGGACTAGACTAGAGGTGAAAAATAAACTTACTTTTTGTAAAATTGGTTAAATTTGGAATGCGTAGGTGGCCTGGGTGATGCTTAATCAAGAGTCAGTTAAGCGTCCGACTCTTGATTTCAGCTTATATCATGATCTCAGAGTTGTGAGATCAAGCACCACATTGGGCTCTGTGCTCAGCATGGAGTCTGTTTGGTATTTTCTCTCTCCCTCTCCCTCTGCCACTTTCCATCGCCCCCCCCAACACTCACTCTCTCACTCAAAAGTAAATAAATAAATAAATAAATAAATAAATAAAATTGTTTAGATTTGAATCCAAACATTAATGGTATTTATGAAATAGAAAATAAAACAATTTAATAACAGTCATCTGAGGGACAAACATTATTGGAAGGATAACAGTTTTTATCTTGTGCATCACCTCTGACCTCTTTATATGGCTTCCTATAAAACATGATTGTAAAGAATTCTGAGGCTACGTCTTGAATCAAAAGGAAAAGGTTCTGTGATTGATTAGTGGTATTTCCTGTGATTGATCTATAACAATTGAGTATGAAGTCTCATGTGTCACATTCATGGCATCATTGCATTTCTATAGCTTGGAAAGAGTTAAAGTCAGCATAATTCATAATCTAGACTAATCCTAGTATCAAACATTTGTAAGGAGTTAAAATATAAAGCAACAGAATGAACATGCTAAAGATGTGTGTGTGTGTGTGTGTGTGTGTGTGTATCAGATAGAAACTGTAATATATCACAGATTTGCAAGGTGGGGATTTCATTTGCTAATGGTTAAAACCAGGACCATAAATCATTCTAGTGAAAAGGTCTGTTGAAACATTTTCTGACTAGTGTCCACAGAATACATGTTCCATGAGATATTAATCTTAATTGGTATGTTAAAAATAAAAGTTTTCCAGGACACATAACTGGAAATGTTACACATTAAATCAACATCATGGATATTGACAGTACATATTGGAATATTAATGTCTCTAAGAAATTCTGCACTGCAAATAAGCCATTACAAGCAACTATAATGCTTAACAAAATTTACCAAATATAAAATGGATAATAGACTTGGATACCAGCAGCAATAGTCAAAATAATTAATAATAAAGTTCTAAGAATACAAGACAAATAAATAAAGTATCCATTAATAATCCTGAGAAAATGTGAAGAACATACAAGAGAAATTCTATTAAGAGGTATAACACCCAATGCTCATCACAACACATGCCCTCCTTACGAGCACTAGGTGTTACACACAACTAATAAATCATCGAACACTACTAATGATGTACTGTATGGTGGCTAACTTAGCATAACAATAAAAAAGAGGTATAACAGAAAAATTTAATAGTGAGTTATGCTGTATTTCTGAATGGAAAACCTGAAAATTGTAAAGATGTCCATTCTTGATAAAGCTCATCCTAAAACGCTATAAAATGATTCTAGTAAACAAATAATATTACCAAGGTTTATGAGAAAGCATTAAGATGTGAAGCTAGCTACAAAATTTATCAAGTTTTCTGGGTGCCTGGGTGAGTCCATCGGTTAAGCGTCTGACTCTTGATTTCAGTTCAGGTCATGATATCAGAATTACGAGGTTGAGCCCTGCATCAGGCTTCACACTGGGTGAGGAGTCTGCTTAAGATTTTCTCTCTCTTTCTCCCTCTGCCCCTCCCCAACACTCATGTGTGCTCTCTCTCTCTAAAAAAAAGAGAGAGAGAGAGCAGACTTTGTATAAAAGTAATATGATTACTATCAGGTATTAAAATACTCAAATGCAAACTGTCTCTATTAGTTTTCGTATATAATGTCCAGCACAAAATATCAAATTACCAGGGATATCCAGTAATTGGAGTCAATATCAAATGACCAAAAATAGTAGGAATAACATATAGTGGAATCAAAATCACAGGGAAATCCAAGAATTAGAGTTATCAAACACTGGTTTTTATTTAATTGTACAACCTAAAATTTTCATCACTGCAAAAAAGAATCTTATACCAGTTAGCAGTCACTCCAGATTTCCCCATTGTCCCATTCTCCCAGTCCCTGGAAACCACTAATCTACTTTTTCTCTCTGTGGATTTGTCTGTTCTAGACATTTCATATAGATGGAATCATGCAATATGTAGCTTTTTGTGTCTGGCAACTTTTAATTAGCATAATATTTGTGAGATTCACCCATGTTGTAGCATATATCAATACTTCATTCATTTTTATGGCAGAATAATATTCCATTATGTGGATATCCCACATGTTGTTGATATATTCATTAGCTGATGGCTATTTAAATTGTTTCTACTTTTTGGCTATTATGAATAATACCACTATGAACATTATGCACAAGTTTTCTTGTGGATATATATCTTTATGGAGATACACCTAGAAATGAAATTATTGGGCCTACCTCTATGTTTAACCGTTTGAGGAACTGTCAAATTGTTTTGCAAAATGGCTGTACCATTTTACATTCCCATCAGCAGTATCTGAGAGTTTTAATTTCTTCACACCCTCACCAACATTTGTTATTTTTAATTATGATCACTTGTTCTTAATTATGACTTTCTAAGGGCTATCAGTTGGTACTGGATTGTGGTTTTGATTTGCATGTCCCTAATGACTAATGATGTTGAGCATTTTTACTTGTGTGTACTGACTAGTTGTCTTTTTTGTGGAGAAATTTCTTTTTTTTAATAATAATTTTTTTATTATATTATGTTAGTCACCATATAGTACATCCCTAGTTTTTTATGTAAAGTTCCATGATTCATTACTTGCGTATAACACCCAGTGCACCATGCAATACGTGCCCTCCTTACTACCCATCACCGGCCTATCCCATTCCCCCGCCCCCCTCCCCTCTGAAGCCCTCGATTTGTTTCCCAGAGTCCATAGTCTCTCATGGTTCATTCCCCCTTTTGCTTAACCCCCCTTTCTTTTTCCCTTTCTTCTCCTACCCATCTTCCTACTTCTTATGTTCCATAAATGAGTGAAACCATATGATAATTGTCTTTCTCTGCTTGACTTATTTTACTTAGCATTATCTCCTCCAGTCCCGTCCATGTTGCAGCAAATGTTGAGAAATTGTTCTTTTTGATGGCTGAGTAATATTCCATTGTATATATGGACCACATCTTCTTAATCCAGTCATCTGTTGAAGGGCATCTCAGCTCCTTCCATGATTTAGCTATTGTGGAAAATGCTGTTGTGAACATTGGGGTGCATATGGCCCTTCTCTTCACTACATCTGTATCTTTGGGGTAAATACCCAGTAGTGCAATTGCTGGGTCATAGGGTAGCTCAATTTTTAACTTTTTAAGGGATCTCCACACTGTTTTCCAAAGTGGCTGTACCAACTTGCATTCCCACCAACAATGTGGAGAAATTTCTATTTCAAATCCTTTACCCATTTTTAAATTGGGTTATTTGTACAACCTAATATATTTGAGGAAATAAATGACAAGAAGGAAAATAACAGAGAGAATAGAAAATAAGGAAAGAAATAAAAAATTTTTAAATGTAAAATATAATCATTGGAACTGTAGGGTTGCATTTAATAGCAACTAGGCAGATGTAAAGTGATAATGAGCTGGAAGAAAATAGCTAGACTAAAACTCAGGGTGAGAAGTGGGTAGAAGACATAAACAATAACACAGGATACATTTGGTACGTAATGGAAAGGTTGTGCAGTTATGTAATTAGATTTCCAGAAAGGAGAGATAATGGAGCAAAAGCATTATTTCAAGAGATAATGGCCAAGAGTTTTAAAATTTGACAAAGGCATCAGCCCACAGATTCACGGAGATAAGAGAAGCCAAAACAGTACAAATACAAAGAAAATCTAATCTAAGCACATCTCAGTCAGGCTGCTGAGACCTAAACACCAAGAGAAAATCCTAGGAGCAATTAGTGGCAAAACAAAACAACCTAATTTCAGAACTGCCTGGAATGTCTGTTTGGAGAAGGCAGTCTCAGATCTTGGGAATAAAACAGCCTCCTGGGCTGGGTCACTTGTGCTGAGTTGGGGTGTAAAGGGATAATAAAGCAAATCTCCATGGGATGGGGAGTCCCTTTGCCATCCAGAGATACCAGGCATCCAGGCAACATAGATGCGGGATCCAACTACAATAGGCTACCTGGCCCTGGAAGCAATCTTCTTCCCTGGGGTTTGGACAGTCCCTTCCCCCACCTGGAAGTAACAGGTATCTCAACTGAGGAAACTCTTTTTGCCCCTGGGCAGCCTTGGCAGGGATCAGAGGGAGTTCCAGCAGAATCAGATACCAAAAAGATGAAAATAATACTGCCAAGGCTCCAACAATTGAATAGTCACTGAGACCATAGTTTACAAAAGTAAAACCGTAACTGTGTGCTAAACCTAAGTAAGGAGACTTCTTGCTTTAAAAAATTTAAATAAGACCCAGAATCTCCTAACCTAAGAACCCAAATGTCCAGGATATTATACCAAGAACCAGGAAATTCACAACTTGGATGAAAAACAGACAATCAACTGATGCCAACACTGAGATGAATCAGATGTTGAAATTATTTGGCAAAGATTTTAAATCAGCCATCATAATAATGCCTCAACAAACATATTAAAAATTCTCTTCAAATAAATTAAAACTAGAAAATCTCAGCAGAGAAATAAAAGCTATAAAGAAAACCCAAGTAAAAATCATAGAACTGAAGGTTTCAATAACAGAAATAAAAAACTCATTGGATGGGCTCAATGGTAAATGGAAATGACAGAAGATAGAATCAGTGAACTTGGGAACAAAGCAATATAGTTGACACAATCTGAACAATAGAGACAAAATAGACTGAAAAAATGAACAGAACTTCAAGGGCTTGAGGGACAATAACAGAAGATTCATTATTATTGGAGCCCAATAATGAGAGGAAAATGGAAACTCTGAATATGTATTTAAGAAAATGTTGCTGGAAACCTGAGGTTCAAATAATTGGCAGCTGAAAACTCCCAAATTTTGAGAAAGACTTAAAACTACAGATTCAAGAATCCATATGAATCTCAAATAGAATAAAGGCAAAGAAACCCATGCAAAGGCAGATCATAATTAAACTTCTGAAAACTAAAGACAAAGAAAAAATCTTGAATGCAGCCAGAGAGAAAGAATGCATTCTCTATAGGGGACATCAGTTTGAATGATAGTGGATTTCTCATCTGGAACCATGGAGGTCAGATGGAGACCATTTTGTCAAATGCTGAAAGAAAGAACTGGTACCTCTGAATTTTATGTCTAGGGAAATGATCTTTCAGGAATGGAGAGGAAATAAAGACATTTTCAGGCGAATGTCACAAGAAGACCTACCCTTAAAACATGGCTTAAGGAAGTTCTTCAAAAAGAAAAGAAATGATGAAAGAGAAATCTTGAAGGAATGATGTAAGAACATGAGAAAGAACAGAAATACCAGTATGTACAAGAGACCATTCTTCTCATGAGTTTTATAAATGATATTTGATGATGGAAACGACAACTATAATATCAAATACTCAAGACAAGAGGGTAAGGTAAGGGACCTAAGTGGAAGTAGGTTTCCACATTTTCCTCAACGTCGTGAAACGTCGATGCCAATGGACTGTGATAAGTCCTATGTGTATATTGTAATACCCAGAGCCACCACTGAGAACACCATCCAAAGAAATATATTCAAAAACGGTGTAACTAAATCAGAATGACAGTTACATGAAAGAACAGATTAGTGTTGCCAGTGGTTAGGAATGGGGGTGAGGTAGGGAGCAGTACAGGATGGAGGTGTTATAAAATTCCACATAAGGGAACCTGTGGTGATGAAACTCTTCCATATCTTGACTGTTGTGGTGGATACATGGACCTACGAATGTGATAAAATTTATAGAACTAAACACACACACACACACACACACACACACACACACGTAATGAGAGGGAATCTGAATGAGCAAGATCAATGGAGTGCATCTATGTCGGCACCTTGGTTGTGATACTCTACTACAATTTTACAAGATATTACCATAAGGGGAAATGACAGCAGGGTACATAGGATCTCTCTGTATTACTTCTCACAACTGCATGTGACTCTCCAATTACCTCAAAATTGAAAATTGCTGTTACTCATCTCCCACCCAACATAACAATAGGAAGGACACTCTAACGTTGCTTAGAAAGTGGTAAAATACTTATAAATATGCCCAGGAAGCAGATTGTAATATCTAGGGTAACTGCTCAAAGAACAGTGAAAGACTGAAACTACCAAGTAAATAGAGGCAAAAGAGAAACTATTTTTTAAAAATGGTTTAATTAGGCCAAAATGAGGAAAGAAAAGAGGAAAATGAAGCACAGAACAGGTGCAGCTGATAGAAAATAAATTATAAGATGGCAGATAGAAGCTTAAATATAAAAGTAGTTATAATAATGTAAGCTGATAATATCACAAATAAAGACTATGGTTGTCAGACTGCATTTTAAAATGATAAAAGAAAGAAAACTTGAGATTTACATCTTAGATATAAATAAACAGAAACTTGAAAGTTAGGTTTTTGAATAAGCCAGTCAAATTGATAAATCCCTTTGCCAGACAGATAAATTAATGAGAAAGAACATACATCACCAATACTAAGGATCAAAAAAGGGACACTACTACAGAAACTATGGATGTTAAAAAGGTAGTGTGAGAATTTAATTAAAAGTTTCATGCTGCTAAACTTAACAATTCCAATAAAATGGTGAAATCCCTAGAAAAATACAGCTTTCTAAAACTGAAGCCATAAAATAGAATAGTTGAATAATCCTATATCTAATGAAGAAATTGAATCTGTTATGAAATCCGTTCAACAAATAAAAACTCCTCATCCAAATGGCTTCATTGGTATTTACAAACACTTTCCCAAACAGTTTCAGACAATAGAAAAATAAGAAGCTTTCAAGTTTTTTGCAAAAACCTTGATACAAAACTTGAAAAGAACATCACAATAAAGGAAAATTAGCAGTCAAATCTTTCTCATGAACACAGTTGCAAAAGTTCTGATCAAAATATTAACTAAATCCAGCAATATAATAAAGAACAATACATCACAACTAAATAAACAGGTTTATTTTAGGAAGTCAAATTTTGTTTAACATTTGATCTGTAGCAGATGGAATTAATCACCTTTACAGATTAAGGAGAAATATGATTATCTCAATAGATGAAGAATCCTGTGATAAAAGTGAATGCCTGTTCATGATAAAAATTCTTAGGAAACTGGAAATAGAAGGATCCTCTCTTAATCTTATAAAGAGTATCCACAAATACGAACAGAACAAAACCAGATAAATAAAAACCTATGGCTGCTCCCACTATTGTTGAATAAGCTCCTACTGGATAAAACTTTCCCAGACACCCTGCAGAAGCTCTGGGAAAAACACAAAAATATAAGCTGTAGGCACTGGAGACTGAAGGGAAGTAAGAGGATCCTACTGAAAGGATCCTACTGAAAGGAAGTGGGCACAGTTGATATTTGGAAGAAGAAAGCAATGTGGGGAAAGTTTTCCGTTTTGGGGAAGGGGAGTCTTAGCTGGTAGTAAGACCTCGCTTTGTGCAATGTAGCCAGATGAATGGTATCTGAGCCTGACTGGGGTTATTGAGGCATCAGTGCAGGGGAAGAGGTGACAATGATGGGAGATAGGTTACTTCCAAGGAGATTAATTGAATAAATATTTTAGGGATACTGCAAGCCAGTTTCTCATTGTTGGAGAAGGGGTTTACACCTATGGAAAAGGAAAAACTGAAAACAGAACCCATGGTTCTGGGTTGGAACTGGAATTATCTTGTGTGAATTCATGGTCTTACAGGTAGGCCTAGGTGTATACATATGTTACCTTTGTGTGTGTAGATTCCCTAGCTCCATCCACCAAGAAGAATTAGAAACAGAGGCACTCCATAGCTGTGAGCACACCTAGCCCCAATTTTTGGTTTCTATATACCTCTTTCCACCAGATAACCCCAGGGTTTCTTGAGGTAATGGTTGATTCCAGGGCTAGGGCTGAGAAAATATGACATGAACCTGAAATATTCAGAAAGCAGGGGACTAAAGTTTGAAGTGACACAGGCCAACTTGAAGGGGCTCCCATTACTCAAATATGGAAAAATTTGAGTATCAAAGTAAATAAGGATTGTAATAGATTACAACTCATTGAATTAAAGAGGAAGCCATGAGCCTATACTGATATAAATGATAAATAGATGAATAAATTATGACTTTGATAAAGAATGGGATATATTTTTTAAAGATTTTATTTGCCAGAGGGGGAGAGGGAGAGAGAGAGAGAGAGAGAGAGAGAGAGAGAGAGAGAGAGAGAGAACAAGCAGGGGGAGTGGCGGGCAGAGGGAGAAGCAGGCTCCCCATGGAGCAGGGAGCCTGATAGGGGGCTCGATCCCAGGACCCCGGGATCACGACCTGAGCTGATGGCGGATGCTTGAACCAACTGAGCCACCCAGGCATCCCTAAATCCTAGGTTATTTACATAGCTTCAAAGTATGAAAATGATTGTTGCACAGAAAATGGTTGTTAATTTAAGAAGTGATACAGAATAAATAATTTTACAGTGGAGAAACTGGCAGATGGCACCTCGATGAAGCAGTCAGAGTGAACGTCACCAGTAATGGGACAAATCAAGGTTATGTTTCACATGGTGGACCATCCACAGCACACTAATTATTAGGAGATGCTGGGCAAACTCCTATAGGGAGAAATTCCTAGTATAACAAGGCCTGTACTCTTCAAACATGTCAAGAACCTGACAGGGAATTACTGAGTATGTTTTCCAGGTTGAAAGACATGAAAGAGGAATTGTAACTGAACATGACCCACGATTCTACACTTGATCTGTTGGCTGGAAAGGACATTTTGTGGTCAGTAGGTAATAACTGAATAGAGTTTGTGGATTGAATGATAGTAGTATATTCATGTTTATTTCCCATATTGATGGTCTCAGAGAGAAGATTTACGGGGTAATTTCTTTGTTTATAGAAAATATGCTGAAACATTTCACAGTTGATGGAGCACCTGTCAGCAACCTAGCATCATATGATTATGGGGGGAGTTTCTTAAAATTTTCTTGAAAATATTCTCTAATTTGAAATGTTTCCCCCCAAACCCCCATATTTTTAAAAAGAAAGAACATGGCCAATTTAGAAAATTGCATATATGTCAATGCATTTAGAATATCAGCTACATTTGCAGAAATAGTAGGGGTGAAGCAAGAGCCAAATCACAAAGGACCAAATGATCCATCTCTTGGATGTTTCAGGATTTTAGGGGAAAGTGTATCATCATTCCCAGAGCTTAGCAGAGGATTTAATGAAGAGGGCTGAGACCCATTCAAGAGACAGTGACTGTCCATAAGGCAAGCGACAGGCTGTCAGATCAGAACTCAGGGAACCATGCTCAAGGCCATGTGTTCAGTGGCCAGTGCCATTAGAACCCAGGCAGAGAAGGTGGAGGGGAATGGTCGGTGGAAGATAACCCACAGTGGACTGAGGAACACAGGGAGATGAAGTGGAAGCTTTGGTAGATATAATGACAACAATCTTGAGTTTCATACTTTCGCATGCCTGAAATATGTTCATTCCTAAATAATTCAGAGAAGCAAAATTCTATTGCCCAAATGTATAGAGCTGTCCTAATGCCTCAGGCAAGCATGTCACCAGTCAGGCAGAAATGAAGCAGAGAGCCCGTGGTTGGGACAATCTGAACGGGGAGGAGTTGAAGAAAGGGTATGTTTGGTGTCTAGCTGTGCTCATGATATTTGCGGGAGGTCTTGGGAGCATGCCAGCAAGGGCCAGGGTAGCAGGTGTCTAATGGCATTCCATGGAGGTAGATGCCCAAGGGCAGAGATGTGCATCCAATTCTGGGGAGCAGAGGTGAGGCTGGATGACAAGAGTCAAGCCCCTGGAGGGCCCACATGGGACAAGGAAGGGAGAAGAAGTGCGGGCCAATTGCAGAGCCACCAGTGGTGGGTTGATGTGCGACCTGCTCCAATGGGATACTTCTTGAGCCTGTTCTGCGGATGCCTCTCTTATTTCCTGTGGCTTTGTGAGCTTTCAGAGCAGGAATGGAGACAGGCTGGTCAGGAACACACTGAGGGCTTCTCTGTTAGAAGAACTGGCCAGGCATTTTAGAGACGCTGTGTGCTTAATCCCTGCAACAAGCCTACTGGGAGGATATTATCTAGACCAAGTTTATAGACAATAAACCTAAGGCTAAGAGAATTACAGTAACTTGTTTACATGGGAAATTCAACGCTGCCTGACTCTAAAGCTCTAGAACTTATAGCACTAACACTTGGCTCAGATTTACTGAAAAGCAGAAAAATATGTAGAGAGATGGCAGAAGAAGCATGAGAGGATATGTTCCTTCTATAACATAGTTAGAATTGTAACGTTCAGTAGGTAACTGAGAAACCTTGCCGTCTGGCCACAATCAATGGTATCTTCCAGAATTTTAGAATTTCAAGACTGGCTGGATTTAGTTGCCTGTTTATCCCCCCCCCTTTTTTAATGAGTTGAGAAATTGAAACCCCAAAAAGTAGGGCAAATTTGCCAGGACATAGACATTAAAGCTCAGAAGGGGCTATTGAATTCTGTTGAACAAAAAGCAAAGCCTTGGTTACCTCTCTCAATGGTGTTCTGTCTCTTTTGCGAACCCATCATGTTACGGAATGTAAAAAAAAAAGAAGATACCAAAAAAAACTCCCCCCAAACAAAACGACCAAAAAATCCGCTGGCATATGTTTTTATATACTACCCATAACATTTCATAAACTTGTTTGTGGACTTGCAGATCATAATAAAGCATTTCATAAATACTGGCTACTTTTATAGTCATTAGCGTAGTAGTTTTAACAATGACATTAGAGACAATATTTATTTTGTAGTTTTATAAAATATGTAGCTCTCCCCATGATGGCAAAAAGAAATGGCAGTTGGTTTGCACATTTATGTGATTCTGTGATTTGTATTATTATGATTTCAGATACTGAATTTTGGACATGAATTTCAGGTCCACCAAATGAATCCATGAAAAATACAGTAAGTGTGGCTGGTTTTGCCTTAGCTGGGTTGACTCAAGAGCTTAGAACCACTTGGGGCTTCTTCCCCCACTGCTGACTTTACCTCTACACACCACAGACATCCCCCCTTTATCATGGTGATAGCACACAGCCGTCCACCTGCTTCTCAGGCTTGGAAATCCCCCTAGACCTCCATTCCACGATGTTGCTGACTTTTGATATTGTCAGACCTCAAAGTTAATGCCAACCTCGTGGTAAAACTAACATTATTGTAATTTCAATTGGAATTCCTTTTATTAATAGTGAGAGTAAACCTTTTTGTATGTTTTTCTCTCAAAGTGCCCCTTGAAAGAATTTTCCCACTTTTCTGTTGGATAATTTGTCAGTATTGTTATTTATATATTGGGAGTATATTTACTTGTTTTAGGAAAAATATTTGCTCAATGATGTGTGTTGCAAATATCTTATCCCAATGTGTCTTATCTTCTCGCATCATCATCATACCTAATTTTAAGGTCAACTGGCCAACCACTTCCTCAATGGAATGTGCTTTCAGCTTCTTTAAGGGGCCCTCCCCTGTCTAGGTCATAGTATTCCACGTTGTCCTAAAGTTTTATAGTTCAGCTTTTAATGTTTATGTCATAAATTTACCTTGAAAAGATTTTAGTGTATCATGTGAGATAAGGATGCTAGTTCATTTTCTTCCTTATTTAGAAAAGTACTTTTCTGCACCATTTTCCATCAATCTCCAGTGTCCACTGGAATCAGGTTTTATCTCTGTCTAAGTCTGTCTCTGAGTCCTGTCTTCTGTTCCATCAGTCCCTTTGTTATCTCTGCACCAAGGAAACCTGTCTTAGTCATATTATTTACAATGTGTCTTGATAGGTAGTAAGACACGACCCTCCACTGTGTGCTCTGCAACAGTGCTCTTCCTACACGTCTGTCCATGATACACAAATTGGAGAGCCAAACTGATGCAGAAAATAGTCAACAGGAAGTTTGTTTGCATTTGCATGGAACACACAGATCAATTTAAGGTGAATCCACATCTTTTTTTTTTTTTAAGATTTTATTTATTTGAGAGAGAGAGAGAGAGGGAGCAGGGGGGGCGGGGAGAGGCAGAGGGAGAGGGAGAAGCAGACTCTGCACTGATCAGGGAGCCCAACGTGGGGCTTGATCCCAGGACCCTGAGATCATGAGTTGAGCTGAAGGCAGACACTTAACTGACTGAGCCACCCAGACGCCCCTAACATCTTTATTATATTGTCTTCCCATTCAGGTATCTCATTTTCTTCATGTGGGCCTTCTACATTTATGCATCTTCTATTGTATGTATTCCTGGGTATTCTAAAATTTTTGTTTCTATTGTGTTTAGAAACATATTTACATATTATCTGATGTTACATTGGCCTATTTGATATTGCATTTCCAGGCAAAGGTACATAGGTGTATACATTTGACTGGGATGTACAAATGCAATTGACTGTCTTTTCTTTATTTTGTATCTGGCATTCTTTTACAATTCTGTTATTAACTCTTATAATTCATCTGCAGATTCATTAGGTTTACTATAGATCCATTATATTGCCTACAAATACTGATAGTTTTGTTCTGCCCATTAATATTCTCTACTTTTTGCTTCCTTTTCTTGTCTTTTCCAGCTGGCTACAGCCTCAATTATAACTTGAAGGGCAGTGTGATACTAGGGGTAGTTCTCTTCTTACTCATTTTAACAGCCCGTGATTAAATACAATGTTTTTGCTAGGTTTTTAGTAGCCAAACTTTTTCAGTTTAAGACTTCTTAATTTTCTACTATTCCAAGCCATATTTTCATGAATGCTGAATTTTATTGTTCTTATTTTTACCCACTTCTCTATTAATGTGTTTTTCCCCCACCAATGAGTCTTCTGATGTCCCAAGCCTTATATTCCTAAGATTATATTCTACTTAGCTATAACATTAACATTTTATGCACTGTTAGATTTGGTTTTCTCTCTGACTTTCTGTCTCTATCTCTCTCTATTTTTAGAATTATTGAATCTGTATAGATGAGTGAGATGGGCCTGTACTTTTCTTTTCCCTTTTCTGTGTTGTCTGGTTTTGGTATTTAGGGGAAGTTGGCTTCATTAACTGAGTTGAGTAGTACTCTTTTTTCCATATTCTAAAAAAGTTGGTGTGAGACTAGAATTCTTTGTTCTTTCAATTTCAGCTGAAATTCACTGGCATGATTATCAGGTATGATGTATTCTTTGAAAAAGAGTTTAGGCCACTGATTCAATTTATTTAATGGGTACAGGACTAATCCATTTTTTAAGCTCCTCTTGAGTAATTTTGTGAAATTATATTTTTCTAGAAATGTGCCCACTATATTTTGGTTTACGTATTATATTGGAATCAAGTTGTACTTAACATCTTCCGCTTTTTATTATTTGCAGCATCCATTGTTGGGCTCCTTTTCTCCTTCAAAGTTGCTTCTCTGCTTTCTGTTTTTCAAATGTGAAGAATTTCACCAAAGATTTCTTAAATTTGTGAGATTTGGAGGAATCGACCTACTGCTGTGTTGTTCTCATCTGTCATATGTTAGTTTTCTCTGTCATGACTTCTGTTTTTATCATAATTTCTTCTCTGCCTACTTTCTTTGGGTTTATTCTGTTATTTCCCCAACTGAAATAAGAGGGTTATTTCATTTTTTTCAGCTTTTAAGTCTATATATTTCCTATTATGTATCGTTTTAGATGCATGCTATGCAGTTTATATTCCATTTTTTTATTGTGGTAAAATACACAAAACATAAAATTTACAGTCTTAACGGTTTTTTTTTTTAATAGAAAAGTGTCTTTTTTTGAGAGAGAGAGAGAGCACGTGCATGGGGTAGGGGCAGAGGGAGAGGGAGAGGGAGAGAGAGAATCTTAAGCACACTTCATGCCCAGCTTGGAGCCTGACGCAGGGCTTGATCTCACGACCCTGAGATCATGAGCTGACATGAAATCAATAGTTGGCTGCTTAACCGACTGAGTCACCTGGGCCCCCAAGTCTTAACTATGTCCGAGTGCACAGTTCAGTGGCATTAAGTACCTTCACATTGTTGGGCAGTCACCACCATCCATCTCAAGGACTCTTCCTCTTGCAAAACTAAAATTTTGTCCCCATTAAACACTAACTTTCCATTCTTCCCACCCCTCCCCCAGTCCTTGGGAACCACCATGCTACCTTCTGTCTCTATGGTTTTGACTAGCATAAATAACCTCTTTAACTGGAATCATACAGTCTTTGTGTTTTTGTAACTGGCTTATTTCCCTCAGCATCATGTCCTCAAGGTTCATCGTGCTGTAGCAGGTGTCAGAATGTCCTTCTGTTTAAGGCAGAATAATATTCCATTGTATGTATATATTGCATTTTGCTTACCTATGCATCCTCTGATGGAAAAATGGGTTGCTTCCACATTTTGTCCATTGTGGATGATACTACTATGAAAATGGGTGTACAAATATCTCTTTGAGACCCTGTTTCATGGAGTATAGACCCTGACGTAGAGTTGCTGAATCATGGGGTAATTCTATTTTGAACTATCTGAAGAACTGCCATACTGTTTTCTACAGAGGCTGCACCATTTTACATCCTGCTAACAGTGCACATGGGTTCTGAAATTCTCCAATCTCCACAATACCTGTTAAATCCTCTTTTTTAAATAGTAACCATCCTAATGGATATGAGATGTTTATATGTTTTCATAGATAGCATTTTTAATAATGTTCAGTTCAAAAATTCTAATAATGTTCTAAAACTCCAGATAACTCCAGAGGAGTTATTTGGAATTGTGATTTAAATGCCAGAAGCCATATACAGCTTAGTTATCTTTTTGTTATAAATTGCACTGATGTCAGCATTTATTAAGAATTGCTTTCTGCCCTTAGTATTTAGGTACTTTTTGCAAAGTTTCCTTTGTGGAGGAAAAGAATATGTATTCTCTAGCTGTTGGACACAATGTTGCACATGATTAGGTCATGTTGTTACTTATGTTACTGAAATCTCCTAAATTTTCATGAATATTTTGGCCTGATCTATTAATATTTAAGTTGTGCTACAAATATACCACCATTATGAAGATTGATTTCACATTTTCTCCTTGCATTTATGTCAGGTTGAACTATGTAGCATTGAATCCATGGTAAATGCATGTGGCGTTAGCTGTTCTATCTTCCTGGTGAATTGAACTTATTGACTCTCTTTGTGCTTAATAATCCTTTTTTCCCCCTATTTAATCTCTCTTTTGTCTGCTATTAATATAGCTATACCAATTTTCTTTTCTTTTTTATTCTTTTAATATAGCTAGGACCATTTTCATATTGTCCTATATTTCTTCTCCCATTCTTTTATTTTTGATGTCCTCATGTTTTAGGTAGGTCTCTTGTAAAATCATATAGCTGGATATTTTTTTTCATTATATATTCTGATAATCTTTTGTATTTTAATGGAATGCTTAGTTGTATTGATTGCTTGGTGCATGGTCAAGATTTCCAAAGCTGTTGGGCATGGTGGTGGCTTCTAGCACTCATTCTGTTCTTGTTCAAGATTTCCTCTCAGCTACTGAAAGTCACCTCAACCAGGTCACATTTTTCCAGCATAACCCACATCCAATGCCTGATCATTGCAGGGCCATGAAAGTCCAATTTCTCCATGCCTCTATTGTGACATCTTTGAAGGGCCATCCCGGTCCCGGAGATTGCTGTGGTTTTGGCTAAGGCTTTTGTTGTAACTGTTTCACAGCTAAGTATCTTCTGCCCCATTCTGTTTCTTTCATTCCCCCAAGAGCTGATTCTGAGAGCACTTGCTAGTAGTGAATTTCCTGCATGCAAATCTCTATCTCAGATCTACTTCTTGGAACCTGACCTGTGACTAATTTACTTTTACTTTAATGTAGTTGGATGTATTTCTACTATCTTATTTTATGCCTTTAATATATTCCTTCTTTTGTCCTCTTTTTTGTCTTCTTTCAGATTGATTAAATTTTCAAATTTCTCATTCTTTTTCATTCTCCCCCAATTCTTTCAGAACTTACATACTTTATGTCCATTTTTAGTGATGATCTTAGATATTTTAAAAGGAATAATGAACAAAGTATATTGTTCACTAATATATCTGCCTCCCTCCTAAGCAATACAAAGATCTAAGGTTAATATACTTTTGATTTTGGGTTCAGTATTTTAGATTAACTGTGCTTTTATCAAGATCCTAAAATTAAATGTTGCTTTTGTTGTTATATTATTATTTTGTCAAGTAGTCCGTTGTTATTTAGACTAACCTGTCGATTTACCAATACATTTGCCTATTATTTCTTCCTGCAGGTCAAATTACCCATCTGAGTTCACATTCCTTCTTTTAAAAGACCATTCTTTAGAGTTTTCTTTAGCGGGTGTCAATAGATCAGGGGTTTTATGCTTGTTTTTGTTTTGTTTTGTTTTGTTTTGTTTTATTTCTCAGAGAAAAACCTCTATTTTTCTCTTGTTCTTTCAAGGGAGTTCCCCTGGACATGCAATTTCATGTTGACTTATTTTTGCCAGACCTCAATGATATCATTCTCCAGTGTTCCACTTTTTTCTCAATTGTTGCCACATTCACACGTCAGCTATCAGTGGGATTGCCACTTATTTTTAGGTGTTTGTCTTTTCTCTAGTTTTCAGATCCTTATCTTTGGTGTTCTGAAACATCATTTTGTGTCTCATATACATTTTATTTTATTTTATTTTGCTTGGAATTGTCTGGGCCACCAACATCTAGTGAGAGGTGACTTACAATCAATTCTAGAAGATTCTCAGCCGTTGCCATGTGAGATACTGCCTACATGCAGATAGTCTTTACATCTAGACTCTGAACAAATGTGTGTTAAACCATTCCAGGCTAATATTTCATGTCTCTTAACACATCTTTATATTTAGCATCTAGTTTTCTTTCTGTGTGCCATCGTGGATTTCTTCAAATTTGATTATCAGATAAGTAATTCTGTCTTCAGCTATATCTAATCTGTTGGCTATTATTTTATTACTTTTTTATGTTTTAAAGTTTTTATGTATTTATTTGAGAGAGAGAGAGTGCGCACAAGCAGGGGGAGCTGCAGGAAGAGCAGGCAGAGGAAGAACGGGGAGCCCGATGTAGGACTCGATCCCAGAACCCTGGGATCATGACAGCAGATGCTTAACCGACTGAGCCACCCAGGCCTCCCTATTTTATTTTTTATTGTATTTTAAATCTTAGTACTTTAAAATATCTTTCAGAACTTCAGTATGTTTCTTTTTTTTATAAGATACCAGGTCATATTTTATTGTCAACTAGTTTTTACCCACAATATCTAATTTCCCTTTCTGGTTTATGATGCTCCTTTGAAATTTATCAGTGAGAATTCTTTGAGAATTGGGTGAGAATTGTTTCCTAGAAACGATTTGTCTTTCCTTCTTGGAAAGTATGGATACTACCAACCTGGGACCATTTGGATTCCTGCCTTGAGACTTTTCATACTGTATACATATCTGGACTGTAAGTTGAAAATGCACGTGAAAGCCACGTAAGGATGATGAATTTTCCCCCTTCTACATCATGCTAAACCCATGTAGACAAGTTTCCCCGTTGTTTCTAAATCACCTTATCTTTTTGGCTTTTGACTTTAAGTAGGCGTCTTGTTGGTGCCCCCACTTGGGAAAGAATTAGATTTAGCTCTTGTTCCTTGTGCTCTGTGTGTGGATATCAAACCCCAAATCTCCATTTCAGTAGGGTTGCATTCATGTTTCCTGGAGGGGAAAGAGCTTAAGTGCTTGCTTACATTCTCAGATTCTTTTTCTACTCCGCTATTTGCTTCTGAGCAATACATTAAAATGTATTTTTAAAGATGTTTTACACTAAATTTTGTTTGTTTTTTGTGGAAACATATCTCAGGACACCCTGTCATACTGCCAGAAATAAAATCCAGTTTACTTAAAAACAATTTTCTTGGACTTCAAAAATAGAAGATTTAATTAATCACACTCCCTACTTTATGACACATTTTAATCATTAGTCCACCTCCCGTCACTGCTCTTACCCTGCAAACAATCATTCTGATGTGTCGAATATAGATTTTGGGAGTTTTCTTTCAAACTGTGTATTAGTATCTTGTGTGAGTATATTTTTAATTTATCCACATGGTATAACATGATCTGTTTAATTCCCCCCCTTTTTTCCCCATTAAGCACTGCTTGAAAAAATTTCTCTGTGTTTCACTCACTACATTGAACTTGTTTCTTGTAACTATTAAGTAGCATTTATGTCCATGACAGATATCTTACACATTTTACCTGTCTGCATTTCTAGGGTAAATTCTCCTGTGGCTTCCAGCTCCCTGCCTCCACAGCAAATGCTGTGGGGAGCACCCTCTCTTGCATGCCCTTGAGAACTGCTGCGTTATAACTGGGGAGTGATTGTTCCTGACCAATAGTGTTGGACTGCCTTCAGTAACCATTAAAATCAGTCTATGCTTCTCCCAGCATTGCAGGAGATGATAAACATCTCCCATCTCTACCGATGCTTGGCTTCATCTTGCTTTCTAATTTTATCTATTAACTTTGTCCATGGTTTTTGTCATTGCACAGTAATACTCAATTTGGATATGATCTAATAATAGGTTTTGGGTTTTTTTACTTAAGTGTTTTTTATGCTTTTGCTACTCTTTCAAATCACATAGGTAGGGCCCCACATTTTTCTCAATTAACCTTGCAGTTTTCTCTTTCACACATAAATTTTTAATTCACCTAAGTGTCCTGCTAGATGTTGCTATTGAACACGTGAACGGTGACATCTGAGGAACTGGATTTTAATTTTATTTGCTTTTAATTAATTTAAATTTAAAACTGAAGCAGAGTAAAGTATTTTCCATCATATTTAACGTACTGTTCTGATAGGTAGATATTTAACTATTATGTCATGTAAGGTATTGTGTTACTGTGGTGTGTAGGTTGGGCACATGCCCTCACTTCCATTATTACGCATAAACATATTCCCGATCTATTTGATGTCAACCAACTGATTTAGTTCAAATGATTTTTCTGTGCTCTGATGTAACACTGTGGCATGTTCATTGAACATGTTATAAAACAGCAGGAGGTAAAGTGATACTTGTATAAACCACAATTATGAATTCATATTTTAAAATTATTACTAATTATGTTTTTAGCCTATTTTTCTCGTCTACAAGTAGGTATTGCCAGATTTTTGCATTTACAATGAAGCCATTCCACTGATGCAGAAGCAAGTGGAAGTGCAGACGCATGTACTACGATAGAACTGTTTAAAAAAAAAAAGACACAGAGATCAGAAAAACCTATGTCACAAAGTTTATGATAAGTAGCAATTGCAAATTGTTTGAGCAGGGGGGGAATAAATTTTAACCATAACAGAAAAATTAAACATAAGGTGGATAATATTAAAATATATTTTCAACAAAGACATAGTGAATTTGATAAACATCACTCGAAAAAGAGTTGACAAGAATTAATCCCCCGAAATCTGAATTAAATGAGCAACACAAACATTTCCAATGACATTTAATAGACTGGACATAGCATAGCTTAAATTCTTGCACAGAAAAAAGTTTTAGACAGAAATAACGGTAAAAGAAATTATTAAGTTACAGAAATTTTGTTAGAAAGTTATGAGAGAAAGACCAAACAGTAGAAAATCTGCAGTTAAGCCACCAAACAATTGCCCATGAAATACAATAGTTTTCTAAGAATATCAAGGATCGGTTGATTCAACATTTGAAACACCGTAAGCACATTTTTTAGCTTTAGGTGAGTGACCTCAACTAATACCTTTGGTGGTTTTTTCTCCAAGGATTTCCACATTAACATAGATAGTTTGTCAATTGACAATCTACAACTTTGAACTTGTGGCATAGACACTGTTGAATCTTTTACATTTTTCAAAGAATAATTTAAGACAAGCATGAAAAAATTTAGCTCTTATTATGACAGACAGTGTGCTTCAGCTATGCTAGGTGAAAAATCCAGAAGCACTAGATTTTAAAGGAAGAGTTTGATATTTCCCTTATTTGCTTCATTTTCACAGAGTGATAAATATTGAAACAAGCTTTTGCTCAGTTTTCTGAAACTTTTATACTTTTATTCAAAGTATCACAAATATATTTGTTAATATTCTTCAGTATATAAATGCAAATGAATCAATTAATATTCTTTGTTATTTGTCTGTGCCTGTTGGTTAAGTGGTAGAACTATTTTGCAAAGATTTTCTTTATGGTTAACTACAATTCAAGATTTCTTGAAACAAAAGCAATGCTTGCCAAATATTTAATAATCAAAGACAAAAGTAGTACACATTTTCTTACTGACATTGCACCACATCTGAGTGATCTAAATCCGAAGCTCCAATGAAAAGAAAGGCATTTTTGTGACTTAGATAGAAAGGAATGAGAATTTAAGTTAAAATAGTTGCTTTCCATCATAAGAATTAGCAATAGCGATCTTATGTATTTTCCAACACGAATCAATATATTCAAGATTTTAGTTGCTATCTACTGCATAATTTAAATTGTCTGCAAAACTACATGAGAAATTTGAAGTATGCTTTGTGGATAATGGTGAATATATAGTTGCTTTTCAAATTATATAATACTCTTTTCAATTCTTTTTTTTTTTAAAGATTTTATTTATTTATTTGACAGAGATAGAGACAGCCAGCGAGAGAGGGAACACAAGCAGGGGGAGTGGGAGAGGAAGAAGCAGGCTCATAGCGGAGGAGCCTGATGTGGGGCTCGATCCCATAACGCCAGGATCACGCCCTGAGCCGAAGGCAGACGCTTAACCGCTGTGCCACCCAGGCGCCCCGTCTTTTTTTTTTTTTTAAGACTTATCTATTTATTTGAGAGAGAGAGCACACACGTGCATGAGCGGGTGGAGGGGCAGAGGGAAAGGGAGAGAAATCCTCAAATAGACTCCCCACTGAGCACGAAGCCCAACATGGTGCTTGATCTCAAGACCCTGAGCTCATGACCTGAGGTGAAATCAAGAGTTGGATCCTTAACCCACTGAACCGCCCAGGCACCCCTATACAATACTTCTTCAATTCCATGTAAATTACCCTGAATTGATACCTGAGTTAGTGAATTTACCTAATTTGGAAAGACAACAGTGGTACTAATGTGCTTGATTCAAAGTAAAATCAATCCTTATAAAATAAGTGAAGACTTTTTGTTAAAGTGGATACAAGTATTAAAATAAAATGATTTTTTTCATGCAAAATTCAGTTGTCGAAAAATTATTTTATGTTGAAAACAACCTGGTCATATGAATCAAATTCTATAACCATAAATTTTCTAAAATCTAACTATAGATAAACTATTTGTAGTGAAATTTAGAGGAAGAATTAAAACTTAATATAAGTGCAAAATACACTGTGTTTTGAAGACTTAGAAAAAAGTAATAAATAAGTCAGTATTTTTCTAAAGATTAATTACATGTTGAAATGATAATATTTTGGACACATTGGGTTAAATAAAGTATTTTATCAAAAGTAGTATGCTTATTTTTTAACGTGGCAACTAGAAAATTTTAAATTGCATCTATGCACCGTTATGTGGCTTTTGGGTGGAACTGATTATAGCTCTCATTGTAGGAGGCTACTTAATTTTTCTCCATGTCATGAGTCAGTTTAGCCAAAACTATCTTCTGAAAAGTTCCCCATTCATCTGATGTGCCAGTTTTATTGACGATATGCACCTCAATCTTCCTCTGAATCTCTTCTGCTCCATCAACCTAGTTTTCTTGTATTCTGTATTATTTTACTCACATGGCTTTGGAGAATTTATGTGGACTACTTCTCTATTTATTCAGATCGTTTTCTATGTCTTATATTAGACTTCTCGTATTTTCTTGTAGACGTCTTAGTTGTTTTCTAGACACATCGGTGGTTTTGCTTCTATTGTAGTAACGTTTCTTATTTTATGTATGTGTGCATACACAGTTGATCTTTATTATTCACGGATTCCATGTGTGCAAATTCACCACTTTGCTAAAGTTTATATGTATGTGGAGGGGCATAGAATTTGAATGGCCCTGCACATCTTCCGGCTGAGCTCATACGGGGTACCTCCTATGTTCTTATTTCAATCTCAGCTCTCATACTGTAAACAAGTGTGCTCTTTGTAGTCGATGCTATAACATGTTTTTTTTTCACATTTTTTTTGGTGATTTTTCTGTTTAAAATGACCCCCAAGTATAATGCTGAAATGCTGTCCAGAATCCTGCAGGAAAGCTGTGATTTGCCCTGTGTGGAAAACCCGCGTGTCCGTCAGCATCAGTTGCTGAGTTAACAGCACCGTTGGCTGTGAGTTCAATGTCAGCAAATCAACAATATATATTAAATAAGATGTCTTTAAACAGAAACATCATAAAATAAGGTTGTAAATTGATTGACTGATGAAGTGTTGGAACCAGAGGCTTGCTGGACCCTAAAAGCAATGGTTCAGTATTTGTTAATCCAGTACTTAATGGTGATTTTATAGAACACAGCTACCATGGGATGCCTGGGTGGCTCAGTTGGTTAAGCATCTGCCTTCGGCTCAGGTCATGATCCCAACGTTCTGGGATCCAGCCCTGCGTCAGGCTCCCTGCTCAAAGGGAGCCTGCTTCTCACTCTGCCTGCTGCTCCCCCTGCTTGTGCTCTCTCACTCTCTCTCTCAAATAAATAAATAAAATCTTTTTTTTTAAGAACACAACTACCATGAATAATGACAATTGATTAAATAGGTCATTGGTTTTTGCTATTGTGTAGAAATGCTACAGAATTTCATAGACTAAGCCTATATACACCACGGTGGCTGAACACCCTTGGTTTTCACAGCTTATCTGGTGAGTCTGATGCTTTTCCTGCATCGCTGATCCTGTCATATGCAAACAAATATGGTTCTCTGTCTTACTTTCTGGTCCTTCACCAACACTAGGTTAAATGAAGTGGTGATCATGACTATTATTCTTCATTGCCAACTTAAATAGAATGCATCCACATTTCCTTCAACATGTGTTTGCTACAAGCTTTTGGTATATTCTTCAAAAAATTGATGAAGTTCTGTCTGTCTTCAGGTTAGTTTTTCTGCATTTATTTAAATAATCATAATATATTTTTCCTTCATATATTAACATTGCAGATTGCATTATAGATTTTCTAATTTTAGTTACAATTGTGTTTCTGTAATTTTTATGACAACATTTTTTTAAAAGATTTTATTTATTTATTTGACAGAGAGAGACAGCCAGCGAGAGAGGGAACACAAGCAGGGGAGTGGGAGAGGAAGAAGCAGGCTCCCAGCGGAGGAGCCTGGTGTGGGGCTCGATCCCAGAACGCTGGGATCACGCCCTGAGCCGAAGGCAGACACTTAACGACTGAGCCACCCAGGAGCCCCTTTTATGACAACATTTTAAACATGCTATTGAATTTAGTTACCTAAATTTTATTTACAATGTTTGCACTATATTCACAAGTGAAATGACCTATGAATATTTCCTTATTTGCATGAATCTTATTTGGTTTGGGAACCAAGAATACACTAACCTCATAAAATGGATGGAGCTTTTTTAAAATTTTTAAATCTGGAACAATTATCTGTTCAAAGTATGGTAGATGTGACCTAAATCCAAATTCATAAGCCAACCATATCAAAGATAATAAGGGATGGTGTAGGCTAAAAGCAGTCGATAGCATCTATCGATGTCAATGTTGTTGATATTAGTTCTGGTTGTTCCTGAACATTCTGAAATGTGCCTTTTAGCAACCTTCTTTCCTACAAATAATGTTTTTTCAAGTTTTTATTTAAGTTCCAGTTGGTTCACATGCAGTGTAATATTATTTCAGGTGTACCATATAGTGATTCAACACTTCAATACATCACCTGGTGCTCATCGTAACAGGTGCCCTCCTTCATCCCCATCACTAACTCTCCTCATCCCCCCATCCTCTCTCCTCTGGTGACCATCAATGTGTTCTCTAGAGCTAAGAGTCTGTTTCCTGGTTTGCTATTCTCTCTTTTCTCTCCCCATGTTTGTTTGTTTTGTTTCTTAAATTCCATGTATGAGTGAAATTATATGATATTTGTCTTTCTCTGACTTATTTCACTTGGCATAATATACTTTAGCTCCATCCATGTCCTTGCAAATGGCAAGATTTCATTCTTTTTTTTTTTAATTTATTTTTTTAGAGAAAGAGAGAGCACATGAGCAGGGGGAGAGGCAGAGAGGGAGAGAGAGAGAGAATCTTAAGCAGGCTCAGCGTGGAGCACAATGTGGGGCTGGATATCACAACCCTGAGATCATGACCTGAGCTGAAATCAAGAATCAGCTGCTTAACCACTGAGCCACCGAGGCATCCCAAGATTCCATTATTTTTGATGATTGAGTAATATTCCATTGTATATCTTTACTACATCTTCTTTATCCATTTATCGGTCAGTGGACATTTGGGCTGTTTCCATAATTTGGCTATTGTAGATAATGCTGTTATAAACATAAAGGTGTATGTATCCCTCCGAATGAGTGTTTTTGTATTCTTTGAGTAACTACCTCATAGTGCAATTGCTGGATCATAGGGTTCTGTTTTTAACTTTTTGAGGACCTGCTACACTGTTTTCTAGAATGGCTGCACTAGTTTGCATTCCCACCTACAGTGCACGAGGGTTCCCCTTTCTTCACATCTTCAGCAATGCCTGCCTCTTGTGTTGTTGATTTCAGCCATTCTGATAGGTGTGAGGTGACACCTTTGATTTTTCTCTATAAAACATATCTTTGCTAGGCAGAGTAAATTTTGCTAAATGGAAAATATTCTAATATTTTTTGTGTTAAGATGGTATGTATTTAAGCCTAAATATTTTCTTAAGCATTATCCTCTTGCCTTTATTCACTAGTACTTTCCTTTAGCAAATATTTGTAAACAGAACTCGAAATAAATCATCTCTTTCTATGAGTTTTCTTTTTTGGTAGTTTTATGGTTTTATTAACACAAATAATGACAGCACACAAGCTGTCTGTCTATTAATTTTCTTTGCTGTACAGCCTGGCATTGGGACTGATGGCCAGCTAGGCTGTTCTTCTCACAATGGCATTGTGGTTCTTGGAGGACATACTGGGAGCAATCTTTTCACAGTGAGATTTGTAGCACAGCAGCAACATTTCAAGCTCCTTGACATTGTGGACCAGGAACTTCCGGAAGCCACTGGGACACATGTGCTTTGTGTTTTTGTTGCTCCCATAACCAGTGTTGGGCATCAAGATCTGGCCCTCGAGTCTTCTGTGCACCTTGTTGTCAATGCCTCTGAGTTTCTGCCAGTTGTGCTTAATTTTGACATATCAGTCAGACGGGTGCCTGGTGAACTACTTGGTCCTCTTTTTAATGATTTTGGACTTCACCAGAAGTCTGAGGGCAGCCATGATGCCTTCAAGAAAGAGGCTGAGATGGTGTTCAAGAGTCTTGAAGGGGACTTTCCTGCTCAGGGCTTGAACATTGTTGCAGTGTCTTCCAATCACCAGCTACTGAGCAAGCTGGGAATGGAATGGCAACCGCTCTGCCAGGCTTTCTTCCTCTCCTGTACCTGAAGCTGGCAGAATACTAGCCACTCTCCAGATGCCAGCCTGGGAGGTCATCTTCTCATGATTCTTTTGAATGTTCTGAGATGGTTCACATTGTGGAACCTCTCTTTCATTTCATTCTGGTAGAAAATATGAATGTATCCAAAATAAAAATAACAGCTTTATTGCAATACTGCTTCTTTTTTTTTTTGAAGATTTTTATTTATTTATTTGACAGAGATAGAGACAGCCAGCGAGAGAGGGAACACAAGCAGGGGGAGTGGGGGAGGAAGAAGCAGGCTCATAGCAGAGGAGCCTGATGTGGGGCTCGATCCCACAACGCTGGGATCACGCCCTGAGCCGAAGGCAGGCGCTTAACCGCTGTGCCACCCAGGCGCCCCTATTGCAATACTGCTTCTACATATCTAAGTAATGCCAAACACAATTTCGGATATTCAAAATTAAGTCTAGTGTCTTGTTTGGACTCTCATTATGTAATTGTCTAGCTCTTTCTTTGCTTTCAACATTGAGCAAGATACAGTCGCTGGATCGGTGTTCACAGTGTATCAGCTTCATTTCAAATAATTCCATTTGTTAAAATACAAACTGCTACAGATTTTTAGCACTGCACTGTTGAATATTTTTGGCTACAGATTTCCAATTTGTCTTGAATGAAATATCATCCAAATTTATAACACTTGTTAACAAACCGAATGGCACTACTGTAGGTCCCTTAGTTTGATTTACAGCCATTTCTTAACCTTAAAGCATTTCCATAATGTGAGTAATAGTGGCACCAAAGAGCAAAAGCACTGCCCTGCCCAGGGGTTTTTCCTTTTATATGTAAATCAACATCACAATTTTGTAGTTCACCTACAATTACAGTGACTATTTTAGGTGTGTATAAACCAGTGTCTTAACTTGTTAGGGTTGTATTTATTGACTGTTTACATTCCACAACCAATTCCAAGGACAGCTATGTTTCATAAACTTTATGAGCCTTGTTCTGTTTAGCATTTCACTTTATCAGAATTCATATTCACAATATTGCTGCAGACCTGTTAGTTTTGTCTTCATTATTGAATACTTAAGCAGGATTTGTAGTAAAATTTACCATTATGACAAATATTTCATTTTTGACAAACTGAATTTCAAAGACGTTACTTTGATTTTACAAACTGGTTTTAAAAATCAAACCATTATTTGAATTTAAGTAAAGCCTTAAATAAGCCTTGCTATAAAGCTCACATCAGTTATATGTAGGCACAGTACTTCTACTAAGGGGCCAACGCATTGAAAAGCTAATACTTTTCTTTTGATTACAGACAAGAAATCTTGTAATTGAAGATAAATGGAATAAATTCCAAAAGGGTCATTTGATCCAAATGGAAAGTCATGTTTCACGAGTGATATGAAATGCACTTACACATCTTGATTTTTCATCTTCTTGGAATAATTCTTAAATCTTGAAGTAGATGTTGGTGCTTCAGCGGATTTTTATCTTCTGGTTTTCTCATGGGGTTTCATGACACTACAGCTCCTGTAGTGGTTGGCAAATGTTAACAAATATTTTGTGCAGTGTATAATTGGCATTAAGTTTATTGAGAAATGCAAACTAATTATTTAATTATTCATTGCATATTTACTTTAAAAAAGGCATTCTTGTCTAAATGCTTTATTATAAAATTCCAAAAGCAGTTCTCAAATGTATGGCATTTATGGAATAACATAACTATAGGTGTTAAGACAGATTAGTGGTTGCCAGGATTAAGGGTGAGGGAGGCTGAGTGTGGCTTTACAGGCAGAAGAAATCCTAGTGGTGATGACACAGTTCTGCATGTAAAATATGGTGATATCACGTGAAGCCACACACATGATAAACCTGTACAGAGCTATATGTGCATACGCGTGCATGACACACACGGAAAAGGATAGATCATCGCTGGTTCGCTTTCACATTCAAAGTTCAACTTGGTCTGCTCACTGCTTGTGTTACACATTCAGATGGGACCCTCCAAAGTAGATGTCTACAAATACCCTCGTTGCTTATTTTAATGCAACTATCAGTAACGGTAGTTCTTCAATAAGCAAATGAAAAATCTAAATTGATTTTACTGAATGAGAGGGAGGGACAACAGTCCCTAACAAGGACAGCCCTCATATCTATGTTTTGCAGACAAGAGGACCCTGATGGAAGAAAGAGCCCATGACACAAAGAGGCATTCTGACTTGGAGCTGGTTGTAGTGTCTGGATAGGTCTTCCAGTTGCCTCACTTAGGGAGAAGGTACCCCTGTTCCAAGGGAATGAAGAAGCATGTGCCTAGAGTTCTGGGTGGCCACAGTCATAATCATGACAAAGAATATAGCTGGCCACACGCCAACCTCATGAACTTTGAAATTGATTGAGGCTACTTTTATGGCATAATACATGCTCTATTTTTAGAATGTCTTACATGTGCTTGAGAAAAATGTTCCTTCTCTGTTTCTTTGGTGTAAAGTCCTATATAAATCTAATAGTTGGAGAATATCCATTGTATTGTTTAGGACTTTTATATCTCTGCTTACTTTTTCAGTGCTTAATCTATCAGTTCTTGAGGGTCATTTATTAAATTATACAGTTTGTTAAAATGAGAGGATTCAAATAAAGGTCAAAGCAGAAAACATTTTTTTAAAAATAAACCCAGTGGAAAGCAGTATGTTAATAAATTCAATAACTGGGGGTGCCTGGGTGGCTCAGTCGTTAAGCATCTGCCTTCGGCTCAGGGCATGATCCTGGGGTTCCGGGATCGAGCCCCGCATCGGATTCCATGCTCCCCTGGGAGACCGCTTCTTCCTCTCCCACTTCCCCTGCTTGTGTTCCCTCTCTCATTAGCTGTCTCTATGTCAAATAAATAAATAAAATCTTTTAAAAAATTCAATAACTGATTCTCTGAAAATAGAAAAAAAATTGGACATTTCAGAAAAAACAAAGGGAAAAATAGAAACACACACAAAAGAAATTTGTAAATGAAAAACCAGATATAAAAGAGGTACAGAGACAGTTAAAAATTATTAAGAATGCTTTATACACATACATTATGAATAAGAAATGTAGTCATGAGGATAACATGCTAAGAAACTTCATTATTAACTTCAACTGAAAGAGTAGTAGAAATGCCAAATAAATCAATAGTCATGGAAGAAATGGGGAATTTTGTCAAAGAATTTCCACCAAAAACCTGGTCATAGATATACCTATGACATCATAGGTAAATTTTTTCAAATTTTATTATTTACTTATTTTTAAAATATTTTTTTACTATATTATGTTAGTCACCATACAGTACCTCCCTGGTTTCCAATGCAAAGTTCGATGATTCATCAGTTGTGTATAACACCCAGTGCACCATGCAATACGTGCCCTCCTTACTACCCATCACCAGTCTATCCCATTCCCCCACCACCCCCCTTTGTTTCTCAGAGTCCATAGTCTCTCATGCTTCACTCCCCCTTCTGATTACCCCCCCTTTCTTTATCCCTTTCTTCCCCTACCGATATTTACTTATTTTTAAAGATGTTATTTATTTATTTGAGAGAGAGGAGAGAGGAGAGAGAGAGCAAACATGAGTTGGGGGAGGGGCAGAGGGAGAGGGAGAAGCAGATCCCAGGATCATGACCTGAGCCAAAGGCATACACTTAACTGACTGAGCCACCCAGGTGTCCCATTTTTTTTTTCAAATTTTAAAGGAACTTTTCCAGTATCACCTATTATGTTTTAGGACAAAGATAAAGCTGGAAACCAGGATGATAAGATAATAATATACATAAAGCACAAACAATCATGTGTAAACCAATATCACTTTTGAATATAAGTGTAAAAAGTTTAATCAGTGGGGTGCCTGGGTGGCTCAGGTGGTTAAGCGTCTGCCTTTGGCTCAGGTCACGATCTCCAAGTCCTGGGATCGAGTCCTCATCCGACTCTCTGCTCAGCAGGGAGTCTGCTTCTCCCTCTCTCTGCCTCTGCCCCTGCTTGTGCTTGCTCTCTCTGTCTCTGTCTCTGTCTCTCTCTCAAAAGAATAAATAAAATCTTAAAAAAAAAAACCTTTAATCAGCTACTTTAAGTGCAGGACACAATGCAGGTAGTGTTTCTCACACAGAAACCTAGAAATGACTTGATGTCAGGGAAGCCTCTGATACAATGTAGTAAGTGCATCACTGGGTCAAATAAGAACTTAAGAAGTGATACATAGTTTAGCTTTAATACCTAATTTTAAAAATCTTGATACATTAAGTATAAGATATTTTAACATGAAATATATATGTATATACACACATTTTTATAATGTATTTGTATATATGTAATGTAGATATATATGCATATAAACACACATAATGGCAATAGCCATGTCATATTTAAGAGTAATCTACTGGCAATTACCCCATTAACAAAATAAAATATGACTCTACTCATCATTTTACATTATACTAGAATGCTTAGCCAATAAAGCAAGGAATGAAGCAGAAATACAGGACCCAAAGACTGGAGAATAGACAAAATTCTCATTATTTGTAGATGATACTGCTTACACCTAGAGAATATGAGAATATTGAATACAAATCTTAGCACCAATAAGAGAATTTGGTAGATTGGGTAGACACAAAGGACTTTCTTTAATGCTTGCAATAGATAGCTGGAAAATACACTTAGATGATGCCATGAACAGGGGCAATATCAGGGCAACCAGAAACATAAGCTCTGTTGTAATAAACATATGAGAACACAACAAGAACACTGCAAAAGTTTCTTACTGGACACAAGGGAAGTGCTTCAATGAACAGACACAGCTGATCGGGACGCAACAGAAAAGACAAATGGGGCACATCCCTCCCGGACTCTGATTTGTCCTGATGCAGACAGTTCATGTCTCATTCTTGACTCTCTACAGCCTCGTGTGCACAGCAATACAGTCTGGCCTTTGGAAGGTTTGACCTCCAACCGTGGAGAGGTTTCTCTCCACCTCCCTGCCTTCCTGACCTGGGGAAGGGACTAGGAGCCCAGCTGAAGATTCAGGCTCTAATCTAGTGGTTATTACCTGTGTGTGGTGGCGTTGCCTTTCCATTTAATAAGGTGAACATTTGTGTCCCGTCTTGGGAAGGTGGGCCATCAAGCTGTAGGTAAAAAAACCAAGGACCACCCTCTCGAACCCATAAGTACACATTTTGCCTTGAGTCCATCCCCCTTCAGAGGCCCAACGAAGATAAACATCTACAGAAAAGTAGCTGAGATCCGATGTTATGAGGAGGCCAAAAGAATCTGTTATTGATTTTTTACCCCTGAGCAGATTTTTCTTTCTTTCTTTGTAAGTCTCTGTGTTTTCTTACCTACCAGTGTATTCAATTTTTAATTCTTTTACCTGACGTTTGTATTAATATGCCATGCACCACGTACTACATTAGGCATGGGAGTAAAATGGTGAATGAATTCATACATATTCATATATGCATATATAAATGTATATGAATATGCATATGTAAATGTGGGTATATGTCCATGTGTATGTATGTTGCATACATATGTATATCCTAATTATGAAAATACATATACAGAGGAAAAGTACAACAAGGTATAGGTAATGTGATGATTTCTGAGAGGTGCTATTAAAGGTGATTTTAAGATACTTTCTGGGTTTTTTTCCCCCAAATACTTGTAAAAAGCATGGGCTATTATTTTTCATCTAGGAAAAGCATCCCAAGGAACTTTATCAAAAATACAGAGATTTGAGGGGTGCTTGGGGGGCTCAGTTGTTTGGACAGCTGCCTCTTGGTTTTGGCTCTGGTCATGACCTCAGGGCCGTGGGATCCAACCTCATGTTGGGCTCCTCACTTAGAGGGAGTCTGCTTGAGATTCTCTCTCTCTTTCTCCCTCTGCTCCTCCGCCTTTCTCTCTCTCAATCTCTAGAATAAATAAATAAATAAATAAATAAATAAATAAATAAATAAATCTTTAAAAAATTAGAGAGGTTTGAATTACTGAATGTCAGTCTTTATGACGATGCCCCAGCACACGCTCCACACTAGCTGTGATGTAGATCTCCTCTGTGAGGAGCCACTGCCCAGCCGCGAGTCAACCCTAGTGTGGCTCCAAGTGCAGGCTTAGTTCTTTCATGAGATGCTGGCTTCAAGGTAACTGGTCCTGAATTCTTCCCTTAGGCAACATGTCATGGTGCGGGGCTCATGTCCCTCTGATGCGTATCTTATTTCTTTAATGGAAGACTGCTGTGTTTGAGATTGATGAGCACTTCAGAAGCCCCTCACTTCTGAAATACTCAATCATCCACTTGCAGTGGGGTTGCCCTAAAAGGATGCATTAAATAGAGCTTGGATACAAGGAAGTGTATCACGAGATGATAAGAACAGCCCTGGCAGGAAGTCGTCAGGATCTGAACCAAGACTCCTCCACTGAAAGAGTGGAAGGAAGAGACAGGGGTGGGAGATAGGCAGGTGCTAACCAGCAGGGCTCATTGACTAAGTGCAGATAAGCCTCCGTGAGAGGGAGGGGAGGGAGGGGTGGTAATTCTCAGTTTTCTGGTTGTGTAGGTTAAGGAAACTCATCAAGGGTAAGTGAGAAAGGATGTTGGATAAAAATATTCAGCCAGCAATTTCAAGAGCAATGTGGTCCCTGTGGATTATTTATGCATGCTCAGATAATTCATCGAATAGAGCCTTGCTCAAATTGACCCAAAGATCTTTCATTCAGGTGCCTCTGAACCTCTCTAAAACAAGGTAATTTGTTTCTCTCTATCCTGGGTTCTTTATTGCTGGGGTCTAAGTAATGACCTTTGTTTTCAGTACAAATTACCCTCTTTGCAACCAGGTGATCCCAGGATGATTGGGTTTTTCCCAGAGTCACTTTATTAATCTTTTATGTGGAAAAGTTTTCCCCACAGATGACTTCTGACCCTTAACCCTAGACACTCCCAATCAAGCAAAAACTTCTCTGAATGCTCTCCGTTGGACTTTGTGAATTTCCGCCCTCGATGGAATCTGCATTCTTCCCAAATAGTCACTCAAACAGTTTTACTCTTTTTTGTTTTTACCACCCTTACCCATTCCCGTGCTCTCCCATTTACCAAGTCCTGGGGTTCCTGGTCCACCTTTCAGAAATCAATATCGAAATTTGTACCAACGGGAAAGGATATGAGCTTAACAATTTAATCAGTAACACAGACTGGTATGGGGTAAGGGGGCAACACTGAATAAACAAGCAAAGGAAATGTGAAAGCAAACACTGAGCTTCTTTTAAGACTAGGATACGTGTACTCTCTTATATCCTCATTCCTGGTATTGGCATGCATTTTATAAACTATGTATGGTTAATATGTATATTTTGAGCATATGGTGCAATTTTGTTTGTTTTTGTTTTGTTTTTTTGTTTTTTGTTTTTTGTTTTTTTTTAGAGAGTGCAGGGGAGGGAGAAGGGCCAGACAGAAAGGTAGAGAGAGAGAATCTTCAGCAGGCTCCACGCCCAGTGCAGAACCAATGCAGGGCTCGAACTCACGATGCTGAGATCATGACCTGAGCTGAAATCAAGAGTCCAGCACTTAACTGTCTGAGCCACCCAGGTGCCCCCATATGAAGCATTCTAAATCAGAAACTTCAACATGTAGGTAATCTGTACTGGTTCACCACCTTGAATGCTTACAAATTCGATGAAAGCTATGATAGATTTATAATCATGGCATCCTGGAAGGAAGAAAAGAGAGCACATCTGCCTCATGGTAAGCCCTGCCTTGATGATACATATAAATGAATGTTTGAATGATTGACTGTCTAACATAGTGATTTGAGACTTTGAATAATGGAGAGGTACCACTCTGTTTGTGACTGTTTGCAAAATTCAGCCACAAGGCAGAGCCATGTCTGGAGCCAATGGGAGATCTATATTTATATTTTAGGACGAGACTTGCTTCCTTTAAACCCTAAAATACTGCTGAAGATCTAGAGAAAAGAGGAACACTTCTCAGTGGAAAGGGGTTGTGTTGCTTTTCTCATTTAATAAGAGCAATTTTAGTGGAAATTTAAAATGAACTATTGAACAAGATAAAGATCAATTTCTGTTTAACTATAAATAAACACTCAAATATATTCTGGGTTCTGGCTGGAGATGAGATTGGGGTGAGAGGGGAATGACTCATTACAGGAGGAGGCATTTGCTGGCGGCATATGGTTGTTTTCTTCTCTGAAATAAATGAATTTTAGGATTATCAACAATTAGCCTTTGCCAAAGAGAATTTCCGTGTTGGCTCCAGTGCATGTTGTCCACTTCCTATCACTGAAGTGAAGTGTGATGGAGGACTCCAAGCTCTCCATAAAGGGTGAGGGCACTAGTGAAGTTACTCCTCCATGCCTGCAGCCATGCACGTTAGGGGAACAGGCACCCAACGTGCTGTACTCCAACGGGTATTCTTACAGATCTGACTTGTAAGGAGATTATTTCAGACACATAGCAAGATGGGAAAGATACGTTGGTTTTGATGCTAACTGTAGCAGTGAAACCACACGTACCTCATACAACAGGGCTCAGTGCTTACATAAATATGTGGATTTTTCCTCCTTTCTTCCCATTTTTAAAACATGCAAGTCAAAAAGTATTATGATCTATGATGGAAAGAACAAAATGGGGAAGGTGACCTTTGGCTGAAAATAGGAAATTAATTCTCAGAACTGCCGGCTTGAAACCCCAATCCTGATTCCCTCCACTAGATAATGACGCAGGGAGTTCCTCTGTATTAATAGCAGCTCAGATAAGCTGGCTGTTTTGAGAGAATCCCCCAAAATTGGAAACCTTAGTTCCATACAGAAAATATTTGGTACTTACCACCCACTTAAGCAAAGAGAGAGAATCCCTGCTCCACCTTCCCCCACCCCAGTTACCAAGTATCACAGATCTCCCTCCTCCAAGGACATCAAGGACCTGGGACCTCACAGCCGAAGGCTTGCTTTGCTTTAGATCTGAAGATCCATTTCTGGGTGTTTTCTCTTGTAAATATAAAAGGGATTACGAAGAGCATAATGCTAAATGAAATAAGTGAGACAGAGAAAGACAAATACCATATGATTTCACTCATATGTGGAATTTAAGAAACAAAATAAAAAGCAAAGGGAAAGATAAAAGAGAGGGAGACAAACCAAGAAACAGACTGCTAACTCTAGAGAACACACTGATGGTCACCCGAGGGGAGGTGGGGATGGGGAAAACAGGTGATGTGGATGAAGGAGTGCACCTGTGATGAGCACAGGTAGGGAAGAGTTGAATAACTATATTGTACACCTGAAACTAATATTACGCTGTATGCTAACTATACTGGATTTTTTTTAAAAAATCACTAAAAAAAAGGAAGAGTAAAGAATGGAGCAGTGGAAAGAACTCTGAATTTGGAATTAAAGCCTTTGCTGGGAAGGCTTCTGCTCTCTACCATCTATGTCCTTGGACCAATCACTTACTTTCTGGGGCTGTAGCAAGGGGACCAACGTTAGCCATATAGTTCAAAAGATTGTTATAAGAATCAAAATTACACAATGGTAGTTAAAGTGCCCTGGACATTATGATATGTATGACATTATTATTAGGAAACTTAAGTGATTTATTTGGAATACTCTAATTTTTAAAGTGTTAGTATTCTACTTGTGTAAAATCAGGATATTTTCTGGTACTTTCCAACTCTCTGTCAAATCTTCCAATATAGGTGGACAAGGGCTAACCTCTGCCTTGGACTGGGTCCAGTTAACTTACATGTCATTTACTGTCACCATCAACACTTACGCAAACTCAGCGTTAGGTTGAACCATATTAAATTGCTAATTCTGAAGGTAAAAATGGTCCAGTATTGCCTATTATACACGTTTCCAGCTAGTGCTACCATTTTCCTCATACAGTTGAATAGATGGGGCTTAGGGAAAGAAGAAGATTGGCCCAAAGTCAACCGGGCAGAGCAGAACTTCAGCCCCTCGGTCTGTGTGTCCCGCCACAGCACCGACAGCCCCTGAGTTAGGAACCTGTAAATTCGCACCCTCGCCTGGATGTGCTATTGCTGGATTTGAATCCATTCAGCACAGCCTGGCGCTCTTTTGTCCCCATTTATCTTGGGCTTCGTTTTCCTTCTGTCAGGAATTCTTCCCACTTTCCGCTGCCACCGCTGGGCCACTCGTCTCTGAACACACTGCTTGAAGAGGTGTGGTGGCTGTGTTGTTTTCCACAAGCCTCATCTCATTCCAGAGGCCAGGCATCAGCTGCTGGTTTTATCCTGGATATCTGACCTTTCCATCTTGTTCATGCTCTTCAAAAATTCCCACCCGAGCTAGATGCCTGAGCGTTTGTGAGCATTACCCAAGTCTTCGAGTGTACTTCCTTTTGGGAGTCTTGGGCCAGGGGATGCAGTTTCTTTGTCTTTTCTTCACAGTGACATCATGATACCTAGAAAACTGTTTTAGAGAGAAATTCATGATTGTAAGTTTGTTGCATCAGAGGATGAAGCCATTGTTTTTTATTGTTGTTTTCAATGATTTTCTTAACGTGACTTAACAACTAATGGAACCAACACATCATGGGTTTTTATAACAACTTGTATTTTGGGGGATGGGGGCAAAAGGAGGAGGAGAGAGAGAATCCTAAGCAGGCTCCATATCCAGCATGGAGCCCAATGCAGGGCTCAGTCTCATGACCCTGAGATCATGACCTGAGTTAAAATCAAATCAGATGCTTAACCAACTGAGCCACCCAGGTGCCCCATAACAGCTTGCATTTTTGAGAGATCACTCTTTGCCAGGCACTGTACTGAGTGCTTTACATGGGCTCTGTATTTTAATTCTCACTCTGAGACTTTGAGTTAGGTATTGTCATTAACCCACTTAACAGATCAAAGAAAAGGAAGCACAGGGAGCCTCAGTCAAGATGACGCAGCTGGGCGGATGGCGAGGGCATTCACATCCAGATGCTGAGCTCTTGGTCTTGGCCCTCTGCTGCCTCCCCAGGGCTGGATCCTGAATGATGTCATTTACTTATCAAAATATTTAATGCCAAGTTGTATGTAAATATGTATACCTATGATCCAATATCCAGATTAAACAAGGTTTTTAACACAGCAAGGCATACATATATTCGTATTTTGTGTCAAGTAAACCAATCTTTTTGACAATTGAATACATCTTTTTATTTTTAAGCAGATGTTTGGGGCCCTGTGGAAATCCTCGCTGACGAACGTTACACTTCCTGAGGCCTAAGCCAGAGTGATACTCAAGGAAGCCCCTGTTGTAACTATTTCTGCCCTATCACATGGGATTATGACAAGGTGGGAGCCTTATGGCTGATCTCCAGGATGCCCCAGAACCCCGGCGATAGCAGTTTGGTTGTAGGGTTGTGTACATGGTTGGCTTTGCAGGGGATTCTCCTCTTGTTAGTTTATCACAAGGTCACTTGGGAGAACCTTGCCTTTTAGCCTTGTGAAAACCCTGGCTTTTTTCTAGACAAGTTGGCTTTGTTTTGCTTCTTGCTGCCTAAACTAATGGAGAATGATGAATGTGCATCACTTGTTTTCCTAAATTATTAACAATTCCTTGAAGTACAGAAAAAACAATGCAGGGAATATATTTCTGGCAGACAGCATGATACAATGGGATGGATGTGACAGGCAGAGACTGAAGGTGCTGGCTCCTTCAAGTGAACATAGCAATTCACTGCAGTTAGCTCACAACACACGTCAGCTCTCTCCCACAGTTCTGTAAATTTGGGAGAGTCAATTCAGCTTTTTGAATCTCAGTGTGCTTCTTGATTCCTTTGCTTGCTTGTTCATACATTCACAACCACCCACTCACTCATCTTTTAAGTTTTAGGCACAGGTTCACTGCACTTGTGTCTTTTTTTTCCTCTCTAAAATGGTAAGCATATTACTTCCTTGAGTTCCAAATATTTGTTATGAAGTAAACCTTTCAGGCATGTGCAAACACCTTGCAAAGTTTAAGCACGGCACCAATGTTGGTTATTACACTTTTAAAAATTGTGGCATAGGAAAAATATTTACAATCATCACTACTCTTTAGTTCAGAGGTTTTTTTTCACCCCACATGGAAAGCCAGACCCATGATGTTGTCACTCCCTAGTCCTCGCTGTGTGGATAGACCACGTTTTGTTTATCCATCCATCTGTTGATGGACATTTGGGTTCTTCCCACTTTTCGGCCCTTGTGAATAGTGCCACTGTGAACATTTGTGTATAAGTTTTTGTTTGCCTACCTGTTTTGAATTCTTTGGGGTTAGAAGTAGGAGTGGAAGTGCGGGGTCATACAGTAACTCCATGTTTAAATTATTGAGTAAAAATCAAAGTGTATTACACAGCATTCACACCATTTGCCATTCCCACCAGCAGTGCATGATGGTTCCACTTTCTCTAATATTCTTGCCAACACTTGCTGTCTCCCACTGTTGTCATTATGGCCTTCCTAGTGAGTATGAAGTGCTATCTCATTGTGGTTTTGATTTGAGTTTCCCTAATGACTAAGGATGTCGAGCACCTTTTTACGTGCCTGCTGGCCATGAGTATATCATTTTCAGAGAAATAGCTTTTCAAATTCTTTGCCCATTTTTAAATTGGGTTGTTCGTCTTTTTGCTGTTAAGTTGTAAGAGTTCTTTATATAATCCAGATACAATAGATCCTTATCAGAAATGTGATTCACAAATATTTTCTGCCATCCTGTGAGTTATTTTTCCCCCCTGTCTTGATAGTATTCTTTGATGCACGAAAGTTTTTAATTTTGATGAAATCCAATATGTCTATTTGTTCTTTGTGGTTTGTCGTATCTAGGAAATCTGCCAAGTCCATCATCATGAATATTTACTCCTATGTGTTCTTCCAAGAGCATTATTATTTTAGCTGTTATGCTAAGGTTTTGATACATTTTGAGTTAATATATGTATTTTATGTGAAGTAAGGGTTCACCATCATTCTTTTGGATGTGCATTTCCAGTTGTCCCCATACCATTTGTGAAAGACAGTTCTTTATCCATAAAAGGGTTTGGAACCCTCATTAAATATCAGTTGACCATATATTTATGGATTTATTTCTGGATTCTCAATACTGTTGCATTTATCTATGTGTCTATCCTTATGCCAGTATCACACTGAAAGTTTGTAGTAAACCTTGAAATTGGGAAGTGTCAATGTTCCAAATTCATTCTCCCTTTTCAAGATTGTTTTGGCATTCAAGGTCTCTTGCAATTTTGTATGGAATTTGGGATCAACATTTCCATTTCTGTGGGAAAGGCTGTTAGGATTTTGATACAGATTGCATTGAATTGGCAGATCCCCTTGAGGAGCATTGCTATCTTCATAATATTAAATCATCCAATCCATGAACATGATATATCTTTCCATTTTTTATGTCTCCTTAATACCTTTCAACAATGTTTTATAGTTTTTGGTGTACAAGTGTTACCCCTCTTTCATTAAATTTATTCTTATTTTATTTTTTTTGGATGCTATTGTACCTTGGTAAATGGAATTGCTTTCCTAATTTCATTCTTGGATTATAGTCTGTAGATTCACAACTGATTTTTGTGTATTGATGTTGTTTCTTGCAAATTAGCTGGACTCATTTATTAATTCTGATATTTTAGAACAGTCTATATATAAGATCATGTCATCTGCAAATAGTACTACTTCTTCCTTTCCAAACTGAATACTTTTATTTCCTTTTCTTATTTAATTGCCCTAGCTGGGACCTCACAATTGAATAGAAGTTGTAAACTTGTCCTGTTCCTGATCTTAGAGAGAAAGATTTAGTCTTTTTTCTATCAAGTTGTTATCTGTGTGTTTTCCACAGCTCCCTCTTATTAGGCTCAGGAAGTTCCCGTTTGTTATGGACTGAACTGTGTCCATCCCAAATTCATACACTGAATGTGACTACATTTGGAGATAAGGCCTTTTAGGGATGATAAAGATTAAATTAAGTCATAAGAGTAGGTTAATCCAGTAGGACTGATGATCTTATAAGAAGAAGAAGAGACACCACAGTTTTCTCTCTCTTTCTCTACATGCACACACAGAAGAAAGGTCACATGAGAACAAAAGAAGGTGGCCATCTGCAAGCCAGAAAGAGAAGCCTAACCAGAACCAACCATGATGACAACTTGATCTTGAACTTCCAGATCCAGGAACTGTGAGAACATAAATGTCTATTGTTTAGGCAACCTAGTCCTTGGTATTTTGTTATGGCATCCCTAGCAGACCAAGGTACCACTTATTCGCAGGGTTTTTTTTTTAGTGTTCCTTTTAATCATGAAGGGGGTTGAATGTTTGTCAAATGCTTTTTCTGTATCAACGTAGATGATCATATGTTTTTTGTCCTTTATTTTATTGATACGTTGTATTACATTAATTGATTTTCAGATGTTAAACCAACCTTGCATTCCTGGGATAAATCCCAGTTGGAGCATATATACATGATTTATAATCTATTTAACATGTTGCTAGATTGGGTTTGCTGAAATTTTGTTAAAGATTTTTGCATCTATATTCATAAGAGATATTAGTCTGTTTTCATTGGTGACAATTGGGGTTTTAGAATTCACAGAGGGTAAAGAGCAAAGACAGATTGTTTTCCAAGACTCCCAATCAACCAGGGAAATTTTTTCAAATGACAAGACAATGCAGAAGGAGCAGGAAAGGGTAAATTATATTTTATGTTTATCTTTGACATTTACTTTTAAGGCTTCCTTAATCCATTCTATTCCATTTATAAAGTTAAGTTTGAACTGGCTAAGAAGACAGAAACTAAGCTTTGTCACTGTGTAAGACTTACTATAATCCTTACATGAAGGGCAGAATGCACCTTTGGATGGCCTGACTTTATTCATCTACTTTGTTCCTTTGTATTTAAGGAAGGACCTATGAAAAGCCTTTTAAAAACAAAATGAGCCTGTCTCTTCACCCTGTTTGCTGAAGTCAGATTCCAGTAAATGGTAGGATTCCTTTTCTAATCACCACTTTAACTGGAATTAGTGACTGAGAAGCAACATGCTTGCACTGCCAACATTTCTGAGGTTGTAACCACGTGGTGTTATTCACTTAATTTCTCCACTGCAAATCGTGTACACACAAAAACACACACTACATGTACACATGTAAATGTATCTGTGTGTGTGTGTGTGTGTGTGTGTGTGTGTGATTAAACTAAATTCTACTTTTGAATTACGAGATGGTTCCCAGAGATCATCTGGATGACTCAGGTCTATAGCCGACATTATTGCACTGGTTGAAAAAGGGAAATACTACATGGAAATCAATTTCTCAGGTTGCTTGTTTGCCACTTTCATAGTATTCTGACATAGATTTGAAGCCAGACATATTAACATTCACTGTTTGATGATCTTTATACAAGCTACAGATGAATGTTCATTGCTGATTCTTTGGTGCAGAGATGGAGGAAGGGTCCTTCCACCACTCCTCCTTCTGAGGAAGGGGCCCTGAGCTCCCAGTGAGAGTCTCACTCTTCAGAAAGCCACACCCCTCCCCACTTTCCATCCGGGTGCCTCCCCGCAAACTAATCTCCTTTCCATTTCCTGCTGAGCTTCGTGATTGCCTAGTCCCTGCCAGTGTTACCCCACTTCCTCTATTTAGAGGTACTCCTCTACCCTTTCCTAATTCGTCCTCATGACGTGTGTCAAAGTTTTCTACATGAAGCTGTCATTAATCCACTTTCCTCCTGTAGGGGGGTAGAGAGGTGGGCCTAGGTGGTTCTTAGTCTGCCCACTAGGATAAGCAAATTGGAGGAACTTACAGTGCTGAGGATGAGGTCTGGGGCAGGAGGGGGTTGGACAGGACTGTTCAAGGTCATGTCTCAGTAAGGGTCTTAAAAATACTGTCAGCCTTCAGAGTGGAATAAGCAGGAGCTGTTAGGATCCACTGGTAGATAGGGTATAGACCATGAACTGGGTGGGATGGAAACATACAGAAAATTGGTTTTCAGAGACCCATGTGAGATGTTCAGAGGCCAGGCTTCAAACTCCAGAGACATGAGCTCTGATGTAAACAAGGGGTTTGGAGGACAAGATGGAGCACAAAGGGACCCAAAGTCATTCTCCACAGACAGGTGAGCAGAGGGAAGGGAGAGGCAGCCACTAGGGACCTGAACAGGAGTTCTCCATTCAGCCCAGTGAAGAAAGGGATGATACTAAGTTCTGTCTGCGTGGGTGGGGAGAAGGAAATGGTTGCAGAACTTTGAGTACTGGGTAGCTCAGTCAAAACTGATTTAGGAACTAAGAATGGGCTAGGGGGTGTGTATTTGGGTACAGGTGATTATTTAAGTGAATCTTAAGAAAATATTGGGAAAGATACAGCATTGTGTCAGGAAAGGAGTCTCACTGATCACCAGGTTTGGCCACTCAGTCTTTTGACATCATTTCCAGGTCAAAGTTGAAGGCCTTCGATTTTTCAGGTTGGAGAGGATCAATGTTGTCAATGCATCTCAAAGTAACCACATTCTCAGAAACAAATTCATGATATTCAAACTCATAAGATACCAAATCATAATACAAGAATAGGAGTTTTTTATTAATTTACAGTAAGAAATATTTCTTTCTAGTGATATTCATGCATGCTACCCAAATTAGTAACCATTGGGATATGATTAGGGCACGGGATGATATTTGAGGACCCTGGGAATACTCCTAGGACAATTCCTGGTACCACGTAAACCTCTTGAATGTGAATGTCTGCCCAATCCCTTCTATCTAGGCACAGCTGACAAGCACCCCGTCACATCTTTCCCCCTCCTGCCTTTTATAAACCATCTTCTCTGGTGTGTCACTACCATTGGTCGGACTACTGACCCTTCATTTGATTCCTGCATGGCCTTGCTCTGTCTTGCTGTGCCCCATCTCCTGAAGACTACCACAGAGCAGTCATCTCCGTCAGGTCAGAATTCCAATAATGTAAACTTGGAAGCTCAGCTTCAGTCTGAAGGCATGCTATTTTAATTCCTCTGCATTGACCAGGTAGGCATAATGAGACAACAGTCTGACATAGCCTGTATCCTTTGAAGACTTTCTAACCTCAATAATTTTGATGAATGGCAACAGCCGAGTGGAGAGATGGACAAAGAGCTCATAAAGTTAAAATCCTGGGGTGAGGCAACATCTACTAATGGCTTTAACTTTCATGAACTCTCATTTTGTCTTCACTATATTTGTGTGCCTTATTATTACATTAGAATAGGAATTCCTCAAGGTATAATAGCTTATTATGGGCTTCTACTCCAGAGGTTCTACAGACCCTTCCTGACCTGGAAACATGTGGCCGCCCAAGCAGGATGCAGAGACTGGACCTGAAAGTGCATGAGGACCATCAACAGGAAGGCAGACCCATCACCTGGGAATCTTGACAGAATGCAGACTCTGAATCTGTCTGAGGTATGAGGCGGGGCTTGAGCATCTGCATTTCTAAACCGCTCCCAGGTGACAGAGGTGCCACTTGTCTGCAGACCTTGAGTGACAAGGGTCTAGTGGTTTGGAGACTCACTCTCCTGACTGATTACTTCAGTTTCCTCCATTGTCAGCTTTGTGCCCTTGGGCAAATCCTTCATCTCTCTGAGCCTCAGTTTTGTTTCTATAGAGCAGGAATGCTCCTTGCTTCTCAGGCTCTTGTGAGGATGGAGGTCATGAATGTTTAATGCCTTTGATAGTGTCTGTCACTTACAATCCTTCCTTCTAGCCAATCTCTGGCCTCTATATCTGGATGACCCCACAGGAGGATATGGTACAGCTGTCCCTAGGGTTTTCTCAAAAGCATTCAGTCTGCTCAGGCACCAGCTAACCCATTGGTTTGTCAACAGCTCCTGTTCTCAGTGGGAGTCACCCTTCCTCTAACCCCTGAATCATAGTTCCTGACACCTGGGCCCTTCCTGAACCTGGGAATCCTGAGAGCACCTGGCTTGGTCCCTCAGCATGTACAAATACTGTTGAAAGGTGCCTTATCTTTGTGACATCATTGGAGGAGGACAGAAAACACCTTTCTCCTACCATCGCAAGGCTGTCATCTGGAGATAGTGAGAAAGTCTGGCTTTTAAACTGAGTAGGGTTTATGTTTATTTTGGGAGTACATTTCCTTCCCCAGGTGATCTGCCCTTCTGAGAATTTGGTTAGTGGCCTGCCTTTTTCCCAAAAATGGAGTGACCAAGGGGCACCCTGGGAAGTGGTTCCTTTCTAGCATTTAAAGACTAGCCCAATTTCATTGCCACGTGAAATGTGCAATCCCAGATTGCTGAGCAGAGCTTTGGCCACAGGTTTCCTGTGTACGGGGAAGACACTAGAGTCTGACATTTCTGTTTGAGAGAGTGCAGGATGCTCTTATATAGAGAACAAGGGGAAATCATCAAGTTGTCCATGATTACCAAAGGATATGTAAGAAATATATTGTCTAAGGTGGAAATTGCTACCCTTGGGTAACAGGAAAAGGCTGGCCATTACATTATAAGTAGGAAATGGGAGGTAATGAAACAGGTGCCAAACACAAAGTGTAACCTCGATAAGCAAGTTTGCATCACAGCTGCTCAATCCATCCTCACAGATGGCTCTTCTCTGGGGCGTTGAAACTCAGTCTCTAATATCCATTGGTGAAATGAGCAAAGAGATTTGCCTGTCGTCACTATTGTTATTGGAAGCTAATACCAACAAAGTGCTAGTAAAATACCGCACAGCATCCTTTAAGATCGAAAGCACCTCAAGGGATCCAAGCTGACCTATGAGTGTCCGTGTCTCTGAAGCCCTGTGAGCTCCGAGGGCTGGGGCAAGTCACAGGGAAGTCATTGCATATCAGTCTTAATGGAGTCAGGCTTCAAACACCCAGCTCACACAGCCAGTGCGTATGGAGAGGCCATTGTAAAAATATCTCCCTTGTGTGTGTGTTATAGTTCAGCTCCCTAAAGAGTCTGGGAGCACTTTAACCATAAGGCCTGGCTTGATCCCTGGATGTCTCAGCCTGCTCACTTCTGGTAGGATTTCTGGCGAGAAATTAGGCACAATGAATGATGTCCCCAAGATATCGGAGGAGCAACTCTACCATAAGGCTCCTTAAAACATACGCCTATACTCACATGAGGTCCATTCTGAGCAGTCATTACTACAGAATCCATGCTGGCAAGTGCCCTGAAGATCACCTCCTCATTTTGCAGCTTTAGAACATGGGTCTTTTGATTGTCCAAGTTGGAAACCAAGTTGGGATGAAGGCTCCTGATCCTCAGTCCAGTGGGTGGTGCAGTAGGAACCCTGACATCACACCTCCAACCAGCCCCTCCTCTGCTCTCACAACTGTAATAAAGTGGAGTGCCGAGTGGGGAGATGGGAGTGAGGTTTCCCAGGTGTCCAGGTCTGAGGCTGCCATTCAGAGAGTAGTCTAGGGGACTTACATCTTCTGGAATGGTGCAGTGCATGCCCCATACGGCCGGCCTGTACTTGGAAACAGCCGTGATCTGGCCCAACTTACACACATCACATCACAGGGGTCCCAAGTATGATACAAATGGATGGAGTGAGGCCCTGCTTGGCAACAAAACCCAAGGGGTCAGAGCTCAGGCCTGGGTTCTTGACAACAGAGCTATGGAGGCCTGAGGGCTGAACTGGGCCTGGGGGGCGATCCATGTCCAGCCTTCAAGTCAGAGAAGGGGAAGTTTGGGTCAAAGTGGGAAGTGGTTTCCCCAGTGTCACTCAGAGCATCACTGGGGGAGCCAGGGTGAGGACCCAGGGTTTCTGGATGCTAGGCCTTCACACTCTTCCCATGATGCCTTAAACAGTAGTGAAAACAGTACTCTGGGGATGTTAGCTGGAAGAGACTGATGGCCCATACCAGTGATCACCTCTAGCTAGCTGGAGCACAATGGGACAGTTGTCACAGGGTATACAGGCATCTCTCTCTGAACTTGGAGGAAGCTACTTCAATTCTCCGTCATTCTCTTACACAAACACACACCTGTGCATGCACACTTCCGGTCATCTCTGACCCTTCGTCCCATGGCGGAATATTTCTTTTCCTTCTTTCTAAAATTATAGGTATTTTATTTTTTAAAGTTTTTTATTTATTTTTGAGAGAGAAAGCATGAGCAAAGGGATGGAGGGAGTGGCAAGCAGAGGGAAAACAGGCTCCCCGCTGAGCAGGGAGCCTGACGTGGGGCTCAATCCCATGACCCTTGGATCATGACCTGACTGAAGGCAGATGCTTCACTGCCTGAGCCACACAGGCACCCCATGGCTAAATATTTCTTAAACCCAAACACCCCAAAACTCTCCTGATGCCAACTCCAAATGGAGGCCCAGTTCAGAGGTGTCAGTCCCTGATTCTCACCTGTGCTTGTGGGAGGACTGGCAGGGAAAATGGAACAAAGGAAGTTGTACTTGAGGATCCTGGAAGCTGAGAGGGGAGAATTATAATGAACCCTGCAGACACGTCAGTAGGTGTTGCTGTATATGGGGGTCCCTGTCCTTCCCCACACCCAAGCTCAGCTTCACCAAGTCCATGGCCTCCCCGGGACCCATGTCTCTGTCTTCCCCACTCACCTGACAGGAGCTGGGGGCCTGGAAGAGGGAAGCGGGGATGTGGCCGTGTCCCTGCCTTGGGGTGCCCTGCCCTCCCTACAGCAGCTCCCACACTAACAGCTGTGGGGTTCCCTCTCTGCCGTGGGAAGCCTGGGCCAAGCCAGTGTGGGGTGTGTGGCATCTGGGGAAGAGGAAAGGGACCTCTTTCCTTATACACTGTGTGCCTTTTTCTCAAAATAACCTCAGACTCCACCTAAAACACAGACTTTGAAGTTCATGGTCCTTGAAGCCCAGGGGGAGAACGAGGCATGAGAACGGGGGATACAGGAGTCACCCTGCCTCCCCTGCGTGGTCAGAAAGCAAGCTGCATAGTGCCGTCAGGCCTCCTCGCCTGAAGCTCTGAAGTGACCTGCCCTATTGCTTCCAGCAACCTCTTCCCTAGTCTTTGCTCTGCCTTTGGGGTGAGAGAGAGAGAGAGAGAGAGAGAGAGAGAGAGAGAGAGGGAGAGAGCAGGGAGAGAGGCAGAGGGAGAGAGAAGCTCAAGCAGACTCTGTGCTGAAGGTAGAACTCAAAGTGTGGCTCCATCTCATGACCCTGAGATCCAGACCAGAGCCGAAATCAAGAGTTCGATGCTTAACCAACCGAGCAACCCAGGCATCCCTGGGTCCATCAGTCTTTCTAAAGTGCAGATCAAACTTTGTCCTCCTTTGTCTGAACCCTGCCATGGCATCCCAGGGCTTCGTCCCCACTGTGGAGGCTCAAATCTGACACAGAGCCATGAACCCCACAAGAGCTGGCTGCGTCTACCCTCCTGCCCTCTCCCTGGTCCTGCCCAGACACCCCAAGAGCAGGAGCTGGCACCCGGGGGGGGGTGCCCACTTCAGATGGTACATCACCTGCCGTGCAGATGAGCCCCTTGCTCCTGATGTCCTGGCACCCTGGCTGACACAGCATCCATGACTGCTCAATCTTGTTTCAGCAACTGAGTCCATCAGTGAGTGAGATGCCCCTGAGTTGTGAGGGGATGTCGATCCATCCATCCTGCCCTGCAGGTCATGTTTAGATGGGGGAATCGTTGAGTGTTTGCTCACCCAGAACTTGGTTGCAGTTTTAGCAATTAAATGACACATAGCCACGTCTCTTCAGTCTAACTGCTGTTACTAAAGCCCCAGGAGGTCCACACCAGGGTCTGAAATGGCAGGAAGCAGTGTTTGAGGTCATTAGAAAGTCGTGGAGGGGCTGAGATGTTTGTATAACTGGGGTTGATGCCATTGTTGCTCTGAGCCAGCCTTTATGCGGTGCCTGTGACAGATGATCTCAGAGGGACCCGGGGAAAATTGGGGAACCACAGGGAAAGATAGGGGGAATTTTGTGACTCCTAATATCTGGGAAAAGACAAGCCAAGACAAGCCGCAAGGGAAGAAGATATAGGGGGAGAGGCACATCTGTCCCCCATCCGGTGATGGCCAAGGTCCTCTCCTGTTCTTGTGGCAGAGATGACATGTCTGAGCCAGGTGCCATGGGGCACTTCTCCAAGATTGGACCATCTCCCCAGCTCCCCTTTGTGCTAAGAAGAGCTCAGGGGACCCCCGAGGGCACAGGATCACGGCTGCTGTTCAGAAATCTGGGACAGCAGTGGACCAGAGCTTCCTTCGGAGAGACATATCACCCTGACAAGCACCTTGACCCCTTGGTAGCGTGTCCCTTCCCTCTTCAGCCCAATTCTGGTAGCTGAGCACCTGCTGGTCTGTGCTCTGTGGTCCTCCTCACTGGCACACCCCCCGATCACCTTCCCCAGGGTGCCCACCAGACCTCCTTGGCCTTGAAGATGAAGGCACCCCCCTGACCTTGGCCCCTGTGAGCCAGGAAAAGTGAGAATTTCATAATTTCATCTGCCAAACTAGTGGAGCTCCCTGTTTACAGATGGGGAAACAGAGGTCACATCCTAGAGCATGTCTCTGGGGACTCTCCCCAGCCACTGGGATCTAATGTCCCACTCCTGAGCAGATGCGCTCTCTAAAGCCCTTTCTGGACTTGATGCTGGCATAGGAGGCCAGCCTGTGTGTGGGACACGCAGAAGAGATGTGCTGGAAGGAGGAAAGAGCCCAGCTGAGACCAGGCACAGAAAAAGCCCCCAGCTCCCAGCACAGATAAAGTGTGGGTGCTGTGCTGTATAGACCAAAGAACTGGCTCTGTATGTGGCATTGGGGTGAGGGGTGGTACTGAATTCATGTAGACACTGAACGTCGAGGAACAAGGACAAGAAATGAGGAGGGACAAAGCAGGCACATGTGGACAAGCCAAGAATAGCAGACAGCCTGTGCTCTCGGGCCATGGAGGAGAGGCCAGATCCCACCGTGTTAAGCAGAGGCTGCTGGGAGGAAGTGGAGGCAGGTGGTGGAGCCCAGGCGTCCTCCAGTGCTGGGCAGTTCCCCTCATGTAGAAGCCAAGGTACGGATGTGGTTTCCAACTCTCTGGAGGCCCCAGAAGATGTGTATCCTGGCCTCATGCGTGCTTGATTTAGAGATAAGCATTGGGCTGGAACCGGAGGGAAGGAGGGAGGGGTGCCGGGGGGCAGATCCCCACTCCTTCCAGTGGCCCAGGCGGATTCCCTGGTGCCCTCCCCTTCCCTGCCCTCCCCTTCCATCCTGTGTCAAGCTGCTGCCTCCAGGCTGGCCCGGACCACCTGCTGGCCCAAGCCTGTGCAGGGACCCCAGACAAAGACCTCTTGCTGTCACTGTCACCGTGAGGGTGCTGGCTCTCCATGCATTGGGAAAGTCCCTGGATTAGTAGCGGAGGAGCTCAGCCCAAGGGGCACAGGTGCATTGGGGCTGGGTGTCTGCCTTTCCCCAACCTTGTTTCTTCCACACCCACCTTGAGTCCCATTTGCTGGCACTCTTGGTCGCCTGCACTTACTTGTCATTCCTGAGCTGCAGGTGAGGGCTGGGCTGAGCACACTGTGGCCTCCCTCTGAGCTGGGCTCCACTGGTCTCTGCTCTAGCCTGGCCTCATGGGCCCACTCTGGGCCCTCTATCCTCACTCCCTCCTCTGACTGGCACCATCTCTTTATGCATCTGTGTTTCTCCCCCACTACAGTATCCCCTCAAAGACAGCACCATCTCTCTTAATCTTGTCATCACCAGCCCACCTCATAAGAGCCCTTGGTGTAAACTAGAAATACTAGAACCCTCCATGCCCACCTCCGAGAGCTAATAGCAAGAGGACGGACTTTCCTCCCACTGGGTCCTGGCACACGGGAAGCCAGATCAGGCATGCACCTCAGGGTGGTAGCTGGATTTTCTACCATCTCCCAAATGTATCCTCTCCAGGACATGAAACTGTGAAAACGCTCCCCAGACTACTGGGAAATGCAGCCTGGAGTATTGTCACCAATGCAGGAGCAGGGGTGGGCCAGCAGGACAGCAGGCGTGTGCCAAGAGGGGAAGGGAAGGCAAAAGGGAGGGAGATGCAGGAAGTTGGGCACAGGTACATCTCCCCCCTCCAGCCCTGGTCTTTGCTTTCCTCAGCCTGGGAAGTGACCCCTGCCCGTGGAGGTGGGTGGTGGCAGCTCACTGTCGCTGAGAGCACAGAACATGTGTGTGTTGGCTGTGAGTCCTGCTGACATCAGCCACGCTTTGTGCTAAGCTGCAGCAGGCCGTCGGGTCTCACCTTGTTCCCTCGGGTAGAAGGGCATTGGAACAAACTTTATCAACTTCGCTTCTCTCCTTGAGTATGTCTGCATCCAGCTCAGTCTGTCTTAAAGTGAAGGTGCCCACCAACCAGGCCCCTGGAAGGAGGAGTGGAGTACAAATGACCCAGCTCAGATGCCCACGGCATTGGCCACCCTCCATCCCAGTGGTTGTCATGGGCATTAAAGTGATTGTTGTGGTAGCATATGGACCCCACGTGTCCACATCATGCATGTTGTTAGTACAGGACCTTGGACTTAGTCATTTAAAAAAGAAGTCATCGAGGGACACCTGGGTGGTTCAGTCAGGTAAGCGTCTACCTTTGCCTCAGGTCATGATCCCAGGGTCCTGGGATCGAGTCCTGCATTGAACTCCCTGCTCAGTGGAGAGTCTGCTTCACCTTCTCCCTCTGCCCCTCCTCCTGCTTGTGCTCTCTCTCTCTCTCATGCAAATAAATAAAATCTTTAAAAAAAATTCAATAGTACAAGTAGGGTATTTGCCACATGGTGCTTACTCAATCGTGTTTATCATGAGAATGAAAGAGAGGCCAAGGGCTATACTTCTTTGACTCTATTAGCTAGGGGTGCACACGACTCGATAGTCGAAAGCAGACACACGGGGTGCAGGGGGCAATGAGCACGTTCATGTTTACCTTCACCGCACACCACTTGTTTCTTCTCTATCCTACACACATGGCCGGCCTTCTAGATTCCACACACAGACATTGCATGATAATAAGTATTCACTTTATTAATTACAGTCATCCTTAATCAGATACCATTACTTAGATTTGCAGTTTTCTTTTATAAATATTAATACTAGTCTTTTTTTTTTTAACATCATGAAATAGCATATTCTAGCATTAAAAAAATACAAAGCTATTTCTGTGCCCAAACTCATTACAGGTACTAAAAAAAATCAATTAGATAAGTTTTTTTTTTTAAATTACTGTTTGTGATTGAACACAATTCACAGTATTTGTCTTCCCCTTTACAACGTAAGTGTTTATAATCCACGGGCTCTTTTGTTCTCTGATACACCCTGTGATGTGGCATGATTATGAATAATCGCTCTGCATCTGTCAGAGTAACGTCTCCTCATTCAATCCCAGCTAATGAAAGAAGACAGCCAGGTATTTATTAGGGCATTTTAAAGAGGGTAAACTGAGGCCCAGGGGTGAGACGCCTTCCCCCGCCCACACCTGGAGAGCAACCGAAGGAGAGTCAGAACACCTCTCTAGCTGGAGGGGTCTCCCCTCGGCGCCACCCCTCGCTGGCCATGTTGCATTCCAGCCTGTGAGAACAGCAGTGCCGAAAGTGGTCTTGGGTAAGAGAATTCTGGATGCGGCAGGCTGTTGCACAAGGGCTGCTTGGCCAAGCCACCAAGTGTCTTCGCTGGCTTGTGCTGGGCACATACTTATTGCAGAGCAGATGCTGTACAGATATGGGGAGATTTGCGTAGTTCCTCCGTTAGTTTGCACACATTTCAACTTGACCCGGGTCTCAGGTCATGAAACCACTTGCCAACAGCAGAATTCAGCCAAAAGCAATGGTCCCTCTACCTCCTTCAAGCTCAGTGGCTGGGTGGTTGAGCGGTAAGGTACAACTTCTAGGGACAGTCAGGTAAGGTTCCCTGTTGATCAGCAGAATGGACAACGGTTAGGGCAACAGGTTCTGAAGGCACAAAGACCCTAACCCCAGCTCCACCATGTTCTGCATGTCTCTGGGCAACTGACTTCCCGTCTCTGAACATAGGTTCCACATATGGACATGTGTCATCCCAAAAGTATGTATTTCAGTAGGTGCTGTGGAAGCGAAATAAGGTGACGAACGCCAAATACAAGAGCCCTGAAAGGGCAAACTGTTGATACTCTGCACCATGGCCACGGGAATGCAGGGTGGTGTCAGGACGCATGGCCATCGACAAGGCCTCGAGACCAACCCCTTACACTCTGTTGAGAATCACCACATTTATTTGCTTCTTCGATGTGAAGTGTGGCTGACATAATTATTTCTGGTAACATTGCTTGTTAGTAAGAGGAGGGCATGACCGCATCCAGGCAGCAGCTCACCTTACCTCCCGGGCACCCTTCGTACAAAGTCCCCCCCAACTGCCGCCCCTCCTGCTGTCAGTCCACAGTCAGCGTGCAGAGAAGAATGTGTGGAAAGTTCTGAGCTGACCTCAGAGGAACCACAGAATGACCACGCAGCGGGAGGGAGCAGGGAAGCTGAGGGAGTGACAGGAGATGCCTCGCGGTCACCTGCTGGGTCCCCCTGAGCTGTGGGCACCTGCAAGCCCTCCACGCTGACGCACCCAGAGATGATGACTCCCTGGTGAAGAGTGCACAGACCTGGAGCAGTGTTTCCTTTCTGAGTCTTAGGGCTGCCTGGCCTGCCTGGCCCGTGGTGTCACTGGAAATATTTTACATGACAGCAACCCGCCTTGGCAGGAGACATTGTCAAAGTCTACATCCCCAGAGGGAAACAGCTGAAGGTCTTTCCAGTAGGTATTTGTGAACGTGCATGTTCCCTTTGGTTCCGCCAGCCCCGTTCTGGGGTTCCGCACTGGCTATGACATATCACATTGCCAACAACCCCCGTCTACCCTGAAATCTGCCATTTGTAAGCTGTGTACTCTGGAACAAACACTCCGGTGTCTTCCTTTGTGAAATGCCTACCTGTTACTTTATAACAACCAAGTTAGGGATGATAACTAAAAATGCAACAATGTATAAAGTATTCTGTTCTTTAAACCCTATGTTCTGAGAGGGAAACAAAGACCTTGCTTTTATGTCTTTGCTTCCCCCTTCCTTCTTAGGAAACCACCTCAAATTTCTGTTTTAAGTCTTTTCTAAGATTCTGTGACTATATTAAAAAGATTTGGTTCCTGAAAAATAGACACTAGCCCTTTAAGAGGACAGTGTCAAGGCACACCTTGGCTCTGGTTACGGCTGCACCATCAGCGGCAGGAGGAGCTGCTGTCTCTCCTGCCATGTGTCTCGTCCTGAAGACGGAAAAGAGCGCACTTCTGATCGAGCAAGACAGGGTTGTAGCGTCATTGGGGGCCTCATTCCACCTGCCATTGTCAGAAAGGACCCAGGACACGTTGGTGGCATCTTAGTTAGTAAAGAGAGGGGAAGCCTGGCTTTCATTAGTGCCAGGGCCATCAAGAAAGAACCCAAGGCCACAGTGGGAAGAGGCTGCTGGCAGGGGAAAAGCAGAGGGGCTTCTCCTGTCCTCGCGTCCCCAGAGGAGGAGCAGTCTGTGCGGGGACCGGGTGGGGACTGGGTGGGGACCGGGTGGGGTTGCCCACGTACCAGTGACAGAGGAGCCCTTGCTGTGCGTCCATACTTCCCACTCGACCTTCCATGAACTGAAACGTGGCTTTTGCCAGAACCCTCAGCCTGAGCTGCCAAAGGTCTTGGATGACGTCATGGGGCCATCTCCAGCTGCGTGGCCCGACTTTGTGCAATTAATCTTCCCCGGGCATTTCAGAATGGTTCCCCTTTTACCGCCCCTCCCTCGCCCCAACTCATCTACTCCACCTTCCAACAAGGACCTGAGCCTCTGCACCCCTGACACACGTCCTCTCTCCATGGACCACAGCGGCAGCCTTCTACCAGGTTCCCCCACTCACATTTTGGCCCTGCAGTCACTTCTCCATGCAGCGAGCAAAGTGGGGGCCATGTACACCTCTGGGTCATGGCCCACCTAAAACCTTCGGCCACCCCCATTCTCAGAGTGCACCCCGCAGCCCCAGCCGGCCCAGGAGCCCCTGCTGAGGTCCCTGCTGGCTCCCACTTCTTGCCTTCAGCCCCCTGCCCGAAGGTCCTCACTGCTGCTCCCAGTGCCTGGAATGCGGGCTCTGCCACTCAGGTCTCACTCAAACATCACTTCCTTAGAGATGGTCCCTCAAAGAGGCGACCACCTGAGGGGTGCCCGCCCTCTGTCCCTCCAGCCTCTCCCAGTATGAGGCAGAGAAAAGAGCTATGTTCGATTCCTCAGTGCCTGCTCTTCTGTCCCTGCCCACCTGCTCTGAATAGAACTCAAGCTCCTGTGAAGACTGGATCTGGGGCCCCCCAGGTGTACCCCAGTGCTCAGAGCAGTGTCAGCCTCAGGGCGCTGCTCCATCAGGGCTGATGCTGAGGTGTGATGGGAGCAGCTGGACCCTTCCTTTCCCAACCTTGGCTTCCACCCGGCACCCCAGGGCTTGTGGTCAGGCCTCTCCTGTGCTCTGGCCAGGCTCCTGAGCCCTACTGGGCGGCACAACATGACACGAGGCCTCCTTCCTCAGGGGTGCAAAGGTCCCTACGGCCTGGCTGTTGCTCTCATGGCCCCTCTTGCCAGCCTTCCTCCTTGCACTCATGGACCCGGGCACCCTCACTGCCCACGGGCCACCCTGGGCACTCTGAGCTCCTCAACTTTGCTTCTCTGTGCCCCTCGTCCACCTGTGACCCCCTCTTCAGAGATCACACTGGAGGCGGGGTTCCCACATGGATGGCATGGTCCTGAACCCAGAGACATAAACTGCAACACATTTCGGGCAGGTTCCAGGGTTCGCGGTGGGATCTGGGGGACAGACGGCTAACCATGGCACTAATGTGAGGGCAGAAATACACAGAGGGTGGTGGGGGAGAGTGTAGGGGCCCTGGCTCAGACCTGATGGTAGGAGGGTGGGCGGGCTGTCCCAGGTCCCTCTGTCTGTCCCTGCCTTGCATCCATGGCTGCAGCCTCCACCCTGCTCTCCATCCACAGGAGGGGGCCCTGGCCTCCCCCCACAGCCCAGCCCTGACGACCCATGTGTAGACAGATGGCCTGGAGCTGCCACCCTGTCCTGCAGGCACACCTGCAGATGGGCACAGCCTTCCACCTGTAACTGAGGTGGCCCTGCACAGGCAGCCCTGTGTCTATTTCTCACCTGCCCTCCCTCCTCACACACCTGTCACCACAGAGGCTTCCGCCACAGGCCGCTTCTCCGCCTGGAAGAACCTCGCCTTCCTCCCCGGCAAGTGGGTGTTAGTCACACCAACTTCAAACATGGCCCAAATGTCACCCTGCTTTGAACAGTGCCCCCTCTTCCTGGCCCACCCACCCCCGCCTTGAGCAGGAATGCCCAAGGTCCGTGGGCGCCCCAGGTCTCCCCACCAGCTTGCAGGGGTGGGACATGCTCGCCAAGGCAACGGGGAGCTAAGTCACCTGCGACAGCCCCTCCCCCCAGAGTAGGGGGGACACAGGACTACAGCCCTGCTCACTGGCTGACCCTGGCACTTATTCAGTGCCCAACCTCTGTTTCCCCACAATGCCGGTGCAGTTTGTCCACGGGGCTGGGACTGGCAGGTGCAGGAACCCAATCACCACTGCCACCTGCTGGCCCTCTACCCCTCTGGCAGGCTAGCTCCTGCACAGCCTTTCCTATTTTTAGGTTGGTGCAATCCCCATTCTTTCCCTGATCTTAGGGTAAGAAGAATTATCTAGGCTGTGGGGAGAAAATTTCCTCCCCATGATTTCCTCTCCCACGCTGCCACCCCAACTCAGACATTCACTTTCTGTAGCAACAGCTCCTGGCGGAATCAGCGCCTGGTTTTGTGGGTGCCAGCAGCTCCCGTCTGTTGTCCGTACTTAGAAATCCCCCAGAGGGGCAGGGACACTTGCCAGCAGCCCCCACAGCAGCAGAGCCTGGGCCCCACAGTCCAGAGCAGCTGGGGTTAGGTAGAGACAGCGCCATCTGTCCTGTGCTGGTTCCAAACCTTCCACAGCATTTGGTTTCACATAGGCCAAAATGAAGACATTGTAAAAATTTGTATGATAAAAGCAAGCCTAGCCAGCAACATGCTTGATCTACGCCCTCAAATGCAGGAATCAAGTTCCCCTCAAAAGCCAGGGCCCTGCAGGCAGCTTGGTCAGACTGTCTGGAAGAGCAGCCAACAGGAAGTCGTATCTGGTCTGTGTGTCTCCTGGAAAGGGGTGCATCTGTACCAGGAAACCCTCCTGCGTTTGACGCAGCTTTGTGCTCTTGTTTTCCCTTGTGTCCTTCTCAGTGCATTCACTGCCACCAGATGCCTTTGAAAATAGTCAATAACCGCAAAGTGGAATTGCTCCCTGATGCACAGCCTTGTATGTGCTCTCTGTCTCCAAATTGTAGAAAGGCTGGGATGGCACTGACCCTGGCACTCGGGGACATCTGAGGCAGCCATCACATTGCCTGGTCTTCTTGGGAGACACCGCAGGAGGGACTCCTGGAAGAGGAAAAGTTATGGGTCTCCAGCTTGAAGCCACAAAGGAAAAAGGGAGTCAAAGATGGGCCTGAGCCTCTTAGGAAGGGGCATTACTCCGAGGTGAAGTCTTGTCCTGGGACCCCACTTTGCCCACTGCAGGGCAGGCTCAGGGGATGTCTCTGCAGACTACCAAGGGAGATTCATTCACTCATTCACTCATTCATCAGGTAATTACTGAGTGCCAAGACAATGCCTGGTGCTGCTGATAGGGAGTTGAGATGAGACCACCCAGGCCTGTTCTCAAAGAGCATAGAGCCTCATGAGGCAGATGCAGATTGACCTAAACATCACATAAATGATTGCATAATTACACTGAGAATGCTACCAAGGAAAATGACTTCTTACATTAGAGCACAAAACAAAGAAACTTTATGTGGCTGGGGGTCTGCCAGGCCTTTGCGCAAGGATCTTTGTGAGGAAGGGAATTTGCACAGAGAATGGAAGGATGGGGGAGAGTTAACTCAGTAGAAAGAGGGGAGAATGCCTCCGATAGAAGGAACAGAGGCTCTAAGTTCCCATGGCAGAAGGAGAGAAACCTCTTTGAGGATCTGAAAGAAGGCTGGGTGAGCCAGAGCAGGTGGTGCTAGACTGGGTGTCCCCCACCTGATGCCCAAGGTCCTGGGTGGGGGGGGGGATGGCACAGTAAGCACTGGCACAGTAAGCACTTTCTTCCTCAGGAGGGCCTGGCAGACAGCTGCAGGCACTGCCAGACAGGCCGTCTGATGCTCATGGACAATCATACAGGCAGCGCAGAGGCCTAGAATGGGGTCTGGGATGCAACAGGCACTCACGAAGAGTTTGTTGAGTGAGTGAATGAGAAGGTCCTCTGCCTGAAACTTGGAAGGTGGCCTCCAGTAGAGGGAGGCTCCCAGGCACTCCTGAGTTTTCCTTCACCTCCCTTTAACCCTGGGGTGGGTGGGAATGCATTTGGATTGCTCAAGTCCAGGGATATCAGTTGAGCTATCTTTTTCTGGTGAGTATTAGGAAGCAAGACACAATGTAAACACACATTGTCCCCTGCACCACCCACCCCGCTGTCCTTCTATTCTTTCACTCTGGTTTTGTGTTCTGTACTTGTTTCTCCTTGCTGAACATTGTCCTCCTTCTCCTCACAGAGGTAAGAATGTGTTTTAGGTCTAGACTGCAGAACCCAAACTCAGAAAGTGGCTTATTCCCTGTGCTCCCTTTGGTATAGGCACATGGTCCTCCTGGAGCCATTCCTCACAGCTTCGAGGCCAACATGGCATACAGGGCTCCTCGCAGAGGGTTGCTTCTGTGGGAGACTTGCAGGTGCCTGGGTCAGAGATTCAGGAGTCATTCATGGATGTGGCCAATCTCCACCTGTTCTGTATTCATTTTGAAGACTGTACGTGAGAACGGGGCACCACAGGGGGCATCCAAGAGCTGAAGAAAGCAGCTCCAGGTGTGGAGGCGTGAAAGAAGTTTCAGATACAGTAAACCTCAGAGGGGCTCAGTAACCGTCTTGAGATCACACAGACAGTTCTTCAAAGTGGGGATGTGAGCTGAGGTCATGCAGGCCCCAGAGCTGTGTTCTGATGGCTACTCTGGTAACCTCAAGGGGAAAAAACGATATAGACACAGCTTACTGCATGCTCGTGGTGCATTGCGAAACACCAGCACGGATTCCTTCTAAAGCAGAGTGTGCGTGTGTGTCCCCTTGCAATGTGACTCTGTGGCGTCTATTTCCCACCTCTGGAAGCCGGAGCATCCTGTGATGGACCATGATCGTAACCAGTCGTGAGACCATTGGAAGTGGGATTTTGCAAAGAAGTTAAGCCCTGGGAGATCTTGTGATTTTTGTTTTGACCTCTTGAAACTCTGCTCTGAGACCACCAAGTAAGAATGCCTGGCTCATCCTCTGGAGGATGTACGGTCACATGGAGAAAAACCAGGGCCAGCACCAACTGCCAGACATGTGACCCCCAACTCCGCTGACCTTGCAGCTCAATGAAGCTGCACAGATGAGCTGAAGCCAAATAGCACAGAAAGCACGGCCCAGCCAGTGCTCCAGCCACTCCTCACATCACAAGGCTGTCTAAAGCCACCAATTCTAGAGTGGTTTCTTATGCACCAGTTAAGCACTAAGACATCACCTACCTCACATCCAGGACTCTCCCTGCTCATCTTTTTCAATCCCCATGATGGCCCTGCAGGTTATTCTCTTCCCCTTTTACAGATAAGGAAACAGAGTGTCACAGAGATGCTGCAAAGCCTTTAAGTGGCTAGGGTTAGAGTTTGCACTCATGTCTATGTGGCCCTGCAGGCTACATTCTCCACACTTCACTCACTTGTCACAAGCTACAGAGAAGGGGTCAGGATAGCATGTCATCCAGCCAGAAACAGAGGCTCAAATCCCAATCTGTAGGTGCCCTTAATTCGTCTGATCACAGAACAAAGGTCAGAACTGAGGAGTCAAGGAAAGACACAGGGGCCCTCAGGACACTGCAGAAAAATGGATGGACTTGGCCTTGTGTTGGCTTTATTGAGTGGGCACATGGGAGTCAAAGGTTATTGTGACTGAGACCCACAGAGCTGGTGCAATCTGGGGGCATCAGAGCTTTTCAGAGAAGCACTTGTATCAGTTATGTATCTGCTGTGTAACAGCTATCCCCAAACTGGGCAGACAGTCAAGGGAAGCTTGAAACTGCAGTGAAGCTGTCAGTCGGGTGGGAGCACGTACTTCCCCTGCATGTGGCTGGTGGCAGGAGGCTTCCATCCATCACCAGGAGGCTCATGACATGGCAGCTTGCTTTTTTGGGGTTGGGGGAAAAAGGGGGGCGAGGAGAGGGGTTGGAGGAGGAAGGAAAGTCAACATCTTTTAGAACTTAATCTTGGAAGCACTGTAACATTGCATTATGCTGCTGATCACAGACCATTCCTGCCCGCTGTGATGTGGGGCAGGGGCACAGGTGGGAAAGCAGGAGGGGACGCACTGGGGTTCCTGGAGTGGCTGCCTACCCCGGCCCCTGACAGCCCCCTGTGCATAGCCACACCACCATGCTGGTTCCTGCATGGGAGGAGGATGTCAGCAAAGGTGTTCCAAATGCTTTCAGGAAGTCTGAGGGTCTCTGATCCCATCAGGGAGCTTGGGTGGCATTGCTACTTGTGACCGACACACAGTGACAATTTACAGGCTTTCTAAAGAGCTACCTGTCTGTGCAGAACAAACACAGGTAGAGGTTTATCTGATAACTCAAAGCAAAAGAAAAAAGCCAAATGACACAGTGAAATGACGCAGTGGACAATTTCCACAAGTTTCTAAACGTCTATGACTGTCTGCAGACCTCAGAGGATTTAATGTTTTCCCAAGGGAAGTAAGTCGTGATTGAGCATCAGTGATCTGGCAATTCTATAATCTTGAGTCTTTCTTCACAAGGATGTTGTCTCTCCCAGGACTGCCCCTTCCTTCACGGGGACCATGGCCGCCCATCCTCCGAGGATCCCGATCACGCTCACAGCCTTGTCCTGTACCCTCTGCCACCCTAACTAAATCTGTTTGTTAAAGGGGAAATATTCTCCACTCCACCTGTTGATCTGTGATCAAAGTGTTGCAGGAGGAAGAGTTATTCAGATAAAGCCAAGCAGAGCAGAAAAAGAAAGGGAGAAAGATAGTCCAGTATGAGAGATGAGCTGAAGAAAGACCAACCTATTGCTGGCATCAAGATCTCTCTGCCTGTGTGCTCCAGACAGCACTGGGTGCTCCTGGCTCTCCCAGGAGGGCTCAGCACAGAGGGCGATCTGGGTCTCCAGGCCTGAGGAATATTCACAGAGCAGCCAGGTGTCCAGACGCCAGAATGACTGTGGGGCACTGGGGCACTACTGATGAACACCTGCTAGAGAAGCTTCATGTCCTTAATGACAGAGCCCGAGTTTTCAGCAAGGTAACATGTCATGTGACCACCTAGTATGGAAGGATGTGCTTTGCCTAGAATCTAAGATTGAATTATAACAGAATTTTGGACACAGAAGAACAGTCGTGGTTAAACACTATGTATGAAAATAAGGAGCTTCCCCGTTAAAAAAACAATTGTGTTAAAATACACATAACATAAAATTACTATTTTAACCATTTTTAAGTGTGTGTTTCTGTGGCATTAAGTACATTTACATTGTTGTGCAACCATCACCACCACCCACGGACTTTTTTCCCAAAATGAATCCCTGTCCCCACTAAACTCTCCCTCCCCAGTCCCCCTCCTGCTGCCCTTGGCACCCACCATCCTTCTCTGTCTCTATGAATGTGACCACTCTAAGTACCTCATATGATGGAATCGTGCAGTGTTTGTCTTTCTGCAACTGCAACAAAGTCCTCAAGTTTCATCCATGTTTTAGCAGGTGTCAGAATGTCCTTCCTTTTTTTTTTTTTTTTAATTTTTGATTTTATTTATTTATTTGAGAGAGAGAGCACTCATGGTGTGGGGAGCAGAGGAAAAGGGACAAACAGACTCTTCACTGAGCGTGAAGCCCAAGGCAGGGCTCAATCTCAGGACCCCAAGACAATGACCTGAGCTGAAATCAAGAGTCAGACGCCCAACCTACTGAGCCACCCAGGTGCTCCAGTCCTTCCTTTCTAAGGCTGAGTCATACATCCATTGTGTGTATAGATCACGTTTGTTTATCTGTCCGTCCATTGATGAACATCTGGGTTGTTTCCGCCCTTCGGCAATTGTGGATCACGGTGCTGTGAACATAGGTGTGCAAATACACGTTTCAGATTCTCCTTCCAATTCTTTGGAGTATACATCCAGTGGAAGTCCTTGATCCTGTGGGAATTCTAATTAATTAATTTTTTAGAGGAACTGCCCTACTGTTTTCCACAGCAGCTGCACCATTTTACGTTCCTGCTAGCAATGAAAGGATTCCAATTTCTCCCAGTCCTGGCCAACACTTGGTATTTTATTTTTATGTATTTTTTTTATGGTAGCTACCCTAATGAGTGTGGAGCTTCTTTATTTTATAGAACAGAAAGCCAAGACTTGGCAAATTGAGACAGTTTTCGTCAAGTGGTACAGCTCAGCAGCGGGAGAGCTGGGAACTGTATCCAGGTGTGAATCCAACTGGATCCCGAGTATGGGGATTTCTTTCGTTTTTTTGCCAGGTTAACAGTGCCTAAGCACTGGGGTGATGAGCACACACAAAAATACCTCCATCAGCTACCAGTGAATCTGCAATGGATTCAGTCAAAAACGAGTCGATAACCTGAAACAGATAAAAGCAGAATAACTCCTGACCTTTGGTGCAAATGCCAAGGGACCTGAACGTGGATAATTTTGGAAGCCAACTGAAGAGTTGAATTATTACTTGTCTCAATGCTTCCTGCTTTCGGTTGGGACTGGAAATGGAAGCACCAGGCCCTGCCAGGAAGTCTGCTCTCGTGGTTTTACTGGTCAGGGCTAATTTAGGAAGTGCTGGAAATCTCGCAGAAACCCCTTGGGAAATTTTTACCTTGTTTTCCTGCATAAAAAGTTCCACTCAGTTAAAAAACCTCAGAAATGACATCTGGCCCTCCCTACTGGCTTATCTGGGCTAAGCCTTGTGTTCTTTCCTGGTGCAATTCAGCGTCGGGTGGCATAGTCCGGGGACCTGTGCCCCGCAGGGGATGGGCGGGGAGAGAGCCAGGCATTCGGCTGGCTCTTGCAAATATCCTCCCCTCTCATGCACACGTTGCCCAATGGAGTGCACATTAGTATTTGCATGTCTCCCTGGGGAGATTTTGAGACTCAAAGAAGGTGAGTTAGTTTACCCAACATCACCCCTGCAAAGAAATGGTCAACACATGAAGTTGGCAAGATGGCACCTTTTTTCCTTATCCGTCTCCTTTTCAGAAATATCACAAATCATTCCTTTCTCGAAGGAGGTGTGAGCTCTTACTACCAGAGGTAGAAGTTCAAATTCCACCATCAAACAGAAAACGTACATGTGGCATTAAGTCCAAGCTCAGGCCACCATGCCCAGCCCAGGGGCCACCAGGAGATCGCCTCCACCTGCAGCCACATCTGGTCCTCTCTGCTCCTGGACAGACCTGCACATCCCTGCTTCCCCACCTTCCCTCAAGTCATTCCTTCACATGCCCACATCCCCCTGACCTCTCGAGGCTCTGCCCTGCAGATCGTCAAAGAAGCCATTCTCCTCCCTTCTTTCCAATACCCACAGCTCGTGAGTCAGACCTTCTGCATGTCTCCCCGGGAGCTGCCCCCGTGTCTCACCTGAGCTAAGAGAGGGCATGCACACTGAACACCCAGCACAGTGATGTCTGGTCTGGGTGTTTAGGAGAGGATTCCATGAATTATGTGTGAAACAATGAATGGAAAAGATCTATGCAAATTCAGGGGAAAAGAAAATGTGAGCGTGAAGTGGAAAATGAGTCAGCTTTAGAAATTAAGATTTGGATGGTTGAGATTCGAGACGGGGGGCCATGGGAGGCAAGAGTGATGGAATTGGGAAGAGGTGGGCCATCTGGAAGTGAGAAGGAGGCCACTCTTTCCCCACCCCCCCGCCCAGGGAGGGCAGGGGTTCCTGCAGGACCGGACACATGCAGTGGACAGACTGAAAACCCTCACTGTCTTTAAGGAGTCATTTGGCATTCCTTCATAAAACAGAGCAAAAAAGGAAGTGTATGTCATCCCGCATACCAGCTTAAAATCAGCCATTGCTCATTCATTTATGTAATAAATCTTTTTGAATGTTTACCATGTTTGGTGAATAACAGACAGGTTTCTGCTTTCATGGAGCAAATAGTTGAGCCAGAAGGATCAAAATCGGGACCGCTGTCTTCTTCCTGGACATCCATTGTGAAATGATGCCTAGCAATTAGCAGATTTGAACAAATGGATTAATCATTCGATCCCAGACAATGATGTTCCACCGACTTAGTCTGAGTGGTGGCAAAGCTGTAATCACATTTGCTGATGGGCACTCAGTAAGAGCAGAAGACTGAGGGATGAAATTCCAGCTCAGTTTTTCCTCCTTGAAATCAATTTTAATCACTAAGACCTGTCTTCCACGACTGATTAATTCAATTCTATTCTTTTGAAAAATTAACAAGTAAAACTCTTTTAATTGCTCATGGGATACTCTTTATTACAATGGGAGAAGTGACACTTGGCATCTTTTCTTATTTTGTGACTCAAATATGTTCTTGGCTCTTTGGAAATTGTATGTAAGGTTTTCAAACTCAATTTACATATCCAGAAGCATTTTGAGCTAAAAAAAGAAAGTAGAATCAAAACATCACTTTTCTCTGGAAAACAAGGTACCAAGGCTGGTGGCAGCCTCTCCATTACTCATGGCCCAATTTCATACGCCCACCCAGCAGGCCATGAGGTCCCGGGTGCCCACAGAGGGTGGGTGGTGAGTCAGAGCAGCTCTGATCCTGTCACCCACCTGGGTCTGGCTTGCCAGCATGACTCACCCCGGGGCCAGCCCCTGGAAGCCTCCGTGGGCCCTCCTCAATGGGGCAGGAGCTTCCTGTAGCTCCGTTCCCAGGCCCTGGGCTTCTCCTGCCCTCACGGAGCACAACCCACAGATCTCATCTCTCTGGGTCAGGGACAAATGAGCTAGTTTTAAATGGTGATCAGTTTCTGGAGGTGTAAATCAGTCTTGGGTAAGGCTCTTTCTCTGTTCTTGGGGGCAAAACAATTTGATAAGCCTTCCAATGGCATATGTTCTTGCAACTGAGACAGTCAGTATTTGGTAATAGTGGGAGACATCCAGTTTTCTGGAGGCAGAGTGCATTCCTGCCCGGGTGATGGTGACAGTGAAAAGTCACCTGTTCCCCCCTATTCTGTGACTATGGAGCCAAGGTGGAACAGGGTTTGAGTCCTGAGGATGAAGGGGTGGGCCCGGCAACATGGCCGTGGTGTTGGGATTGGGAGAGAGCCACAGGAGTGAGGCTGAGCCTGGCCAGGAGTGGGAATATCTAGCTTGAAGTTTTCCTCTCTACATTGTAACCCTCTTATGTTAACCTCAGACCTGAGGACAGTCGTTAGAAATGACAGTGCCAAGTTTAGCTGCGCCTCAAGGCTAAAAGGGATCAACTTTGACAGCGATTTCATGGAAAGCAGACCAGAGACTTCTGGAAACGTGGAGGGCGTGACAAGGGCCAACAGCGCCTGTCAGGGTGGATCCCGTGGAAGCAAAGGCTTGGAGGCTGGGGCCGACCTGGTGCTGGCTCAGGGGCTGGTGGGAAAGGTGGAGATTCCTGGGGGTGGTCAGGTTACACCAATCCTCATCGTTTGGTGCTGTTCTAGAGGAAGTTCATCATAGGTCAGAGGTCAAGACGTCCCCAGCCTAAGGTCTGCTCATACACAAAGCTGGTAAGCAGCAAGCGTAAGAGCGCATCCCCTGAACGTCAATTCAAGCAGAAAAGGTCAGTTCAAGCAGAAAAGCAGACACACCCAGAGGCCTGAGGGGAGCCCTGAGAGCAGAAGGGTTGGAGCCTGTGGCCAAAGATCACTGAGGAAAGGAGAAGGGCCAGTCCACAACATTGAAGACTCTCTGGGGCTGGAATTAACCCATATTTAAGTATAACTCTATGGCCTCAGCAAACTGACCTTTCCACTAAGTTAATCACCCAGACCTACTGTAGAAATGGAGTGTCTGCATCTTTACTTGATGTGACTGTTAACTACATGGGTCAACATTGCTAGGCTATTGTGGCCAGTTTTGGGGTCACACACCACTCTGGACACTTCTGTGAAGGTGTTTTGTTCTGTTTTGTTTTTAGATGAGATTAGCATTTAAACCAGAAGACTTTTAGTAAAGATTACCTCCATATGTGGGTGGGCTTCATCTAATCAGTTGAAGGTCTGAAGAGTAAACACTGAGATCCCTCAAGGAAGAAGGAATTCTGCCTCCACACTGTATTTGGACTTGAGATGCAGCCTCAGCTCCTCTCTGGGTCACAAGCTTACTTACCTGCCCTATTGGTTTCAATTTACCAGCCCCTAAATTCACACGAACCAGTTCCTTAGAATAAATCTCTCTCTCTGAATATACACGTCCTATTGTTCTGTTTCTGCAGAGAACACTGGCTAATAGACCCATTGTCTGTTACTTGCCCTGGTCTATCCCTTGTGCCCTTGATTGCACCTTTCTCAGTCTTTGTCTCTCCTTGCCCTCCTTTACCTAACCGTAACACCCTCCCTGTCCCCTTCCCTATGCGTCCACCTTGTTTGACACCGTTTCACGGAGCGTGATCCACCCAGCATAGACAAAGCTGTGGGGAATCAGGGCTCTAAGTTTGAACCTGCTGTGAATTAGCATGTGGCCTTGGGCATAACAGCACTCCAAGACTCATTTTAACTATAGAATGAGATGCTTGGACCAAATCAGAAGTGGTCACCCTGGGCTCATGAACCTTAGAAGCTATGAAAACTATGTAGGAAATTTTGTGTTCTTTCCAGACTTTCCTGGGGGAGAATGTCCAGTGTTTTCATCACATTGGAATCATTGGAATAATTAATCTGAAGAAATAGAAACAGCCATTTCTCACCACGATAGGACCCGGTGATATCCATTAAGTTCCAGGAAGATAAAACTGTCAGTAATGTGTGTATGCACGTGTGCAGAGTTAACTCATGCTATTTTGAAATTTTGGTCTCGAATACATTGAATGAATAAGAATTTAAACTGATGGCAATAAGAAGTGTTAAGAGGCAATTATTTTAAAATCTGTGATGATAATTATATAATTCTTGAGGGATGCATAACAGCACACACATGCCCTCCTCCCATCATAATAAATCGCCCCCAAAAACAGCTGTGCACTCTTCCCTGGAAACTTGACCATGATTCATTACAAGGCCAAAGGAACTTGGAGGGCATAACAGTGGCTGATAATCACTGATCTTACATAGGGAGAATATCCCAGATTTAATCATGTCAACCCTTAAGAGCAGAGAATGTTTTCTGGGCAGAGGCAGGAGATGCCACAGGAGGGGAAGAGGAGTGAGTTGATGTATGCGGGACGCTTGACCCTTGTGCAGAGAGGCACCTGGAAATTGTGAGCAGGAATCGGGCAGTATCTAGGAGCAAAGCCTGGCCCCACCAACAGCCACCATCCTACAACCACAGAAACTGAACTCTGCCAACAACCTGAATGAGTTGAATGCAAAATCTCCCTTGTCCCAGGACCTCTAGAAAGCCCAGCCCAACTTCCCAGTCCCTCCAGTGGACCACCCACCCACCCACTTCCCCGTGAGAGCTCTCCCCAGGGTGCAAGATCTCCCGCCACAACCCAAAGGGTGCGTTCTATGCTTATCTAATAAAACCTCTTGACACAATACTGCATTGACAGAACTCAGCACCATTTCTATTTTGAAAGTGCTTCTTCTGCAGGCTTCTGTGGGCCTTGATGCCCATGCTTTCCCTCCTATCTCAGATCTGTTTCCGTTCTCTCTGCTTGATGTGGAAATGGGCCCCACACCTCCGATCCAGGTCTCTCTCTCCCTGACCTGCTTTCACCCGAACCTCATCCAGCACTGTGAGCCCAAACACCATGTTGGTGCTCATGGTCCCATTCTGATTGTCCAGATCTGGGGTCTCCCAGGGAAATCCAGACTTCCCACCCCTACATACCTGGCATGTCTGTGTGGATGTGTCCTGGGCTTTGACAATTATCTCGGTGAGGATGGAGCTCTTAGCTCTCACCTGCAGGAAATGGACCTCCCTGTCTTGAGAAACAGATCCACCGAGGCGCTAAGGCCATAACTAATTATGATTCCTCTCTTTCTCTTCCCTTCTCTCCTTGAATTTGCAACAGCTTTATCAAGATATGATCCCATACCCTAAAACTCACTTATTTAATTGTGCAACTCAGTGTTTGTTTGGTTTTTAGTATATCCACCTTTGCAACCACCAAGTTTAAAATATTTTCATCATTCCAAAAAGAGACTTTGTACCTACAGGTGAGCACTCACTATACCTCTCCTCACCCAGCCCCCAGCAACCAGTCATCCACTTTGTTTCTACAGCCTTACCTGTTCTGCACATTTTATAAAAGTGAACTCAGAATACATGCACTTTCGTGTCTGGCTTCTTTCACTTAGCAGTGTGCTTCGGATGCTCACCCGTGTTGTGTGTGGATGTCCCATCCTGTGGCTAGACCGCATTTTGTTCATCCAGACATTCGGTGGGTGGACATGTGGGATTTTTGTACTTTTTGACTCCTGTAAATTGTGCTATGAGTATTGGTGTTACAACTTTGTGGCACGTGTGTTTTCATTTCTCTGGCTACATACCAAGGAGTGGCATCCCTGGTTCATGTCCCAATACCGTGCTTACCCATTTGAGGAACAGCCAGACAGTTCGGCAAAGTGGTTGCACAGCTCTACATTCCCACCAGCAGTGTATGGTGGTTCCAACTTCCCCACACCCTTCCCAATACTTGCATTTGTCTGTCTTCTGATTCTAGCTGTGCTGTGTGGCTGCTTTCGTGTGTGTTATGACCTGAATGTGTGCCCCTCCCTCACCCACTCCCTCTCCGCCAGAATTCCTACATTGAAATCCTAACCCCCAATGCCATGGTGTTAGGAGGTGAGGATTTGCGGAGGTGATTAAGTCTTGAGTGTATAGCCCTCTTGAATGGGATCAGTGCCCTTATAAAAAAGACCCCACAGAGGGTCCTTGCTCTCTTTCTGCCGGGGGCGGGGAGGGGCAAGAGCAAGAAGGTGGCCGTCTAAGCACCAGAAAGCAGACCCTCAACGAACAGCAAACCTTCTGGCACCTTGATCTTGGATGTCAAGCCTACAGAACTGTAAGAAATAAGTGTCTGTTGTTTAAGCCCCCTGCTCTCTGACATTCTCTTGACTGAGCTAAGAGAGTGTGCAAGGCTTTCCTGTTCCAATCCCCGACACCCAAGTTGTGGAAATATTCACACACAGTTACCCAGCCAGCGGTGTCTCTTGAATACCTTCTCTGGGCAAGTCATTTTGTTGGTACTCCGAATAAAAGAAATGACTAAGGCATGATCTTTGTCCTAAAGTAACTTCCAGGCTTGTAAACTGAATGCACTCATACTGACTTGGACTGAGGGTCAGGTCACGTAAAATGCAGTTGAGGCAACCAGTGGCAGCTTCTTCTAAGACTTGGTGTTTGAGCAGGTGTTGGAATGCTGGAGTGGATTTCAGTAGCTGTAGATGGAAGGGACATGAGAAACTGTTCACACTTCTGCAGGGTTTGGCTCCAACAGCTTGGGTAAAGCACAGACTACTAGTGCTTTCCCATTGCCTGACTTTGAAGGCTGTGCCCCGAGAGATGCGGCCACCATGACCGCCAAGTTGACAGCCTTGACAGTGGGGACACGTGGACATTCATTTGTGGTTCTATCCCTGACGCCATCCCCATCTCGCATCTTACGTCATCATCTGGCTTCCCCTGCAACATCGTGCCTTCTTGTCGTCCAGCCCTGTCCCCCATCTTATGGCCAGACTTCACGTGTGACCTCCATCCCACACATGAAAAGAGTTATATTTGGAGTTTTTCCCAGAAGACCACATAAAATAGAGTCCGCCCACCGACCACCACAAAATGTCCCTATGAAGAGGTCTTGCTTCAGGTCCAGTGACGGAAGGCATTGAAGGAATTGCTGAGGTGACAGGGAAGTTGTCCTCATGGAAGGTTTTGGGTTGTGGGGAGTGGGCTGGTGCTATGCTTCTATGCTCAGGAAGACTGGCATGGTGGCAGTGAAGGACGGTCAGAGAAGCCAGGTGAGCAGCTAGGTAAGGAGCTGCCGTCCCAGTGCAGGTGAAGTTCGGGAGAATGTAACTAGGGCAACACAGGGCCATCTCACAGGGAGGACAGGATGTGACCCCTGATGGGCTGGACTTGGGGAGGGCTGGGGAAGCCAAGAAGATTCTCAACCATCTTTCCCTCACATATACTGTGAGATTTACATATGTGAGATAATGTAAGGTTTTGCTCTTGCATATAATGGGACACTAGTACTTAAATAACGTCTCACCGATGTTTCAATTTTATTCATTTCATTACTTCTACCCCAACTTTGTGTGGCAGAGGCAGGAATCCACCTTGGAAAAGATCTTGGTGAAATCAGGAGTCATCTGAGCAAAATTTGTTAGAATGCAGGAGGATATAGTGTGACTTTTCATGTGACTTCAAGCATAGCAACATCCATCGGGGTCCAGAGCCCTGGAGAGAGAGCATGGGCCCATTTAGGTGAAGATCTCAAGGACTTTGGGAGTGAAGGGATGAGGACGCCAGGCCTGTCTCGCTAGGGTTTTAACCGACTCTACTGCCAGGAATGGAGCCAACTCAGCCAGAGGTCAGGGGGCTGAGCTGATGTCAGCTGCTCGGCCAGCTGCTTCATGAGCAGCGATGAAGGCACGCCATGCTGGGAGCAATGGATGCACATGGAAGGTGAGCCAAGGGAGGCATGATCAGGGGGCTGAAGCGGACACCCCTGTGGTGCATACTGGTGCCCAGAGCAGCCCAGGAACCAGTGCAGAGCACTGGCAGCCCTCAGCCTGGGCAGAACTGGTGTCTAGCCACAAGTGATGGCATGTAGAGGACTGGCCAGGTATCCCATTCTCCATCCCTCTGCTTGGAACATGGATGTGAGACTGGGCCCTTGGACCCGGTCAGCCTCAGCAGGGAAACATGGATCTTCTTGCTAATAAGAGCAGGTGGGGGGCTCACACAATTCACAGGAAAGTGACTTAATTTGCCGCCCAAGCTGATAAAACTGGTCATATTCAGTTATCAAAAAAAAAAAAAAAAAAAAAGAAAGAAAAGAAAGAAAGAAAAGAAGGAGAAACTATTTTCCACTCCAATATGTACAAATAGCTTTGTTTCTTCAGACACAGTTAATGGACCATTGTCACTCACAACCTATGGAAAGAGGGATGGAAAGTCAGTATTCTTAAATTTTCTATGTTGTGTGGGTCTTGTAAAATGTTAAGCAAGGACTGAATTGTGATACTACTGTGTGCTGCCTTTCTTTCCCCTGAGGATGCCCCTTCCCCACTCACTTGGTGGCTTGAAAACCAGTCCTGACCTTCGGGTCTCCTTTTTTTAATTTTAATTTTAATTTTCTATTAATATTTTTTATTATATTATGTTAGTCACCATACAGTACACCCCTAGTTTTTGATGTAGAGTTCCATGATTCGTTACTTGCGTGTAACACCCAGTGCACCATGCAAAACGTGCCCTCCTTACTACCCATCACCAACCTATCCTGGCTGTGGTGCCAACAACCCTGCCCTCCCCTGGATAAATTAGGCATGCGTTCCGGGGTCCTTTGTCCTGTGCCTGCACCATCCTCCTTGTAATGGCCACGACTTTTCTATCAACAAAGAGAGGAGGCAAGCCTGAAAAGCGGTCCCCAGGTCGATGATCACAGTTTTTATTGTCTGAAATCTCAGTGAAATGATATCGTTTCATTGGGCTCTGCCGTTTACGTGGAAGGGACGCGTGAGGCTCAATGAGACGAGAAGCCGGGATCGCCTCCCTTCTCACATTACGGACTGCTTGGAAATAGTTTGTCAAATTGTATTTATGGTTAGACAGGTTCACGCTGTAGCTTTAGAGTTACCCGCCTGGAACTATATTGGAAATGGAAGACGAGGGAGCTGGAGAATAATACAGGGTCAATTAAGGCTCCGGGGAAGAGAGGAGAAAAAAAACAAAATCAGAAAGAATGTTAAAAGGAATCAGAATTTTTTTTATTACCGATTTAAAACATCAAGGGAAAGGAGTGCACAGACAGAGTCTCCATCAGCATGTGGACAAAGCAAACTCAGAAATGCAATGGAATACCAGGTTAGTAATATTCACTGCCGTCGACTCAGCCACTATTTGTTAGGGGACAGCTCTGCCTAGCCGTTTGGTGTAACTCTGGCTGCGTGTGCAATGAAGCTGGTGTTAGTAGCCCAATTTCACAGGTGGTGACAGTGGGGCTAGGAAGTTTAACTGATCTGCCCAGATTCACCCAGAAGCCACTGATGAGCTGGTATTTGAGCCTAGGCTTCTAACTCCTAAGCTCTGCTGTTTCCACTGGACCACTGCCTCCAAAGTGGGGACAAGGATAGAAACGCTTTGGCACATGCTGGTCCTCCCTGGGCCCCTCTTCTCGGCAAATCACGTGCAATTCCACTGACCCCTGGCATGGATGGGGGTGGCCAAGTCATCTTCAGAGAGAGCCCGCTGTTCCAGAGAACCAGCCTGGATTTCCAGCAGCTCCAGAGGGAAGCAGGCAGGGGCAGCTGCTGTCAGGAACTCTGACAGGAACCCGGCCATGGCAGTGGTCAGAAGAAGAGACCTACAGGTGGGAGGCAGGACACAGCAGGTGTTGGACACTCCTGTTACCTGGTGAGGAGCAGTCAGAGTCACTCATTACCTATCAGCAGGGCTCACACACAATTAGGCAATTCTCTTCCCCAAGATGGTAACTCCCTCCAGGTTATAGGAAGTCAGGGGCAACCAGCACTGTTGAGTCTTTTCCAGGTTGGACCAATAACACTTGATCACCCTTGCATAGAGCTTTCTGGTTTGCAAAGTGCTTTCATGACATCAGCTCATCTAGTCCTCCTGGAACTCTAGGAGTCATTGCTGAGAACCCCATTTTACCAAGGAAAAAACCGAGGCCCCCAAAGTCTACCCCACTGTTAAATGAGGGAGTACAATTCCAGAGCTCTTCTTGACTTTACTAACCTCTTGTACTGCTCACCATTTCATGCACATATTTTCCCAGACATTAGTGAGACTTCTTTGCAAATAAAATCCATCCCAATTCCCCAACACAGGGTCTGTGAAGTGAGCAGTGTGCTCTGCATTGCAGTGGGTGGGGGCTTTAGGTGGGGGGAGAGCAGTGGTTTAGGTCTTCCCCAGGAGGAGGTGCCCATAGCTCTTTGTGCTCATTTTGCATCTTGACAAAAGGATGCCGTGTTAACGCCATCACAAAACAAACAGTGCTGTGAAGACGGTTCACAGGTTTCATGGCTAATTTTATGTAAGATCCCAATTCATGTGTCACATCTCTTTCCTGAGCACCTGCTACACCCCAGACACGTGTGCCAGATAGTGTATTCAGCTCCACAGAAGCCCTTACAGCATGGGGACCCCTTATTTATAAATAAGCATGAAAGCAGAGAGGTTGAGTCCTCCCCGGGTTCATGTTACAAACAGCCGACTTGCCCAGAGTCTGCAGCGAGTTACGGTCCCACCTTACCTTTGGAGAGAGGGGGGAAAGGAAGACATTTGGGAGAAGTCACCTCGCACTCTTGGGGAGGAAGTTATTTGTTCAAATGGTATAACCGGTATCTCTGTGTTGGGGCAGGGCTCTCTGTCTCTAACCCAGTGTTCTACCATGGCTGTCTTTGAGCCACGGCCATGTGGCAGTGGGACTGAGACTCAGCCATCATGGCCATGAAATATTAGCTTATGTTTATGGAGAATGTACTATTTTCCTGGATCATGTTCTTTATTTCCCAAGATGGATATTATTACTGCTCCCATTTCATGGGCCAGGAAAGCAAGGCTTTCAAGGGTTAAAAATCATGCTCAAGGGCAAAAGGCCAGGAAGTGGTAGAGCTGATATCCGAGCTGTGCAGTCCATGCACTAGACAGATGAGAGGTTAGGAAAAAAGAGGTGGCATTTGTTAAAGACACCAAGGTCTACAGGACTTCTTGCCTCCCAGAACAAATTTAAGCAGCAACGAGCTTATGAGGGTTGGAATAGGAAGTAGTTTTATAAAGCTCTAAAAAGTTGTACAGGATGGAGATAAATGGTTGGCCTATCAGCACACCAGCACTGCCTTCTAGGGAGGAGAATGTGAGCGCTTTAGAGCAGGTGTCCCTACCAACCATAGCTTCAATGGTCTTGGAATCTGCAGATCCAGAGGCAAAAATCTGGGTGTGAAAGTCATGTGAGTGTGTAGAGGGTGAACTGAATTAAAGGCTAAACCAAGATGGTCAAAGGGAGAGGGGGGCAGGGCACACGGGGCCAAGGGTGCAGAAAGCGTCGTCTATGATTCCATCCTCAGGCATCATGCAGATGGCCAGTGAGGGGGTGTGAGTGTGGCTGGGGATGGGCAGTCACTGAGGGCTGTGTGCTGAGGAATATGATGGAGGGGCTGGTCACCAAAACGGTTTCAAGGGGTAGGTGATGTGATCTAAGTTTTGTTCTGAAGGATCCCTCTGGTCTCAGGGCACGGCTAGGACAAATGGTGCCTGTCCACCCCTGTTGTGCTAATAACATGGGTTGGCTGTTGTTGGGTGTGTCAGGAGGATCTATACTGAGCTGAAAGCAGCAGTGAAGAAGATAAGGAAGGTGATTGACAAGGAAGGTGATTGCCTGGCTGCCCCCAGTGGCCATAGGGCTGGGGATAGAGCTGAGTTCCCACCAACCACAGCAGCCCATGCCACACAGTGGTAGCACTCAGGGGTCGAGGTGAGGGGCTAGTGTTTCCTGAGCATTTTCTCATTGTGGCTCCTTATATTAGACACACACGTGCCGGACCTCACGATGCCTGATCTCACGGTTGTCTTGGAGAAACCCTGAGTGTTAGCTGCATTTTGACAATGTCCACCCCACAGGTTGCGTGCAGATGTGGAAGATTTGGTTTAAGCACTGCAAGGGGAGATATTCCTCCTCTGGGGTTTCCATAAGAGGCAAACTGAGCATGTATCCAGTGGGTCTGACACATCAGTGAGAAGGCACATTGTCTAAAAGGATAGAGGTTGCTTCTTTACTTTTTGCTTTTTTTTTTTTTTAAGTAGATCCATGCCCAGCATGGAACCCTATTCAGGGCTTGAACTCATGACCCTGAGATCAAGACTCGAGCTGAAATCAAGAGTTGGACAATTAACCCACTGAGCCACCCAGGCGCCCCTAAAAGGATAGAGTATTTTAATAAGTATATATCATTAGTACAAACAGTTTACTGGATAGTGGGAATGAAGGATCTCAAGAGGTGAGCAAGGTCAGCTTGGTGCCTTCAGCGGTGCCTACTCTCCAATAGGAGGTAGGTGTGTGTGCAGACAAGAGGGGTAGTGCGTGGAGCAGCATGGGCCCGGGAGAAACAGAATAGGAACATCCTTCCAGCTTCTAGGCCACGACCCCACCATCTGATGGCTGGGAGTGGAGGACCTCCTGAAGAGCTTAGTCTTTGAATGTCTCTGGACATTATAGACCCATTGTATGTTTAAACTCCACTCTTCCCACATTTTAAGAATTCTCTTAAAATTCTCTTTCTCCACAACCATCGGAAGGGAAATCATCATTCTTATTATGTCTACACATTCCCAATCAGGCTGTGAGGCTTTACCAGCTGATGGTCCCTGGTTGTCTTCCCTCTTAAGAGATTATAGACACAGATACGATGAGTATTAGTATGAATCTTGTTCAAAATTGCGACATTTGAATAATTTTTGAGCTACCAAACGGAATTTATTTAGGCTAGTTTAAAGGCTAATTGATACAATTTCAATTTCAAATTGAAACACTACTTATAATGCATTGTCATTCATCTTAATGGGTGTTAATGTTGAAACATAATTTGAGACTCTTTGAATAAGAGCATCGTTAACCCCGTTATTGCTGATCAATGTACCGAGATGTTCAAACACAGGTGCTTGTCCAGTGTGATTGGACGCACAGAGAAGTATCTCCAATCCTGAGACTTTCCGGAAGGAGAAGGAACCATCTAAATACTTTGATGTCTAACCCTTGGATGAGGAAGAAATAAACAAGAAAACACACAAAGTGCCTGGCATCGAGCCTGAAACGCAAAAAGCACTCAATAAACAGCTTCCATTTCTTAAGTAGATTAGAATTTTTACAGCCCTTTTCCAAAGGTTGTATGTGTTTTTCTTTTCCCCCTGGATCTATAATATATATGACACAAAGTGTCTTAGGATACATATTAATTGCCATTGCTGCAAGCTCTGTAATGTTCTCTACATGACAGGTGCTCACCCATGTTACCCAGCAGAGCATCCGTCCTCCCTGCATCCCCACAGAGTAGGTATCATTATGCCTTCTTACATATGAGGACACTGAGATTGTTTAATCTCAAATAAATAAATAATAAATGAATAAAAAATAAAATAAAGATTTTATTTATTTATTTTAGAAAAAGAGAGACGAGGAGCAGAGGGAGAGGGACAAGCAGCACAAAGCCCAACACGGGTCTCAATCTCACCACCCTGAGATCATGACCTGAGCCAAAATCAAGAGTCAGATGCTTCACTGACTGAGTCCCCCAGGCGCCCCATGTTTTGTAATTGAAATACAGTTGACACACAGTGTTACCTTGCTGCAGGTGTACTGCACAGTGCTTGGATACTTCTGTATGTTACCAAACGCTCATCATGGTAGGTGTCACCGTACAAAGTTACTACAGTATCATTGAGAATACTCCCTGCATTACACTCTGCCGCTGAGGTTTGAAGATGCTAAAAAGTCCCCAAATTCACATGAGGTGCCTATTAAGTGGCTGAGCTGATATTTCATCTGACCCTGTAGCCCATGTTCCTAACAATGACACTGCCCAGAACCAGGAAGGATTCCCAGGGATAGTGGGTCAGTTTCTGCCTCTGATCAATGTACACGATACTCCATGGGTTTCAGAAGAGAAAAGTGCTCTGTGGGACAACCACTGTCCTTCCCACTTCCCTTTGCCTCGGGCCTCCTTCACCTGAGGGGCCCAAAGCCCTCCACTGTGACCATTTCCCTGAATTGACTCCCCACGGCTTCCTCACTGTCATCAAGGTCATGGTTAGGTCCCAATTCTGCCATCAACCTCATGGGCAAAATTCTGAAGGATTCCTGAGGACTCCAATGTCTGTCCTACATAGTGTTTTTGAAAGTCTCTTCAACAGAAAAGGCCACAAAGACTGGGTTTCTAAAACTTACCCACTGGTATCTTCTCCTTCTGGCAGATTGAGGTGGCAATGTATTCAGTACCTCCTAGTGTAGGCTAGTCAAGCCTGGCTTCAACTGACTGTGGAACCGATATCTTTCAGGAGTGTGTTAGATACCTTGGCTCCCAACTCGGGGCACGTGTTCATGGAAAACTCAGCATCTGACATGAGGGAGTTGCCTGTAGTGTAGAGCAGAAATGCAAGTGTAAACAATACAAAGCTGTAAGAGAATTACTGGGATCACAATGTTTCATGTTTATCGTGCACTATGTGGTGGTATTGAATGCACGACCTCAAACCATTCCCTTTGCCTACAGGGATATTAGTGTACTATCTTAAATGTGGGGAAACTGATGTCTACACTGGTAAATTGACTTCCTCAATATCATTTGGCCATCAGGTGATAGGGTCTGAATGTGTCTCCGTAGTCTGACCGCAGAGCATGAATCTTTAACCACCTCTTCACACGGCTCCATGGTGGATCTGAGAGTAAGGACGAAGGGAAAGCCAGAGAGGGCTGCATGGAGGAGGCAGCATTTGATTGATGGAAACATTCCAATCAAATGCTTGAAACTTAAGGCTTGAGTAAGAACTTGCCAAATGAATAAGAACAGATGAAAATTCCCAACTGAAGAAATAGTATGCACGAAAACCTGAATGTCAAGGTCATCTCATGTTTTGGGAACCTCATGTGGTATTACTCAAGTGAACTTCCTGGTGAGGGTGGGGCACTAAGACAGGGAGCCAAGAGGAAGTGGCAACGCTGATGCGTGGGTCAGGTCACAGAGGCCTTTGTGGGCTCTGCAGAGCCTGGAGGTTTGGGCCTGCTGACCGTGGCAGCCCTTGAAGAAGGTGGGACCTCAGAAGCAGGGTGATCAAACGTGCATGTGAGGAGGGTCGCTGTGCTGTGTGCACACGCAGCAGGAGTGGGGTGGGCTGTAGAGACAAGATGCATGGGTGTGGGGACTAATTATAGGGCTGCTGTGCTGGCACGGGGGGGAGGGAAGGATGAGGACTTTGAGGCAGTGGCAAGAGAGAAGAGGACTGACTCTTAAGGGCTATTTCACAGGCAGAATGATCAGTACCTGGCGAATAAGGGCATAGGCGTGTGTGGCAGGGGGTCTGACTAAGGTGCCAGGCTCCACACGATATGCAGCAGAAACAGACTAACTCGAGCCAGAAAGGGAGTGCATCTGAAGGCTGCAGGTTAGCACAACTCAGAGATAGGAAGAGTTGAAATCCCCACCTCAGGGGGACATGGCCCAGAGCAGCTAAATGCCCATGGGAGCAGGAGGGTAATGATGGAAGAAGGCTCTCCAGCCTTCTCCAGACTGCGCTTGAAGCTCTGTTCCATCTGGACTCTCTCTGGCTCCAAATGTGAGCAAGCTCTTGCAGTGCTGTGTCCATTAGCATGGACAGATACAGGTCTGCAGCACGGAGAGAGGGCATGGAAAGACCAGCACTGAATCAGACGCAGTAGCGGATTTGAGCGAGTTCAGCCAATGGTCCTCCATTGCTTTAAGCAAGATGAGCTTAAAGCAAGATAAATAGCCTACTTTCCAACAAGAAAAAAGATTTAAGATTTAGAGCACATGAATATTATTTCTGCCTGTAAAATACAAACCAATCTCCAGAATTACCCCCCCCCCACACACACACATACACATACAATTTAACAGGAAGTTCATCTATGGCAGAAGTTCTCAGTGTTGATGAGTGTGTGTCATGGCTCTCTTGGGGACCAGGGGCATCAGCTCTCTGGACGGCGACTATGGAGTATCCTGTACCCAGTAACTGCCAGAGTCGGAGGACTGGGGGAGCAACCCGAGTCAGGGTGTGTGATGTGTGGGGCAAAGGCCTAGAGGAATATGCAGGCAACAAACCTGTAGTCAATGAGCCTGGGGTCTTAGACCAGCCCCAACAGTTCCAAGCTGTGTGCTTTTGGGCCAAATGACTCAAGTCCGAGTGTCAATGTCCTCAGAAATTTCAGCAAATACCTGTTTCAGGTCCCACCTCCTCTGATTTGTAAGTCAAGTTCTTAAAAAGTTCCACAGGTCATAGGCTGAGCAACAACAGTTGAGAACTGATTGGCAGGAAAACCTAAAAGCAATCATCTTTCAACATTTACTCATTCACTCAGGTCCTGTCTTCCAAGCATCCACTGTGAGCCAGGGTCTCTTCTGGGCACTATACCCACAGTGACAGATGGGACAGGACCCATCCCCTCATGGAACTTAATACCTCAGAAGTACCTGTCAATGAATGAGCCTAACCAGAGAGGGAAATGCCATTACATGAATCCACGATGCTCTCACCTCCTTATAAGCTTCCTGGAATCTCCTTAGGTCCGAAATACCTAAACATTTTTCACTGGCAATTCTAGACTTAGGATGGTTTCAATGTGCTACACCCCAGGGCACTTCAAGGGCAAAGGAATTCTCAATGACCCTCAGCTCTCACACTTTCATTATTGGGCATTTCAGAAGGCACGAGTGGATTGGGAAAACTTGGGTCTTACCTGGAGCTCTTTCTCCAGCCCACTGTTTCTTAGAGTACAATTATGAAACCATAGTGAGAAATGGCAATCCACCTGTTCTGAGCACTGTTGCTGATGAGAACGTAGAACTGAGTCTTCTGGGGCGCCTGGGTGACTCAGTTGGTTAAATGTCTGCCTTCGGCTCAGTTCATGATCTTGGGGTCCAGGGATCGAGCCTCACTTCGGGTTCCCTTCTCGGGGGGAGTTTGCTTCTCCCTCTGCCCCTCCCCCCTGCTTGTGCACACGCCCTCTTTCTCAAATAAATAAATAAATAAATAAAATCTTAAAAAAAAAAAGAGCTGAGTCTTTTCGGGGTTCCTGGCTGGCTCAGTCAGTGGAGCATACAACTCTTGATCTCAGGGTCATGAGTTCGAGCCCCAAGTTGGGCATAGAGATGACTTAATTAAAAAAGAGGGGGGTGCCTAGGTGGCTCAGTTGGTTAAGCTTCTGTCTTCGGCTTAGGTCGTGATCTCACGGTCCTGGGATTGAGTCCCACATTGGGTTCCCTGCTCAGCGGATAGTCTGCTTCTCCTTCTCCCTTTGCCTCTCCCCCCTCCATGGGCTCTCTCTCCCTCAAATAAATAAATAAAATCTTAAAAAAAAAAGAGAGAACTGAGCCCTCTTACAATCAGAAAACCCAATGGTAACAAATTGGACTCCCGACTAAATCCAGCAGGGACATGGTTAACCTGGTCTGCCGAGCCGTATGCATTTCTGTGGGGCAGAAGTCAGGAGCCACAATCTGGGAAGACCTGCCATGGTGGAAAGAGGAAGCTCTGCCTTGTGCCTATGTGGTCAGGGGGGAGGGCAGGGCCTGGACAGCCGGGAAAGCAGCAGCCAGGACTTGTGGGAGTCAGTAATAGTGTCAATGAAAAATGAAGTGATTTGAGAGACTAGACGTGTTAACACGGGTCCACGTGATGCGTGTGTCTCCTGCACATGCAGGAGTTATATGCATGCAGAGTGTTATAGGAGATGATTTTTATCTGGCATCCCAAAGGGCCCTCACATCCTCGGTGCCTAGCACAGTGTCTGACCCATAGCAGGTGTCAGTAACCATTTGTGAGTAAATATCTGACTGGCTGATGGAATGATCCAGCAAATCCTAGAACCTGGACTAGAATAGCCATTGAACGAAACAATGTTCCAGCTGTCTTTGGGACAGTACAGCTGGATCTAGGCCTGGCGGGGGCCGAGCCCTCCCGTCAGCATAGCTTGGCAGCTGAGGATGTGGACCCTGATACCATCGATCCTAGGTTCAAGTCCCAGCTCAGCCACTTGGTAACTGTGAGCTCTTTGAGCGTGTTACTTTAGTCTCCATACTTGAGTTTCCCCAACTGTAAAATGGGGTAATAACGGTATGGTGTGTGTGTGCATGTGTGTGTGCAAGTGCATGCGTGTGTGAGCACATATGTAAAAGGAATCAATATACGTGAGATGCTTAGAACCACGTGGGTGCAGAGGAAGCTCTCTGAAGTTATTAGCTGTCATTGTGAGTTGTAATGGGAGCTGTACTTGGACACATTTAACCCAAGTCCCAAATTGCTATGAAGTATGGATAGGAGTATCCAGTCCACAACAGGGCTGGAAGAAATAACTGACGTATTGTGGCTACCGCGATCTGGCACAAAATGTCCCTTCATGCTTATCGCTTGACTGTTGTGGATAGAGACCACCATCGACAATTTCATATCGCCTGCTCTTCTGCTTCCTTTTTTGTCCCTCACAACTTAAAAATAAATACACACAAGTGCAAGTAGGTTCTCAAATAAAATTATACGTATTTCAAATAATTGAGCGATTCCCAGAGAACGGTGACTGTTTAGCAAGGGCCGAATGCACCATCCTCCCATCTAATAATTGTAATTTTTAAATGTTCGGCATTTATCTTCCCTGTTTATGGAGTGGCCCTCCATCCCAGGGGCTTCTGCGGTCCCGGCAAAACATCTTAACGTTGCAGGGAATCAGGGCGTTCGGTGTCCACCCTGGCAGCTGGGAAGCGTGAAGCCAGTGTGGAATTCCAGAACCTTCTCAGGCGGGACCACCGCAGAGGCCCCTCAGGGCCCCCAGCTTCCTCCACAGAGGGAGAGGGGGAATTTCCGGCCAGGACCCTTGGGCAATCCCCCGGCTGTTACCCAAACAGTCACAGGGCCTGCCGCGGACACAGGACGCGAGGCCTTCTCTGAAAGCTTGTCCTCAGAGGAAATGTGAAGGGGCAGGGGTACTGGATAAAGGGAACTTCTGGGCTGGCTTTGTCCAGAAATTTCCTGTCGAGTGTTTCACTTCACGTTTAGGAAAGGATTGAGGAACTCTTGGGAATCTACTCAACAAGGTTAGACTGGCTGAAAAGAAATTCTACACCCAAGTCTCCCCCTTGGGGCCTCTGGGTTGCGCGGCCTCCCACCGGCCAGCACAGAGAAGGCAGGGCCTGGTTTCCAGAAGGGCCTGTGGCTTCACATCTTGTCTTCGTGCCTCAGCTTTGCGGTGGTCCTGGCATGCACTTGGCATTGTCTCCCTCCCCCCCACCCAGGGCTTATAAAAAAGAAAGAGACAGGAAATAAGGGAAGTGGCCCCTCTCTGCCTGCACACCCTGGGCTCTGCAGACTGACTGCACCATCCCCAAACGCTTTCTCCATTCTTCCAGCGCTTTCTACCAAACACCTCGCCTGAGCCAGGCTGGTGGAAATAAAAAAAAAAAAACAGGACTGGCAGGTTAAGAAAATACTCCTATAAAAAGTATGCGTTACAACGGCACACAGAGAAGAATATACAGCTTTCAAAGCAGGCATCTTCTTGGCCCTCCTCCATGGGTTTTAAAGAGCAGATTTGGGAAGACTGGAGAGAAAGAAAGAGTACGGGATTTTCTTTTCATTTCATGGATCCTTAACCCATATTTAATGCAGAGTCTGGATTTTAGACACAGCAAGTGTGCTTGTAATTATTTCAAACAGTTAAAAAAGCTAGTTAATGATGTTCAACATAAGTAATCATGTTAAATAGTAAAATTTAATTTCTTAAAAACTTAAATCCTCATATCTTCTGGAATGCATTGTACTGTAGGATGTCTGAGTAAATTAAATTCTCTCCTGCACACTAAAGCATCAATTTCCTTATGGTAATTATCTGCTAGATTGGATCTGTCAGAGGCAGGGAAGCAAGCCTGACATTATACCCTCTTTACAAAAAATGATTACAAAAAATTAAGACGAATGAGTAAAATTAAGGCCGCGGCTGGTAAGCCTCTATAAAGCTCTCATGGATCACTCTACGTAAGATACCATTGTGCTGGGGACTAAGCTTTTAATGACTAGCCGTATAATCAGGGAAGTCCATTAAAGGACAGGAGAAGTAACCGATCACAAAGATAACAACCAGAAATGATTTTCCACCAAGTAGAAGCAATTTATTATACACAAAAACGCATTTCTAACGGAAGTGTCTGGAGAGAGGAGGAACTTGCTGAACTTGGCAGGATTCCCGTCCTGGAAAGTTGGACAGAGGGGGTGACACTTGGGGTCCGGTGGGCTCTGCCGGGTCCTCCTGTGGGGCTTCACGGGTTCAGAGGCTGGAACTCACCTGGGGCTGCAGAGCATGCTGGCCTCCCAGGAACCCCTGCCTCTAGGCTCTCTGGCCTAGATGATTCGGACACAGAGAGCCTCAGTTCTGGGCCGGACTCAGTTTGGCTGCCCTGCATCGTTAATCCGCTGGTGGCAAAGCCAGCCATGTGTGAAAGCACTCCGGGAATATAATTGCTCGGCTATCACAGCCAGCACATTAGTTTAATTAACTCAAACGCTAAGGAAAAATCAAAATCCCCATGGAATTTCAAGGAGAGGTGCCCAATCTCCAGGCGTAATAAAAAAATTCATGAATTGGCGTTCAAGGCCCTGGAGCGGCTACCACCCCGTCACCTCCAGCACTCCCCCCTCGTCGCCCTCCAGATTCCTCTCTCTGCCAGGCCCACTCTTGCCTTTGTCTGGGCTTTTCCTTCTGCCTGTCCATTTCAAAGGATGCCCTCCTCCCTCTGTATGACTGAAATTGCTAGTTCCGTCCCCACTCTGCAACTGTCTTCTGCATGATTTTCCACAAGTTACCCAACTTCCCTGGGCCTCAGTTTTCTGATCTATAAAGTGGGATTGTTGTGACAACACAACTTCTTGGGTTGACTGTGAGCATTAAGGGAGCACTGGGCTTGATGTGCGGTGCGCTGTACAGACCCCAGGTGTGGTGTGTGACAAACCATGGCCTCACCTGGCTCTGTGGCCAGCTACGCCTGTCACCCTGCCCGTCCTCCCACGAGCGCAGTGAGTGGAGATTGTGTTTTGTTTTTCATTGTGTTCCCAGCACCAAATACAAATGCTGACAGATAGTCTGTGCTTTAAATGAATGTCCAATGACAATGTGAAGGATTTGACATTTTTCTTGTCTTGAGTGAAAACCAGGGGCAATGAATTCTCATTTTGAAGCCTTAGTTCACCTGCATTTTTAATGCCCTAGAGGATCCGTTTTTTGCCTTTCTCAAGTGTCTGGCACTCGAGATTGGCTCTCTGACAAGTAGCGGTAGTGTTGTGGGAGGTGATTTTCCCTTGATCATGTTGGGAACCCAGATCATTTTATTTGTCAGGGACACACATGGCAGTTCCAAGGTGGTCTTCTTTGGGTGGCCCCTGGTGGGGCTTCATCTAGATGAGCCTGTTCTAGCCACCTGCAAAGACAGAGTTCAGTTCAACGTTTCCGTGGATTGCTCTAGCCCTGCATGCAGTTAGTGCTTTTCTGTATCTGAAAGATCCCTGCTCATCCTGAAGCTAACTTTCTCCCTGATGCCTTCCCTGGTGTGCTCAGGGAAAAGCAACTGCAGTCACTGAACTTTGGTAATATTTCCATGAGAGCACTGACGAAATTATAGTGCCGGCTAATTGGATATGTGCCTGTCTCCCCAGATAGCTAGCTAGGGAAAGGAAAGGCACAGGGCATATTGTCTATTCTCCATTTACACCCACATGGTCTGGAAGCCTGTCCAGGTATAAGCCAGCACCCAAGAGAAAATTAGCGTACTCTCAGGTGACCATGAATATACCAGGCATCCAAGTGACGGTGCATCTGTCCACCAGGTGTGTACCTGTCGGGTTGAGCAAGACTCCTTCCATCTTAACCCTGGCAGCCAGAACATCTGCTCATTCCTCTCTAACCTTCTCCCTTCTGTCTTCCTGCTGCCAATATGGATCACTTCTCATACCATAAGCTTTTCACTGTGGTAAAGTACACATGACATAAAATTCACCATCTTAACCATTTCTAATGTTAAGTACATTGACATCGTTGTGCAACTTCCAGAACTTTTCCATCCTGCTACACTGAGGCTCTGTCCCCATTAAACAACAGCTCCCCTTCCCCCCATGCTCCCCAGCTCCTGGTAGCTACCATTCTGTACTTCTGTCTCTATGAATCTGGCTTCTCTAAGTACCTCGTATGGTGGAGTCATATGGTATTTGTCCTTCTGTGACTGGCTTATTTCACTTAGTGTCATGTCCTCAAGGTTCCTCCATGTTGTAGCAGGTGTCAGAATATGATTGCTTTTTTAAGGTTGAATCATATTCCGGTCCATGTATATACAACATTTTGTTATCCACTCATCCCTGGGTAGACACTTGGGTGGCTTCCCCTTTTTGGTTATTGTGAATAACGCCAACACAAACATGGGCAGACCAATACCTCCTCGAGAGCTGCTTTCAATTCTTTTGGCTATATACCCAGAACTGGAATTGTTGGATCAAATTTTTTAATTTCTTGAGGAAATGCCATACTGTTTTTCATAACCGCCATTCCATTTTACATTCCCACAACAATGCACAAGAGTTCTGATTTCTCCGCATCCTCATCAACACTTGTTTTTTTTGTTGTTGTTTTTTTGGGTTTTTTGATAGTAGTCATCCTAACATGCGTACGGTAACCTTTACTGTGGTTTTGATTTGAATCTCCCAAAGGGTTAGCAATATTGAGCATGGTTTTACATGCTTGTTGACCATTTGAGTATCTTATTTAGAGAAGTGTCTGTTCAAGTCCTTTGCCCATTTTTAAATTGAGTATATATTTTGTGGTTGTTGAGCTGTAAGAGTTAGTTATACATCCTGGATATTAACTCCTTATCAGATATGTGATTTGCAGACGTCTTCTCCAATTCTATAGGTAGCCTTTTTCACTCTGTAAATTTTGTCTTTTGATGCACACAAGTTTTTATGGTGATATGGTCTCACTTATCCATTTTTTAAATTTTTTTGCCTGTGCTTTTTGTATTTGGTCTAAGAAATCATTGCCAAATCCAATGTCATGAAGTGTTTTCTTTTAAAAGCTTTCTAATTTAAATCTTATGTTTAGGGTTTTGGTTCATTTTGAGGTGTTTTTTTAATATGATGTAAAGTCAGGGTTCAACTTTGCTCATAGCAGAAGTTTTGTCCTGAGAAGTTTTAATCTTTATATTTTTTTAAATTTACAAGATTCCCTTAAAGGAGAGGGAAGTTTGAAGACGAGAAGAATGTCCTAAAGGACAAAGACAGTCTCACCCTGCCATATTAGTATCCACAAGACCCAGCTTAAAAAATCTTTGTAAATTGAGTACAGATCTGTATGGGGATAAAGACAAATTCATGGGATGGATTTGCACCACAGTCTACTCAGCTCGAATGCCTTGTGTTTAGATCAGAATCTTACTCCATAATGGGCATTTCTGCTAGGTGAATACTCCCACCCTTGTGGGATTGAGGCGTGACTGGAAGTGCCCTTTTCAAGAAGGTCTGAAACAGGTGACCAGACTCAGTAAACCCAAGCCAAGATCCTTGAGCCTGGAGAAAATTCATGGAAGTTGCTAGCTCAATGCGTAAGAGTGAGACCAGAAACAGGAAGAAGCCTGAGAGTGGAAAGCTGTGAAGACCCAGGAGCCCATCAGGACAGGTAGAGTGGTTGTGTGATGAGTATCATAAAGCCCACTAACCCTGCATTGTCTTGGGCACCTCTCCAGGAGGCCAATGTGCACCAAGCCCCTGGATCCTGGGAAAGATGGCAGAGCAGCACCAGGGAACAGAGACTCAACCAAGCTGGGCTCCACATCTGGCCATGGGTTCTCGAGAACAGCCGGTGTATGAACACAGCTGAGGCCGACTGAATACCCTTGGGTCACTTTTCTCTTTGCTATCCCGCTCCCGCCCCCCAAATCCCCACTCAGTGACCCATTGGGTGGGGCTTGGGAACCCTTAAGATCATGACCTACACCCTGAGAACATATGAACTGACGTCCACTTTCAGTGAAACTCCGTGGTCCAGCTTTGTAGCCAGCACACGGCATATGAACTCCTCCTGAAGGATTCTGGTTGGAGAAGTAGATTGATAATCAGAAAAAACACACAGAGGGGCGCCTGGGTGGCACAGCGGTTAAGCGTCTGCCTTCGGCTCAGGGCGTGATCCTGGCTTTGTGGGATCGAGCCCCATGTCAGGCTCCTCCACTATGAGCCTGCTTCTTCCTCTCCCACTCCCCCTGCTTGTGTTCCCTCTCTCGCTGGCTGTCTCTATCTCTGTCAAATAAAGAAAATCTTTAAAAAAAAAAAGAAAGAAAAAACAAAAAGAAAAAACACACAGACATTGAAGTAATCACCAGCCACACGTATCTAGAAGCCCTCAGGCACCTGAAGTATGAGATCATCCTTACACAGTTGGCTGATATGGTTAGGAAGGTTCTAGTTACTCATGGTATCCTCAAGCTAGAGGTGGGAAAGGACTTGGAAAACCCTTGAAATCAACGTCCTCAATCTGCAGAGGGCACCTGAAGCCCAGAGGTCCTCTGTGACTTGTTTGAGATCATGAAGCTGGCTGACGGCAGATGGCACTGACCGGAGGCATCTTTTCTATGTCCTTTCTGCTCTTATGATTCCTTATCAGCCAACAGACAAGATGTAAGGATTTCTGAGGCCAACGTTAATATATATATATATATATATATATATATATATATACACACACACTTATTATAGCAAATCCTTTGCCTAAATAATTCTGTGCTATTTACCTACGTTGTAATTATTTAATTGGCTTTAAAAAACATTTTAACAGGATGGCTGTGCATACAGAGAACTCAGTTGTTCTGTGGTAAAGTTACTAACAGAGAAGCACAAAGTGTGCTTCAAAGAGAACCCCAGTATGATCTGGGATGTTCAGAAGAGATCTTGCCTGTGACAGGAAATCGAGGGAGCAGGTTTCCAGCTAATGACCAGACGGGAACTCTTCTTTTGAGTTAAAATAGCAGAAAACCAGCTTCATATGGAAGGATATGGAAGGATATGACAAATTCTCCTACCAGAACCACCCGTGACCTGGATGTAAGGAAGTGACCCTCGGTGGCAGTAGGAATGCTTGCAGAATACAGCTGGAGTCAATCATTGCAGCTAATTTTGCCGTCAACACATGGCCTCTGAAGCCAAAATTATATATATATATATATATTTATATATATTTTTAAAGATTTTATTTATTTATTTGACAGAGAGAGAGACAGCCAGCAAGAGAGGGAACACAAGCAGGGGGAGTGGGAGAGGAAGAAGCAGGCTCCCAGCGGAGCAGGGAGCCCGATGTGGGGCTGGATCCCAGGACCCTGGGATCATGCCCTGAGCCGAAGGCAGATGCTTAACGACTGAGCCACCCAGGTGCCCCCAAATGCATTATATTTTGATTGCCTTCCTCACCTGACCAGTTCTCTCTGCCAGACTCAGAAGGGAAACTCCTCTATTTTATTCTAAAATAAGCTAAAGTGGCAGCCCACTGTTGGGCGGATTTCACACCCAACCTGCTCTGTGACTCTCCACCTGCAGACAGCCCATCCTTTACCTGTGTACGCCTTGTGAGCACCTCCAACACGCAAACATCGACAAGTTAGTACACAACTGCTGTCCATTCCACGTAAGATCTTCAAATGCCTGCATATATGGTCCTAGACCAGCATCCTTTTTAGCCAGGAATGTCCCAGGGCTCATTTCTATCTGGATCCAGAATATAGGGAACTTTTTCCTGGGATGTGGTGGGTTTTTAATAAATGTTTCCAAAAGTAGCGACAGACTAAAGTAAATGAATTTGCAATGTTTCCCGCTCATCTTCAACATCCTAGGACTCGTGTTAGATAAGATGGCGGAGGTGTAAACGGATACCACCTTTCATATCTATGAACTTTAGGTGACTTCTTCCAACATCAGTTGCGTTCCCAATATGTGTTAGGCAATGTTTCTACCCTGACAGGACATAGTTCCCAGCTTTATGGGACAAACAGACATACAGGTAAACAATTATGAAACAGTTCATTAAGTAGTGCAATAAAAGTGCAATAAAAATGATGAGAATCAGTAATGAATTCCCCGGAGGGGCTAGGAGGACATGGGATATTATTATTGGGTCTTTAGGTTTATGGTGAGGAAGTTGGCAGGAAAGGCAAGAAAGCCCATAAAAAGGTGTAAAATGAACACTGGTAGCCTGCACAGTGGCAGTGTGGGATGGCTTGGTGGTGGTCAGAAGATGAGCCTGGAAAGGAGGGCAGGAGCCATGCTGTGGGAGACCCGCTGAACTCAGCTGAGGCTGAAGAACTTATTCTGGGGTTTGTTGGGATTGCTCTGAAGGTAGAAGGGTTTCTAGCAAAAAGTTAAATGAGCAATTTGTGTTTTAGAGCCAGCATCTAGCAACACTGAGGAAGATGGATTTGCCGAGGGCAGAACTTGAGGGAAGGAGGGAGAGGGAGAGTAAAGACCATTATTGAGACCGTTACGAAAGCATCAGGCATGGAATGGTGATGGCCTGAACTGGAGGCAGATAAGAGGTGGGAGTGGAGAGAAGAGAAGTTAAGACATTAGGAGTTGTATTCCTTAGAACCTGATCCCTTCCTTGCCTGTGATGGAGTGAAAGTGCCCTGGTAGCAGAGGTGGGGGTTTGGGATGTGGGACTGCACTCAGGTAAGCAGCCTGGGTGACTCCATGTAGGTTGGAACAGCAACTACACCTGTGAAGTCAGGGACAGAAGCCAGCTTGAGAACAGGGGCCAGTAGGAAGGTATCAGATGTGACTATGCAGGGTTGAGTCGCGTGCATGACAGCCAAGCGGAGTTGTCCAGCGAAGGTCAGGAGACAGACTCTGGGTCCCTACCAGTGGATTGGCTCCCTGGGACAGTCTCACCTGTTTGTGGGGAGCAGGCAAACAGATGGCAGTTGAAGGCATGCCAGGAGAGTGGGTCACACCTGCTCTTACTGCCCTGTGGTCAGTCTCTCTGTTCAAAACATCCTGTACCCCAACTTAAGGTAATCTTATAACACAGTTGTTGACAATCTTCATTTCATCCCTGATACAGGGAAAAGTCCAAAGTCCTTATGCCGGCATGCAGGGATCCTTTAAAATCTTGCACTAGGCTGACTCCTATCATTTCTTACAGATACCCTCCATCGGCAGTTCTCAAAGAGTTGTCTGGGTGACCTTGGGGTACCCAATATTCTTTTGATATACATGAGGTAAAATCACAGATGAATAGAAGATCCATTTGGAGGGTGGATCTGGTTGAAGGATTCAACCAGAAAGGCAGAACCAGTGACATGTATACACGTATATGTGTATGTACAGGTAAATGTATATGTACACACACCCACCTTTTTTATTTTTTATTTTATTTTGTTAGAGAGAGTGCATGTCAGTGAGGGGGGAGGGGCAGAGGGAGAGGGAGAAAGAGAATCTTAAGCAGGTTTCATGCTCAGCACGGAGCCCGACTCTGGGCTTGATCTCACAGACCCTGACATCATGACCTGAGCCAACATCAAGAGTTGGACACTTAACTGACTGAGCCACCTGGGTGCTCCATGCACACACACTATTTTTTGGTGAACTTACTACAGAGGGGGGTGGGCCAAGCAGCCTGTACCAGGCTGTCCCCCATCTGACGCTGCTGGAGCCCCCAGCACACCAGCAGGCTATCGGGAAGGAAGATGAGGAGGAGGCCAGGGCTGGAGACATAAGGACACACTGAAACCTGAGTCTGTTCTTACTGCCTCTGATCTTGATGGTGTGGGTGTCCTGGGGAAGCCCCTTCCTCAGGTAGCTACACACACATAGCCGAGGAGTCAAAGAGACAGAGGAAGAGCTGGGTGGGAGGGCCTCCATGGGGAGTATTTGGTTGACTGGTACTTGAATAACTGGAACACAGTGCTACAGAATGTTGGCAGAGTGGTCATCGCCTCCCTTCCACCTCTAACTCTGGTGAGAAAATTTCCTTTAAAGCTCATCCCAAGGGGACACATCCTAGAATGGAGATTTGGGAGTGGTGTTCACAAAGTGGGGGATGGACCCGTTGATTTTCAGTGGAACGTGGTTCTACTTCTACACTGCACCTAATCTTAAAGAAACTACCACTTGATTTTCAACACAGAATCAAAGAAAAATATTGCAGTTATCTAAAAATGCTGTTAAAACACACCTCTCCTTACCAGTGATCTATCTTCACATTTTTCCTGTACATCAACCCAAGACACCTATTGCCACAGATTTGCAATGCAGAAGCAGATGCAAGAATCCAGCTGCCTCTTAGTAAGCCAGACACTAATGAGGTTTGCAAAAATTTACAAAAACTCACTTGATTTTTGGGTTTTTTTTGCAAAATGTAGTTATTTTTCAAAAAGAATGGGTTGTGTTAATGCATAATGACTTTGTTTCTATGGTTTTAAAATGAATTAATAAAGATTTTTAAATTTGTCAGTACAACTTTCAATATAGTAAATATCAATGGTATGAGCTACATGAACAAATTCAGAACCTTAATCATTTTCAGGAGTGTCAAGGAGTTCTGAGACCACCTTTCTGGAGAACCGCCACCCCACACGATGGAGGAAGTCATCAGTTTGGGTCTCTAGTCCACCCACATATGTTCCTCCTTTGCTCCGGCTCCCATATTGCCTGGAAGGTTTTCCCCTCCCCTCCCGTCCCCTCCCCTCAGCGAACTCTGTGGCATTATTCAGGACTCATCTCAAGGTCATGGGCCTCAGGAAGTGCTGCCTATTCTGTCCTCTGTTAGAGGTCCTTAGTTATACCTGCTGCACCCACAACCCTGTCTCACCTTATGCTGTTTATCTCTGCAGCTGGAACACATCACAGTACACCCCCCTCGGAACATAGTGGAGCAGGAGGAGACCCTGCACGTGTGTTGACTGACTAACCAACCATGCCCTCAGATCTGTGCTAAAGCCTGAGACATACACAACGGGTCCTATTAAAGACAAAGATGGAGGACGTTCATAAATTCAGGCTGGCGGAGCTTTTGTTCCAGAGAAGCGGGCTGAGGACAGTCATTTTCCCTGAAATGGAACACACAGAGTCAGAGGTCAATGTTTTGAAGGAAACTGGCAGTTCCATCTGACTTAGGTGAAAGCAGAATTGTCACGTATTTTCAAAGAAGTGGTTTCTTCTCTTTCAGTCATATTTAAGATGAGTGATACTTGATTAAACACAGTTCATAATAATTTGTAATCAGAATATCAATTTTTTAAAATTTTTTATTATGTTATGTTATTCACCATGCAGTACATCATTAGTTTTTGATGTAGTGTTCCATGCCTGGTTGGAGGCAGCCAACCACTGAGGCCAAGGTTCTAAGGAAGCCCTCCTCGGGGAGAGTCCTCATTCCACCATGAGTTAATGTGCTACCCTGGCCATCTGTCTAAATCCCAGGTCCTTATCTGTGAACTGTACGAAAGAATACACACCCTGTAGGGTGGATGAAGCAGTTAAATGAAATATTACTTTGACCTGGCACACAGGGGCATTAAAAAGGTTTCGGCTTCCTTGCTTCCTTTCCCTTCTTACACTTCACTGAAATTGCAAACTCTAATTACTGGGTTCAGCATCCACTTATGATGTGGTTTGCATCTTCACTTGGCAAATTCAGAGGACGTATACCAAAATTATTCAAGAATCCTGATCAGTGAGGTTGTCCTGGATACAAAAGGAAAATCTTTAAAAATTGACTTTTGAGATCCTTTTCTATTTTCATTCAAGTTTTAACTTCATATTTTCATCTTATACAGTCTTTCCCAGCTGCCCTGACCTACAAGTTTCTTTCTTTTCTCTGAGGCACTAAAATGTGTACAATCTACACTATACAATTTAGCCCTTAGTAGAAGAACTTGACGTGTTCTGTATCCCAGTAAAATGCGTGTGCACATGGAGACTGCTCAGACTCCTGGTGAACCATCATCCATCCATCCATCCATCCATCCATCCATCCATCCATCCATCAACCCATCCATGTGTCCAACCATCCATGCATGCATGCATCCATCCATCCATGCATCCATGCTTCCATCATCCATCCATCATCCCTCCATCATCCATCCATCCACCCATCCATGTGTACAACCATCCATCCATCCATCCATCATCCATCCATCCATCATCCCTCCATCATCCATCCATCCATCCATCCATCCATCCATCCATCCATCATCCATCCATCCATCATCCCTCCATCAACCATCCATCCATCCATCCATCCATCCATCCATCCATCCATCCATCATCCATCATCCATCCATCCATCCATCATCCATCCTTCCATTCATTTATTACACAGATATTTTCAAGTACTGCCTAATATATACCTGGCTAGTTGGAGGGCCCTGATTGATACCAAGATAAATAAAACATGGTCCCAGACTTCAAGGAATGGGAAAGAAAAATGCATAAATGAATCTTTTCATTACAAGGAGATAATTGCTGTATTTTACATACAAAACCAAAGTAAAGCAATATGACGAGTCACAGAAATAAGGGGATTTATTTGACAGCTATATTAAAAAAGAGGCAAAGTAGAATCCATATTGGATGTCAGGTGACTCTCAGCTTCTGGCTTTGGTGCATGGGTGAGTCATGGTGTCACTGGCTCATCAGGATTGCTGAGGTTGAGCAGGGTCAGAGGCAATAGGACGTGGACCGCAGGTACTGTGCAGGGTGGGGGAAGGGCTGCTTGTTACATGGACAGCACATACAGCACAAGAAGGGGAGCCATGATCTGTCTCAGAGGAGAGTTATTTTTCATAATAACAATGTTACTATGTGTTGAATATCTCTAATGTGCCCGGTACTTATGTATATTCTCTCCTTGAATGTCCTCAACAACCCAGCATTTTTCTCATATGAAATGTGAGCATCAAGGACATAAATTCTTGCCATAATCAAGGAAAGAACCAGAACATGTGCATATCCCTTGCCTGAACTGAGGGGACACTGACTTTGCTGTGGGCCCATGAGTTGGCTGCAAGGGTAGGGTCTTAGAGCATTGCCCCTTTCTAAGGGAAGTGATTGTAGTCTTCACAGGATAGCCATGTGAATTTAGAAAGTTGAGAATTAGGAAGATAGAAATTCTGAATCAGGAGAAAGCTTTGACCAAGAGTAATCAAATATCAAATCCCACATTCAGTGGCCAGACCCCAGAAAGGGCAGCAGTGGGAATTCGGGGTCCCTCCATACACAGAATGGCTTCTCCCCTCTTGACCGCTGTGAAGCCCCTGTCCTGCCCCTCCCTGTCACCCTCCCCTTTAGTACGCACTGCTTTCTTCTCAGGCAGGAAGTGAAAGTGAGCAACTCCCTCACAAGAGGTGCTTCTGATGGAAAGGGCAACTCTCTGTAGGGCTTGTGAGAAAGGAAGAGGGCTGAAGCTTTTTCTGAAGAACAGAATCTTCTTTCAGGAGCCTGAGACTCCACGCACCCTCGAGGACAAACCATAAAGAATTCAAAGGAACTACAGTCAAACCACAGCCAACATGAACAACATCACTCCCCACCTTAGTTACCCTCACCTCTTAAGCAAAAGAGGTCAAGGGTTTTGCAAAGATCCCTGTGCTTTGAAGAAATACCAGGAGCTCTCACCTCCCTGGTATGATGATCTCCATGTCTGAGCTCTTGGGAGTCTTCTCCAGGGGCAGTCTGGCACCCTACACAGGGTGTGGTTGTCCAGACACCATTCTTGGGCATGGCACAGCCTCCTGCACCAGGCTTTACAGAAGCCAGGTTCCAACTGGAGGGTCTGGAGAACTTCTCCACTGTTCTGTGGAGCCAAGGGCTGACTTCACTGCACAAAAAATCAGAGCTACCCAAACAGGCAGCAGCCAGAACTCCTTGGGTAATATGGAGCCTTATCTGTGTCTGCTGACAGGAATTATATGTGGGGGATGTTTCCACCAGACTGCCCCTTGGGAACATAGGGAGCAGAGCACACCCCACACCTGCTATCCTACCATGCACCCTTCAGGCTTTTCCTCCCCACACACTCCTTCAAGAAACGAGTTTGTTCTGTTCCACTGAGCCGTGACTGAGGTTCAGATCATTCGGGGCCACCCCTTCCCCCCACAGGGTGTGTGGACATCACTCACCTGCCCCCTTGTTCTCAGAAGGTCTCCTTGAAAGTCCACAGTCCCTGCGCATATTTCACTGCCTTGTGTATAAGGCTGATTCCAGAGAGGTCCTTTTATTTCTCAACTGGTAAATTCATTATGAAATAATTCTTGGAGAGATACAGGCCACTGATTTTCTGCAATTTGCAACACCACACTTTAACTTGTGCTGAAAGCTGAGCCTTTTGGTCCTCTGTTTTAGAAGTATATTAATATTTCTGTGACCTTTACTAGATGGCAGTTGAGACATAGTCTTTTAAATAACAAAACCAAGAAAACCAATAACCTAAAATACATAATACTGACCCTAGTTTGATGAGCAAATTAGGAGAAAGAAGTCTTTTCCTAAAGGAAAGAGAAAGTCAGGAGGAGTTGTAAAGTTGAAGTAGAATGATTATAGATACATGAATGCATGGATGGGTAGATAGATGGATGGATGGATAGACAGATAAACAGACAGGTGGATGGATAGATGGATGGACAAACAGATAGACAGAGATAGATAGATAGATAGATAGATAGATAGATAGATAGATAGATAGATATAGATAGATGATAGATAGATAGATAGATAGATAGATAGATAGATAGATGATAGATAGATAGATAGATAGATAGATAGATAGATGATAGATGGATGGATAGATGGATGGATGGATGGATGGATGGATGGATGGATAGATAGACAGACAGACAGACAGACAGATAGATAGATAGATAGATAGATAGATAAACAGATGGACGGATGGATGGATGGATGGATAGATAGATGATAGACGGATAGATAGATAGATACTAATATTTTCAGACATGGATTCAGATTCATCTTCTGGATATGCTGTAGCATTTTATATATTTTTAAGTTCCATACTACAACTTAGGTAATTTGCTTGATTACACATTTAGTCTGTATCTGGATGACAATAATGGTGAGGGTGGAAAGCCATCTGTGAGAGTGCTGGGCAGCTATGTTGCCACGGACATGGCTGCCCCAAGCATGTCACCAGCTAGGAGGCTGAATGACCGACCCTCCATTGGCATTGGTGTTGGTCATGGTGGTCAGTGCCTTGTAGTACCAAATCTGCCCTCAGGACCTAGATTTATTTTAAGCCATGAACCTCCTCCCTGGTGGGTCCTAGCGTCTGAGTGCCAGCATTTTCTCCCACCAGATCCATGTTGTGTGCAGGTTCAGCATAAAGTAGACAGAAGCCGTAAGAGGTGAGCCTGAGTGGAGGCCACACCACCCAGAGTCATGGCGAACAGAGAGGACAGAAGGGCCAACATTCCCCTGGAAACCAGTCTGCGTCCTCCCCCGGCATCTAAAGCGTCTGTGACCTTGCCGTCTTGGTCTTGCTTCAGTGCTTGAATGAGGCGTCTGCAACTGTTCACAGTGGTCTCAGAGCCATCTCACGAAGGACACACAAAACACCTGGCTGAAAATGCAGCCACTTAGGGACCCTCTCAGGGAAGACTTTTGTTGCTTTTGACATCTTACCTAATTGAGCATAGACAAGTGGCCCTAAAACATTAAATGCTGGGGGATATTTACCTGACATGCCAATTTGGGTTTGGACTCTGGTCTGCAGAAATTAGACCACATGATTCCAGGACCCCCTTTCCAGTCTGTCTGACTGGGTTTTCCCTTAACTCTGCTCTGACCTGCCCTGAAGCTCGCAGTCCCACCCGGGGGCCCAGGGCTGCACTTGGAACTGGACCATCCCACCCCCACCTCGATCCTCCATGCAGGTCCCCCCGACTCTGCCTGCCAAGGACCCTAAGACCAGGGGACCCCGTACCTGCCCTCTGCCCTTCCCACCACATTGCCGAGTCTCCTCTATGTTGTATCTCGTGGCTCTACCCACAACGGACACATACAAATGGCCTGCCAACACTGACACTTTATGGTTTTATGTCCAAAGTATGAATGCAAGGAAGTAAAGCTGTTTTCGTCTACAGTTCACAAGGTAGAATCAGTGGGGTTTGCCCAGGAAACCCACTCTGGGTGACTGCGCGTGGGGGTGGCACCCAGGAGCTCTTCCTGTAAAACATGATCAGCAGGTGTGATGAAGGGTGGCACGACCTTTCACTGTTGGTGTTCGCCCGAGTGTGAGGAACTAGGTTTAAGGGCTGGGAAGTGCTCTGATGACAGTACTTGTGAGTACATTCAAAACCAATCACCATGGGCACACACAAGTGCTTTGAAAAAACTGCACTAGGGCATCTGAATACCATATGGAGAGAAAGCCCAAGGATCTGCTGTGATACAAAGTCAGAAAAAAACACTGAGACTGTGGGGCCCAGACCAGAACACTTGGCTTCTTAATGCAGGTTTATCAAGAATTTACTGTGTGCCTACTAGATGCCCAGCAGCTTACAGATGAACCCCCCATTGTTGCGCCCCCACCCCAATGTAGTGAAATAATTCCCCTTTCCAGAAGGACTATTAATTTAGGTAAATCAAGGTCTTTTATGGTGAAGATATATAATTAGCTCCCCTGAATCATTCCTTAAATGTGTGTGTGTGTGTGTGTGTGTGTGTGTGTGTGTGTGCGCGCGCGCGCGCGCAGGAGAACACCTCTCCTATGATAGGAAGCCATATTTTTATTTTGAAAAATGCCACATAGTTTTTTAATGCAGCATCATGTTTTGGGGCAAAATCACTCCATTGACTATATGAAGGGTTTACTTTGTGTATTTGTATGAGAGATGATGCATGTCGGTACGCTGTGTAGCCTCGTCAGTGCAATCAGTGTTTAACGACTTTATCGACTGCTCCGGTTGGCTTGCTGACATGGACCTCACGGTATTGGCAGGACCCCAGGGGCTCCTGACCGCAGGCCTGGCAAACACTGCTGTGTCTCGGGGCACTTGTTGAAGGACTGAGTGCGCCGGGGAAGAGTGTGGATCACCTTCACATGTTATGTCAGGTAATGAGAGTCTCCGTACTCGCAGGGCTACCATTACACGTAACTGTGTTGATAATTGTAATCACAGCATCATTTCCATCATTCTATCAGACAAGTGTTATTTTTTTCCCCCAGAAGCTGTGGCTCCAAGCAGTGAAGCAGTGAACCTGGAGACTTGGAGCCCGTTCAGAGAGATTTTGGAACCCCTGCTCCTAGCCAGAATGCCTCCTTGCCTCCAGGAGTTGCATGAGATTGGTCATGAGGAAACACCGTCTTCAAAGCAGATATTTAAAAAATTGATCCTGAAGCTCTATATTTCCCTTAGTTAATTGTAGCTATTTGGTATTTTTCTTCTTTAGCTGTTTATAGATTATAATGCAGAACTCCATGATCCCCAGAGATGAAAATAATCTAGTCTTCCTGCGCTACGTGGAATGAGAGGATCTAACTTAGAAAATTCTCATTTATTAGAACATGGTCCCGGGTGGTTGGGTTATTCCTGCTACCAGCTCATTGGCTCCCCTACCCCCAACTACCTGCTTCCAGCAGCACCTTCAGGGCGGGAGGGTGACCGACCACGAAGGCCCACCCCATTTTCACTCTACTGTCCAGGCTTGGGTTTCCCTTCCATGGGTCAGCGCTTCATCTGGTGCATGAAACACTAACCAGAAACACGTTAAACATGTCTAATGTGATCTGTGACCTACTGATTTCCCCCAACAGTTGGGCATCTCCTCCTATCATGAGGATCTTGAAATCGAAACAGAAAAATCTGAAACTATGTGGAAAGGGGAAAAAGCAGATAGAGACCCAGTGGTTCTCAGACATGCCACGTCCCAGAATGACTCAAGAGGTTTCACTGGGTATGTGGAACCCTGACTCAAGTTTGTTAGCGTCTCTAAGTTCATGTACTGATTTAATTCAGCCTTGAGCTTCCTGGCAGGCATGGGAAAATGGAAGCACTTTCCATTTTAGCATTTTCCACTTGGGGCACTTATGTAATTTCACACCTATCTATATTACAAACCACCAAATTTTAGAAAAGATTGAGGTGGGTGGCTTACATAATTCTCACACTCCGACACAAGTTCATCAGGAGGGGAAAATGTTTCCTTGGTGCTGAATTCATTAAAGAAGAAAATCTGATAGTTTAGGGATTTAGGCTTTTTATAACTTTTTAGGTTTTCCAATTTTATTTTTTTATTTTTTTTTAATTTTATTTATCTACTAGACAGAGATAGAGACAGCCAGCGAGAGAGGGAACACAAGCAGGGGGAGTGGGAGAGGAAGAAGCAGGCTCCCAGCGGAAGAGCCTGATGTGGGGCTCCATCCCATAACGCCAGGATCACACCCTGAGCCGAAGGCAGATGCTTAACCGCTGTGCCACCCAGGCGCCCCAGGTTTTCCAATTTTAAAGAAATACATGTCACTATAACAGTATAAAAATACACAATTACCATTAATATGTTATATATCTCCCCACATTATTCTGTGTATACCCATTTAAAATTAAAATAAGATAATTACAGATATACTGTTGTAAAATCTGCTTTTTACACTTACCAATAATTGCATGTACGTCTTTCCATGATAATAGAGACCTCTGTTGTCTTTTTAATGCATATATTGTATGTGCTATATTCATGTACTGCAATTTATCAAATTTTCTCTCGATGGGCATTAAGGTGTTTCTAATTTTTCTCTGTCATAAATTGCAACACCTTCAATTTCTTTATGTAAATGTATTTATTTGCTCACTGGTGTAATTCTTTGCTTGACAAAATCCTAAAAGTAAAATTACTAGGTTTGAACCTTTGCCACCTGGGAAAGCTCTGGAAACAGTGCCAAGTGCCCCCTGGAAAGGTGTTAACAGTGTCAGGTTCTACTCGTGGAAAATAAAGCTGTAGGTCTTTTCTCCCAGCACCGATCGGAAGGTGGAACATGAAATACTATAGTCGTGTCTCTAATTCTCCTGAGGTTTCACTATATCGTCTGGTTTTTGGCCACTTATATTTCTTATTTTTTTGAGTGTATTTATTAATATCCTTTGCCTTGTTTCTATTGGCGTAACCCCCTTTTTTGCCCATCATGGACTGCTTTTATAGTGAGGATATGAATTTTTGTCTGACATATTTTGCCAAGAGATTTTTCTTAAAAAAAAAATCAGTGGTATTTTTTGAGTTAAAGTAGTTAATTTTTTTCTTCATAATTTCTGTGTTCAGTGGCCTCTGGAAAAAATTTCCCCCCACCTAATAAACCAATTCACCTGAATTTCCAGGTAACCTGCCTAAGGCTGCCAATTATCCATTTAAAGCTCTATTCCAGGAACAGTTTACTTTTGATTTATGGGAGAGACCTGGATGTATTTTTCTATATTTTTTCCAAAAGGTTGTTTCCATATCATGTATTGAAACAAATGTATCCTGTACCCCAGGTTTGACATAATTTCTTTATCTGTTTATTTCTAGATTTCGTCTTCTCTATCAGGAGTATCATACCTTTCGTATTATTGAGTTTGAATAACATATTTACACTATTACATTGTAATATCCTTGTGTTCTAGAATAAGGTTATTGGCATGCATTTTCTCTTATGGGCAAACTCTCTAAGACTTCCGAACACTATCTTCCACCTAAGTTTTATGGAAACTGCAGAGGTTCTCTGTGTTTGGGTCATCCCTAGAAGTAAATAAAAGCTGAGAGCGTGAAGTTGTAGAGAACCCCATGCCGTGGGGAGAGAAGCAACAGGCAAGTGCTTAATCCAAGGAGGCCCACTTATGTCAGCTCCCGGTGCATCACAATGACCCAAGATCAGAATTTAGATCTGGAAGACCAGATGCATATCCCTCAGGTGGTCTTCCTTGATTTTTACAATTTTCATTTGAATTGCTAACCAAGGAAACACGAATAATACAACTGACAGTCACAGGTAAAAGCCAGGTATTTCTGTGGGCTGGTGCTTCTATGTTGGCCTTGGATTTGAGATACGTGGTGAGCAGGATTTGACTTTTCTCTTCACAGGAAACAAGTGTGAACTCATTATGGTGCAAATGGAGAGCTGCCGTCTCTCTTCTGTTGGAAGTAGCCTGGCGATGCTGCAGGCAAAGCCAGCATTCTTCTAGAAGCAGCTTTGAAGGTGCTCAGCTCTCTGAGAGGTGTCCAGTCACCTGCACTGGAGAGGGCGGAAACGGTTCTCCTAGGCTGTAGAATATCAAGCTCAGGTGCTACTGCTGCTCTGCCATAGAAAGGCCCAGAACAATCAACAGGTGCCTCTGATTTTGAGCAGTAACCCTCCTGACAAAGTGGCCTGCCAGGGATGTTTACCACAAAACGTCATCTCTGGCACCTGCATTAATCTACTTCCTGGACAGGGCTAATCCTTCCCATTTGGGTGAGAATGTTCCAGAGATGAAGATTTTTGTTGTGGGCTGATTTTTTTTTAAAATAGAATTGCTTGTTCTGAAAATAATTAGGTGGCAAGATTGGGTTCAGGTGAAGCCATTCCTTTTCCGTGAGAGCAAGTCAGCTTCCCAGGATGAATGGACATGTGCCTTCCCATTTATTCGGGCAGAAAGGCAGCTCACAGAGAGGGTCTGAAGAGCCAGCATCCAGATCTATGGATGTTGACTGCGGCCATGCTGAATTCCCAAAGAAAAACTGCCGATTTCGCCCTTTCGCCAGGATAAGCAGGGCTTATACACATTTGCTTGACGTCCTGTATGACCACTATCTCACTCAGAAACTCTTGGAAGAAGAAAGCAGGAAGAAAAACCCTGATAAATACTTCAAAAAAGTCTAGGAACATAGGGAGAATTTTTTTTGGTCTCTTTTTCTGTTTCTGTTTGTTTTGTTTCTGAATAACCAGTGAAGGTTATCCAATCTGTAGAGAAATGGGGGCATAGTACCTAAATTTGGGAAGCCTGGGTTCTAGGGGCACCTGGGTGGCTTGGTCATTAAGCATCTGCCTTCAGCTCAGGGAGTGATCCCAGAGTCCTGGGATTGAGCCCCACATTGGACTCCTCTGAAGTGAGCCTGTTTCTCCATCTCCCATTCCCCCTGCTTGTGTCCCCTCTCTTGCTGGCTGTCTCTCTCTCTGTGTCAAATAAATAAGTAAAATCTTAAAAAAAAAATGTAAGGAAAGCCTGAGTTCTAGTTCTAACCCTACTAATTATTAGTAGCATGACCTGAGATAAATACTTCACTTCTTGTCTTCGTTGAGCTGTTCATAAAACAGCAAGGTACCTGTAAAATGCTTGCTGTGGGTTTGCAGGATCTAATGAGCTAAGGTTTGTGAAAGCACTTTGTAGACTCTGACAAGATCTATAGATATGTGTATAAATAGAAATAAACTTTACGTGTATACAAGTAAAACTACATTTGTGTGGCTGGAGGGACACCACACAGCCTACATTCACTCTTGAGTGATTCTGGAGCTGGTGCTGTGTTTGGCCAAGGCCCAGGCAGGCCACACACTGACCCTACAGTGGACGCCACTGGTCACTGCTGCCCCTTGAGCCTCGTGGAGCCTGGATGCTTCTTTTTCTGAAAGAGAAACATTATGGCCAGGCAAGGGATGATTTTGTCCTTTGTTATCATAGATGTTGTCCCATACGCCATCTGTGGAACAAACTTCACCACTTTCTCAGCCACTCAGTCTTCCCATTAAGAACATATGGGGTTTTGATTGGATAGTCTGTGGTCACAAAATCTATGATCTAGGCTCTGCAGTTATGATTGCTGCATTAACATGGCCAAACCATGAAACCTCTGGGGAGACCTGGCATTCCAACTCTAAAGAGGAATCTTCTAGAAATGGAACCGCTGCTACTGAAGTCTTCCAGAAAATCTTGGCTGCCATCATGGAATGGTGGCACTCCAGGGCTGGGTCAGGCAACTGACTGGGGTTGGGGTCCAGGATACTCTACCTCAGGCAGAAAAGAGCACCAGACCTCATCCGACCTCTGCGGACACACCCAGAACGTGCCTGGGTCTTTTATTTCCTCATCGTACCATATGTGGTGCCTCCCCAAGGCTGAGGTTCATAAGTCCCACTCAGAGGGCAGGCCCTTGTCAGTAGCCTACAGTTTCCTGTTGCTTCTTATTGAAGGGATTGTAGGGTTTTACAGTTGTGACCATTTGAGACAGCGGAGCCTGGTGACGGAACACGTCAACTTCCATTTCTTTCCGTAAGACACTATAAAGGGGTGGAGAAAAAAAAAAGAAAAAAAGTGATCCATAAAATATACATAAAAATATATAACCTCATCTGTTTTCCAACCAATGACACACATGTGTAGGAGAGCACATAACAGAAAGAGACTGGGAATGATTAATCCTTGTGTGCACTGTTTCATTTATTGTATCACGTGCAGTATATTGTAATCAGTTTCATTGACTGAAAATCTCCCCTGTGCCTAGAATTACAGTAGGTGCTAAGAACAAATAGAATAGAAAATGTAGTCAAAAGGAGGTACTCAAACGTTACAACACAAAGTCTTTATGGGGGCAAGCCTGGGGCAAGAGGCACAGAGAGTCACCTCTCTGGGCTGAGAAAGGACATCCCCCAGAGTCTATGTCAGCGAGGCGTTAAGTGAGTCATGATGAAAGCAGGGTGGTAGATAAAGAAGGGGTACAGGGGAGAGGGAGTTAAGATGGCAGAGGAGTAGGGAACTCCTTTTTCAGTCAGTCCCCTGAGTCGAGTTGGATAGGTACCAGACCAGCCTGAACATCCACGGAATCAGCCTGAGACTCAGGAAGATACATCTGGATCTCTAAAAATGAACATCTCCAGCATGGAGTATTGAGGTACTAAGCGGGGAGCCATGAAACTGTGCACAGATATCGGAAGATAAACGGAAGGGGGAGGGAGCCGCCGTGTTTGGGTGCCGGGAAGCCGTAGCCACCTGCATGGGGGAGCGGGCGGACTCACGGACCAGCACCCGCAAGAGAGCAGACTGAGACCGTGAGCCAGGGAACACGCTCGACCAGACTGAAAACCTGAGCTCCGGTAGGCTCACTGGAACCAGACTGAGACCAGGAGCTCCAGGAGCGCGCAGGGGCGGCAGGCGGCTGGCGGTGTTAGAAACAAAAAGGACAGAGATGCGCCGGCCCTGGAAGTGAGGGCTGAGACGCCAGGTATGGGGCGCACATCCCGGGACGCTGCAGGGTTGAGCAGCACCAACAGAAACCGAGTTAAAGTGGCCAGAACATCAGTGGAGAACGGTCGCAATCCCTCTGTTCTGAGACAGAGGCTGAGATTCGGCCACTGCTCCTCTGACTCTCAGAAGAGGCACAGCAAACCACCAGGGAAAGCCGCCAGTGAACAAAAGTCTGGAAATACCGGCTCACAGTGTGCCCATTCCCATTCCCCCTCGCAGGGGACACGAAGAATCTGCCCAAATAGGGTTGCCTGAGTATGGGCACTGCAGGCCCCTTCCCCAGAAGGCAGGCTGAAAAATCAAGAAGCCCACATACCTAAGATCCCTATAAAACAAGGGCGCACGGCCTGGGTCCCGGTCAATAATTTGAGCTCTGGACAACCCCGCAACCTCTCCTCATCAGAATGACGAGAAGGAGAAACTTCCCCCCCCTCCAGCAAAGAAAAGACAATGAGTCTGTGGCCTCTGCCACAGAACTAATGGATATGGATATAACCAAATTATCAGAAATGGAATTCAGAGTAACAATGGTCAAGATGATGTGCAGACTTGAAAAAAGTATTAACGAAAATGTTAATGAGAATATAGAATCTCTAAGGGTGGAAATGAGAGCGAATCTGGCAGAAATTAAAAATTCTATGAGCCAAATGCAGTCAAAACTAGAGGCCCTGACATCCAGGGTGAATGAGGCAGAAGAACATATCAGCGAATTGGAGGATGGGTTAGTAGAAGAGAAAGCTAAAATAGAATCTGGACTCAAAAAAATCCACGCTCAGGAATGTAGGTTACGGGAGATTACTGACTCAATGAAACGTTCCAATGTCAGAATCATTGGCATCCCTGAGGGGGTAGAGAAAAACAGAGGTCTAGAAGAGATATTTAAATAAATTGTAGTTGAGAACTTCCCTAATCTAGTAAAGGAAACAAACATTCAGGTCCAAGAGGCAGAGAGGACCCCTCCCAAGCTCAACCATGACAAACCTACGCCACGTCACGTCATAGTGCAATTTGCAAATATTAGATCCAAGGATACAGTATTGAAAGTGGCCAGGGCAAAGAAATTTCTCACATACCAAGGCAAAGGTATCAGAATTACGTCAGACCTGTCTACACAGACCTGGAATGAGAGAAAGAGTTGGGGGGGGCATTTTTAAAGCTCTTTCAGAGAAAAACATACAGCCAAGGATCCTTTATCCAGCAAGGCTGTCATTCAGAATTGATGGAGAAATAAAGACCTTCCAGAATCGCCAGTCATTGACCAATTTCATAACCTTGAAACCAGCCCTACAGGAGATATTAAGGGGGGTCCTATGAAGGTAAAAAGGCCCCAAGAGTGATACAGAACAAAGTCACAATCGATAGAAACAAAGACTTTACTGACAAATGGCATCATTAAAATCATATCTCTCAATATTCAGTCTCAATGTAAATGGCCTAAATGCTCCCATAACGCCACAGGGTTGCAGATTGGATAAAAACACATGACGCATCCATTTGCTGTCTACAAGAGACTCATTTTGAACCTAAAGATTCATTCAGACTGAAAGTAAAGGGATGGAATACCATCTTTCATGCCAATGGACCTCAAAAGAAAGCTGGGGTAGCGCCCTTCAGCAGATGACTGGATTAAGGAGTTGTGTTCCATATATACAATGGAATATTACTCAGCTATCAGAAAGAACGAATTCTCAACATTTGCTGCAACATGGACGGCACTGGAGGAGATAATGCTAAGTGAAATAAGTCAAGCAGAGAAAGACAAATATCATACGATTTCTCTCATCTATGGAACATAAGAAATAGGATGATCGGTAGGGGAAGAAAGGGATAAAGAAAGGGGTGTAATCAGAAGGGAGAATGAAACATGAGAGACTATGGACTCTGAGAAACAAACTGAGGGCCTCAGAGGGGAGGGGGGTGGGAGAATGGGATAGACCGGTGATGGATAGTAAGGAAGTCACGTATTGCATGGTGCACTGGGTGTTATACGCAACTAATGAATCATCGAACTTTATATCGGAAACCGAGGATGTACTGTACGGTGACTAACATAATATAATAAAAAATCATTAAAAAAAAAAGAATAATATAGTGTCCTTTTGTGTCTCTAACTATAGTCTTTACTTTAAAATTCAATCTGTCTGATATGAGAATTGCTACCCCAGCTTTCTTTCTTTTTTTTTTTTTAATGATTTTTTATTATATTATGTTAGTCATCATACAGTACATCCCCGGTTTCCGATATAAAGTTCGATGATTCATTAGTTGTGTATAACACCCACTGCGCCATGCAATACGTGTCCTCCTTACTACCCATCACCGGTCTATCCCATTCCCCCACCCCTCTCCCCTCTGAGGCCCTCAGTTTGTTTCTCAGAGTCCATAGTCTCTCATGTTTCATTGCCCCTTCTGATTACCCCCCCTTTCTTTCTCCCTTTCTTCCCCTACCGATCATCCTATTTCTTATGTTCCATAGATGAGAGAAATCATATGATATTTTCTTTCTCTGCTTGACTTATTTCACTTAGCATTATCTCCTCCAGTGCCGTCCATGTTGCAGCAAATGTTGAGAACTCGTTCTTTCTGATAGCTGAGTAATATTCCATTGTATATATGGACCACAACTTCTTAATCCAGTCATCTGTTGAAGGGCATCTCGGTTCCTTCCATGATTTAGCTATTGTGGACAATGCTGCTATGAACATTGGGGTGCATATGGCCCTTCTCTTCACTACATCTGTATCTTTGGGGTAAATACCCAGTAGTGCAATGGCTGGGTCATAGGGTACCTCAATTTCTAACTTTTTAAGGGACTTCCACACTGTCTTCCAGAGTGGCTGTACCAACTTGAATTCCCACCAACAATGTAGGAGGGATCCCCTTTCTCCACAACCTCTCCAGCAATTGTTGTTTCTTGCCTTGTCAATGTTTGCCATTCTAATTGGCATAAGGTGCTATCTCAGTGTGGTTTTGATTTGAATTTCCCTGATGGCTAATGATTTTGAACATTTTTTCATGTGTCTGTTAGCCATTTGTATGTCATCATTGGAAAAGTGTCTGTTCACATCTTCTGCCCATTTTATGATTTATTTGTTTCTCGTGTATTGAGTTTGAGAAGTTCTTTATAGATCTTGGATACCAGTCTTTTATCTGTAGTGTCATTTGCAAATATATTCTCCCATTCCGTGGGCTGCCTCTTAGTTTTTTTGACTGTTTCCTTGGCTGTGCAGAAGCTTTTTATCTTGACGAAGTCCCACAAGTTCATTTTATCTTTTGTTTCTCTTGCCTTTGGAGATGTGTCATGAAAAAGTTTGATTTGGCCGATTTCGTAGAGGTTGCTGCCTATGTTCTCCTCTAGGATTTTGATGGATTCCTGTCTCACATCGAGGTCTTTCATCCATTTGGAGTTTATCTTTGTGTATGGTGTGAGAGAGTGGTCAAGTTTCATTCTTTTGCATGTAGCTGTCCAACTTTCCCAGCACCATTTTTTGAAGAGACTGCCTTTTTTCCACCGGATGTTTTTTCCTGCTTTATCAAAGATAAAGAGCCGAGGGTCCATTTCTGAGTTCTCTATTCTGTTCCATTGTTCTATGTGTCTGTTTTTGTGCCAGTACCATGCTGTCTTTGTGATCACAGCTTTGTAGTACAGCTCGAAATCCGGCATTGTGATGCCCCCAGCTTTGTTTTTCCTTTTCAACAGTTCCTTGGCGATTCGGGGCCTTTTCTGGTTCCACACAAATTTAAGGACTATTTGTTCCAGTTCTTGAAAAATGTCCTTGGTATTTTGATTGGGATAGCATTGAAAGTGTAGATTGCTCTGGGTAGCATGAACATTTTAACTATGTTAATTCTTCTGATCCATGAGCATGGAATATTATTCTTAAAGGATGTATCCAAAAAGTGGATATGACAATTATAAATATATATGTCCCCAACAGGGGAGCAGCAAGATACACAAGCCAACTCTTAACCACAATAAAGAGACATATAGATAAAAATACACTAATAGTAGGGGACCTCAACACTCCACTATCAGCAATAGACAGATCACCTAAGCAAGAAATCAGCAAAGAAACAAGAGCTTTGAATGCCATACTCAACGAGTTGGACCTCATAGATATATATAGAACACTACACCCCAGAACCAAAGAATACTCATTCTATTCTAATGCCCATGGAACATTCTCAAGAATAGACCATGTTCTGGGTCACAAAACAGGTCTCAACTGATACCAAAAGACTGAAATTATTCCCTGCATATTCTGAGACCACAACACTCTGAAATTGGAACTCAACCACAAGGAAAAATTTGGAAGAAACTCAAACACTTGGAGAATAAGAACCATCCTGCTCAGGAATGATTCGATAAACCAGGAAATCAAAAATCAATTTAAACAATTTATGGAGACCAACGAGAATGAAAACACAATGGTCCAAAACTTATGGAATACTGTAAAGGCAGTCCTAAGAGGGAAATACATAGCCATCCACGCCTCACTCAAAAGAATAGAAAAATCTAAAATGCAGTTTTTATATTTTCACCTCAAGAAGCTGGAACAGCAACAGAGGGACAGGCCTAATCCATGCACGAGGAAGCAGTTGACCAAGATTAAAGCAGAAATCAATGAATTAGAAATCAGGAGTACAGTAGAGCAGATCAACAGAACTAGAAGCTGGTTCTTTGAGAGAATTAATAAAATTGACAGACCACTGGCAAGACTTATCCAAAAGAATAGAGAAAAGACCCAAATTAATAAAATTATGAATGAAAAAGGAGAGGTCATAACCAACACCAATGAAATTGGAAGGATTATTAGAAGCTTTTATCAACAGCTTTATGCCAATAAATTAAGCAATCTGGAAGAGATGGAGGCCTTCCTGGAAACGTATAAACTACCAAGACTGAAACAGGAAGAAATTGATTTTTTAAACAGGCCAATTAATTATGAAGAGATTGAGTCAGTGATAAACAACCTTCCAAAAAACAAAACTCCAGGCCCAGATGGTTTTCCTGGGGAATTCTACCAAACATTCAAAGAAGAAATAATACCTATTCTCCTAAAGCTATTTCAAAAAACAGAAACAGAAGGAAAGCTGCCAAACTCATTCTATGAGGCCAATATTACCTTGATTCCCAAACCAGGCCAAGGCCCCATCAAAAAGGAGAATTATAGACCGATTTCCCTAATGAATATGGAGGCCAAAATTCTCAACCAGATCCTGGCTAATAGAATCCAACAGTACATTAAAAGGATTATCCATCATGACCAAGTGGGATTCATCCCTGGGATACAAGGGTGGTTCAACATTCACAAATCTATGTGTCTTAGATTTTATCCAGAAAGAAAAATTCAAAAATCATATGATTCTCTCAATAGATGGAGAAAAAGCATTTGACAAAATACAGCATCCTTTCCTGATTAAAACCCTTCAGAGTGTAGGGACAGAGGGTACATTCCTCAAGCTCATAAAAACCATCTATGAAAAGCCTACAGCAAATATCATTCTCAATGGGGAAAAGCTAGAAGCCTTTCCCTTAAGATCAGGAACATGACAAGAATGCCCACTCTCGCCACTATTATTCAACATAGTACTAGAAGTCCTTGCAACAGCAATCAGTCAACAAAAAGGGATAAAAGGTATCCAAATTGGCAAAGAAGAAGTCAAACTGTCTCTCTTTGCAGATAACATGATACTCTATATGGAAAACCCAAAAGAATCCACTCCCAAACTATTAGAAGTTATAGAGCAATTCAGAAATGTGGCGGGATACAAAATCAATGCTCAGAAATCAGTTGCATTTCTATACACGAATAATGAGACTGAAGAAAGAGAAATTAGGGAATCCATCCCATTTACAATAGCACCAAAAACCATACGTTACCTTGGAATTAACTTAACCAGAGACGTAAAGGACCTATATTCTAGAAACTACAAATCACTCTTGAAAGACATTGAAGAAGACACAAAAAGATGGAAAAATATTCCATGCTCATGAATCGGAAGAATTAACATAGTTAAAATGTTCATGCTACCCAGAGCAATCTACACTTTCAATGCTATCCCAATCAAAATACCAAGGACATTTTTCAAGAACTGGAACAAATAGTCCTTAAATTTGTGTGGAACCAGAAAAGGCCCCGAATCGCCAAGGAACTGTTGAAAAGGAAAAACAAAGCTGGGGGCATCACAATGCCGGATTTCGAGCTGTACTACAAAGCTGTGATCACAAAGACAGCATGGTACTGGCACAAAAACAGACACATAGAACAATGGAACAGAATAGAGAACTCAGAAATGGACCCTCGGCTCTTTATCTTTGATAAAGCAGGAAAAAACATCCGGTGGAAAAAAGGCAGTCTCTTCAAAAAATGGTGCTGGGAAAGTTGGACAGCTACATGCAAAAGAATGAAACTTGACCACTCTCTCACACCATACACAAAGATAAACTCCAAATGGATGAAAGACCTCGATGTGAGACAGGAATCCATCAAAATCCTAGAGGAGAACATAGGCAGCAACCTCTACGAAATCGGCCAAATCAAACTTTTTCATGACACATCTCCAAAGGCAAGAGAAACAAAAGATAAAATGAACTTGTGGGACTTCGTCAAGATAAAAAGCTTCTGCACAGCCAAGGAAACAGTCAAAAAAACTAAGAGGCAGCCCACGGAATGGGAGAATATATTTGCAAATGACACTACAGATAAAAGACTGGTATCCAAGATCTATAAAGAACTTCTCAAACTCAATACACGAGAAACAAATAAATCATAAAATGGGCAGAAGATGTGAACAGACACTTTTCCAATGATGACATACAAATGGCTAACAGACACATGAAAAAATGTTCAAAATCATTAGCCATCAGGGAAATTCAAATCAAAACCACACTGAGATAGCACCTTATGCCAATTAGAATGGCAAACATTGACAAGGCAAGAAACAACAATTGCTGGAGAGGTTGTGGAGAAAGGGGATCCCTCCTACATTGTTGGTGGGAATTCAAGTTGGTACAGCCACTCTGGAAGACAGTGTGGAAGTCCCTTAAAAAGTTAGAAATTGAGGTACCCTATGACCCAGCCATTGCACTACTGGGTATTTACCCCAAAGATACAGATGTAGTGAAGAGAAGGGCCATATGCACCCCAATGTTCATAGCAGCATTGTCCACAATAGCTAAATCATGGAAGGAACCGAGATGCCCTTCAACAGATGACTGGATTAAGAAGTTGTGGTCCATATATACAATGGAATATTACTCAGCTATCAGAAAGAACGAGTTCTCAACATTTGCTACAACATGGACAGCACTGGAGGAGATAATGCTAAGTGAAATAAGTCAAGCAGAGAAAGACAACTATCATATGATTTCTCTCATCTATGGAACATAAGAAATAGGATGATCGGTAGGGGAAGAAAGGGATAAAGAAAGGGGGGGTAATCAGAAGGGGGAATGAAACATGAGAGACTATGGACTATGAGAAACAAACTGAGGACTTCAGAGGGGAGGGGGGTGGGGGAATGGGATAGACCGGTGATGGGTAGTAAGGAGGGCACGTATTGCATGGTGCACTGGGTGTTATACACAACTAATGAATCATCGAGCCTTACATCGGAAACCGGGGATGTACTGTATGGTGACTAACATAATATAATAAAAAATCATTTAAAAAATAAATAAATAAATAAATAAATTAAAAAAAAAAAAGTTGTGGTCCATATATACAATGGAATATTACTCAGCTATCAGAAAGAACGAATTCTCAACATTTGCTGCAACATGGACGGCACTGGAGGAGATAATGCTAAGTGAAATAAGTCAAGCAGAGAAAGACAAATATCATATGATTTCTCTCATCTATGGAAATAAGAACTAGGAAGATCGGTAGGGGAAGAAAGGGATAAAGAAAGGGGTGTAATCAGAAGGGTTAATGAAGCATGAGAGACTATGGACTCTGAGAAACAAACTGAGGGCTTCAGAGGGGAGGGGGTGGGGGAATGGGATAGACTGGTGATGGGTAGTAAGGAGGACATGTATTGCATGGTGCACTGGGTGTTATATGCAACTAATGAATCATCGAACTTTACTTTAAAATCCAGGGTTGTACTGTATGGTAACTAACATAATATAATAAAAAAACATTAAAATTAAAAAAAAGAAGGGGTGCAGGGAGACAGAGGTGGGACGGCATAGTGGATGTGGGGAGAGGCTCAGGGTAGGGGTGGGACAATCCACATGTAAGGCTGAGAGTGGGTTTCCCCCTGCCAGTGGGGTTTAGCTGACTGCCCTCACATGACATCCTTAACCTCACATGTCTTAGTTTGCTCATTTAGCCAGCAGGAATAATGCTGTCTACTAAGTCTGTTGTAGGAATTAAAAGAAAATAAAAATAGAGAACACTATACAAATAATGCTTTCCCAACTTCTATTCATACCCTGAAGTGTTCTTCCCAGTGTGGACACAGGTCAAGCCAACTCTCTTGAAAAACTATATACAGCCAGTGGCAATTTTGCTGTGAATTTGCTATTTGAATCCCACACATAGTGTGGTGTTCATATGTGGCAAAAGTTAAAGAGCACACAGCAACTTAAAGTGTTTTTTTTAATGCTATGATTTTTTTTTAAAGATTTTTATTTATTTGCAAGAGAGAGAGAGAGCATGAGTAGGGGTTGGGGGAAAGGGCGGAGGGAGAGAGAAGCAGGAAGCCTCATGCAGGGCTCAATCCCAGGACCCCAGTATCATGATCTGAATCAAAGGCAGATGCTTCACTGACTGAGCCACTCAGGCCCCCTTTTTTAATGCTATGATTATCATGAAGTCATAATATTTTATTATGTTGTGGAAAATGGCTGTTGAAGTGCAAACTCAAGCTTTTATGCAGGTGGAATTCTGGTGTGAGGGAAACACCAGACTGTCATGGAAACAGGATGAGGAAAAACACCCATGTGCATTCCCTTGCTCTTGAAAAGGGAGATTCACAACATCGGTCTCCCCCACCTCCTGCACCCCTGCCCCTCACTTCAATCTCATCCAGTAATCTCTTTCCTTGCTATTCTCATCTCAATATCAGTCTAAGACACAGTTGTCCTATACACCTTGCTCAAAATGTGTTACTGGGACCACATGGACCACAACCCCTTGGCATCAGCATTCAAGGCCTAAACTTCTTAATCCTGGACCCCCACTGCAGCCTCCTAGGCACAAAGATCCATGGCAAATGCACCAGCCCACCCTCTGTATGAAATGGTGTCAATGGTCTCTTCTCTCCTGGTGGTCTTACCAGGCTTCCTCTGGTGGGCAGGAACATTGTTGACTGGCAACGTTGGAATTGGAGGCTGCTGGGTTTCTTCCCAAGCAGGAGGGAGGGAGCAGTGTTGAAGAGGGAAGGATGTGCTCAGAGGGAAGAATGAACTTTTGGGAGAGCAAGACCTTGTCTTTGGGGGAAAGGAGACAGAAGCAGTGGTGGCAGGAGAGATTCTGATGTTGGGGGAGGGAGGGGAGAATCCAGCAGAACACTTGGAGGTGGGCTACATGCACAAGCAGCCTAAGTGGCCACCACGGGGCAGTGAAGGCTCCTAGCAGCAGTGAGGCTGAATACCAGAGCCGGGGTTCAGGAGTGCCCAGGGCATGTCCATGTGCAGACAGCCTCTCAGAAACAACAGGAAAATGGAGCAGATCAGTCAGACACCATCAGGAGGAAGTTAGCTCACTAAGTTCTCATGATACTCATCAGAGAGAGACCTCGACTCCCACTTTCACAGGGAATTTTCGGCAAAAATACGTTACATATCGTGTCATAAAAATTGAGAGGTGATGCTTCATGATGGAGAACCTCACAGGCCCGATGTTCTCTGATCTCAAGGGCCAGGGGAACTCCTTATGTTAGAAAGAGCTCTTTAAAATCTGAACACTCCACTGTGTTTTCTCACTGCCAAGCCCTAGTGCCTGTCAGATGCTGCCATCGGGGGCAGGCACAGGGATGGAGATCTGGACACCTGGTTCAACACAGGTTGGTTGCTTCCTTGTGAGTGATCCTTGGGTTGCTGCCACTGTCTGTTTCTAGAGCCTATGTGCACCCCAAGTATAAGACCCCAGAGAAGCCATCTCAGAGGGTCCTCAGTCCCCACTCTGAGACAACAAGATGACAGAGCTGTGGCACTGTGTGTGGGGTAGTGAGCATGGGGCTTCCCAGGGGTCAGCAATGGGCCTAAACTTGGGTTTGAAGGTGTGTCCAAAAGACTTGAGTCTCCTTTTCCCAGGTAGTAACAAGAGTAGTAACATTAATAACAGTAGGAACAGCACCAGTAACATTAGTAACAGCAGGAACAGCACCAGTAACATTAGTAACAGCAGGAACAGCAGTAATATTAGTAACAGAAGAAACAGCACCAGTAACATAGTAACAGCAGGGACAGCAGTAGTAACATTAGTAACAGCAGGAACAGCACCGGTAACATTAGAAGCAGTAGTAATAGTAGCAGTAACAGTGGAGAATGGTTTTCCACTTGGAAATTCAGATTTCTTTGAAATGTAGTAGAACACATTACAGCTAGATCATGTGGCCGGGAAAATGTGCTAGCCCCACCGGGTGTCAGAGACAAGGTCTGAGACACATGGAGAGAAGATGGATCACGAAGGAAGAAGGCAAAGGATCAGGAATGTTCACATTTGCCCTGGAAAAACATCATCAGGTCTCTTCTCACTTATTAACTACCCAGACACAGTGTATGATTCCAGCTTTGTGGACACTATGTTGAAAAGACAGACATCAGAATACATTTAATTTTGCCATTGTTTCTTTAGGCCCTTCAGTGAAATAAAATACATTAATTGTCTAAATTTCCGTCAGTTCTGCCTTTGCAAATGGATCTGTGACATTGGAAAAGGTGTCCTGAGAGAAAACTGATTGAATGCAAAATAGTAGCCTAGAAAGCCAATGACCTCCTTTAAAATAGTTCTTATCAGATGGCCCAGAGATTCTAAGCAATCAGCGAACCCAGAATTTAGATCAGTTGATGAAGCGCTCTGTCAGCAGGCACTTCCCTCTGCCCAGTCACTGCCTGAGGAACCAGGTCATGCATACAGGGTGTGCAATGATCTGGGCGCCTCATACACAGGATCACACAAGGTCCTCTATGGTTCCATGGTTGCATGGTGAGGGGCTTCATGTGTGGGATCCCTGGAATAAGCCAACCCTTCCACACACAGCCTGACCCGCAAATATCTGTGAGACTAAGGGCATGAATCCCTTCCTCTGTGAAGCCTTCCTTAGTGCCCCCCATGCAGATCCCCTGGAACCTTCTGTTTGCCTCACTGTCTTGATCTATAAAATGGGGAAACAAGAGCACCACCTTCGTGGGGTTTCTGGGTTGGTAAGATGAGTTGGCAGGTACAAAACACTTGGATAGTCTCGTGTAGAGATAACACTCACCCACGTGAGTGACAATATTAGAGTGACACGCGTCATCCTCTACTACGGTTGTATGTTTCTGGCTCACTGCTAGACTGTGAGCTCCTTGCAAACTGGGTCTAGTTCTTATAAATTCCTGGAGCACCATGAACGTTTCTTGACCCAGTGAAAGAACATACAAATGAACCAGTAAAGGCGTGAGTGAATGAGAGAATAAACAGCCAGACACACTGACCACCAGGGCGCACGAGGCCCTCCCCAGTTGCTGCCTTTCAGAACATGTAAGAAATCCAGTGGGATGGCTTGGACCCCACCTGAAGGTCACCTCCTCAGAAAGCCCTCCCTGACTGCCAAGCTAACTCAGCACCCTGGCCGGGCCCTACCTACTACAACTCCCTGCCTTTTCTTCTTTGCAGCACATGGCACTCTCTGAAATCACTTTATTTCTTCGATTACTTGTACGCATCTGTGCTGTCACCCCAGAATGTAAGCTCCCGAGAGCCAGGATCGTGTCTGTTCAGCCCATGTGCTCGGGGCCTCGAACGGTGCCTGGCCCAGAGTGGATGCTCAGTAAATGTTTGATAAATCAATGGATGCTCTACCAGAAGGAGAAAAGGCACCCTTTGGGGGAGAACCACCTCCCTCCCCCTCCAAGACACACAGCGACCTACTGGGATAATTTATTTATTTGCAGGAGCCAGCAACTGGACCTGGTTAAGACTGCATTTGCATTTAACACTGTGTCATCTTATTTGCAAGGCCAGGATTTCCATCAAACGTTTTCAGATTTGAGTTATAATGAACAATAATGTGCTGCTTCTCTCTGGCAGCTCCAAATAACGGAGTCCGCAAGAGCCTTCCATCTGACATCTACTGCTTTCAATTTGCAAAATGCTGTTTAAAAATCTATGTGACTTTCAACAGAATGTTGTCTCTTGTGAAAAATAAGGCGGTGATTCACAGGGAGTAAATATGTGTCTCATGTGATGGGCCCCAGGTATCCACGCGTGTTCTGTGGATTACGCAGAAGGGTGATATGGGAGCAAAGCTGTAAGTCCGAGAGGTAAAGACGCTGCTCACTTACATGCTTTAAGTATCTTTGTACGCTCCTTTCAGTAACAGCAGGAAAATGAACGCTCTGTCTTTTGGACTTGACACCCCATTTTTAAAAATGATGTAAATTTACTTAGTATGTAATTGTTCTTTAATGGAATAACCATAATGAGGATCCCCCCCCCGCCCGCCCCCAGTGTATCTGAGCACGTTGAGTAATAGGGCTCAGACTTACCGGTGCACTTCTGAGTCTGGTGATGGGGTTGTTGGTGGAATATCAGAATTTGCTGGGTGGCTGGCTGCAAAATGAACCTTCCCGGTGTATCCTGGGATATTCGCAGAGCTGAAGGAAAGAATTAAAAGAGAGGGGAGAGGGGCAATGAAAAGAGGCATTTGTGAAATAGCCCTGGTCACCAGCACCCACACATGAAAGTAGAAAGGACAACTCTGGAAATTGGGCTGGCAAACAGGAAAGGGTGCAGGCGGGGGCACGCTGACTCAGAGATGCATAGATAGCTACTCTACTCTAGGACTGAAGGAATTTATTTCCAGCCCATGTTTTTCCTATTATTTGAATTTGCAAGTATTTTACATACATGACTCACTGCCGAGCTGTTTCCTAATGAGGGCAGACACAGGTTCTTTACGGAACCGTGTCAAGTTCCACTTTGTTCCACACATGACTCTGTCATGCTAACTCCAGGTCTAGTGGACACACAACTGTGTGCGTGTGTTTAAGATATTATTTATTTATTTGACAGAGAGAGAGACAGCACAAACAGGGGGAGTGGAGTGACAGGCAGAGGGAGAGGGAGAAGCAGACTCCCCACTGAGCAGGGAGCCTGATGAAGGACTCGATCCCAGGACCCTGAGATCATGACCTGAGCTGAAGGCAGACGCTTCACTGACTGAGCCACCCAGGCGCCCCCACACAACTGTGTTTTTAAAATAACATTTTCTTATCACCATTGTAGTGTATTTCTGATTTCACATAATTTCTTGAAATTGCACAGATTTAAACAAGCATTGGCTTGTTCAGTGCAATCCCACATACTCTTTTTCCTTCCCTGTCCTTCTCCCACCAGTGAGAGGGGAGAGAAGACAGCCCGGGAACATAGGGGAAGGTCCTTCACTGTAGACATAAACTCCCTCTCTAGAAAGGCAAGCAAATATTCCAAAGAAGTATTTTTTTTCTAAAGATTTTATTTATTTATTTGACAGAGATAGAGACAGCCAGCGAGAGAGGGAACACAAGTAGGGGGAGTGGGAGAGGAAGAAGCAGGCTCATAGCAGAGGAGCCTGATGTGGGGCTCGATCCCACAATGCCAGGACCATGCCCTGAGCCGAAGGCAGATGCTCAACTGCTGTGCCACCCAGGCGCCCCTCCAAATAAGTATTTTAATAGGCTGTTCAGAGGCATATGAATAATGACTAATATTTTTGTCATTTCTATAGCACACAAATGTTTTGAAGGAAATTCTTTGCTGAGGGAGAGGTGAGGCTGAGCTCCAGGGCAGAGCTGTGTGGGCCCAGGCCCCAGTGCTGCTCATGACCTGTGGCCATGGCCTCCGGAGCCAGGGATGGTAGGGAATTTAAACAGTATTTCAAGGAGCAAGAACCCACTATGTGCAAACCCTGACGTTCACTCAGTTAGTACGTGATCTTTGTGGACTTGAACTCCTAGTGTCCTGTCGAAGCTAGAACCTCAGCATTTCATGTGTGTTTGGGAGGGAGAAGGACGGCAGCAGCCATCATTCATATGCCAGCAGCGAGGAAAGGGCCAGACAACAGGTTGTCACTTCCGCTCACTCACTTCCCATCCCTGGGCCTTTTCTTTGGGAGTGTGACATTTCTCTGGCGTTGGTCCCCGTTCTAGATGGATGTGCAGACAAGAGGCAATGCACCAGCAGCCACCAAACCTCTGTCCAGGGTGAAGGAATGGCTCTTCTTGGGTCTCTTGCTTATACCCACGGCCTTCACACACACACACACACACACACACACACACACACACACACACACACACACAAAGCCAAAGAAAATGTCCAGGATCCATTTGCCATAGGAGAACATTTGGAAATAGGGGGCATCAGGGAGGTTGGTTCTTAGAGTGGCAGGTGAGGAGGCAGATGGAAGAGAGTGGGGTGGGGTTTTGGGTGCAGGCTCAAGGGTCAGGGCTCTGATTCGAAGCCCATGACTCCACTCATCAGCTCGCAGGACTGGACCGCAGATGTAATCTCTCAGAGCCTCGCTGCCTCGGCCATGCAAGGGGGTAAAGACAGCAATCTCAAGGCCTGCATAAGGGTGCCCTGAGATTCCAGCTGTGATCCTGTTTGGTGGGGAAAAGGTATCAGTTCCTGGTGCAGCCCCTCAGTGTCCCTCCATGCTGGGTCATGGATTGTGGTGCAGACCTTGGTGTTCCATCCACACGTGGATGGTGGCACAGACCCTCGGGGTACCCCTGGGAGTGGATCATGGCACAGCCCCTTGGTGCTCTGTTCCCCACATGTGGACCATGGATCATGGTGCAGACCTTTATGCATGGAACCCTTTATGCATGGAAACACTCCTGACAGAGCCCCTCTGTGTCCCCCCCCACATGTGGATCATGGCACAGTCCCTCGGTGACCCTCCACGCATGGTTGGTTATGTGTTAATATTCGGATGCTAGAGAAAAAATTATGTACCAGGCAGGAGTTGTATTAATAAACCCCATCTGTGTCTTGCAAGTGACAAGTCATAGCCTTGCTGTGACTATAGGTGTTGAAGCACCAGCTTCCAGGCAGCAAAATAGGGACACCTGACGCTAACAGAGTGAAGGGAACTTGCATCAATGGTAATCACAGAAGAAATGTGTACACCTTATTGGATCTTGGGAGACTAGGAAAATGAGGTAGGGAACGAGCAGGGAAGCCCACTGCATGGGGAGCCGGGCCTCTCTTCCAAGCCTGACTTGACCCTTAACCAACTGTGAGTTTTTCCTCCAGGGATGGAAGCCTTCTAGGCCCCAGCCCAGTCCCCCTGCAGCAGGGAGAGAAGCCCATCCATCTCTTCATGGTTCATCCCAGGTTGAAGGGGGTTCAATGAATGTGAAGGAAGCCAGCAAACCTTCAGCACTTAGTAGGGGCTCAACTAACTGTAGTTGAAATAAAAGATTTTAAGTATTTAATATTTTAATGAGAAATTTACAAAATAGGAGCTTAATAGGTAGAGAATGTGAAGTTTATCCAGCACAGTAGCTGAAAAGATGTTCCAACAGTGGTTTCCAAATGTCCCCACACACTGAAAACTCACGGGGATTTTTCAAAGGTACCCATGCCTGACTCCCAGCCCTCAGACATTTTGATTTAATTGGAAGGGAGGTGTGTGACCCGGGAATTGGGGTCTTCAAAAGCTCTCGAGATAATTCTAGATAAGTGGTACATTGAAGTTTGGAAATCCCCACGTCAGAGCTACATTCTCAGGTTTGTTGGAGGGACCTGGGTGATCAAATCAGTGTTGCCAAATTCTAGACAGTGCCCTTTAGGATTTCCTGGAATTTTCTTGAAGAAGTGTGGCTGTATGTCAGAGAGGTAACCAAAAGCGGGGCAAAATTATTCATGTGTCTGTCTTTCCCCCAAACATTCTCTAAAGCTTCCATGCATGTTACAGAGGAAATCCCCTTCCTCTGTGTGAGATGTTTTTTTTCCACTGCCTCTAAAACACCTGCAGAATTAATATGCCCCTAAAAAGTCATGGCCTTCCATGAGAGCAGTTAAGAAGTTGAAGATGGAGGCGAGTGATTTGTCAATCAGGAGGAGAACATGGTAGAGAACATCATACAGCTCTGTGAGCCTGGTGGCTTGGATGCAAAGTGATACTATACACTGCGTTATAATGATGATACGATGTTATATTACATCACATCCAATAACAACAAACCACGAGCCAGGAGCCCACAGTAAAGATAAGCCACTTAGGCTGAAGAAATGAATTCAGTTGCATAATGAACCAATTTTGAAATTTGGCCAAATATTTGAAAGTGAAAGTCCAAACCCATGGCACTTCTAAATCTATTCCATTTACCCCCCTTTGCAGGGATATGATGGGGGGACTTTTTTCCATCTTCAGTGCAACATGTTGACCTCTTGTCAATAAGAAAATAGTCTCTGGGGGACACTCTACAGCCCTGCTGCCAAGGGGTCACGTGGTTTTCTAAAGGGAGGAGAGAAATCTATGAAAGGAGCTAAAATGCATGGCTTTTAAACGCATTTCCAGATTGGTTCATGGTCAAAGACCCCTCTCCCCCACTTAAGGAGAATAGAGAGAAGCTGGGGCTCATTTAAATATAAGACAAGTCTTCACTGTTTGCCTTTGCTCTATAGTTTCCAAGCCTTTGAATACCTTCTGGTGTATCCCAATTCCTGGAGTAAGCCGGGATTTTGTTTGATACTTGGGTACGTGGGAAGACATTATCACCTAAATTTTCAACTAACTGGTTTTGTTCAACCTAGCAAAATAAAATAGAAAATAAAGAATTTTAGACTATAAGGAACTTAACGTGCCTCTTAGAAAAGGGAGCACAGAGCGTGTGTAATTAAAAGCTAAACAGGAAATAAAGAAGAAGAAACTGTGGGAAGAGCAGGTGGTGTGTAGAATACAGGTCGTGTGCAGCACGTGGGCTGGGATTTCAGCCCTCAGACAGCTTCTTCGCTGTTCCACGGACTCATGCTCACTGAGCCAGAGCTGTATCCCAGGCTCTGTTTTAAACACTGGCGTGAATTGAGTTAATCCTCACAAGACCCCGTGTTGTGGGTCCTAGAATCATGCCTGTCATGCAGATGCAGGAATTGAGGTTTTAGAGAAAGTCTAAGTGATGTGTCCAGAGCCATTCGAGCTGGTGGGGGGCAGAAGTACCCTTACCCAGATGGCCCGGATGGAAGGAGTGCCAGCCTTGCTGGGAGATGTCCCCCATGCACTCACACCCAGGGTCCCTGGCCTAGGCAGGAGAGATCTGCTACCTCCGAGTGGTCGCATTTACTCAGGGCGTGGGTGCATGTGTGAGTTCAAGTCAATTTGACGATCTTTCTTTGAGAGCTGTTAGGTGTCAGGTACACGTCCATGCAGAAATCAGCCAGGCCTGCTCCTGACACCCTTCACATTAATGAGAACATTTTTAAACGCACGTGTAGAGGTTTGAAGAACCCAAGTGGGGTGAAGACCACTAATGCAAAGTAAGGGGGCTGGGCGAATGAGAAGGATACAGAAAGAAGGAGGCCTAGGGTCAGAGGACAGAGGGCAAAGAGGCCGGCATTGAACCCGGGGCCTGCCCCTTCCAGCCATGGAGTCTTAGACAACAGAACAGAAGCTCTCAGAGCCACACTGTGCTCTGGTCAGGGGACTGTGGCTCCCCTGGAGGGGCAGGGCAGGGGTAGGGGTTAAGGCTGGCCCAGGGGAAGGGGGGCGGGTTACGGTAGAGCCTGGGCCTTTGGGAGAGCCAAGAGAAGGGAGCTGCAGAGCATTCTCAGGGTGCCCACAGCTAGAGGGGAAAAGGAAGGGGGGGCCTTGAGCTTTGATTTGCTTGTTTTGACTGCTGGGTGAGAAATCTAAGTAAGACCACAACCATTTTGGACATTGGGTTGTGTTTCTCAGAACGGAAGATATTTGGGCCCCAAGATCTATTCAGGAATTACAGTTTTATTATTATCCTCATAGAGTACCCATACTTGTTTTTCCTCTGTTCTTAGAATCTCCCAGAAGGGAAGGGGACACAGAAATAACCCAGAGGCTTCGAATGCCAACAGGGCTGGAGCCCAGGAACCCCCTGTTGGCCAGATGCAAAGACGTGTCCTTGTGGGTACACAAGAGCTTGCTCTGGGGGTTAGGTGGCCCGTCTCTCAGTCTCTCCTAAGATGAGTGCTCTGGGGCTCTTTACATCATGCCCTCTGGCCTCAGCCTCTTCATCTGTAAAATGGGGACTGAACCTGTTCTCGCGCCTCTGGCCCCATCACACTATTTTGAAAAACAAATGAAGGACTAGATGTGAAAGTCCTCTGAAAAGGCAGAAGTCGGCTAAGGTAAGGAACTACTATTCATAGCCTCATTCTTGAACCTGGGCTGCGGTAAGGTTGTGTGTGTGTGTGTGTGTGTGTGTGTGTGTGTGTGTGTGTGTGTGTTTGTGTGTGTTTGTGTGTGTGTGTTTAAAGGTGCAGCACACCGCGGTGACTGGCAGGAAGGTCCCACCTTCTTCCATCTCAGACCTTGGCCAGCATCTGCATGAGGATCCATTTTGGACAACCACTGGTTATTTGCAAATGCTTTGTCGCAGAGATAATTGAGGTAAAGACACAGTAAATATGAAACCATGTGCAGTCCTGAAATGAAGGATTACAACCTGGTGGAAGACAGCCCAGTGCAGGGAGAGGGCGTGCCTGGCTGGTTTGGGAAAACAGTGGTGTCTGGAAAGCACCAGGTGTGGGGGCAGGAGGCACAGGTTCATGGTCAGCTTCCACTGCACTGGGCTGTGTCACCTGGGCAGGCACCTCTCCACCTCTGAGCCTGTTTCCCTGCTGGTAAAACCAGGGGCTGGGCCAGGTGAGAGGCACTACCGAAGACCCCAGGTCCGTAGCTCCAACAGCTGGTCTATGACAAAAGAAAACCCACTTCCAGCATCTCCTTAGGACAGAGCAGAATTGTATGCCTTTGGGTCCTGACTTTGCACAGATAACGCTGTTCCCTATCATTCCCACACCTAGGTGCTTTGCACCAATGATTCATGAACGCAAAACATTTTGAAACTACATGGGATCGCAGATAATTACTAAAAGAAAACAGACTTCTTGTCAAACTTGTTCATTAAGCTCTTGCAAGGAATATAGCTCTTACATTCAAGAGAAGGATAAAAAATCAGATTTGGGGGGAAAGAGGGCTTCCTTATGTTAGTTTTTGCCTTTTTTTTTTTTGCTTGACACAGATTCTAAATGAGTGACTTTGTATTCTTTTTTTTTCAGTTCCTGAGTAGTACCCTGATTCAGTAAACAGTATATGTTGAAAGGATAAAAAAGCCATTTTTTCCTGAGCTCTAGGATTTCCTGTTGAACCCAATGGATATTGTAGATTCACTTAGTGAGGAACTACAATGTAAACTGCTTAATATTTTGAATTCCTTAGCTGTAAATGTTTTGTGATAACTGGGCACTCCTACAAATTAGAAAATATTTTAATTTTAATAAGAAAACACTGTTTTTAGGGATCTATTCTACATAAATGCATTACTGTGCAAAGATATATGTGGGGGGCGCTCGGGTGGCTCGGTAGTTAAGCATCTGCTTCTCAGGTCATGATCTCAGGGTCCTGGGATCGAGCCCCGCATCAGGCTCCCTGCTCAGGGGGGAGTCTGCTTCTCCCTCTCCCACTCCCCCTGCTTGTGTTCCTTCTCTTGCTGTGTCTCTTTCTGTCAAATAAACAAATAAAGTCTTTAAAAAAAAGAGATATATGTAGAGGTATTTATTGTTACATTGTTTCACTAGGAAAAATGTGTACTAAGTCCCTGGCCTTTGTAAACTATAATATAGCCTTGTTTGAATATCAGGCAACCATTAAAAAGATTTTAATAATCTTGCATAGTGTCAGGGAGAATGTGCATTGTGTATTTCAACTTTATACACACATCCCAAATGCACACACACACAACAATACACACAGACCTATACTTTGCAGACACTCATGTGTTTCTGTGGGGGGAGAGTAAAAAATATATCGAGCTTTTAATTTGGGGGTTGAAAATGGAAGAGGCATTTTACTTTCTGCACTTTAAAAATATTTGAATAATTTTTACAGTGAAAACATTTGGAAAATGAAAAAAAAAAAGATGTCTGATGAGCCTTAACACTAGCATCAAAGAAGAGTATAAACATTAAGAACAAATACTCATTCTGCTGCAAATTTATATAAAATTTCCCCCAAAAATGAGTTTGCAACATGCTTAAGAATGTTCATGTGTTTTGACTCCATAATTCACTTCAAGGAGTCTCCGTTAAGTAAATAATCCCAGATCATAAAAAAGAGTCACATAAAAAAGTGCTTGATAACATTATTTATCATGACAAAAAAATGCAAAGAATTTGCACATATCACCTAGTCAAGTGAACTAGTCAATGACCAACACATCTACACAAATAAAAATTCTAAGGAGTGCATAATAAATGCACCCGTGATGCTGTTGTAATGTTAATGTGGTAAAAATTTTAAATGTAGTATGACCCTGGTTAATAAATAAACAAAAGCAAGACTAAAAGCACTTGTGACAGATGGTACTATGTCAAAATCTTAAAAATGATTATGTGTTTGTGTGAGAGTGTGGTTATATTTTTTACTGTGACCAATTTCTCTATACTTTTTTCCCATAACGATCAGATTCTGTTCTACAATAATTTTTCAAGCTCTTTTTTAAACAATTAGTACAATCACCAGCAATTTGAAAAACCCCGGCCACATCAGGTGACTTGGTAGCCAGAAAACAAAATCTGAAATTAAGGAGGGCGATTTGAAAGACCGTCACTCTTTTGGGAGACTGGTGATCCAATCTTGAGCGCCCGAAATCTGGCTTCTGTTGACAGAGTGGGGAGCCGCGTGGCTCACCCCCCCACCATGAAGTCTCATGAATTATGGGGAGAATCCTGAAGATAATATCATGAAGACATCTTCCTTTAAGAAAGTTTAAGATGAGGAAATAAGGGAGGAGTCGTATTTGCTTTGGGATAGGATGGCACTCTATATTCTGAACTTGGCACAAAGGTTGTGAGTTCATGTGTTTCTGGGTTTGGGATTTTATGCAAATGGCACCATATGAGGCTGTCTTTTAGCTCAATGAGGTTTTGTAAAAACAACAAAGTATTTTGTTTAGAGATCTGTGTGTATGTAGGAAAACTATCAAACAAAGCAAGTGAAGGATAAGCAGGCAGTCTGATGGTGACGACTTCTGGCTGGGAAGGGGACCCAGGTGATGAGGTTGGGAGGCATACACAACTGGCTTAAAAGATATTAGTAAAATACTATCTCTTTAGGCAGGAAAACGCATGCATTTATGTGTTATTTTTCTTTATATGTTACATAGGACACTGAATATTTATGTATCTATCAACATTTCATAATAAGAGTGGGAAGAATTTCTTTGTGTTAAAGGTTAAGATTACATAAAAAACTGAAAGCTGATGGAAAGAAGAAACTTTGCGAGCTTGGTGGCCCTCTAGTGCCCAAATTGCACTAGTACAATTAATGTCTTCCATCCTTTTCTGAGATCCGCTCATACTTTCACTTCCTTAAAAACAGAAATCAGCAACAAGACCAGGGAGAGCAGCATGGTGCCAAAGTTATTCAGGTTAGATGGTATGTTTTATATCAAATTCTGAAAACGCTGCCAGGCTGCTCTTCACTCTTTCTGAGAATGACCCAGGAGAATATGTTTCAATTCTTTGACAAGAATATTCCATAAAATGTTTCAAAATTTAAAAATACATTTCAAAAGAAAAACTATTAAATTTTTTACCTGTAGGATACTTTTAAATTGGTTTCATCCTCACATCCTTCTTTTAAAGGCTTTAGAATTACTACGTTTAATGGCACTAATTTCCTTGCAAAATTTGAGGAAGAATCACACCAACGGATCCTTCCTCAAGACTCAGCTCAAACGTCACACGCAGCCTTCGGGTCCCACAGGTGAAAGGGATCTCTCTGTGCACCTGAGCTTCGAAAAAAAAAAGCTAACTTTTTCGGGGACTTACTTCATACTGCTTTTTATCATGATTACTTGTGTATAGCGCTATACACCCCTCAGATTCTGAAGGTACGCCAGGGCAAAATCTCTGTCTTTTTTATCTTTATGTTACCACAGTTCTTAACATGGTACCTGGAGCATTTCATAGGCTCTTCTGTCTTTTACTCTGGGAGCCTAGCCAGAGATTTAAGTGAGATAAGTTACATAACTATATTTTAAAACCGAAGTTAGATTTGAAATACATTTTCTAATTTGGCCAAGAAGTCAAAAGAATTAATAGGATAGATAACACAGGGAAATGTGAGATTATTATAGGATACAGCATTGCATCTAAACTGCAAGAGAGAAATGTAACTTGTTTGTCTCATGGGCACAATTGATGTTAAAAAAAAATAGGAATCAAGTAACATTGAAAATACTGTCGTGATTTGGCCTTCCATGAAATGTGCAAGTTTGTCAGTCATCAGAGAAACTGATGGGATAATATCCATGACATTCAGCGACTCAGTGGCATAATGAAAAGAGCACAGGATTTCAACTTCCAGCAATGTCTGGTGAATCCTAGGGAAGTGACTTCTGAGCCCTAGTATTCCCACTGGTGGAAGCAAAAATATACATATTATACATAAATATGCCATATATATTTATATAGCTCAATATATTATATGTTAAATATATTATGTTTATATATGTTATATATTGTGTATATTATATAATATTATATATTACATATCTTTAAATATTATATTATAAATTATAAGTTATATACTATAACTTTTATTATATTATGTATTTATATTATGTATATTTTATATATAATGCATTATAAGTTATATGTTATATAAACATATAGAATATATTGCATATTATTGTATATATTATTTGTATATTATAAAATATGTGATATATTTATATTATATATTATATAAGATTATAGAAATGTATAAGTACACATAAGTGTGTACATATAAGATTATACAAGTGTATAAATACATAAATATATTATTATATAATTTTATAATATAAATACATTTTTATATAGTTTATGTGAATATATATATATATATTCAACGTGGAATATAAAATATATCACATGAATGTATATCCAGGCGCCCAGGTGAGTGAGTGCACAAAACTGTGATCTTATTTGTGACGAGTGTTTTCAGGCAGCTGGTGTCTTTTTTCTTAAGCGATGTCCGTGGCAGCCATCTTAAATTTCTCACTTATGATAAAGCTCATTGCCACGTGCCATCATTAATGGTAACATAAGGGGAGTAATTACGAGTGGAACTCACCGACTTGTGTTTGTATAGAGCATTTTAGAGCTCCGAGGCTTGGCGACGGATGTGATGTCTCCGAAGAGGTTGTCGACGTCATCTGCATTTGTGGACTGCACGTAACCACTGTTTGCGTAACGAGAAAAGAAAACGCGGGTTTCTTTATAAGAAAAATGGAAGCAAAGATCAACAGGGTTCTAACACCCATAAAATAGATCAAAAACTGAAAAACCAAAATAAATTAATAATAATAATAATAATAATCACAACCATGATGATGGAACAATTTACCTTAAAAAAATAAAGGCAAGAGAAGTTCCCATTTTCAGAGTAAGAGTTGGCAGGCCTTTATGATCTTCATTTGGGCCAGAATGGGAGTGGCAGGTGGGTTGTGGTTTTGTGCCAGGATTCAGGCTGTTTCTGCAGCCCTAGGTTAGCTCCTTCACTGGAGAGGGGATCAAGCCTGGGGCAGGACAGAGACTAGAATCTGCCAGAACCACTAGGGCACCTGCTGGGGGCGGGAACCTGGCTGGGGAGATTGGTCACCTCCTTCATGGATCAGCAATGAGGGAGGGGGAAGGCAGAGATGAAAGACCAATCTTTGTGGATTCACTTTGTTTCACAGTACTATGATCTGAATATTTATGTTCCTCCCATATTCATATGTTGAAATTCTAATGCCCAAAGGTGGTGGTGGAGGGAGGTGGAGGGAGCAGGAGGTGGGGGGAGCTTGGGTCATGAGGGTGGAGCCCTCCTGAGCGGGATTAGTGTTCTTCTAAGAGAAGATCCACAGAGCTCTCTTGCCCCTTCCACCCTGGGAGGGCACGTGGAGAAGTCTGGGACTCAGGAAAGAGTCCTCTCCCCACCACGCTGGCACCCAGATCTTGGGCTTCCAGACCCCAGAACTGTTAGAAAGAAATGTCTGTTGTTCATAAGCCACCCAGTTGGTGACATTTTGGTACAGCATGCCCGACACACTCAAACACGGGGTTATTCCTCAACCCAAAGCAGAGAGGACCCCCACACAGTGGGCGATGCAGGTCTTTGCCAACTATGGAAAACCAAATTTAAATCTAGAAAAGCAAGAAGAGACATTTTCTGGACTTCAGTGTTAGTAAGCACATCGTATCTTCTGCATTGATTATCAAAGTCTTTCTGGTTGACAACACCCAATATTAGTAGCACCCAGCGTATTTTATTTCGTAAAATAACCAATTTGGGGAGACAGAAAAATACCACTCCCCCTTTCTTTCTCTTATCAAAATCGTTAACAGATGTGTGATGGAAGTCCTGACATTAAGCGGGCTCTGTGCTGACAAAACATTAGAAATCTGTTCGAAAGTGTAAGTTGTCTTAAACAGTGAATTACAAACATGAGTGAGCCGAAAGCAACTACAATTTAGATGTAAATCTAGTAATTTTTTTAAGACATTAAGAAACACTCTCACTTACGTATAAAGAGGAATGTATTTGCTTCTGGAACTTGGACTCACGCTTAGAAAAAAGAGAAAATAGGGACAATGGGGTTATTGACATTAACTTAATAAGCATCAAATTATTTCAGTGTTTCTCTTATTAAAAGAAAAGAAAAGTATTCAGAGATACCTCATAGGAATTAACCTCTAAGAGTTTGTAATTTTAAACAGAGGCAATTTAAAGATACAGTTTTAAGCGAAAATCAAAAACAGAACAAATTGACTCCAACTCTCAACGAGTCTTGGTTTGCTCTCTGTAGCCCAATTTAGAGCCTCTCCTCTTGGCTTTCCCTACTGCTGTACGCTTCCTTTAGGACTGGACGGGCAATATTTGGCAAAGCTGGGCCCCCAATTTTCTTAGACACATGGAATTTTCATGTTGAGTGGCTCCTACTGACCGTCCAGTCTAACTCTCCCTGGTAGAGATGAAGCTGCCAGGCACGAAGTTCAGTGACTCACAGGAGATCACAGTTATTTTAGCATCCCAAGGAGCACCAGGTTTATTTCATATTTTCCCTGATCCAGCCCCAGGGTGGGCCATTTCTCCAGGGGTCTCAAAATTTCGTTTATTGGAGAGTGGTGATTAAAATCCAAGACCAGGGGGTGGCTGGGTGGCTCAGTTGGTTAAGCCTCTGCCTTCGGCTCAAGTCATGATCCCAGGGTCCTGGGATAGAGTCCTGCATCGGGCTCCCTGCTCTGTGGGGAGTCTACTTCTCCCTCTCCCTCTGCCCCTCTCCTCACTTGTGCTTTCTCCCCCCCCATAAATAAATAAAATCTTTTAAAAAATAAAAGCCAACATCTGGGTGCTAGATATGCTCGTGGCTGCTGGGATGGGTGTCCCTGCTCCTGGGTCCTCTGAATGGACAGAGCTAGGGACGGATGACTGTGTGAGAACCTGTCTAGACCCACATATTTATGTGTATTTCTGTATCTGCTATCTGTATATATATGACAGTAAACTTGAGTTCATAGGATACCCCCCCCCCCCGGATCAAATCCAGCGTCACATTTGGTTTTTTCATTGCTGAGTAGTTTGCCATTGCATGGGCATACTCTAGTGTGTTTATCCAGTGTGTATTTTCCCACTGGCCTGTTGAAAGATATCTTGGTGGTTTCTAGGTTTGGGCTTTATGAGTTGAGCTGCATAGACATTCAAGTACAGGTTTTAGGGAGGGCTCCTGGGAGCAACATTTGCACAGAAGGCGGCCGGGTGAGTGGCACTCTCAAAAGTTTGGAGACATGGCAATACTGACTAAGACATATAGCTTTTCTTTCATCAAATGATTTCCTATTTAAAAAATGCAGTGGGGGCACCTGGGTGGCTCAGTCGGTTAAACGTCTGACTCTTGATTTCAGCTCAGGCTGTGATCTCAGGGTCGTGGGATCAAGTCCCACGTCAGGCTCTGCCCTCAGCACAGAATCTGCTTGAGAGTCTCTCTCTCCTTCTCCCTCTGCCCCTCCCCTCTTCCCTCTCCTAAAAAAAATCAAAATTAAAAATTAAAAAAAATTAAAAAGATAATGGATTCATATAAACTGGAATACAAATTTTATCATCTTGGTGAACTATTTGCTATTTCATCACATGATATATAAGTTAAAAAATGCTAATAAAATGTTTTCATTAGTACTCACATAATGTAAGAGTTGGCACCGATGATTCATATCTTTATTTTTTAAGAGATATTTGAATATGACCACCAACAGTTTCAGCTTGCTGTGTTTATGAGCCTTATATTTTGTGAGTGTCTTAATCTTTTAAAAAAGTACTACCATTCAACTTATACATTGGAATCTATTTTTTTATATTGGGATGTTTTACACATTTGGCAAAACATATTTTAAATAATCTTTATCAAAAATTTTACACGTTATTTTTAAAATACAGCTTGATAAAATCTAAGTTTGCTGACCCGACAACATTCTTCTCAGTATTTTCACTGTTTGCAACACTAGATGCAGCAGTTAAACGTGATTATGATTTTGCATATTTTCGCTTCATTATTCTCTTTTCTTTTACTGATATAAAAATTCACTTCTAAAGGGCAATATATGCTGGCTTTATTGAAGTGGTACAAAGATTTGAAAAATGTTGTCTTTGATATTCTTTTCTGTAACTGAAATTTATCAAGAACTCTCATTAATTTTACCAACTACGGTTAAAAATCTCCTGGACTTAGCAATTAATCGTGGATTAGGTAAATATAAGGGTAAATGTGCAAGATTAACCTTCCCATTGAGGTGATGATAGAATTTCTAGGAAAGAAAAGATTGAAAAATGTCACTGTGGACATTTTTTTTTTGCATTATCTGTCTATCTTACACTATTTTTTATAAACATCTGCAGTATTTTTTGCAAAATACACAGATCTGTTTAGAGTTCCATATGATTCATTCTTATATTCTCTGTTCTATTTAATTTTACAAAATGGTGGTTGTGACTCACTACCAGTGGGTTGCAACTAGCAGGCTACACTTCACTCATTACACTACTCGGTAGAGACTACTCATTAAACTGCACTAGGGTAATTATTCAGCCATGTGGAGAAATGGATCCCTCATTCACACCCTAAACCAGAGCTGATTTCATGTGGTTTAAAGAGATAAATGTGAAAAGCAAACTGTTTTTTTAGAAAAAAGTAGAGAAGAACAATGCATTACTTCTAGGTATGGAAAGATCTATTAAAAACTCCATAAAAATAATGACATGGAAGAAAATATTGATGAATTCAGTTATATTAAAATTCAAAACTTCAGTTCAACAAAGAGCAGTATAAAACAGAATAGTCACAGACTAAAAGGAGATACTTTGATGCATATTACCAATAAATAATTTTTTCCAGAATAGTAAACATAAAAATTTATACAAATTAATACGTAAAAGACAAGGAATCCAGCTGCAATGGGAGCAAAATATGTGAACAGGTGAGTTACAGATGTGAACACCCAAGTAAGTCATAACCTACAGAAAATGATTATCGGCTATCAGGTAAATGTAAGTGAAAACGATAATGAAACACAATTTCATGCTCATCAGATTAGAATTTTTTAAAAACTGAAATTCCTAATGCTGGCCATGATGTGCAGTAGTGGGAACTCAGGCATTGCCAATGGTTTAGCCCATGGATACAACTCCGGAGAAGAATGTTTTGACACCTGCAATATAAAGACGTGTATTCTCCTGATGCAGCAGTTGTAGACATATGCATATATATATATATATATATATAATCTAGAAATATTTTTGTGCTTGGGTACATGAAGAAAGGGGGACATTGTTTCCAACTGCAATAAAATCATAAAATTAATTGAATTAGAAGAACGGATATATCCATACAACGCAAGACTGTCCAGCAAGGAAAGTGAGCATCTAGAGATCTAAATGCCACCTTGTGTAAATCTCACAAACACAACATTGAACAAAAATGTTCAGATTGTATATATATATATATATATGTATGCATGATGTCACTCTTACTGAGTTTAAAACATCAAACACAATGGCATATCTTGGTTAAAAAGAACACATGTGTTTTAAAGGATTACAGGAATGTATGGAATATGAAACATCATATCCAGAATGATAGTGATCCCTAAGGAAGAACAGAGAGGCTCTCCATCGTGTTGGTAAAACTCTATTTCTCAAACTGGGAAGTGGATACACAGATTGCGTCACATTCTTATTTGTATGTTTTGTATATATTAAATACTCAAAGATAAGTTTAAAGCATAAAAACAGATGATATAACCCGGATTGTGGGTTGTAGTGAGAACAAAAAATAGGAAGAAATAGTGACATTTTCAAAGACAGAAACACGAGTTTTTTTTTTAGACTAAATGCACAAAATTACTTATATGGAAGGATTAATAATAAAACCATAGTTTCTAGCGTAACATAACTGCCTGATACAGAAGTTGATGGAAAAGTTACAATCCCTTGAAGTCCATGGATTTCACAACATTATAATTCTTCATATCAACGTATTCATAAAGCACTCCTTATTTTTAAATGATTTTAATTTTTTTTTTAGAGAGAAGGGGGAGGGGCAGAGGGAAAGAGAGAAACTCACACAGGCTCCATGCTCAGCAGGAGCCTGACTTAGGGCTCAATATCAGGACCCTGAGATCAAGACCTGTGCCAAAATCAAGAGTCAGATGCTTAACTGACTGAGCCACCCAGATGCCCCATTCATAGTCTAAATTGTAAGGATAAATTAAGAGAAAACAAGAGAAAGCAGGCAACACAGAGCAAGTGAACGGAACTTGGGTTCTCTTTCCCATCACGGGGATGGGAAGTCTGAGGTCTCTGGAGTGTTCTCCGGAGGATATGTCCCTCATCTCCTCTATAAGGCATGGACGGGAGCACCAGACATACCAATGAGAGATCTGTGATAGTGAAAAATTTACTGATAAGAACACAAGGCGATAAAACTTACAAAGTAATTGGCTTGACCGGTGTCAAGAAAGATCTTGTTTGAAATCTGTCCCAGAGTCCACCAACCATCTAAAATCAGCAGCAAAATGAACGATATATTTAATGAACAAGTCACTGTCAGTTCTTGTGTTAAGCTCCGGTGCTCTTAACTGCTCCCACCGCATCGTAAGCTAGCCCCAGTCTCCCAACGGAAAGCACTCCCCAGGCCTCCTTAGCAGCTCAGGGCTTTGCCCCAGAGCCCCTCCTGGTCTCTGCTCTGCTCTCAGACCCGTAGTTTCCATTTGCTTTTGCACAGCTAGAATCTGCCTCATCACCCACCTCCTTTGCACTGAAGGTCTGATTTTGGTTTTCATCCCAGAGCCTATACTCACTTGGCTCCGTTTTGGTTCACATTCTGTAGGCCCAGGCTGGTCTCCCCTTTCCAGCCCTGCCCAGACCCTGAGTTTTGAACCTTATATTGCCGGGAAGGACTTTGGGTTCCGGCATAATTAGATGACAAAGAGAATGTTTACAAATGACCAAATTTCAAAAGGATGTAAACATAGTTTCAAGTAGTTGAGAGATCCTTAAAAACAGCTGTAAGAATCCAGGCACATTTTCTGTCCTCCAACTGAGTTAGTTTCTATGTGCAAATCCTATGCAGAGACTTCATATTATAACCACGTTTTTCTTCTCTTGCTGTCATTTTGCTCTGTAAAAGCTGATGAAGTTTTTCAAGATAATGTGGACTTCTTACCCTGTGGTTCTGAACCTCTTAGGAGTCTGTGTTTAGCACCGTATTTATATGTAATTATTTTCCTCTTTATTGCTATGTGTTTTACACAGGAAAGAGCTTCGTTATGAGAGGTGGTCCCTGGGCTTATCAGACTTCTAAGGGATGAGGAACAGAGCAAAAGGATGAGAGAGTCAATGCAGGTAGGAGGTGCTTCACAAGCAAAGAGCCAGGGATGGGCTGGCAAAAGTGGGGTCCAACATAAGACCCAAAGGATTCACAGGCCTTAGCCTGGAAAAAATGGAACGCTAAAGGGAGTGGAACACTGTATGTTTGGAGGGTGGGGCTGGAGGGGCAAGAGGAACACAAAGAGGAGGAGTAATGGGCAAATAACAGAACTGGGGACATGTCCTGTCAAAGCACATGGATTTCACTTTCTAAAAAGCGATGGGTTTTAATCAGTGGAGTTATATGAAGCGATTCACACTTTAGGAAAAGTACCCTAGCTGTGGTGTGGATACAGTAATTCATGTGCTGAATTCTTGATGTTCAGAAATGAAAACATACGGGCGCCTGGGGGGCTCAGTCGGTTAATCATCTGACTCTTGATTTGGGCTCTGGTCATGATCTCAGGGTCGTGAGATCAAGCCCCACACGTTGGGCTCTGTGCTTAGCGTAGAGCCTGCTTAAGATTCTCTCTATCTCCCTCTGCCCCTCCCCGCCCTCTCTCTCAAAATAAAATAAAATAAAATAAAATTAAATTAAATTAAATATAAATATAGGGGCGCCTGGGTGGCACAGCAGTTGAGCGTCTGCCTTCGGCTCAGGGCGTGATCCCAGCGTTGTGGGATCGAGCCCCACATCAGGCTCCTCCGCTATGAGCCTGCTTCTTCCTCTCCCACTCCCCCTGCTTGTGTTCCCTCTCTCGCTGGCTGTCTCTATCTGTGTTAAATAAATAAATAAAATCTTTAAAAAAATATATATATAAATAAAAAACGAAAACAGACATCTCTGGAGACATCTATGTTTTGCTTTGCTAGATAATAAGAGCTCTATGATTCATGGGTTTTCCCATTCTGTCTCAGAGTGCAGAGGTGAGGTTCACTTTTAAGAACTGTTCTCAACCCAGGTTCTCTGATAGAATCATAACTATTTCTCCATCCCTTTGTTCTCCTTGTGTAGTTTTAAAATAAACACAGTCATTGCAAATGACTTTTGACATAGAGGTAGTCTTTAAATGAAATTTTAAAAAGTCCAATACAGGTAACATCGAAGTATTTGAGGTCATTGATGATTTTTATGATTCTGGCACTTTCAATTCCATAAATGTATATATTTACATGTTCTTTTCATATTTTTTACAATAAAATGAGTATTCAAGTTTTGGGCTTCAGTTTAGCAATAAATGCATTGTTGCAAAAATGCAACTTTATATACAGGAAAAGGCATTATGTGCACGTAACTGAGGTCCCTAATCACTGACCTGGGTTACTGCTGGGGCCCCTTCATATCTTTTCAGTGTGAAACACTGTGAAATGAGGTCAGCAGCTTTTTCCACTGTTGTTTCTTCTGGATCGAGTTTTGGTGGTAGCATCTTGTCCCAAGGAACAACTTCATAAGCTCTGTGAAATTATTAAATAAGGACATTTTATGAACAATGCATGTTCAAATGGTATGAGTATCATACACTGTGGCAGGCAAAATTCTAAGGTGTCCTCCAGGACTCCTGCCCCCTGGTGTACATACCATATATAACCACCTCCCCTCTGGTGTGGGCAGAGCGAATGAGTATAACAAGATACCACCCCTGTGATACTTTGTATGGCAACTTTATATCGCCAAGGGATTGTGCCTATATAATCAAGGTCCCTAATCAGTTGAATTTGAGTTAATCAAAAGGTGGATTCTCCTAAGTAGGTCTGACCCAAACAGGTGAACCCTAAAAACAGACAAACACACCATAGACACTCTTCAGCTAGCCTTAAAGAAACACCTCATGAGGGGCGCCTGGGTGGTTCGGTCGGTTAAGTGTCCAACTCTTGATTTAGGCACAGGTCATGATCCCAGGGTCCTGGGATCGAGTCCCACGTTGGTCTCAGTGCTCAGTGGAGAGTTTGCTTCTCTCTTTCCCTCTGCCCCTCCCCCCTGTTCATGCTCTCTGTCTTTTTCTCAAATAAATAAGTAAAACCTTAGAAAGAAGAAAGAAAGAAAGAAAGAAAGAAAGAAAGAAAGAAAGAAAGAGGAAAGGAAAGGAAAGGAAAGGAAAGGAAAGGAAAGGAAAGGAAAAGAAAAGAAAAGAAAAAGAAACACCTCAGGAGCCCAGCAGTGGAATGAACCGAATTCTACCAACAATTAGATTGTTCCTGGAGGACAAGGACCCAGCACTCTGATTCCAGCCTGAGAAACTCTGAGGATGAACCCAGTTGGGGCATGCCTGGACTTCTGACTGCAGTCATGTGGTTTAAAGCTGATAAACTGTGGTCATCTGTTGCATGGCAGTAGAAAACCAATGCATTGAATTATATGCATCTTACAGTCCACACAAAAAATGTATTTGACCTTAGCAGCAGAGCAGAAAGACCATTCATTAACTTACAAATAAACAAACTCTGGCTTAGAGAATGAAATTTGTTTGCTTAAGGTCACTCAGCTACTGATGGTCGAAGTCAGGATGCAAATGCAGATTCTCTGCCCCTGAAGAGTGAGCCACATTCCCACTGCCCCACACCACTTATCCTGATCATCGAAGTCTGGAGCGTGGTAGCAGGAGTCCAGCCATCTTAACAAAGGCAAGTACTATATACATAGGATTTGGATCTAAAGGTACTGTCTTGGATTTCAAGTTTTGAAAGTTCTGTTGTTTTGGACAGTCACACATGACAGATGCAGCTAGACTCCAATTTGATCCTGAAGGATAACCAAAGAGCCCTCATTCCGGTGGCCGCACCCTGACAGGATAGGTGGCCAGCCCCGGTGCCCAGCATCCTGCCCCTCCCCCTCCCAGGCTTGGTGCAAAAGCTGAATGCTCCACGCCACTCCGTCGGCCAGGCTTCCCCCTCCAAACAATCCCACTCCTCTCAGTTTGCAAACAAATAATTACCAGCGACCCTCATTCTCTCAACAAATATCTATCTAGCAATTACTATATTTCAAGCACTGTGCTAGGGGCTTGGGATAAAAGCCTGGATAACAAACAACAAAAAAATTACATTTACCACATAGGAATTATGTGAGGATTCATTAAATTAATATTTGTGGACTTAAAAGAGCACACTGATGGCTCCACAGTGTGTTCACTGTTGTGTATATGTTTTCACGTCACTCATTTTGAAATTATTGTGTCCTAAAGAAAAGCTAAATCTTATGAAATATTTTTAACTGTAGCAAAAGCTTAAATGATGTATTTTTCTTTCTTTTTTTTTTTTTTTAAGATTTTAGTTACTTATTTGTCACAGAGAGAGAGCACAAGCTGGAGGAGCGGCACAGGGAGAAGCAGGCTCGCCGATGAGCAGAGAGCCCGATGCTATACTTGATCCTAGGACCCTGGGATTATGACCTGAGATGCAGGCAGATGCTTAACCAACTGAGCCACCGAGAGGTACTGAAAATGGTGCATTTTTCAGACCTAATACCTGAATGGCATTGTCGTAAGAAACTCACCTGAGTTGAATTAAATCTTGCAAGGTGCATCTCTGTTTGAGCCTCTGATGCACTTGATGAATATTTAATGGAATTTTCCATGAAGGTTACACAAATTGTTTTTTACCCTAAGAAAACTTTTATATGATATGATTTAAATGAGACTATCGAATAGTATGATTTCATATGTTGTTTTGTCAAAAATCCCTATCTTCTGAGCAAAGCATCACGAATTTAACCAAATCATTAACTGTTTCCAAGATGACCACCGGAATTTTTTCTGAGACACACCAAGATAAAAATACAATAGGGAATGAAATCAAAAGCCAGAGAGGAAATTAGAGTCCATTTGTTAAAATCATTCATTTTTAAGATGAGAAAGGTGAGAACTGGGGGTCTCACCACCTGCCCCTAGACTGCAGATGCTTTCTATAGAGTTCTTTTCTCAACTTGCTCTAAGATTCTGAAACCCAGCTCCATACCATGTATTTCTTCCTTCCTTCCTTTTTTTTTTTAATGTAAATTAAGTTTGTTTTGCTTTTTAAGTAGGGCTCTTGAAGCATTGCAGCTTGGTAAATAGTGTAAATTAGTACAGTCTTTTGTTTTTTCATGAGTTGCTAAGAAGATGCAGCCTATTCTAACGGTATAAATATTATCACCACTTCACTTGGAGTTAATGAAGGCTCACACAGGAGCAAAATGCTTCCTAAGGAAAACAAGAAGCTGTTGCCAACACACCAACCAAAAGAACTGTGTAAAAATGATTGTCGCTATACTTTTGCAGTCGTTTTACAATGGCGAGGTAAGGCACACGATCTTGCAACAAACTTGCCATCCAGATTTGTAATGCCTGTGGTCTACACAGAGGGTTCCATCCAAGGGGCATGAACTTCAGACAACGGAGCACCATAACTCTAATAATGCACTTTGTTGACTGGTTATCTTTTCTTCTGAAATATGGGTTAGAACAAAAATAATCCCTCATTAAAAATTGCACCGTTTACAGAAAAAAACTGTGATTTTGCCTTAGAATCTACAAGCATATGTTGAAATGGAATTTGCCCCCCCCCCCCCCGTCTCAGCCACAAAATGGGCAAGAAGTACAATTCTCTAGAACGCCTTCATTTTCGGGGTGCCTGGGTGGCTCTCCATTAAGCGTCTGTCTTCGGCTCCAGTCATGATCCCAGGGCCCTGTGATGGAGCCCCTGTGTTGAGCTCCCTGCTCAGTGGGGAGTCTGCTTCTCTGTCTCCCTCTGCCCCTCCCCACTGCTCCTGCTCTCTCTCTCCAATAAATAAATAACATCTTTTAAAAAATGCCTTTATTTTCAACTTCCTGCCAACTGAGTACAGATGATTAAAAGCAAAGCTTACAGAATAGCAGAATATTTCAGAGAACATTTCTTATACACAAAACACATAAGAGAATGAGCCTCTAGGTGACATTTTCGTTAACAAATTGGCCTCATTTGGGTCCACAAGCATCCCGATGCTGATTTCTTCTGCTAAGGAGACTTGCAGAGGAAAAGAGGTGGGGGGAGAGAAAGCATGACTTCTGATTTTAATCATACATTTCACATACATTCTTTATATATTTATAAACCTTCTGGGAAAATATCTACTCTTAAGTATATTTCATGAAACTGGTGGTGGGTGTGCCATCAATATAAAAAACCGTGAAGCTGAAATGTGAGGCACATCTGCTGGGTTCAGCATACGGGAGGGAAGGACATTGGGGGGAATGAAGTGCTTTGTGGTGCCCGCACATATTGTCACTTCCTTGTGCTCACGGTAGCCAGCCCTCAGCCCCCACTTCTCCACTCTGTTGCTTAACTGACTTTAAAGCCCATTTGGGCAACGGCAATCATCTCTTCCCTGGGCTCATCGTCCTTGACCATTTGCAGTTTCACTCCCTCTTCCCCGAACACCCTTAGCGTGCCTGCAAATTCATGTTTGTTGCTAAACCGTGATCTCCACACTTTCTTCTCTAGCTCAGACCCCTCTTCCAAACCCCAGACCCATACACCCTGTAGCCACACTTGATGTAGCCACTTGGATGTGTAATGAACATCTTTATACTCAGCAGGTCTAAAATGGACTTCTGACTTTTCCCTCCAAACTCTCTCCCATGCTTTCACCGTGTCAAAGTAATGACAACCTCAGGCCATCCAGCTGCTTAGCCCGAAGCCTTGGATTGTTCTTGACTCCTACTTCCTTAAGACTCATTACCTCCAATTTGGAAATTATGTTGGCTCTGCTTTCAAAATATATCCAGAAGCCAATCGTGGCTGACACCTTCCTTCCAGCCTCCAGCAAACCATCCTTACCTGACCTCTATTGATGCCAGCGGTACCCTCCCAGCTGGCCTCCCCCTCTGCTTCATCTAGTTGGCTGGGAACACAGAGGCCACCATGTTGCTTTCTGCAAGCCTGATCTTGCCACTTGTCTACCAGACCTTCACTTCCCTCAGAGAAGAAGCTCTGGTGTTTACAGTTGCTTAATGTGCCCCTGGACATCTGGTTCCAGACACTCCCTGATTTTTCCCATCTTCTCTTCCTAATTCCCCTCTTGTACTCTGCTCTAGACACCCTGGCCCCTTGGTCGTCCCTGACCCTATGCACACTTCTGACATAGGTCTTCTGCATAGCTCTGCATTCCCTCTGCCTGGAAAATGGTCGCTCCAGAGATCCACAAGTCACTCCTGTATGACTTCCAAGCTTCTCTCAAATCCCATCACTGGAGGAGCCTGCCCCCCCAAGACTTCCTTTACTACTGAAGCCCCCTACCCTTACACAGGATGCTCCTGGTGCTCTCATCGCATTCTACCTTTTCTCTTTTATATTTCCAAAGGCTCATCTCCTTCTAAGATACGAGCTATTTACGTGTTGTGCTTATCGTCCATCTCCCTTTAGAATGAGAGCTCTTTGAGAACGGAGATCTTTGTCTGCCTTATTCCCTGATGAACCTTATAGCCTAGGGCACAGACACGCAGCGAGAGCTGAATATGGTTTTTGACTGAGTAAATGAACTCCTTCAGGCTTTCTCTGTCTTTGTTTTCTGCAATCTATACTCTTATCTCCTCCTCTCTCTGATCATTTCCTTTCTGCTTTGGTTTTATTCTTCTATTAAACATAGATTTCTTTTTAAGGCTCTCCCTTGACCTCTTTATTTTAGCCATCAATGTGAGTGAGTAAATAACTGTGTCTGATGTTCTCTTAATGTCTCGCTGAAGCCAGGATACTGTGGACACAAAGGGGATGTGTCATAAAAGATGACATAGAAATACTTTCTTATTTTTTTAGTTTTTATTATTTTTTAAAAGATTTATTTATTTATGTGGGGGGAGGGGCAGAGGGAGAAAAGGGAGAAGGAGAATCTCAAGCAGACTCCCTGCTGAGTGGGGGAGCTACGCACTGAGCTCAATCTCAGGACCCTGAGATCATGACCTGAGCCGAAATCAAGTTGGGGGCTTAACCGACTGAGCCACCCCGGCGCCCCTACAAGTACATTTTTAAATCAAAGTTCTACTGGAAAAAATGCTTACTTTTGAGTCGAGGACTTGTAAAATGAGTCCTTTGCACTGTATTTCCTGTTTGGTAGTAAAAGCGGTTCTCCATCCTCCTAGAAGGTGTAAATAATACGTTAAAGGAGATCAGATAGACATGGGAAGAGCTCATGCTTTCTATGCACGTGGTTTCTTGTTTTCTCTGTCCCTGCTTTTCTCCTGTCATAGCACTCTGTGGGGGGACCAGGTTTAAGCCTCCTCCACTTTCCTCAGTTGTCTTGGAAACTTACATTCCCTGTATAATCTCCCAGTGATTAAGTTAAAATTGACAAAATGCATATTCAAGTTAACGGAAAATCAATTCTTTAGGAAGGCTCTTGAATTTTAAATGTTGGCAAATGATGTTTTCAGCACCATAGAATTCAAACATCTTAAACCGTCTTGTCTGTCTTGTCTTCTAGAGATAGGACATTAGCTCTGCAATATTTCCCCCTTTCTTTCATCTTATTTCATTAAAATGACTTTATTATTATTATAACCATTGTCGTTACTATCTTTAAGGACTATTTATTTAATTTTCCACAATATTTTATCAGTGGATCTTTGCCTCTTTGCCTACTTTTGCTTCTTGTATCCTTTTTTTTTTCTTTTTTTTACCCTGTATTCCTGGTTCCATTCTCTTTGGCCGAAGTTCTATTTTCAGTAATTTTTTCAAGGATATGAACTTCTTCTAGCTTGGTTTTTTAACTAACTCATCCTCATCTTTCAATACTGTTCCGGATGAATTCAGAATTCTAGTTTAATGGTTATGTTTATTTAGTAACATAAATATATCTCATTGACCTCTGGCTTGTTATCATTGCTTTGGAAGAAAACGGAGGATGATTGTCAGCAGGTATCCTGTGTGCCCCCCCCCCAACCCCATCCTCTGGTAATATTTAGGATATTTGTCTTGGTTTTCCTACAAAGGACATTTGTTTAGGAGAAGATCTATTTTTTCATCTGGCTTAAGACGTGTTATGTTTCTCTAATCTGAGAACGCATAACTTTCACTAATTTGGACAATTCTTCATTTTTCTTTCATTATTGTCAGTGCATTCACTTTATTCTCTTAATGAAGTTCCCTTGGACAAATACTAGACTTTCTTGTTCTGTCCACCAAGCATCCTAACTTTTGCATCTCTTCATCCTTAACTTCCATTCTGACACTATGCACTTTCCAGTTCACCACACTTCCTCCTTCCCATTTCTAGTCTCTGTTTAAACTTGGTTGTTATATATGTTTTAATTTCATCAAGACTACATCTAGTGAAATCACATGATGGTTCTGTTAGGAGGATGAATTATATACTTATTTCATTTTGAAGTGTTTTTCATTCTTGTATTGGTACAATAATTTTGACATTTTAGTAATTTTGATGTGGAAAATGAAATTCTGCCTTACAAGAAAGAGAAAACTCCTCAAGACCACTCCCTGGCATCTTTATTTACATACCAGAGCGGTCAGCCAGTGAAAATCCTGGGCCTTCTTTGTGGCTCATGGTCCAGTCATGATATTGATAAGAGAGGGTTTAGTTGTGTGTCTGCCAAGCTCTGCCTCAGTGAATTTTGGAATTCTTCTGGTTTTGCACAAGCTACTCTTGGTCTCCAAATGCAGTCATAACCTGCTCCTGCTGTGAGTTTGGCAGAAGACAGACTGGAGGGACCACTGCAGTAGCATCTCCATATTTCAACATCTCGTTCCAAATTCCATCGTTCATCATCACCAAAAGTACGACTGGCAGGTTCCGGCAGATAGTTCCCACTTCCACGCCAGAAAATCCAAATGCACTGTCTCCTTCCACACAGATGACCCACCGCCCCGAGTTTCTGTCTTTAGCTGCTATAGAGGCTGCACTGGCAAATCCCAAGCCAACTCCCATTGTTCCAGAAGTACCAGCGTCAAGCCCGTGACGAGGAAGTTCATGTGAGCACAGTGCGTCCAGTATCCATACGATTTGCTCCTTCTCTTACCGCAAAACTGTCTCTGGGTAGCTGTTCTTGAACATGGTCGAATGCTGTGCAATAATTCATAGGCGGGGATTTGGGGGAAGCTGATTGCTGGGCTATTTTGGCCCTTCAGAGATGATCTCCAAGATGGAGGAGGCACCCTCCAATACTTGTATACCAGAGTATACCAGAGAAGAGACGCAAGTTCCTTCCATCTTGAACTACCATGATTCCTCCCATGCAGCTTCCCCTTCGTTCTTCCTCTCAGAGTTTTCCACCACTTACTCTCTGGAGGACACTGCCATGCTGTTTTATCAAATTGTCCTAGAAGCTGTTTAGGGATGCATTTATGTCTCCTAGCAAGTCACAGCAGGCCTTACATTATTCCCCAATTCTGCACAGATATCAGTCATATGATTTCACTCATATGTGGAATTTAAGAAACAAAACAAACAAGCAAATGGGAAAACAAAAGAGACACAAACCAAGAAACAGACTCTTAACTATAGAGAACACACTGATGGTTATCAGTAGGATGAATTGTATTGAATGACTTTTCAAAATATTTTCACTCCCGGGATAAACCTCACTTGATCATAATATACCGGTCCTTCTTATAAATTACTGGTTTTGATTTACTAATGCTTTGTAATAATTTTTGTGTCTCTGTACAAGAAGAGTGTAATTTCTGTAATTTCTTCTTCTCCTTCTCCTTCTCCTTCTCCTTCTTCTTCTCCTTCTTGGTAATGTCTGTGTCTGGTTCAGGAATATTAGGTTAAGTTGGACTTCTAAAACTAGTCAGAAAGTGTTCCTTCTTCTATTTTCTGAAATAACTTATATTAGATTGATGTAATTTCTTCTAAGAATGTTTGACAAAATTCAGCAGTGAAATCATCTGATCCGAGTTTTCGGTTTGGGAAGATTTTTGACCAGAAAAATTAAATTTCTTTAATAAATAGGGGGCATTCATGTATTCTATTTCATTTAGTATCAATTCTAGTAAGTTGTACTTTTAAAGGAATTTGTTCATTTAATTTAAGGTACTAAATGAACTTGCATACGGTAGTTTATAATAGTTTCTTATTTGGCTTTTAGGATCAGAAGTAATAAACTCCTTAATTTTCTATATTGGTTATATGTGTTCTCTCTCTCTTTCTTGATCATACTAATAAAATATATATCACTTTCATTGATCTTTTTAAAGAAACAGCTTTGGCTTTAAGTTTTCTCTCTTGCGTATCTTTCTTCTTTTTCATTGATTTTGACTCTTGTTAATCCTCTTCCTTCGTTTTGTTTTACCAGTCTTCTAGTTTCTTAATCATTAAACTTTAATTTTTAGAACTTCCTTTTTCCCTAATATAAGCATAAAAGGCTATTTTTTTTCTTTTCAGCAGACTTTTAGCTGCATCATAAGAGATTTGATAGGTTATATTTTCATCATTGTTCAAGTTTTAACATTTTCTAATTTTTCTTATGATTTCTTCTTTGGCCCATGGATTATTTAGAAGTATGTTTTTTAATTTACAAGTATTTAATGTTTTTCTAAACAGATCATGGTAACTTATTTTTAACTTAACTCTGTGGAGGTTTAAGAACACAAGTAGAATTATTTCAATACATTTAAATATATGAAGACTTGTTTTATGCTCCAGCATGATTATGGTGAATGTGTCATGTGCACTTTCTGTCCATTTACTTTCAGGCTATTTGCATCTTCATTTTGAAAGTGTATATCTTGTAAATCACAAATGTGTCTTGCTGTTTATCCATTCTGATAATCTCCACTTTCTGTTGAAATGTTTATTATATTACCATTTAATGTAAGAACTGATATATTAGGATTAGAAGTACCATTTTATTATAGTTGTCTGTTTGCCCCTATGTTTCTGCTCCTCTGTTCCCCTTTTCAGCCTTCTTTATTTAAATGAGTGGGGTTTTTTTAGAATTCCAATTATGTTATTAATTGGCTCTTGAATGATACCTCGTTATATTACATTTCAGTGTTGCTTTAGAGATTACATTAGATGTCTTTAACTTTCCACAGTTCACTTGGAGTTAACATTGTACCACTTCACGTAAAATGTACAAACATTACAACCACAAGTCCATTTGCCACACCTCATCATTCCTTATTCTATAGTTGTCACATGGGCTATATCTACATTCATAATATGCTTCAGAGAACAATGTTAAAAGAGTTATATGTACTTTAAAGAAGTTAAAAGGAAAAAATAATCTTAAATACCCAAGTTTTCTTGAAGTGAATATCCATTGGCAATTTTCTTACTTTGTTTTTCTTTTCTTGCAAATTTCTTTATATAGCCTTTTAATATATTCAACATAATCAGGCCCCCAGATATATCCATGTCCTAAACCCTGGAAACTGCATATGTTAGCTTATACGGAAAAGGGTAATTCAGGTGCAAATGGATTTAAAGATGCTAATCAAGTGACTTTAACATAGGAAAACTGTCCTAGACATTCAGATGGGCACGACATAATCCTAGGGTTCCTAAAAGTAGAAGACCGAAGCAGAAAAGTAGGTCAGAGTGATTCTATTTGTTGAGGGAAGAAGTCAACCTGACATTGCTGGCTTTGAAGATGAAGACAAAGCCCATGAGCCAAAGGATGCAGGTGGCAAGAAAATGGATTCTACTCGAGAGCCTCTAGAAGAAATGCCACCTTGCCAACACCTTGATTTTAACTCAGTGAGACCATTTTTGACTCTGACCTCCAGAAGAATAAGATGATAAATTTGTACTAAGTCACTAAATCTATGTTAATTTCTTCTTTTTATTATTTTTTAAAAGATTTTCATTTATTTATTTATTTATTTATTTATTTATTTATTTATTTATTTATCAGAGAGAGAGAGAGAGCACAAGCAGGGGGAGTGGCAGAGGGAGAAGCAGACTCCTTGCTGAGCAGAGAGCCCCATGCGGGACTTGATCCCAGGACCCTGGGACCATGACCTGAGCTGAAGGCAGATGCTTAACTGACTGAGCCACCCAGGCATCCAAATTTATGTTAATTTCTTATAACAGCAGTAGAAGGCCAATATAGCCTTCATCTTTGAAGGTTTGAGTTTCTACACGTAGTATTCTGGCGTGACGTGTTTTTTCCATCAGACTGTAACTATGTCGTTCCCCTGCTCCTCTGTCTTCTCGTCCGATGAGAAGCCTGTGAAATTTCAACTTACCTTTCTCCTGCTGCTCTCAAAATTTTCTTCGTATCTTTTGCATCTGAATATCTGATGCCCAGGCTTTTTGAAAATATTTTATTCATTTGGAATTCAATAAGCCTCTAGAAAACTGTAAATGTATGTCTTTCACCAAATCTAGGGAAGTTTCAGTAATTATTTCTTCAAGTATTATTTTCTACTGCATTTTACTTCCCCTCTTATTGGACTATAATTAGTGTATTTAACACTTTCATATTGTTCCACGGGTCCCTGAGACTCTGTTCATTTATTTTTTATTCTTTTTTATCATCCTCTCCAAGTTCTACTTTTAAATCCTTGATACTTTCCTTGTCATATCTTTTCTGCTATTAAGTCCATATCATTTCTATTTTAAGATTTTGAAATTTTAGTTCTAAAATTTCCCTTTGGCTCTTTTTTACGCATTCTATTTCTTTGATGAAATATCCTGTCTTGTGATTATGAATATATTCTCCATTATGTCACTGATCACGGTTGCAACAGCTGTATTAAAATCCCTGTCTGGGGGCGCCTGGGTGGCACAGCGGTTAAGCGCCTGCCTTCGGCTCAGGGTGTGATCCCGGCGTTATGGGATCGAGCCCCACATCAGGCTCCTCTGCTGTGAGCCTGCTTCTTCCTCTCCCACTCCCCCTGCTTGTGTTCCCTCTCTCGCTGGCTATCTCTGTTAAATAAATAAATAAAATCTTTAATAAAAAAAAATCCCTGTCTGATAATTCTAGCATCTAGCACGTTCCCATGTGAGCTTATCCCTTTTCCATGGTCTTTGTATGTTGAGTAATTTTGGATTGTATGTTGAACATTTTATGTTGAGGAGACCCTGGATTCTGCATTATTCCTGAGTGTGTTTTGGATAATAGTCAGATCTTTGATCAGTACCTTGTTTGCCTTTGACAGAACTGCTTAGAGTCTGTTTTGAGGAAAGACGGTGCAGGGATCAGCCAAAGAGTTGGGCTGATTTCATACGTGGAACTATGGCTCCCTCCCCAGCTGCCTCCCGTTTTAGATTCTTTCCTTTAATTCTTGGGGGCTTCAGCGGGGAGGCGGGTGGGGGAATGGGATAGGCCGGTGATGGGTATTAAGGAGGGCACATATTGCATGGTGCACTGGGTGTTATATGCAAACAATGAATCATGGAACATTACATCAAAAACTAAGGATGTACTGTATGGTGACTAACATAACATAAAAAATTATTATTAAAAATTTAAAAAAATTTTAAAATTTAAAAAATTAAAAAAATTAAAAAATAATAATTCTTGGGGGGTGCTCCATTCTTTCATCTCTTTAGGGCAAAAAGACAGAGATTTCTATTGAAATTTTAACCACTCCAGTTTCCTGAATGTTTCCAACCTTCAGGCCACAAGGGGAAAATCACCCCAAGTTCATCCTCTAAGTTTCAACTCCGAAATTTGCCTGATTTTGTTCAATCACCAGAGGTCTCAAGCCAATAGATTTTATTTCGTCAGAGAGTGGGGTTGTTACTGCTGGGAGGGTTAGTCTGTTAGGAGCTTATCCTGCCACAGAGGAAACGAAATATTTAATAATTTTTTTAAGATAAATGCTTGATTTTAAGGACTCTGATTTGTTTATTTTCCATATCTGCCCGTTCTTTTCCTTAAGTCCTGTTCTTTCCTTAGAAATTCCATTTCTTGTAAATTAATATATATTCAGATGGTTCTATTATCTGAGGCTCCTTGGGCGAGATGTCCACCTTCTGTCGTGCCTCCTGATACCCTCTCACAAGTGACCTTTTTCACCTTCAGAGTATAATTTTGACTGTGGTTTCATCTAGGGATAGCTATTTTCTGTGCAATGCTGCATGTCGATGCCACTTTGTGGAAATGTTCCTGCAGAGCATTACTTATTGTTTCTGGGTACAAAATCTTTTCTTCTTTTTTTTTTAATTTTAGGATGTGGTATTCCCACACTACGTGTGTACTAAGAAATCGTGCTCTGTGTATCCATGTGGTACAGACCAAATTTTCCATTTCCTCATGGATAATATATTGTATTTTCCAGTTTGTTGTCTTGCTCAGGTGGCCAGCTTCCCTCCTGTGTGTAAAGATTTATTCAAATTCCTACTCATTGCTGAGGTAGCCCTTTGTGGTACCTGAATTTATACAGAAAACTCAATTCCAAATATCCACCACGAGATTTCAGACTCCCTTTCTTATGTAGGTATTGAAATCCAAGCCCATGTATTCTGGCTTCAGCCAAATTCAGCTTCATTCCCCATTTCTACAGTAAAAGAAGCCCATTTTCTTTTGGACCCATGACCTTAAAGATAATTCTTTTACAATTTCTTTGCAGCTAGTGCAATATTGAGTTTGGCTAACATCATTTAAAGTGTTGTGTGCATTTTCTGGAACAAGTCCTTAAAGGGGGAGGATGTCCCTCTTTGTTTTTGTTTCTATCCTTCTATCCTGATGCCAACAGACTGAGTCTAGGAAAATATCATAGACTAGAATTGCAGGCTAGTCCAGGACCTGTGGATTGTTATGTAAAAGAGAAATAAACTTCCCTAGAGTCCCAACCACAGCATATTTGGGTCTCTGTTACTCAAAATTATCCCCATGAAAAATGTAATTTAAGTTGCACATTCATTTTTAGAACTGAACTTTCTCTTCCTTTCTAGAAACTGGACCTTCCTCTCTCTCCTCTTGCTTTTGAGCTGAGCTAAGTATTAATTTTAAAATATGTGTAACATTTTGATGTTTCTGTAGCATTTCAATATATTTGAGGTGATAGGGAGGATTTGTGGAAAAAGCTCATTCTTTAACAATTCTGGAAGGAAGCTTCTTTTTTTTTTTTTTAAGATTATTTATTTATTTATTTGACAGAGATAGAGACAGCCAGTGAGAGAGGGAACACAAGCAGGGGGAGTGGGAGAGGAAGAAGCAGGCTCATAGAGGAGGAGCCTGACGTGGGGCTCGAACCCGGAATGCCGGGATCACGCCCTGAGCTGAAGGCAGACGCTTTAACCGCTGTGCCACCCAGGCGCCCCTGGAAGGAAGCTTCTTAATCCTAAATTCTAGAAGTGTGTCATTTACATACAGGAAAAGGTATAGATTTTTATTGTACAATTTGATAAATCAGTTTGACTTAAATTAGAAATTCATATAACCAATATCTCAGTCAAAATACAGAATATTTTTGTCATCTCCCCAAATACTTCATTTCTGCTTTCAATCAATCTTCACTCCCCACAGGCAGCCACTATTCTATTTTTTATTACTAAAACTTAGTTTTGCCTGCTCCTGACCTTCATGTAATTGGAATCAGGAGGTATGTATTTTTTGAGAATGGCTTTTTTTTTCTTTTTTAGAAAATATTTATTTATTTATTGGGAGGGGAGAGGCAGAGGGAGAGGGACAGAGAAAATCTCAAGCAGACTGCAGTCTCAGTGCAGGGTCTGTTGCCGGGCTTGATCTCATGAGCCTGAGATCATGACCTGAGCTGAAACCAAGAGTCGGACGCTTAACTGACTGAGCCACCCAGGTGCCCCTTAATATTCACTTTTACTATTTGTTGAGGTTCTCCCATGTTCCAGTTTACTCTTTTTTTTGAATACTGTTCTGTTCTATGATCTGTTAATCCGTTTTCCTTTCCATTGATTTTTGTGTACATATTAATTAAGCTGCTACAAGCGTTCCTGTACAAGTCTTTTTGTGGACATATACTTTGATTTTATTGGGTAAATACTTAAAAATAGAATTACTGGGTCATGGTATAGATGTGTCACTTTATAAGATACACTAAAAGTAGGAGAAGTCCAGTTGCTCTCTGTCCTCACCAACATACGATGTCAAGCATCTTCTTCATTTCTCTGAAAAAAAATATTTCAAATTATATACACATTAAAAAAGACTGAGGCAAAGAATTGTTTATTTGCTCTCTTTTTACATCATACTAGCTCCTTGATGGTTTTCAAGCATCTTAATTTTAGACATTCTGATGGGTATTCAGTAGTATTTCATTTTGGTTTTTATTTACACTTTCCTCACAACTAAAAATGTTGAACATCTTTTCATGTGCCTATTGGACATTTATATATCTTCTTTTGTGAAACATTTATTTCAGTCTTGAGGGATTTTAAAAATCTTTTTGCTATCCAGCTGGGGGATTTCTTTATATATCTTAATTCATAGACCTTTGACAGATATTGCAAGCATTTTCTTCCAGTGTGTGGCTCACATTTTTATTTTCTTAACAGTGGTCCGAAGAGCAAAAGACTTTAATGTTAACAGAATGAGTTTTTTTCTAAACATACTGATTTTGACATCCTCTCTAAGAAATTTTTGCCAACCAGATATTTTATCTTGTATTTTGTTTCAGAAGCTTCTTTGTGCTAGCTTTTCAGTTTAGGTCGATGACCAGCACAAAGTAATTTTTGTGATGGTACGAGAAAGGGATAAAGACCCTCTTCCAATGGATTCCAGCTGTTGAGAGACTATTTGCTGAAAATACTGTGTGTGCACCTTGAACCGTCTTGTTACTTTTGTGTAAAACCAGTCTATTTGTGGACTCTCAATTCTGTTCAGCTGATTTCTCTCTTATTACACCAAAACAATACTGTCTTCGTGCAGCATTACTGTGGGTCTTCAAATCAGGTGGAATAAGTTTCCTACTGCATTATTTTTTTTCAAGATGTAAATTAACGTAAATTTCAGAGACAAAAGCAACTTTGTACAAAAAAAAAACAACACAGAAAAATTGTGTTAGGGAAAGCACAGCAACTATTTGGAGCTTAATTTGAATATTGATATCTTAAAAAATACTGAGTTTTCCACTCCATGAAAATGATGTGTATCTGAATTTATTTAGATCTTCTTTTATTTGTCTCGGTATTTTGAGATTGTTTTTAGTGCAGAGCTTTGAACGTCTTTTATAAAATTTTTCCCTAATATTATTGTTTTGAAAATGCTATTGTAGTGGTATTTTTATCATCGTATTTTCCAATTTCTAGTCACTAGAAAAAATTGTTCTTTTGTATTTTGGCCTTTAATCATTGACTGAGATGCTATGTTAATAATAATTATTATTTATATATAATAATAATAATATAAATAACAAGAACTAATTAGTATATATTAATATATTTTAAAATTCTGTTAATACAATAAATCACACTTACTGATTTCTGAATGGTAAGCCAATCTTGCAACCATGGGATAATCCTTATTTCATCATGATGTATTATCTATTTTATATATTGCCAAATTGAACTTAGTAAAATTTCCTAAGGATTGTTTTGTTTGTTTGTAGGCATACTAGACTGTAATTTTCTGTTGTAATATAGTATGTATATTTTGGTGGCAGAGCTCTATTGTCCTCAAATGTATTACTTGGATATGATGATATAATTTCTCCCTTAAATATTTGATCTTTTTCCTTACTATATAACTACCTCGGTCTAGAGTTTTCTCTGTAGAAAGTGTTACGATAATCAACGCAACTGTTTCCACAGATATTAGGTCTATTGAGGTTTTCTCCTTGTGTCAGTTTTGGTAAATTGTGTTTTTAAGCAATTTGTTCCTTTTATCTAGGTTGTCAAGTTTATTGGCATAAAGTTGTTTATAATACCACTTTTTGACAAAACATAAATTGTACTGTGGTATAGTATACTTGCAGTGAATGTAATCCATTAACAGGTACAGTTTGATGAGATTTTGCAGTTGTGCACAACCATGAAACGACCGTAACAGACAAGATGCAGAGCATTTGCATTTTGCTGAATGATTTCTCATGCCCCTTTGCCCTCCACATCTCCCTCTCCCCAGGCCAGGGCACCAGGTGATCCATGTTTTGTCAACCTGTATTGGTTTGCATTTTTAGAATTTCATTTAAGTAGAATTAATGGTATGTAATAGTTTGTTTCTGACTGCTTTCATTCAGTATAATGATATTGAGTCATTCATCTTGTTGCATGTATCATTAGTTTGGTCTTCTGGTTTGCTAACTACCGTTCCATTGTATGGATTGCAACAATCCATTCATTCTTTCACATGCACATAAACACTTAGTTGGTTTCCATGTTTAGACTGTTATGAATAAAGCTGCTTTCAACACGTATGTCCACGTTTTTGCATGGACATATATTTAAATTTGTCTTGGGTGAGTCTCCAGCAGTGGAATGGCTGTTGATGGCTTGCACAAATAATGTCGATCGTCCGGACAGTGTTCATGAGTTTCCAAACCAGTTGTACCATTTTGCATTCCCAACAGCTGTCTGTGTGAGTCCCACTGTTCTGCATCCTTGCCATACTTGGAATTTTCAGTTGTTTTAATTTTAGTCATTGTAAGGATATGTTGTACTTTAAATTATATTTACTGGTAACTCGGCATGTTAAGTATCTTTTCATTGTTTATTTGCACTTCTTCTATTTTTGTGTGTGGGTGAAGTGTCCAGATTTTTTAGCCATCTTTCATTTGGTTTGTTCATCCTGTTATTATTAATTTTAAGATAATTGTATATGTTCGAGATACAGGATTGTGGATACTTTTCCCATTCTGTTTCATTTTCTTAATGATGTCTTTTAAAAATCCAACTATTTCAAAAAGTTTTATAATCTTAATTTTATGTTGAGGTCTATTATCCATTTCAAGTTAATTTTTTTGGTATATGGTAATATAATACAACTTTCTTGTATATGGTAATGTAATACAGCTTGACTTTTTTCCCAGAATGATATCCAGTTGTTTCAGTAATTTGTTGAAAGACTTTTCTTTCTGTGTTGAAATGTTTTGGCACATTTTTAAAAAATCAATAGCGATGTAGGTAGATGGCTCTGTTTCTGGACTCTGCTTTCCATTGCTCCATTTGTCAATCACTTTGCCCATTGGTACTGATTATTGTAACTTTATAGTAAGACTGAAAATCAGGTAGCACAAATCCTCTAACTTTATTCTTTTTATTCAAAATTGTTTTAGCCATTTTAGGTTTTTCATTTCATAGAGATTTTATAATCAGCTTGTAAATTTCCACAAAACACCTTCTTAGGATTTTGATAGGGTTTGCACTGAATCTACAGATCAATTAGAGAAGTGTTAATATATCAACAAGTCTTCCAGCCCATGAACCTAGTTTATTTTCCACTTATTTATATCTTTGTTAATTTGTTTCATTCACTAATGTACCAAAGTGTTCAGTGAAAAAAAAATGTTTTTTTTTTTTAAGTAAATCCTATGTGGTTTTTGGTACTGTTGTCAATGGAATGTTTTAAACTTCCATTTTCCATTTGTTTGCTTCTGATATGTAACATTACAATTGATTTTTGTACATTAACAATAAGTCTTTGCCTTGGACAATTTTCAACCATTACATCTAGCAGTTACTTTGAAGATTTCTGAGGATTTTTTACAAATATCATCATGTCAGGGGCACCTAGGTGGCACAGTCGATTAAGCATCTGACTCTTGATCTAGGGTCCAGTCGTGACTCAGGGTCATGAGATCAAGTCCCGCATCAGGCTCCATGCTGAGCATGGGATTCTATCTCTCTCACCCTCTGCCCTTCTCATTCATGCTCTCCCCTTTTGTCTCTTTCAAATAAATAAGTAAATCTTTAAAAAACCACACACACAACTAAATATCATCATGTCATCTCCACCTGCGTTGGATTTACTTCTTTCTTCCTTTCCAATATTTATGATTTCTCCTTTTCTTGCCTTTCTGCAGTAGCTATCCCCTCCACTAAATGGAAAATGATAGTGGTAATAGCAGGCACTTTTGTCTTTTTCCTGATATTAAGGGAAAGACATTCGGTCTTTCTTCATTATTTACTCTAGCCTCAGGTTGTTCACAGATGCTCTATTATCAGATTGAGCATTTCCCCTCTAAGTCTAATCTGCTGAGAGTTTTGATCATAAATGACCATTGATTTTTTTCCCTTTTGTTTATAACACTCTTGGTTATTTCTGATCCTTTGCTTATCTGTATCTGTTTTATGAAGAACTTGTCAAATTCCACATAAAAACAGCTAAGATATTAATTTGGATTGCACTGAAACTACAAAACAACTTAGTAAGAAAATACGAATGGTTTTCCCATCTTACACTTCTATTTCTATTTAACATGGTTTTCTTGTAGTCAGCATATAGTTGGGCATTGATTTTTTTATCCAACATAAAAATTGCTGACTTTCAATTTCATTATATTAAATTGTATCTAATATAACACCTGACATAATTTGGTTTAAATATAGCTTTAATTACTCTTGGTTTCATCTATTCTTTTTCCTTTTATGTTACTTTCTTTTGTATTATTTGAGATTTTTTTCTTTTTTAAATTTCATTTTGTTTTCCCCTATTCGCTTATTGCCTATGATTGATTGATTGATTGATTGGCTTTGTTATTACTGTCACTCTAAGACTTATACATCTTTAATTCTAAGATTTAAAGCATAATATTACACCACTTCATGAATAGTGTAAACAATTACACTAGCAGTTGCCTATCTTGCATCCTGACCTCCCTTGTGCTACTGTTCTACAGGTCAGTTTTACATGGGCTTTACCCCCAAAATACATTGCTATGACTGTTGGCTTAAGCATTCAGTGATATTTTAAAGAATTTCAAAATGAAAAATAGTGTTTTCTATCTACCCACATATTTACCACTTCTCTTGACCTCAATTTCATTCCATTGTACAAACTCAAATTCCACATACACCAGGTTCTTTTGCCTAAAGAACCTCCTTCAGGTCTGTGGCAATATGTCCCTCAACTTTATTTCCCTGACAATGTCTACTCTGCCTTTCTTTTTGAAATTTATTATTGCTGTTTAATGTATTTTTTAAAAAGATTTATTTATTTATTTGAGAGACAGAGAGAGAGAGAGAGCACAAGCAGGAGAGGGACAGAGGGAGAGAAAGAATCTCAAGCAGATTCCCACCGAGCATGGAGCCCAAAGTGGGGCTTGATCTCAGGACCCTGAGATCATGACATGAGTCGGAACCGACTGAGCCACCCAGGTGCCTTGCTAGTTAATGTATTCTTAATTAACGTTTTCTGATATTTAAAATATGTGTCTCCATATTCTTCTAGCATGCACGGGTTCTGACAAGAGCCTACCGTCATTCTTATATGTGTTCTTCTGTATATAATGTATTTTTTCCTCTAGCTGTTTTAAGATATTCTTTTTATCATTGTTTTCCAACAATATAATTTATGTGCATAGTTTCTTTTATCTTTATATAGCTTGGCATTGTTGAGTTTCCTAGGTCTGTGGATTTATAATCAGGAATAACACTGGCCATCGTTTGCCCATTTTTCCCCACTTTCCTTTTTTTCTGGGACTCCAGTTACATGTGTATTAAACAGCTTCATGTCGTCCCACAGCCAACTCATGTTTTGTTTATTTGTTTTTTATTTCATTTTGGATAATTGTTGCTATGTTTTCAATTTCATTGATCTTTTATTCTGCAGTGTCCGATCTGCTCTTAAAACTATATCCATTTAGTGTTATTTAGATACTGTGTGTGTCTTTCATGTCTCAATGTCCCCTTGAGTCTTGATTACGTCATGTGTTTTCCCCATCTCCATGGTTGTGGTTTCCTCTACCATCTGAATATATGGAACCTATTTGTAAAAGCTGTTTGCACACATCTTCGTCTACTTGTTTCTTCGTGTCTCCCATTCCAGGTCTGGCATTTATTGTTGATCTCTTGTTCCTCCTGACTATGGGTGATATTTTCCTACTTCTTGGCATGAAAATTACTTTCTTTTGAGTACCTATTTTGGATCTTAGGTTGTTGGTTGTAAAACTTGTTTTCTTCTTAAATAGTGTTAGATTTTGCTCCAGCACAAAGTTAAGTAATTAAAATCAGTGGGGTGTTTTGGGGGCTGCTTTTAACCTAGTAAAGCAAGCCCACAGGAACCATAAGAGTAAGGCTACTTAAGCCTGACTACAGTAGTGATATCCTTCTGAAGATTCTGCCTGACATCCTGTGTTCTATAAATGGGGACTTGGACCATCCCCTGCCCTGTTTGAGCTTCAGAGGACGATCATGATCATGCAGTCCTTTACAGAACATCTTTCCTCAACTTCAGCAGTTTCCTTTTGTTAGTGCACAGATCAGGGCTCACAGATGTGCACATCCTCTTCCCCAGGTCTCCAGAGCACTGTCTCCACAACTCCCTTCTATGTGGTACCCTAGTCTGCAAACTCCGGATGCCTTGGGCACATAGAACTCCAGTCTCTGTCTTCTCAATGCAGGAAGGCATGGACTTCACTTCCCTGGACTGTAGCTTAGAAACTGCCTCCACACAGTAAGCTGGTGAAATCGTACAGTTCACATAGTCATTTTCCCTCCCTTAGACATTCCAGCCCTTCACTACCTTTTGTCCAGTGTCTGAAAACCATTATTTCTCATTTTTTGTCTAATTTTCTATAGGCTTAAGGCAGAAAAGTAAATGGAGCACCTGATATTCCATCTCCTCTAGTTCATTAATGTCTTTTCTTATTTTTTTTTTAATTTCTTTTTGTACTTTCTTTTGGTTTACTTTGCTGTTCATTTTCTAGCTTTGGAGAAGGGATTTTCATTCACCAAGAAGGGTGCTACCAGCATCTAGTGGGTAGAACTCAGAATGCTGCCAGTTACCCTACATTGCACACAACAGTCTCCCATGGCAAAGAACTGATCCAACCTAAAATGTCAATGCTGCAAGGCTGACAAACCCTGGCTGAACCTACTAATTCCATCCCATTGACTGGTTTTTCTTCTTCAGGGATTCCACTTACATGTATATTATTTCTTCTTCACTTTTTCCCCCTCTAAACCAGTTTCACTCAGATATTTTTTTAAAAGATTTTATTTATTTATTTGACAGAGAGAAAGACAGTGAGAGAGGGAACACAAGCAGGGGGAGCGGGAGAGGAAGAAGCAGGCTCATAGCGGAGGAGCCTGATGTGGGGCTCGATCCCATAACTCTGGGATCATGCCCTGAGCCGAAGGCAGACGCTTAACCGCTGTGCCACCCAGGCGCCATTATTTTTAACTCATTCTTCATCTCCTTTTTTTCTGTTGAACGCTTTCTTGCTTTTCCTCAATGTCCCTTCTTACGTTTTTAAAAAGATTTATTTGAGAGAGAGAGAGAGAACAAGCATGCAAGTGGGGAGAGGGCCAGAGGGAGAGGGAGAAAGAGACTTTCCAGCAGACTCCCTGCTGAGTGCAGAGCCAGACTTGGGGCTCTATCTCACAACCCCAAGATCATGACCTGAGCTGAAACCAAGAATCAGATGCTTAACTGAATGACCCATCTAGGTACCCCTGTTCCTTCTTAATTTTTTATTTGAATCTCTTCTCCCTTGGGCACAGTGTAATTCTTAATTTCTGAATGAATTTTCCATTTCTTTCATTTTTTCACTGCCAATTTTATTTGTATTTATTTTTTAAATTTCTGTATGAAGGCAGCTTTTCATATCCTGAAATGCTTGCTTGAAACATATAATTCAGTTCGGTATATTATAGTACAGTTCCCTTCTGTTTTATAGTTGATTAGGTATTTTGTATTCTTATTAAAGTATTTTGGTGCTTATTTTGATTCTTCTTTTGACTCTTATTGTCATTAAAGTATTTTGATTCTTATTTTCTGTTTTGCTACAGTTTCTTCGAACAGATTTACCCGGTTTTCTTCCATTCGAGGTCTTTGGTGTGGTTTGCAATATTTTTAGTTCAATGCTGCCCCCTTCTGTCAGTGTAGCAAAGTACAGCATTTTTCTCTAATAAGTTTTCTTAGGGCAGGTGACTGAAACTAGTGGGGTTGTGTAACTTCCACTGAATTCATTCTTTTTGTCTTTCAGAATATTAATTTTTCCTCTTTCCCTCATTTTTTTTCTTTTCATCACCCAACCTCCAAATGGTAACTCTTTCTTTTAAACTTCTCTTACACAATCAGTGCTGTTGAAAGACCGCCATCTCAAATCATGTGTGCTTTTTAATTCCTTCTCTGCAGAGAACGTTTCCTTCTGTTATAACATATTCATTTAAGATTACATATTTTCCTCTAGGCATTATTATAGTTCATTCCCACACATTTTGCTAGGATATTACTATTATCATTCAGTTCAAGATATTTTCTAGTTTCCTTTATGATTTTTCTTTGGCCCATGACTCATTCATAAATATATTTTTACATTTCCAAATACATGATTTTCTAGGGTATTTTGATCTGTCATAATTGTCTTGTGGTCAAAGAACATACTCTGTATGATTTAAAATATTTGAGTAATGTATAGAAATGATGAATCACTATACTGTACCTCTGAAATTAATATAACACTGTATGTTAATCACACTGAAATTAAAAGAATAAAAGAATATCTAAGCCAAAAAAATTAAAAATAAATATTTGAAAATTTTCTGGTTGTTTTATGGTACAGTATGTGGTCATTTTTATTAATGGTCCTTGCAAAAATGTATATTTATATATGTCTATTAGGTCAACTTGTTAATTGTGCTGCCTTATTCTACTATATGTGGTTTCGTCTATACTAAATCCCCCAATATCCTGTTTTCCTGTTAATTGCCAAACAGTTTATAATGACTCCTATCAGCAAGAGTCATGAACAGATATTTCGGTGCCTTTACAGATAAAAAAAAATCTGTGTTTAGCATAGAGGTCACCCCAATCCATCTAACGTTGTTAATGTTATATCCTAATAAGTATTGGATCTTTGCCAAGTCACCTGCTGCTGCATCATCTGTGTAATTTCTATATGTTTCCTGAAAATCACATATAAACATAAGTAAGAATAAGAGCTACGTTAGAGACAGAACAAACAAGCGAGGAAAACCAATGGATCTACTGTCAAAAAGAAGGGATGTAGGAATGCAAAATCACATCAATCTTTCAACTCTAAAAATCATACTAAATTGGAGTTGACAACAATTCATTTAAAATATCTTTTATTGTGAACTTCTCAGCAATTCACAAGATCTGTCACATTCACCTGTGTCCTGTGGGTAATGTACTGATACGGTTGCTGGGTAATGTGTGGATAAGATTGGTCCTCCTCTTGTAGGGACAAAGGTTCTGAGATCTGTGTGTTCCTATTGTTCCTCATCAGGGAGGCAATTATTCTTCTGAACCTGTGTCCAAATCTTCTCCAGCAGTATCTGAACTCTATGCCTCGTCATTTTCTGGGGGTTCATGTTACTGTTCATCATCACTTTGGCATATCATAGATACCATAGTATAATCTTTCGTTGGTATCTGGATTTTTCTTCAATACGTCATCTTTTCCACTTCCTGATTGGTCTTTACAGGCTGCTGCTTCTATATGTTATGTATCTTCAACTTCTTTATGAAACGTGTGTTTTCAGATCCTCAAATTAATCATTTACACCATTTCCTCAAAGTAAATCTTATAATAGCTATTCTTTTGCTGCTGTATCTTTTATTATTTCTGTTCTCTGCATGTTTAGTGTGTACTGTTTCATAAAGAAGGGACTAAATTTGCTATTTGACTTCATCCTTAGTGTTCTTGGAATCTGATTCAGTGGGAACCTCTCTACCAATACTAGATATTTCTTAGGTTCTATGACAAGACCCTGATGGAGATCTTCCTTTATTTTCTAAAACCTTAGCATCTTTCACATTAAGATCCTTCATCACCATCAACATCATAAATGCCTCAACCTCCTAGAATTTCTTCACATTTCATAAGAGCTGATAAAAGATGGCTGCTGATGTCCAGATTCCAAACAATGTGATTACCATAAACAATGTGAAAAAGATTTTCCATTCTTGAGTCTTCCATGCTTTGGCTCTCTCTTGAAAATTGTGCTGCCATTTGACTTGGAGCTAGGATGAACACTGACAGCTGTTGCTGTGGTATGTGGTGCTTGTGTGGGGCCTTAGCTCCCAATATACAGCAGGGAAAGTGAGGGGACCCTCCAGGAAATCCCAGAAATGAGCACGTGGTGGATACGGTATGGCGTCTACACATGTTGCTTCCGTCCTACTCTTCTATACATCCGGGATTTCAAGTAAATATATGTTCTTCTTTTTCACTGTATCCTAGATGTTTCTTACTCTCATTTCATATTTTCCATTTCTTGTGTATTTGTGCTGGATTATAAATGGTTTTTCCTCATATATCTACCAACCCCCCAATTCTCTGTGTCAGATCTGCTATGGTGTCCACTTACCATGTCTTTGTTTATTATACTCTTCAATTCTGGAACTATTCTCCCCCCTTTTCTAATTCCACATTTTGTAATTTTTAATTTCTTTTAAAAACACTCTAAACTCATCTTTTCTCTCCTTGCATATTTTCAACGTCTAGAATCAATTTGTGCCCCTTTTTGTTTTCTCTCATTCCTGCTGATTCTAAGTCACAGTGTCCTTTCTCTTTACATGTTTAGTTACTGCTGATTGTATGCTGGACATCATATTTTAAAAGTTATTGATAGAAATAATTTAGGGCTTAATAATTAACGTATTACCTTTCTCCAAAGAAGTTTTGTTTGTGTCTGCTTGCATCCTGGAAACGACAGCAATCTAAGAGCACCTTGATACCAGTTCAAGACTTGAAGTTTTCTCATTTACTTGGACCAAGCCAGGCTTTAATCTATTCAAGGGCTTTTTACTATTGATCTATCCTTTCTTCTAATGGGCAAGTCTCCAGGTATTTATCCCAAAGCAGTGGATTATTTTCAGAGATCAATTCCAACATTTGATCTTTTACATATATGAGACCACAAGATCCAGCTCAAAATTGTAGTTATCTCTTCTAGAATGACAAATTCTTGTATGGCCAAAGTGGTCTTGGATGCTACACTTAACTTTTAGAGTTTCCATCCTTTTGTTGACCTAGTGACTTCTCTCTCCATTATTAGCTTTTTGATATTTAAAGAAAAAAGAAATTAATCCAGTTGTTTTCCATTGCAAGTATTGTCCCATTTACCTGGTTAGCTTCACTACTGGAAGTAAAATATCCAGATTTATTTTCTGCAACAAAAAGTCTAAACTTATTTTAAATTCAAATAAGCATGCGAATAAGCATTTACATGGCAAGCACCTACTTCAGTATTCTAACACTAAAATGCACAACTAGATAAAACATGGAGACTTGCCATGAATTTGCAGCTTAAATGAAAAACAAAAGGCACCAATGCCTTCAATTTCTTATAATGTTTACTTTGATTTGCTCTCAAAGGACTTACCTACAGGAGCAATGGATTCTTTGAAAAGTCTGGAGATGGAATAAGTGAAACTATTAAGTACCAATTTTCTTTATCCTTGCAACCAAATTCTGCATTTTATCTGGGTTTGGAATAGTTCAAAATAGGCCAAATTACTCCCATTTCTAAGGCCAACATTTTCTTATAAAGAAAAATCTATAGACAAGGAAAATTAGGAAGCCCTGACATGGGCGGATGGCGTCTTGATGAAGGAAGCATTGACGACATGTATTTCAAATGACTTTTTGGTTCCATAGTCATGTACTGTATGGTACAACTGCTGGTTGTGGGAGGTACGCCCCAGTCCCCTCTGTGGTTAAATGAGAATGGGCAATCATGAAGGAAGAGATGGGAAAAGTAGAAATAAATCTAATATTACAACTGCATATAAATTCTCGGGCAGATCAATTTTAGGAAGGGACTTACAGGAATGGAAACTGATTCCTTAAAAGTATTCATATCTTTACTGCTAATGGATGTGGGGTTTCTTTTTGGGGTGATGAAAATGTTCTAGAATTAGATCATGGTGACATTGCTCAATTCTGTATCTTAAAAAAAAAAACACTGAACACTCTAAATGGATGACTTTTGTGGTATGTGAAACATATCCCAATAAAGCCATTTTTTTTTAAGAAAAGAAAAAACCTTTAGATAACTGTATAACCTTTGGGGTCTTCAAATCATTCAAATATCATGGCTTTAGAGACTATATAATCCACATAGAAAAATGGCCAATAACACAATCCTTAAATTTAGAAAGATGCCTAGGTTTAAATTTTGGTTTCATACTTACTGTGGGGTTGAAAGTCAATTAGTTAATATCACCGGGCATTAGCTTTCTCAGATAAAGTGAGGAGAACAACACTGCCTTGTCCAGAAGCAGGACGGAAACAGGATTTTTGCTCAAGTCCTGCACTACAGGAGCAGTCGAGGTAAGGAGCAGCATAGAACCAGGATAAGAGACGAGTGACAATGTGGTCTCAGCAGGACCCTGCTTAGATCTAGATCTGTTTCCTCAAGGAAGTCAGCCAGCCATGGGGCAAAGGCTGAGGGGTCCATGTGGCAGGGTGCAGTCCTCCAGGCTGGTGGCGGTCAGCCATGTAGTGACCACCACTCGCTGCTACTGGAGGAGGATGCCCTTGCCAGTCAAGGGCGTCTGGGTTGGGCACTACCAGCATTTACTACTCACTCGTCCCCATAGCTTTGCTGGAGGAAGGCACAAGGTAAGACACACCACACAATCACTGTGAAGGGTTGCACAGTGCCTGGCACATAAGCAGTACTTTATAAATGGTAGCTATTTTTTGCAGGACTTAAAATATCAGACACGCAAAGCAATTAATTACGAATAGTGTATAACATCATCTGGTCAGAAAATCTTACTGTACATGTTGCTTCCTCATCAAACGCATACGTGTGATTTATTGAGCACGCTTCACGACGAGGCTGTAAAGGAGTAACTTTCAGTGGGCTTGTCCAACCTGAAAACAAAAATGTATAGTGTTTTGGGTTAAAAATGTGATAGAGGTTTTTTTCCCCCACCAGAAATATTTCCTATGAGAAAGCTAAACTGTATGATGTTAACTGACGTTTCGATGGATTATGTAACAATTTTTCTTAGCCGTGAGAATTGAATAGCTCTGGAGTTTACATGTTAGGATAATTGTAATAGTGCAGAATTATTTGCTACTACTCATTATTTGAAGAAGTCTGTTGAGTACTATGAATCTGCATATCAGCATGTGGATGTATTGGGGATGGTGGCAACACAAAGGAGTCTGGTTACTATGCAGACAATTTATCTAATGATAGAAGTCCTAAGAGACTGGCAAGTATGCACACAGACTGCAACAAATATTTACTGTGTTTAAATGGAAGTAGATGTGTACACAAAGACAGAAGAGGGGGTTCCTGGTTTTGAGGTGCTCATGAACAAATGGAAAAGACAATCACCTAAATAGTTTTCAGTGTCATGTAGCAACTGTACTAATACTTGGGCTCCGAGTGCTGTGGGAGTGCAGAGGAAGAAAACTAACCCAGCCAGATTGTGGGGAGTTAAGAACATCTTCCTGAAGATAATATTTGATCTAACCTCGACAAAGGGGAAGTCAGGAAAATTAGAGTCTGAGAAAGCCTCGGCACACCACTGTTGCCTTGGAAAACAGAGGAGTCCACGTGAGAAGCATGGGTAGCCTCCAGGAGCAGTGTTCCTGGCTGTCCGAAGCAAGGAAAACTGACCCCTCTAACGCAAGGAACCGGATTCTGTACAACACGGATGAGCCTGATGTAGATTTTCCCCAGACACTGCACGTTTGGCCGGTTAGATCCTGAATAGAAAACCAGTTGAGCCTGGCCATACTTCTCACAAACCCGGGAACTAATAAATGGGTTTTGTGTTGGGCTGCGGAATCTGTGGCATTTTGTCACAGCAGGAAGAGAAAATATAGAGGCAGAGGCAAGAGGCCAAGACAAAGTGAGAAAGGCAGTGCTGGATCCCATGATTATTTCAGTTTTGAGAATCTGGCTGAAGGAAACCCCCCAGAAGACTATAGGGCCAACAGTGGCAGGATGGCACTTCGTGGATCCACTGAAGCAGTGGTTTTGAAAAAGGAGGAAAATAGGAAAACAACAGAACCTAAAATTTGATTTTTAAGCCAGAGTAGGAGATAGGGAACAGGACGATGAATTACAGCTGTATACCTCAGGGTAGGACATTCATGCCTAAGTATGATGATGTCATTTCCATTACCTTGTTTCAGTATCTAATTCTGTGAAACAAAGCACCCCAAAGCCAAGTATCTTAAAACAACCATTCATTGTCTCTCAGGACTCTGAAGCTAGTTGGGGTGTTAGATGTCATGTGGTGTAGCTTGGGATTGCTCAAGAGCTCCAAAATTGTCTCACTCACTGGCTGGCAAGTGGGTGTTGACTGTTACCAGAGAGCTCAGCTGGGCCTGCTGACCAGTGACTTGTGGTTTTTTGTTACTTTTATTCCCCCCTGTGGGCCTGTATTGATTTTTTTTCACAAAATAGTGACTGAGAATCGAGAGGAAGATCCCAAGGGGCCCAATCCCAATGTGCAAATACAAAAAAAGTCTCCACTTACAGCATGGTTGCTAATATAGGCTAGAGCCCAGAATCGATGTGGGAAGGAAACAGACCTCATCCCATGGTAGGAGGGGTGGCAGGCACACAGAGGAAGGAGTGAATTGCCAAGGGCCGCCTTTGGGACCAGTGATCACACACCTCTTCCTCATAATGCACAGTCTCACTTCACCACTTTCATGCCACCAAACAAATATCAAGTCCTTTGTCAAGGAAGACACTGTCCTATTTCTTCACTTCTTAGAGATTTAACATGTTTGAAACTGTGATATTTTCATTGTGAGTTGGCTTTCCCTGTAACCCATGAAATTGAGTGAGCTTGGAGGGGTCTGCCATGAACACTATTTTTCCATAGGCCCTAATTATTTTTATTATAAAACATTTCTATAATGTGGTACTTTTAAAGAAACAAAACTTTAAAAGAAAGATTTAAGGACTATTCTACGTATATTTCCTTATTCACATGTTTTCTCTTCTCTAACGGTTAGAACTACGTTTTTTTGGGGCGCCTGGGTGGCTCAGTCATTAAGGATCTGCCTTCGGCTCAGGGTGTTTTCCCAGGGTCCTGGGATTGAGCCCCACGTCAGGCTCCCTGGTCCACTGGGAGCCTGCTTCTTCCTCTCCCACTCCCCCTGCTTGTGTTCCCTCTCTCGCTGGCTGTCTCTCTCTGTCAAATAAATAAATAAAATCTTAAAAAAAAAAAAGAAATACGTTTTTTCAACATCTAAAATACTGTTGTTAGTGGTCTTCTCTGAGTTTTTTCTCAATATAGCTAAAGGTAAGTCAGTTTTGTTATTTTCAAAGAACCAGTCTCAGGTTTAGTTGATTTTTTCTGCTTTTCTGTTCTCTATTTATCGATATGCACCAAACATAGACCTTCAAAATATATGATGCAAATATTGACAGAATTTAAGGGAGAAGCAACTCTACAATAATAGTTGGAGGCTTTAATACTTTACTTTCAGTGATGGATAGAATAACTAGACAAAGATCAATAAGGAAATAGAGGACTCAAACAATAGTTTGACCCAGAAAACATATACAGAACACTTCATCCAACAGAATAACCGAGCAGAACACATATTTTTCTCAAGTGCCCATGGAACATTCCATAGAACAGACTATATTGTAGGCCACGAAGCAGGTCTTCATAATTTTTAAAAGACTGAAATCATACAAAGTATATTTTCTGATCACAATGGAATCAAAGTAGAAATTGATAAAATGGAATGAAACCAAAAATCAGTATATGAATAAACACCACACCTCTAAATAACCAAAGAAGAAATCACATGGAAAATTAGAAATTATCTTGAAACAAATGAAAACAAAAACACAAGACAACAAAAATTATGGGATTCAACAAAAGTAGAACTAAGAGGGAAGTTTATAGGTATAAACACTTATCTTAATGAAAAAAGATCTCAAATGAACAACCTAAATTTATAACTTAAGGAAATACAAAAAAAAAAAAAAAGAAAAGAAAAGAAAGAAAGAAACTAAACCCAAAACTAGCAGAAAGAACGAAATAAAGATCAGAGTAGAGATACACAAAATAAAGAAGAAAAAAACAACAGAATCAATGAAAGCAAGAGTTGTTTTTTTGAAAACATAAAAAAAAATTGACAAACATTTAGCTAGACGGACTCAGAAAAAAAACAGGGAAGATTCAAATAAACTAAAATCACAAATGAGAAAGGGGAGAGTACAACTGATTTTTGTTGGAGGAGGTCATCAAGAGAAGGTGACTACCTGTGAGCTGGACTTGGGAGGCTTCTCACCCACTCCCCTGTCCTTGAAATGTACCTTCTGCCCACTGGTTCCCCAGCAGGAACTGTTTCAAGAATGTAAGGTGTTGCTGAGACCATCTGGATGGTATATACAACTGAACCCTGTCTTATAAGGTCTTCATATAAACTTTTAGGATTCCAATGGCCAGGTGTGGAGATCTACTTGTCTTGCAGTTGCCAAGACAAGCCTTGTATATAAGTTCTCTTGCTTATTAAACCTGCCACTTACCCATCTGGGGTGCCCGCCTCTTTCTTTGTTTGTCTCTGCCCTCCATGTATGAGGGCCAGTTTTGGATTTCACCCAAAGAACTCCTGAGGTTGCAAACTAACAACTTTACAGAAATAAAAAGGATAAGAATGTACTATGAAGAACTGTGCACCAATAAATTATATAACCTAGGTGAAATAGACAGATTTCTAGAAACACACAACCTACCAAGACTGAATCATTAAGAAGCAGAAAATCTGAACAGATCTGTAACTAGTAAGCAGAATCAATAATCAAAAACTTCCTAACAAAGAAAAGCTCAGGACGAGATGGCTTCACTCGTGAATTCTACAAAACATTTAAAGAAGAATTAATACCAATCCTTCTCAAACTCTTCCAAAAATACTGGAGAAGGGAACGCTTCCAAACTCATTCTATGAGGCCAACATTACTTTGATACCAAAGTCAGACAAAGACATTACAAGAAAACTACAGATCAATATCCCTGATAAATATTGATGCAAAAATCCTCAACATACTAAAAAACAGAATTTATCAACACACTGAAAGTATTATACAGCATGACCAAGTGAGGTTTATTCCTTGAATGCAAGGAATTGTATTTGTGCATTGTTGAGGGAAATTTAAAATGCAGTATCCACTATGGAAAACAGTACAGTGGTTTCTCAAAACATTAAAGATGGAATTACCATGTAATAGAGCAATTCCACCTTTGGGTATATACCCCAAATTACTAAAAGAGGGGTCTTGAAGAGATATTTACACCCCCATGTTCATAGAAGTATTATTCACAATAGCCAAAAGGTGAAGCAACCCAAGTATCCATCGATGGATAAACAAAATGTGGTATATACATAAAAGGGGAAATCATTCAGCCTTAAAAAGAAATTCTGATACATGCTACAACATGGGCATTGTTATCCACGAAGACATGATGCTAAATGAAATAAGCCAGGCACAAAAAGACTGATACTTTATGACTTCACTTACATGAGGTTTCTAGAGTAGCCAAATTTCAAGACAGAAAGTAAAAAGCCAGGAGCTAGGAGGAGGGGAGGAGATAGGAAATTAGTATTTGATGGGTATGGAGTTTCAGTTTTTTAAGATGAAAAGTGTTAAGGAGATGAACAGTGGTGAAGATTGCACTTAATACTTATGAACCATACACTTAAAAATGGTTGATTGTTATGGAGTAAAAGTTTGGTTACCCCGCCAAATTCTTATATTGAAATTTTTACCCCCAATGTGATGGTATTTGAAGGTTGGGCCTTCGGGAGGGAATTCAGTTTAGATAAGGTCTGGAGGGTGTGGCTCCGATGATAGGATTACTCTCCTTATAAAAAGAGGAAGAGAGACCCGAGCTCTCTGTCTCTATCTCTCTGCCATATGAGGAAACAGCAAAAAGCAGGCCCTCTGCAAGTCAGAAAGAGGGCTCTCACCAAGATCCAAGAAAGCTGGTACCTTTATCTTGGACTTTCCAGACTAAATAAATGCCTATTGCTTAAGCCACCCAGTCTATGGTATTTGTTTTAGCAGCTTGAGCTGAGACAGTGGCTAAAAAGGAAAAAAGCAGGAAGATATACAAAGAGTTATAAGTATTGATATTAGGAAGCTGAATGTAGGAAGATCAAAGACATGATAATAGGCAACCTCTATTTTTCCTGTGATAAGGAAGATGTGTCATCTGCTGTAAGGAGAAGCAAAAAGACCAATGAAAGGCTTGAATAATTAGGATAAGTTTAGAGTACTTGATTGGTATGAGAAAGAAAGCCAACTAGGAACAAAAAAATACTGTTAATTGTCTAAACAAAGTTGGAATAAGGTAAGAAATCATCAATATAATCTTTTATGATACCGTTTAGGTATTTATGAAAGCCCACTGAAAAGTATACTGGTGTGATATATTTTACAAAGACTTTCTTATCAGAATGTATTCGAAATTATATGTATTTAGGTTCACTTAAAAATAAAAGAACTTATTATTTATAATTAATGATTATTTCCGAGATCTACAAAATCGTTGAAAACCTAGGACAAATTATATTGAACCGAATCCATGGACCACCAGTATTACTCTTTGCAACTGTAATAGCTAATATTAACAGCTGCTATTGAATGTTTTAACCAAGTTCCAGGAATTTTGTTAAGTGCTTTACATGTCTTAATTCATTTAATCCTTACAATTTTATTAGAGAAGTACTCTTATTGCCAAGGAATTGAAAATTCTGGACTAATAGCTAACATTTATTGGTGCATTCCTCCATGTCAGATATCTTTACATGAATTATATTAAATAGTCTTCGCTATTACTTTATGAAGTATTACTAGTACGTGAATTTACAAATATGGATACACAGGCATAAAGAGCCCTGGGTCATATTGCAAGTAAGCCTTCTATCAGGATTCAAGCCCAGAAATTCTACTGAATTCTGTTGTACTGATTCGGGTAGTGAGTTCCATACGTGGTTCTGAATTGGTGCAAAGTCTGTTAACCCTATTTTCATTGTATGTTAGCTTTAATAAATTATTTCTTCAACCTCTAATTTGTTGTAATAATGTTTTGAGAGTCCAATCTTAGAAAAACTTACAAACCAAAAGTATTGTTCTTAAAAATTACACTAGGCTAGGGTTTACTGCTTACCAACAAAGTGGTATACTGGTCTAAAATAGGACTACTAGAAAAAACAACTTCAATTCCTTTAAAGATGTATTCTTGACAAGGACTATTATTTTACATTGAAACATTAGCAAAATATTGAGTTCAAGCTTTTTTCTTCATAGAGTCAAAAAATAGTCACTAGTTCGGAATCATTAAGATGTTCTGTCTGCAAGACAGACCTGAACTCATCAATGGTTCAATGTGAATTACATTAGCTTTCAGTAATACCATATTTCACTAGATGGCATTTCCAAGAGATTATAAAATACTTATTTCTTAAAATGGGTTGTTGAACCTCATTCATATCCTTTATATGAAAATTCCAAACTGAGGAATTTCCCCAAGCCCATGTGTTAAGTCCACAGCTGAAGCGCACATTAAAAGCGCAACTCCTATTATATGCTTGTATCTCTCCAAATCGCTTCTGTCTGTTCAAAAGTGGGAATCTGCAGGGTGGGGCTGGGATGAAGGTTCTTCATTTCTATTACCTTTTCCTTTATTCTTACCACCTTCCAGGTCTCGAGTGACTATGGCCTCTCTCCATGGAGAAGTGGCAGGGACCATGAATCCCCACTGCTCCAACAAATGGTGTCACTATTCCTCCACATACTGTCTCCTTAGGCCTCTAGTCTATGGCCAGATGCCAAAGACCAGTGGAGGGGGGTGCAGCCTCTGGCACTAGAGGAAGCTTAGCATCTCTCACTACAGCATTTGGTCTTTTCCTTTCGACATGCTCGAAGATGTTAACCTTCTTGCACTCCCTGCTTGCCAGACACACCTCCATACAAAAATAGTCCACGTGGCTTTCCTTTTGGAAGTGTTTCTCACCCTTTCTGCACCAGGCCTGTGACACTCTTTGGGAGTTCTCACAGAGAAACTGTAAGGTATAGCTATCAGTAAGGGGTCATCAATTCTGTGCCTAGGGCTATGGAAGGGTTGCTTCGTAGCAGACCCCCAAATCTACTTTCAACTACCTGCCCATTTCATTTCAGCTCCTGTGACCTCTTTATAACCACCAAAAGATTTGTTTTTTCAAGGGAGACAGACAGATATGGAGGCATGCTACACAATTATCAAAACTAAACATGATGCTGTTGTGGAAAAACTAGGTTATCCACATGTCTAGAATAAATTATCTGATATACCTCTTGTGTTGGTCACTTACCCTAATTAATGCACTTTTTAAAAAAACCTTTTTTTCAAATAGGTTTATAAAAGGCTAGTCATTCTTACTAGTTTTTCCTTACAATCTATAATTTAAAAATACGAGTTCCTTCTTCAGTTCTTTATAATTTTATGTGAAATTTACTGCTGAATACACAGTCTTCTATCCACACTCTTCTCCCTTGTTTGAATGTTTAAAAATTATAAAGCCCATGTCACTTTATTTACCTCCGAGTCTTGCTCTGATGGAAATGTCTGGCGTTGCCCTGGAATTCCATCTCCTGTCTTGTTTTAGTTCTTCTAATAAAATGTTTTGCCTTTTCAGTGTTGTTTGAAATCCCATGTCTGGTCTGGGAACTCGGTGTTGTGGTTTGACATCACTGAAATCCACCAGGCTTGGGATTGTTCTGCCAATGCCAGGCTTTAAATCAGCATCACCACCAGGACTCAAAAACCCTGAACAGGAATCACTCAAAGGCACATCATCCCTAAGTGGAAATAATGGATAATCTCGCCCATATGGTGGGGGATAAGGATAGTGTAAATGGTAGTCTGGCAAGACTGAAGGGGGATAAGGGTGAAATTTAAGAAAAGTAGGGTTGCATTTCTTTTCAATTCTGCCATAGTTATGTCTGTCCTCAACTCCTTTCACAAAAGGCATGTTCATTTTCCTTAAGCGATCATGGTAGTGCGGGTAATCTATATTCTCAACGGTCTTTCTTCCTGAAAGAATGGACCTTTCAGAGATACTTATCTTTCCAGGTGTGTACTGTGAATCCATATCCATGGCCTTTCTCTTTAGAATTTTGGATGACTGTAAACTAAGTACTTCTGATGACTCCTTTCTATTTTTCCATAAAACTTACTATGTCCAATAGTTGACGATTGGTTAATCTAACATAAAGTTACTAAATTGGTTTTCTAAATGTTGATAAAGTAGTTTTTTTTTAAGGTAAATATTTTTTCCTCTACCAAAAGAAGTATAGGGCAGTAAGGGACCAGGACAGAAAAAACAAAACAAAACAAGAGTCCTTGTTGCTTGGCAACAGCTAGAACTCTAACACATTGGACTATTTAGTATATATGTCATAATTTAATTCTTAGGAAAAACAAAAATAGCCTTGTTAGTAATATTTTCATGATAGTTTCCTTCCCACTGTTCACTTGTTACTTATTTTTAAATGTTTCCATAAGTTGATATTTTATAAGTAAATGATATTCACTAAAGAGTATAAAGCAGTTAATTGAGAATATAATCTTAAAGTATATATCTCACTAAAATTAAGTATTTACCTTATAGATATAATAAATGACAAAACTCACTACCTAAATAAATGTAAATTTAAATGCAGTGCAAAGAATGAACAGGTCTTATACCACAGTTAACTCAGTGCACCTATTTTTTAAGAAATACAATTAATAGTCAAAGTACAAGTTCATCTTTAAAATGCCCTAAATTACCTTACCTTTTGGCTACCAATGTACAGAATAAGACCAATGGGATTTTTTAACTCATTTCAGAAAACTACAATAAGGTATAAGTTATTAGCTCATAAAAAATACCATTAATATATTGGTCATTTAGACGCTCATTTCAATGAGATAATTTGGACTTGCATGAAAACTGCTACCACAGGAATTCCAAATATTGGAATTTGGACACAGGGCTCACACCATCCCTTCTGGAGTAAAACAAAAACAAGAAAAATAAAACCATGCAAACATGAATGAGAAACCTACTTTCATATTTCCAGCAATCGGCTTTCCATCTTTAGATTGACAGCATGCATGAACTACAATCTCCAATGTAACAACCTATTCTCAGGTTGAATATTAGGAATTTACAAAGTAGATGAAAGTAGGAAGGACTGATGAACTGAAGCAAATTCTTGATGGCAGAAAACAAAAGTCAATGACAGTCAAAAGTCCATTTGGTATTGCGCAGGTTTACCTGTTTATAAAAATTAAGAGGAGCTTTAGCAGGGTGTATACCTAGACATAGTGATTGTGCACTATTCAGTAAAATATATATTTATTTGATGTGCTCAAAGAACTGCAAGGTCTTGACCAAAATACTGGCTAGTTCTAAATCATACTAAAACATGCTCAAGCACAGTAAAATTTTTTTAAAAGATTTTATTTATTTGAGAGAGAGAGACAAAAGGCACAGAGGGAGAGGGAAAATCTCAAGCAGACTCCATCAATCTCCCTGCCAGGGACTGATCCCAAGACTCAGATCATGACCTGAGCCGAAACCAAGAGCTGGAGGCTTAACCTACTGTGCCACCAACGCGCCCCTCCAGCACAGTAAATTTAACTCACACCTTATTTAGATTAGAAAGAATTTCTAAAGATGTAAATCTACTCAGTGGAATAAACCGTACTGTATACAGTTTACCAAGCAGCTAACACATGCATGAAAATAGCCGGAAAACTCAAGGAAGTCCTGGTCCTGGTACAGAAAGAGCCCTTTTCCCCTTCTGCTCATTCTTTCCTTCCTCCCTTTTTTCCTCCTTCCTTCCTTCTTTTTAAAATTTATGAAGATTTGAATGCATACTGTATGCTAGGAACTATCCTGGAGTTGAGGTTAAAATGGTGACAAAACAGACAAGATCCTAGCTTCAAAGAGTCAAACACAGAACATGGAAATCAGGCTAGCTGTAAGGCAGCAACGGGCGGTGACAGCTGTAATCAGAACACACCTGAAGGCATTCGCCCTTCGAGATACACAACCAAAGAAGTGAGGAGGCTGAAGCAGGCGGTTAGGCTGTCCATTCTAAATCCCTCTTCTAGAACACAGCACATCCAGCGACGGATCACTCATTTCTTCCTAGTGAAGGTAACAATGCACGTCTTTGTGAGGCATTCTGTACTCAGCTGCTCACGCTCCATTCTTCAATGCATTTGCCTTAACTGTGTAAGATGTGTTTGTGTCGTGGCCCAGTTCCCGTCAAGTACATCCTTCCGCTGCAGAGCAGCAGAGGCATGATCCTCTTTTACACGTTCCGGCTATAAATGCTGACAGGTGTCTTTATTTACTTCTCGAACTTACGTAGAAAAGACAATCTTCCTAGCCGAATGTTGCACACAAGTCAACCTCCTCTATTCTGCCCACTGAGCTTCTCTCCGGGGCTACAGGTCTTACTTTCAGTCACACTGGTGTGCGTGCATCTACCCCCCACTCAGGTGCCACCCATCCATGAAGTAGGGGCAGGTGACGTCAGGGGTCAGCAACCCCACGAGGCCGGGACCCTGCGCTCACGCACTCAGTTCCCACTGCCTACTGTTCGGGGTTGGCCCCCGATGGTGAAGCTCGGTCGGCCAGCTCCGGAAACGGCCTCCCTCGGCCCGCGACCGCGCACTCAAAGGGAAAGGCACGCGCTGTGGGGTCCGCGATTCTTCTCCCCCACCAGAGCTTCGGCAGGGCTCCCTGAGCGGCGCCCGGTACCGAAGGCCCGGTCATGGATCGGCACGGAGGGCAGCACTGCAGCCCTTGGGTGGCGTCGAGTGACGCGGTCCAGGGAACAGACAGCCATGCCTCGCCCCCGCCCTGGCGGAAGTGGCGGCCCGTCCTTCCGGTCCACTGCCCGCCGACTTCCGGCGGGCAGGTGGGCGCGCGCCCCCTAACGACCTTCTGCGCCGACGGTCGGCAGGCGGCGGCGGCGATTGGATGGAGGCCTCGGCCCCCGGCCGGCGGCGGCGGCGGCGGAGCTGGCGGCGGGCCCCGGCCGCGGGCTCCCCGCTCACCCGGGCCGCGGTCATCCTCCTGCTCTCCGCCTTCGTGGCGCGGGCGTCCCCGTCAGGTGAGGCGTCGGCGCCGCTGCCACGGGCTCCGCGGGGCCAGCCCTCCCGCCTGGGACTGGCCTCCCCGTACGCCTGCCGAACCGAAGAAGCGCCGGTACCGGCCGGAGGGGTGTGTGTTCGCGGGGACCCCGCAGAGGACCCTGCGTTGGCGCGGGGTGCCAGGTGACTGGAGAGATTGTTGCCGCACAGGCAGAAGAGCTCCGGGAACAGCCTCCGTGCGCGGTGTCCGGTTAGCCTGGCTGTGAATCACCGCCCTCCTCCGCTCCCTCCCGCCGTCCCCGGTCGGTCCGCCAGCTCCGCAGGACGCGGCGTGCCCGGCTTCCCTCTTGGTGCGGTTTGGACCCTGTGGACCGCCCTGCTCGTCCTGTCCTGGGTCCGGCAGCTCCACCTGTCGGTCTTAGTTATAAAAATGCAGGGAAGACCGGGAAGGTGAAGTTGAAACTTTTTCTGCCGCCATTTGTTTCATTTGTGTCCCAAAGAGTTCCATCCTGTTTTCGAACGTGTTTCAGATATGCGTGAGCACACGCTGAAGGGAGGGTTTCAACTGCCGTCGTGTAACCGAGAAGGTTCGGGCTGCGGTATTTTGTGCTCAAATGTTAGACTTTGTAAAAATAAAGTATCTCCCAGCATTGGATAATAAAACTCAAAAGAGATTTGGTCAAAATGCTAAAAATTGTACAAAGGATCGAAGAAATGGGGAGACAGCTTCTCCAAGAAAGTAAATGTAGAAGGATTGTAGAGGAAGGCACAGGTTAAGGAGGAGAAAGGAAAATGGAGTGAATGCATAGTCTAGGCATCAGGACACGTAAGGTGTTGTTCTAAGGGGATAGCCGATAACCTTTAATTAGCCTATAGGACAGGAAGCTTCTTGGCCATGGCCCATGGTCTTATACTAGTTGGGGGGGGGGGGCGTGTGCTATTTTTAGATCCAATCACAAGATCAGACCTGAGGATATAAGACCTAGAGTAAGTAGGCAGTACCTTAATTCAATAAGCGCTGAATAGAAAAGACTGATATTCACATAGCATTTTACAGCTTGTACCACTTTCCATTCAGTCCTCACAATAACGCTGTCAATCCGAAATGTGGTCTCATTTTGCAGATGAGAAAATCCTAGAGTTTAAGGTGACTTTCCTAAGGCCAGTAAGTGGTCTTCTGACTTTCAATACACCCTCCTCCTTCTCTCTTAAATGTTCTTTGGGTGGATGCTTTATTCAGTTTTTTATATTGCCTCAACCGCGTGGTCTGTGCACACTCTTAGGTCCGATTGCTCATTCAACTATGACCGAAGAATCTCAGAATATATCGTATTTAACTGTTAATATATTGTTTGTCTAATGTGCCAAGATGCTTAGTACTGATTCTTGATAAGTTGACATAAACATTGATCCTACTATCAATGGATCCTGCTATCAATGGAACTTATAATCTAATGAAAAATTATATACATGCATAAAGAACTATAATAAAATACAATGTAGACTGTCATAAAAGAGGTGCTGATGATGGAAGTAAGGAAATGTGAGAAATGGTAAGGACAAACAGAAGGTTTGCAGGAAGAGGGACTTGTGATTTGGGTCCTGAAGAGGGGGGATTTGGATTTTGAAAAAGAGTATTCTAAGTGGTTGTAGGAAACAATCCTGAAATGAGATGCAGTAGGGGAAGTAGTGTATAGGTTAATTTCACTGGCGTATAAGGGGGATAGTGGAATCAAAGGGGAGAGGACAAATGTTGGAAGAGATTGGCTTATGGTTCCGCCTTCAACCAGATCAAATATGCAGTGATATTCTACTATTTGAATATCTTGGAATTTCTCATGAGGCAGATTGCTGATCATTTCTTTTTGTTTTTGATAGTTGGATATTTGATTCGATTACCAAGAGGTTTTCGCTTAACCCAAGATACGGTGAAAATAGTGGGATCATCAAATTTTCCAGGTATTAATAAATAGATGTTCAGTACTTTTAAAGAAGTATTTAGCATTTGTTTAAATTTTATCAGTCTTGTCCAAAAGGCTAATGTTCCCCAGACGTCCTAAGACCCTTTTCCTTCTATGGAAATGGATTAGAGTTGTTTCCGAATGGTTTGATTCATCCAGCTCTGATTCTGTTTGCTGTAACTGCTTACATGTGTGAAAATAATTATTTGTAGAAGTTATCTAATTAAGGTTGTCTATAGTGTTTCTGCTTGTTATTTTATAATTATTGGCCATAATACTAAACATATGCAGTTCAAATATGCTAAAAAATTTTTTCGGATGAGATCTGTATTATAAAGGTTTTGGATTCATAAGCTTTTCCAGTGGTCATATGAGAGGCATAGCAGCCCAGACTTTTTTGTGGTGTTTTGTTTCTGAGGTAAATTTGCATGCTTAAAATTCCTCCTTTGAAGTGTACATTCCAGTAGTTTTTGGTACATTGACAGGGTTTTGCAATGATCACTATGTAATACTGCAGCATTTTGATAGCTCCAAAAGAAACACCATACCCATTAAGCAATCGTTTTCCAGCCCCTGGAAACCACTAATATACTTTCTATCTCTATTAATTTCCCTATTGTGGACATTTTATTTAAGTGGAATCATACATGCTGTGGTGCTTTGTGTTTGGCTTCTTTCACTTAGTATAGTGTTTTCGGATTTATTCATGTCATAGAGTGTATCAGCACATAATTCCATTTTGTGGCTGAATAATATTCCATTTTATGGATATACCACTTTTTATGTATCCATCAATTATTGGATTTTTGGGTAGTTTCCACTGTTTGGCTATTATGAACAATGCTGTTACCAACATTCCTGAAAAAGTTTGTGTGTGAACCTAAATTTTCAATTCTCCTGAATATATACCGAGAACGTAGGGTAACTCTATGTTTAACATTTTGAGGAACTGCCAAACTATTTTTTAAAAAGCCTTTATTATTTTAAAACAACAACAATGTATGAGGATTCAAATTTTACAGCATCCTTGCCAACATTTGTTACTGTTTATCTTTTTTGATTATAGCCATCCTAGTGTGTGTGAAGTGGATTTTCAAGTGGTTTTGATTTGCATTTCCCTAATGTCTAATGATGTCTAAGATATTTTTATGTGTTTAATGGACGTTTGGATATCTTCTGTGCAGAAATATCTGTTCAAGTCCTTTACCCATTTTTTAATTGAGTGTTTTATTAATATTGAGTTGGAAGTTATTTTTAATACATTCTGGATATTAAACCCTTATTAGATATTTGATTTACAAATATTTTCTCCAATTCTGTGGACTGTGTTTCCACTGAAAAATTTTTTTAATTTCTAAATTTTAATTCTAGCATAGTTAACATGAAATGTTATATTAGTCTCAGGTGTACAATATAGTGATTCAGCAGTTCTGTACATTACTTAATGCTCATCACACACGATAATGTGCTTTTAATCCCCTTCACCTATTTCCCTCATCCTTCCACCCACCTCCCCTCTGATAACCATCTGTTTGTTCTCTATAGTCAGGAGTCTGTTTCTTGGTTTGTCTCCCTTATTTTTTTTTCCTTTGTTCATTTGTAAGAGCAGCCCAAATGTCCATCAATTAATGAAAGGATAAAGATGTGGTATATGTATACAATGGAATATTACTCAGCCATAAAAGGAATGAAGTCTTACCATTTGCAACGACATGGATGGAGCTAGAGTGTATTATGCTAAGTGAAATAAGTCAGAGAAAGACAAACACCATATGATTTTACTCATGTGGAATTTAAGAAACAAAACAAATGAATAAATGTGTTTTCACTTTTTTAATAGTGTCCTTTAAAGCACACATTTTAAACTGATAAAGTCTAATTTCCATTTTGTTCTTTGGTACTAATATGCTAATTAGGTGTTGTATCTCAGAAACAATTGCCTACTCAACAAAGTTTTATTCCTGTATTTTTTACAAGAATTTCATAGTTTTACTTGTTATGTTTAGGTCTTTGATCCATTTTGGATTAATATGCAAGATAGAGGTCAAACCTCATTCTTTTGCATGTGGATATCCAGTTGTTCCAGCACCATTGTTCAAGATACTTTTCTTTCCCTATTGAATTTTCTTGGTACCCTGTTGAGAAGCAGTTTGCCATAGATATTTGATTTTTTTTCTGGACTCTGCATTCTTTTTCGTTGATCTCTATATCTTTATGCCAGTACCATGCTGTCTTGATTTCTCTTGCTTTAGAATAAATTTTATGAGTCCTTCAATTTCATTTTTCCTCAAGATTGTTTTGGCTATGCTGGGTCACTTGCAATTCCGTATTAATACTAGAATCAGATTGTCCATTTCTGCAGAAAAGTCCATTGGGATTTTAGTAGGGATTGCACTGAAGTGTAAATCAGTTCTGGGAGTACTACCAACTTAACCATATTAACTCTTTCAATTCATGAACTTGGGGTATCTTTCCATCTACTTAGATCTTCTTTAATTCCCCTCAGTGATGTTTTATAGCTTTCAGTGTACAAGTCTTGCACCACTTTTGTTTAGTTTATTCCTAAACATTTTATTCTTTTTGATGCTGTTGTAAATAGAACGGTTTTATTTAGGTTTTGGATTGTTTGTTGCTATTATATAGAAATACAATTGAATTTTTCAGATTGCTGTTGTAGTCTGTCATCTTCCTGAATCATTTATTAGCTCTCTCTTTTTTTTTTAGCTGTTGGGGGAGTTATTTCTTAGGATTTTCTAAGTATAAGATCATGTCACCTGCAAATAGAGATAGTTTTATTTTTCCCTTTCCAATCTGGATATCTTTTGTTTTTTTTCTTGCCAGTTGCTCTAGCAGAACCTTCAGTTCAGTACTGATGATAACAGATATCCTTGTCTTCCTCTCTTAGAGAGGAGGAAAGGTTTCAGTCTTTCACTATTAAATATGACCTTAGTTGTGAGTTTTTTGTAGATGCATTTTATCAGATTGAGAAAGTCCTTTCTGTTCCTAGTTTGTTGAGTACTTTTATTGTGAAAAGCTGTTGGATTTTGTCAAATCCGTTTCCTGCATACATTGAGATGATTGTGTGTTTTCTGTCCTTTGTTTTATTAATATGATTTGGTATTACATTGATTGACTTTTGTATTTTGTTTTTTGTGTTTTTTAAAGATTTTTAAAATTTATTTGTCAAAGAGAGCAAAGCAGGGGGAGCAGCAGGAAGAGGGAGAAGCAGGCTCCCTTGCTGGGCAGGAAGCCTCACGTGGGACTTGATCCCAGGACCCTAGGATCATGACCTGAGCCCGAAGGCAGACACTTAACTGACTGAGCCACCCAGGCGCCCTGATTTTTGTATTTTGAACAAGTCATGCAATCCTGGGATAAATCCTGGTTGGTTATGATGCATAATTCTTTTTCATGCTGCAGGATAGGCTGCTACTATTCTGAGGATTTTTATGTCTATATTCATAAGGGAAATTGTTCTGTAGTTTCTCATGTTGTCTTTGTCTGATTTTGGTTTAAGGGTAATAGTGGCTTCATAGAACAAGTTGGGACATGTTCCCTTCTTTTCTGTATGTATGTATGTATGTATGTACGTATTTATTTATTTATTTTCCAGGAGTTTGTGAAGTGTTTTTGTTAATTCGACTTTACTGTTTGGTGAAATTCACCAGTGAATTCACCTGGTGCTGGGCTTTTCTTTCTAGAAAGATTTTTAATTATTAATTCAGTCACTTTACTTGCTTTAGGTCTATTCAGACTTTGTTTTTCATTATGGTTTCTGACGAGAAATAAGCTACTAATTTGAGGATCATGTGTATCTAACAAGTTGCTTCTCTTGCTGCTTTCAAGAGTCTGTCTCTTTGGACTTTAACAGATGATTATGATGTGTCTAGGTGTGGATCTCTTTGAATCTATCCTAGTTTGAGTTCATTGAGCTTCTTTGATGTGTAGATTCATGCTTTTCATGAGTTTGGGGAAGGTTTATCATTATTTCTTCAAATATTCTTTGTGCCCTTTTACTCTCCACCCTTCCATGGAACTTGTATTATGTATACAGTGGTGTGCTTGATGGTTTCCCACAGGTCTCTGGGTACTGTTCATTTATCTTTATTTTCCTTTTTTTCCTCTTTCTTAGACTGGATAATCCCAAATTGATCTATCTTGAGGTTTGCTGATTCCTTTTTCTGCCTGCTCAGGTCTGCTTTTGATTCTTATAGTGAATTTTTCAATTCAGTTATTGTACTTTTTAATGCAGAATTTTTTTTGGGTTCTTTTTTTTTTTAATAATGTCTATCTCTTAAATGATATTCTTTCGAGAGAAATCATTTTTACACTTATTTTTTAGTACTTTAGACATAATGTTCTTTGATCATACTTAAAATAACTGATTTAGTTTTCCTTTTCAACATTCGTCTGGCTATTTGGGGTCTTTTCTGGTTCCTTACAAATTTTAGGATTATTTGTTCCAGCTCTGTGAAAAATGTTGGTGGTATCTATAAAGAACTTATCAAACTCAACACCCCAAAATCAAATAATCCAGTCAAGAAATGCGCAGAAGACATGAACAGACATTTCTCCAAAGACATACAAATGGCCACCAGACAAGTGAAAAAATGCTCCACATCACTTGGCATCAGGGAAATACAAATCAAAACCACAATGAGATACCACCTCACACCAGTAAGAATGGCTAAAATTAACAAGACAAGAAACAACAAATGTTGACGAGGATGTGGAGACAGGAGAACCCTCTTACACTGTTGGTGGGAATGCAAGCTGGTACAGATAGAGCTACTCTATGACCCAGCAATTGCACTACTGGGTATTTACCCCTAAGATACAGATGTAGTGAAAAGAAGGAGCACATGAACCCCAATGTTCATAGCAGCAATGTCCATGATAGCCAAACTGTGGAAGGATCCGAGATGTCCCTGAACAGATGAATGGATAAAGAAGATGTGGTTTATATGTACAATGGGATATTACTCAGCCATCAGAACGGATGAATACCCAACATTTGCATTGACATGGATAGAACCGGAGGGGATTATATTAAGTGAAATATGCCAGTCAGAGAAAGACAATTATATGGTTTCCGCTCATATGTGGAACATAAGAAACAGCACAGAGAATCATAGAATAAGGGAGGGAAAACTGAAGAGGAAGTCATCAGGGAGAAACCATGAGAGACTCTTAACTCTAAGAAACAAACAGAGTTGCTGGAGGGGACGTGGGTGGAGGAATGGGATAATTGGGTGATAGGCATTAAGAAGGGCACATGGTGTGACGAGCATTGGGTGTTATATGCAAGTGATAAATTATTGAATGCTGCATCTGAGACTAATGATATACTTACTATATGTTGGCTAATTGAATTCAAATTAAAAAAGTAACTGATTTAAAATATTTGTTCAGGGGCGCCTGGGTGGCACAGCGGTTAAGTGTCTGCCTTCGGCTCAGGGCGTGATCCCAGCGTTGTGGGATGTGATCCCGGCGTTGTGGGATCAAGCCCCACATCAGGCTCCTCCGCTAGGAGCCTGCTTCTTCCTCTCCCACTCCCCCTGCTTGTGTTCCCTCTCTCGCTGGCTGTCTCTATCTCTCGAATAAATAAATAAAATCTTTAAAAAAATAAAATAAAATAAAATATTTGTTCAGTAAGTACAAAATTTGGGCTTCCTCAGAGACAATTTCTATTGTTTTTTTTTCCCTACTTATGACAATAGTTCCTTGGTTTTTTGTGTGTTTCATATTTTTGGTTGAAAACTGGACTTTTAAAGTAATTTAATGTAGCAACTTTGGAAATCGGGTATGAATTTTATTAGTGTCTGTTGTTATTGTTGGTCCATTTAATGATTTTTCTGAACTAATTCTTTAATTTATATGTCATTTGTCATATGTAGCCACTGAAGTCTCTGCTCAGTTAGCCTAGGGTGATTTTTGGATGGAGGTTTTATTGACACCTCGAACTAGTTAGTCTCCTAGTCTTTGCTGAGGGTCTTTGTGTGCTTGTTGTGGTACACTCTAAACATTTAGCTAGGCAGTTGGTACCTCTACTTTTTCCTTCACTGTCTGCTGTGTAGAGCATCAGTTTCAGCCAGAGGTAAGAACTTAAGTTCTCAGTCTTGACTAAGCATGCTCAGTCTTGGGCATATGCCCTGCCCTGTGCATGCATGTGGCCTTCTATTTTCCAGGAATATGTTAGAACTTTGCAAAGCTCCTATGGACTTGTCATTCCCAGCTTTTCCTCTTAAGTGTTTTGGTTAGCCTGTTTACCCCAGCTGTTAACCCGCTGCATCAGGCATTTACAAAGTTAAATGAAAGCCCCTAGTTATTTTTCAAAAATACTCTTTGGGAAAAGGTTTTGTACAGTGATTGTGCTCTGAGTGAGATCAAGTGAAGACAGCCTTGTGAGTGGTATCTTCCTGGAAACTGCCAGAGAAGTCAAATAATGACAGTTCTCTGGGAAGGAGGCATTGAAGTCCCTTCAACCCTGTCTGTCCCTCTAGTGGCTGCCAGGCTGCTGGTTCTTACAGTGATTGGCATGTTGGTTATCAGAGCTAAGGCAGACCAGGGCGGGGAGGGGGGGGGGAGATGGGAATGGGGAAACTTGCAATGTTAGGAGCCCACCAGGCCCTTGTAACAAATTACCATAGACTGGGTAGGTTAACAACAAAACTTATTGTCTCCCAGTTCTGGAGGCCAGAAGTTCAATCATGGAGGCAGGGTTGATTCTGCCTGAGGGCAGTGAGGGAAGGGTCTATTCCAATTCTTCTTCCTTGGCTTGTGAGTGGCCATCTTCATCCTATGCCTCTTCACATCACGTACCCTCTGTATTTGTATGTGTCCAGATTTTCCCCTTTCGTAGGACACGGGTCATTAGATTTGGGCTCACATTAATGACTCATCTTAAGCTGATTACTTTTGTAAAGACTCTGTGTCCAAATACGTTCACATTCTGAGGTACGGGGATTAGGGCTCAAACATATACATTTGGGGAGAGACATAACTCAGCCCATCATGCTAAGAATCAGTTGTTTCTCTTGAGTAAGTTTTTCACAGGTTGCTGCAAGTCTTTGATTAATTTCCAGAGTTCTGAAAATGTTGATCCTGACAATTTCTGCCAGTTTTTGCATTACCTTTATGAGGAAGATAATTTTTAGAGTTCCTTACTCTGACATTTTCACTGATATCACAGCTTTTGTTTGAAAACTACAACTTTAAGCCTAAATTATAAAATAGGCCCATAATGAATACAGAGAACAAACTGATGGGTGCCAGAGGGGAGGAGCGTGGGGGGAATGAGCAAAATGGGTGAAGGGGAGTAGTAGATACGGGCTTCCAGTTATGGGGTGAATGAGTCATGGGGTTGAAAGGCACAACACAGGGAATATAGTCAGTGGTATTGTAAAAGCATTGTATGGTGATGGATGATAGCAATGCTTGTGATGAGCACAGCATAGCGTAGAGACTGGTTGAATCATTATGTTGTGCACCCGAAACTGATGTGACATTATCAAGTATGCTTCAAGAAGAAAATAAACATGAACTACCAAAAAAAAAAAAAAAAAAAAAAAAAAAAAAGACTGTTCCGGGAGTTTACTTTTACCCATATTAATTGTATACATCAAAATGAGGATGAACTGGCATCTTTAAAATTATAGTGTACACCCCCATGATTATGGCATTATGGTCTGTGTATCTTTTGCTGAAATCTGAGCATATTCCCCACAGCGGCCCTGTTTGATTATCGATTAACTTCTGTTTATTGTTGTCTAAATGTTATCTTCTTTTTTATTACATGGTTTAATGCATTATTATTGGTGTACAGGGGCATTATTTACTTCTGTATGTTGATCTTGTATTAGGAAACTTCTGGGTTCTGTTATATTTTCTTTGATTTAAATATGTACAGAGGTTAGTGGAGGCTAGAGGAAGGGCAAAGCAGGAAGGATATACCTGTGTTGAGTTTCCACAGATGAGGAGGCATTTAGATACCTCCCTGAGTAAAACCACAGAGGAGTGGTTCAGTGCGCTGCTGCTGTAGGGTGGTCTGAGTAGTTTGGCATGCTGAGGGCGAATGGTGTGAGAAGAGGTGTAATGAGAGATGTAAAAGATCAAGCCCAGAAGCGCCAGTAAGTCATGCTGAGGAGCGACAAGCATACCCAAGAAATTAGAAAAAAGAAGCAGAAATTAACTGAGGCGAGGAGGAAAGAAAGAAAAGGAGGAATTAATGAAAGAGACCAGAGAAGAACAATAGGTTTAAGGGAACCAAAAGCCGTCTTTGGAACAGTTAGTAGACAAATGTTTCATGAATAACAGAAGTACAAAAAATGTTCTGAGTAAATAAAGGTATACTGAACTTTATAAATTATAACTTAATATTTTGAATAATTTTATGCCAACAAACTTTAAATGAACAACTCTAGTAAAATATAAATTTTTAAAACTGACTTGATTAAGTTACTTGTTAGACTAATAATTACGTTCTCCTGATTGGTAATGAAAAATTTGTTTTCCAACTTTTCCCATTGCCAAAAAAAAAAAAAAAAAATGTACCAGGCTAAACAGTTTTCCAAGGACAAAAGATACTTTCCATAGTCTTTCAGAGAAAATTTACAGAAGAAATTCTGCCCAGTTCATTTTATGTGGCTATTACAACTTTAGATACCTTCCTTAGTAATATTAAATTCTAAATAACTTTGATACTGAAATTGGAAAAGGACAAAAGATAGTGTAAAAATTATACACAGTTGTATTTCTGAATACAGGTATAAGTATCCCAAGAATAATATTTGCAAGTTGAATCTAACTGTATTTATTTATTTGTTTTTTTTTTAAAGATTTATTTATTTATTTGAGAGGCAGAGGGAGAGAGAGTACATTAGAGGGGGGAAGGGCAGAGGGAGAGAATCTCAAGCAGACTCCCCACTGAGTGGAAGCCCCATGTGGGGCTTGATCTCATGACTCTTGAGATCATGACCTGAGCCAAAATGACTTAACCGACTGAGCCACCCAGGCACCCCCTAAATCTAGCAATATTTAAATAAAAGAGCATGGTCTTCTAGAATTATTTCAGGAAAGCAATTCTAGGAAAGCAATAGTATTATCAAACATTACATTAAAATATTCAAGAAAAAAAATGATTACCTCATTCAGTATAAGAAAAAAAGTGTTAAAATTCAACACCAGTTAATGATAAAAACAAATAACCAAGAATACAGGGGAACGTTCTTGGCCTATGAAAGAGTATCTATCTAAAAGCTACATTCAGTAAACAGCATGCTGTATGGTGAAATTTGAGAGACAGTCTCTTTAAGAAATATTTTGATTCTTAAGTACACTTTTTATTTTCCTGGATCACAAAAATCTCTGCATTTGGTGAATCAGTGAGGGGTCAGCATGCAATTATTGAGGAGTTACTGGAACCTTTTCTAAAAGCCTACTTATGAGTAAATTCAAGATAATTGAATCTTTACTGTATTCCTTTTATATCTCCTAAAGAATACTATTTTTGCTTGTTTAATGACCAGTATTCTTTAAATTTTGAAGCAAAGTAGGAGGGACACCTGGGTGGCTCAGTCTATTAAGCATCTGTCGTTGGCTCGGGTCATGATCCCAGGACTCTGGTATTTAGCCCCATCAGGGGCTCTCTGTTCCTCCCCTGCCCCCCCCCACTCATGCTCGCTCTTTCAAATAAATAAACAAATCTTAAAAAAAATAAAGCAAAGTGGGAAAAATGCTTAGTAATTAAAATCATAGCATGTATTTATTGACTTTTTAATCACATAATTTTTAAGTTCAGTACTTTGTGTCACATCATTGTGAATAATCTATTATTCCTCTAATCTAAACAATTTTATTGATTCCTTTCAGGTTTGGTATCTTTGCAAAACTAAGATAAAGTCTTAATAATTTATAATTGTCTTAATTCTTTGTAATTAAAATAATATTCTGAGAATAAAATAAGTTAGTAAGGTGAACTCTTCATAAAAGATCAATGCATTATTTTCAGATTGAGAGACACACACACCCCCAAATATTTTTGAGGGTTATTAATGGAATATGAAGAAATTTAGTTATTAGCAAGTAATTGCAATAACCCAAAGTTATGAAAACTTGCAGCCCGAACTACAAAAATGTGAGGCATTATAGAGCATGAAAGAATATAAAATATTATTGGAACATTTTAATATTGTATTTTCAGTGAAAGTATATGTTATGCTTCATCAAAAGAGTCCACACGTGTTATGTGTAACGCCACGACTGCGAAATTCGGAAATGATAGATCCGTCATTCCAATGGCATGGGCCAAGAGGAAAAATTATTTCAGGTAGGCTTTTTGTACAATTATCATAATTACATTAATATGTCTGAAATATATGCAGAACAAAGAGAATATTTGTATCTCTTATATATGTATCCGTTTTCTCAAGTTTTCTTTTTTTTTTTCCCTGTGATTTCCCTTTGTAGTGAGAGTTTCACAGTGTGTGTGTAGCATTCTCTAGGCAGCTATATTCCACAAAAATGTGACTTTTTTTTAAAGTTCATAAAGTTATTTTGGTAACCTCAGTCAGACTTTTCTTAGTCAAGTGCATATGAAGAAGCAGATATTATTCTGGTTTTTGTTAAAAATACTAATGAGCCCTTTGAACTACAGATTTACAAATATGATTTTGTTTGTTTTTCTACAGTGCCACATTAGGACAACTTGGGATTTTATTAGTAGTTAGAGTTTTATGTTTTTTGGTCTTATATTTCTTTCTGACTAAAATCCATACCAATGTGGATGATACTTGAATTAAATATTATTATTCATTAAGGGAAAAAAAGACTAAATTTAACATTGAGTATTTTAGTATTTAAAAACATGCTTTTAGATATGCTGCATGGTTTGATGGTGATTGTGTATTAATATATTATTGGTGCTGTGCTTACAAAAGAGGAACTTAGTACTCAGGTACTCATCCAGAGAAGGTAGACTTAAAACCCATCTGAATGGTAGCCTTATAGTTTTCAACAAATTTTGAGAGAACAAGATCTTATTCTCACGAAAATACTTTTTCCACATAGAGATTACTATTGGTATGACTGATGTGATCAACATTTTCTCTATTCAACTTCTTTTGTTGTTTTGAAATGCATATCTTACTTTTATTCTAATTTTTCATTTGCTAAAAGCTGATTTGTTTTTGCATTGTAGTTTAAAAAATATATAGCTTAGCTGTTCTTGTTTTCAGCCTCAATAAATATCCAGCTTAATGAATTTTCATCCTAAAGATCTGTTCAATGAAACACCTAATTATTTTTGCATCCTTTCTGAGGAAGTTTTCTTTATCGCTCTATTCACATTTCCTTCCTTCCTTCCTTTCTTTCTTTCTTTCTTTCTTTCTTTCTTTCTTTCTTTCTTTCTTTCTTTCTTTCTATCCTATTGGTATTTCGAGAGAGTGCCTGTGGACAAAAACCTACAGGTTTATTTTGTTATGTTGTTGGGGGAAAGCAGTATTTCATACCAACACTTTCTGAGGAAACGTTCGTTGGAAATATTTATTTTGTAATATGTTAATTCACATTTTTATATACTTGAATGATCTCAGCTGTATATTTGTATAATATTTATGCTGATTCCAAAGTAGCTGAAAGTTTAAAGAGGTGCTCCTCTCTTCGGGTGAGGTGGTCATTCATAATGTATTACTCAGCTCTTAATTAGTGAGTGACTGCTTGGTAGTTGCCATTGCCCTAGGCTTTGTGGGAAATGCAAAGATCATACCTAATATCTTTGCCTGACTGTAGTAATGCAGGAGGAGGGAATTAGCAGAGATGAGTAACAGAAATCCTAAGAGATTGTGCACTTAATATAAATCCAGGAAATGGACTAGCTATAAAAACATCCAGTACGGAAAATGTAATCGGATTTTATTTTTAGTGCTCTATAATGCACATAATGTCATGCAAACATGTATGTTAAATATATTTTACATTTGGTGTTAAAACTCTGTAAGTTCAAAAACAGAAGCTTTTAAGTACTGAATTGTTTTATTGTAACAAATGTTACTCCTTTGATATGGAGATTGAAATCTGAAACGTTTTCTTCTCTAAGATGCCATGCCAGTCTTGTAGTTTATCTTGCAAAGTATAGTATATGATTGAATTTTGAGTCCTTCAACTAGGGGCAATAATTTATTTTACTCACTTTCATAATGGACAGTGGGTGTTCAGCAATGTAGTTATAATAAAATCATATCAATAGTGTTTATTTATAAAAACTATTCTCAGGAAATTCTGGTAATCTGGCATCATGATGGTATTTTAGGTTGCAGTACATGATCGCATCATAATTCACTGTCTACCAGTTTTAAAGCTCATTTGTTATACTATCATTATGATTTCAGAAAGAACTGGAAATGTTGTCTACTTTTCGTAAAGCTTAAGAAGTAGAAAATCTCTTTGGACTCTAGATTAAATGCGCTGTACTTAGTTATCTTTTTATGAATATTCCAAAGTTAGTTTCCCTAGAATTGAACAAAAGAAATCATGTAGTTATGTAATTACTTGCACGTTCTCCTCAGGAGAAATATTCAGATTGTTTAGATGGGTTGTAAAATATAGGGGACCAATCTTAGATTTGGTCTCTCTCCTTCCCTCTCTCCATCTTCTCTCTCTCTCAGCCCACACTCCCCCCCATTTCCCTCCCTCCCTTCCTTTCTTTCTTTCTTTCTTTCTTTCTTTCTTTCTTTCTTTCTTTCTTTCTTTCTTTCTCATACAGCAGGAGTGAGCATAGGAGCAGGGGAGGGGCAGAGGGAGGAGAGAGAGAATCCCAAGCAGGCTCTATGCTCAGCATGTAGCCCGGCACAGAGCTCAATACCATGACCCTGAGGTCATGACCTGAGCCGAAACCAAGAGTCAGATGCTCAACCAGCTGAGCCACCCAGGCACCCCTCTTTTAATATTTTTTATTTACAAACGTAGTACATTTTTCGCACAAATATCTGTATCTCTTACTCCAGCCCTCCTTCCATTCTGATGAATTAACTGGTTCTGGTGTGTGGACTTTCCCACTTTTCTGAACATATATAAACACATATATGCACATCTCTTGAATTTTACCCTGTAACTACTAGGGTAAAAATCTAGGGGCGCCTGGGTGGCACAGTGGTTAAGCGTCTGCCTTCGGCTCAGGGCGTGATCCCGGCGTTATGGGATCGAGCCCCACATCAGGCTCCTCTGCTATGAGCCTGCTTCTTCCTCTCCCACTCCCCCTGCTTGTGTTCCCTCTCTCGCTGGCTGTCTCTATCTCTGTCAAATAAATAAAATCTTTAAAAAAAAAAAAATCTTTCCCCAAAGATTTAAAAATTGCTTAAAATTCTTTCCCCAAACCCCTGTGAGGTAAACAGTGCCCTGACCTTTTACAGTATTATTCCCTAGCTTTTCTTTATGTATTTGTACCTAAACACACATACACATACTAGTTATTTAATTTTTTGGACAGCCCTTTTCAGTATGTACAATCATTTCCTCCATTTCATATGTGAAAAAACAGAGGCACTGAGAGAAGGAGGTACTTACCTGAAGTCATGTGCCTTCGAAGTCTGGCTTCAGAGTTCACAGGTGTAATCTAAAGGAGGTAGGAATAGGATTTTCCCTTCTCACCATTTTGTGAGTTTTTGTATTTTGTATCTTTTAAAGAATTTGTCCAGTTTAGAGTCTTCTTTCAACTTGCTGAATTTGTGTGCATGAAGTAGTTTGTGAGACTTCCTTTAGTATATTCAGGATCTGCATAATGTGCCCCATTCCACATTGATATTGGCTTTATCTTTTCCCTTTCATTTTGGTCTCTCTGGATACATGTTTAACAATTTTACCAGTCTTTTCAAAGGACCAGCTCTAGGTCTGAAATATTTTTCTCTGTTATTTTTTGTTTTCAATTTCATTGGTCTCTGTTTTTGTTTTTTATTATTTTCTTTCTTCTGTAAGATTTGGGTTAAGTTTGCTTATCTTGTGCTGGTTGTGAATTCTGGATTGACAGTTTTTTTCTTTCAACATTCTAAAGATGCCCTTCTGTATTCTTTTTCCTTGCATGGTTTCTAATGAGAAGTCTGCTGTAATCTTATGCCAGTCCCTCTGTGGACATTGTGCCATTTTTTCTAACGGACTTCAAGATTTTTTCTTTGCCTTTCATTTTCAGTGATTTGAATATTATATACCTCTTTTTTGTTTTTTATATTTATTCTGCTTAGTATCCTCTAAACTTCTTGGACATTTCATTTGGTATTTGCCATTAATTTTGAAAATTCTTAGCCATTTTATCTTCAAATATTTATTCTGTCTCATGCTATCCATCCTCTCCTGAGATTTTAGTCACACAGATATAACACTGTTTGATATTGTTCCACAACTCTTGGATTCTTTCTTCTTGGTGGTGGTGGCAGTGTTTTATTTTTTCTCTTTGTGATTCAGGTTGGTTGTTTCTTTTGACCTGTCTTCAAGTTCATCAATTCTTTCCTTAGTTGTGTCAAGATTTTTACAAGCCCATGGAGGGAGTACTTCATCCGTGTTATTATGGGGTTTTTTTTTCGGGGGGGGTGTTGTTGTTCACTTTGTTTTGCTATTAGTTCTAGCATTTTCATTTAATTATTTCTTAAAGTGTCAGTCTCTGCTGAAATCTCCTATCTAGTCTTGCATATTATCTATGTTTTCCATTAAATTTTTTGGTACATTTGTCATTGTTATTCTAAATTAACTGTCTAATATTTTTGATATCTGTGTCATTTAAGAGTCTGCCTCTATATATTGCTTGGTATTTTGGAAATGTGTCATTTCTTTCTTTTCCACATGCCTTCTAATTTTTTGTTAATGGGACATCTTGAATAAGACAGTAGGTAAGTATTTTCATGTTTTGAGATCAACACCTTTTAAAAAATAGTGTTATGTCAGGGCACCTGGGTGGCTCAGTTGGTTAAGTGTCTACCTTCGGCTCAGGGTCATGATCCCAGGGTCCTGGGATCGAGCCCCACATCAGGCTCCCTGCTCAGTAGGGGAGTCTGCTTCTCCCTCTCCCTCTGCCCCTGCTCGTGTATTCTCTCTCACTCTCTCTCTCTCCCTCAAATAAATATTTTTTAAAATAGTGTTATGTCTTTAGTATTACGAGTTTGTGTTAATCTAGTCAAGAATTTGTCTGGTTTTAATATTGATTGTTATGGTGGTTATTGAAAGCTTCAGATAACTTTTAAAATGTTTTAGGTGTCCGCTGGTTCATGAGAAGTTATTTTTCCCTAATGTCTAATCTTTCCTTGGCTTTTGTACTAGTTGGCCTACTACTTCTTGCTGACTTTTCCTCAAGGATGAGGCTCTTTTTTTTCCTTCCTGTTTCTTTCTCTAGTGGTACCGAGTTTCCACAGTGCCCCAGGTGAATATTTTAGTTCCTTCTCTCTCTGTAGATGAAAGCATTGTTCCTTACCAGGAAGTGGGGGAAATGGGTGTGGGCAGACTTTTGGCAGGGTTTCTGGGCTCTTCCTCTAGCCATAACCCAATGGGAGTCTTGCTCAGGATTCCCCTCACCTTCCATTTGATCATTCAGTTGTTGCTGAAGGTAGAGACTATAACAGGGTATAAAACCCCCACTCGAATATCTATAGTCCTCCGAAGCTTCACATGTTCATACTGGTTGACACTTGGCTTTTAGCAATTCACTGCAGACTTTTAGCTGAGTCTTCTTAAATGCTTGGATTCTTGTTCTATTTATAGGTCACTGTCTATCCCCAGGTTTCAGGTTTGTTGGTTGCCTTCCCACTGTAATCTTTTGATAGGTTCAAGAAGAGTTGTAAATTGACAGTTTGTCCTTTTCCTTACTGTGATAGTGGGATTGACGTTCTCATAGTCAGTTTCCATATCTGAGAAGAAACCAAAAGTATAAACCTATTTTTAAAAATAATAAGTTGTAATGAAATTGTGCTTAGATTTTGCCATGTAATTTTAGAGCTCTAAGACATGGACTTCTGGCAGTCTAGTCCAACTCTGAATTTTAGATGATCAAGCTAAGTTGTAGAGAAAGAAGTACTGCCTAATTCAATTATTCATTGACTGTATGCTATTGTGTGAGTTGTTACAGTAATGTCCCTTGGCATCATGAAATTCCCATTCAGATTTAGTTACTTAAAAGTCATTTTTTGAGTGGTGTTATAGAGTAGCTTTTTCTGTTGGCTATGAAATCCTCTGGGTATCTTTTCAAGTTTACCACTTTTAATTTTTAAAAATTAAGGTGAGAGGGTGTTTTCTTATGGACCATATGCTACTTGTTTTTCTGGCTGTCCTAATATTTAACATTGTAGTAGGCATTCAAATATGTATTAATGATACTTCTGGATTGGGAAAATTTCATTACAAATGATTGCCAAGAATGCATACCCTCATTGACAACATGATATTTAAAATCTTGGGCACTTTTTTTTCTTTATAGTTTGAGAAGAACAGGTATTAACTCTTCTTTATTTTTTTAAAGTTTTTATTTAAATTCCAGTTAGTTAACATACTATGTAGTATTAGTTTCAGGTGTACAATTTAGTGATTCAGCACTTCCATACAACACCCAGTGCTCATTGCAAGTGCACTCCTTAATCCCTCACCCATTTCATCCAGCCCCCCACCTACCTCTGTTCCATCAATTTGTTCTCTAGAGTTGAGAGTCTCTTTCTTGGTTTGCCTCTTTCTCTCCCTTCCTCTCTGTCATTCTCTCTCTCCCCCCTCCTTTTTCTTATGCTCATTTGTTTCTTAAATTCCACATATGAGTGAAGTCATATGGAATTTCTTTTCTTTGACTGACTTATATGGGCACCTTTTATTATATTTACTATCAAGTATTTGTCTCTGCTGAAATATAGAGCAAACACTTGAAAACTTGTTAATCTGTTTTAGAAAAGAAACATGTTATGATAAATATGTAATCTGTCATCAAAACATATTCATGAAGAAATAGGGATTGCAGTACAAACATAGTCCCAATTTATAATCCTTTTTTCAGCTTCCTCCAGGATATGGAAATGAGAATTTTTAAGGCATAATACTCTATGTAAAATCCTTGAGGGAGAAATATCCATCTATCCATTTCTCCTTCAATATCTGAAGTAGAGCTTTGCATGTACTACACACCCAGCACATTTTTATTGAGCAAATTAATAATGAAAATTTCCTCACTAAGAACATTAATCTTTTGTCTTATTTTGAAGAAATAAATTTATTCTGAATCTCAACTTGAAATTTATAATAAGTTATTTACTTAAAGTAGAAAGGATAAGCATTTGCTAGGATAATACTTTTCATTCTAATGAATGGCATATTAAATTATTGGGTGAGTTTTAATATAATGATTTTCAAATGCAAAACTGGTTATGAACTTTCAAAATGACAATTTGAATTACCTAAGGATTTGTAGCTTTTTCAAGTACTTTAACAGTTGTTGTTATTTGTCACGGGAAAACAATCCTGTGAGGTATACTGTCATGTATTATGATTCTTTGTTTCATAATTGAAGGAACTGAACTTCAGAAAGATTAAGGGATTACCCAAGGGTTACACAGTTCATGAGAAAGAAGGGCAGATCTAAAACCCACGTCCAAAGCCTCTACATCACACTCTTTTCCCATTACACAGCATAGCTTTCTCCCATTGTGATGCCGAAGTAATGAAGCACGTGGAAGTCAAAGGGGCTCTTACATCCAGTCCTAACTCTCAACGCTGCAGCTCTGTGCTTGGGTGATTCGATCTTCTGTTTTCTTTCTTGAGCAGCCCTTAAGGTTGTAACCCAGCCTTTGCCTGCTATCATGTGTAATGACTAGAAGTACGTATTTGTTAGTAATAATCTTGGGTTAGCCTTTGTTCTGGGTGTATTCCTCCCTTTCACCTGTAGTTTGTAGTTTGTAAGCTTACAGGAGGCCGAACTTATCCATAAAATACACATATACATAATTACTTTATGGTGTATGCAGATATCTACTGTTTTCATTCATATATGAATATCTGATAGTGCCCACATCAATGCAAGGAGATCAGGAGTGCATTAAGTACATGTAATTGCTAGTCTCTTACTGCTTAGGCAGCCACACGGCGAACCTGGTTAGTAAAAATCAGACACTTAGAAGGTCATCCTGGCACCTGCTGTCAACAAACACCAGACACAATGACTAGTTATGCCCCCAGCTCCTTTCAGTGATTCTGTAGGTAAATTTTGATGGTTTTGCTCTGTTCAGAAAATATTTTGTCATTTTATCTCAGCGTCATGTCATTTAAGCAGCTAAAGACTGTATCTTATTCCTTTATTAGAGAACAGCACTGCACAAGTAACATCCACAGGAAGCCTTATATTCCAGAACTTTGAGGAGAGCATGAGTGGAGTGTACACATGTTTCCTGGAGTATAAACCGACTGTGGAAGAAATTGTTAAAAATCTTCAACTAAAATATGTTATATATGGTAAGAAGTACATTTAGTTGTATTTTAACATTTCTTCATGTTTTCACATATTTAAGTATCTTTAGGTTTGTCTTAAAGGCACTTTGTCATTTTTAGTCTTTAAAGAAAAATTCCTACTTGCCTGTGTTTTACAAATTACTCTGTAAAATGTTAGTGGTGAAGCCGGATCTTGGTTTTTCAGGGGAAAGTTGACAGGAACACATAAGTTTAAGCTGATGAATGAAAATGGGGGTTAAGTAAATCATGTTTTCAAATTATTATAATATTATAGCCTGTACAGCTTTTAAATTCTGAGTTCACGTTTGATGGCACACTGCCCTCCCCCCAGACAGGAGCATGAAATGTCACTGTAAAATCCTTTTCTAAAAGCAGTTTGATCTCTGGGAGTTTGAGCTTGGGAGAGCTGGGCAGATAATGGAGTGGCCAGGAGAACAGCCTGAGCAAAGGTGGCTTGTAAGTTCCCTCTCACCAGGGAGGCCCACGTGTGGCAGAGCGGGTAGTGGCCCTCCCCTATGCACGTGTGTGATCTCCAGCACTTGTCAATGTGCTATCTCACGATGGTAGAAGGGACTCTCTCTGCACATAGCAATAAGCTAAGGATCTCAACAAGAGGAGATTATCCTGAGGAAGCTGAGTAGGCCCAGTGTAATCACAGGGTCTTTATAAGAGGAGATGCGAGGGTCAGTGGCAGATAAAGGACACGTCATGGTAGAAGGAGAGGTCTCAGTGGTCTTCTTTGAGGATGGAGTAGGGGCCACATGCCAGGGAGTGCAGGAGGCCTCTAGAAGCTGAAGATGGCAGACACGGAGCTTCCCCTGGAGCTTTCAGAAGGAATGCACCCTAATTCTAGCCTTGTAAGATTCACTTTGGACTTCTGATTTCTAAAACTGCAAGATGATATATTTATGCCATTTTAGGCCACTACATTTGTGATGATTTGTTGCAGTAGCAATAGGAAACTAATGTACCATCCTTCTCACAGCTGAGTTACGGAACAAATGGCAGAATTATTAGTGGTTTCCTGATAATTTTTGGTCACTGAAAAAGCACTATGCCATATATCCAAAAAAAGACATAATTTTTTTAATGAGAAATTATATTAACTTTCTTAGGCAAGAATTTGTTTAAACTTCTGAATCAGTCATGCTTCACTTTTGTTACATAGTTTTCTCCATCTTGTTATTCCATAGGTCATGTCTATACAAAAGGACATAATTTTTTTAATGAGAAATTATATTAACTTTCTTAGGCAAGAATTTGTTTAAACTTCTGAATCAGTCATGCTTCACTTTTGTTACATAGTTTTCTCCATCTTGTTATTCCATAGGTCATGTCTATACCGAATATGATCTCTGATGAGGGTGTATTCACATAAGCTGACAATTGTAGCAGTGCCTAAAATGAATGCTAGTTTATAGTAATGATGAGCATAGCTAATCTGTGTCTTTACATGTAATTCTAATAACCATAAAACGCACACAGCACTTCTGCAAGGCATTGTCTCAAGTGCTTTATTTGTATTCAACTTATTTAATCCCCACAACAGACCGTGCAGTAGATACCGCTATGTTCTGTGTGCAGACACTGAGGCACAGAGGGGTTAAGTGACTCGGTCAGGGCCATGCTGTGAGAATGCAGGCAAATTCAGATGTGAATCTAGGAATTCTGATTCTGGAGTTGGTGTTCTTACCTTAAAGTTAATTTATATTATATAGGCACAAAAGCCAATCACATCCCTTTTTATCTTTTTTAATGTAAGCTCTTTAGTATATATATTTGGTATATAAATGGTATTTTAATTTAATTTAATTTTTTTTGGTATAGCTGACACACATTGTTAACGTTAGTTTCAGCTGTACAACATAGTGATTCAACAACTTTAAACTTTATGCTGTGCTCACCACGAGATACACATGTGTTTTTGTATTATGGAAATTAAATTGTTAGTATTTCTGTAAGAAGAATTCTATAAGGTAAAATCTTCTACAGAATATTCACAGTGCTATTTTTGATCGATTTTGCAGTTTCCCTATAAAGAGTGGACCAGTTTATATCCCTGACATACTATATGAAAACTTCATCTTTTATAAGATATTATATTTTCTGTTGGTTTGCGTGTGGCTTGTGCTGAGCAAGTTTCCTTGAATTAGAATAACTGAATTCACTTATAATTACATTACATTTTTATATATGAAATGTTTAAAATTTTAGAAAGTAACAAAAATAACATAACACCCAGAATTACTATCAGATTTAAATATGGCAAGATCATGGATGTATGGTGACTCATTGCTTTAATATGCCTGTCCTTAATTAGTAAATTTGAGCATTTCAAAGTATTTTTGGTACTTAGTAGATTGCGTTGCCTTTTCAATTTTGATGCCATTTTCATTTTGGATGGTTTGTCTTTTTCTCAGTAATTTATAGGGTCTTACCAGTCTGCATACCAGTCCTTTATCATATTGCAGTAGCTTCTGCCTATCTATTATTATCATGTTGTTCATACTCCAGAAGGTTCAAATATTGTTGTAGTGAGATTTACCAGCATTTTTTGAGTTGGGATTTTTTTCAGTTTGATTTTTTTCTGAGTTTGTGCCTTATACCTAGAAAATAAAAAGTTTCCTATATTTATTTGGTTGGCCTGTGTTTTTTTATTTTGTTTTTTAAGTAAAAGAGTTTGTTTGTTTGTTTATTTATTTATTTATTTGTGGCAAGTGAAGGGAGGGGCAGAGAGAGAGAGAAAGAATCTCAAGCAGACTCCGAGCTGAGTGTGGAGCCTGACGTGGGGCTCTGATCTCATGATCCTGAGATCATGACCTGAGCCAAAATCAAGAGTTGGACACTTAACTGACTGAGCCACCCATGGCCTGTGTTTTTTTAATTAAACTTTTTTATTTCCAGATAATTGTAGATTCATGCGTAGTTAAAAAATGCAGTCCAGAGATCCCATGTATGCTTTACCCAGCTTACCCTCATAGTGACATCTTGTGAAATGTAGTACATAATTAGGCCAAGATACTAAGTTTATATAGTACACTGATCTTAGTCAGATTCCTTCAGTTTTATAGTACTCCTTTGTGTGTGCTGTGTGTATTTAATTCTTTAAGTTTTAGCACAAGTGTAGTCTCCTGTATCCACTGCTACAGTTAAGATACATAGCAACACCAGCAACAGAAGTATACTTTGGGTTGTCCTTGTTTTTGGTTTTTTCTTTTTAAGATTTTATTTATTTATTTGAGAGACAGAGAGAGTGAGCAGGAGAGAGAGGGAGCACAAGCTGGGGTGGAGGGACAGGGGAAGAGGGAGAAGCAGACTCCCTGCTGAGCAGGGAGCCCAATGCAGGACTCAATCCCAGGACCTCGGGATCATGACTGAGCTGAAGGCAGACACTTAATGGACTGAGCCACCCGGGTGCCCCTGGGTTGTCCTTTTATATGCAGCCCATTTCCCTCTCACCACCTCATCATGACTTACAGCCACCATCTTCTCCAATTCTATAACTTCATCATTTCCAAATTATCACATAAGTAACAGGAACATAGTATATAATTTTACGGGATTGGCTTTTTTCATTTGGCTTAATTCTCTGGAAATCCATCTACGTTGTTGTGCGTGTTTATCATTCATTCCCTTTATTCTGAGCTGTATTCTGCAGTACAGATGTGCCACAGTCTGTTTAACCCCTCACCCGCTGAAGAACATCTAGATTGTTTCAGGCTTGAGGCTATAACATATAAAGTTGCTGTGAGCCTTGTGTATAGTTTTTTTGTGTAGATACAGGTTTTTATATCTGTGGGATAAATGCCCAAAGTGCATATAGGGTGGATCGTGTGACAGTTCCATATTAGTTTTATAAGAAATTGCCAAATTCTTTGCCACAGTGGCTGTGCCAGTTTACATGCTGACCAGCAGCCTCACTATATTCTCACCTGTATTTGGTGTTGTCATTATCTTTTATTTTAAACATTTTGATGGGTGTGAAGTGATTATCATTGTGGTTTTCATAAGTGTTTACCTAATGTCTATGGACATCAAACATAATTTATGAGCATATTTGCCATCTGTATACCCTCTGGTGAAATGTCTGTTGATATCTTTTGCCCATTTTCTAATTGGTTTGTTTGATATGTTACTATTTACTGTTTTGAGTTTCTTTTAAAAAACACATATTTCTATATATATTCTTTTGTAGGTTATGTTATTTGCAAATATTGTCTTATGGTCTGTATCATTTCAGTGTCTTATGGAGATTCTTTTTCTTTTTTTTTTTTTCTGAAGGGAGGAGATCCAGAATATATTTTTTTAATTTTCAGGTTTTTTTAACCTTTTGACCCCCTCATCTGTTTTTTCTACCCTTCACTACCTACCTGTGGCAACCACCAATCTGTTCTATGAGCTTTTCTTTCCTTTTTTTTTAAAAAAAGATTATACATATTAGAGAAATCATATAGTATTTGTCTTTCTCTGATTTATTTCACTTGGTATAATGCCTCCAAGGTCCATCCGTGTTGCCACATTTATACACACAAGTGCGCACACATTCAAATCCCAAGATTTCTTTAGCCATTCCACCATCAGTGGACACAGTTTCCTTATCTTGGCTTATGTTTAAGTAGTGCTGCAGTGAACATGGGGATGCAGATATCTTTTTGCATTAGTGCTTTTGTGGGGATAAATCCAGAAGTGGAATTGCTGGATCATATGGTTAGATCAATTTTAATTTCTTGAAGAACCTCCATACTGTTTTCCACTGTGGCTGCACCAGTTTGCATTCCCAAAAACAGTACATGAGGGTTCCCTTTCTCCATATCCTCACCAACACACGTTGTTTTCTGTCTTTGATACTAGCCATTCTAACAGGTGTGAGGTGATACATCATTGTGGTTTTGATTTGCATTTCCCTGATAATGATGTTGAATATTTTTTTCATGTACCTGTTGGCCATCTGTGTGTCTTTGGAAAAATGTTTATGTAAATCTTCTGCCTATTTTTAATTGGATTGTTTGTGTTTTTTTGCTGTTGAGTTGTATCAGGTCTTCATATATTTTTGGGTATGTCAGTTATATGATTTGCAGAAGTTTTCTTCTATTAGTAAGTTATCTTTTTTTATTTTGTTGATTGTTTCCTTTGCTGTGCAGAAGCTTTTTAGTTTCATGTAGTCCAACTTGTTTATTTTTGCTTTGGTTGGTTTATTCTTGGTGTCAGACTAGAAAAGTTGCCAAGGAGCTTGTCACCTAGATTTTCTTCTAGGAGTTTTATGGTTTCAGATCTTACATTCAGTTCTTTAATCTACTTTGAGTTAATTCATGTGCTTGGTGTAAGATAGTGATCCAGTTTTATTCTTTTCTATGGGTGGTCCAGTTTTCCCAGTACCATTAATTGAAGAGACTATGCTTCCCATCATTGCATGTTCTTTGCTCCTTTTTTGTAAATCAATTGCCTGTGTATATGTGGATTTATTTCTAGGCTCTCTAGTCTCTTCCATTTATCTGTCTCTGTACCATACTTTTTTCATTACTGTGGCTTCTAATAGAGTTTGAAATCAGGGAGCATGATGACTCCAGCTTTGTTCTTTCTCAAGATTCCTTTGGCTATTTGGAGTCTTTTGTGGTTCCCTACAAATTTTAGGATTGTTTGTTTTATTTTCTGTAAAAAGTGCTATTGGAATTCTGATAGGGATTTTATTGAATCAGATTGATTGGGGTAGTATGAACATTTTAGCTATATTAATTCTTACAATCCATGCACATGGACTATCTTTCCACGTATTTGTCTTCTTCTGTTTTTCTCCTTAATGTCTTGTAATTTGTAATAGTTTTGCAGAGCCAAAGTTTTTCAGTTTTTTTTATTTCGTGAGGTCTGTTTTATCAAAGTTGGTTATTAAACATACTTTTGATATCAAGTCTAAGAATTCTTTGCCTAGCCATAGGGAAAGATATCTTCCTATTTTTTCTAAAGTCTTACAGTTTCACTTTTAATGGCACACATTTTCAATGAATTTTTGTATAAGGTATGAGGTTTTACTTTTTATATATGGATATATAGTTGTGCCAGCTTCATTTCTTGCAAAGTCTATTCATTCTCTGACGAATTGTTTTTGTACCTTTGTCAAAAACCAGTTGAGAATGTTTGTGGGGGTCTATGTCTGGGTTCTCTAGTTTCTTCCATTGATCAATAGGTCTATTCCTCTGCCAGTACCACACTGTTGGTTAATATAACTATATAGAAACATTCAATACCACGTAGAGTGATTCCTCCTACTATCCTTTTTTGTGAAGATTGTTTTTGTGGTTTTCAGGCCTTCCCCTTTCCATATGAATTTTAGAATAATCTTGAATATATCTACAAAATGTCCTGCTGGAATTTCTATGGGAATTACATTTATTCTATAGATACATTTGGGGGAGAATTGTCACCTCTACTATAATGAGTGTTTCAATTCATGAACATGGTATATCTCTGTTTAATTAGGTCTTTTTTAATTTCTTTTATCTCTTATTTTTTAATCTATTATTATTTCTTTTATGTACATGTTAAGTACATACCTAAGTATATTATTTTGTTTTTTCAAACAATTATGGACGGTATTAGGTTTTAAATTTTGGATTCCACATGTTTATTGTTACTGTATAACCAATGCTTTATTATTTATGTCTTAATCTTATAACCTGTCATCCTGTTAAGGTTACTTAACAGTTCTAGAATCTTTTTATTTTGTAAATTCTTTGTGAAACAGTCATGTCATAAACACACAGGGGTAGTTTTATCTCTTCTTTTTTTCAATTTGTATACCTAGTTTTTCTTATTGTGGTGACTAGGACTTCTAAATTTTGCTGAATCAGAATGGTTAAAGTAGACATTCTTGCCTTGCTTGCAAATGTGATGCTACCTGCAGTTTTTATGTAGGTGCTCTTCATTAGGTTGAGGAAGTTTCCTATCCCAAGTTTGTTGGTTATGTGTGTACATATGGAAAATTGTTGGATTTTGTCAAGTGTTTCTTTTTCCTGCATTGTGATAGTTATGTGGTTTTTATTTTGTAGTGTATTACATTCATTGGTTTTGAAATGTTAAACCAACCTTGCATTTCTGGGATAAATCCCACTTGGTCATGATGTATAATTCTTTCAGTATGCTGTAAGATTCAGTTTGCTAGTGTTTTGTTAAAAGTTTTTGCATTCATAAGCGATTGGTCCATAGTTTTCTTGTGATAAATTTTTTGTGTGGTTTTGCTGTCAGGGTAATACTGGTCTCATAGTATGAATTGGGAACTTTTTCTTCATGTTCTGATTTTGGAAGATTTAATTAAGAATTGTTAACATTTCTTTAAATGTTTTCAGAATTTGGCGTGCCTGGGTGGCACAGTGGGTTAAACATCCAACTCTTAGTTTCAGCCATGAATTTCTCATATTTCTTTTTGTTATTCTAATTTTATTCCATTGTAGTCAGAGAAAATACTTTGTGTTTCAGTCCTTTTAAGTTTATTGAGATTAGTAGCTTAGAATATGCAACATCTTTGAGAATGTGCTATGAGCACTTGAGAAGAAAGTATATTCTGCTGCTGTTGGGTGAAGAGTTCTGTAGATACCTGTTAGTTCTGTTTGGTTCATGACATTACTCAAGTCTTCTATTTCTTTGTTGTTCTTCTGCCTGTTTGTTCTATTATGGTAAGAATGGTATTGATGTCTCTAACTAATAGTGTTAAGTTGTCTATTTCTTTTTTTATTTCTGTCAGGTTTTGTTTCGTTTTGGTGCTTTGTAATAAGGTCTGTCTGTGTTTATAATTGTTCTGTCTTACTGAGGGATTGTCCCTTTTATCTTAATAAAATGTTCCTCGTTTTTTCTAGGGAAAGTTTTTTTTTTTCATTTAAAGTCTATCTTGCCTGATAATTGTATAGCCACTTCTGCCTTCTTGTGTTTGCTGTATGCATAGTGTATCATTTTTCATCTCATTGCTTTCAATTTATTTGTATCGTTTAAGGTAATGTGTGACTCATGTAGACACCAAATAGTTGATATTGCTTTTTCAATCTAGTTTCACAGTGTCTGCCTTTTAATTAGATAGTATCATTCTTTCACATTTAACATTATTTTTATATAATTAGATGTACACTCTTGTTTTATTTCTTGTTTCATGAATGTTCCTCTATTTCTCATTATTTCTTTTGAAGTAAATGCATATTTTTAATGCAACATTTTAATTTCTTTAATGATTTTTCACTATTTATTTGAGTTATTCCCTTATTGATTGTTCTGAGACTTACCACATATATCTTAGCCTATCACAATCACCTTGACATTTATACTAACTTAATTCCAGTGAGATATAGAAATGTTACTCTTATGTATATATATATTCCCTTTTCCTGCTTTTTGTGGTATTAATATTATACATGCTCTATTTGTAAATGTTGTACAACTAACAATACATAGTTATTATTTTATATAGTTTTATGTGTTTCTGAGAAGCCAGAAATAGAAAGGAGAGAAAGTGTATGTTTATTGATTTTATCAGTCTTCTTGTTGATCATTTTTGATTTTCTTCATTTGCTCCCATGTATCAAGTTACCATCTGTAGTCATTTCCGTAGCCCCATATGGGGGACCTTTGGTATATCATATACAGATTCTTTTATACAATTGCTCTTTAAATCCATAAAGAGGAAAATAGTAGAAGAAATATGCACTTATATTGTCTTTGTAATTACATAATTACCTTTACTGAAGCACTTTGTTTTTCGGTGTAGATTCACATTATTGACTGAAGTCATGTTTTTTCAGTCTGAAGAACTACTTTTAACTGATTCATTTTTTGGCCACATCACATCTGCCGAGCCCCTTGGTCCATTTCTCCTTTTACTGTTTTCATTTTTCAACTGCAGTATGTCCACTTGGTTCATTTTTTATAATTCTGACTTTATAGATATTCTCTAGTGAGATTGTCATTGCACCCTCTGTCTTTAATCATAATTTCCTTTTGTTATTTTAACATTTTCTTTCTTTTTTTTTTTTTTTTTTTTTTTTGTGCTCAAGCCAGGGGAAGGGGCAGAGGGGGAGAGAGAGACAGAATCCCAAGCAGTCTCCATGTTCAGTGTGGAGCCAGACATGAGACTGAATCTCATGACCCTGAGATGCCATCCTGAGCCAAAACCAAGTGGAAGGCTCAATGGACTGAGCCACCCAGGCACCCGTTTTAACATGTTTATGATGAATGCTTTGAAATATTTATCTTTTAAATCTCACATCTGAGCATTTTCTTGTTTACTGTTCCCTAGTTTTTTCCAATACATGAGTCATACTTTCCTGTTTCCTTGTTGACTCAAATTTTTTTCCAGAAACTGGACTTTTTAGGTAGTATAGGAACTCTGGGTAGTGACCCACACCCCTGCCCTCCCCAGGCTTGTGATAATTATTTCATATTTATTTGCTTAGCAAGTGCCTACAGCATTTCTCTGAAGTTCACTCCTCAGCCACCATAACACAAAAACATCCCACTCCTCCCCTACAAACCTCCCCCCTCCAGTTTCTTTTAGGAAGGTGCCGCTTGAGTGTACCCACAGCAGTCTGATGCATCTTTTGTTTTCAACAATGCCCTGGGCATAAATTCCTCTGAAGACTAATCCAGTTAAATTTGGGTTCCTTTGAAAGGATACTCCCCAGGTCAGTGTTAGATTTTTTTCTGACCCCAGGATAGCTCTTCCCTGCTGACTTTTCCGGTGTTGCTCTCTGACAGGAATGAGTAAGAAGAACATCAGGGATCTTTCCCACAGCAGTGTCTCCTGGAACAACAAAATTGGGGAAACTTTAAGCTAAGGGTGCATCCATATTTATGAAAGGGTTTGCTGGGGGTGGGGGATACAGGTTGAAGTTGGGCAAAAAGTCATCTTAAGGTGGCAGAGTCCAATCAACGTCCTGAAGGTCGGCAGGGGTGGGCATCATCAGGTCTCTGGCTCCAGTGGGTCCAGTGTCTGAGTGCTCAGATTGGTTTAGATCCTGTGAAGGTAACTCAAGTGTGCATCAGTCAGACCTCTCTTTTGAATCAGCACTCAGAGTTTGTGTGGTTGTTTGTTTGTTTGCTTACAATTTTTTTGTTTGTCTTTCCACAAAGATTATGTCTGTTATCAGAAAAGTAGTGGATAATAGATGATGAACATTGCTGGCTCTGGTTACTACAAGAAAATATTTAGCCTTCCCTAGTTTGTACACACACTTCTTCCTCCCCAGCCAGGGCCTCAGCCATCAGCCCATGGAGTGGACGAGGATTGTGTTGCTGGCAAATGTCATTTCACCTCCTGGGTGGTGCCTCATTTTCCCTACTCTTACCCAGAAGAATGTGTTTAAATCACTTTGCGTTCCCTGAGCAATAGTGTGCAAGTTCACAAAGGGAGTGATTGGACTACATCACTCAGCTTCTTCGTGGCTTTGAAGTTTTAACACAGATTCTTTTAAAAGGTGATGATAGAATAAAATGCAGTAAACTGCGGTCTGCTCATAATTAATTGAGATAGTTATCATAACTAACTAGCACTTTTTAAATTTTATTTATTTTATTTTTATTATATTATGTTAGTCACCATACAGTACATCCCTGGTTTTTGATGTAAAGTTCGATGATTCATTAGTTGCGTATAACACCCAGTGCACCATGCAATACGTGCCCTCCTTACTACCCATCACCAGCCTATCCCATTCCCCCACCCCCTCCCCTCTGAAGGCCTCAGTTTGTTTCTCAGAGTCCATAGTCTCTCATGCTTCATTCCCCCTTCTGATTACCCCCCTTTCTTTATCCTTTTCTTCTCCTACCGATCTTCCTAGTTCTTATGTTCCATAGATGAGAGAAACCATATGATAATTGTCTTTCTCTGTTTGACTCATTTCACTTAGCATTATCTCCTCCAGTGCCGTCCATATTGCAGCAAATGTGGAGAAATCGTTCTTTTTGATAGCTGAATAATATTCCATTGTATATATGGACTACAACTTCTTAATCCATTCATCTGTTGAAGGGCATCTCAGCTCCTTCCACAATTTAGCTGTTGTGGACAGAGCTGCTATGAACATTGGAGTGCATATGGCCCTTCTCTTCACTACGTCTGTATCTTTGGGGTAAATACCCAGTAGTGCAATGGCTGGATCATAGGGTAGCTCAATTTTTAACTTTTTAAGGGACCTCCACACTGTCTTCCAGAGTGGCTGTACCAACTTGCATTCCCACGAACAATGTAGGAGGGATCCCCTTTCTCCACATCCTCTCCAACAATTGTTGTTTCTTGCCTTGTCCATTTTTGCCATTCTAACTGGTGTAAGGTGGTATCTCAGTGTGGTTTTGATTTGAATTTCTCTGATGGCTAATGATTTTGGACATTTTTTCATGTGTCTGTAGGCCATTTGTATGTCTTCATTGAAAAAGTGTCTGTTCATATCCTCTGCCCATTTTATGATTTGTTTGTTTCTCGTGTATTGAGTTTGAGAAGGTCTTTGTAGATCGTGCATACCAGTCTTTTATCTGTACTATCATTTGCAAATATCTTCTCCCATTCCGTGGGCTGCCTCTTAGTTTTTTTGACTGTTTCCTTAGCTGTGCAGAAGCTTTTTATCGTGATGAAGTCCCACAACTTCATTTTATCTTTTGTTTCTCTTGCCTTTGGAGATGTGTCATGAAGAAGGTTGCTGTGGCTGATGTCAAAGAGGTTGCTGCCTATGTTCTCCTCTAGGATTTTGATGGATTCCTTTCTCACATCAAGGTCTTTCATCCATTTAGAGTTTATCTTTGTGTATGGTATGAGAGAGTGGTCAAGTTTCATTCTTTTGCATGTAGCTGTCCAATTTTCCCAGCACCATTTATTGAAGAGACTGTCTTTTTTCCACTGGATATTTTTCCTGCTTTGTCAAAAATTAGTTGCCCAAAGAGGCGAGGGTCCATTTCTGGGTTCTCTATTCTGTTCCATTGGTCTCTGTGTCTGTTTTTGTGCCAGTACCATGCTGTCTTTGTGATCACAGCTTTGTAGTACAGCTTGAAATCTGTCATTGTGATGCCCCCAGCTTTGTTTTTCCTTTTCAACAATTCCTTGGCAATTCGGGGCCTTTTCTGGTTCCATACAAATTTAAGGGCTATTTGTTCCATTTCTTTGAAAAATGTCATTGGTATTTTGATTGGGATAGCATTGAAAGTGTAGATTGCTCTGGGTAGCATGGACATTTTAACTATGTTAATTCTTCCAATCCATGAGCATGGAATATTTTTCCATCTTTTTGTGTCTTCTTCAATGTCTTTCAAGAGTGATTTGTATTTCTAGAATATAGGTCCTTTACGTCTCTGGTTAAGTTAATTCCAAGGTAACGTATGATTTTTGGTGCTATTATAAATGGGATGGATTCCCTAATTTCTCTTTCTTCAGTCTCATTATTAGTGTATAGAAATGCAACTGATTTCTGAACATTGATTTTGTATCCTGCCACATTACTGAATAGCTGCATAACTTCTAATAGTTTCGGAGTGGATTCTTTTGGGTTTTCCATATAGAGTATCATGTCATCTGCGAAGAGAGACATTTTGACTTCTTTGCCGACTTGGATACATTTTATCCCTTTTTGTTGTCTGATTGCTGTTGCAAAGACTTCTAGTACTATGTTGAATAATAGTGGCGAGAGTGGGGATCCTTGTAGTGTTCCTGATCTTAAGGGAAAGGCTTCCAGCTTTTCCCCATTGAGAATGATATTTGCTGTAAGCTTTTAATAAATGGTTTTTATGAGATTGAGGAATGTACCCTCTATTCCTACACTCTGAAGGGTTTTAATCAGGAAAGGATGCTGTATTTTCTCAAATGCTTTTTCTGCATCTATTGAGAGGATCGTATGGTTCTTGACTCTTTTCTTGCTGATATGATCTATCACACTGATTGATTTGCAAATGTTGAACCACCCTTGCATCCCAGGGATGAATCCCACTTGGTCATGATGATAATCCTCTTAATGTACTGTTGGATTCTATTAGCCAGGATCTTGTTGGGATTCTATTAGCCAGGATCTTGTTGAGGATTTTAGTATCCATATTCATTAGGGAAATCGGTCTGTAATTCTCCTTTTTGATGGGGCCTTTGCCCGGTTTGGGGATCAAGGTAATATTGGCCTCATAGAATGAGTTTGGTAGCCGTCCTTCTGTTTCTATTTTTTTAAATAGCTTTAGGAGAATAGATATTATTTCTTCTTTGAATGTTTGGTAGAATTCCCCGGGAAAATCATCCGGTCCTGGAGGTTTTTTTTTTTTTTTTTTTTGGAAGGTTTTTTTTATCACTCTTTCCATCTATTCATAATTAATTGGCCTATTTAAAAAATCAATTTCTTCCTGTTTCAGTCTTGGTAGTTTATCCGTTTCCAGGAAGGCCTCTATCTCTTCCAGATTGCTTAATTTATTGGCATAAAGCTGTTGATAAAAGTTTCTAATAGTCCGTCCAATTTCATTAGTGTTGGTTGTGACCTCTCCTTTTTCATTCATAATTTTATTTGTTTGGGTCCTTTCTCTATTCTTTTGGATAAGTCTTGGCAGTGGTTTGTCAATTTTATTGATTCTCTCAAAGAACCAGCTTCTAGTTCTGTTGATCTGCTCTACTGTACTCCTGTTTTCTAATTCATTGATTTCTGCTCTAATCTTGATCAACTGCTTTCTCATGCGTGGATTAGGCCTGTTCCTCTGTTGCTGCCAGCTTCTTGAGGTGAGAATGTAAAAACTACATTTTAAATTTTTCTATTATTTTGAGCGAGGCTTGGATGGCTATGTATTTCCCTCTTAGGACTGCCTTTGCAGTATCCCATAACTTTTGGACCATTGTGTTTTCATTCTCGTTGGTGTCCATAAATTGTTTAAATTGATTTTTGATTTCCTGGTTTATCGAATCATTCTTGAGCAGGATGGTTCTTAGTCTGCATGTGTTTGAGTTTCTTCCAAATTTTTCCTGTGGTTGAGTTCCAATTTCAAAGCATTGTGGTTTGAGAATATGCAGGTAATAATTTCAGTCTTTTGGTATCGGTTGAGACCTGTTTTGTGACCCAGAACATGGTCTGTTCTTGAGAATGTTCCATGGGCATTAAAATGAGTATTCTTTGGTTCTGGGGTGTAGTGTTCTATATATATCTATGAGGTCCAACTCGTTGAGTATGGCATTCAAAGCTCTTGTTTCTTTGCTGATTTCTTGCTTAGGTGATCTGTCTATTGCTGATAGTGGATTGTTGGGGTACCCTACTATTAGTATATTTTTATCTATATGTCTCTTTATTGTGGTTAAGAGTTGGCTTGTGTATCTTGCTGCTCCCCTTTTGGGGGCATATATAATTATAATTGTCATATCCACTTGTTGGATACATCTTTTAAGAATAATATAGTGCCCTTCTGTATCTTTAACTATAGTCTTTAGTTTAAAATCCAATCTGTCTCATATGAGAATTGCTATCCCAGCTTTCTTTTGAGGTCCATTGGCACGAAAGATGGTATTCTATTCCTTTACTTTCAGTCTGGATGTATCTTTAGGTTCAAAATGAGTCTCTTGTAGACAGCAAATGGCTGGGTCATGTCTTTTTATCCAATGTGCAACCCTGTGGTACTTTATGGGAGCATTTAGGCCATTTACATTGAGACTGTTTATTGAGAGATATGATTTTAATGATGCCATGTTGCCTCTAAAGTCTTTGTTTCTATAGATTGTGACTTTCTGTTCTGTATCACTCTTGGGGCCTTTTTACCTTTATAGAAGCCCCCTTAATATCTCCTGTAGGGCTCGTTTCTTGGTTATGAAATTGGTCAATGACTGGCTGTTCTGGAAGGTCTTTATTTCTTCATCAATTCTGAATGACAGCCTTTCTGGATAAAGGATCCTTGGCAGCATGTTTTTCTCTGAAAGAGCTTTAAAAATGCCCCCCCAACCCTTTCTCTCATTCCAGGTCTGTGTAGACAGGTCTGACGTAATTCTGATACCTTTGCCTTGGTACGTGAGAAATTTCTTTGCCCTGGCCGCTTTCAATACCGTATCCTTGAATCTAATATTTGCGAAATGCACTATGACATGACGTGGTGTAGGTTTGTCATGGTTGAGCTTGGGAGGGGTCCTCTCTGCCTCTTGGACACGAAAGCTTGTTTCCTTTGCTAGATTAGGGTGTTTTCAGCTACAATTTGTTCAAATATCTCTTCTAGACCTCTGTTTTTCTCCACCCCCTCAGGGATGCCAATGATTCTGACATTGGAACATTTCATTGAGTCAGTAATCTCCCGTAACCTACATTCTTGAGATTGGATTTTGTTGAGCCACGTTTTTATTTTAGCTTTCTCTTCTACTAACCCATCCACCAATTCGCTGATACATTCTTCTGCCTCATTCACCCTGGCCGTCAGAGCCTCTAGTTTTGACTGCATTTGGCTCATAGAATTTTTCATTTCTGCCAGATTCGCCCTCATTTCCACCCTTAGAGATTCTATATTCTCATTAACATTTTTGTTAATACTTTTTTCAAGTCTGCACATCATCTTGACCATTGTTACTCTGAATTCCATTTCTGATAATTTGGTTATATCCATATCCATTAGTTCTGTGGTAGAGGCTACAGACTCATTGTCTTTTCTTTGCTGGGGGAGATTTCTCCTCCTCATCATTCTAATGAGGAGAGGTTGCGGGCTTGTCCAGAGCCCAGATTATTGACCAGGACTCAGGCAGCGCACACTTGTTTTATAGGGACCTTAGGGATATGGGCTTCTTGATTTTTCAGCCTGCCTTCTGGGGGAAGGGCCTGCCCCGCCGATACTCAGGCAACCCTGTTTGGGTAGAGTCTCTGTGTCCCCTGGGATGGGGGATGGGGATGGGCACACCTTGAGCCGGTATTTCCAGGCTTTTGTTCTCTGGTGGCTTTCCCTGGCAGTTTGCTGTGCCTCTTCTGAGAGTCTGAGCAGCAGTAGCCGAATCTCAGCCTTTGTCTCAGAACAGAGGGATCGCAGACTCTTCTCCATTGATGTTCTGGCCACTTTAACTCTGTTTCTGTTGGTGCTGCTCAACCCTGCAGCGTCCCTGAATGTGCACCCCACCGCCGGAGTCCCAGCCCTCACTTCCAGGGCTGGCGCGTCTCTGTCCTTTGTGTTTCTAACACCGCCAGTCGCCAGCCGCCCCCGCCCCCGCGCTCCGGAGCTCCGTCTCAGTGTGGCTCGAGGGCGCTCCAAAGCTCCGGCTGTCAGACTGGTCGCCCACGTTCCCTGGCTCATGGTCTCAGTCCGCTCTCTAGTCCGCCCACTCCCCCGTGCATGTGGCTACCTCTTCCTGGTGCCCGAATGCGGCAGCTCCCTCCCCCTTCCATTTATCTTTTGATATCCGTGCGCGGTTTCACGGCTTCGTACCTCAATACTCACTGCTGGAGATGTTCATTTGTACAGATCCAGATGTATCTTCCTGCGTCTCAGGCTGATTCTGTGGATGTTCAGGATGGTCTGGTACCTATCCAGCTCGCCTCAGGGGACCAGCTGGAAAAGGGGTCCCCTACTCCCCCGCCATCTTTGGAAATTGGAGTTTCTGATCAAAATAGCACTGGGAATTTTATCATTAATTTATTGTTCCTGATACAATTAGACTGTCTCCTGGTCTGGCACAGGCTGTTCATTCCTATATGCTTTCCTAAGATGGCCGGGGCCTGAAATCACTTTTCTTATGCCCAGAAAGCTATGTCTTTCTTTTTCTGGGAACCCCCATCTCTTTCTGCTTACATTAGGACCATTGTCAGAGGTTATAATGGTTGTTTTCTAAAAGTAATTGACATTACTTTCATTGGGAAATGGGCTTGTACCGTTTCTCCAACTGTCTTGTCATGCTGCTATAATTGTTTTAATATTTTTAGTCATCATTACTTCATTGGATATGCCATTTTTTATTTAGCAGTATTTTATTTTAAAGGGTTTGACAGATTTTCGTTGTTGATTTTGATTTTGTTGTCATTGTGTCACAGAATGTGGTTACATTATATATATATATATATATATATACACACATATATATATATACACACACACACATATATACATATATATATAAAATTATGGATTCCTATCATTTTTATATTTCTCCTATTATTTCAGTGAGATTTCAAAATGGTTAGAAAAAACATTCTCAGTTTCAGATATTGTAATGGAACTCAATAAAACTGGTAGATTTATGAGAAACATACTAGTTTTTCCCTATAGTTAGTAATTACAGGGCTAGTGTTTATTTTAAGATGAATATTTAAACTTAGAGAACTTTTATTCCTAAGTTTTAGGAAGAATAATGTATTGGTTAAGGGCACAAACTATGTATGGGGTAGGCTTCTTGGTTAGAATCTTAATTTTGGTTTTTTTGAAAATTTATTTATTTTTGAGAGAGAGCATGAGAGGGCAAGCGAGCAGACCAGTGGGGAGTGGGGGAGGCCAGAGGAAGAGGGAGAGAATCTCAGATTCCCTGCTGAGCACAGAGCCTGAGATGGGGCTCAACCTCACAACCCTGAGATCTTGACCTGAGCTGAAATCAAGCGTTGAACCCTTGACCAACTGAGCCACCCAGGCACCCAGAATCTTAGTTTTGATACCATAGGCATCGGACATGTGACATAATCCCTGTATCCCTGTTTCCTCAGTATGGGTATAAAAATACTATGAACTTATTCCAAGCAATGATTTCTTAGTAGTTGCAATATATTTTAATCGTTTAAATAATGACTTTTGTGTTGTTCTTTAATTTTTTACAGCTTATCGTGAGCCTCATTATTATTACCAGTTCACAGCTCGATATCATGCAGCTCCCTGCAATAGTATCTATAATATTTCCTTTGAGAAGAAACTTCTTCAGATTTTAAGCAAATTGGTTCTTGACCTTTCCTGTGAAGTTTCTTTACTGAAGTCGGAATGCCATCGTGTTAAAATGCAAAGAGCTGGTTTGCAAAATGAATTGTTCTTTACATTTTCAGGTAAGTATATACAATTCTTTAATGAAAACAAATTGAAAACAAAAAGCAAATTTTGAAGACATGGGAATTACCTGCAGCATTTTTTGAAAGTAAATGTTATAGATCTGAATATGTTTCATGTTCTCTTAGTTCTGATAGGCCCCCAAATAAAATTCTTCTTAATAAAAAGTTGGCACTCTCAATAATAACTAAGCCTTGCTGTGGTAATTCACTAAAGAATAGAATTTAGTATAAAGAAATGTCTGTTGTGATATTTAGCTGTTATAAAGATTTAATCTGTAAAAGCATCTAATAACATGAGTTAATATTATAGACCAGAGGGACCATTCTAACAGCTTACAGTGCTTTTCCTAATAAGACAGAGTGGAGGCCCAATGTTTTCTTGAAAACAAAGAATTGATTTTGTACCTATATGTATATTTATAAAAGGCCCGTTTATGAATAAACTCTGTGGAATAACTCTCCATATGTTTTTATTGGGTCCCCTTGGCAATAGGACTCATTCTCTTTCCATCTCAAATGATATTGCTTGCTGTTTTCCTTTCCTCCTTACTCTGTCCTTGATTCCTCTGCTGCTGATGTTTGATTGTGCTCACCCATTTCTTCAATTTTTCGGGGTTTTGTTTGTTTTGGTTTGATTTTGGTTTGGCTTTTTGCCATCTAGGATTGAATTTTTAGACAAAACTGAGATGTGAAGCTTTACAGGAAAAAAATGAGAGTTCAACCCCATTTTCACTGTCTTTTATCTTCTTTACTACCTTTCTCCCTCTCCAGAAAATTTTGAAAGTTAGTCTATGAGACTGAGACAAAGTATCACAGTAAGACTCTTTCTTTAGCTCTTCAAGGACTCACTGTTAGCATCCATGAGTTATGAGGTCTTTGTACCCAGTGTGTTTAATAAGTGCTATTAATAAGCATTTAATAGTCCTTAGAAGACCTTGAAAGTAAAGTTGAACTCATAAGAGGAAAGAGATGATATACAATTGAAATGAGGCATTGTGGGCTTGGTATGCATTTAATAACTAATGATGTTGAACATCTCATGTGCTTATCAGCCATTTGTATATCTTTTTTGGAGAAAACTGTATTCAAATTCTTTGCCCAATTTTTGTTATCTTTCCAGCTTTATTGAAACAAATTGGCATATAACAGTATGTAAGTTTAAGAAGTATGACATAAGGATTGTGTGTGTGTGTGTGTGTGTGTGTGCGTGTGTGTGTATGTACAAATATGTATAAATGATCACAACAAAGTTAACACATGATCTCTTATAGTTACAATTTATTTTATCTTATTTTTTTATAGTGAGAACTTTTAAAATCTTTTCTTTTAGCAGTTTTCAAAGATACACTACATTATTATTAACTATACTCACATTATATCCCACATAACTCACACTCTACATTATATCCGTGTGCTTATCCTTCTTATAACTACAAATTTGTACCCTTTGTCTACTTTTATACATTTTCCTCAGGCCTCACCTGCTACCCCAGCAACCACCAATCAGTTCGCTGTTCCTGTGAGTGATTTTTGTCTATTCTATATGTAAATGAGATCATAAGTATTTATTTTTCTCTGTCTGACTTAATTCACTTAGCACAATGCCTTCAAGGTCCATCTACTTTGTTGCAAATGGCAGAATTTCCTTAATTTTCATAGCTAAATACTGTTCCATTGTGTATGGACACACACACACACACACACACACACACACACACACGGACAATTTTTCCCTCACTGTGAAGAACGTTCCTAGTTTGACGTAGTTCCACATGTTTTTTTGTTTGTTTTGTTTTCATTTTTTGTGCTTTCGGGTGTCCTATTCATAAAGTCATTGGCATGTTCACTGTCAAGGAGCTTTCTTGTATGTTTTCTTCTAGGAATTTTGTGGTTTATATCTTACATTTAAATCTTTAATCCAACTCAAATTAATTTTTGTGAGTGGTGTGAGATCGGAGTCCAGTTTCATTCTTTCGCATGTGACTTACTGTTTGGTTTTCCCAGTACAATTTATTGTAGAGACTATCTCTTCTCCATTGAGTGTTCTTTTCTCCTTGACTTTATGTGCATGGGTTTATTTCCTGGGCTCTCAGTTCTGTTCCATAGATCTGTGACTGTTTTTATGCCAGTACCATACTGTTTTGATTACTATACCTTTGTAATGTACATTGAAATTAGAAGTGTTTTCTTTCTTAGAAATACATTGGCTATTCAGGGTCTTTTGTGGTCGCATAAGAGTTTTAGTATTTTTTAAATATATTTCTGTAAAAAATGCTGGTGGAATCTTGGTAGAGATTGTATTGAATCCATAGATTGCTTTGGGTTGTATGGACATTTTAACAGTGTTGATTCTTTAAATTCATGAACATGGGATATCTTTCTATTTATTTGTGAGTCTTCAGTTTCCTTATCAATATCTTACTGTTTTCAGCGTATAGATCTTTTGCCTTATTGTTTAAATTTTTCCTAAGTATATTATTATTTTTGATGTTATTATAAGTGGGATTGTTTTCTTTATTTCTTTTAAAGTGATATGTCATTGTTGTATAGAAATGCAGTTGATATTTGTATGTTGATTTTATGTCCCACAAGGTTACTGGATTTGTTTATTAGGTCTGACAATTTTTTTGGTGGTCTTTTTGGTTTTCTGTATATAAGATCACATCATCTGCAGAGACAGTTTACTTATTCATTTTTTATTCAAATGCCTTTTATTTCTTTTTCTTGCTTGATTGCTTGGTCTAGGACTTCTAATACTATGATTTTATTGGAATGGTGAGAGTAGGCACCCTTGCCTTGTTCTTGATCTTAGAGGAAAATCTTTCAACCTTTTACCATTGAGTATGATGTTAGCTGTGGGCTTGTCGTATATGGCTTTTATTATGTTGGAGTTCTTTCCTTTTATACCCTGTTTATTAGGAGTTTTTATTGTGAGTGGCTATTGAATTTTGCCAAATACTTTTGCATCAGTTGAGATGATCGCGGGATTTTATTTTTCATTCTACTAATGTGATGTATCACACTTGCTGATTTGCATATGTTGAACCATCCTTGCATTCCAGGGATGAATGCTCTTTGATCATAGGGTATGAAGCTTTTAATGTGCTATTGAATTTGGTTTGCTAGTATTTTGTTGAGAATCTTTCCTTCTATATTCATCAGAGATATTGGTCTATAGTTTTCACTTCTTGTAGTCTCCTTATCTAACTTTGGTATCAGGACATGTAAAATGAGTTTGGACATGTAACCCGTTCTTCAGTTCTTTGGAAGAATTTGAGAAGTATTAACATTAATTTTTTTAAAAATGTTTGGCAGAATTCACCAGTGAAGATACCTGGTTCTGGGATTTTTGTTTTGGGGCTGATTCAATCTCTATTGCTATTGATCTGTTCAGATTTTCTATTTCATCATGATTCAGTCCTGTTAGATTGTATGTTTTAAGAATGTACCCATTTCTGGGATGCCTAGGTGATTTAGTCAGTTAAGCATTTGACTCTTTGATTTCAGCTCAAGTCATGATCTCAGCATCATGAGATGGAGTCCCATGTTGGGCTCTGCGCTCAGCGTGGAGTATGCTTGACATTCTCTCTCTTTCTCTCCACCTCTGCCCTTACCCCTCTCTCCCCGCTTGTTCTCTCTCTCTCTCTCAAATAAATAAATAAAATCTTTTTTTTTTTTTTTTAAGGAAGGTACTCATGTCTTCCAGGTTGTCAAGTTTTTGGCATATTGTTATTCATAGCAGTCTCTAATGATCCTTTGTATTTCTGTGCTATCAGTTGTAATGTCTCCTCATTCATTTATAATTTTACTTATTTGAGCCTCTCTTTTTTCTTGCTTATCTAGCTAAAAGTTATCAATTTACTTTTTCAAAGAACCAGCCGTCATTTTTGTTACTAATATCTATTTTTTCCTATTCCCTATTCCATTTATTTCTGCTTTCATTTTTGTAAGATTTTATTTTAATTCCAGTTAGTTAACATACAATGTTATATTAGTTTCAGGTGTACATTCTAGTAATTCAACACTTCCATACATCACCCTGTGCTCATAATGACAAGTGCACTCGTTAATCCCAATCACACATTTAACCCATCCCCCTACAAACCTCCCCCTTGGATTGGAAGAACAAATATTGTTAAAATGTCTATACCACCCAAAGCAATCTATACATTTAATGCGACCCTTTTCAAAATACCAAAATATATTTTTCACAGAACTAGAACAAACAATCCTAACATTTGTATGGAACCACAAAAGACCCTGAAGAGCCAAAACAATCTTGAAAAGTAAAGGCAAAGCTTGGAGGCATCACAATTCTGGACTTCAAGTTATATTACAAATGCTATGGTGATCAAAACGGTATGGTACTGGCACAGAAATAGACACATAGATCAGTGGAACAGATTAAAAAACCCAGAAATGAACTCATAGCTATACAATCAGTGAATCTTCAACAGAGCAAAAAAGAATATCCAAAGGGAAAAAGACAGTCTCTTCAACAAATGGTGTTGGGAAAACTGGACAGTTACATGTGAAAGGATGACTAAAGACCTAAATGTGAGACCTGAATGTATAAAGTCCTAGAAGAGAACCCAGGCATGTCTCCAGAGGCAAGGGAAACAGAAGCAAAAATAAACTATTGGGACTTAATCAAGATAAAAAGATTTGCACATCAAAGGAAACAATCAACAAAGCTAAAAGGCAACCTATGGAATGGGAGAAGATACTTGCAGATGATACATCTGATAAAGGTTTAGTATCCACAATAGGTAAAGAATTTGTAAAACTGAACACCCAAACAAATAATCCAAAATAATCCAACCCAGAAAATGGGCAGAAGCCATGAAAAGACATTTTTCCAAAGAAGACATCTGCTTTAATTTTTATTATTTCGTTTCTTCTAATCTTTGGGATAAGTTGTTTTCTTTCTTTTTCTTTCTTTCTTTCTTTCTTTCTTTCTTTCTTTCTTTCTTTCTTTCTCCTTGAAGAGTAATCTTAAATTGTTTATTGATCTTTTTTGTATACTCCTTTGTTTTCTTCTAAGAATTTTGAAGATTTACCTATGCATTTAGGTCAAAGATTGATTTTGAGGTAATTTTTTTTATATACTGTGAAATATGGATCCAGTCTTCACTGAAGTGTGGGTGTTCTGTGGTCCCAGCAGCATTTTTTGGAGACTGTGAATTGTGATGGTACCCTTGTTGAAAGTCAGCTAGCCATAGATATATGGATTTATTTCTGGACTCTTCTATTTCATTTTTCTGTATGCCTGTCCTTATACCAGTACCACACTGTTTGATCATACGGTTTTGATAATAGCTTTGTAAAGTGAGATTCGAAATTTGAAAATGAGAGTCTTTCAGTTTTGTTCTTCTTTCAGCATTGCTTTGCCTATTTGAAGTCAGTTGCAATTCCATGGTTTTTAGCATCTGGTTTTCCATTTCTGCCAGATAGTATTAACACCTTAACAATATTAAGTCGTCTAATCTGTGAACATGGGTACATTTCCATTCATTTATGTCTTCTTTATTTTCTCAGCAGTGCTCTGTTATTTTCATGGTATAAATAATTCACCTCTTTGGTTAAGTTAATTCCTAGGTGGTTTTTTTTTTTTTTTGATGCTATCTTAAGTGAAATTATTTTCATATTTTCCTTTTCATGCTGTTGGTTATAGTATATAGAAATGCAGCTGTCTTTGTATCTGGCAAGTTTGCTGAATTTGTTTATACAGTTTTATTTGTGGAATCTTTACTCCTACATATAATGTTACATCATCTGTGAACCAAAATAATTTTACTTCTTTTCCAGTTGGATACTTTTTATTTCTTTTTCTTGCCTTACTGCTACTGCACTGGCTAGAACTTCCAGTACTTTGTTGAAGAGAAATGGCAAAGGTGTACATCCTTGTTTTGTTCCTGGTCTTGGAGGAAAAGCTTTTAGTCTTTCACCACTGAATGTGATATTGGCTATTGATGATATATATGTGTGTGTCTTTCATTATATGGTGGGATTTTCCTCCTATTTTTGCACTGTTGAGTGTCTTTCTCCATGAAAGGGTGTTGAATTTTGTAAAATGACTTCTCTGCATCAAATGAGATGGTCATGTGGGTTTTTTGGTCCCTTCATTCTGTTAATGTGGTGTCTTACAATGATTGATTTTTTGTATGTTGATCTATCCTTGCATTCTGGTAATAAATCCCACTTAATCATGGCTTATTATCCTGTTAATATGCTCCTGAATTCAGTTTGTTAGTATTTTGTTGAGTTTTGCATCAGTGTTTATTAGTGATATGATCTATAATTTTGTTTTCTTAAAGTATCTTTGTCTTTTTTGTGTGTGCTTTAACAGTTCTGTTCCCACCCTTTTCCATTGCTGGTGTCATAAAATTGTGACTTTATAAATTGCCCACAAATATAAACTAATAATTATTTTAAATGAATTTACTCTCTCAAATTATGCAGAAAGTAAAGTGTGAAGTTACAAACCAAAGTTACAGTAATACGAACTTTTAGACTAATTGTTTTTAAATAGCTTCTTAAATCATGTAAACATTGCTGTTAGAATCCAATCTTACAATAATAGTAGCTTTTAGCATTACTCATATATTTACCTTTATCAAGGTCTTTATTCATAGGGCTTCAAGTTACTCTCTTGTGTCCTTCCCTTTCACCCTGCAGGACTCCTTTGAGCATTTCTTGCAGGGCAGGTCTAGTGGTAACAAACTCCCTTAGCTTTTGTTTATCAAGGAATGTCTTAATTCTTCCCTTACTCCTGAAAGACCATTTTGCATGTTATTGGAGTCTTGGTTGATACTTAAAAACAAACAAACAAACAAACAAAAAAAACTTTTAGCACATTGAATATATCAGCCTATGACATCTGGCCTCTAAAATTTTTGATGCAAAATCAGCTCATAATCTTATTGAGGATCCTTTGTATGTGACAGGTTACTTCTCTCTTCCTACTTTCATGATTCTTTGTCTTTCAGAAGCTTCATTTTAATGTGTCTTTCTGTGAGTCTCTTTGAGTTCACCTTACTTGGTATTTGTTGAGCTTCTTAGATGTTTATAATCATGATTTCATTAAATTTGAGAAGTTTTCAGCCACTATTTATTAAAATGATTGCTCTGATACATTCTCTCTTTCCTTCTGGGACTCCCATACTGTATATTGTGGTCCATTTGATGATGTTCAGAAATTTTCTTAGGTTCTGCTCACATTTCCTCAGTCTTTTTCTTTTCCTCAGATTTGATAATTTCTAATGTTCTGTTTTCAAGCGGGCTGATTGTTCTTTCTGCCTGATCACATCTGCCTTCAGATCACTCTAGTGACTTTTTCACTTCAGTTCTACTTGTCAGCTCCAGAGTTTCTTTTTATGTTTCTTGTCTCTTTATTAATATTTCCATTTGTTCATACATAATCTTCACTTTATCTACATCTCTAATTCTATTCCCATCTTTCAGGGGGTTGTTTTAAAGTCTTAGTCCAGTAAACTTGATAGCAGGTGTTTTTCAGGGATAGTTTCTATTGATTTGCTTTTTTCCCTTGAATGGACCATACTGTTTCTTTATATGTCTTAAGATTTGTTGAACACTGGGCACTTGAATCTAATAGTGTAAGTGTAGAATTCTTCTCCTTTTCCAGGGTTTGTTTATTTTGTTGTTGTTTTGTTTATTTTTTTAAATCAGTGGCTCTTTCTGTGCCAACGGTCCATGTGAGGTGTAAACTTAAGTTCTCTCAGGTATTATCTTTTACCTTTCTTGTGCATATATGGTCACTTCCTAATTTTTCCCATATATGTTGCTTTTGAATATCCTACTGTTTAATGCCTGGCTACCCAAAAAGGAAAAAGAGAAAAATAAGGTGAAAAGGGGCACAGGCCCTTTCTGGTCTCCTGTGAGTCATCTCAACTTGTGTGAGAGGGGCTTGTGGCACAGAAGGAAGTGCAGCAATAATGGCCGCCTGCCTCTTACCTGCATCTTTGTGAAAGAAGATGCAGTGAGCAAATCAAGCACACATCTGATATTTGGAGGTCAGGATTGTGGTTCCCCCCTCCCCATCCTGGCTCCCACAAGCTGTGTACAAACTAATTCAAAAATACAAACACAGCTGCTGGCCATGGTTCTTGGGATGTTGGATGGGGAGCCACTACTGCGCTAAGAGCCAAAATTGACTGAAATTAACAACAATTTGCTGTCCAAGCCTTCTTTTGGAAATTGCCATAATTCCATAGACTCCCGAATTCCAAAACAGTTACATGGCACAGATTCTTCCACTGAAATTGTTGTGTATGAGGGGAGACTTCTGCGCTGCCATCTTCTCAGAATCCTCCCCGATGTAAACCTTATCCTTCCTCTCTATTAGTAAGAATTTTTTTTCTCCCTCTTCTTTCTTTCAACATTTTCTTTTTGTTTGATTTTCTATAGTTTGAATATGGTAAACCCCTGTGAAGATTTTTCAGTATTTATTCTGCATGTTGTCTGTCAGTTTCCTGGATTTCTGCTTTTGTCTGTCATTAACTGGAAAATTCTCATCCACTATTGCTAAAAAGATTCTTTTCATTTCATTCATTCTTTTTCTTCTGGGTTCCTTTTGTATGTACATTGTAACTTTTGTTAATGTTCAACAGTTCTTGGAAATTCTTTTCTGTTTGTTTTTTTCCCGTCATTTTATCACTTTACTTTTTAGAGTCAGAAGTGACCACTGACATATTTCAGTCTCCAGTCCAGTCTGATTCTTTTCTCAGCCACATTGAATCTCCTGATGAGCTCATGGAAGCCATTTATTTCTTTTATGGTGTTTTTGATTCTAGCATTTCCTTTTGATTCTTTCTTAGAGTTTTAATTTCTCTCCTTATATTGCCCATCTGTTCTTGCATGTTGTCTACCTTTTCCATTAGAGCCCTTTGCATATTGTCATAGGTATTTTAAATTTCCAGTCTGATAATGTCAATGTCTCTGCCATTTGTAAGTATGATTGTAATGCTTGTTGTGTTTCTTTTTTTTTTTTTAAGATTTTATTTGTTTTGAGAGAGGGTGTGAGTGGAGGGGGGAGGGGCAGAGGTTAAGAAGGAGAGAGAGAATTTCAATCAGAACCTGTTATACAGGGCTCGATCTCATGACCCGGAGATCATGACCTGAGCTGAAATCAAAAGTTAGATGGTCAGCTGACACCTGGCTTGCTGTGTTTCTTGAAACTTTTTTTGCCTTTTAGTATTTCTTGCAAGTTTTTATTGAAAACTGGGCATGATGTGCCTTATAGTAAGAACTGAATTAGGTATGTTTTATTATAATATTATTTGTTTCTCTGTTTAGGATTTGGGCTCTATTTACTCTTCAAGAGAAGTATAGGTTGCAGGGGCTAAAAATTTCCATGATACTCTCATTTTTGTTTCTTTTATTGTCTTTGAGTTTCCCTAAAGTTTTCTCCTTAAATAAGGTATGAGATTTAAAATCCTTATGTTGTAATCTCTTGGTTTATAAGATACCCTGTTGATGTGGTGGTAATTTGTGAGGATAAAAAAATTATCCTATTGCCTCACAACCAGATCTCAGGATTTTAGACAGTTTAGACCTTTGGTCTGAAACCTTCAGCAGTGTTTTTCCTTCTCTTTCCTGGTTTGTGCAGGAAGCCTACAGGTAGTTGGAGTTGGATATCTCCAGTTTGCAACATCATTTAGACGCTGGTAAACCTCAAGGTGCTTAAGCTGTGGTAAAATATTTCTCTTTAGGGCAAACTTTCATTGAAGACAAGTGACTGTTCTTGGTGCATTTCAAAATGTTTATTTCGTTCTTTCTCATGCTAGAAGTACAAGGGGTTTTGTTTTCAGTCCCCTCCCTGAGAACCTCTTGGGACTGATGGAGGCAAAACTCATGAAAGTGTGGAGGTCCCTATGAGCTGGAATTTTTTAATACTTGAACTTTCTCACTGTGAGCCTTCAACAGATTCTAAGTTGCAGTTTTTTCCTACTGGTACTAGCTTCCCTTGGCAAGCTCTCGCTGTGGGACTTCTGCCCTAGGAAGCAGTAAGTCTCCTATCTACCTTTTTTTCTCTGCAGTTGTGTGGCCAGCAGTTTTCCTTGAGACCTCAGTTATCTGATGAATCAAAGAAGAGTTTGTGAGTCTCAGTATGTTTACCTCTTTTCTTGTGAGGACAGGAGTGACAGCATCCTAGTGCCTTTCATGTTGGACTATAAACCAGAAGTTCTCTTTTATCTTTTTTATTTCTTAATGCTTCTGTTACTGATTTTTCTTATGTGTAATTGACTATAAAATAGGATTTTTGATTTTATTTTCTTTCCTTTTCTGAATATATTCCAGTTATTTTCTTAGCAGCTTTCCTGAGTTTTACAGTTAATAACTTGAATATGTAACTGTATAGTTTGAATGAGTACTGGCCTAGTTTGAGCAGTGTACCAAAACTCTGCTCCAGTATAGTTTGTTCCTTCCTCCGATGTTCTCAGTAATTGCATTATTATACATTGTTTATCACTAATATGGATTTATAATTATGTTATTTCTTTTTAATCATATACTTGAAAAAAGTGGAGTTAAAAGAATAAAAATACAAATATATTATTGCCTTATATCTGTGGAGATGAGTTTACCCCTGCTCTTTATTTCTTTGCATAGCATTGAATTACTATCTGTCATCCTGTTACTAGCTGATGTTGCAAACATTGTGTTTGGAATATTTTACTTTCTTCTTCATTTCTGAAGGATACTTTTCCAGATAGAGGATTCCTGCTTGAAAGCTTTTTCCTTTTAATACTTTAAATATGTTATCTCACTGCTTTCTGACCTCCATGGGTTTTTTTTTTTTAACAAGAAATCTGGTATTAATCTTTTTATGAACTTGTAGTAAGTGTCAAGTTCCTTTTTTTCTTCTCGCTCTCTTTCTGCTTTCAAGATAATTTCTTTGACTTTATTTTTGACAGATTGGTTATAATGTGTTTCACTGTTGAATTCCTTGCCTTTATTCTACTTGAATTCCATTGATGTTTTTGGATATGTAGATATATGTCTTTTATCAAATTGGGACATTACTGGCATTAATTTTTCAAATGTTCTTTTAGTTCCTTCCTTTTTTTTTCTCACCTATGACCCCCATTATACATATGTTGCTACACTTGATGTGTCACAGATCTCTTTAGGCTTTCATTTCTTCTCCTGCTTTTTCTCTCTGCTTCTCTAACTTGATAATTTCAGGTTACCTGTCCTCAAGTTCACTTATTTTTTCACAAGATCAAATTTGTAATTGGAAGCCTGCAGTGAGTTCTTCCTTTTCATTGTTATAACTGTCCATTCCAGAATTTCTTTTTCATTTCCTTTCTTTCACTTTATTAATATGTTCTGTTTGTTGAGAATCATTTTCCTCTTTGTTGTTGTTCTGTGTTCATTATTTCCTTTGGTTTTATGAGTATATTTAATACAGTAGATATAGAGTCTTTGTCTAGTAAATCCAGTTTCTGTGCTTTCTCAGGGATAGTTTGGTGTTTGTTTTATTTTGTTTTTTGTTTTGTTTTTGTTTTTGTTTTGGCTGTTTGGTTCATACTCTCTTCTTCACAGTCTTCATAGTTTTTTTTTTTTTTTGAAAACTACATTTTTAATATTCTGTCAGGTAGTAATCATGAAGGCAGATTTCTCCACCTCTTTTGTGTTTGTTTTTGTTGCTCTTGTGGGTTGTAGTTGTTTGTTTAGTGACTTATCGAAACTACCTTTGTAAAGACTATATTCTTTGTTGTATGTGATCTCTCATGTCTCATGTCCTTAGCTTGATGTTAGCTAGTATTCTGATAAAAGATTCTTTAAGTGTTGTGCATAAGTCAACTTCTGTCGACTCAGCATTTTCTTAATTGGTGTAAAAATTAGGTATTTTCCAAAGTTTCAACAAATTTGATTCTGACTGTTTTGGGCCATTTTTGTCAGCATTTCCGTGGTAGAATGTGGCTTGAAGTATACTACTTCACCATTTTACAGATGTCATTTCTGTCTTTTTCATTTTTAAATTTTGTAGAAAGTTTCATATAAAAAGACAGAAAAGGGTACATAATTTCATATAGGATGAGCTTGGCCATCTAGCCTAAGTAAAGCAGGTATATCAAAGGAGGCAGGGGTTCAAAAGAAATTGTGCTCTCTCAGATCCAGAGAGCTAATTGAGTGAACTGATCCAGACAGCAGAAGTGTTGTGTGATTTACCTAACACGGTGGGGGAAGAGAGGCATACTGCCTGTTGGCTCTTATTACCTTTAGTACTGGATTATAATTTAAACATTCTAAATGTTAATGACTTTATTAATCACTGTCTATACTGATTCTAAAGACTGGATAATTTCTGTGGATTCTGTGTTATTTCCAACAATTTTACTTTAGTTTAATGTACAGTAGATTTTTTTTAAAAGCTTTTATTTATTCATTTGAGAGAGAGAGCGTGCACATGAACAGGGTGAGGAGCAGCAGGAGAAGCAGACTCCCCACCAAGCAGGGAGCCCAGTCATGACCAGAACTGAAGGCACACGCTTAACCAACTGAGCCACCCACACGCCCCAATACATAGTAGATTTTGGTGGATTTTTCAATTTGCCTTAAACTTTTATACAGATTCAAATTAAAAATAAAATTGCGTGTCTTCATGATGATCTGATCTCATAATCATATTATGTTAAATTGTTAGACTGTGGTCTGCCATCTTCTGAATTGCTTCATAATGAACAGTGGTTTCAAAAGCTTTACCTTAGGTAAATAATATTTTAAATATTTGGCTACATTTTTAAAATGCTTTCTTTAACTTCGTTGTATATGTTTGATACATAAGTCTAGTGATTTTACATTTCCTAGGTCTAGTTTTATGATGGTCTCATTTTAAAAGGATTTAAAAAATAGTCCATTAAAAAAAAAAAAAACTTTTTTTCCGAATCTACAGCCCTTCTTGAAGGTCTGCTTCAGCTTAACATCTGTCCTGTTTGATTTTACAAAATCACTCTGATGTACTATACTGTATTCTTTGTGATACTTTATAATTCTTTATGATATCAGTTCAGAGGGCAACAGGGAAATTTCATGATGTGTACTGGTTTGAGGAGATATCAAAAAAGAATGTTGAAATAATGAAGATTTCCCATTATTCCACAAGTGTATTCTGTATTATTAATACTTTTATGGTCAGTTTTATTATCTTCATATCAGTGCTTATCTACCCAACATATTTTACATAACATATTGGGCAAATGTTGATAATATGAGCAAGGATCTGTCTTCTCATATAGAGAATTTGGGGAAAGTAAAATAGTCACAATTGCTTGTGGTTATAGAGAGCTTAGGTTGTTAAGATTGACATATTTATATTTTGAATCGTATTTTCACAGCTAAAAAGATGAAAAAAATCATAATATTTAGCCTCTTGTTTTTCAGAGTAGAGACTGGGTCTCAAGGAGATATTAAATAATATGCTTGTGTTTATTAGTGCTAGACCTGGGATAGAAATCAGATTTCTTTTTATATATTTTGATAAATAGTGGGAAGTAACTGAAGATTTTAGAACTGTGGTAATTAACTTAATGAAATAATTTAGAAAGATTATTTAATGGAAATCCTTAAGTCATCTTTTTCTTATTCCTTCTTTGATTTTTATGTCTTCACAAGTTTTTATGTCTTCCATGTTGTACAGTTAAATGGTATATAGTTATTCCTAGTAGCCTCTTTAATGATCCCTTAAGTTTCCTTGTTATTGGTTGTATTACAGTTTTTTTATTTATAATATTGTTGGTTTGGGGTTGTAAATTTTGTTTACTTTTCAAAGAAGCAACTCAGTTTGGTGAAGATTTTCTATGATTTTTCTGTTCTCTATTTTATGTATTTCTGCTCTGATCTTTCTTCTTTTCATCGTTATCATCACCAGGCATTGTTATTGTTACTATCATTATTATTAATTCTTAGGGTCACTGTATTAGTGAGGTTTTCCTGATTTACATAAAACTAATCTTTGACTTAGATTTGTAGCTGTGAATAGTGTAGTTTAACATTAGGAAACTGCTTAATTATTAGTGGAAGAGAAATATTATATTTCAAAATATGTTCTATATTTCAAAACCCAATTTTAATATTGTGATACAGACTTTGGGCCCTTGATAAAATATAATGTATTTTCTCAGTTTCATCTCTAGACACTGAAAAAGGACCTAAGCCATGTGCAGACCATAATTGTGAATCCTCCAAAAGACTGTCTAAGGTATGTTATGTGAGGCCAGAGAAATTAAAAAAAAAATGAAAATGCTCAGTGTGTGAGTAAGCATCTTAGCTATTTATTGAACACATCAAATCCACCCACCACATTTAGGAAATTCAACAGTAAAAATAAAACCTCATCAAAGAAATATAATTGATATTTTTATGAAATGCTTTATAATTAGCATCTTGTAACTGTGTTAAGAAAGATGATGTTTCTGTTTCTTTGGCCTTATTTCCTGTTCCATGTTAATTTATAATTATTAAGTAGAATTCTCTCAGTGTTACTGTTTTCTAACCTAAAATGATAAATTTAATCTATCATGTTTGTTAACCATTTTCATATTGCACTAAAACCAGCATCCTGTGTCTATGCTTAAGGCAGAAATTAGATTGACCCTCCCAGCAGAAATCTAATTTAGTTTTCTCTTTCCTGTTATACTTTACATACTGTACACATTCAGTAACTTGCGGCTGTGTTGTGTCCCATCTCTGGTTACTCCTCAGTGATCAGAAGCACTTTGTAAAAAAATGTTTTTTAAATACTTGGCAATTTAAGATTACTTACATATTATTAATGGTCAAAATGTCCTTATAAAGGTATAGGTATTGCATATGGTCCACATCCATTACTTTTGCCCAGTGAAACTGACAGGGGAATGATTTCTTAATTTGTGCCCAGTAAGCCTCCAGAGATATAGCCACATCATCAATCTGTATGTTATCAGATATTTCCATTTAAAAATGTTCCTTAGGGGTTACCTTTCATCTCTGGGATAGACTGTTTTTTGTTTTTTGATTTTTTTTACTTTACTTTGGAAAGAGGAGCTATGTTCTGGGACACCAGGAACAGAGCAGTCAGTCTTATTTTTCTATTCCTATTTCTTAATCCATGGGTATTGTGCTAATCATTCTTTAATTAATGGCACATCTTTTAGACTTTTACCAATCTTCCAACTTTTGAATAGTTATAGTCCTTCAGCTGGTGTAATTTCTTTGGTGATGTGGGAATGTGTGTTCAAGCAGAGGAATTAGGGGTAGGGAAGGAAACAGAGACGTTTCATTATTTTCCTTCAAGATGATCTCATGCTGGTATCCATTTGTAGTTTCCTTATGTCATTTAACATTGAGAATCAATTTTATTTGTACTTCTTATATAGAAACAGAAAAAAATCAAATTCTGCATTCTATGAAACTTGTAATAACAAAGGTCTGCAATTTTATTAATTCCTTTAGAATGTTATGTGACTATATTAGATTGCTCAATGAACATTATGCCGTATGATTTTTCCTGTCATTGGGATACCTTTTTTTTTTTTTTTTTTTTTTTTGCTGTACATCTGTCTGTCTCCCTTTTTCTCTTCTACTCTCCTTCCTGTTTCCCTTCTTTCTTTTCTGGGCATAAAATGGTCTCTTTTTGCCTATTATGTTAAAATAAAGATGGTGTTTTTCTGGTTGATGGTAGTACAATAGCAGTATAATAGTTACCATAATAATAAAAAGAATTCAAAATCTCCAGACCAGAGTATTTTCACAGAAGCATTCTGGGGACTTTAATTTACAAATCTGAAATATTATTTAGTATTATCTGCTTTATTGTTCATTTCATTCAGTTTTCAACTTTTGGGCCTTTTCATTTATTCTTATTACTAAATACACTTTGAATTTAGCAAGGTCTAAGTAATGTGAAATGTTCCCCTGACAATGGGAAATTCAGACTTATTTTGACATATTTGTCCCACTGGAGATATATCTAACTCTTTGAAGATTTGATCCAAATATGTTCTATTTCTTCTTAGATGCACTGTGTTTTTCCACTCTTCTCTTCTAGTGATGTATTTGTCAATCCTTATGCCTGTGCCACACTTTGTTCATGCCTGTACCTTTACAGCAAATCTAATATAAGTATTTTATTTTGGTTCCTTTTCAAGATTGTTCTAGATGTTCTAGGTCCTTTTTATTTCCAGAAATTTTTTTAAGTTACTATGTCAGATTTCTAAAAACAAACAAAAAATACCCTGGATTCTGATAGGAGTCACCATGTATCTAGGTCAAATGGTGAGAAGTGATATTTTGATAATATTAAGTTTTCCAATACATAAACATGTTAGTTCTCCCCACTTATTTAGGTTTAAAAAATCACCTTTTAATTTTTTTTGGCAGTTTTTAGTTTGAAGGTCTTGCACATTTTCTGCTCAATTTGTTCCTAAGTATTTTGTGTTTTTGTTTTGTTTTGTTTTGTTTTGTTTTTTAGTGCTGTCTTAAATGGAATATTTAAAAAATTCATTGGTCAGTTGTTTCAGTTTTCAATAGATGTTTGCATGTTGCGTATTTGCATATAGTATTTATAGCCACTTGTTAAATTCATTTCTTACAGTACTAGCTTTAAAGATTACTTGGGATTTTCTATATAAACCATCATATCATATGCAAATAAGAGACAGTGTTTCCTTTTTTTCTGATTTTTATGCCTTTTATTTCTTTCCTGATCCTGTTTGAATCTACAGTATGGTATTACATAGATGTGGTGAGAATAGATATCCTTTTCTTGTTCCTGATCTTAGGGAGGAAGCTAAAATTTAGGCTTTCACTATTAAATATGCTGTTAGCTCCAAATTTTCATAGATACCTTTTACCAGATCAAGTATGTTCCCTTCTGTTCCTAGTTTCCTGAGAGGTTATGCTATGGGTGTTTGTTCATTTGTGTCAAATACTAATTCTGCCTTTATTGAAAAACCCACATATGTCTTCATTATAAATTTAGCAGAAAATATGCAAGACCTTTAAACTAAAAGCTATAGTTTGTTCTTTTATCCTTATGAAATGTCCCCTGTAATTCTTGCTCTCAAATTTTATCTAAAATTAATGTTATTAATTCGGTCTTCTTATGCTTACTGTTTGCAAGGGTATATGTTTCTAACCACTTAATTTCAGTTATCTTTCTTTATATTTAAAATGCATGTTTCTTGTAGACAGCATATAATTGAGCCCTTTCTTATCTCAATAAAAAAAAATCTTTAATTGGAGCATTTATTCCAGTAAAATTTAATGTAATTATTGATACAGTTGGAATTGTGTCTACTATTTTACTATTATTGTGTCTACTATTTTACTATTATTGCCTAAATTCCCCCTTTTTCATCCTTTGAGTGTATTTTTAGAGTTTCATTTTATCTGTCTACCTATTTATTTATTTATATTGAAATAAAATTGACATATAGCGCAGTATTGACATATAACATTGCATTAGTTTTAGATATACAACATAATGATTTGATATATGTATATATTGCAGTGTTACTACCACACTGAGTTAACATCTGTAAACACAAAGAGTTGCATATTTTGTGTGTGCGATGAGAATTTTTTTTTTGTTTGAGTGGTTGCTCTAAAAATTGTGATGTACATCTTTTGTCATTTCACAGTTCACTTAAAATTTGTATTTTGTCATTTTCTGCTAAATATAGAAGTGTTGCCATTTTATATCTTCATTTAAACCACCCTCATCTTTTATGCACTATCATTCTATCCACCTGTATTATAATATATAAAAATACTTCTGAAGGCATTTGCTGTAAATATCTTTTAAAGATATTTAAATAACAAATAGTCTTTTATGTGTATAGTACCATTTTCTGTGTTCTTCCTTCTGAGAATCAAAGTTTTTATCTGATATTATTTCTCTTTAGTCTGAAAAATCTTCTGTTGCATTTGTCGTTGTTATGATCTGCTGACAAAGGATCCTTTCAGTTTTCTTTTACCTACACATTCTATTTGTTTTGTTTTTTTTTATTTATGAAGTATATTTCATTGGTTAGAAAATTTTGGTCTGGTAGGCTACTTTTTCAGCATTGTAAGTTATTTTTTTCCCACTCTCTTCTTGCTTCTGTTGCTTCTGATAAGAATTCCATTATTTACAAGTTTTTTTTAAAGACTTATTTATTTATTTTAGAGAGAAAGAGCAGGGGATGGAGGGGAGAGCAGAGGGAGAGGGAGAGAGAAGTAGTCTTAAGCAGGATCCACACCCGGTGTGGAGCCCAACCCAGGGCTTGATCTCATGACTCTGAGATCATGACTTGAGCAGAAACCAAGAGTCAAACACTTAATTGACTGAGCTGAGCCTTCCAGGGGCCCTTATAGGTTGCTGTTTCTCCATATTTAACATGTTGGTTTTTTTCTTTGTTTTCAGTAATATTTTTCTGTATCTTTAGTTCTTAGCAATTTGAGTATGGTGTGCTTTGGTTTGGTCTTGTTTGTATGTATGTGTTCTGTGTGAGATTGGCTTGTGGTTATTGAATCTGATTTCATGTTTTTCATCAATTTTTTGGAAAATTACAGCTATGATTTCTTCTATTTTTCTTTTTTCTCTCCTACACTCTCTATTCTCTACCATCTCCATATTTTCAAATATCCATGTGGTTTAAACTTCTCACAGCAGATGGTTTGTTTCTGAGACAGGGGGTCACCCTCTGTAAGAAAGCCATAGGTGGGTGAGTGTCCTGAGAAGTGAAAGCATAAATCATAGACTTTTTCTGCCCCAACTTTGGGAGTTATTTGGCATCTTATGTGTTCTGGTGTCTTGGTCAAAGCATTCACAGGTCTGCCTGGTTTAAAGAAAGAGGTTCAAACACCATTACTGTATGAGGTGAATGCCATAGAATATGGGGCCTTGTTTAAAATTATTGTAACGATTATAAAGGGACACTCACACATCAGTTGTTTTAGGATGTTTTTATTTACATTAAAATGCTGAGGAGAATTTTAAGTAGGCATACAGTTGTAAGAAGGTTATAGGGAAATCCCTTGTACATTTTGCCCAGTTTCTCCCAATGGTAACGTCTTGCAAACATACTGATAGACAACAATATCACAAGTAGGGGTATTGACATTTCTACAATCCACTGCCCTCATTTGGCTTTGGCAAGTTTACTCCTTTTCGTTTCTGTGTGTCGAGTTCTTATGCAGAGTTATGTATCCACCACCATAGTCCAGATACAGACAGGTCCAATCCAACAAGGATCCCTGTGTTACTTTTTATAACCACGCCTACCTCTTTCCTGACTACCTCCCCCCCCTCCGCCCCCTCTCCTTAACGCTTGACATTCACTATTCTGCCCTCCGTTTTTGAAGTTTCAATAATCATAAACAATGTAACCATTCAGGATTGGCTTTTTTCCCTCAGGATAATTTCCCTCAGGATTCATCCAAGGTGGTATATGTACCAGTAGTTGGTTCCTTTATATTACTGAGTCGTGTTCCATGGTGGATGTACCACAGCTCATTTAGCTTTTTATCTGTTGCAGGGCATCTGGACTGATCCCAGTTTTTGACTGTCAGAATTAAAGCTTTTGTAAACTTTGGTGTACAAGTTTTCATGTGAAAACAATTTACCATTTTGGCTTACTAATTCTGGGTCATATTATAGTTAATTTTACATTTCCATCAGCAATGTATGAGTGGTCATTTCTCCAAGTTTTTATCAGCATGTAGTCTTGTAACTAATGTTTATTTTATCCCCCATGGGAGTTATTTAGTAATATCCCATTATGGTTTTAATTTGCATTTCCCTAATTGCTAATGATGTTGGTCATTTTTTGTTATGCTTATTTGCCACCTGCACATCCTTTTGATGAACTATCTGCTGCTCATTTTTTTTTTTTTAAGATTTTATTTATTTACTCGACAGAGAGAGACAGCCAGCGAGAGAGGGAACACAAGCAGGGGGAGTGGGAGAGGAAGAAGCAGGCTCATAGCGGAAGAGCCTGATGTGGGACTCGATCCCGTAACGCCGGGATCACGCCCTGAGCTGAAGGCAGACGATTAACCGCTGTGCCACCCAGGCGCCCCAACTGCTGCTCATTTTTTATTGGAATTGTTTGCTTTTTCCCTGTTCAGTGAAAAGGATTCTTCATATATTCTAGATCTAGTGTTTTTCTCATATGTTGTTTGTAAATATTTTCTCCTAGATTTTAGCTTGTCTGTTCTTCCTCTTCCCATGGGTTTTTAAGGAAGCAAGTTTTTAATATTTATGAAGTCAAGTGTATCCATTTTTCCTTTTATAGGTTGTGCTTTTTTTGGGTCAAATCCAAGAACTGCTTGTATAGTCCTACATTCTGAAGATTTTCCTCTCTTAAAAAAATTCTTTTTACATCTTTTTTTGCATTACAAATAATATCTGCAATTATTTTGAGTTAGTTTTGCTTTATGTATGAGATTTAGGGCAAGGCTATTTTTGTTGTTATTGCTTTGTCTGTGGATGTCACATTTCTCCAGCATCCTTTGTTAAAAATGCTGTCCTTTCTCCATTGAATAGCTTTCGTTCTTTGTTAAACTGTAGTTGAGAATATTTGTGTGGCTCTATTTCTGGGTTCTTTATCCTTTTCCTTTCTTTGTGTTTATGCCTCTCTCAGTACCTCACTATCTTATCTGCTGTGGCCTTAATGATGGGCCGTTATTCATCCCATTGTATTCCTGTCTTAGCAAGATTGTTCTATCTATTTTAGGATCTGTTCATCATTAAATAAATTTTAGCAAAAGTCTGTGTGTGTCTACAAAAACCTTTGGGGTGTTGGTAGGAATTATGTTAATCAGTCCTGCACAGGCACACCTCGTTTTATTGCGCCTGGCTTTATTGCGCTTCACAGTTACTGCATTTCTTTACAAACTGAAGGTTCTAGACGTCAGTGGAGAAAGTGACTGCAGATGTGGTGGAAACAGCCAGAGAACTGAAACTAGAAGTAGAGCCTGAAGATGGGACTGAATTGCCGGAATCTCAGGATAAAACTTGAACACATGAGGAGTTGCTTCTAATGGATGAGCAAAGAAAGTGGTTTCTCCTCCTGGTGAAAATGCTGTGAAGATTGTTGAAGTGACAACAGAGGGTTTAGAATATTGCAGAAACTTAGCTGTTAAAGCAGCAGTGGTGGAGTTTGAGAGGATTGACTCCAACTTTGAAAGAAGTTCTGTGGGTAAATATCAAACAGCATCACATGCTGCAGAGAAAGCATTCATGAAAGCAAGAGTCAGTTGATGTACCAAAGTTCATTTTTGTCTTATTTTAAGAAATGGCCTTAGGCCACACCATCCTTCAGCCACCACCATCCTGATCAGTCAGCAGCCATCAGCATTGAGGCAGACCCTCTACCAGCAAGAGGTTATGGCTTCCTGACAGTTCACGCGATGGCTAATGTTTCTTAGCAAAACAGTATTTTTAGTTAAGATCTGTACATTGTTTTGTTTAGACATACTGCTGCTAGTGCACATGTAATAGACTAGAAGATTGTGTAAGTACAATTTTTGTATGCCTGGGGAAACCAGAAAATTCATTTGAGTCACTTTATTGTGATATTGGCTTTATTATAGTGGTCTTTGGAGCCAAACCCACAGTATCTCTGAGATATGTCTCTGTATAAATTTGGGAATAACTTACACTTTTACTTTGTTCATTCTTCCAAGCCATGGACATATGTCTGTATATCTTTTTAGGTCTTCTGCGATTTTTTAATCAACTTTTTTGAAGTTTTTAAAAGCATACGTAACATGTATGTTTTAACGAGTTCATACTGTGTTTCCTTTTCTATGGAACAACCTTAAGAAATATTGTGTTTTAATTTCGGTTTCTATATGTTCATTGTCAGTGCATGGTAATGCATTTTATCAGCATGTGTTCATCTTGCTTCTGAGGTACTTGCTGAACTTAGATATTAGCTCTAGGAGGTTTTTTGTACGTGGAGTGTTTTATATTCCTTGGGATTTTCTTTGCTGACAATCATGTCATTTCCTAATTGAGGCAGTTTTATTTTTTCCTTTCCAATCTGTATGTTTGCCTCTTTACTGATTTTTTGACTTATTGAAGTGGCTAAAGCATCCAGCGCTGCGTTTAATATGAGTAGTGAGAGTAGATGTCCTTTCCTTTTTTGAGCTTATGGAGAAAGTATTCATTCTTTCAACATGAAGTACTATGTCTGCTGTAGGTTTTTTGTAGATTCTTTTTGTAAATAATTCTGAAACAATTCCCCTGTAATCTTATTTTGGTGAGATTTTATTAACAATAAATATTGGATGTTGCCAAAGCCTTTTTCTGAGTTAATTATTGAGGTCATAGGATTTTTTCTTCTTTTACTTGTGGATATGTGGATTACATTGATTGACTCTAGAATAATGAAGCAACCTTGCCTACCTGGAATCAATTGCACATGGTCATGGTGTATAATGTTTTAGACATGGTTGGATTTAGTTTGTTCATATTATATTGAGTTCATGAGAAATAGTAGTCCATAGTTGTTCTTTGATATAGACTCTGTCTGGTTTTGTTATTAGGTAATACTAGCTTCACAAAATAAAGTGGGAAGTTTTACCTTCTCTTCTGTTTTCTGGAAGAGACTATTTAAATTCAGCATTAATTTTTGAAACGTTTGGTAGAATTTTCTTGGGAAACCTGGAGATTTCTATTAAGGGAGCTTTTTCTTACATATTTAATTCCTTTACTAGTTACAGACTATTCAGATACTTGTTTTTATTGTAGTTGAATTTTTATAGTTGGTGGTGTTTGAAGAATTGGTCCATTTCTAAGTTGTCATATGCTTGAGCATAAAGGCCTATGGAGTTTTCTGTTATTAACTTTCAATGCCTGTTAGTAATACTCTCCACTTCACTGCTGATCCTTCTGTTTGGTCTTCTCTGTTATTTTTGTCGCTCTTGCTATAAGTTTATTAATCTTATTGATCTTTATGAAGAAGTGGCTTTGTGTGACATTGACTTTATTGTTTTCATATTTTCAATTCCATTAAATTTCACTTCCATCTTATTTCCTTTTTTTCTATTTGCTTCCTTTTTTGTCTTCTGGTTCTTTTCATATTTTCTTGAGGTAGGGACTTTGGTTATTGTTTTATATTTTTTTCTTACCTCATATAAAGTTTTGTGCTATAAATTTCCACTTATTGCTTTAGTTGCAACCCGCATATTTTCATATGTCATTTATTTTATTTTTCTAAGTTTTTATTTAAATTCCAGTTAGTTCACATACAGTGTAACATTAATTTCAGGTGTAGAATTTAGTGATTCAGCACTTCATACATCATCTGGTGCTTATCATGACAAGTGCACTCCTGATTCTGCATCACCTGTTTCCCCCATCTCTCACCCTCCTCCCTTTTGGTGGCCATCAGTGTGTTCTCTGTAGTAAAGAGTCTGTTTCTTAGCTTGCCCCTTTCTATTTTTTCGTCACTCCTTTGTTTTATTTCTTTTCTTTTTTTTTCTTCCAAGGTTTTTTTTTAAATTGTAGTTAGCTAACATACAGTGTCATATTGGTTTTCGGAGTAAAATTTAGTGATACATGTATCACTAAATATAACTTACATATATAACACTTACATATAACTTACATAAATATAACACTTACATATAACACTGAGTGCTCATCATAATACATGCCCTCCTTAATGCCCATCACCTATTTAACCTATCATCCCACCCCCTTCACCTCCCACTTCCCTTCCAGCAACCATCAGTTTGTTTCCTATAGTTGAGTCTTTTATGATTTGCTTTCCTCTCTGTTTTGTTTCTTAAATGCCACATATGAGTGAAATCATGTGGTATTTGTCTTCTCTGATTGACTTATTTTGCTTAGCATAATATTCTGTAGCTCCATGCATGTTGTTGCATAGGGCAAGATTTCATGCATTTTTATGGATGAACAATATTCTATTGTATATATATATACTGCACCTTATTTATCCATTCATCAGTCGGTGGACTTTTGGGTTGTTTCCATAATTTGGCTATTGTTGATAATGCTGCTGTAAACATTGGGGTGCATGCATCCCTTTAAATCAGTATTTTTGTATCCTTTCAGTATTTGCAGATGACATGATAATCTATTTAGGAAACCCAAAAGACTCCACCAAAAAAATTGCTAAAACTGATACATAAATCCAGTAATATCAGAAATCTGTTGCATTTCTATACACCAATAATGAAGTAGCAGAAAGAGAAATCAAGGAATCAATCCCATTTCTAATTGCACCCAAAACCATAAGATACCTAGGAATAAAGCTAACTAACCAAAGAGGGAAAAGATCTGTACCCTGAAAACTATAAAACACTGTTGGTGGGAATGTAAGCTGGTATAGCAACTCTGGAAAACAGTATGGAGCTTCCTCAAAAACTTGAAGATAGAGCTACCATATGACACAGCAATTGTACTACTAGGTATTTATCCCAAAGATACAAATGCAGTGATATGAAGGGGCACCTGCACCCCAATGTTTATAGCAGCAGTGTCCACAATAACCAAACTATGGAAAGAGTTCAGACGTCCATTGGCAGATGAATGGATAAAGAAGATATGGTGAGTGTGTGTGTGTGTGTGTGTGTGTGTGTATACACACATATATACATGTATATACATACACACACACACACACGTATACATATAATGGAATATTACTTATCCAAAAGGATGAAATCTTGCCATTTGCTACGATGTGGATGAACTGGAGGGCATTATGCTAAGTGAGATAAGTCAGTTAGAGAAAGACAATTATTGTGTAGTTTCACTCCTGCGTGGAATTTAAAAAACAAAACAGGATCATAGGGGAAAGAAGGGAAAAATTAAATAAGATTAAATGAGGGAGACAAACCATAAGAGACTCTTAACTTAGGAAATAAACTGAGGGTTGCTGGAGGGGAGGTGGGTAGAGGGGGGATGGAGTAACTGGGTGATGGACATTAAGGAGGGCACATGATGTAATGAACACTGGGTGTTATATGCAGTTGATGAATAACTGAACTCTACATCTGAAACTAATGATACACCATATGTTAATTAATTGAATTTAAATAAAATAAGATAAAAAAACAGTGATGAAAGAAATTGAAGATGACATAAATGGAAAAACATTCCATGCTCAATGATTGGAAGAGCAAATATTGTTAAGATATCTGTATTACCCAAAGTAGTCTACACATTAAATGCAATCCCTATCAAAATACCACCAGCATTTTTCACAGAGGAGAAGAAACAATCCTAAAATTGGTATGGAACTACAAAAGACCCCAAATAGCCAAAGCAAAGGAAAGCAAAGCTGGAGGCATCACAATTCTGGACTTCAAGTTATATTACAAAGATGTAGTGATCCAGACCTGTGGTACTGGCATAAAAACAGACACATAGATCAATGGAACAGAATAGAAAAACCAGAAACGGACCTATGGTCCATGGTCAGTTAATATTCAACAAAGCAGGAAAGAATATCCAGTGGAAGAAAGACAGTCCCTTCAATGAATGGTGTTGGGAAAACTGGACAACAACCTGCAAAAGAATGAAACTGGACCACTTTCTCACATAAAACACAAAAACAAATTCAAAATGGATGAGTGACCTAAATGTGAGACACAAAACCATTAAAATCCCAGAGGAGAACACAGGCAGTAACCTCTTTGACATTGGCCATAGCAACTTCTTGCTAAATATGTCTCCTGAGGCAAGGGATATCAAAGCAAAAATGATCTATTGGGATTTCATCAAGATAAAAATCTTCTTCACAGTGAAGAAAACACCAACAAAACTAAAAGGCAACCAACGGAATGGGAGAAGATATTTGAAAATCACATATCTGATAAAGGGTTAGTATCCAAAATGTATAAAAATCTTGCAAAGCTCAACACCCGAAAAACAAATTATCTAGGTAAAAAATGGGCAGAAGACATGAATAGACATTTTTCCACAAAAGACCAATAGATGGCGAACAGACACATGAAAAGATGCTCAACATCTTTGTAATCAACTGATTACAGGGAAATGTAAATACAGTGCAAACCAGGGAAATGCAAATCAAAACTACAATATCACCTCACTTCTGTCAGAATGACCAAAATTGACAACACAGGAACAAACAGGTGTTGGTGAGGATGTGAAGAAAGGGGACCTCCCCTCTTACACTGTTGTTGAGAATGCGAACTGGTGCAGCCGCTCTGGAAAACACTATGTAGTTTCATCAGAAAGTTAAAAATAGAACTACCCTATGATCCAGCAATCACACTACTGGGTATTTACCCAAAGAATGTCATTGATTTCAATTCCTTTAAATTTGTTGAGCTTTGTTAGAAGGTCCAGAACAGGTCTATCTTGGTAAGCATTGAGTACTTGAAAAAAAAAGTATTGTTTTTGTTGGGTGGCTTTTTTTGTGTGTAGGTTATTGCATCCTGTTGGGTGATAACATTGTTTACATCATTTTATAGTCTTTCTCATTTCTTATAGTTTCACCAGTTGTGGGTAGGACATGTTAACTCCCCATTTCCTTCTTCTCCAGGTCCTGGCAGCCACCATTCAACTTTTTGTTTCTTTGAGTTTGACTCTTCTACATACCTCATATAAGTGGAATCATATAGTAATTGTCTTTTTTTAATTGTCTTATTTCACTTAGCATAATGTCCTTAAGTTTCATCCATATTGTACTGTGTCTTAGAATTTTTTTCCTTTTAAAGGCTGTACATAAATGCCAAATTCTGTTATCCATTCATCCATTGATAGACACTATGGGTTACTTTCACCTTTTGGCTCTTGTGAATAATGTGTCTATAAACATGAGCATTTATGGAATGTTCTGCATATCTGTTAAGTCCATATGGTATATAGTGTTGTTCAAGTCTGCTGGTTCCTTATTAATTTTATGTCTAAATGTTCTATCCATTATTGAAATTGGAGTTTTAAAGTGTCCTAGTATTCTTATATTGAAGTAGTTTTTTTCTTCAGTTCTGTATTTGCTTTATATGTTTATATACTCTACGTTTGATGCAGATATATTTATTATTATTATACCATTCTGTTGAATTGACTCTTTAATCATTATATAATGGCTTTCTTTGTTTTTTATGACAGTGTTTTTTTTTTTTGGTTTTTTTTTTACTATGTTAAGGTGATTTTTTCCAGATGTAAGTACAGCATCTTGCTCTCTGGTTTTTATCTGCAGATCTTTTTTCATGCTACACTTTCAGTCTATGAGTTTCCTTAAATCTAAAGTCACTTTCTTGTACACAGCATAGAGTTGGGTCTTGTTTTATCCATTAAGCCACCCTGTGTTTTTGAGTAATTTTGTTTAAAGTAATTATTATTATATAAAGGCTTACTCTTTCCAGTTTGTTCATTGTTTTTTGTCTGCTTTGTAGTTCATTGCTCTTTTTCCCTGGTGCTGTCTTCCTTTGCTTTTTGGTGATTTTTTTGTATTGGTATGCTTTGATTCCTTTCTTTAGCTGTTTCCTTTGTGGTTATCATGAAGCTTATATGTAATTCTTACATTTATAACAGTCTTATTTTAAGTGGATAACTGCATATGAAAAATCTACATTTTTATATCCCCCACACACTTTGTTATTGATGTCACAATTCACATCTTTTATTTGTGCATCCATTAACAGATTTTGTAGTTACATTTATTGTATGTCTTTAATGTGGTTTTTTTAAAAGATTTTATTTATTTATTTATTTATTTATTTATTTATTTATTTATTTATTTGACAGAGATAAAGAAAGCCAGTGAGAGAGGGAACATAAGCAGGGAGAGTGGGAGAGGAAGAAGCAGGCTCCCAGCAGAGGAGCCTGACGTGGGGCTCTATCCCAGAACGCTGGGATCACACCCTGAGCCGAAGGCAGACGCTTAACGACTGAGCCACCCAGGCCCCCCATTTAACGTTTACGCTAGCTTTAATTAATGATTTCTGTGTCACCCTTATAGTGTTACATTATTTTGTATTTGCACATATATTTACATTTACCAGTGAGATTTATACTTCCATTATTTTAAAGATTTATTTATTTTAAAGAGAGAGTGACTTGATGAGAATGAGGTGGGGATAGGGCAGAGAGGGAGAGATAATTTTTAAGCACACTCTGAGCTGAGCACAGAGCCCTATGTGGGGCTTAATCCCATGACACTGAGATCACAACCTGAGCCGAAACCAAGTCGGATGCTTAACTGCACCACCCATGCATCCATATACTTTCATTTTTTTTAAATGTTGCTATTTAGCATCCTTTTATTTTATCTTGATGAACTCTCTTTAAGACTTCTTGTAAGGCAGTGTTCTCATAGATGTTGGAACTTCTGGTGGTATCAAACTCCTTCAGTTTTTGTTTGCCGGGGAAAGTTTTCAGCTCTCCTTCATTTTGTTTTTTTTTTGTTTTTGTTGTTGTTGTTGTTGTTGTTGTTGTTTTGTTTTTTTTATCTCCTTCATTTTTAAAGGGCAGTTTTGATGGGTATAGTATTCTTGGTTGGTAGTTTCTTTTTCTTTCTGCACTTTAAGTGTATTATTACACATTTTTCTGGCCTGCAAGTTTTCTACTGAGAAATCTACTGATAGTATTTTAAGTCAGGGGGGTACCCTTTGTTTGATTGGTTGCTTTTCTCCAGCTGCTTTCATAATTCAGTCTTTGTGAATTTTGACAATTTAGTTATAATGTTTCTTGGTGTCCTTGGTAGTCCCTTTTGTGCAGCTCATTTGGGATTCTTTAAGCTTTATGAATCTGGATGTCTGTTTCTTTTCCCAAGTTTAGGAAGTTCTTTGGTATTATTTGGTATTATTTCTTTAAATTAGCTTTCTATTTTTTCGTGCTTCTCTTACTTATGGGACCTCCATAATGCATGTGTTGACTTAGTTGATGTCAATGAGTCCTGCAGGCTTTCTTCACTCTTTTTTTCTTTTCTCCGATTGGATAATTTCAAATGACCTTTCTTTGAGTTCACAGATTCTTTTTTCTGCCTGATTGAGTCTGCATTTGAAGCTCTCTACTAAGTTTTTCAGTTCAATCGTTATATTCTTCATACCAGAATTTCTGTTTGGTCCTTTTTTTTTAATGGTTTTTATCTCTTTGTTGGACTTTACATTTTGTAAATACATGAGTATTGTTTTCATGATTTTGTTGATTATATCTCTGTGTGTTCTTGTAGTTTATGGAGCTTCTTTAAGATTATTTTGAATTCTTTGTTAGGCAATTCATAGATCTTTATATCCTTATACTCTGCTTTTGGAGCTTTGTTTGTTTTTTTTTCTGGTGTCATATTTCCCTGATTTCTTTGATCCTGGTAGCTTTGGTTGGTGTCTGCACATTTAAAGAAATTGTTACTTCTTCCAGGCTCTATGCTCTTGCTTTAGGAGGGAATGACCAGAGTAGAGATTTTGTGGGGTGCGGTGGGGAGTCTGTCAAACCTTCTCTGTGGATAGACTTGCTTAATTCCTCTAGCTCTTTCCTGGGTGGGGAAATGTCTTAGAATTGTATTCCTTCTCTCAGTTGCATAGAGCCATGCTGGGTGCTGAGAACCACAACAAGTGTTAAGAGCAACTCAGTCCTTTTCCCTAGGGCAGTGCCCTGAAATGCCAGGGCTTTGTGTACCAGCTCGATGTCTCTCTCTCTCTCTTCTAAAGGAGATATTTAATAATTTTGCTCCTTCTATGTAGCTCGTAGAGTCATGCAAGGTACCCTAAGGGTCACCTTTCTCTTTTCCCTAAAGCAGTGCACTTAGATTTTGAACCAGTTGCTACAAGCACCATTTTTCTCCCTCGTGAAAGCAAACCAATGTATAGGAATTTACAGAGGAGTTTTTCCTTTCCCCATCCCTCTACTACGTCTTCCCCTTCCAGCCCCTTTCCTTCCCCAGCTAGATAAAGAAACTTTCTTGTTATTTCCCTTTTGTGACTGAATTTTTTTCTTGGTTCATTGTTTTATTCAGAGTCTTTTTTTTTTTTAAACAGATTTAAGGCTTTTTCCCCTTATTTCTGTAGGCTGGTGTATTAGAACATTCTGGAATACTTGGATTAGTGTGAAATGAATCAGAAACTTACCTGGGATTACATTTGTAGTTTTCTTATCATTTTTAACCTCTCTGTCTTTCTGTCTCTTCCTATCTTCCTTCCTTTCTCTTCTCATTCCCTCTCATTGTTGAAATATAGCAACACAAGGTCTTTATCCTCTAAGTAAGGTGATTTGTAGCAGGAAGATATTTCAGGATACCTACTATACCATATGGTTGGAAATGGAAATCTTTTCCTGTATTTTTAAATGTCATTTTTGTACTCCCACTGCGTGTGGCTTGCTTTTTTCAATTAGAAATATGCTACTTTGAAATTTTTAATTATAACTGTTTAAATCTCTAATAATTTCAAAACATAAGTTACACTTTGCCTTTAGTTGTTCTTCTTAAGAGCCTAGTTTTTCTAGTGCAAGTTTCAATTCTTGTGGAACAACCACCACTGCAGTGACATTGCTGAGTGAAGAGTAGGGTTTTTGTCTTTTGCTTCAGGATTGAAGTAATCCCCACAGTGCAAAGTTAAATTTTTCTGTTCTGAAGTGCTAGGATTCAGTATTTTTTCTGGAATGGATTCCAGCTTTCATAGAATTTAAACTGCTATATAAGCTTTTATTTTCTTCCTCTTGCCTTTGGTTCGGATTTGAAACTGAGCTTTATCTCATAGTTCTGTGCCTAGTTCACTGGCATGTTTATATAGTGTCCATGTTACAGTGTTCCCACCATGAGAAGGACAGTTTTGTGTTTCTGTTCAATCATTTTTTATAGCTCTTCTGTGGGACCTTCTATTATAAGATATGATATCCTTTCTTTCATTTCCTTCCTGAGCACCAGTATCACAGATCTTTTCTACTCAAACTCGACAGTTCTTTCCATTTCATCCAGGATGCCTTTAAGCTACTGTCTCCTTCTTTGTTTCTTAATTCCATCCCTATTTGATGACCATAGTTATTTTCCACAGGGATTTCCAAATATAGGTGCTAACTAAAGATTTCTAGAGGACTCTAACTTACAGGTGTAATATCTGTAACACCTGGTAGATATTAACTCTCCCCCTGTGGATAGAAGAGCTCCAGTTGGGCTGTGGTCTTGTATAATAAATGATATGTGTTGCCTGTTGTAGAAATCCCATAATGTTAAGTAGTTATTGCCTTCTAAGCTTGCTGGACGAATGTAGAGCAATTATGAAAGCCTTTCCAGTCACCTTTATTCACTACCAAACTTGACATGGTCAGTGGAACAGATTGTGGTATTTAAAATAAGCTATTCAGCTTGGTTGGGAAGATGGCGGAGGAGTAGGGGACCCCTTTTTCAGCCGGTCCCCTGAGTCGAGCTGGATAGGTACCAGACCAGCCTGAACATCCACGGAATCAGCCTGAGATGCAGGAAGATACATCTGGATCTCTACAAATGAACATCTCCAGCGCTGAGTATTGAGGTACCAAGCGGGGAGCCGTGAAACCGCGCACAGATATGGGAAGATAAACGAAAGGGGGAGGGAGCCGCCGCGTTCGGGCGCCGGGAAGCGGTAGCCACCTCCACCGGGGAGCGGGCGGTCTCGCGGACCGGCACCCGCGAGAGAACAGACTGGGACCATGAGCGGGGAGCATGCACCACCACACTTTTCACGGAGCTCTGGTGTCCTCACTGGAACCAGACTGAGACCGGGAGCTCCGGGAGCACGCGGGAGCAGCTGGCGGCTGCCGGTGTTAGAAACACAAAGGACAGAGATGCTCCAGCCCTGGAAGTGAGGGCTGGGACGCCGGGTGTGGGGCGCACATCCCGGATGCTGCAGGGTTGAGCAGCACCAACAGAAACAGAGTTAAAGTGGTCAGAACATCAGTGGAGAACGGTCCGTGATCCCTCTGTTCTGAGACAGAGGCTGAGATTCGGCCACTGCTGCTCTGACTCTCAGAAGAGGCACAGCAAACCCCCAGGGAAAGCCGCCAGAGAACAAAAGCCTGGAAATACCGGCTCACAGTGTGCCCATTCCCATGCCCCCTCGCAGGGGACACGGAGACTCTACCCAGACAGAGTTGCCTGAGTATCGGCGTGGCAGGCCCCTCCCCCAGAAGGCAGGCTGAAAAATCAAGAAGCCCACATCCCTAAGATCCCTATAAAACAAGGGAGCATGGCCTGGGTCCCGGTCAATAATCTGGGCTCTGGGCAACCCCGCAACATCTCCTCATCAGAATGACGAGAAGGAGAAATCCCCCCCCAGCAAAGAAAAGACAATGAGTCTGTGGCCGCTGCCACAGAACTAATGGATATGGATATAACCAAATTATCAGAAATGGAATTCGGAGTAACAGTGGTCGAGATGATGTGTAGACTTGAAAAAAGTATTAACGAAAATGTTAATGAGAATATAGAATCTAAAGGGCGGAAATGAGGGTGAATCTGACAGAAATTAAAAATTCTATGAATCAAATGCAGTCAAAACTAGAGGCTCTGATGGCCAGGGTCACTGAGGCAGAAGATCGTATTAGCGAATTGGAGGATGGGTTAGTAGAAGAAAAAGCGAAAATAGAATCTAGACTTAAAAAAATCCACGCCCACGAACGTAGGTTATGGGAGATCACTGACTCAATGAAACGATCCAATGTCAGAATCATCGGCATCCCCGAGGGGGTGGAGAAAAACAGAGGTCTAGAAGAGATATTTGAAAAAATTGTAGCTGAAAACTTCCCTAATCTAGCAAGGGAAACAAACATTCGTGTCCAAGAGGCAGAGAGGACCCCTCCCAAGCTCAAACATAACAAACCTACGCCACGTCACGTCATAGTGCAATTCGCAAATATTAGATCCAAGGATACAGTATTGAAAGTGGCCAGGGCAAAGAAATTTCTCACGTACCAAGGCAAAGGTATCAGAATTACGTCAGACCTGTCTACACAGACCTGGAATGAGAGAAAGGGTTGGGGGGGCATTTTTAAAGCTCTTTCAGAGAAAAACATGCCGCCAAGGATCCTTTATCCAGCAAGGCTGTCATTCAGAAATGATGGAGAAATAAAGACTTTACAGAATCACCAGTCATTGACCAATTTCATAACCACGAAACCAGCCCTACAGGAGATATTAAGGGGGCTTCTATAAAGGTAAAAAGGCCCCAAGAGTGATACAGAACAGAAAGTCACAATCTATAGAAACAAAGACTTTACTGTCAACATGGCATCATTAAAATCATATCTCTCAATACTCAGTCTCAACGTAAATGGCCTGAATGCTCCCATAACGCCACAGGGTTGCAGATTGGATAAAAAGAAATGACCCATTCATTTGCTGTCTACAAGAGACTGTTGTCGAACCCAAAGATGCATTCAGACTGAGAGTAAGGGGATGGAGTACCATATTTCACGCAAATGGACCTCAAAAGAAAGCTGGGGTAGCAATTCTCATATCAGATAAATTGGATTTTAAACTACAGATTATAGTTAGAGATGCAGAAGGGCACTATATTGTTCTTAAAGGAAGTATTCAACAAGTGGATATGACAATTATAAATATACATGCCCCCAACAGGGGAGCAGCAAGATACACAAGCCAAGTCTTAACCAGAATAAAGAGGCATATAAATAAAAATACATTAATAGTAGGGGACCTCAACACTCCACTATCAGAAATAGACAGAACACCCTGGCAAAAACTAAGCAAAGAATCAAAGGCTTTGAATGCCATACTCGACGAGTTGGACCTCATAGATAAATATATAGAATACTACACCCCAGAACCAAAGAATACTCATTCTATTCTAATGCCCATGGAACATTCTCAAGAATAGACCATGTTCTGGGACACAAAACAGGTCTCAACCGATACCAAAAGATTGAAATTAGCCCCTGCATATTCTCAGACCACAACGCTCTGAAATTGGAACTCAACCACAAGGAAAAATTTGGAAGAAACTCAAACACTTGGAGACTAAGAACCATCCTGCTCAGGAATGACTTGATAAACCAGGAAATCAAAAATCAAATTAAACAATTTATGGAGACCAATGAGAATGAAAATACAACAGTCCAAAACCTATGGGATACTGCAAAGGCAGTCCTAAGGGGGAAATGCATAGCCATCCAAGCCTCACTCAAAAGAATAGAAAAATCTAAAATGCAGTTTTTATATTCTCACCTCAAGAAGCTGGAACAGCAACAGAGGGACAGGCCTAATCCACGCACGAGGAAGCAGTTGACCAAAATTAGAGCTGAAAACAAACAGAAACCAGAAGTACAGTAGAGTAGATCAACAGGACTAGAAGCTGGTTCTTTGAGAGAATTAATAAAATTGACAGACCACTGGCAACACTTATCCAAAAGGAAAGAGAAAGGACCCAGATTATTAAAATTATGAATGAAAAAGGAGAGGTCACGACGAACACCATTGAAATTGGAAGGATTATTAGAAATTTTTATCAACAGCTATATGCCAGTAAACTAAGCAATCTGGAAGAGATGGAATCCTTCCTGGAAATCAATAAACTACCAAGATTGAAACAGGAAGAAATTGATTTCTTAAACAGGCCAATTAATTATGAAGAAATTGAGTCAGTGATAAACAACCTTCCAAAGAACAAAACTCCAGGCCCGGACGGTTTTCCTGGGGAATTCTACCAAACATTCAAAGAAGAAATAATGCCTGTTCTCCTAAAGCTATTTCATTAAATAGAAACAGAAGGAAAGCTACCAAACTCATTCTATGAGGACAATATTAGCTTGATCCCCAAACCAGGCAAAGACCCCCTCAAAAAGGAGAATTACAGACCGATTTCCCTAATGAATATGGACGCCAAAATCCTCAACAAGATACTTGCTAATAGAATCCAACAGTACATTAAAAGGATTGTCCATCACGATCAAGTGGGATTCATACCTGGGATGCAAGCGTGGTTCAATATTCGCAAATCAATCAGCGTGATACATCATTTCAACAAGAAAAGACTCAGGAACCATATGATCCTCTCAATCGATGCCGAAAAAGCATTTGACAAAATACAGCATCCTTTCCTGATTAAAACCCTTCAGAGTGTAGGAATAGAAGGTACATTTCTCAATCTCATAAAAGCCATCTATGAAAAGCCTACTGCAAATATTATTCTCAATGGGGAAAAGCTGGAAGCCTTTCCCTTAAGATCAGGAACTCGACAGGATGCCCACTCTCGCCACTATTATTCAACATAGTACTAGAAGTCCTTGCAACAGCAATCAGGCAACAAACAGGTATAAAAGGTATCCAAATCGGCAAAGAAGAAGTCAAAATGTCTCTCTTCACAGATGACATGATACTCTATATGGAAAACCCAAAAGAATCCACTCCCAAACTATTAGAAGTTATAGAGCAATTCAGTAATGTGGCAGGATATAAAATCAATGCTCAGAAATCAGTTGCATTTCTATACACGAATAACGAGACCGAAGAAAGAGAAATTAGGGAATCCATCCCATTAACAATAGCACCAAAAACCATACGTTACCTTGGAATTAACTTAACCAGAGACGTAAAGGTCCTATATTCTAGAAACTATAAATCACTCTTGAAAGACATTTAGGAAGACATAAAAAGATGGAAAGATATTCCATGCTCGTGGATTGGAAGAATTAACATAGTTAAAATGTCCATGCTACCCAGAGCAATCTACACTTTCAGTGGTATCCCGATCAAAATACTGAGGACATTTTTCAAAGAACTGGAACAAATAGTCCTTAAATTTGTATGGAAACAGAAAAGGCCCCGAATCACCAAGGAACTGTTGAAAAGGAAAAACAAAGCTGGGGGCATCACAATGCTGGATTTCGAGCTGTACTACAAAGCTGTGATCACAAAGACAGCATGGTACTGGCACAAAAACAGACACATAGACCAATAGAACAGAATAGAGAGCCCAGAAATGGACCCTTGGCTCTTTGGGCAACTAATATTTGATAAAGCAGGAAAAAACATCCGGTGGGAAAAAGACAGACTCTTCAATAAATGGTGCTGGGAAAATTGGACAGCTACATGCAAAAGAATGAAACTTGACCGCTCTCTCACACCATACACAAAAATAAACTCCAAATGGCTGAAAGACCTCAATGTGAGACAGGAATCCATCAAAATTCTGGAGGAGAACATAGGCAGCAACCTCTACGACATCAGCCAAAGCAATCTTTTTCACGATACATCCCCAAAGGCAAGAGAAACAAAAGATGAAATGAATTTATGGGACTTCATCAAGATTAAAAGTTTCTGGACAGCCAAGGAAACAGAAAAACTAAGAAGCAGCCCACGGAATGGGAGAAGATATTTGCAAATGACACTACAGATAAAGGACTGGTATCCAAGACCTACAAAGAACTTCTCAAACTCAATACACGAGAAACAAATAAATCAAAAAATGGGCAGAAGATATGAACAGACACTTTTCCAATGAAGACATACAAATGGCTAACAGACACATGAAAAAATGTTCAAAATCATTAGCCATCAGAGAAATTCAAATCAAAACCACACTGAGATACCACCTTATGCCAGTTAGAATGGCAAAAATAGACAAGGCAAGAAATAACAATTGTTGGAGAGGATGTGGAGAAAGGGGATCCCTCCTACATTGTTGGTGGAATGCAAGTTGGTACAGCCACTCTGGAAAACGGTGTGGAGGTCCCTTAAAAAGTTAAAAATTGAGCTACCCTATGATCCAGCCATTGCACTACTGGGTGTTTACCCCAAAGATACAGACGTAGTAAAGAGAAGGGCCATATGCACCCCAATGTTCATAGCAGCAATGTCCACAATAGCTAAATCGTGGAAGGAGCCGAGATGCCCTTCAACAGATGACTGGATTAAGAAGTTGTGGTCCATATATACAATGGAATATTACTCAGCTATCAGAAAGAACGAGTTCTCAACCTTTGCTACAACATGGACGGCACTGGAGGAGATAATGCTAAGTGAAATAAGTCAAGCAGAGAAAGACAACTATTTCTCTTATCTATGGAACATAAGACAACAATGATTTCTCTTATCTATGGAACATAAGAACTAGGATGATCGGTAGGGGAAGAAAGGGATAAAGAACTGGGGGGTAATCAGAAGGGGGAATGAAACATGAGAGACTATGGACTATGAGAAACAAACTGAGGGCCTCAGAGGGGAGGGGGGTGGGGAAATGGGATAGACCGGTGATGGGTAGTAAGGACGGCACGTATTGCATGGTGCACTGGGTGTTATACACAACTAATGAATCATCGAGCCTTACATCGGAAACTGGGGATGTACTGTATGGTGACTAACATAATATAATAAAAAATCATTAAAAAAAAAAGTAATGATCCATCCATTTGCTGTCTACAAGAAACTCATTTTGAACGCAACGATACATTCAGACTGGAAGTAAAAGAATGGAATACCATCTTTCACGAAAATGGACCTCAAAAGAAAGCTGGGGTACCAATTCTTATATCAGATAGATTGGATTTTAAACTAAAGACTATAGTGAAAGACACAGAAGGGCACTATATTATTATTAAAGGATGTATCCAACAAGTGGATATGACAATTATAAATATATATACCCCTAACAGGGGAGCAGGAAGATACACAAGCCAACTCTTAACCACAATAAAGAGACATAGAGATAAAAATACATTAATAGTAGGGGACCTCAACGCCAGTGTCTATCAGAAATAGACAAAACACCCATGCAAAAAATCAACAAAGAAACGAGGGCTTTGAATGCCATACTTGATGAGTTGGACCTCATAGATATTTATAGAACACTACACCCCAGAACCAAAGAATACTCATTCTATTCTAATGCCCATGGAACAGTCTCAAGAATAGACCATGTTCTGGGTCACAAAACAGGTCTCAACCGATACCAAAAGATTGAAATTTTTCCCTGCATATTCTCAGACCACAACGCTTTGAAATTGGAACTCAACCACAAGGAAAAATTTGGAAGAAACTCAAACACTTGGAGACTAAGAACCATCCTGCTCAGGAATGACTCGATAAACCAGGAAATCAAAAATCAATTTAAACAATTTGTGGAGACCAACGAGAATGAAAACACAATGGTCCAAAACCTATGGGATACTGCAAAGGCAGTCCTAAGGAGGAAATACATAGCCATCCAAGCCTCACTCAAACGAATAGAAAAATCTAAAATGCAGTTTTTATATTCTCACCTCAAGAAGCTGGAACAGCAACAGAAGGACAGGCCTAATCCACTCACGAGGAAGCAGTTGACCAAGATTAGAGCAGAAATCAACGAATTAGAAACCAGGAGTACAGTAGAGCAGATCAACAGAACTAGAAGTTGGTTCTTTGAGAGAATTAATAAAATTGACAAACCTCTGGCAAGACTTATCCAAAAGAATAGAGAAAGGACCCAAATTAATAAAATTATGAATGAAAAAGGAGAGGTCACAACCAACACCAATGAAATTGGAAGGATTATTAGAAACTTTTATCAACAGCTTTATGCCAATAAATTAAGCAATCTGGAAGAGATGGAAGCCTTCCTGGAAACCTATAAACTACCAAGACTGAAACAGGAAGAAATTGATTTTTTCAATAGGCCAATTAATTATGAAGAGATTGAGTCAGTGATAAACAGCCTTCCAAAAAATAAAACTCCAGGCCCGGACAGTTTTCTTGGGGAATTCTACCAAACATTCAAAGAAGAAATAATAGCTCTTCTCCTAAAGCTATTTCAAAAAATAGAAACAGAAGGAAAGCTACCAAACTCATTCTATGAGGCGAATACTACCTTTATCCCCAAACCAGGCAAAGACCCCAACAAAAAGGAGAATTAGAGACCGATTTCCCTAATGAATATGGACACTAAAATCCTCAACAAGATCCTGGCTAATAGAATCCAACTGTACATTAAAAGGATTATCCATCATGACCAAGTGGGATTCATCCCTGGGAAGCAGGGGTGGTACAACATTCACAAATCTATCAGTGTCTTTGATTTTATCCAGAAACAAAAATTCAGAAATCATATGATTCTCTCAATAGATGCAGGAAAAGCATTTGACAAAATACAGCATCCTTTCCTGATTAAAACCCTTCAGAGTGTAGGAATAGAGGGTACATTTCTCAAGATCATAAAAGCCATCTATGAAAAACCTACGGCAAATATTATTCTCAACGGGGAAAAGCTGGAAGACTTTCCCTTAAGATCAGGAACTCGACAGGATGCCCACTCTCGCCACTATTATTCAACATAGTACTAGAAGTCCTTGCAACAGCAATCAGGCAACAAACAGGTATAAAAGGTATCCAAATCGGCAAAGAAGAAGTCAAAATGTCTCTCTTCACAGATGACATGATACTCTATATGGAAAACCCAAAAGAATCCACTCCGAAGCTATTAGAAGTTATAGAGCAATTCAGTAATGTGGCGGGATATAAAATCAATGCTCAGAAATCAGTTGCATTTCTATACACGAATAATGAGACTGAAGAAAGAGATATTAGGGAATCCATCCCATTTACAGTAGCACCAAAAACCTTACGTTACCTTGGAATTAACTTAACCGGAGACGTAAAGGTCCTATATTCTAGAAACTATAAATCACTCTTGAAAGACATTGAGGAAGACACAAAAAGATGGAAAGATATTCCATGCTCATGGATCGGAAGAATTAACATAGTTAAAATGTCCATGCTACCCAGAGCAATCTACACTTTCAATGCTATCCCGATCAAAATACCGAGGACATTTTTCAAAGAACTGGAACAAATAGTCCTTAAATTTGTATGGAACCAGAAAAGGCCCCGAATCACCAAGGAACTGTTGAAAAGGAAAAACAAAGCTGGGGGCATCACAATGCTGGATTTCGAGCTGTACTACAAAGCTGTGATCACAAAGACAGCATGGTACTGGCACAAAAACAGACACATAGACCAATGGAACAGAATAGAGAGCCCAGAAATGGACCCTCGGCTCTTTGGGCAACTAATCTTTGATAAAGCAGGAAAAAACATCTGGTGGAAAAAAGATAGTCTCTTCAATAAATGGTGCTGGGAATATTGGACAGCTACATGCAAAAGAATGAAACTTGACCACTCTCTCACACCATACACAAAGATAAACTCCAAATGGATGAAAGACCTCGATGTGAGACAGGAATCCATCAAAATCCTAGAGGAGGACATAGGCAGCAACCTCTACGACATTGGCCAAAGCAACCTTTTTCATGACACACCTCCAAAGGCAAGAGAAACAAAACATAAAATGAACTCGTGGGACTTCATCAAGATAAAAAGCTTCTGCACAGCCAAGGAAACAATCAAAAAAACTAAGAGGCAGCCCATGGAATGGGAGAATATATTTGCAAATGATGCTACAGATAAAATACTGGTATCCAAGATCTACAAAGAACTTCTCAAACTCAATACGCAAGAAACAAATAAATCATAAAATGGGCAGAAGATATGAACAGACACTTTTCCAATGATGACATACAAATGGCCAGCAGACACATGAAAAAATTAAATGAGTGAAATTCAAATCAAAACCACACTAAGATACCACCTTACGGCAGTCAGAATGGCAAAAATTAACAAGGCAGGAAACAGCAATTCCTGGAGAGGATGTGGAGAAAGGGGATCCCTCCTACATTGTTGGGAGTGCAGGTTGGTTAGCCACTCTGGAAGACAGTGTGAAGATCCCTTAAAAAGTTAAAAATTGAGCTACCCTATGATCCAGCCATTGCACTACTGGGTATTTACCCCAAAGATACAGACATAGTGAAGAGAAGGGACATATGCACCCCAATGTTCATAGCAGCATTGTCCACAATAGCTAAATTGTGGAAGGAACCGAGATGCCCTTCAATAGGTGACTGGGTTAAGAAGTTGTGGTCCATATATACAATGGAATATTACTCAGCTCAGAAAGAAGGAGTTCTCAACATTTGCTGCAACGTGGACGGCACTGGAGGAGATAATGCTAAGTGAAATAAGTCAAACAGAGAAAGACAATTATCATATGATTTCTCTCATCTATGGAACTTAAGAACGAGGAAGATCCGTAGGGGAAGAAAGGGATAAAGAAAGGGGGGGTAATCAGAAGGGGGAGTGAAGCATGGGAGACTATGGACTCTGAGAAACAAACTGAGGGCTTCAGAGAGGAGGGGGGTGGGGGAATGGGATAGACTGGTGATGGGTAGTAAGGAGGGCACGTATTGCATGGTGCACTGGGTGTTATACGCAACTAATGAATCATCGAACTTTGCATCAGAAACCAGGGATGTACTGTATGGTGACTAACATAATATAATTAAAAAACATTAAAAAATAAATTAATTAAAATAAAATAAAATAAAATAAAATAAAATAAGCTATTCAGCTTCTCTCCTACAGAATTCATATATTTTACAGGCTGTTCATTGTTGAAATAGTAATGGCTTCTTGTTCCAGTCCTCTGATTAATGACCAGTCACTGTAGAACATATTCCTTCCATAGATGCTTAATCATTCTTTGAAGTTTTCTGGGGTGTGGTGAAGGGAGGAGTAGCATGGGGTAGGAACTCTGATATTTATTCAATCAGATTAATTAAATTTTATACCAGATAATTAACTTATGGAGGGTTTCTATAATTATGATTTGTTCTTATATCATCCAAATTGGTTGAAAATGTTTTACATTAAAATCCATAATCCTTACCCAACTCAGAATTTGTCAATTTCACCCTTTGGTACAAATAATTAACCCCATGTCAACCATAAACATACTAAATATAAAAAATTTAATTAATGCATCAGCAATTTTTTGCCTTTTTATTTTCGTCAAAGAAGAGATCTATCTTAATTCTTTTTAGAGGGAAAATAAGAAACAGGAATCTGATTTATATGATCATTTTTGTTCCTATCAGGTTTTCCCATATCTAGCATCGTCGATTTTTTTTTCTTTTGGAAGTGGTATTAGGAATCTGAGTGATTATGATTGTGTCTTCTGAAACTTTTAATTATGGCCTTGCATTTAAATATGGTTAATTAGATAGCAGATTTATATCAAATTAATGCTTAAGTACTTTCTTAATCAAAATTATGTGTTTGACCAAATAAATAGCAACAAATTTACCAAGATTTATCAAAAGAAAAAACAAAACATTTAAACTATAAAAAGTTGGTGAGTAATTGACTAATAGAATAAGAGTTGTATCTTTACTTCAAATGCAATATATTGAAAAATATTTGTACTTATAATTTACTTATAATTTTCATGCAAGGAATGTAATTTGCAAGACATTTGAAGACATCAGTAAGTTGGAGTACACTTTTAGTGGCAACAGATCAGCACAAGTCCATTCATTCATGCTCCTGACTGCGTTAGAAGTTAGAACAGTATAATTGAAGAAAACTAACTGGCTTGTAGTAGGTTTGAACTTGTGGCCCTACCTCAGGCTTTAACACTGAAAATCATAAGCCTTTGGTTAATTTTAGGAGTCAAGCCAGAATAATTATTACAAGTAGAAAGGTAATTAGTTACAGGTTAGAATGATGTCTTAATTATTTTATAAATTTAATTTTGGGAGCACAGAGCTGGAAATTTTAACACTTGCTATATTTCCTCTTTTTTTTTTTTAAGATTTTATTTATTTATCCTCTTGTTTTTAAACTTATTTTTTCTTTGTGGAAAGAGTGGAGGGTATTCCTTTTTAAGGGATATGTTTTTAAAGTTACTTAAAGTACACATTTTTAAGCACATTAATTGTTGGAGTACATTTCTTAGAGTATGTTTAATTTCAAAGAGCTATTTTGATTTTTGTCATATGCCCATCCATATATTAGTCAAAATCCGAAGGGGCCAAAATGTTGGTCTGAATGGTTTCTTTGTGTTGTATTTGAAGTACATTTGGAAATTTGATGTTTATAGGTGACATTTTTTAATTTTTGCATGTTTTATTTATATCCATTGAATACAAGAATAAGTAAGGACCTCAAAAATTTGTTTTCACTGCTTCTAAGTACATAAGCACCCTTATTTGTTCTACAATTACATTTATTTCTGATAATAATTTTCTCATATTATATTTCAATTTTAGGCCAGAAATCTTATAGAGAGATTTTTTAATCAACAAGTAGAAGTTCTAGGCAGACGTGCAGAGCCATTGCCTGAAATATACTATATTGAAGGTACTCTACAAATGGTTTGGATTAATCGCTGCTTTCCAGGGTATGGAATGAATACCCTGAAACATCCAAAATGTCCTGAATGCTGTGGTATGTAATGAACTATAATTTCATGGTTTATATGTATGGAAACTCACTCTTTTTCATGATGCCTAAGTGAATGCCTATTCTTTATTTTTACTATCATTTAGATATATCTCTAGCTTATTTGAAGCAGTGTTTGAAAAGACAATGTGAATCTGAAGATCTAAAAGAAAGAAAGCTGGCTTAATTTTGGCCTTTTTATTAATATTACGGTAAAGGGGTTGTAGCGTTAGGCAGTCGTCTGGGAGGAAATGCAAAGAATAGTGTGAGTCAGTTAGAGCTGTTTATCCTACTAGGAGCTGAATGAAGTATTGTTTAGAATCAGTTATTGAGAGTTTACATTTGTATAGTCTAGACTAGGTATATTTTTACCTTTTTTTAAAATTAAGTGTATGAATTGTTTTATTACCAGTTGTTTTTTATGACTTCTGATCCTAGCTCGAAGGGGTCTGAGCACCCTCTGGCTTTCATCCATCTTTTCCTTATTATGGAAGAGAGTTCTAAAGAGGCTGTTTAGGATGAGTTAATTCATGGATTCAGTGTCTTTGGATTTCTATTTTCAAAGTTAAATGAGGAAAATAATCTTCAGTTTTATCCTATTTTATTTTTCTATTATGTTCAGTTAGCCACTGTTTTTGATGTGTAGTGTTCAGTGATTCATTAGTTCCATACAGTGTTCATCACAACAGGTGCCCTCCTTAATACCCATCACCTGGCTACCCCATCCCCCCACCCCTCCCCTCTGAATCTTCTGTTTTAAAAGGCTTTCTAATATCAACATCAATAAATTAGTACCATTGTCATTCAGTCTTCTCTGATTGTTCTTTTCCCCTCTCTTTCTACAATCTTAAATTAGATCAAAATCCTTTTCATAATAATAGAGCACTAAATATTCTTTTTGCTTTGCTTTATTTGGCTAAATTTTACTCTAGGTTTTTTTTCTCTGATTTAATTTTTGTTAAAGGATATGAAATTTGACAAAAATGCACTTGAAAACTTATCTTAGGAAATATGACACAGATGTAACAAATAAAACACTTACATATGCCAACTTTGTAACTATTTTGATGACCTGTGATTATGTATATCACTTCAGAGCACAGATAATGATGAAGAAAGCCTGGAAAACCAAACAGTGAAACCAGAACCTGGTAGTTCAGCTGTCTATTAGATGAATTTTTATTTTCACTTAATAAAGACCTAAGATAAACTAAAAAGTTTAAATGTTTATATCTGAATTCCAAGAATTTTGAAATAGTTAAGCATAGCTCTTTCAAGAAAAATAATAGGGTTCAAATCTCTGAGAAGCACAAAAATTTTAGTACTAAGTTTCTTTTCATTTATAAAATTTTGGATAATAGTACAGTTGTTAGATTCTGTCATTTTACCGTGTAATTGTAATATTCGGTTTGTTATGTGTTGTACTGTTTGATGAAGTTATTAAGCAGTTATTTTACTCCTGACAACAGACCCCATGGGGAGTATGTAATGAAGCTTACAAATATCAAAAATTTTTTCTGCATACTATTTTGCTCCCCAGAAATATGGCTTCTGCTCACAGAGTTTAGAGACAAGGGAGATGCATCCATGGAACAGTTAGGGAACAAGAGGTCTGCTAAGCCGCAGGGACGACAGTGAAAAGGAGATGATATTAAGGAAACTGAGTTACAGATAGTTGAGATACCGCCTTTGAGGTGATGTTGGGCTTGAGGTAGGACTTTGAAGACGCAGGGGTACCAGTTACTGTCCAAGCTAGGGCCTGAAGGAGCATCAGGTTTCTGGGAAAGTTTTGCATAACCTGGGCTAGAAGAATACTATTAGAAGAGCTGTGGGCTTAGTGGGGCTTAGGGAGCAAAATGGGATAGCTCAACTTTAATGTGGCAGCAGGAGTCACATCTTTGAGTAGAGGACAGAAATAAATTTATTTTTTTAATTTTATGGGATTATTATCATTGCTCAGTATAATTATTAACTAAAGATTTGCTAAATTTCATCTCATGCCATCATACAGTAAATATTTTAATTTTTGAATTGCCTTTGTGCTGTTATTGGCTGTTAGATGAACGAAGCGAGACTGAGCTCACTTTTTGAACAGAAATCAGTAAGTCTAATATGACCATCATATACAGTGGGTTTTGTCTATATTACACAAGGCCATCACTCTAAAATTTTTAGAGAGCACATACTACTCAAAAAGACAATTAAATCATTCTTTGAATTGGAAAGCAATATAAAATATAATACAAGTTACAGGACAAAATTAACATATTAAATGAACTTCATTTGAGTATAAAATGGAATACAAGAAAGAAGCAAATAAAACATACGAGGTACTTTGTAAAACCACTTATTTCCAAAATGAAGACACCAGGACAGAAGTTTATGTTTAACAAAGGAGATTGATTGGGACCTGAATGTTCATTATGTGCGAGAAGGTTATTTACTTTCTCCGCTGTGGGTGAAGTGAGGAGTGGATGTTTTCTTCTCTTTTGGATGCCTTATTTTCTCATGCAGTTTTACTTGTAGATGACAGGTAAAGATTTCTTGCTTATAAACTAGTGGAGACTTAACATTTCTACCTGTGTTCTTCTGCATTTCTAATTTGCTTAGCATTTTAAATTAATTTTCACTGTAAAATACTTCTCTAATTTCACATTTAGCATCCTTATTATATGCATGATTTTGTCGATCATTTTGGCACTGAAAAAGAAGGTTCTAATTAAATCGTGAATTATAGATGTCTCATAATTTCATAACTTATGTCATAAAGATAATACAAAACCAAGAACCAGCTAGAGTATTATATTGTTTTCTGATAGATTTTTTTAAAAACACAGATTCTGAAATAGGATTTCCTGGTAATATCTGTAGTTTCCATTATTTCTGTAAAACTTTGTATATCTTGTTTTTATCTTCATTTTATTTTTAACACCTCAAAAAAACACCTGTGTGTTAAATAATATTTTTTACATAGTATCCCTCTTCACCTTCTTTTTCTTTTTGAATTATGGCCGTGGTTTTAAAACTCTGATGTGTACCAACATTACCCAGAAATTCTTTTCAAAAATGAATCAAGGTGTGGGAAGCAGACATCTACATCCGTCACAAGCGTTCTAGGTGATTCTGTTACACGTGGAAGTTAGAGATTCCTGAGTGTTAGCGTGGGCATGGCAGTAGCTGGTAAAATGCTTGCCTGTTAATGTTGGTATGGTAATACCTCAGGGAAGTGTTTGAATAGTAGCACGGGTAAGGCAGTACCTAGATAAGATAATTTTACTTCTACTGGGGAAACCTTATTTTTCATGGATTGTTGAGGATCGAATGTATAGTTCAGTAATATTTTATGCAATATTGTTAATTTCTGTTGCTTTCTTTTATACATAAGATTTGCTCTTGTACGTTCAAACTTTTGGGAATCCCAGGAGCAAGGAGCTCTTTGATAGTGATATAGTGTCTGTGCGAGTGGTCAGAAAAAATTAGGTTCAAAGGTTAGAGTATTTAAACATCTTGAGGTGATTTTATTAATAAAGTGATTTCATTAATAAAGTCCTTATGTACCTTTGTACTTTTAATTATGCAGTAAAAGTGAATTGTTTAATAGATATAGTTGTTTTTAATAAGATCTTTTAGACTCTGAAATTTATTCTGCTCAGACATGCAAACCCTCAACCTTTGTTTTGATGTTAAATCCAAAAACCAAGAAAAATAATAATTTTTAAAAAGCTGATATTGACAAAACACAATTGAAGGCCAGAAGTGTCACCATATCCACAGAGGGCATTACATGATGATAAAAGGATAAATCTATGAAAGAAGATATAATAATATAATATTGCTACATTTGTGAATACTTAATAAATAACATAGGTTTTAAATATATAAAACAAATATTGTCAGAGAGGGAATACTGGAATGCCAAACCATATAGAAAAACAATGAAATTGGACCCAGTCAAAAAAATCACCTCCGATGTGTTATAGACAGAAATACATAAAGAAAAACTAAATATTTTAGAATATAATGCGGGAAAATATCATGTCTTTAGGATCAAAAAAACGATTTCCCTAGAAAAGCACAAAAATCACTAACTTTAATAAAAATGACTGATAATTTTTTCTACTAAATTAAGTACTTCTGTTTATCAAGACAGTGCAGAGAGAGAAAAGGTAATCCACAGAATGAGAAAATTATTTGTAGTGGATATAACCAACAAAAGACTAGTACTCAGAACATATAAATAAAGAACCTGTAAAAAAACATTTTTTTTTAAAAGCCAAAACAATTTTTGAAAATGGGAAAAGATTTGAACAAGTGTACTTCACAGAAGAGTAATTCCAAATGATCAATGGATATGTGAAAATATGTTCAGATTTTTTTGTAATCAGAGAAATGTAAATTAAAAACAGAATGAGATCCTACTGCACAACTATGAGATTGGCGGAAAGTAAACAGTCATGACCGACTAGGTGTTGAAAAGGGTGCAGAGCCCCCGGGGAGCAGCCACACCCTGCCTGCCTGAGTGCAGATCTAGCCAATTGAGAACACAGCTTGACGGTGCAGCGAATGTGCTGAGCACACACTGTGTCACTACCGTTCAACTCTTAGGGAAATTTCCTAATAGCCCCAAACCAGAGACAACCCAAATGTCCATTAATGGTAAAACGTATGAAGACACAGTGATCTGTTCATGCAATGGAATGCTTGTCAGGAATGACAGTGAATGAATGGGGATTACAATCATATGGATACATTTTATAAACATAGCTTGCTGGGAAGAAGCCAACCACTGCAGAATCCACATAATTTAGGCATAGTTAACTTCTGTTAGAGAGATTTATTCATGAGTGCTAAAACTATAATGCAAACCAAGGAAATGAGTACCACACAACAGAAGAGTGTTGGCTTCTGGAGGGATGGAAGGGAGTGTGATTGGAGGGGGTACAGGAGAAATTTTGGGGTGATGCCAGTTTTCTGTGTTACAACCTACACTGTTTCTAGACAGGTTTCTATGCAAATATTCATCATATTGTACATTTGTGTCTTGTTTTTTTTTTTCCTATCCATGGGTTATATTTCATAATAAAATGTGAAAATATTAAATTTTCCCCCAAAGCTTGAACACCATTGTTAAAGGCACTGTGAAGAAAAAAAATTTACAAGGGTTTTTTTTTACTCTAATAATTCAAACTTCTCATTTCTATGTAGTGTCACTTGATCTTTGTCTTCATAAATTTATAATTTTAATAGAGCTGTTAGTAATGGTTCAGTGGGAATAATGAAATTATTATGACTTATTTTCTGTTAACCATTAAGTTATAAACATAGTTCTGTATTACTCTGCTGTCTTCATACTAGTTTTATTTATTTAAAACAACTAACAATAAAAATTATGTTTCAGCATTTTATGTTGAACTTTAGGTTATTTCCTATTTTTACTGCTATATTAAAGGTGATTTACAATTACATTTAATCAGCTTTTATTTTTTGAATTATTTGCTTACGTAAATTTACAGAAATGTGAGTACTATTTTTTAAAAAGTGAGCATTTTGACTTGGATAGTTTTTGGTATGTTATTTTATTTTAGATTAAAATGTTCACCCTATCTTAACCTCTCTCACAATAGAAGTGTAATTACAGACTTGTTGGAGCTTCTTTTATTGGACTCTGAGCATCACTTCCCAAACAGTAAAAAGCAGACTTTTAGGGCCAAGTAAAGTAAGGCCTGTGTCACTCATGTCACTGCCCACTGTGGGGGCTCACACCCTCCCATTCAAGTCTTGTGAACTAGACAACATTTCACGTGGTTTTCCTCCCTTTACCTTCCTTTCTTTCTCCCTCACTGCCCCCCTACAGTTAAATTCTCTTTTGGGTCTTTCTCCCAAATTTATTTCCTCATCTCTATTCCTGTTATAATCATCTACTTTGAATTCCATTTTCTGTGTGTGCCTGGAACAATTAATGTTCTCCTCCTAACTGCTATCCCTCTTCTCTTCTTCAGTCTGCATCTTACATTGCTTTCAGTTGTACTTCTAAATTCCACATGTAATCCCTTCATTTCTTCTCTTCAGAACTTTCAATAATAAAACCCTGGCTTCATAGCATAACTTGCTGTACCCTTGATGAGCCAATCCCTCCTTACCTTTCAGCAACTCATAAATACCTTTATTACAATGGCATCATTTTATGTTTTATCCACCCAGAAAAGTGTTAGAATCCAGAAATAGATATGGTACTTATTACTAAGTGTAAGGCCCTAGGAATACATTGATTAATGACCTAAAAAGTTGCTTCTCTGATGTTTAAATTTATCAGGTCAAACAACTCATAAACAGAGATGTGAATAAAATCATTGCATATGGTGATAGGCACAGTCAAAAATATTCAACAAGGTGATGTGATATACTCTATCAGTCAGGTCCAAACAGAAAACAGGCCTACTCACTAGTATTCTGAATAGCATTTAATGAAAGTGCCATTGTTAGAGGTTTGGGCAGAGTGAAGGGGGCCAAAAAGGTATGTTGAGCCACCTAGGACTGCAACACCTTGAAGCATTTTTCATCCTTAGGCTTGAAGGATGAAGATGAGGAAGGAAGATGCAAGCTTATAAAGCCTGGGACTGGAGAGATGGACTGCCTGGTGCAGGCTGCGGGCATGTGATGAGGCAGTCACTCTAGAGAACCTGCAGTGAGCAAGAAGGGAACAGATGTCCTGCCCTGCAGTCCTAATGGAGCCTCTCTTTGGCCAGACACAAAGGGAAGGGACCTGCTTGATGGAGTCTGTTGATGTCAGTTCTAAGAGACCTAGAACAGGGCAGAGAAGGGTAGGAAATGCACCAGGCTATGGGTTCAACCATCAGGGAGGGTAAGTAGGGTTTAAACAGAGGACTGAAAGCCTACATTACTTGGATTTCAAGGAAGACTTCACTCAAAAAGTGACTCTTGATTTGAGCCCGGTGTGCTAAGAAGCTGGTCATGCAGAGATCTGTGAACTGAGTTTTCCGGGCAGAGAGAAAACACATACGAAGGCCAGATTTAGCACGGCATGCTTAATAACTCACTATTGGCCATGGCCATAGAGAACGTGGATAGATTTAGCATATTTAAGGGGCACAAAAAAAAAAATTCATGGATCGTAAAAGCTTGAGGAGGACGGGAGGAATGAAGTGTGACTCTTAGTTTAAGCATGAGTGGGTGGTCTAACAGATCTCTCAGTTGCATTGTTTTGTATTATGTAAAGTTGCAGTCTGATTTTATTTCATATAGAATGCCCAATTTCTCAGGCCCATTCATTGAAAAGTTCATGCTTTTACTCATGCTCACTTGTATTTGTATAGGTAGATATGTTTCTGAGCACTTTCTTGTTTCATTACAATACTGATCTATCTCTTCACCAATTAGTGTAACTTCATGAGTTTTGACCTCTGATAAGGAAAGGCCTTGTGCATTATGAGGCCATTGCCTCTCCATTTAAATTTTTCGATAGGTTTGTCAAGTTCTACAAAGATGGCTATTGGATTTTGATTGTGACTTCACTGAATCTGTACATCTATTTGGGAGAATGGCCACACTACCAATATTGCATCTTCCAGTTAATTAACATGTGTGCGTGTGTGCTTATGGGTATGTGCTTGTGCATCTTCATTTTAAAAATCTTCCTTTATAATCTTTATTTAAATGTGTCCCAATTATAATTGTTCTCAGAGGTCTTACAAATATTTTACTTCTGTTTATATCTAGGTGCTTGATAGTTTTAGAACTTTTTATTTTGACATAATAGTAGACTTCAGAAAAGTTAGAAAACTATACAAAGCTTTCTAGGCTATCTTTCACCAAGCTTATTGCTACACACTGAATCCCCCAAAACTCATAGGCTGAAACCTAATCCCCAGTGTGGTATTTGATGGTGGGGCTTCTGGGAATTGATTTTGTAGATGGTGCAAGGTGAGGGTCCAGTGTTACTCACTTGCATGTGGATGTTCAGTTTCCCAGAATCATTTGTTAAGAAGACTATACTATACCATGGAATGGTCTTGGCTTTCTTGTTAAAACGTCAGTTGACCGTGTATGGAAGGGTTTGTTTCTGGGATTTCTCTTCTGGTCCATTGGTCTGTGTGTCTGTGTTTATGCCACACTGTTTTGATAACTGTAGTTTTGTAATAAGGTTTTTTTGTTTGTTTTTGTTTTTTTAAAGAGAGAGAGCAGGGGAGGGGCTAAGGGAGAAAATCGCAAGCAGGCTCCACACCCAGTGCAGAGCCTAGTGTGGAGCCCAACACGGGGCTCCATCCCACGAATCTAGATCATGACCTGAACCTAAATCAAGAGTCAGACACTTAACCAAATGAGCCACCCAGATGCCCCAACTTTGTAATAAGTTTTGAAACCAGGAAGTGTGATGCCTCCAATTTCCTCTTTTTCAAGATTTTCTAATTACTTGATACTTGAGTTCCTATATGGTTTTAGGATGGTATTTTTTTGTTTTGTTTAGTTCTGGAAAAAAAAACACACACAATTGGGATTTTATCTGATAGGGATTGCAATGAATCTATAGATTGCTTTGAGTAGTATTAGAATTTTTACCTTAATGATATTAAGTTATCTGGTCCAATAATACAGATGTCTTTCCAATTATTTATGTCTTCTTTAATTTCTTTCAGCAACGTTGTGTCAGTGTACAAGGCTTCTACCTCCTTGCTTAAATTTATTTCTGAACATTTTATTATTTTTGATGCTATTGTAAATGATTTTTAAAATTTCCCCTTGAAGTGTTCATTGCTGATTTTAGAGATGTGACTATTTGGGTGTATTGACTTAATATGGTGGAACTTTGCTGAATTTGTTTATTAGATTCATAGGGTTTTTTTTTTTTTAGAGTCATAAGATCATATCTGTGAACAGAAATAATTTTATTCTTCACTTTCAGTTGGATTCCTTTTATTTCTTTTTCTTACCGGATTACTGTGTCTAAAACTTCCCAGTATGTTGAGTATAAATGGCAAATGTAGACGTCTGTGTTGATTTTGGTCTTGGGTCTTTCATTCTTGAATATGATGTTAGCTGTGAGTCTTTTTCATATATGGCCTTCAACATGTTAGGAACTTTTCTTCCATTCATAGTTGATTATTTTTGTCATGAATGAGTGTTGACATTGGGAAAAAATTTTTTTCTGTATCCCTTGAGATGAGCATGTGTTGGTTTTTTTTTTTTTTTCTCCCTTTATTCTGTTAACTTGGTGTAGTACATTGATCAGGTGTTCATATGTTGAATCATTCTTGCATTCTGGGAATAAAATCCACTTGGTCATGGTGTATAGTCCTTTAATATGTTGCTGAATTTAGTTCTTTGTATTTTGTTGAGAATTTTTGCATCTATACTTGTAAGGGATATTGGACTGTATTTTTCTTTTTGTGTCTTTGTCTGGCTTTGATATCAGGGTAATGCTAGCCTTATAGAATTAGGAGGTTTTCCCTCACCTGCAAACTTTGGATGAGTTTGAAAAAAAAATTTGTGTTACTTCTTGTTTAAACTTTGGTAGAATTCACCAGTGAAGGTATATGATCCTGGACTATTCCTTATGGGCAGGTTTTTGATTACTGATCCAATATCTTATCAGTTATAGGTCTATTCAAATTTTTTATTTCTTTATGGGTCATTTTAATGGATTATGTGTTTCTAGAAATTTGCCCATTTCATCTAGGTTATTCAGTTTGTTGGTGTACAATTATTCATAATATAATTTATATAATGTGTAAAATCAGTAGTAATGTTCCTGCATTTACTGATATTGTGATTTTAGTGTTTTGAGTCTTTTCTTATTTAATCTTTGTCTACCTGAAATGGTCAGTTTAGTGGATCTTTTCAAAAGAACCAAATTTGGATTTTGTTGATTTTTCTCTATTGTATATATTATATTAGTATGTATATAATATATATATTAACTTCACCTTTAAGCTTTATTATTTCCTTTATTCTGCTGGCTTTGTGCTTAGTTTGTTCCACTTTTCCAAGTTCCTTAAGCTAGTTTGTTAATTTGAGATCTTTTTTGTTGTATGTGTTAGAGGTTATAAGTAACACTCTTAGCATGTATTTTCCTGCATCCCATAAGTTTTGGTATATTGTGTTTTCATTTTTCTTTGTTTCATGGTATTTATTTCCTTTGCGTTTATTAATTGATACCTTGTTCATTAACATATTGTTTGATTTCCAAGTATTTGTAAATTTTCCAGTGTTATTAATTTACTAGGTTTATTCTGTTGGGATCAGAAAAGATACTTCATTGATTTCAGCCTTTTAAGTATTAAGACTTCTTTGTCACCCAGCATGTGGTCTGTCCTGGAAAATGGTGTATTCTAGGTTTCTAGGTTTATTCTGTTGGGATCAGAAAAGATACTTCATTGATTTCAGTCTTTTAAGTATTAAGAATTCTTTGTCACCCAGCATATGGTCTGTCCTGGAAAATGTGCCATGTGCATTTGATAAAAATGTGTATTTAGCTTTCTGGTACAGGCTTCTGTGTAAGTCTCTTAAGCCCTGTTGGTTTGTAGTTTTGTTCAAGCCCTGTATCAATCTTTTGTTTGGTTGTTACTGTTAAAAGTAGGGTTTTGGGGGGCTCCTTGGGTGGCTCAGTTGGTTAAGCATCTGCCTTTGGGCTCAGGTCATGATCCCAGGGTCCTCAGATTGAGCCCCACATCGGGCTCCCTGCTCAGCGGGAAGCCTGCTTCTCCCTCTGCCTGCTGCTTCCCCTGCTTGTGCTCTCTCCCTCTTCCTCTCTCTCCGACAAGTAAATAAATAAAATCTTAAAAAAAAAAAATGGGGCTTTCAAGTCACTATTTTGTATAACTCTTTTTCCCTTCAATTCTATCATTTTGCTTTATCTATTTTGGGACTCTGATGTTAGGTGTGGTTCATATACATTTATAATTGTTGTGTCTTCATGATGAACTGAATTGTCCTTCATCGATATGTAATGTTCCATCCTTTTATTTTGTAACAGTTTTTGTCTGAAAGTCTATTTTATCTGATATTAGGGTATCCACCCCAACTTTCTTTTGGTTATTATTTGCACATTGTAACTTTTTCTGTTTTTTCACTTTCAGTCTATCTGCATCTTAGGTCCATGTGGGTCTTTCATGGATAACATGTAGTCACATCATTTTTTATTATCCGCTCCGTCAGTATCTAACTTTTGATTAAAGAGGTTAATCTGCTTACATTTAAAGTTATTACTTATAAGGAAGGACTTCGGGTTTTTTTAATATTTGTTTTCTGTATTTCTAAAATCTTTTTTGTTCCTTATCTCTTCCATTCATACCTTCTTGTTTCTGTTTAGTTGATTTATTATAGTGACACTTGTTGATTCCCTTCTTATTTCCTTTGTATGTATAGCAAAGCTGTTGTCTCTGTGGTTACAATGGGGATGACATATGACAACCTAACTTTATAACAATCTAATTTTAACTGATATCAACTTAAATGTATTCAAATATAAAAGCTCTATACCCCCTTTAAATTATTTGTGTCCCAAATTGTATCTTTAGTATTGTGTGGCCCAAAACAGAGATTATAATTATTTTTATGTGTTTGTTTCCTACATCCTTTGGAAAATGAAAAAGTAGTTACAAATCAAAATAATAATAAAACCCACATTTATACTCCTCATGTACTTACCCTTACCAAAGATCTTTAATAGTCACATGGCTTTGAGTTGCTATCTAGCATTCTTTCATTTCTACCAGCAGGACTCCCTTTAACATTTCTTTTAGGGCAGGTGTAGTGGTAATGAACTCCCTCAGCTTTTCTTTATCTGGGAACAGCTTAATCTCTCCCTCATTTTTGAAGGGCATTATTACCAGCTATAGCATTTTCAGATGACATTTTTTTTTTCTTTCAGCTCTTTAAGTATATTATGCCACTTTCTTCTGGCTTACAATATTTCTGCTGAGAAATTAGGTGATAGTTGTATGTAGGATCTTGTGTGCATGATGAGATGGGGCGCCTGGGTGGCTCAGTTGTTTAAGTGTGTGCCTTCAGCTCAGGTCATGATCTCAGCGTCCTGGGATTGAGTCCCGCATCAGGCTCCCTGCTTGGTGGAGTCTGCTTCTTCCTCTCCCCCTGCTCGTTCTTTCTCTCTTACTCTCTCACTCTCTCAAATAAATAAAATCTTAAAAAAAAAGAATGTTTTTCCCTCATTGGGTAGAATGTTCTTCTGTAAATATCAAATAGGTCAGTTTGGTTGTTGATGTTATTTGAATTTCCTATATCCTTACTGATTTTCTGTCTGTTCTTATTATATTAATAATAAAAGAGAGGGGTGTTTACATTTCTTACTAAAGTGATTGAAATATGTATTTCTTTTTATAGTTCTCTTGGTGTTTTTTTTTTTTCACTTCGTTTGAAGTTTTGCTATTTGGTGCATAAATGGTTAAGGGTATTATATCCTTCTGTTTATGTTAACACCCTTATTATTATAAAATAATTCCTTATAATGGTCTTTCCTCTGACTAGTGGTTTGCCTAATGTTAACATTGCCAAATAAGTAGAAATCCTTATTACTTATTTTACTTTATTACTATTTTATTAGTGTTAATATAGTTTATCAGTCAAGTTTCCACCAGAGAAATAGAATCAGTAAGATATATATTATATATTTAGAGATTTATTGTAAGAAATTGGCTTATGTGATTTTGATAGCTAGCTAAACGATTTCAAAGTCCATAGGGTGGGCCCCCTGGAAAGGGGAGCCTCAGGTCTGCTCCTAGCACTTTTAACTGAGTAGATCAGTCCCATCAGGGTATCATCTTTAATGAAGTCAACCGATTGTAAATGTTAACCACATCTACACAATACCTTCACAGCAATGCTGAGATTCACATTTGACTGAATAACTAGCAAGTATTACTTAGCCATGTTGACACATAAAACTGACCAGTACACATACTATGTTATACGTTTACTCTTTCCTTACTTTAAATTTGTCTTTGTATTTAGGTGTATTTATTTTGGCAACATATAATTTGATTCTGCTTTTTTTAAAAAAATCTAATCTGACAATATCTACCTTTAAATTGGGACTTTTTTTTTTTTAAGATTTTATTTATTTATTTGACAGAAATAGAGACAGCCAGCGAGAGAGGGAACACAAGCAGGGGGAGTGGGAGAGGAAGAAGCAGGCTCATAGCGGAGGAGCCTGATGTGGGGCTTGATCCCATAACGCCCAGATCACGCCCTGAGCTGAAGGCAGACGCTTAACCGCTGTGCCACCCAGGCGCCCCTAAATTGGGATCTTTAAACCCAATTTAATGTGACAATTGATAGTGTTAGGTTTAAGCGTATCATCTCACTGTTTAGTATTTCCCATCTTATTTTTCCCTTTTTTTCCTATTTTTCATCATTTGATTGAATCAATTGAATATAGTTTATGATTGCATTAATCTTGCTGTTTACTTATTAAGTACAAACCTGTGTTTTTATTTTAGTGGTTGCTTTACGTTTGTAATGTATATCAATTTATTGCAGTCCACATTAATACTATACCATTTCACATAAGCTGTAAATCATCTTACATAGTATACTTCCGTTTCTCTTGACCTTTGTGCTATTCTTGACGATATTCATTTTTTCTTTTTTTAGAGGTTTATTTATTTTAGAGTGTGTGTATGCATGTGTACAAGCTAGAAAGAGAGAGAGAGAGTGTGTGAGCATGCAGGGCAGAGGGAGAGAGAGAGATTCCTAAGCAGACCCCCTGCTGAGTTTGGGGCCTGATGCGGGGTCGATCTCCTGACCCTGAGATTATGACCTGAGCCAAAATTAAGAGTTGGCTGCTTAACTGACTGAACCCCCAGGTGCCCCAACATCCACTTTAGTTTTATGTATATCACAAATCTTACACCACATTGTTATCATTTTTACTAGCTGATTATCTTTTATGGGGATGTAAATAATAAGGAAATGTCTTATATTTATCCATGTAATTACCATTTCCAGTGGTGTTCATTCTTCGTGTAGACCCACGTACATTTGCAATTGTTTTCCAATGGCCTGAAGGATTTTATTTTTATTCTGGTGTGTCTCTGCTACTGAAAACACTACATCTTCTTAATTTCTGAAACAGATCTTTCTTTTTCTTCATTTGAGCTATTTTGTTTATTGGATATAGAAATCTAGGTTGACAGTTTTTCTGTTCTTTATACATTTTCAGTGTTGCCCCTTGTGCTCTAACTTGGATTGCTTCCAGTGGGAAGTCTGCTGTCATCTCTGTTTTTATGAGGATCCTTTAAAGAGTTTCTCTTTATCCCTGCTTGTGAGGAACATACATATCACGGACCTCAGTGCTGTTTTCTTCATGATTCTCGTTCTGGGAGTCTGGCTGGATCTGTGGACACTGTACTCTTCAAATTCAGAAAATTGTTCTGCTTTATTTATTCAAACAATTTTTATTAACCCCTTCTCCTTTAGAGATTCCAGTTAAAAGCCTGTGAGCTTGACTGACATTTTCTCACAGCTTTTTTTAATCTTATTTTGAGTTCAAATAATTAACATAGTGTATCATTTGTTTCAAATGTAGAGTTCATTTATTCATCAATTGCATATAACACCCAGGGCTCATTACATCACGTGCCATCCTTAATTTCTGTCACCCAGTTACCCCATCCTCCCTCCAACCTCCCCCCAGCAATCCTCAGTTTGTTTCCTAGAGTTAAGAGTCTCTTATGGTTTGTCTCCCTCTCTGATTTTGTCTTATTTTATACTCCCCCTTCCCCTATGATCCTCTGTTTTGTTTTTTAAATTCCACATAGGAGTGAAACCATATGATAATTGTCTTTCTCTGACTGACTTATTTCACTTAGTATAATACCATCCAGTTCCATCCATGTCATTGCAAATGGTAAGATTTCATTCTTTTTGATGGCTGAGTAATATTCCTCTGTGTGAGTGTGTACCCCATCTTCTTTATCTGTTCATCTGCCAGTGGACATTTCAACTCTTTCCACAGTGTGGCTATTATGGACATTGCTACTATAAACATTGGGGTGCAGGTGCCCCTTCTTTTCACTACATCTGTATCTTTGGGGTTAATACCCAGTAGTGCAATTGCTGGGTCATAGGGTAGCTCTATTTTTAACTTCTTGAGGAACTCCTTACTGTTTTCCAGAGTGGCTGCGCCATTTACATTCCCACCAATAGTGTAAGCATTCCCCTTTCTCCGCATCCTCACCAACATCTGTCATTTCCTGACAGCTAAAATTCTCACAGCTTTTTGTTGATCTCTTCATAAAGCTTTCTGTGTGTTTTATTTTGGAGTTCCTATTGTCACCTCTTCATACTTACTCATCTTTTCTTTGACAGTGTTGCATAGACCATTAAGCTTACCCCATGTACTTTTTCATCTCACACATCTTGGTTTTGACCTCCAGATAACTTGAACGCTTTTTATATCTTACATGTATTAAGTTTTGAACTTATTGGAATATTATTTTAATTGTTTTCATGTTGTTTTCTACCACTTCTCACATGTTTGTTCAGAGAAGATGGCAATTATTTTTCTTTTTATTATGAGTCATATATTCTTGCCTCTCATATAGTTGATTTTTCACTGAATGCCAAACAACATTGTTGCTTGTTGAATATTTTTGTATTTCTGTATTTTTTTATTAGTGAATTTTGTTCTGGCACACAGATAAGTTGTCTGGAAACAGTTTGACCATTTCTAATCTTGCTTTTAAGATTTATTAGGCTGAACCAGAGTTCAGTCTAGGCTAATTATTACCTGCTATTGCAACAATTTTCTCTTGGCTCTGGCCATATGCCTATCGTTCATGAGGGTTTCTATACTGACCCATGGTAATATGCCCTGAAACCAGCCCCGAATCAGCACTGGATATTATTACATTATAGTATGGCCTAGGAAGACAGTGGAGAGCTGTATGTTTTATGACTAGCCTCAGAAATCACCTTGTGTCACTTTTGCCATACTCACAAAGGTCTACTCAAGTTCGAAGGGAGGTAACACAGACTCTACTGTTCAATGAGGTCACAATTTAAAAATGTTTAGGATGGGATATATTGTGTTTGCCACCTTTGGAAAAGTCCTTTGTATTTCCATATGCATAGAATCAGCATGGCCAATTTCCATTTTCAGTAAGCCTGATAGAATTATGACTTGGAGAGAATATGGCTTTGTATTCATGAGCTATATTATTTTTCATCATTATTGGGGTATAATTGACAACATTGTATATAAGACATACAACTTGATGCTTTGATATACGTATACATTGTGAAATAATCGCCACAATCAAGCTAATTAACATATCCATCACTTCTCATTATCTCACATAGGTACCATTCCTGTGTGTGGCAAGATCGCTTACTATCTACCCCTTCACTAAATTTTAAGTATGCAATTCAGTATTATTAATTATAGTTACATTGCTGTATTTTGATCTCTAGAAATTAATTCATCCTGCATAACTGAAACTATAATATCTCCTCATTTCTCCCTCCTACCAGACCCTGACAACCACCATTCTACTGTCTGCTCCTTTGAGTTTGACTACTTTAGATTATGCATGTAAGTGAAATCATGCAGTATTTATCTTGCTGTGTCTGCTTTATTTCACTTAGCATAACGTCTTCCAGGTTCATCCACGTTGACACGAATGGCAGAATTTCCTTCTTTGTTGAGGCTAAATAATATTCCATTGTATATATAAATCACATTTTCTTTATTCTTTTATTCTTGGATGGGCATTTAGGTTATTTCCATATTTTGACTGAATATTTGCAAACCACATATCTGATAAGAGCTTAATACCCAAAATATGTAAGGAACTCCTACAACTCAATAGCATAAAAACAAGTAATCCAATTAAAAACAGGCAAATGACCTGAATAGACATTTCTCCAGAAGACATGCCAATGGCCAACAGGTATATGGACAGGTACTCAAAATCACTAATCATCAGGGAAATGAAAAAATAAAACCACAATGAGATATCATCATGTTATTTTCAATAAGACGAAGAAAAGAGATAATAAGTGTTGGTAAGGATGTGGAAAAAAGAGACTCTTCTGTACTCTTGGTGGGAATGTAAATTGCTATAGCTATTATGGAAACCAGTGTGGAGGTATCTCTGTTTCTTTAGGGCTTCTTAAATTTCTCATCAGTATTTTGTCATTCTTGGTGAGAATGCTTTACACATTTTTTTACTCTATTTTAAATTAGATTTTAAAATTTACTTTCCAATTGCTGATTGTTAAAAAACAAATATAAATTTATTTTGTACGTAGGATTTATTTCTTATGACCTACTAAACTTAGTTATAGCAGATATTTTGTAGACCCCTCTGATTTGCTATGTAAACAATCATATGGATTAGCAAATAACATATTACTTATTCCTATCAATCTTTGTATCCCCTATTTCTTCTTTCCTGTTGCAGGGGCCTGAGTAAATATTTAATATAAATTATGAGAATAAATATGCTTATCTTGTTTCTAATCTTAGGAAGAAAACATAAGTATTTCACCTTGAAATATAATGCTAGCTGTAGGGTTTGTTTTTTACATGTCCTTTATCAGATTAAGAAATTCCTATTTATTCTTAGTTTATGAGTTATTTTGTTATGGATGAGAGTTGGATTTTGTCAGCTGCTTTTCTGCATTTATTAAAATAAAACAATGAATTATATTTAATCTTTAAAAATATTTATTGAACTTTACATTCCTTGGACAAATTCCACTTCATCATTGCATGTTGTTGGACTTAATGTGCTAATATTTTAAGGAATTATATTATTTATATTCATTTTATTTTAATTTCTTTCTTGGTTTTAGCAATCATGAATATGCCAGCCATTAAAAACAAATTGGCAATATTCTTTCTATATATTCTGACAAATCATATATATATGATACATATGTATTATGTATATATATGTGTGTATATATGATGCATATGTTTACATATATATATGTAATAATAGTACTTTTTTCCTTAAGTATTTCATAGAATTCACCAGTGAAACTATTTGGGCTAGGAGCTTTATTTGTGTGGAATATATATATTTATTTTGAGAGAGAGAGAGAGTGCATGAGCTGGTGGGAGGGGTAGCAGGAGAGGGAGAGAATCTCAAGCAGGCTCCACACACAGCATGGGGACTGATGCAGGGCCTGATCTCACAACCCTGAGATCATGACCTGAGGCCAAATCAAGTCTCGTACACTTAACCAACTGAGCCACCTGAGCACCTGGGGATAATATTTTAATCAAATTTATTAAGGTGTCATAAATGCACACATTTTAAGTTTAGTGTAAGCATTTTAATTGCATAATTCAGTGAGTTCTGACATGTCTGTTCATTGATTTAACCAGTACCACTGTGAAGATACAGAAACTTCTGTTCACCAGATTGTTACCTTAAGCCACTTCATAATCACTCACAACTACTTAATAAATATAACTATTTATCTGTTCAACTCTTCATAGGCATTTGGGTTGTTTCTAGTTCTGGCTATTGTGAATAAAGCTTGTATGAACATTTCTGTGTGAGTTTTTGTGTGGAGTTATATTTTTTTTTCTCTTGGGTAAAATTACATGAGAGTTAAGGTGTAGGGTAATATGGTAAGGTATGTGTAACCTGTTAAGAAACTCCCAAAGTTTATAGAGTATTGGTTGAATGATTTTCACACCCACCAGCAATGTATGAGATTTCTACTTGTTTCACATTCTTGCAGTCTTGATATTGTCCATTTTTTACATTTTAACCATCTCAGAGTATAGCACTACCTCATTTGTAGTATAATTTGTAGTTACCATACAACTGATGGTACCAAGTATCTTCTTATGTTCTCTTTGAGCATTCATACATATTCTTTTGTGAATTGTTCAAATATTTTCCTCTACCCTTTTATCAGGTTATTTTTCTTCTAAACATTGACTTATAAACGTTTATTTATATATTCTGGAAATAAGTCCATGTGTATTCTCTGTCGAATTTCTGAATGGTATCTTTCAAATATCAGAAGTTCTAATTTTGACAAAACTAAGTTTCTCAATTTTTTTTTCCTAATGGCCCAAAGATATTGTGTTCATCCAAGAAATTTCTGCTTACACCAAATTCATGAAGAATTTTTCCTGTTTGCTTCTAGAAATAGTAACTTTGTCTAATGTGGCCTTGCTAAACAGTTACTGTGCTGAGTTTATTTTTTAAGATTTTTTTTTTCATGTCTAATCCTGTCATATAGGAGTAAAGACAGTCTCACTTTTTTATTTAGTTTCCATCCCCTTTGTTTTTATTGTCCTATTGGCCTGCCTGGCACGTTCAGAAAAGGACTCAACAGAAGTGGTGAGCGTTGGCATCTTTTTCCTCTTCCCCTTGTCACGACCCACTGACTTTCCCAATTAGGCGTGATACTAGTTGGAGGCTTTTCAAGGTGCCATTGATTGATGAAGGAGATTCTCTTCCATTCCCTATTTATTTTTATTTTTGATTATGAATGAGATTGAATTTTGTCATGTTTTTTACACACTGTTGAGATAATCAATAATATTTTTAATCTGTTATATTTTATGATGCATTGGCGGATACACAGATGTTGAACTGACCTTGCATAAGCTAATGTAATGTAAACTACATGTGATCATCATTTATAATTTCTATATATCACTGAGTTTTATATGCTAACAGTTATGGATTTTGTATCTATATTCATGAGGGACGTCGGTTTGTAGTTTTGTAAATACTTATAAAATTTTAGTAATAGGGCACAGGTATTTAAAAAATGAATTGCAATCATACCTTCTTCTTGCCTTTTCTAAATAGTTTGTGTAAAATTTATATAATTTTCTCCCCAAGTGTTTAATTCTTCATTGAAGCTATCTGTCTGTACCCACAGATTTATTTTTGTTTGATTTTGCTTTGGGGGGGAAGGTGTGTGTGTGTGTGTGTGTGTGTGTGTGTGTGTGGCAGAGATTTATTATGGCTTTTGGAAACAAATCTCTTTTTTATAATGGTATATTTCAAACATCTAGAAATATAGAAAATGATATTGTAAACAAGTATGCACATATATCATTCCAGCAAGTAAACAAGTATGTCATCTATTCAAAACATTTTATATTGTCACTTCGTATTCTAAGATTTAAACCCATTTAAATAGGAAACAGCTGAAGCCTCGTAGAAATTAGGCCCATTGTCTTTCCTTTCTGCTCAGATATATCTGTTATCAGAATTTGGTATTTTTTATTCCAGTTCAGGATGTTTTAACTTTTTTATTGCAGTAATCAATAATGACAGATAGTATTGGTTTGCCTGATAATCACTAAATACACATTGTCTTACCTTAACTTCTGTATCTTGCTTTGTTTGGGCTCAACATTGACTTACAGTTAATTTCTCATTTTAAAATTGTACAATTTAATGACTTGGACACGCATATATCCATGAAACTGTCACTACAATCAAGAAGAGGATCTTTGCCACAATGCTGAATTTTGCTTATACCCTTTTGTAATTGATAGTACTTCCACATTCATTCCCAAACAAATGCTGATATGCTTTGTGTCACTATATATTAGCATGCATTTTTATAACTTTCTGTAAGTGGAGTCATGGAATATATAATGTTTGAATGCTTTCACTCAGCAGAATGATTTTGAGATTCGCCAGTGTTATTGCATGTATTAATAGTTTGTTCTTTATTGCTGAGTAGTATTCCGTTGTATGGATATACCACATTTGTTTATCCATTCACCTGATGATGGACATTTGGGTTGTTTCCAGTTTTAGGCCATTACAAATAAAGCTGCTATGAACATTCCTGTACAAGTCTTTGTGTGGACATATGTTTTCAGTTCTCCTGGGAAAATACCTATGACTGCGATTGCTGGGTCATACGGTAAGTGTATGTTTAACTTTATAAAAAAAAAAAAGCCAAATTATTTCTTAAGGCTGTACAATTTCATGTTCTACCAGCGAAAAGGCTGTACAATTTCATGTTCTACCAGGGAGTTAAAGTTATTCTAAATCCTTACCAAAGCATAGTATGATCACTCTTTTTAATTTTAGCACTTTCAGTGTATGTGTGTGTAGTGGTATCTCATTGTGGTTTTAATTTTCAGTTTCCTTTTAAAAAGGTATTTTCAAATTCATATTGGGTATTGGTATTTCGTTTGCATGGTATCTGTTCAAATATCTTTCCCATTTTTTAAGTGGTTCTTTGTCTTACTGAGTTGTAAGAGTTCTTAGTATAGTATAGACAAAAGTCACTTTCCAATATACAGGTTTTCCACGCTATCTGAAATTTCACTTTATGCCACTTTGCTTTTATGAAAGACCTACCTTAAAACCAGTTTTCATTAACCGAAGAAAATCTGATAGGATTTCCACTTCTGTGAAGTGTAGTTGCTTCTTTGCTTTGCACCATTTCAGCTTCCAAAATTTTCCCTAGGAATGCTCTGGTTTCAGATAGCGAGGGGAACCTGTATGCACGTGAACGTATTCTCCCAGACTGTGGCCTACTTTTTTTATTTTCTGAGAAAAACACTGAAGTCCAGCTTACTAATTTTTTATCCTGTGGTTCATGTGTTTTTGTGTTCTAATAAACATTTGCATATTCTAGGATCACAAAGATTTTCTCCTGTGCTTTTTGTTTAGTACTTTTGGGTTGTGCATTTAGGTCTGTGGTACATTTTGAATTAATTTGTCTATTTGGTACAAGGTAAAGGTTGATGATTTTTTTTTTTTAACCATACAGATATTCTGTCCTGGTGATCTAGCATGATTTGTTGAAAACTTCTCTTTCTCCATTAAAATTTCCTGGTACCTCTTGTTGAAATTCAGTGGACTATCCTTGTGTAGGCTTGGTTTTGCTCCATCCAACCATGTCTTTAATTTCAGCAATACCGAAGTGTGGATTGCTGGAGCTTCATAGTAGCTATTACACTACATTTAAAAAATTACTTTGGTCATTCTGCTTTTTTGAATTACCATATACAGTTTCGAATTAGCATGCCAATTTCTGCAAACAAGCCTGCTGCGGTTTGAATAGATTGCATTGATTCTAGAGACAAAATTAATAATAATTGTCATTCCAAACACATATAGTCTTCCGACAGTGAACATGGTTATCCTCTGTCTGTGTAAATTATTTTAAATTTGTCTCAAGGATGTTTTGTAGTCGCATATTTTTTCTTGGATTTATTCTGAAGGATTATAGGGGGTTTTTTTGCTCTTGCTTTTAATCATTTGTTTGTAATGTAAATTGAATTGTTTTTAATTGTTTTTAATTTTCCAGTTAGCATATAAGAATGCAGTTGATTTTTTTTTGAAGAGGATATTAAATTATTTATTGATTGCACATGATATTGTATGATACACAGGCTTTATTCCCATTTATAATTTTATCTGATACCATAATTCAATTCAGATACGTTACATAGGATATGCCAACAATCATATTAATAACCAGATAAACTCTTTGACTTTCCTTGGGTGGATGATCTTTTAATGGTGAACTCCAGGTCACAACGAACTTACTGTGTCAGTTAACTATATCAAAGTTTCTGGAGACAGTGGCTTCTATGCCCAGGCAGGTTGTATATAAATTTCAAATGAAACCTGGAATCATCTTGAAGGAATTCTGACTTCACATAACAATGTAGTTTACCAGAATGGCTTCAGAGTAGACTGTGTTTACGCTACATTTTTAAAAAGACACGTGCATTCAGCATCATGCTCAGACTGTTAAATTTAGCAATCAATAGCATACGTGCAAAAAAAAAAAATCTACATTAAAACCCTTTTTTGGAATGCTTTTTACTCTCCATAGAGAAAAATAATCTATTATACAGTTCATCACAACTACAGTCCTTGAGTTTTTGTCCATGCATGTGAGTATTGTCTAAAACATGGCTTGTTTGTGGCAGCTTGCCACCACTGTGTTTGGCTGAGTTCACAAATCTCTTGTAACCTGTAGCTTCCCTGTCACTTCTCTGGCTCTCCTCTCCTGCACAGCTTTCTTTACTGACATTAACTAAAATCTTCCCCACTGTCATAGCTCTTGTTTGTGCTGGAACCACCACAGCCGCCTTGGTTGTGTGGTTTGGCAGAACATTGGCCTCTACCACCTTAGGGGCTAGAGCTTCTGCCTCCATAATTTTCCTTGTTTCTGGGTCCAAAATGAGAAGACTGAGTGTTGTAGTTGACAGAATCATTGTAGCCTCCCTTGCCTCCAGAATAGCTTCCATCATTACCAAGTCCATGTTAATCATCCCCACTGCTTCCATATCCACCACCACCTTGACTGCCACCAAAACCACTTCATTTACTGAAGTTCCTCCATGACCACCACCAAAGTTTCCAGAACCACATCGACCTCTTTGTCTGGATGCAGCACTAGCCATCTTTCCCTTAAATAGGGCTTTTCTTACATCACAGTTATGGCCTTCACAGTATGGTATTTCTGAATGATAATCTTATCTACAGAGTCATGGTCATCAAATATTACAAAAGCAAAGCCTCTCTTCTGGCCACTTGTCTTAGTCATGATTTAAGTCACTTCAATTTTCCCATACTTTTCAAAATCTCTTAGATAATGTTCTTCGGTGTCTTCTTTAATGCCACCAACAAAAATCTTCTTCACAGTTAAGTAGGCACCAGGTCTTTGCACATGTTCTCTTGGTTCCATGACTCTCCCATCCACCTTGTATGGCCTTGTATTCATGGCTGCATCCACCTCTTCTGCAGTGGCATACATAACAAACAAAACCTCTGGAGTGCTTGGTGTTTGGATTTCTCATTCCTACATAGTCCATGAACATTCCCCAGTGCTCACAATGGCTCCTCAGACTCTCATCAGCTGTTTCAAAGACCAAACTTCCAATGAGGAGCTTCCATAGCTATCTGGGCTCTTTGGGAGACTCTGACATAGACGTGACAGCAGTAGGAGAGGAGACTTTAATGATGCTTCCTAAGTGGCATCCACAGGCAGAAAGCAAGTACAGATGATTTGTAAATACTGAGCTGGATCATGTGACTCTCTTTAATTCACTGAATAGATCTCAAAATTAATTTGTATACTCTATATTTTTCTTAAATGAGTAAACATATCATCTGCAAGTAACAGCAGTTTTACTTCTTTGTCTTATAGTTATGCCTTTTATTTCTTTTACTTGTTTTATTGCATTTGCTAGCTCCTCCAATACAGTGTTGAATAGAAATAAGAACAAGTATTCCTGCCCTGTTCCCAATATTAGAGATAAATAACATTTTACTTTCAAGTATGATATCAACAGTAAGATTTTCTTAGATGCTTGTTGTCAGTTTGAAGCAGTCCCCTACCATTCTTGGTTTTCTGAAGTCTTAATCATGAATAGTTAGTGAATTTTGTCCTATACCTTATCCGCAACTTTTGAAATAATCATATGGTTTTTGTCCTTTATTATGTTAGTATAGAAGCTTACATTGATTGATTTTCTAATGTTGAAATGACTTTGCATTTCCAATTTCCCTTTTGATATCTTCTTTATCCTATTGATCTTTCAAGAGAAAATTAATTTCCACATATTTGTGAACTTTCCACTTTTTCTTATGTTACGGATTTCCAGCCTCATTCTATTGTGATTTTAAATGATTTGTATGCCAGTCTTTTTGGGTTTGTATTGTGGCCCAAAATATTGTCTATCTCAGGAAATATCCCAGATTTTATCACTCTTACTGCAGATGGATTAATTCGATACAAGTTAGAGTTGGAGTTCTTACCACTTGTTTTTGAACATTGTGGACATTGTTTTTGGTACATATTTTTTGTTTGTATAATGCAGAATGAGTCTTATTGTCCCTTTTCTTTGTTCCTTTTAGAAAAGTCTTACCTTTTTAGAAAATTTAAGAAAAAAATTTTTTCTAGTAATTAATTTCATTAATGTCAAAATTTTCTTTACCCTCAGATCTAAAATAAGGGTACATGCCATACATATATATGTCTTTTAAAGAGTCCTTTCTTTTGTTTTACTGATCTGTGGTAATTACTAAATTATTAAGTGTCTTGATGTCTAGAGAGGATAAACCACCTTCTTTATTCTTTTTAAATGATACCAGTTTTAAATTGTTCATCAAGTTATATAAAAGAAAATTGTGGTTGATATTTTATTTGAGTGTAGTGCGGGTATAGATAAACTTGTTAATATTTACACTTTTGCTTTATAAAGTTGGATTTTTAAAAATCCAGCCTGAGAATCTAATAGTAGGCCATTTTAACTGATGCACATTATTGTAGACTGTATTTGTGAGATTTGTTCATATTTTTGTGGTTACAATACTATCTTTAAAAATTTCTATTTCTACATAATCTATCATGAATATATAAAGGTGTATGTGTCTGTTTCATTGTTGAATTGCTTCGCACTTTTGTTTTTTTGCCATGATGAACAATGCTGTTATTAATATCTTTGTTTATACATACTAGTATCCAAGATTCCTCAACGTCATTACCTAATACTGGGTCAGAAGACATGCAATTCATTAAAATATATCAGTCTGTCTTCCAAATTTGGTGTATGAATTAACACTTTTACAATAGCAATGTAGGAGAAATCCTATATGCAGTTCTTGGCATAATCACACTTTACATATTTGATCTGATGACCCTATGGAATGCATCACATTTTTAAAACTGTGGTAGAATATACATAAGATAATGTTTTAAGCATATTTAAATGTACAATTTCATGGGATTCAGTACACTTACATTGTTGTACTAACCATCAGCACCATCCGTCTCTAGAACTTTTTTCATCTTCCTCATTTGAAATTCTGTACCTATTAAACAATAAGTCCCCAGTCCCCTCTTCCTTTAGTCCCTAACAATCACCATTCTTCTTTCTGTCTCTCTAAATTTGACTACTACAGGTACCTCTTATAAATGGAATCATGCAATATTTGTCCTTTCATGATTGGCTTATTTCACTTAGCATCTGTGTTGTATCATATGTCAGAATTCCTTTCTTTTTAAGACTGAATAATATTCCATTGTATGGATGGCCCACATTCCCATTCTCTAAAATGTGTGGTAGGTTACCATCACACATTTTCAACCCATTCCACAGTACTTTTCATAGTTTCACATTCTCACATTTTTTACATTAATTCACCTAACACATATCACATCTTCTTTTTTTTAAATAATTTTTTTATTTGAGTATAGTTGACATTCAATGTTACATTAATTTCAGGTGTACAACATAGTGATTTGACAAGCTCGTGCATTATGCAACATTTTACCTAAGTGTAGCTAGCATCTGTCCCTATACAATGCTAGTACAGTATCATTGACTATATTCCCTATGCCGTGTCTTTTATTCCCGTGACTTACACTACACCTTCTCTATCCATGTGTATGTATCACATTTTTTTTTTATCCATTCATCTGTCAATGGAAATGGGTTGTTTCCACCTCTAGGCTATTGTGAATAATGCTGCAGCAAACATGATGTGCAAATATCTCTTTGAGATCCTGCTTTGAGATCTTTTGGATAAATATTGTATCAATCCGTTTGGGCTTCCATAACAAAATCCCAGACTAGATGGCTTGAATAGTATAACCCCCCCCCCCCCCAACACACACGCAATTCTAGAGTCTAGAAGTCCAAGTTCAAGGTTTTGGTTTCCCATGAGTGCTTTCTTCTTGGCTTGCAGATGGCATAGCATGCCACCTTCTCATTATATCCTCAGATGGTCTTGGTTAGTGTGTGCAGAGGGGACAAAGAGAGCAAGCACTCTGCTGCTGTCCCTTCTTACAAGTGATGAGGGAACAGAAGGCAAGCTGAGGACAAAGCAGAAACTGACACCCTGCAAACCACCCCCCCATGTATGCAACATTCCTCGGCACTCCCGGCTGCCCTAAAACTAAGGAAAGGAAAAAACAAATGGCTAACTGACAGAGATCACAGCCCTGCAAGACCCATAATTCAGTTTCCTGAAGCCCTAACGTTACCACCCCCTCCATAAAATTGAGGGAGGCTGAGGCAGAAGGAAATGTAAATAAAATGGTATTTCTTTTAAACCTGAGGCCCATTGATAAGGACACCTGATAGGAGGAAAGTAACATTCCTCCAGGAAGCTCCCAACTATCTTACTGTTAACACCTCCTAGAGGGGTCAACAACCTTAACTTGACAATAGCAAGGCCTCCAGTATCCTGTGAGTCTTCTTCAACATATGAAAGTACTTTCTCAACCTCCCTTTTCCTTACCTCCCCCAACCCCATGGTATATAATCAGCCACCCCTCACAACCTGGGGCAGCAGCTCTTTCTGCCCAAGGGTCCTGTCCCCGTGCTTTAATAAACCACCAATTTTGCACCAAAGATGCCTCAAGAATTCTTTCTTGGTCATCGGCTCCGGACTCCACCCCACTGAACCTCACCTATATCCCACAACCTCATCACAAGGACACTAATACTATCAGATCAGAGTCCCACTCTTAAGACCCCATTTAACCTTAATTATTTCCTAAGAGGCCTCATCTCTATAGAGAGCCACACTGGGAGTTAGGTTTTCAACATATACATTTTAGAGAGGCACACACTTTCAGTCCGTATACTTATACCCAGACATAGAAGCACTAGATCATATGGTAATTCAGTTTTTAACTTTTGGAGGAACCACCATACACAGAGGCTGTACCATTTTACACCCCTACCAACAAAGCACAAGGCTTACAGTTTCTCTGCATCTTGGCCAACACTTATTCTACTTTTTTTTTTTTTTTTTTAGTAACTTGCCATCCTAATATGTGTGAAGTGGTGTCTCATTGTGGTGTTGATTTGTATTTCCTTGATGGTTAGTGATGTGGAGCAATTTTTCATGTATTTATTGGTTATTTGTATGTCTTGTTTGTAAAAATGGCTACTCAAAGCTTTTGCCCATTTTTTAATTGAGTTGTTTTAATTTTTGTTGTTGAATTAGAGTTCTTTGTTACTATTATTATTTTGGATATTAACCTCCTTTGTAAATAATTATGTTTTTCTTTTGTCCATATGCTTTTGGTGTTACATTAACAAACCATTGAAAAATGTAATGTCATGCATCTTTTAGCCTACATTTTCTTATAAGAATTTTACAGTTTTAGCTCTTCTGTTTGGGTCTTTGATCTTTTTGAGCTAACTTTTACATATGGCTTAAGGTACGTGTCCAGCCTCCTACATTTGCATGTGGATATCCCCCTTACCTGCTACCATTTGGTGACAAAACTGTCCTTGCCTCATTTGAATGATCTTGGTACCCTTGTTCCAAATCATTTGAGAGTTTATTCTTGACTATTTTATTCTGTTTGTCTCTAGCTCTGTCTATATGCCAGGACTATACCATTTTTATTATTGTAGCATTGTAGTGTTAAAATCAGCAAGTATGAGATTTACAGCTTTGTTTTTCAAAATTGTTTTGGCTATTCTTCATCCCTAAAGGTTTCAGTGAATTTTAGGATGGATTTTTCTTTTTCTGAAAACATTGCCACTGGCATTGTGATAGAATTTACATAGAAACTATGAATGGGGGCGCCTGGGTGGCTCAGTCGTTAGGCGGCTGCCTTCAGCTCAGGGCGTGATCCTGGCGTTCCAGGATCGAGTCCCACATCGGGCTCCTCCGCTGGGAGCCTGCTTCTTCCTCTCCCACTCCCCCTGCTTGTGTTCCCTCTCTCGCTGGCTGTCTCTATCTGTCAAAATAAATAAATAAAATCTTAAAAAAAAAGATTAAAAAAAAAAAAACTATGAATGGTTTGCAGTAGCATTGACAGTTTAACAATATTAAATGTTCCAACCCATGACCATGAGATGTCTTTCCATTTATTTGTGCCTTCTTTGATTTCTTTCAGTAATTTTTAGTAGTTTTTAGTATACAAGTATTATTCCTTGTTGGCTATTTACTCCTAAATATTATATTTTTGATGCTATTGTAAATAGAACTGTTTTCTTAATTTTCTTTTTGTATTGTTCATCGTTAGTGTGTAGAAACAACTGATTTTTGCACGTCAAACATATCTTGTAACTTGGCTAAATTTGTTTCTTAGGTCAATTAGGGTTTTTTTGGTGGATTCCTTAGGGTTTTTTGCATAGAAGATCATACTGTGTGGACAGGCTAGTGTTACTTCTTTCTAATTTGAATGATTGATTGATTGATTGATTGATTTTGCCTTGCTGTGGGTGAGACTTCCAATATTGTATTAAAAGAGGCAGAGGTAATAGTCATCCTTATCTTTTTCCTGATCTTAGAGGAAAATCTCACAGTTTCTGATGGTTGTGGTAGTGACTGTGGGTTTTCATGAAAACCCGTTATCAAGTTGAGGAGAATCCATTTTATTCCTCTCATGGTTTTTTTTAACGTTAAATAAGTATCTATTATATTATCCATTACCAAACATTGTTTTAAGTGATACGAGAGGGAAATACCAAAAATACAAATTTTAGCTTGTGGGAATTTTAGGGAATGTGTGATCTAACGGAATATAAATCTGGACATATGAAAATTTAAGTAGCAATTAAGGACCAAATGTGGTAAGGGCCACATGGGCAATACAGATTTGCTGTAAGAGCTCAAGAATGAGGAGAACACAGACTGAGTTCTGTCATAGTATCCTGAGTGCTGACTGTGTTTCAGTCAGTGCATTAAGTCCTGCTTATCCCACGGAAATATGCATTTCACTGATTTCTTTATAATAATAACTGAAGCTTTGCTCAAAGTTTGGCCATTGTTATCTTAAACATCAAATATCTTTCTGAAATAGGAAGTATCCCAATTTTGTAATCAAAGAACTTGAATCTCGGCAATCTTAGGGTACTTGCATGTGTTTATAAAGATAGTAAGTGGAAAATGAGAATTTGAAACCAAATTTGACTCACTGCAAAACTCTTCTTTTTATTTGGCTACTTTGCCTTGTGCTCCTTTACTTATGTTCCTGTGGTATCTTTCATAGCTATTGAGGTATAATGGACGAAATTGTAAAATACTCAGAGTGTACATTGTGATGACTTGATATATGTATGCATGGTGGGGGGATTTCTCCCACCTAGCTCATTAACACCCCCATCACCTACATATTTATCTTTTATTTATCTTTGCTAAGAATATTTAAGTTCTACTTTCTTAGCTACAAGCTTTCAGCTATAAGATGGATAAAGTCTAAGGATCGAACATAATAACTATGGTTGATAACACCTCGTTACATAATTGAAATTTGCTTACAGTTTTTACTGTAACATGATGTTGAATTTTGTGAAATGCTTTTTGTGCATCAGTTGAGATGATCGTATGGTATTTCCCCCCCATCATTCTGTTCATGTGATATAAGGAACTATGCTTGATTTTCATATATTAAACTGTCCTTGCATTTTAGGAATAAATCCTAAGTGACCATGGTATATAATCCTTTTAACATGCTGTTAAATTGATTTAGTATTTTGTTGAGGATTTTTCCATCAATATTCAGAAGGTTTATTAGTCCATAGTTCATTTCTCATGTACCATTTTTGGCTTTGTAATAGGGCAATTGCGCCATAATAGAATGAATCCAGAAGTTTTCCTTCCTCTTCAATTTTTGGAAGAGTTTGAGAAGGATTAGGGTTAATGTTTTTCTTTTTTTTTTTTAATATTTGGTAGAATTCATCTGTGAAGACATGTAGACTTGGCTTCTTATTTGTTGGAAGGTTTTTGTTCTCTTATGTTTTGTTGTATTTTTTAAAAATTTTAGTAGTGGTTAAAAAGCACATTAACATAAAATCAACTACCTTGACCATTTTGAAGTATACAGTTCCGTAGCCCTGACTTTACATTGTTTGCAGCAGATATCTGGAGCTTTTCATAAGCCCAAACTGCATACCTCTTGAAGAACAACTTGCATTTCTTCCTTCTCCAGCTCCTGGAAACCACAGCTCTTTCTGTTTCTGTGAGTTTGATTTGTTTAGATACTTCTTGTAACCAGAATCACATCCTATTTGTTTTTTGTAACTGTCCTCAGTTCACTTAGCATAAAATTCTCAAATTTCATCCATATCACAGCATGTTGGAGGGTTTATTTTTATAAGGCTGAACGATATTCTACATTTTCTTTATCCGTTTACCCACTAAGGGACTTTTGGGTTCTTTTCGCCTCTTGGCTGTGGTAAGTAATGCTGCAGTGAACTAAGGTCTAGAGATTCCCTTCATGGATCCTGCTTTCAGTTCTCTTGGCTCTATATCCCGAAGTGGGACCACTGGGTCATATGGTACATGCATTTTTAATGTTTTGAAGAACCTCCATATTTTTCCTATAGCAGTTGCACCATTGTGCATTCCCACCAACAGTGCACAAGGGCTCCAGTTTCTTCACATCGTTGTCAACACTTGTTCTGTTTCTTTTTTTTATATAGTGTCCATTCTAATGGGTGTGAAGTGATACCATACTCTAGTTTTGATTTGTACTTCCCTAATAATTAATATTATGTTGAGCACCTTTCCATGTATTTGGTCCTATGTGTTTTCTTCTGATTCCTCTGTATACTTGGCTGTTTTTATTTTTAATTTTTTTTATTTATCTGTTTTTGAATATCCTCATTTCCCTGAGAGTCTGCACACTGCTTCTCCTGTGGTCCTTAGGTGTTCTGTCATATTCCTCAATCACCAGTCTCTGGCCCCAGGCATCTGAGGGTCTGTCATCACCTTGTGGTTCTCAGGAATGTGCCCAGGGCTTCCCCTAGCCTGAGATTTGAACGAGCTCTGAAATGAGCAACACTGAGACCAGCCGCTCAGGTGGCCATCCAACAGGTGGCCAATCCAGTCTGCTCTGCTCTCCAGTGTGTGGGATGGAGCCCCGCAGTGGGTGGAACCCAGCTCCCCCGAAACACTTGGGTCTGCCCTGGAAAGGAGCCGGGACAAGGGTGAAAAACGCCACAGGTGTTGTACCCTTTGGAACATGCTTCTCAGTTGTGTGTTCATTTGGTTGCTGTTGATCTTCAACTAATTTCCAGAGCTCCTGCAAGGTTATTTTAGGCAGTCTCTAGTTGTTTATTTAATATTTCCATGGGAGCCTGGGGGTCCTCTTGCTGAAGTCACTCTTAGTATATTACAGTTTGCTGTTGATTTGCATTTCCCAAATTCTTAATTTCTTTGAGTTGTTTTGGGTTTTTTTGAGGCCAATAAAAATGACATTAGTCGGGCATGTATTTTTTTTCTTTTTTATTCCTATTTTTAAATTGGTTTTCTGTCCTTTTCTCATCGATTTATGTGACTTATTTGTATGTTCTTGATGTTATCCTATAGGTTATTTAGCCACAATTGTGTCCCAGTTTTGTTGCTTGACTGTTGTTACTTTTTTCATTTTTTAATTAAGTTCTTAATTTTAATACCATGTGTATCACGTTTTATATTATGGTTAGTTATTTCCCTTTTTAAGGAAGTATTCCCTATCCAAAATCATGAAGATTTTTTCCTCTGCCTGCTTCTCATTTCTTTGTATGTCAGTACTGATCAGTCATCAATGCTTCCCTCTCCTCTTATCAAGATCTAATCAGGTTGCTCTCATAACTGCAGCTGGAAACTATTGTGCTCAGTGAGACTAAAACCTAGAAAATAATTTTGCTAATCTTCTACTTTAAATAACATTTGAGAATTTTTCCTCAATGCCACATAAAATAGAACATGACATTTTAGGATATATTTTAGGAGAGGGTGCTATAGATAAGGACTCTGAGATATTGCACATACTGTGTTATAAAGATTTATTAATTCTAAGAACATTTATTAGAAGATCGTATTTATTTAAACTTGCATTTAGATGATTATTTTATGCTGGTGTCAGCTCTACTGGTGATACTCAGTATAAAGTCTGTGTGTAAAGACTGCATGTAGATTTATGTTTCTCTTCTCCCTGTGTGGTGACTTAACACTGATACCTTTTCTCAGCATTGCCATATTTGTGCTTTAAGAAATATTAATATGTGTTTTGAAAGAAAGAGTACCATGATTACACACCTTTGAAAAATGTCACATCATGACAGTTTTACCCTATACATCACCACTGTTGTTACTGCAGCAAAAAACCTATTTAACTTTGTTTAACCAATATTTTTTTATCTGAAACATTATTCCCCAAATAAAATATCTGTTAAAACCAGAATGAAAAATACTTTCTCTGAGTAACAATTGAAATATTTCCCAATTTGAAAGAATATTTTTGAAAGGGTGATATGAAATTGGATAATGTCCTATGACCCAGATCCAAACAGTGGCACGTATTATTGGTCATGGTGCCAGAAAAAGAATCTTCTCTGATGGCCCATAATAACCATGCCTCAGATGTGCAACTAACATCTTCTTGAATCCTTGGCTGACTACATTTGCAATAGGAAAAGGAGGAACAGGATAATCAGAGACCCCAGCCTAGTTAGAGAGCTTGGCATCACATGGCCTTCACGTGTGGGGAGAGGCGGTCCCACAGGCGACAGAGCATTTATTGAAGGCTTGCAGTGTTCTGGATGCATTTGCATCTAAGTCATCTGATTTCAGTCCTTGCATAAGGGTACAGACGTGTTTGTTACTGTACCTGTTTTACAAATGAGGAAGCTAGAGCTAAGAATTGACCACTTCCCCCGAATCCCAAAGTCATGCAATGACTGAGGAGGTTTTTGCCCTTGATTTCTTTCTGCCCTTCTCTACTTTCTGTCAGGCAGAGATCACTGTGGTAACATATTCATTAGATACAGTTATCCGTATGATCGTATGAGTTACGTTAGTAATTTTTCTGAAGTTAAACATTTAGCAGGTGACAGAAATAGGACGTGAGGTCAGGAGATTATCAGAAATAAGCTGAAAGTCCTTCCCATATTTAGGGCTATCTGTGCCTCGAAGGTGTGGTTATTAGTGTGGGCCCTCTTCCACTCTGTGGCTTCTGACGCAGCCTACCAGGTGACCGAGCTGGCTTTCTCACCTCGACATTATGTGTCAGTAAAACCCTGTGGGGTAGCAGTCTTGGTCTAAGCCAGGGTCAGTGAAAAGTTAACAACTTTTCACTTATATGAGGTATTTAGAAACAGACAGAAGGATTGCTGCTAGGCATTTGGGGAGGGGGAAATGGAGAGGTGTTTAATGAATATAGACTTGCAGTTTTTCCCAGATGAGAAAGTTCTGGAAGTTAGTTGTACAACAACGTGAATATACTTCACACTGTTGAACTGTACACTTAAGAATGGTTAAAATGGTAAATTTTATTTGTATTTTACCACAATTAAAAACAAACAAAAATTATAAAAAGGAAAAAGAGTCTTTTTTGAAAATGTATCCTCCATGTAAAATTAACTGATGTGGCATTGGAGGAAACTGTTACCTATTACCTTATTCTCTCTCCACAGTGATCTGCAGCCCTGGGTCTTACAACCCCCGCGATGGGACTCACTGCCTTCAGTGCAACAGCAGCCTGGCGTTTGGAGCAAAAGCATGCATATAGGCCATGAGTTTGAGAACTGTAGTGGTTTGTTAAACACAAAAGTATATTTTTGAAATATTAATACATAATAAATCACTATTATGCCAAAATTAAATATATTAGATTTCACAAAGTACGGTGTCATCATTTTAATTGAAACATTGGATTTCCAAATGCTTTACGAATGGAGCACCCACTAATCTTTATCCAAATCTTAATGCCAAAACTACAGATGACTTCAGAATATTTCTTGGATCACTGCTTTTTAAAAAGTTTCAAATATACTCTGTTGGTGTTAGCCCTAAAGATTTTTCAGGATTATTTTAAAATAGCCCATTCTCTTTATAATACGTTGACTAATCTCGGGCCACCATATTCTTCCATAATCATTTTAATTCCAGCTTATTTCCTTCCTTTGATTTAATTTTATGAGATTTTGTTTCTTCTAGTTTGACCTTTCATAGTTCAAGGTCACTTTTTAAAAAGCCTGTGTATCTTATTATTGCAACTTTTAGCCACTTCCGTGTGAGGCTAGGTCCCAACAACTTGATGGGTTTCTAATGTGTTCAAAGTGGCGATTTTCACCTTTTCGGTTTAGAGCCCTTTAAATTACCTTTCTGACATTTTAAAATGGAATAACCATTCTGTGTGCCTAAATTAACCTTTGAGCTTTCACAATGTGGAGAGAGAGCGAAATTAGGCAATTTCTTGCCCTGACGACACCTGGAGGGGAAAGTATCAAAAGATCATTACATCTTTTATTGCATTTCCTTTATCATTAAAGTGTCATGTCACAGATAATTCTGCCACCACCACCATACCCTCTGTCACACTGGGGTGCTGTATTTGAATATGAAAAATTACCCAAAATGTAAGGGTTTAAGTACCAGAAAAATACACGAGCAACTTGGAAAATTAGTAGTTTTCTCAATTTTTTTATTGTATTTGTAACACTTTATATTCTCTTGGACATTCCCTGTTTTTCCCTTCATATTTCTTTTCTTTTTTTTTTTTTTTAAAGATTTTATTTATTTATTCGACAGAGATAGAGACAGCCAGCGAGTGAGGGAACACAAGCAGGGGGAGTGGGAGAGGAAGAAGCAGGCTCCTAGTGGAGGAGCCTGATGTGGGGCTCGATCCCACAACGCCGGGATCACGCCCTGAGCCAAAGGCAGACGCTTAACCGCTGTGCCACCCAGGCGCCCCCATATTTCTTTTCTTAAGACATAAACATTTGTAAATGGCAAATATACACAGGTGGGATCTAGGCACAAATGTGCATTGACAGGGAAAAGTTTACTTATATTTAGGATCTATTTGACTTTTTAAAACTCACCGGTTAATAAGTTAGTCTCTCATTTGGTTATGCTGCGGACAAATATTACCCTGGAATTCTCACATAAGTACAGAGGGAAGTGAAATGACATTTCTTTGTTAGCCTTGGTGATCTTTTTTTAAAAAATTCCTTGTAACTTTCATAGTCATGATGTAATTGTTTTCATATGGTTTTTAGAAGTTTTTTTCCTTTAAAAAGCCTTCTTTGCTTTAGTAAGTCACATATTTGCCATTACACTGTTTGGGTGGGCCATGGTTCTTACAGTACATGTTTCTTGTAACTAGTAAAAGACCTAAGTCTCCATCTCTAAAAGCAGTACAGCCCCTAAAGCTTTCCAGACTTCTTACTTGTGTAATAAGATGAACTGAAATACATTTTCTTTTGTACTCCCTGAGTTTGGATTAACTTTTTTCCTGGTATTTAAAAATGCTGAGGAATTTAACTTACAAAACGTTTTCCTCGGGATGAACAATATCAGCTAGTCAGCCTGGGAAGCAGAGCAGAGTTATAATGGTGGTGCAGGTTACTGGAGATCGGAATCCAGTGAGGAAGAGAAGGTGATCTGGGATAAGAGTAGACAAACAAGGGGAGCCATGGGAGTGAGGCGTGGAAGTGTCCTGTGAGTATAAACATATACTTCAGTAATTAAGATAACCGTTGCATCTATTAACATATAATGTAGACTGTTGGAAATTGTTTGATGACAGTGTATAGGGTAAAAATTACAAACTAATGCCCGAGAGAGATTATTGTCATAAGGCAGTTTCAAGTGTTTGTTATTTTTGTTTGCATCAGAATAATATCTTAACATTTATATAACGCCTTAATTTTAACAAAGTGTTTTTTAACATTAAAACAATGTGATGTTTACATCAACCTGCGAAGCTAAAGCAAATGTGATTCCCATATTATTTTATTAATCAAATTTTTTCTTGTTACAAATGTGTAAATGTGTATTCATTTGGCAATATATAAAAAGAGCCTTTACAAGGTTGATCCAGGAATGTCACTTACAGGAAACTATCTTAAGAAAGTAAATCAGAAGTCAGGTAGAATATTATGCCCAATGATATTAACATCCACATTCTGTATAATAATGAAAATGGAATTAACCTCGATGACCTACAAGAGTGAAGTGGTTGAATAAATTGTGCTATTGCCATAGGGTAGAATGTTCTATAGTATTCTTTAGAGTTTTCAATCAAATGAACCAAAATGTTAACAACAGTTTTATGTAGTGGGAACATGTGGGAGGTTTTTTTGGTATCCTCTGTTTCTCAAATTTCCTACAAACAAATTACTTTCAAAATCTTGGAAGCAATAAACATACTTGGAAAAATTAAAATAGAATTGGCAGAAGACGTTATTGCTCACCTCTCCAGTATGAGTTCGCTTCTGCCCTTCGTCCCAGCAGAGCACCAAGTTTTACTCCGGAGAGAGTCCTTTCTTAACCGTCAGCCCATAGCTTCCCTCTGGCAACTGCTGCGTTGAAACCCTGGACCAACCTGAGGACACAGAGTGGAGATGTCCAAAGAACCAGGGCCTCGATGGTGTTGTTGAACCACTGCCTGGGTTGTATCTGAGCCCCGGCCTGCCCTGGACTCGCCCAGTTGTGTGAGATGAGAACACACCTTGTGTCAAAGCAAGTTAGGTTTTCTGTTAACTTGCAGCTACAAGGATCCTACCTGAAGAGTATTCATTACAGTAGCAGGGAATACTGCTTATAATTTCATAACCCAGATAACAGCAAGGCTAACATTTCCTGTTTGGGTATGAGTGTTTTATTCATGCTATAGATACCAGTATTTCCCTTAATATTATGGTATATTTTCCATGCCATTTTATTCACTTCGTTAACATTTTAATTACTATAATATTTGGTACACTTCAACAAAATTAATATGGTTAAGTATTTCTAATTTGTGGATGTTTCTGTTGCTTTCCAAAGTTTCACTGTTACATATAGCATGACAGCTAATATTTTCTTTCTTAATACTCTCTGGTATTTTGAAGTCTTCTCTATGCTAAGTAGCCAGAAGTAGAATACCAGATTTGGGTATTTCTAATCCTCTGGACCATTTGCCAATCTCCTTCCTAAAGAAAGGTACCAATTTATACTCCCACCAGTAATATATCTGAGTACACACTTCACTGCACCCTCTCTGACATCATTTTTTAAATTGTTATTTTGATATATGGAATGGTTTCCCATATTTTAATTATGTTGAGTATGGGTGAGTGCTTTCCTCATAGAGTAGTGTTGCTGCTGTTGCTGATAATCGGTATTTACCGACTCCTTACTATATGAAGGGTTTTGTTTGAAATCCTTCATGTAGATTTTTATATTTAATATTCCCAACTCTGTGACTTCTTATTATTCTCATTTTATGTATGAGAAAAATGAGTCACAGTAATTCTGTAACTTTCCCAGCTTACACAGCTGGTAAGTGTGAAGATGTGTGCCAGTTTGTTTTTTTTTTTTAAGATTTTATTTATTTATTTGACGGAAGAGAGAGCGAGAGAGGGAACACAAGCAGGGGAAGCAGCAGAGGGAGAGGGAGAAGCAGGCCCTCCACTGAGCAGGGATCCCAATACGGGGCTCGATCCCAGAACCCTGGGATCATGACCTGAGCCGAAGGCAGACGCTTAACGACTGAGCCACCCAGGTGCCCCAAGATGTGTGCCAGTTTTGATAGAGTTCTGCTGCAAATTACAAAGAGTCCTGATTTGGTGGTTTCTTTTCTCTCTCAAGTCCAGCAAGGTCAACTTAGAGCTGGTGCAGTGGCGGCACGGTGCCATCGTCCCCTCGGGCCACTTGTCCTTTTTGGTCCCCCTCCTTAGTGCAGCTTTTGTCCTCACGGTTGCTAGTGGCTGTTGTGCTTCTAGGCCTTGAGTTTACCTTCCATTAAGAAACAAAAGATGAAAATGGAAACTCTATACAAGACTTCTAAATTATACTGAATGGAATAATGTCACAGGGGCCCCAATACTACAAAGGAGTGGAAAGCTGATATATTCAGGTTTTGTTCTCATAGAAAAAAGGAATAAAAGACATGGACTTGGGTGTTAGTGGGTCAATGTCTTTTTCTCATACAGATTGTCCCTTTAACTAGTCTGCATCAATACACACCCTTCACATTATTGTTCTACATGTGATATGCTCATTCCCTCCCCCCAGGAAGTACAGCCTCAAGTTCTCATCCAGTTACTACATCCAGGCTGAAGTTCAGATTCATGGGTGATGTATAGAAACTTACATGAGGTCCAGGTTCATTTGCCTCCAACCTTCACAATATAAAATGGGTGAGAAGGAAGTGAGTAATTAAAAATATCCATTGAGAGTAATTAAAATATCCATTCAGAAAAGAGAGAAAAGAGAAACATCCCAGTCACCCGTTCAGGTGGACAAGATACAGTGAGATCTTCCCACCATCAAACTGGTTTAAATTCTTTGATTTGATTCTTGTTCTAACCTGTGGTTATTCTTCTTACCCATTATATTCCACTTTCCAGTTTTGGTTCACTCCCTACTAAAAGTCGGGGCCCAGGACACTCAGGCTGACACTGGTCAGATTTTAATATCCAAGGGGCCATTGTATTGAGTTCCGTTGGGCTGTGTCAACATGGTCAAGTGTGGTGACAAGGCGCAGGGGTGCCTCAAGGGCTCAGCTTGCTCCCACTCACCTCTGCGCTGTGTCTCGCCCTGGGATGGCTGGCTCTGCAGGCCACCGGGGACCTCAGGCATGCCGCGCACTGCTTGGTATACACAGGAGGAGCTTCCCCAGATGTCTCACTTTCCACAGATCTGTCTTCTTGAAGATGTAAAGACAAGATGGATTCAGTTGTGGGTGAAATTCACAGCTTTCAGTGGCAGAATATCATTTAAATTAACACCTGTTATACCCAGGGTCAAGCGCCTGTAGAAAACAAGGCTTTGGCATCCGAGCAGCAAGTGAAGTAATACATTTTAATGAAGACAAGTATAAGGACTGGGTGAAAGAAAATGGTGAGTTCAGGGATTTGGAGAACCTGAAAGCCTTTATGACTGTCATGAAAGTAGCTCTTTTTTCCTTTGGCCACACAGAAAAGTTCTAATCAGACGGTGGGCTGATTTACCAAGCAACTTGAATTCACAACCTAATAATGTTTCTCATCCTAAAGATAAGACGATTGGGAAAAAGAGAGTAGGACCCTCAAAACTGAGATGAGGGCCTAGGGAAGATCCCAGTGAAGCTGGGCACATTAAACTCCACGTTGGACTGAGCTGCTTCTGCCAGTAGAAGCAGCCCTTCCACCCCTGAGGAGGTTAGGCTTTCCCTTGTCTGAAGAACCTCTTGTTTCTCCTTAAATAGTTGTCTCACCTCCTTCCCAAAGCCATCACCATTATTTTTCATTGCTTCTCAACCTTTACTTAAGTCCTGGCAGTGTTCAGTGAACAGCTAGCCAGTTTATATCAGAAGATACCTGGGATACACATGCTGTGTAAGACACACCCTATGGGGACCCTGTCCCCAAAGAGTTGTATCTTGTAGAATCCTGTCTGAAGTGTGGGAAGTACCTGTGACTTGATCTTAGACAATAGAAGATGTCAAAGGTGGGATGGTCCCTTGCATAATTCCCTTATGTTATGTAAGACTGTATTAGCAGACTGGGGCAAGAGATTCTCCAGCTGGCACTGGAGAAATGAGCTGCCACGTTGTGACAGGCCCTGTAAGAGGACCAAGAGGCAAGTACCTGTGGGGAGCTCTGTAAGCTGAGAGCAGCCCCTGCTGTCAGCTAATACCTATCAGGGCCTCAGTTTTACAGATGCAGGGAATTCAGCTCTGCCAACAGCCACATGAGCTTAGAAGAGGTGTCCGTCCTCAGAGCAGAACCCAGCCCAGCTAACACCTTGACGAAAGTGGTGTCCTGCACAGAGGACCCAGCTAAGCCATGCTCAGACTCCTCACCAGCAGAAAACTGAGAGAATAAGTGGGTGTTGTTTAAGGTCACAAAATTTGTGGTAATTTGTGTCACAGCAATAGAAAACTTATAACTGATACATATGGGAGTAGATTCCAAGGATACTCAGAATGGAAGGAAAGTAATGTTGGACTGGACTGAATTTACTGAAATGGAGAGAATTATCAGAGGTCTGGATTCAGTGTAGTAGCTTGAGCAGTTAAGAACAGCACTAACAGAGTTTGCTCATCTCATTGACTTTGGAATCCATGAATCAGCCTGAATCCAGCAGTGGATTATGCTGAATGGAATTGATGAGGCTGGAATTACTTGGAATGCTGAATAAGGTATCTAAAGGCTGAGAAGATTGGAATGCTGAAGTGGATTAATAACCACTGTGTAATAACCGCTTGCCCATTCCCCTATTTCTGGCCCCTGATAGGTCTAGAGGATACTCCTTTCACTAGAGCTTGGAGGAGTTCTTGGTGAATGGAGTGCTGGCTTTCTTGATATCTGATAATGACAGCTGGGCTTCAGGGCTGAAGCACTAATGAGAACGATTCAATCCACAGAGATCTTTGACAGGGGCCTGTTGTTCATGGTGTCCCTAGCACTGAGAGAGATGGATGGCAATCCAGACCACCATTATTTTAGAATCTAGTTTTATTTATTAGAGCTCCAGGCCTGTTTCAAAGGAGCCTGATTTAAGTCATGACAGTTGAGTCATGACTTCTTAGCTAATTTTATGAGAGTTGAATCACAGACCTAGAGATGTTTATACCTTGAACAGGGTGGGGCAGAGGCTGCTCATGGCAACTCTTGAGGAAGGATCCACTACTCTGCCAAATATTTATGCTTGCAAGTCTTTCTGGCCTTCCCTAATGAGACCCACAGCCATCGGTAGGGAGACTGCGTGTAAAGAGTTATGAAAACTAGCAAATATTTTGGAGATTACTGGACTCTGGCTTTCACCTGATTCTCCTCCTGGGAACCAAAATGCCTCTATGCTTAGGGTACAGATTAATAAAGGAGTTTAGGGTCAAGCTCATCTCACTATGGATTGGATGGACCTCCTGGCCCCCTGTGAGTTCATATTCCTCTTTTTGGTTCCATGAACTGTGCAGTTATGGTGACTATTACAAGAAAGGCTTGGTGAAAGCCCCTAGAACTATGCCTACCTACCAAAACAATAAACCAAAGCAGTACACAGAGGGATTGCAGAGACTAATGCCATTTTCAAAGGCTAGGAGGAGGAAGGGGTAGTGATTCCTACCACATCACTATATCCCATCTCTTTGGCCTATGCAGAAGATAGATCTGGATCTCAGAGAGTGACTATCCAACTTGTTCAGGTGGGATTCCAGTTACAGCTTCTTTTACAGATACTGTTTATTTACTAGAATACATTTAATTAGTCCCCAATATATGGAATGCAGCTGCGGATCTAGTGAATAGTTTCTTCTCTGTACTTTTAGGTAGAGACCACCAGAAGCAGTTTGTTTTCTGCTGGCTGGTCAGAAGCACACTTTCAGTGTCCTCCTGCAGGGCTGTGTTGTATTCCAGCCTCTGTCATAATCTTGTCTGTGGGTAATTTCACCATTTTTCCATTTTGTGGAGCACGATGGTGATCCACTACATTAAAGGCACCACTATGAGTGCATCTGGTACACAGGAATTACCAAATTCATCACACAACTTTGTGAGATGTATGCATGTCAGAGGGTTGGATATAAGCCCCCACAAAAATTCAGGAGCCTGCTACCTTGGTAAAAATTCTAGAGATCCTGTGATCTCGGGTATGTTGATATACTTCCACGATTTCTTTATCTGGCTTCTTCCACAAATAAAGAAGTCCATTGCCTAAGAGTGGAGTTTTCTTGGGCTTGAAATCAGCATTCATTTCAATTGAGTGTTGTTTCTGCCATTTACTAAGTAACGTGAGAGGCCACCAGTATTGAATGAGGCTCAGAGCAAGAGACGGCCCTGCAACCATTGCAGCCACTGCACAAGCTGCTCCCCATGTGGGCAATGTGACCTACCCCGTCCAACCACACCGGGAATGTCGCAGCAATTGAGGTATTGTGTGCAATCTTGGTCAGGTTTCTAGAGGTGAGGTGAATCACAGTGTGAAAGAACCTTTGGGTTGGGAGAGAAAGCCATGCTGTCCTCTTCAGATAACTGTTCTCCTTTTGAGGAACAGCTTCTGGATTGGTTCTGTGTTCTAGAGTTGATTGCCAAGCTGCTGTGTGATTTGAGCTGCAAGCAAAATGGTTGTTCATTTGTACCCCAACACACGGAGCCGTGAAGTTGAGCGTGCACAGCAGCACTCTGTCAGCCAGTGGGAGTGGTGCACAGGTGTATGTGAGCTGGGCTTAGTTGCAGAGGGAGTGGCTCAGACTCTCATGGTTCCTAGTCCTGCCTTCTCACTTCACCCTGCACCTGTGACCTTGTGGTTTTCTCCATCACAAATGTACTGGGGGAGAAAAGGTTTGATCCTAATTTATCGTGCACCATATTTTGGCAGCATCCAAAAGTGGACAGCTACAGTTACACTCACAGGGGTGATCCTGAAGGGGAGTGGTAAAGGGGAATCTTCTCCCTAGGTAGAACTTTGAGCAGTGTACCTATTTTTCCACGTTGTTGGGAATGGGAGATGACTAGAACTATAGGTCTGTGTAGATTTTTAAGCAGCAGTAAGTCAGCAGTTTAGCTCACTGATCAGAGACTTGGAAGGAACAAGATTGGAAATTTGGTGACAGAGTGTTAGAAAATGTGTATGACCTCTCCAAATGAGCACAAAGTGTGAAGGAATGCACACTAATGAGAGTCTCAGCAGGGAACCTTAATCCAGTGGGCATGATGACCCATCCATGGATAATGGTCAGCTTCTCTCTTCCTTGCCAGTAGGCTCATGAACGACGTGGTCATGGTGACAAAGATGGAGGGTCTGCCGGCTACTAAGGAGCAAGCTGGCTACAGCCACTTCTGAGCACCTGACCTTCCAACAGCAGAGTCCAACTGTGAGCCCCCAATGTGGCAATGTTTACCAGAGACAGCCAGCCACCCGAATAGCAGGTTGGTTACACTGGACCAAGGTCATCATGAAAGGTTCAGTACTTTGTTCACACTGGAACTGGATATAGATTTGCCTTCCCTACATACAGTATTTCTGCCCAAACCACCATCTGTGGATTTACCAAATGCTTTTATTGCTGTCATTATATTCTTCACAGCATTGCTGCTGACCAGGGGAACTCATTTTGTAGGAAATGAAGTGAGGCCATGAGCTCACGCTCATGTAATTCACAGGCCTTGAAGCCATCTGGATTAAAGTTGAACACTTGTATGGTGCCAGGTGAGTGACATCACTTACTGGGGCTAGAGTAATGTCTTCCTGGGTGTGATGATTTATGCTCCAAATCACCAACTATTAGCAACTAGCCACATTGCCCTCATTGATTTTGTGCCTGTGGAGTTACAGTGACTATTGTAAGATGGGCATAGTGGGAGACTCTAGAACTGTAACTGCCTATATGACACTAATATATCATGCTGTCACTGCTATAGTTAAGACTCCTAGGTCTCAGAGTTGTGTGTGCATTTGGGTGTAGGTGATGGGAATGGCTTCTCACTATTGCCCTGTCTATCTGCTAGAAAAACTCTTGCTTCCTGCATCTGCAATTTTGGATTCTGCTAGTTTAGAGGTATTATTTACTTAGGGAAGAGTGCCTCTATTAAATTGTAAGCTGCAACTTCTACCCCATGCTCTTGAACTAAGGGTAAAAAGCTAATGACTGCACTGGTTTGGACTGATCGACCCGAATCATCAAGGGGGAATTGGGTTGCCATAACACAAAAGAGCAGGCAAGAATGCTAGCGGTCCTCTGTGGCAGGTCTGAGTGCTTCCTTGTCCTGTGGTAAAAGTAAATTGAAGACTACAGCACCCAGTATAGGTGTGACTGGCAGTATAGGCATGACTGCCATGACAGTCTTCACCAGAAGGAGTAACTGACTGGTGGCCCCACTGCTGCCCTCTGAATCCACCTCTGCTCTCACTGATGCCATGCTTCCCACAGACTGCTGCTACCAGTGACTGAGCATGGCTGGGGTCAGAATGCAGGCCCATTATCTAGGTCTGTGGAAATTTCCTGATGGGCAGCTGGGGTTTGAGGACCATTCATCAGCTCAGCCAGTTCCTTCTTAGAACTGTACTACAGTCTACAACTCTACCTAAGACCTTCCCTCGTCCTCTCCTCATGGGGTCCAATCTGCCTTGTTACATGTTCTCTCTTCCTCTCCTTTTTCTCTCACAGATACATTCCCAGATTAATCTCTTACACATCCAATCCTATTTTTGTGACTTTCCCAGAAGATCCAAACTAACCCAAGCAATGCCCGGAGCTGGTCTGAGAATACAGGCAGTAAGATGGGACTTATGCACTGATCGCCCAGTGGGCAGAGGGAGTGCTCTACTGAATGGCATATCCTTGCAGGTTGTGATGATTTAGTTCTTTAAAAGATAAGGGGATGGCAATGCCAACAGGTCACTGTCAAGTCAGATTGATGCTTTGAAAAGAAAGAATGTGAAGCGGAGGTCTTCACAAGCAGTTGAAGACCATGTGTAAGAGCCAAAGGGCCTCCCTGGTAGCATACAGAAAAACCCTATTACTTATACTGGCAGGAACCAGGGGATTGGAGTTTGAGGATGTTTGATCAAAGGAACTGGAATATAAAACTGACTATGCAAGAATTTATTGAGTAGTACACTTTCAAGAGATATGATATTTAACCCCCTGACAAGTCCCCTAGGTTATGGGGAAACTTACTTCTTGGGGGTTTTAGATGCCTGGAAAAAGTGATGGGCCACACTGAGCAACATAGAAATGCTAGAGCTGCCCCCAGCAGATGGTAGAGGAAGAAATGCTGGAATTGCATTTGCTAAAAAAAATCCTAAAAAATGCTCAAACAACAACAATAACAACAACAACAATACCCAACATAGCATTATGTTCCACAAAAGAGGTCAAGGACACACCATTCATGGGGCCATCAGGGATGTACTAGTCTGAGTATTGGTGGGTTTCCCGTAATGGGAGGTGAGGTAGCCAGAGCCATACAAGTAATACAAGACTGATGGAATGCCCAACTATGGGGCACCAAGTGGCCATGAACCCAGAACTGTCCATTATGATGAGTATGTTGGATCTTAACTGACCCAGTAGCAATCCATTGTTAGATGGAGATGGTACATTGAGAACTGAGTCCAGGCAGGACCAGAGGGCCCAAGTAAGTAAGCTGCATGAGTGGGTAATCCAGACCTCCATATCTCCTATACCAAGTGTACTGCTCTGCTCCAAGCTCACATCAATTCAAACAGCTGAAGGATAAGGAAAAATCCCAACCTCGATTTTTGAGTGGATTGGCTCTGGCAGTGGTTGCAAGCCAGAATCTGACAGTGGTTATCCTATTTCAGAGGTAGCCCTGAAAGACTGGAGAGGGTAAAATATAGAGTGTTCCTAGTCAATAGCCTGGCTGTGGTCAGGGGCCTAGAAGGAAAAAAAACTGGGAGATTGGAGGCAAGGAGGTCTGGGGCAGGGGCCTATGGAGGGACATATGGCATAGGTACAAAGTGTGAAGACTTTATTTATTTGAGAAAGAGAGAGCGGGGGGTGAGATTGAGGAGCAGAGGGAGAGGGACAAGTAGATGCTGTGCTGAGCACGGAGCCCAACACAGGGCTCCATCCCACATCCCTGAAATCATGACCTGAGCTGAAATCAAGTCAGATGCTCACCTGCCTGAGCCACCCAGGCACCCCAAAAGTGTGAAGACTTCTAATCACATACTAGCATCCAGCAGAAAGCACGTGTCCTTAGAAGAGGTACTGAATGACCAAGTAGCTCAATGTCTCAGCCAGCTTTCCTCATCAGCTGCACTAGCACTCCATATGGACATGTAAATGCAATGGCCAGGATACAGCGATGGGGCTATGTATGGGCCCAATAGCATGGACTTCCACTTACCCAGGCTATTATAGCCAATGCCACCTCTGAATGTCAAACCTATCCCAAACAGAGACCAACAGTGAGTTCCTGATAGGGCACCATACCTCAAGGACACCAGCCATCCATGCGGTAACAAACTGATGACATCCAGCTCTTTCCAGTGGTTCATTCTTTTAGGAATATATGCCTACCCACTATATGTATAGCACAGCTGCCCAGGCTAACAAAGGCTTGATGCCCCAGGCATGGAATCTTGCACAGAAGAGCATCCAGCCAAGGTTTGGACCACTTCACAGTGTAGGAGGTACAGGAATGGGCCTGAAACGACCCAACAGGGGCATGGGAGTGCCCTCTGCATCTGTGGGGTGGAGGATGGTTGGGAGGACACCTGGGACCAGTAAGACCAGGGGTGGAGGTACAGTTTTCCCTTGGTGTTTTCCCTTGGTAGGGTGGGATTATGGCCAGAAAGGTCTTCTGTTGTTAGGTCATCTTTTTCCCACCCAGTTTTTTGTCTATGATTGTTGGTGGACCTGGGATATATGGGAGGCAATAAGGAAACCAGGGAACTCCAGCAGTGGTGTCCCCCAACTCCTGAGGTTCTTAGGCAGCCTTCTCCTTCTTTCCAACTTCCAGAGGTTTCTTAAGCTTGTTTATTGTGTCAAGGCTTTTTGGTAGTAAGAGGGAGAAACTTGGAGGAATGTGGATACTTTATTTTGGCAGAACTAGAAGTCTCCTGTAATTTAATTTCATTATCTTAATATTTTCAGAATCTGTGGTGAAGTTTGCCTTTCCCATTCCTGACGTTGGTTATTTATGCCTTCTTTTTGTTCTCTCAGTCACATCAGATTTAGAATTTCTATTGTGATATCTCCTTTGTCCTATGGGATATTTGGAATTCTGTTTCTTGATTTACAACATATGGAGACTTTTTGCATTAATATTTCTTATTGATTTATAATTTAATTGAGCTATTGTCAGGATTTATCATCTACTTTATGTCAGATTATATGTTGAGATTTTATGGCTGAGTTTAAAGTCATTCTTTATAAATTTTCCACATGAGTTTTCAAAAGCATATATTCTGTAACTTTTTAGGAAGCATTATGTGTGTGTCCAGTAGGTCAGCTTTATTAATTATGGTGTCCTGGTCTTCTGTATCTTTTATGTCTTCTATTTATTCCACCAGTTACATATAAAAAATATTACCCTGTAGATTATGTTGTATGTCCCTATCAAGATCTAATATTTATTGGTTCTCTTACCATTTTATACGCTCATCCTTTTTAAAAAGATTTTATTTATTTATTTGAGCAAGAGATAGCATGACTGAGAGAGAGCATGAGAAGGGTGGGAGGAAAGTATGAGTGGGGGAGGGGCAGGAGAGGGAGAAGCAGACTCCCTGCAGGACTTGATCCCAGGACCATGAGATCATGACCTGAGCCACCCAGCCACCCCAATATGCTCATCCTTAAAGAATGCAGTTTCAACCAAATGAAAAATGAAAAAAAATTATCACCAGTAAAAATTCACTAAAAGAAATACCAAGGAGTTTTCTTTAGTATAGCTAAATTAATAGTCCCTATTAAAAAATGAGAGTAAGCACTTACTTAATTTAAAATACACAAAACTAAAGCAATCAAAACAATAGGTGTAAATAAGGAGGGGGTCCATGAAGTTAAACTGTCCTGGGCCTTTTGCATTGTCTATAAAAATGATAAAATCATCAATAAAAAAATTAGATCTTGATAAGGCACCAAGTGTACTGTGATCTCTAAGGTTCTATGTCTGTACATAGAATTCTAAGTTGGTGGTTATTTCCTTCAGCACATTGAAGATATTTAACTGTCTTCAGAATTCCATGGTTTCTTTTGATACCATGTTGTTATCATTGTTTTCTGTTTTGTTGTTATTGTTGGTATTTGAATGGAATCCGTCTTCCTCTGGCTGCTTGCAGGATTTCCATTTTTTCTTTGTTTCACTATAGTGTTGCCACTTGTATGCTCTTCATTGGATTGCTGTCCTTCATCTTCTTTAGAAGATTATCAGTCTTTATCTTTTCAACTCTTGCTTCTGTTCCATCCTATCCCTTCATCCTTGCATAGCTTTATATATTCACTATATTCTTTACTCTCTTATGCCTCCTTATGAATTTTCTAACTGTGCTTTTCTTTTGTTCTGTCTTCCAATTCATTATTCTCTCTTAAACTATGTCTCATGCGCCGTGAAACCCATTCAACTGTATCTTCGTATTTTTCAGTTCCAAAATTCTGGGTTTTTGGTTTTTTTTCAGTTTTGCTTGGTCTAAGTTAAGTTCCTAATCCTCTGCTGAAATTGGTAATTTTGCCCTGTGCCTGCTTGAGTGCAGCAGACTGACTTTCTATCCTGGATCTAATTATTGCATCATTAGACAACCCATGGATCTGCACCCGCTGTTTGGGATTTCTGGTCCTTTGTGTTTATGTTGTCTCTCAGCCCTGTGTGCCTCTGTAGCTTTGACCATATGCTTTGTGTTTGGAAATGTCTATAATCATAGTTTAGGGCCAAAGATGGTAGAGACAGCAATAACCTAGGATCACTTTAACCCAGTTTCAGCAACTGTGATTTTCTGTAGTAATCCAACAGTTCAGAGATGAGCTGTAGTTAAGATGGCACCTAGTTCACCCTCAGATCACCTATGCACCTTGCACGCAGCCCACTGGAGTCACATACTGAAGTGCGGGGAGGTGACTAAGGCCCCCATCTTTGGTGCACTCAGACTCCACATTTTGCCCTACATTATCACCCCATGAGATGTCAAAAGTGCTGTTGACTGTCTCAGTCCACTGTTCCAAATAGGAGTCATACTGTGGTAGGGATGCTCAGAACACCAGGCTATACTCTGTATTTGAGTTTTTCCACCTCTTGGTCTGGTCATTATTCCTACCATTTTAGACCTTCAAATGATTTGGAAGGGATTATATATTCTGTCCAGTTTATTTTGCTGACTTTGGCAGGAAGATTTTCCCAAATTAACCTAATGTGCCAATTCAGGAATGTGAGTGAAGTTCTTAGCTTTAAAAAGATTTTGGTTTTTTATTAATTTTTAAAGAAGCCCTTGTTCATGTCACAGCAAAGGAAACTCTAGTGAGGCTCCATAAAAAGAATCTGAATTCAAGATATTTACTCACCAGTAGTCCATATTTCTAGTGATTTTGTTTAAGGAGCATTACATTCACTTTCAGAAATGACAAAGTAAGAATGTACCATCATCACACCTATGCTGTGGGGCACAATTATAGTGTAGATGGTACTTCATTGTAAAGCAGGGTCCATCCTTCATTAAAATAACACAAGTGAAAGTCATATATTTGATGAAGCCTCAAGGATAATATTTAAATAACTCAAAATAATTGTAAAATTTGGGTATTTTAATGATACACACTTTATTCTTGTTTAATCTAGTTTAAAAAGCTGAAATATTTTAGACGTATTCTCTTAAATGTGACTCTATCTAGAAGTGCAAAAACCAGTTTAATAAATAGTTTATTTTATAAATCAGTTCAACACACATACCCATGCAAAAACACATACAGATTGGGCCTAACCATAGAAATTCAGCTCCACATAATATTAAGGTATTACAAAACATTTTTTCTGGCAGATATTATATATAAATGGGATAAAGGCTATGATATTATGTAAGTTATATGTTTTTAACTCAAACATAGGAATAAAATGAGTCCCAAATTAGACATTCACTTTTACTGAATTAGAATCTTCAAAATGTTTTAATTTCAATAGTCTCATATTTCCAATGTATTAAGTAATAAACACCTTTATACGGACCTTGTGCTTTATTGATATTATCTATTCTAGCTTGCATGTTTTACAAATATTAACTCACGTAATAATCTTAGGGGTTGGTACTACTGTCCCCACTTGACTGAAGAGCGACCTGAAGTGCAGAGGTAGGTATCATGTACCTGATTAACATTCAGTAAGTGTAGGACGGTATTTGGAAACAGACCTCCAATGGCCAAAGGCTTTACTGCTAAATTACATAAAGCAAAGAGTTTGCCAATACTTTTTTTTATTAAGGATACCTACAAATATTAAAAGGATGCTTTGGCCTTGGATTTTAGCCATTGCAATTCTGTAAGCATGGAATAAGGCCCATGCCAGGGATGGAAACCACATGCCTACACCTTCTCTGTCAGCACCAGAACCATCCCTCCAACCAGCATGCGCTAGTCCTTGTTTCCTAAAAGCATTCCCTTTGGATCAATTTCCTCCCCTCTTTTTCCCCGACTGGAATTCCCCTTGGTATCTTCAACTCTGAGCGTGATGTTCTCCATACGTCAGATAAGCAGGTAAAATGGTGGTTGGAGAGTCCTCTGTTGTTACACTTGGTAGATAAAATTGATGTTGTACCAGAACATGAACACTTCCTGGCAGACTCACTTTCACTAAAGAACCTATAAAGATATGTCATTGTTCTCAGTCTTTAGAAAACTGTTTCATAAATGTAGTAAGTGAAACATTTTAGTATATTTTTTTTCCTACAACAGTCTGTTAAAAATGAAAACAAAAAGACATGGTCTTCTAATTATCTGTTACCTTGTAAAGCATCACGTATATTTGCAAATGATGCCGTTTAAGATCTTTTCTTTTTTCACTTCCAAATACTGGGTCCATGGAATAAGAATTTGAAATTCTTTAAAAAGATCAATTCAAATTATAAGTAGTAAGTAACACTATTGAATACATACGTGTATATACACATGTTTGTATTTATAGCTATGCAGAAATAGTTACAGGCTTTATGTAGCTGTATTTACACAGACAAATGGCAAAATCGGCTGAAGAGCCGCTCTCTTGGTCTACTCCAGTGCACCTGTTACTGCTTATAGCCAGCTTTCTTTGATATCTGACTTAAAAGGAATGTCTAGCCAATGATGCATTGCTTCTTTTATCTTTTGTTTTCATCATATCCCGCTTATATTTATATTTATATTTTAGGTCTTGGTGAATTCAGAAGGTAACGTATCCATTTGTATGCTAGCATGTATAGCAAGAGAGCTTCCGGCTTTTGGGGGAATAAATTGAGGGAAAACTATCTCACCCATAGACCACTTTTGTCTTATTATTTTCTTTGTTTCCTTAAGAAAGGGGCTCATTAGATGATTTTGAGTTTTTAAGAATTAGCTCTCAGTATTTGGAAGGTTTCTAAAACGTTTTTTAAAATTTGCATTACTCTAAATTTCAACTTTTCCGTTTTGAATTCCATGTCCAAATTAATCACTCCCTGCACATTCCCTCCAATTATTATATAAAATTATTTGTCCTTTCAAACGTAGTTATGCTGTTTATTGCACTAAAAAAGCCCATCATGTTTCTTTTAAAGACATTTAGTTTTTTGTAAATGGCACATTTTGATTCTCATTTCAGTGTTGCTATTTGTAAGATCTCTTATTTTTTTTACAGTATCAGTGCCATAATGAATCTACAACATACAAAAAGACAGATGGGACATATTTTTATATCAAGCCCCTTTATTTCAATGATGCCTATTTTTAAATGGGAATATTTTCTTCTAGAGGAAACAGCAAGGGAGGGCAGGAGCAGGTGGACCCACCTGGCCAGCGGTCCACAGCTGGCAGCTGAGGGCACCTTCTCCTCCAACCACTTCCACTGTCTCTAGGATTGATTTGAGAAATAGCATGTGCTTTGAAATCAGAGATTTAAGATTATGTACCGTGAGCAGAGTACTTTATAATTAATTTATAGTAACTAAATTAAACTGGAATTTGTGAGGCTGGAATGGAAAATATGTGCAGAGTGTATTGTAGAGAGAGAATAATTAACCCAAGAAGGCACTTAATTTTTTTAAAGTCATTGGTTCCACACAGTATGAGCTTCATCATTCAGTCACTAGCTAATGTATACCAGGAGGTAGCAAAATTTTGTTTTAAATTATAAATGGGGTTAGTGATGCAAGTTAGTGACTTCAATGCCAAAGTTCAGAATGGCTGCGATGCCACCCCTGTGTTTGCTGATCTTTGCACCTATCCAGGTGTACTTGACTAAGAGCTGCATGGTTCCCAAGGCCATACATTTCCCAGTCACCACGGCCTAAACCATACTTGACACATAGCATACATCCAGTAAATAGCTGTAGAGTGATAGAGATGATCGAATTAGGTCAGCAGCTGCTCTGATGGGAGAATATTTGATGCAGGTAGTGCGATCCATCCCAGCCCTGACCACACCCCATGCAGGAAAATGGAACCGGATGCAGACGGCCTCACTTCTCTCCCTCACATTGAACGAGTTACCTACCATGTGTTAATTTCCTCATCGATACAGCAGAGTTGACAAAAGGAAGAAATCAAATGAAAGAATTTGAAATGCCTATTGGAGTGCTTGTCATACAATTGGCACACAATAAATGGCAGTTAGTGTCACTCGGCGTCAAGAAGACTGGGTCATTACATTTGGCCATATTTTGTAAATCTCAGTGGAAGGACCGTACCTAAAAAAGAGACATATAAAATACCACTGATGCTTGAATACTATTTTAAGCAAGAAATCTAGATATCGTTCAGTTAGGAATCAAAATACATGACACACATTTAAGGGAGGTCACAATATTTTGTGAGGAGCTACCTTTCGCTTTGGCAAATGTCAAGATTGCCATAGTTGAATTACGGGATTAGGAGGCTGTCCATTCCCGGTATTTGTGAGGAGTAGAACACAAGAGCATTTTGAGAAGCTGGTCTTATATCTAGAGGCCCCTGCTCTAAAAGTGAATGATAAGACTTCAAATCCCAGGCTCTAGTGTAAAGCAGAGTTTGGTTCTTAACTCCATCATTCACTAGACTGAAATTTAATCTTATTTCTGAACTTTCCCAAGCCCACACTGACTTTTCTGCAAACAAGGGGAGGATATTAACCACTGCCTGGGGATGCTGAGGCAAAATGAGATAATAAATGACAGCACCTTTGGAGCACCTGGGTGGCTCGGTCGGTTAAGCCTCTGACTCTTGATTTTGGCTCAGGTCATAATTTCAGGGTCCTGAGATCGAGCCCTGAGTCGGGCTCTGCGCTCAACAGGGAGTCTGCTCTGCTTCTCTCCTCCCTCTCCCTCTGCCCTCCCCCTGTTCAGTCTCTCTCAAATAAATAAATAAATAAATAAATAAATCTTAAATAAATAAATAAAGCACCTAGCATGATTCTTGGCTTAAAATTCATGTTTATGGATAGCTTAATAGTGGATTTTTTAAGACTATTAAATTTGTTTATATGTGTGTATACACACACACACATATATATATACATATATATATATATATATATAACATTAATAGTTTTATAGAAAAACATTACTTATCGGATACTTTTCACTTTTAAAATTCTATTGTAAGAAATACATGCTTAGGAAGGGAACAATGCCCGAAATCAAATAAAAACAGAATTGTATTCATCTGGTAATATAAACATAATAAATAAGGGAAAATGGGAAAAGGAATATTCCCATAGTCTATTTGAAAACAGTTCTGCCTAAAATTTAAATTCCAGGAATTTTTTAAATGGAAAATTAATCAGGAGCGCTTGGGTGGCTCAGTTGGTTAAGTATCTGCCTTCAGCTCAGGTAATGATCCCAGGGGCCTGGGATCTAGTCCCGCATTGGGCACCTTGCTCAGGGGGTAGTCTGCTTCTCCTTCTCCCTCTGCCCTTCCCCCTACTCGTGCTCTCACTTGCATGCTCTTTCTCAAATGAATAAATAAAAAATATTTTTTAAAAAAGAAAATTAATTATTAAATATTACTAAACTTTAAATAAGAGTGAGAAATGTTTGTATTTCCTGAAAATTGAATTTGAAACTAAGGAGGCAATATTTACAATTGCTCTAACTCATCAGAATGTGTCAATGACATACTGAAGTGACTTTACGTATATCCTTTGATCATTGTTGGTAATTCTGTACTTGTTCAACATGTAAATCATAGACTTCATGTACTTCTCTGAACTCACTGGAAGGAGTTAAACAGTACACATCTCTTCAACCATCAAATGCCCATGGGCCAAGCATTTAGAGTGCATTTTCACTTAAACCTTCCTAATATTATTAACTCTTTGGGTAAGCATGCCTAGCATGAATGTCAGTGTGACTTAACGTTCAACAGGATTTATTCCCTTAAAAATTAGACATTTGACGCCCCAAATAATAAGATTACCTAGCAATAAAACCTAACCAAACAGGTGAATGATCTATACTCTGAAAACTGTAAAACATGAAATTGATGAGGACACAAAGAAATGGAAAGACATTCCATGCTCATGAATTGGAAGACAAATATTGTTACAATGTCTATATTGCCTCAAGCAATCTACACATTTAACGCAATCCCTAGCAAAATACCAACATCATTTTTCACAGAATAAACAATCCTAAAATTTGTATGGAATCACAAAAGACCCCAAATAGCCAAAGCAATCTTGAAAAAGGGAGGCATCGCAATTCCAGACTTCAAGTTATATTACAAAGCTGTAGTGAGCAAAACACTGTGGCACTGTAATGAGCCCTGGGTGTTACATGCATCTGATGAATCACTAAGTTCTACCCCTGAAACTGATAAAAACAAACAAAGAAAGAAAGAAACAAAAAATCCACTATGGTACTGATACAAATATGGACACATAACTCAATACAATAGAATAGAAAATCCAGAAATAAACCCACAACTAAATGGCCAATTAATCTTTGACAAAGCAGGAAAGAATATCCAATAGAAAAAAGACAGTCTCTTCAACAAATGGTGTTGGGAAAACCTGAGAGGAACATGCAAAAGAATGAAACCGGACCACTTTCTTACACCATACACAAAAATAAACTCAAAATAGATTAAAGACCTAAATGAGAGACCCGAACATAAGAATCTTATAAGAGAACACAGTACCTTCTTTGATATCGGCATGGCAACTTTTTTCTAGATCTGTCTCTTGAGGCAAGGGAAACAAAATAAAAAATAAACTACTGGGACTACATCAAAATAGCAGCATTATGTAAAAGAGCCAAATTTTGGAAGCAGCCCAAGTGCCCATCAACTGATGGATGGATAAGGAGGATGCAGTATATATAAACAATGAAATGTTACTCAGCCATAACAAAAAAATGAAATCCTGATATTTACAACAACATGGATGGACCCAGGGAGTATAATGCTAAATGAAATAAGTCAGTCGGAGAAAGACTAATACTAAATGATCTCACTCATATGTGGCATTTAAGAAACAAAACAAATGAGCAAAGAGGAAAAAAAGAGAGAGAGGCAAACCAAGAAACAGACTCTTAACTCTTGAGAACACACTGATGTTTACCAGAGGGGGTGGGGGCTGGGGGAAACAGGGGATGGGGATGAAGACGTGTATTTGTCCTCATGAGCACATGGAGTTGTTCAATCACTGTATTGCACACCTGAAACAAATATAATACTGTATGCCCACTAACCGGAATCAAAATAGAAATGAAAAAAATAAAAATTAGGTGTTTGGGCTTAATTTCTACATTTTTGTGTTAAAGTTAAAACAGCCAGTGCAAAAGAAACAAAACAAAACAAAAAACAAACAAACCAAAACACCTGGTCCTCTGCAAAACTCAGAGTGAGCTTGGACATGTGGTGGAATGTAGACGACCACCCCCTTCTAACACTCTCCCAACAGCCTGCAGGAATGACGGAGTTCATTGATATATTACTTTATTAGGTACCTATTGAGTAATTACGTGATGTAAAAAGATGAAAATAGGCATACGTACTGGACTGTGAAAGTCTAAGACAAGAAATTTATATTCTAAAAGTCGGAACTAAGTAAATAAATAGTGTAAAGACCAAAGCTGTAAACTTGACTTGTTTTATCATCACGAAGAACCAGTGTCTCCTCAATGTAAGAAATAATTTTCAGCATCAGAACTTTTACACCCAAACCATGTGTCTCCTGACTTGCATCAGAAATGGCTGGTGCCTGCCTGAGGGCTGTTTGCTAAAAACTCTGCAATGGTGGGGATTTGCCATGTCTTGGGTTGCTGTACCCCGGACATTGAGGTTTGCAAGTCAACTGAGAAAACAGGAGACAACAGGTCGGACACACCGTCACAGGGGCTCTTCCAGATAGTCGTTGGCCCTCAACACAGCACAAAACTCTGAGTTAATATACCGAACACAATTCAACAAGCCTTGAGCGTAAAGGTACTGCATGATATTCTAATGACTGAATGTTCCATAGCCTGAAATAAGGAGATTTTTGCCCGAATAATAAAGCAAAGAGACAAAATGAACTATAACGCCAAGTATGATATGATCTCTCGATCAGGCTAGCATGAAATACCAAATGCACAGCGTGTCAAGGGCCCAGAGCGACAGTCCACTGAGGCTAAGGAAGCTTTCTCAGACGCGATGGCCCTCGAGTTGGATATTGAAAAATGGCGAACATCTCCAAGTGCCGAAAAGGCAGGGAGTTGGGAAGCAGAGGCCACGTTGAGAGCATAGTCGGAGGCACCCAAAGCCCGGGGGAGACCTGGGCAGGGTGTGGGCTGCGCCGGAGCCGTGAAGATGCCAGCCCGCACCCCGAGGACTCTGCCCGTGTTCACTCAGTCAGAGACGCCACCTGTGCTCAGGAAACGAAACTGGTAGACCGGGGAGGCTGGCGGGAATGGGAAGAGACCCAGCTCTGCGTGGAGCAGTGAGGAGTGGCCTCTGGCACGGAGAACATACGCGCTGTAAACCCTCGTTCATTCCCGAAGAAGTGACTGCGCTCACTGACTCTGAGGACTCAGGAAAAGTGACTGCACCAGCCATCCACAGAGGCTGCTGGTGCGAGCAGAGGACCGCGTGGGCGTCTAGTAACGACGGCGTGCTGCACATTATACTGGCCAGCCAAGCGCAGAGGCTGGAACCATCGGTGCCGGACCGGCCTCATCACACAGATGAGGTGGCATCTAATCACCTTCCCTTAATTGTTTCCTAAGTAAACTCTACCCCCAACTTGGGGCTCGAACTTGCGACCCCGAGATCAAGAGTCACATACTCTACCGACTGAGCCACCCAGGCGCCCCTCACCTCTCCTTATTACATGGCATTGCAGAAAAGCATCTGATTTTTTAAAAATTAATAAGAGTAGACTCGATCTCTTGCCTCTCAAAGCAAATATAGTAAACTGTTAATAGTTGTTAATTTGGCTTATGCCTATAATTCTGTTTTCTATATGTTTATACTTAAAAAATAATGGATAGAGTTTTCAGTTTTCGGTTGAGCTAGTGTATATTGTGCACATTTCAAATAATGGATACATTAAACAGCTTTCACGGCTTAAAGTCAAAACAAAAACAAAATAGAAAACACCTGAATTCTCTGATATTGTTAGGATTTTTTAAACATTGTATACATGTAACGTTTGTGTTGGAACAGAGAGGAGACCTTCTTAAATATATTCATGATGCTTCAGATTTTAAAGTGTGTAAGAATCTCTCTCTTAAACCTGTTTTACTGCACAAAGGAGATGAAGAAATTGAAAGTATCAGAAAGTCGAAAGAAAAATGCTGAAATGTCAGATAGCTTCGAGGCGTGTGATCTCCTTGCTGTCAAGGATGCTCTCATCTCTGCATCGGTAGGAGCTGCACCCCTGCAGCAGACCCTGGCGCGTGGCCAGGACGCATCTCGTGCGTGCTGCGTGCAGGGACAAAATGCAAGGTTTTGAAATTACCCAAGACTTCCACGAAATGTTAAAGGACGGACAGATCCACGCAACGACACAGGAAAGATCCTGTGACTGAAAGAACGAATCTTACTTGAAAGTCTAAAACGTCAGATTGGCTGATTTCCAGAATTGTCCTGTTGCTTAATACATGTCGCTTCATATGTACAGATACCCAGGCTGAATAATTTGAAATAAATGCATGTGCTACGTCTGTAAGCACGATTTCCTTTTTCAACCTGAAGAAGTCACTTAACAACAATTAAAGGGACTCATGGAGCAGACCGATTGGAATATTAAGAATTATGGCTCTCTAAGCACATCTGTACGTGAACTTTGAGGCTCCTTTTTCTAGGACTGTGTCCAAACCAGAATATTCTGGAATCGGATAATTTGGAGCGTATTTTCCTCTTTTTATAATGCAGTTATTAAGGTTGAATGAATAGAACAGTTTCATTGTTAAAAATCTGTGCAAAATATTATATGGAAAAAAGGAAGAGGAAAATAAAATTTCAACATGCTACAACTTTATACACGTGAAACTCTACACTCATGGCAAGCAATAACCGAAGAATAACGTCTCTCTTAGACAAAAATGCAAATAGCATCATTCTACGTTAAGGCTATGCAGTGTCATTAACCCAAGTTTGGCCATATGTGTGGTTTACGTAGCGTTCCTACGTGGAAAGAGGAATGAGGGGTGGAACCAGAGACAGCAAGCAGGTACGTTAGCGTAGGAACAGCCGCTGTGCTCCAGCTGTCCCGACTGCGCCTGGGACAAGGGTGGGTCACACTCGTTTAGAGCAAGTGAAAGTCTGTTTCCCAAGATGTTCTGTTCACTGTCTCTGTATACGACAAAGTCCCAGGTTTCCTGAAATGCTCACAGGTCCCACTGCAATTACTCCAGAGCTCACTGCCCATGCGGGTAGGGACTTACATCACCAAGGGAGGCAGGGAGACTCTGGGCCTCTGACTGAGTCTCTAACTGCATGCAGCATGTCTGCTGGGGAGAGAAGAGGCTGCTTTGTGTACTGTTAGCGACAGCTAATGGCCCACCTCCCCATGGGGATTAGAGCCCACTGTTGGCAAAACCATAACATATACAACCTTGTCTAAAAAAAAAATCTACCTTTAGATAATAGAGTGATGATGGCCAATGTCTAGTAGCCTCTAGTACCAAAGGTTGTTTTGGAAAGCAACTAGCTAATACTTCGCCTGAGTATTTTCTTGAAAATCTATGTGCATGGAGCCCATTTGGCCCAAGGTGTTCTTGATAAACAAGATTCAAATTAAATGTGAGCATATGTAGGGTTCTTGAGGCTTCAGTTAGTGCTGGCTGTATACATTTATTAGGGTACACAGTGGTTCATGGTTCCAATAATGCCGAATATATCCATTTCTCTTGATTCGTCAAACTTTAATGATTGAATGATTTCTTAGATACTGGATGATATTTTGGTTTTCTCTGCTCTTTTCAGGAAATCTTTCCAACTTCCCTTTGCCGACCTCGAATTGACCTCCTGCACCAATGCATTATATTTTCTTACTTGTGTTAGGTCTAGGGCCAAAAGCCCATGAAGGCAAGAGACCATGCTTTATTCCGTTTTTTGTTATCAAATGATTCGTACTTAATAGGTGCTTAATTCAAAATTTTAGAATAAAAATATGGGGGGAAAAAACCTTTAAAGATTAAACTAATGACTATCGTGATTTTTCATCATACACCTGTTAAGACTGACAACCTTTCTCAGCAGCACGCCGGGGTCAATGTGATTGCGAAAGGCAGAAATATTCTCTAATATGCATTGCTCAGGGATCAGGATTTGCAGTGGCTTCTTTTATTCCCTGTCCAAATGAAGAGAAATAAAATCTGTTTGGGGTTACAGGTAAGTACACAAAAGTAGCCGAGCGCACATGGGTTTGGCGCTGTCTGTGTTCACATACTGGCTGGGATGCTCCTCGCTGCTCCGGGAGGACGTCTGACACAGGGCGATCTTTCAGATTCTGCCCTGTCTCTAACAGAGCGTAGTTGATCGTTTGGGTAGGAAACACGCACCCACTGAGTGGACAGGTGGGATCCCTGCACTGCGTCTAGATTCCAGGTAGAGACTTGTTTGGGGCTTGGGTTTTCCTCCACTCTCCTCCAGAGAGTCAAGAAATCCCCCTATTTCACTGCACACTTCAACTTGATAGAATAATAGCGCAAACGGTCTACCCTACTCTGTTGCTTGGCTTACGAGAGGATTTGAAGGCATGCTCAGAAGAGAAAGTAATGTGCATGAGAATGAACTCTATGGAAGTGTCCATCTGTGGCCCTCAACACGGGAGCCTCACCTCCCAGAAAAAAGTGCGTGCGCTTAACTCTGTACCCGCATCACCCAAACGACTGAGAATGGAGAGAATCAACGCAGGGAGTCACTCTAAGAAGGAAACGTATTTGTGTGAAGGAGACTGGATCTTGTAAAGGCAGACATGAGATCTGTCTCTGTAATGAGACAGAACGGGGGCAGGATTTCGGTATTTCGTTGTCTGATGGTCCATCGATGGGCACACCGTTCCAAGATGTGAAGCAGAAATCAGCAACCACAACGAGCTCGCGTGAGGGAATTGGAACTGAGGACCATATGCAGGTACACAGTGAGCACGGTTGACAACACGGCATTTTTAATCTGTATCTATAGAAAACATTTATAGAAGCTCTCTAATAGAGGGATTATAGAAATACATTTAATATAGAATAGTGTACTTCGGTGCACTTACTGTGAAAATAGCACATTTATTTAGAGAGGGGGTTTATGCCCAAAATTCTTGTGGATGTTTTGAAATATACCCATTTCCTTCTTTTGCAGTAACTCTTCACCAAGAAATGCAAAAGTACCAACCATGTTCCATGACCCTCATCCAAAGTCTTCTCCTGTTGAATGCTATTCCCCAGAGTCATCTAGAATGTTCCCATCAGTAAAATATTCTAGAAAAATGTCTGTTTGTGTGTGTGTGTGTGTGGTCCCATTTCTACATTTGTCTGCACTCGTGCCTCGTGCACATGGCCTGTCTCTCAATCCTCCACGTGCCTTCTTCGTAAGTGCAGTGACATATGGTACATTCGTCAGTCTTGACTTCTCTTCCAGCTGGGATGACAGCCGTTTCCGCAAAGCAGTTTGGGCCTGCAACGCAGAAAAGCGTTTTATATTAGCAGTGTGGATAAATATATAATGCATCTAATTAGACAGTCCGCTTTACAGTATATGTTTTATTCCCTCTCCTATGAATGACAGTGGGAAAGTGACAATTTAAATAATATGAAGCACTCCCACTTTTTTCCTGAAATTAAACTGGTGCTATTTAAATCTTTTATGAGTGGCAATACTGTGATTTTCACTAACTGTTCCATTCGGGGGCCTTCTACAGAAGTCAAATCTGCAATTATTTGATTTAATTAATTCTAAGTAATCATAGAAAAAAGTTAATTAACGGTGACTTTCAAAGACCCAGTCTTACTCTTCATGGCACCTTTACCAGAGGGAGTTTAAATAAGCAAACTGCTTGGAATAACAGTAAATCCCATGTAACTTCTGCACCTCTCAGAGCAGGTTTTCCATACATCAGCCCCCAAGGGGTTTTTGAAACACTGGCTGCTGGTCCCACCCCCAGAGCCTCTGACTCATTCAGTGTGGGATGCGGCCGGAGAACATGCTTTGATAATACGTTCCCACGTGCTGCTGCTGTTGCTGGTCTGAGACCCCTTTTGAAAAGCACCATCATAGCATTGACCTGGGCCGTATCTTCCACAGGCTTCCACGCCAGCCAATGATCTCTATACATTTCACCCTGCATCAGCCAAAAGCTTCTCAGCCATCTGCATCTTACTCTATGGAAGGTCAAGGGTAGAGAGACATGATTTCTAAGGCGAGTTGAAACGAGCATTTTCTGTGCTATGGTTCACGCATCTAGCTCAGACACGAACAGCAGCTCTACCTCCAGACCTCCTCTAAAATGGAAATGTGAGCACTGACCGGGGCCTAAATGAGGGCCCTCAGCTTTGAACTTAAGCACTGAGTCAGATTCTCATTCTCCCTTCTTTGCTTAGTCTTTGATAATGTGCTCACTACCAAAAGAGGTTGAATTGTGATGTATGCAGCCATAAAAGAGATAAGAAAACAGTCGCCTACAAATTTTTTAAAAATAAACTAATCCAGACAAGCTCCAGGATAAAAACAGGCTCTTATAATTCTAAGCAGAATAATTCTAAGCAGAAATACACGTGGTTTCGTGGCTACTGTTTTTCACATTAGCCAAGTGGTCAATGTCGTCCTCTGGAACCCGTGCCCCAGTATACACAGCCCCTGCTCCCTGCAGGGACTCCGCTTTCTTCTTGCCCCCAGCCCTTCCTACTCAGACACTGCCCTAGGATTCATCCCTTGACTTATTTTTTTCTCTGTTGGAGACCTCGAAGCGTTAACAATCATCCGTCTGGGGATGAATCCAAATTGCAGCTCCAATTCTCTCTCTTTTGAGCACCGGTTCCGTGTTTCCAGCCTGCTGACCCTTCAGACTTACCAGGTGTGGTCAAGACCCTCTCCTCCATCAGCTTTGGTGAAGTACAATATTTTAAATACAGACCCTCACCCACCCAGTCGGCCCACGTGAGGTCCTCTAGCTCCGTACGCTCCCACACAACCCATTTGGGGCTGCCTCCTGACCTCCGTGGTTCGGGATGGCTTCCTCAGCTCTCTCTCTGCACTCAGAGCCCAACAGTGGCATGGCAGCTGCTCCAGGCAGGACCAGCTTTGTCCACAATTGTCCCACTCAGCATGTGAAATGCCTGTGAATTTTACATTCCACTCTAGTTCTCTTTAGCATGCTCGTTTCTTTCTGTTCGTTTCTTTTGCAGAGTTTAATCTGAGGACACAATCTCCTTCTCATTTGCCCTAATCCTAATATCTATCAGTGTGCTTTGCACATAGAAGACACACCATAATTGTCCAGAAAACCTGTACTCGTAGGTGTAGGTCCTTACAGGTCTCCTCTCCAGAAAAAAGTGTGGATTCAAAATCTGATACCACTGCTTCATAGTTACGATCTTGGACTAAGTAATTTCATTGTTTTGAGCCTCATTTACAGAAGAGCAGAGGACCCAGATAGACACTTTACCAAGGAAGACATCCAGACGGCCAACAGACACATGTGAAGACGCTCAACATCACTTATCATCAGGGAAACACAAATCAAAACCACGATGAGATACCACCCCACACCTACTCAGAATGGCTAAAATCAAAAAGACAAGAAATAACAAGTGTTGGTAAAGATGTAGAGAGGTGGGAGCCCTCCTGCACTGTTGGTGGGAATGGAAACTGGCACAGCCATGGTGGAAAACAGTATGGAGGTTCCTCAAAAAATGAAAAATAGAGCTACCATACAAGCCAACAGTTCCACTACTGGGTATTTACCCAAAAACAAAAACACTAACTTGAAAAGATATGTGCACCCCTATGTTGTGGCAGATTATTTACAATCACCAAGCTATGGAAGCAACCTAAAAGTCCACTGATAGCTGAATGGATAAAGAAGGTGTAGAATATATACACAATGGAATATTATTCAGCCATCAGAAAGAATGAGATCTTGCCATTTGTAACGACATGGATGGACCTAAAAGGTATTATGCTAAGTGAAATAAGTCATTAGGAAAAGGTAAATACCATATGGTTATATATTTATGCATGTGGATGCCCAATTGTTCTACCACCATTTGTTGAAAAGATTATCTTTTTCTCATTGTACTGTGTTTACTTCTTGTCAAAGATCAGGTCACTATATGTATTCGGATTTATTTTTGGGCTCTCAATTCTGCTTATTGATCTGGTTCTCTATTCTTTTGCCAATACCACACTGTCATTTTATGTGGGTTGTCAAACTTGTAGGCACAGAATTGTTCCTAGTATTCCTCTGTTATCTTTCTAACATCTGTGGGATCTGGAGTGATGTCCCCTATTTCATGATATTAGTGATTTGTGTCCTTTCTTTTTTTCCCTTAGTTAGCCTGGCTAGAGTCTTCTAAGTTTTATTGATTTTTTCAAAGAACCAACTCTTGGTTTCTTTGACTTTCTCTCGTTCTCATTTTCAATGTAATTGATTTCCACCCAAATTTTGATTATTTTTTTTCCTCTGCTTACTTTGGATTTAATTTGCTCTTCTCTTTCTAGGTTCCTTAGATGGGAGTTCAGACTGATTTCAGTACTTTCTTATTTTCTAATATATGCATTCAATGCCTTAAGTATCCCTCCAAGCACCATTTTTGCTGCATCTCACAAGTTCTGATCGGTGTGTTTTCATTTTAATGAAGCTCAAAATGTTTTAAAATTTCTCTTGAGACTCCTTTTCTGATCAATGCATTTTTTTAGAAGGCTGCTGTGTACCTACAAGTATCTGTGGATTTTCCAGCTATGTTTCTGTTACTGATTTCCAGTTTAATTCCGCTGTGGTCTGAGAGCAGACACTGTAGGATTTCTATTCTTTTACATGTGTCACAGTGGGTTTTATGGCCCAGATTGTGCTCCATCTTGGTAAGCATTCCATGGGAACTTGAGAAGAATGTGTATTGGGCCATTGTTGCCAAAGTAGTCAACAGATATCGACTAGATCCAGTTGATTGATGGTACTGAGTTCAACTATGTCCTCACTGATTTTTTTGTGTCCTGGTCTGTCCGTTTCCAATAGATGTTGAAGTCTCCAACTGTAATAGTGAATTCATGTATTTCTTCTTGCAGTTCCATCAGTTTTTGCCTCATGTACTCTGAAACTCTGTTGTTGGTGAATACTTGTTGAGGATTATTATATCTTCTTGGAGAACTGACCCTTTATCATTATGTAATTACCTCCTTTATCTTGGATATCCTTCTTTGCTTTGAAGTCCAGTCTGAAATTAATATAGCCACTCCTTCTTTCCTTTTATTAGTGTTAGAATGAAAGTTTTCTCCATGCACTTACTTTTAATATATATATTTATATATATATATTTTTATATTTATATAAATACATATGTTTAATATATATATTTTTTATATTTAAAGTGGATTTCTTGTAGACAATATGTAGCTGGGTCCTAAGTTCCAATCCACTCTACTTCTGTCTCTTAGGCCATTAACATTTAAAGTGATTATTAAGGGCACGTGGGTGACTCAGTCAGTTAGGCATCCAACTCTTGGTTTCGGCTCAGGTCATGACCTCAGGGTGGTGAGATTCAGCCCCACGTCAGGCTCCACGTTCAGTGGGGAATCTGCTTAAAGATTCTCTCCCTCTACCTCTCCCTGCACTTGTGCACATATATGGGTTTTCTCTCTCTCTCTCTCACTCAAATAAATAAATCTTTAAAACATAAAGTGATTATTGATATAATTAGATTTCTATCTACCATATTTGTTATTCTTTTCTACTTGTTACCTTTATTTGTTGTTCCTATTTTTGTTTCCTTCTCTTTTTTGCCTTTTCTGGATTTAACTTAGCATTTTATATGATTACATTTTCTCTCCTTTTTAAACATACGTTGCACTTCTTTTGTGTTTTTTTAACTAATCCAAGCCCACTTTCAGATAAAGCTATTGTGTTTCAAGAGTAGAGTGAATAGGGGCGCCTGGGTGGCTCAGTCGTTAAGCATTAAGCGTCTGCCTTTGGCCCAGGGCGTGATCCCAGAGTCCTGGGATGGAGTTCCTAATCAGTCTCCTCTGCCTCTCCCACTCCCCCTGCTTGGGTTCCCTTTCTTGCTGGCTGTCTCTCTCTCTCTGCCAAATAAATAAATAAAATCTTTTAAAAAAAAGTAGTGAGAATAATGACAAATAACAAATAATCCCAATTCCTCCCCCAGCCATTGCATCCATATTATTATTCATTACACTTATTCATAGGCATAAATAAAGTTATCTAACCAACTACCTATCAGCCTACATAACTGAATCCATAGTTACAAGTATCGTTTTGAATGAATTGTTATCTTTTATGTCACTTAAGAATAAGAAAAATAAGGGGCACCTGGGTGCCTCAGTCGAATAAGCGTTCAACTGTTGACTTTGGCTCAGATCACAATCTCAGGGTCGTGAGATCATGCGCCACGTCCAGCCTTGAGCTGGGCTCCAAGCTGGTCATGGGGCCTGCTTAAGATTTTGGCTCTCCCTCTCCCTCTGTCCTTCCCCACTACGCGGGCATGCTCTCTCTCTCTCTCTTTAAAAAAACAAAAAGAATAAGAAAGCTAAAAGTTTTTGTTTTACCTTTATTTATTCGTTCTCTGATGCTCTTCCTTTACGAAGATCCACGTACCTGCACTTCCCTTCTCTCTCTCTCTAAAGAGCTTCATATAACATCTCTTGCAAGGGAGGTCAATGGGCAGGAGGTTCCCTCAATTTTTGTTTCCTGAGAAGGTCGTTATTTCTTTTCCAGTTTTCAGGGATAATTCTGCAGGGTACAGAACTCTCTCAACACCGAATACTTCACTCTACTTGCTTCAGTGATTTCCAAAGAGAAGACAGATGTAATCCCTGTGTTTGCTCCTCTCTAGGTGAGGTGCTCTTACCTCCTGCTTCTTTCAAGAGTCTTATCTTACATTTTCTGAAGTTTGAATATGGAATGCCTAGGTGTAGGGGTTTTTTGGCATTTATTCTGCATGATGTTCTCTGAGCTTCCTGGATCTACAGGTTGGTGTGTCTAACGTTAATTTGGGGGAAATTCTCAGTCATTGCTTCAAATATTGCTGCTGTTGCTCTTTATGTGTCCTCCCGTCTGATATTCCCATCACGCATGCATTACACCTTCTGCAGCTGTTCCGTGGTTCTTGGAAGTCTGCTGATGAGCCCACCAAAGGCATTCTTCATTTATGTCAGTGCTTTTCATCTTTTTTCCTAGGATTTTGGCATTAATTTTTGGTTCTTTCTTAGAGCTTCCATCACTCAACTTACATTACCCATCCGTTCTTGCATGTTGTCTACTGTTTCGAACCCTTAACATATTAGTCAGTTATTTTAAAATCCTGGTTTGAGGGGCACCTGGGTGGCTCAGTTGGTTAAGCGGCCAACTCTTGGTTTCGGCTCAGGTCATGATCTTCAGGGTCATGAGATCAAGCCCCGCGTCAGGGTCCATGCTCAGTGGGGAGTCTGTTTCTCTCTCTCTCCATTTCCCTCTGCCCTTCTCCCACTCCCTCTCTCCCTCTCTAAAGTAAATAAATAAATCTTGGAAAAGAATAAAAAATAAAATCATGGTTTGAGAATTCCGACATGCCATATCTGACACTGGCTCTGATGCTTGCTCATCTCTTCGAACTAAGTTTCTGGCCTTTTAGTATGCCTTATAATTTTTTTAAAAATTTTTGATAGTTAAAGACATAATGTATCGGATAAAAGGAAGCGCTGTGAATAGAAGTGTAGTAGCATGGTGGTAAGTTGTGGGGGAGGGGAAGCATTCTCTAGCCTCTGACTCAGTCTCAGTCTTTTCCGGGAGCCTTTGACTCTGGACTTTGAACTTCACAAGTGCTTCTTAGTCCCTGCCCCCACTTTCATTGTCCAGGACGGCTAGATCGGGCTGGCATTGGGTACTTCCCTCCTCCCACGTGGAAGGCTAGGGCGAGATGGAGTTGGCTATGTCCTGTACCCCAGGTCAGTTAGACTCCGGTCAAATAGTTTCTCCTGAGGGCAGACAGACCTTATTAAAAAGAATAGAATGCTCTGAGCAATTTCAAAATGGTTATTTTCCCCTTCTCCCTTCCCCAAGGCATCAAAGCTCACAAAACTAGGGGAACCGTCCATGATTGGGTTCCGCTGGAGTTTTTGACTCTCAGACTCATCCACACTGAACCTCCAGCAATTTGTCAGTTATGAGTTGGGTTTTCATCAACTATAGCTTGGGTTTTCTTAGCCCAGCATGGTTCCCATGGAGGTTTCTGCTCTGGTAAGTTGTGCTTCTCTGTATCTATCTGTGTGTGTCTCCAATTTAATGGGGGGTGGTTTGCCCTGTGACCTCACTTCTCTGATGAATCTAAGAAGAGTTATTGACTCTGCAGTTTGTTGAGCTTGTTTCATGTTTTTAGGATGGAGAGGGAACTGGAAACCACTATGACTGATTTTTGAAGACTGAACCAATTTAGCATACCTGGAATAAATCCCACTTGGTGACAGTGTAAAATTCTTTTTGTATATTGATGTATCTTATTAATATTGTAGTAAGAAATTTTGTTTATATTTATGCAGGATATTGATTTGGACTTTTTTTAAAAAAATTGTCTTTTTCTATTGTCTTTGACTGATTTTGGTATCAGAATAACACTGACTTCGTAGAATGGGTTGGAAAGTGTTCCCTCCTCCGCTGTTGTTGGAAGACATTGCATCAAGGTGGTATTAATTCTTTAAATACTTGGTATTATTCTCCAATGAAACCGTAAGGGTTTTGAGAGGAGTTTTAAAATTATGAATTCAATTTCCTTAATTGTTTTCATATAAATTATCTATTTCCTATTTGGATGAGTTGGAGTAGTTTTTATTTTTCAAGGAATTGGCTCTTATCTTCCGAGTTGTGAAATTCATGCATTTAGAGCTGCTGATAGTATTCTTTTGTCCCCCTTTTCATTTCCGTTGGGTGTAGAGTGGTATCTCTTGTTTTATTCCTGTTGTTAGTAATTTGCATCTTCTCCCTCCCCCCGCTGAAATGCTTTGTTTTGCTAGAGGTTTATCAATTTCGTGGATCTTTTCAAAAAACTAGTTTTTCTTTCATTGACTTTTCTCTAGTGATTTTCTGTTTTCAATTTTATTGATTTTTGTTCTCATCTTTACTATTTTCTTCTTGTTGCTACTTTTGGTTTATTTGACTTTTTTTCTCTAGTTTCTTGAAGTGGTGACTTAATTGATTTGAGAATTTTCCTCTTTTTTAATGTCAGCATTTAGTTGCATAAATTTACCCTCTAGTACTGCTTCAGCTGTTGTCCCAAGGGTGTGGATGGGTTGAAAAGCTCCCTTTTCATGAAACATTTATTTTACAGACTTGTAACTCAAGAACTACTAAGAATCTTGAGGAAAAAAAAAACACCAACTTCTGCTTCTGTTAACTTCGTAAACTAAAAGATAAATTACTGAAGAGAATTCTGATGCATAAAAATAGATTCTGTCCACTATAGCCATTTAGTGGCAAATAAATCTCCATATATTTTACTTCATTAATAAATAGGGGAATAGAGAGAAACAGTTTTTAATCTTTATCAATAATCTCATTATAATATTTAACTTTCATATTTATATGCTACTTCAGCAGAAACAGGAAGCATAGAGAACAATTTTACAAATATGGAAAGTGAGATTTAGAACAAGTATGAGCCAAGGTACGTGGCCTGTAATTAATCACTGCCATGTTCCGTTATGTTCATGTGGCCTGGTTGTTAGGAGAGGACCCTCTGGCTAAAGATGGCTAATTTCAAAATGAACACAGTATAGAATGCTTTTCTTGCCTCTGGAACGGTTGTTCAAGGCGACAGAGGGTAGTCATGGCTTAACCAAACTTCTCTGTGCTAATCTGATGTCAGGGCAGAGGGTTCGCGTTGTGAAAGCTGTTGTCTATGCCGTCGGGACCCCATGAATATGTGCACCCCGGTCACTGTGGCTGACGCGTGGAATCAGAAAGCATGGTGATGGGCGGAGTGCGGTGAACGGAGGCCTGATCATGGAGGGCCGTCCGCGGGAAGGAGCATCTCTCCTCCCGTCAGGGTCCCCCACATGGCTTCTCCTCAGGTGCAGTCTTGTTGAGTGCACCCCCCCCCCCCCGCCTGTTTTGCCCTGGTTACCAGCACAATTAGCCTGTGGCAGGTGTGTTCACTTAGTGTGTACTGAACTGACCATACATGAGGCTGAGGGTCACAAATTCCAAATCCAGGCTGCACCTGCTGGGACATTTGTAATGAGCCATCCGCCCGGCTGCTCCTATGTCTCCGCGTCCGCCTCCCTCCACAGTGACAACCTCTGCCCACCGCGTGCTTTCCCTGACGGGGGGCCCCCGGGGGCAGGAGCCACGACCACACTGTGACTTCATCCCAGGGTCTGGGATGGAGCTCAGGGCATGCACAGTCGGGTTACAGTTTTAGAATTAAATCATGAACTGACCTAACAAAAATGAAACTAATAGAGCCAGGCTGGTGGATAAGTTGCCAATATGCTTAAATTTTTACAACAAGCAATGGCAAGCAGCAAGAAGACGTGCTGCTAATGATGGCAAACCTACACAGGTGCCTGGAGGCATATCTCCTTCTCTTGCATCAAAGACTAAACACCGAGGTGCAGCCCAGCACTGAGAACCACAGGGCACTGGAGCAGAAATCCAGGCTGTGTAGGAGCCCGGCGGGGCCAGCCCTGGCTCAAGGCAGCTCATTTTATCCAGGGCACTAGATTACTGGCATTCGTTCCTCGGGAACCATGATGTTAAAATAAGACTAATTCCCAGGTATGCTGCACTTCACATCAGTTCCTCGTGTTGAAACTGTGACGTTTTCTTTGCGCTATTGTAAATCACCTTCCCTACCCACAAATCTGACTTCCGAATATGAAATCCCCCCACTGGTGTTTACAGTGGAAGAGATGCATTTCAGTTTCCTTGTCCTGCACCTGGTGTACGTGGTAGAGTCGCAGGGCCCTGGTCTCAAAAAGGAAATACTGTTCTCCGAACATGCATTCTCATCTCCCTGCCAAGTCAGATGAAGTAACCAAGTACATGGTCCCATGTGTGTGCATACGTGTCCATGGGCACACGCACGTTCTTCTGGGACGGATCTAGTACAAAATCATTGTTTAACTAGAAAGCGGCAAAAGGACAATTAAGGAAAAATTTAAAATGGCACAAAATTATGCACAAAAAGGAAATAGGTTTGATCTCTGTAAAAGAGACCTCCTGGGGGCAGCTCCGGGAGTGTGCCTTGAGGTCGCAAAGTCCTGGGAGCTGATGATCCTTTCAGCTTCCTGGGAGCGCGCCCTTATTCTGATTCCTGGAACTCAGGAGTAGGTAACTCCTGGGTCATCTTATTCTGATCCTTCCAGATTGGTGCAATTTATCGTATACTACCCAGTATGCACCGAAATTCAAGAAAGAAAATAGTCCTTCATTTTTAAGCGAAGCATTCTCAGAAAACGCTTTAGTAAATAATAAGGAGAAATGGAAGAAGTATTTCCCAAAGTTCTGCAACATGGTGAAAAGGTCTGCTGTTTAAAAGAAGTCCCCACTGTCAAATAAATCGGGGCAGGCTTCATTAACGCAAATGCGGTCTGTCTGCCGCAGATCTGATCAGGGTCTTCACTATGCAGATCTGTACTGAGAGCCTCGGAGCAAGGAGCTCGCGTGGGCAGCCTGTTCTACACTCACCGGACCGTGGAGGCCTTTGTGCACAAACAGTTACTAATATCCTGATGGGCATTTTTATTCCGCAAAGCAATGTTTAAAAAATGAAACAAGAGAATGAGCGCAGAGAGGGGGACATACCCCCCCACCCCGTCCCGCGCACAGCGCCTGCAAAGCCCACAGGCGGACACTGGGGGGCAGCACAGGCCAACTCTCCTGCGGGCAAGCAGCAGGTGCGGGAACCCATCCTACAGCGCCCCCCCCCGCCCCTCCCCGAAATGTTGCCTAAGCCAAGGGCACACTGCTCACCTTGTCAATGGGGAGGCAAACACAGGTTTCAGTTTTTACTGACCTTGATTACAGAATTATAGATTATGTTATTCACTGGTAATAAGCTATTAAAACCAGGAATTAAAAGGGCAGGCATTAAATACTGGAAGGTGTGTTTAAGGCTCTGTTAAAAGCCATGAATGAGAAGCAGTTTGAGAATGTCGTGTTGCCTGCGACCCACTTGTTGAACACAGGGAAAGTCCCGCTGTTGTGGGATCAGCCTGCCTGCCCCTCACCCGGTGCAGGGGTCAATGTACTGTTTTGTGGACATTTTTTACATGAACTTTTTATTGTCCAGAAAAAAGCACAAATATTCGATTGTAGCACTTGGCGAATTTTCACCCCGTCAACACACCCATGAAACTGCCCCAAAACCAAGGATCGGGACAGGACTGCCACCTGAGAAGCCCCCTGTGCCCCGACCTCAGCGCTCGACGGAACTCATAGGGTTGCGCGCGTCTGCACCTCGCAGCGGAATCATCGTGTGTAGACCCGCCCGCGGCAGGTGGCTCTTCCTCCATGCGGCGCTCCCGCTTTCATTCTTGCTCCATTTTCTGACTATCTCACAGTTTATTTATCCTTCCTATTATTCATAGATGTCTGACTTCCCAATTTCTGTCAATAGTAGAAGCCTGGAGTAGTATCGTGGTAGCTGTTATGGGAGTAGAAGCTGCTGTAAACATTCTTAGACTTGATTCTAGTATGGTTCCGATTCCAGGAGTGGGCTACTCGGGTCACATACAGTATGTGACTTTCCAGCCCTAGTAGAAACCCAGTCATAGACATTTTCCCAAAGCGGTTGTGCCAGATAAGTCCCCCAGAGTCAGTATGTGATAACGCCACTTCATCCAGGTCCTTGGCAACATTTGACATTGTTAGTTTTTATTATATTTTATCAGATCAAGTACATGCGTCATAATACTGGATTGTGGTTTTGTTTTTTACTTATATTTTAAATATGTATTTATGTATTTATTTGGGAGGGTAGAGAGAGCACAAGCAGGAAGAGGGACGGAGGGAGAGGGAGAGAGAGAGAATCTTAAGCAGCTTCACACTCAGTGTGGAGCCCTCTCGGGGCTCGATCTCACGACCTAAGATCGTGACCTGAGCCGAAATCAAGAGTTGAACGTTTAACTGACTTAGCCACGCAGACGCCCCTAGAATGTGGTTTTAATTTGCATTTCCCTGATCACTAATGATTTCAATGTTCCCTTTCAAAATGTGCTACCCAAGCCTTTTGTCTTTCTTTTCCATTGGGTTGCCCAGTTTTTATTTATTTGTAAGAAATCTCACATACCGTGGGTGGGTCCTGTGTCTGATACATGACTGTGAATAAAATTTCCAATTATAATTGCTAGATTCTTGTCTCTCCTTTCAGTTATCTCAATTTTTTTAACCTATTTCAAGGCTATGCCATTAGGTTAGTGACGTGTTCCTGTTATTATTGGTTTCTAGGGATGCTTCTTGCCTTAAAATCTAAACTACCCGACAGCATGTAGCCCCAGCTGCTCCCATCGGTTACTTTTCAGGGTCCTTCTTTGCCTGTTTCTTTTCAACATTTTTTTAATTCTATAGTTAAAGTGTCTCTTGAAAGCAGAATCTAGAGTAAAAGAAAAATTTCTGTGTGAAAGTCTTTATCTTCTAATGACACTTCATTTTTATTTGATACAATGCTGAATACATTTGGGCTCAATCAATCTATGGCCTTGAGGTTTGCTTTCTCTTGTCCCATCTGTTTTTATTGCTTCTTCTCCCTTTGCTGTCTTCTTGCGGATGAATCAAGCACTTTTATTCCTTTTGATCTCCTCTCTCAGCTTGTTTCTTTCTTCTGCTGCCTGAAATGCTCCTGTAGCTCAGGTCTGCTGGCAACAGACACTCTCTGCCTTCCCTTCTGTGTTGTTTCCAGAAGGACTGCGATCTAGCCTTCATTTCCGAAGGATAATTCTGCAGTCGGAGAGTTCTCCAGCATCCTTGCCGACAGCCGGCCCTCGACGGGGCTTGGTTCCCCTGAAGACAGCGTGTCCCTCCTTCTGTTGGCTCTTAAGACTTTCGTGTCCTCTTTTGTTTTCAGCATTTTTACTCTGTCTTGCTGTGGTTTTCTCTGGGTTTTTTTCTGCGTCAGGTTTGTCATGTTTCTGGGACTTGTGACTTTCCTTGGACTTCCCTGGCCAACGTTTCTTCGGATTTGTTTCCATTCCATTCTGTCCCTTTCTTTATTTCTTCTGCAACTCGATCGGTCCTGTGTCAGACCTTCTGTCCTTCTATAAATCCTTTTACGATCCTTCCGTTTTCCACTTGCTTTTCTCAGTCTACCCCATCTGGGTATTTTCTATGGATGCACTTTCTGGAGGACGAACACTGCCCTCTGCTCTGCCTCAGTTCTTTAGTAAACCCTTCCCCAGAATTCTGGATTTCTTTCTGCATTTTTCAATTTTACAACTTTTTCAATGCAGTGCAGTTCTCGGGTTTTTTTTTTTTTTTAAAACCCTGTGTGGTATTTACAGTATCTTGATAGCATGTGAATCTATTTCCTATTTTCTATTTTGTGTTTCTCTCTTGGTTTGGGTCAGTTGGTCTTATTTCTTGGCCTGCTTGGCAATTTTTTATGAACTGTGAAGACAGAGCTGTAAAGGCTGGGGATGCTGCCTTTGGCAGGCTGGTGGGCGTTGCAAGGAGTACCTTGACCCAGCTGAGAGTAGACTGTTGACTTTGTTGGGGCAGGTCTGTCCATCTCCCCACACTCCAGGGGCAGTCTTAGTTGAAAGCCCTGGAGGTTTGCTGGGGCCCCTCTGCCTTGCACGGCCCTGGATGTCATCTCTGTCCTTAGCACTGCAATCCCCAGAAAGATCTCTGCTCAAGTCCCGCCACCCCACTGCTGTTTTCTGCTTGGGTTCTGCTGACCTTGTCCTGCCCACAAGAGGCCTCAGAGCCTGTGAGTGCATAGAAGGAAAGTTCCATGAAGAATTTTGGCCTCGCTTCTTGGCGGCTCCCTCTTCTTCTCAAACGGAGCTCTCCTCTTGGTTCCCAGCTGCCCTGGCTGCCCCAAGGCCAACTTCCATCCCCCAGCTCAGCCCGAAGCCCGGCTCGGCTTTCAGTTTTCTTTCAGTTTTCGGTGGGACATCTATCCCAGCTCCAGGAATGCGCAGATGCCCCAGGATGCCCCAGGGAATGCCCTGGGGGACTGACTGCCTTTCCTCTGAGAGCACTTGCTCCTTGATATCTCCAAACCATTTTGTTTGTTTGTTTGTTTTTGGTTTAAATGTGGGTATAAGCTATCCTGCCCTTAGAGTTGATCTCAAATGGGAGTTTTCTTCATAGCCCTATTTTATCCTGGTTAAGAGGCAAACGTGTGCTTATAATTTTGTTGTCAAAGCATATCGGACTGATAATTCTCAAATAAGAAAGGAACAGATCCTCGGTAGCTCTGTAAGGTGGGATGTTTGCCTGTAGAAATTGGTAAGATGTACGATCGTATAGGCCAGTGGGGATGCACTGACTTATGGTCGAAGGTGAAACAGCATGTTAATCTAATTTAGCAATCTCTTGTGTGCATTCCTTTCTGAACAGACTGTATACATCCTTGGTTTTTCTTTTTTTAAGATTTTATATATCTATTTATTTGAGAGAGAGAGCAAGTGCAAATGCACGCAAGCAGGGGGAGCAGCAGGCAAAGGGAGAAGCAGTCTCCCCGCTGAGCAGGGAGCCCGATGCAGGACTCGATCTCAAGACCCTGAGGTCCTGACCTGAGCCAAAGGCAGACACTTAACAGCCGCCCCACATCCCTGGTTTTAAACAAGCTCTTTTGTCTCCCTGCTATTCGGTCATTAGCAAATTAAGTACAATTTTGCATGTTTTCTCTATCCGCTTATGTAGGAATATAATTTGTATGGGAATCCAATTTCAAAGTTTGTAGCAAATACCCCTGCCCTACCATTAATAGGATAAGGTGATTACCTCACATCTATGTGGTTCTTCGTGGCGAAGAATTTGGAGTTCTGCTTTATCTTTGTCTCGCCTCCGTTTGTTCCCACGGGAGAGGCGTGGGCTTTAACTGAAGGTGGGAAAGTCGAGGGTTAGGGCGCTCAGCCCACAAAATATCAGACCTGGAAATCTCGTGTTCAGACCCCGTCGACCTACAGGTGGGAGAACGGCAGCCTAGAAATACCGACACGGTGGAGGGGAGATTAGATATTAGACTTCCTTTTGCAAAATGTATATTTCTCTCTCGAACTTTTGGATGCCATCTACCGTGCCAGATGGCCTCCCTGTTTCAAAATCGCAAGTGTGAACGACGGTGACACACAGGGACACGTATGTGCTGGTGCTGAGGACCAACACAGGCTTCTGGAATTCAAATGGGATATTTAAAAACCATGTTAAGATTTCAAAAAAAAAATAAAAATAAAAATAAAAATAAAAATAAAAACCATGTTAATTAGGCCCATCATTCCTTTCCAATACGCACTTTATCCCTCCAACAAAAGTTTATTGGTCACCCTGAGAAGGAGCTCCAGGGGAGAAAGAAGGGTCCTCAGGGATGTCCTTGCGTGTTCCCGGAGTTCTGCCCGGGCCACTCCCCTTGCAGCCGCCTCCTTGTTTGCTCACTTGACAGCCCTGGGTCGTCACGCCTGGGACGTCCTCCTTCATTTGGCCTACTTGACTGCCGACCACTCCCCTTCTCACACAGACCTTCCCGCGGTCCCCACACACGGGGCACAGACGCCTCAAGCACGCGGGAAAACACTGGCATCGTCACCTGACCCTTCTTGAGGAACCCAGCTCTGTCCAATTCCACATCATCAAGGTCAACCTTCAACACGGAGCCGACGTGGCACCCTGAAAACCCATGGACGAGTGGCAGTCCAGGAAATGGCCCTTTTCAGGGCCACGGATACATCTAAGGAGTCACAGGAGACAAACACGTGTGTGGTCATGACAAAGTGCGCCCGTGTGACCCCCAAATGAGGGCTGCAACTGGGGAACTAGAAGAGAAACTTGCCACGGACGTCTGGTGTCCCCGGCAGTGCCCACTCCAACGGCCACACGCAGAGCCCAGCCTGTGTGCACATTCCCGTGGGCCTCCCCCTGCCACGCAGGTATAGGGATTCCACCTCTGTGCCCCCGGGGCTGGGGCTGCGCTGGGATGTGGCTCCTACTTCAGCCAGGCCTCCCAGGTCCCAGGATTTGCAGCGAACCCTTCCCATGGAGTGCGCACAAGGGCTGAGGGACGTCACTAAATCTGACCAGCAAGCTTGGGGTAAATCATAATGCTATGAAAGAAGAAGAAAAAAACAACTTTCTATTCCTAATAGACTAGCACGTACTAGAACCACACCTTTATAGCCCGATACCACACCTAAACTGTGATCTGAGCAAGAACTAAACTTAGAGAGTTCAGTGAGCAAATAAACCACAGCTACCAAGCTGACAAAATACATAAACCCCAAATTATTATGTACAAATAAGGAAAAGTGAAGCAAGGATAGCCCCTAAGTTACGTGGGCCAGGACTGCACGCAGGAGAGAAAAAGAAGAAAAGGACATCTGGTGGTATCCTGGTGAGGATTTGACAACAGGCACTCAGAAAAGAAACAAGGATAAAAAATTTTTTTTAAAGACGCAGGAAAGAGAGATGCCAATTTGTCCCTTCACTATTCCAGCCTGGAGCTGCCAGTGTGTGAGCCTGGGCTGAGCCAGGGGCGAAACCCACACGGTTCGGTTCGAGCACGAGAGACACCTGCATATCACGTGCCTCCGACAGGAAGGGTCAGGAGTCATTCTACCAAGCTCATGGCATTTTATGGAAGAATAAAACCTATGTCATGCACACAAGAAAACGAGGAGAGAATTAGACACAAAAGGAACATATTTTAAACGCCTCCTAAAAATCAGTCAAGTTAAGGAAGAATCTGCAAAAGGCACAGAGTGAGGTCCAGCCTTCTGGGGTCAGCAGGCAAGGGGGCCACACAGAAGCACCTGGAGACAGACTCTGCCACATGCACGCTCAGAATGCTCCAGAAACTCCGACGGGAACCGAAATAAGATACATCTAAAAACACCAAAAGGATAAAAGCAAACAACAAAAAGCAAAGTAAAAAAACAAAACCGAGAAAGGACCCATAAAACAGGAAGGAGAAAAGTCTCATCAGGTCCTACGATTGTAAGGTAGGGATTTCCGTGTCTACCACAAGCTGAATGTTTTCACTTAAAAGCAAGGAAGAGAAACCGAAAGCAGCAACCCAAAATGCAGCCAGCAAGGAGCACAAGTACAGATCAATGATCAGAAAATCTGAATAGAAAGATGCATTTTAAACAGGGCACCATTTCTATAGAAAACAACTCATCATATTACATAAAGAAATTAATATGGACATTTTGTAATAAAAATGAAATCTAAAATATGATGAAGAAGGAACATTTGAGTCTGTACATATACCAAAGAGCATACCAATGGAATAAATACTTGAAAAAATCCATTTGAAGTCAAAACCAGAAAGTACGGTCCCATCATGTTAAATTGCTTATACACCGTGAGACATTCTAGCTGAGGGTTTACGGCTACAAGGAGACATTATCAATGCAGAGGTCATGCTAATATGGCGAACTGGCACCTTCAGAGAAGAATATTCTTCATATCTGAATATTCAAGGGCTTTTATAAAAGGGACTCAGAGCCTCACAGATGATTTCAGTCAACAGAATGCAAATGCAGGTTGCCAGGGTCCCCTCTTCTGGGACCGCAGGGTGGTGCCCAGGATGCATTTGGCATTCACCCAGCCTGGTGGCCTCAGAACCCAACCAGCCCCAGGCCCGTGGACCCTCCCTCCCCCGCAGCTCCCCTGCCTCCAACACTCCCCTGACCTCTCCACCTGTACACACTGACCCCGAATTTGTGTCGAAAATTTAACTCCGATCTTCTCTGAACTTCCCCATTCTTTCTCTTTATGGAATGAGTATCTTTCCTCCACTTTCAATGTTTATGGCTGTTACGCAAGATTTCACTTTGTATAGTTTTTCCTGGACCACTAAAAACAACTGAACTCCGTTATGGTTTATGTTAGCTACCCATGACTTTATTTTTAGAGTTGTTTAATTGAATAATTGAAAGCTAGTGGACAATTATCCTTTTCGCCCCCAATAATGTAATTGTTATGCTGGTTTCGTGTCTTCCTAGACTTGGGAGAACTTCCAGATAAAATGCGAACAAGTTTTCAATCTTAAAAGCATATCTCGGCGTTTCTATCTTAAAGTGAGCTTGAGTTGAAACAGACGTTCCTTGTATTTAAAAATGTTTTTAGAACAAATCCTAATTGTTTCTGGAGTAATTACCTTTTAGGATGTGTTTTGCTTATGTTTAATTTACTGACCTATCCATATCAGTAAGTGGGATTTTTCTGTAGCTTTCTTACAGAGCTATTTTTTTTAAATTTGGTTGTGGTAGAATTACCCCAATTTTATGAAATGTATTGAGAAACTTTCTCTCCTTTTAAAAGATCATGACCTGAGCTGAAACCAAGAGTAGGACACTTAGGCGACTGAGCCACCTGGGCCGCCCTCTAACTAGAGACATATCATTTGCTTCTTGAAAGCTTGCAAAAACAGTCACCATGAAAACTCTACTGAAACTAAATTATTTAACAATCATTTCCATTTCTCATAAGCTTTTAAGACCATTCCAATATTCTACTTCTCCTTTTGCGGCATTTTTAGTAAACCCAGAAATACTTCACGTCTTTGAGACTTTGATATTTTATTAATTAAATAGTCAATTATGTATTAAACCTTACACTTGTACAATAGATTCTTCAATATTGTAAACTCAGCCCTGCAACTATTATATCCTCTTTGTGTCCCCTAATTTTGTAAGTTAATGCTTTCCATCTTTGTCTTTATCTGACTCATTAGAGGTTGCTCTTTCATTGGTTTGGTCAAGGAAGTTGCTTTCTGAGTTTCAGTTTCTGATCTTGCCTTGGATTCTCTGTGTCGGAGGACAGACTGGGGAGAGAAACCCGGGTGACAGAGTGGCAGGGGAGGGGCGAGAGGCGCTGTCATCCCTCCCAGGCTCAGTGATGGGCATGATTCAACCTTGGGTGGGTTGCTGCCTCAGGGAGGATAAGGCGCAAAATTAAGACAAGAAAAATACATACCTGTTGCTTCAAAATTGCCTTAATTCCCTTTTAGGGATTAGAATAGAGAATCAGATTCCTTTAGATAGTTTCTCCCTGTGCTTCTTGAATGGGACATTTCCCATATGTGGCTTTAGGAGGATTCCACATTCATGTCTTTAACTGAAGCCTGGGGGTGGGAAGCCACACGTCTGTCTGTCTGTCTGTTACTCTCTCCCTCCTCTCCCCTCTCCTTTCCGATCCAGCTACACTGTTGTATCCAACCATTACAGTGGAAATCTGAACTATGCTATGTACGTGGGAAAAGAATTAAAGAGAACACAGAAATGAAGACAGCGGTGGTTTATTAATATGAAAGAATAATGTTTTCCTCTCTCTTTTGCTCATTTGCTTTTTATTGCTATAACATATGTGCAAATGTTATAAGATGAGGTGGGGGGTGGGGGCTGGCATTGCAGAATGGAGAGAAATATTCAGGAATCTATGTCCTACTTCTATTTGCAATTATTGGACAAATTCCCTCTAAGGAAGAGAGTTCCACTTCCTTAGTTTTGTTTTCTGTTAAGTTAATAAAAGAACAGAACGAATATTAATTATTTCCCCAGTTTATTAAGTTTCATGGCATGTGTAAATCTATTCTTCAATATTTATACACAATCATTTTCTGTGTTAAGTAATTTTTAAAATGGAAAAAAAAAATCCATGTGCAACAGTTAAGCAAGCAGATGGCACTTGGATGCTTATCAAGAAGCTGTCTTCGTCTGCTCGCAGGCATGTAAAATGATATAAAAATATAATTTGTTTTCAGGACAAGTTTAAACAAAGAATAGCAAAACTTTACTTAATTAAACAGAGATTGACTATACCAAATAATCAACATTTTTATTTTAATATTTGTTCATTCTTTTTTAAGGATTATATATATATATATATATGACTTAATCTTCCACAAAGTGCCAAGAGCGCACAATGGGGAAGAACAGTCTCTTCAAAAAATGGTGCTGGCAGAACTGGATTTCCACATGCAAATGGAAGAAACTGGACCCCTACCTTACACCATAAACAAAAATCAACTCAAGATGGATCAAAGACTTAAACAGAAGACCTGAAACCATGAAACTCCTAGACGGAAACCTAGAGAAAAAGCTCCTTAACATGGGTCTTGGTGATGATTTCTTGGACATGACACCAAAAGTATGGGGGGAAAAAAAGCAAAAATAAACAAGTGAGACCATATCAAGTTAAAAAGCTTCTACACAGTAAAGGAAACAATCAACAAAATGAAAGGCAACCTACAGAATGGAAGAAATAGTTGCAATATAATCCAATACGGATCAATATCCAAGATACATAAGGAACGTATACGACTCAATAGCGAACACACACACAGACAAATCACCCAAATAAAAAATTGGCAGGGACCTGAATAGGCATTTTGCTGCAGAAGACATCCAGATGGCCAACAGGTACATGAAAAGATGCTCAACATCACTCATCATCAGGGACATGCAAGTCAAAACCACAATGAGATATCAGCTCACACCTGTTAAGATGGCCACTGTTAAACAAACAAAACAAAAAAGGAAAGTGTTGACAAAGACCCGGGTTAAAGGGGTCTCTTATCCACTGTGGGTGGGAATGTAAATTAGGGCAGCCACTGTGGAAAACAGTACGGAGGTTCCCGAAACAATTTAAAGCAGGACTGCTGTATAATCCATCTCCAAGAGATCTCTGCACCCCCATGTTCACAGCAGCATTATTCACAACAGCCAAGATATGGAAACAACCTAAATGTCTGTTGATGGATTAATGGATAAAGAAAACGTGTATATATTACAATTAACTATTACTTAGCCTTAAGATAGAAGGAAATCCTGCCATTTGTGACCACATGGATGCAATGGAAGGATATCCTGCTACATGAAATAAGCCAGACCCAGAAATGCACATACTCCGTGTTCTTTTATATATACAGGACCTCAAAATGTCAAACCGACAGAAACAAAGCAGAACGGTGGTTACCGGGGGCTGGGTGGGGAAATCGGGAGCTGTCAGGCGAAGGACACAAACTCTCAGGTATGAGATCAGTAAGTTCAGGAGACCTAATGGCCAGCCTGGTAACTATAGTTAATCAGAATGTATTGTCTATTTGAAATTTGCTAAGAGAGTAGACCTTAAGTGTTCTCACCAAAAAAAATAAGTAACTACATAATATATAAGGTGATGGATAGCTTTTGAGCTGTTGGAGGGGCCAAACTGAATAAAACAGCCTCAAACATCCAAAAGAAATCAAGAAAGGACAGGAAAACCTAATGTAAATGATGCAGGATGCTGAACCCCACAACAGAACACACGCTCTTTAAGCACAGCCACAACGTGGAGCCCAGATTTGAGGGGAGGGGAGCAGGTGGGGGGTGGCAGGTGCTTACTAGTGGGGGCAGGGGAAAGATGGGGAGAGAGGACCGCCTGTTTCAAAATAATAATAATAATAATAATAATAATAATAATAATAATAATAATAATAAAGGCTTAAATGAAAGCAGCTGATAGTGGCTGTCCAGGGTTTAAAAGTTAGAACTCAACATAAGGCTTGTAACCCCCAGTTCCTGGCTCTCTGTGTCCACTCCCCACCCCCCTACACACTAGCAGACACACCACAATGGTGACAAATCAGAATCTGTCCACCTGTGAGTCTGGGGGAAGGCGGAGGACAAAAGAGGATGAATGAGGGAACGAAGGGCTCAGGGAAGACTTTTGAGCACCCACTGTGTGCCAGGAAAACCTGATGTGTCTGCCCGTGTTTTCTCATTCGACTCTCACACCAGCAGTGATGGATGCCAGTGGCAACATCTTTCCTTCCGGTTCCTTCTGGCATCGTCCCTAATTCGGGAAGCGACGGGCATTGAAGCAGAAAGTCCAACTCCAGAGCAAGCTAAGGAATAAATGTGGTTAAATGTGCACCCTCCAAACCTGTCAAAAGGAATTGGGCAGAGGCACCATGAAATGAGCACATCAAAAGCCCCTCGCTGATAAATTTAGACCTTGTGTTTTAAGTTGACTTGGCAGGTTGTGTCATATTCCTTAGATGTGAAAAATAAAGCAACTCTACAACTGTAATTAAGAGACTCGTTTTCAAGCTAATTATGCCGTATTTATGCATACCAAATAAAACTGTGGTGACAGGTGATGATTGAATACAGATACGGACTGTCAGAAAAAGAAGGAGGAGGAAGGGGATCTTAAAATAGGATAAAATGTCAAGGCTCCTGCAAAGGAAAATTCTTCCCCTGACCCCTGTTCTGGAGCTGCTCTCAGTTACACTCACATGGTTCCTTCAAATAGGTATTCAACTGAAGTACTAAATTAAATACAAATTCTGTAAAAAAGCATATCCCAGGATGCACCTTAAGAGTTCCCCTATACTTAGATATGAGTTTGTGGTCTTAAAGGAGTTTTGCATACATTTAGTTATTTTTACAACTCTGTGAGACAGGTGCTATGTTCCCACATTATAGATATGGAAACTGAGGCTTGAAGTTAATACATGACTTGCCCAAACTTGTTAACCACAAAAAGGCAGGCAGAAAAAAATCAAAATCGAGTCTTTTAAATGGAGGGCAAATGGATTTGCCACTGAACCAACCATAACTGTTCCCCATGTGGAAAATTCCCCTGTATTTTCCAATTTCCTTGCACGATACATTGTAGCATCCTACCATACCCACACACCTGACTCAGCCAGCGCCTCTTAGCATAAAGGTCCTCACCAGTTACTCACATGCCTGAGACGGCCTTCCGTAAGTCATGGCCTACGAAGTGGGTTATTTCCTTTGGATAAGCTTCTAGAAGTACAATCCCTAGGTCACATATTCTGAACTTTTTTTTTAAAGAAGTGTGAAAATGAAGGTGGGGTAAACAGAGGGGGAATAAGCCACGAGAGACTATGGACTCCGGGAAATAAACAGAGGGTTTTAGAGGGGAGAGGGTGGGGGTATGGGCTAGCCTGGTGATGAGTATTAAGAAGGGCATGTATTGCGTGGAGCACTGGGTGTTATACACAAACAATGAATCATGGAACATTGTATCAAATCTAAGGATGTACTGTATGGTGACTAACATAACATAATAAAAAAAATAACTAAAAAAATAAAGAAATGTGAGACCTTTATTGTTAAAATTGTAAAACATTGCCAAAAGAAAGTAAAGCCTTTTTTTTGTATTTTATTTTATTTATTTTTTTAAAATAATGTTATGCTAGTCACCATACAGTACACGAACTTTGGGGACTTCATCAAGATAAAAAGCTTCTGTACAGCAAAGGAAACAGTCAACAAAACAAAGAGGCAACTCATGGAGTGGGAGAAGATATTTGCAAATGATACTACAGGTAAAGGGCTGGTATCCAAGATCTATAAAGAACTTCTCAAACTCAACACCCAAAAAACAAATAATCAAGTCAAAAACTGGGCAGAAATATGAACAGACACTTTTCCAATGAAGACATATGAATGGCTAACAAACACATGAACTTTTTTAAAAAAAGATTTTATTTACTTATTTTGAGAGAGAGCGTGTGCAAGTGGGGGAAAGGCAGAGGGAGAGGGAGAGAGAGAATCTCAAACAGACCCCCTAATGGAGCCCCACCCTGAGCTCATGACCTGAGACGAAATCAAGAGTCAGACGTCTAAACAACTGAGCCACCCAGGCATCCCCATGACGTTTTTAACACTTGATGTACAGACTGTTGAGTGGTTTTCCAGAAATACTATAGGATTTCGCATTCACTGTACAGAACGAGTGTGTCAGTACAACACTGATGTCTTCTGTTCCTTCTTTCATTCTGAGCCCCCACTATGTGCTACCTGCTGTATAGATGTCAAGGATACAGCCGCGAGAAAACCAGGCAGGATTCCTCTCCTGGGGGAACGGAGCCTCGTGAGAGAGGCAGACACTACACCACCACCTCCAGTAATAAGTAGCTTCCCTTGGTGTGTACTTGCTGTGGCTGGGCACTGTTTACCCACTAACTACACATGAAATAACACAACTCGCATACAGTCCCGCAGATGCTATCACTGCCTCAGTGCAAGAAGGAAGTGGGGTGAAGTGGCTGACTCCGTGCCACGGAGCTAGCAAGGAAAGGGGCACATTTCCCTGCAAACCGTGACTCCTTCCACCGATGGACCCACCACTCAAGTGATGTCACACCAGACAGAGCGTGCTGCACAGGGACACATGCTCTCCTGGTGCATCATTCAGCAAGGGCACTGCCCGCTCCCCACCCCCCCACTGTGAATGGATTGGATCCACACACTTGTATTTCTCTTGTTATCTATGTCTGTTACCAACTCTTTCATTTTTTGTAGAAAAAATATCATCAACTGTTTCTGGCCCTGTCTCTGAGACTTATTTTACCCATTTGAATTAATAAATAATAAAACAACTTCAGGGGCGCCTGGGTGGCACAGCGGTTAAGCGTCTGCCTTCGGCTCAGGGCGTGATCCTGGTGTTATGGGATCGAGCCCCACATCAAGCTCCTCCGCTAGGAGCCTGCTTCTTCCTCTCCCACTCCCCCTGCTTGTGTTCCCTCTCTCACTGGCTGTCTCTATAAAGAAAAAAATAATAATAAAACAACTTCAACTACATCTTTGCATGATTGAAAACCAATCTCCATGGGAAACTGGAATTCCAGGAAATACTCCCTCCTACAAAGAGGGATGGGTGGAAGGCAGGAATCTTCAGTGGTGGTTGGAACAGGACAGACAAAGGAGGTGAAGACTGAGGGCCCACCACCTCATGGCCCCACGGGGCTTAGAAGGAAGGTGGCCTGGCTCAGGGCTGCCAAGATTCTCACCATTTGTACAGTAAGGCTTAAGATCCAGAATAGAAAGAAGGAATAGCATGAATGCCCCATTAGCTTCTAACTGTTTTATCCATATGCATGTGCGTGTGGACAGGTGTATGGTTTTGCTGTTTCTAAACCATTGCTGTAACACACAGAGCAAGGGGCTCACCTGCCCCTCCATGAATCCTATTCTGTCCTAAGCTGCAGAGAAAACCTCCATCAATCTATGTTGTGTGTGATGCGGCTCCATTGAAACACACACACACACACACACACACACACCAATCAAAACAATGTGCTGATTTTAATTTGCTTAATTTTTACATTTAAAGCAGTGCATTGTCATATACTAATACAAAAGCACCTTGCTTTTTTAATTTTTACTTAGTTATCGTGTCTTGTGACTTTCCTCTGTGTCGGCATAAATAGAAACGCCGAATAGCAGTGCATTACATGAGTGTGCCCTAATTCACTCTTCCATTCTTCTGCAGTGCTCACTATTTAGACTGCTTCCACGTTCTTTGTGTTATTAAAAAAAAAATTAATGCATGCATGTGTTCCACTCTTCTTGTATGAATTCCATGAGGGCTTCTCTATCTACCTGGAATAAAAAATGCATGATCGCTGCAAATGGCTTTGCTATGCACATTTGGAATTTTAAAATATAGTGCCAGACTTTTTTCCAGAGCTGCCCTTCGGATTCACGCTCATGCCCACTGTGTGCAACATGGCTTGTCCACATCCTCGCCACCATCTGTTACTCTCATTCCTCAAAGTACTGGGTGAGAGTTTGCTTTCTTCTGTATTGTTTCATGGTTCCCTGAAAATCAGCAAGTTTGGACCTTGCTTCATAGAATTTTTTTCGTCAATATTTCCTGTTCTGCACCTGCTCTCTTCTCAATGTTTTTTTTATTAATTTATAGTTTAAATCAATTTTTTGTATACACTGTTTTATCATTTCTTCTTGTCTCCCCTTCTTCCTACCCTCTTCTCTCTCTCTTTCTTTCCCTGTGTGTGTGTGTGTGTGTGTGTATGCACATATATATGTGTGGCGGATGTGTAATTTCCATAAGTCTGATTATAAAATGCATGCTATTTTCTACAGTCACTCCTTTTTTTTTTAAAGAAATCATTTAGGGGTCCCTGGGTGGCTCAGTCAGTTAAGCATCAGACTCTTGATTTCAGTTCAGGTCATAATCTCAGGTTTGTGAGATTGAGCCCTGCACAGCACAGAGCCTGCTTGAGAGTCTCTCTTCCTCTCCCTCTTCCCCTTCCTCCTCACTCTAAAAAATAAATAAACAAATAAATAAATGAAACAATTTATTTGTTTTGATTTTTACTGCTTCCTTAATCCAAATCCCCTGCCCCACGTGTGTGCAAACCAATGGCATTATACCCTAGTGTGCTTCCTTCCATAATATCCCATTCTCATGTCATTTAGGGACAGAATGAATAAAAACACACAGAGGTTTCATTTTGTTTTGTTTAATGTTTCTCTTAGGGAAAACTACTTTTCTGTCTCTTGTTTTTCTACCTAGAGTCACATCCTTGAAACCCCATCAAGCAGCTCATCTATAACTAAGTTGTCCCCTTAAGTCCCTGTATACAGCTCATGAATGCGTGCAGTGGACTGTGTTCAGCCAACCCACTGTTGATGAGTACGCACCATAGTTCCATACTTTCTCTTACTACAGGCAGTGCTGTAGTAAAAAGGAAACCCGTGGGATACACTCTCACCTGCCGTGGGTCTCCCTGTGCAGTGGTCCCCAAAACCAAACTGCTGGGTTGAAAGGTACATTTGATTTCAGTTTTAGGCAATAATGCTTCACTGTTCACCCAAAGGTGGTGAAAAGTCTCATGAAGACACTGACAACAGATATTATCACTCATCTTAAATTTACTAGTAAAATTTTGCTGTGAATGGATAGTGTATTCCTTTATACCTTTCTTTCTTTCTTTTTAAAAAAGATTTCTTTATTTATTTCAGAGAAAAGGAGAGCACGTGAGCAGGGGGAGGGGCAGAGGAGTGGCGGGGAGAAGCAGACTCCGTGCTGGTGTGGAGCCTGATACCAGGCTCGATCTCACGGCCCTGAGATCATGACCTGAGTTGAAATCAAGAGTTGGACACTCAACCGACTGAGCCACCCAGGCGCCCCTCCCTTTATTTATTTCTAATTACTTGTTTGAGGTCCATTCTGGAATGCTCCTTTATCTCTGCATTCTTAGGGGTAAGTTCTCCAATGTGTTGGATCCATGGGATACTTTCCATGGCTCTGTAGCTTTTTTGTATTTTTCCTCATTTTTGATTATCAACTCATTTTCCAAAGGATTTTCTTCTAAGAGGGTCTGACACACTCCAGAGCGATTTCACAGGTGCTTTGCTTGGACCTTCTGGAATTCACCTGTCACTAATCAGTTTTCTGAAAGTTTCTGAATTAGATCCCCACGAAGATCAGTGTAAAATGAGACAACATTCCTCTCCGGTGAGGGACTCGATTGTACTCATGACTCATTATGTATGGTGCATCTTCCCCCAGGTTAATGGGGGAAATTTTCTGTCATCTACCTGTGGTAATGTCATGGCTTCCCTGCTCCTTCTCCCAGAGGGGAACATATTTTGCCCTCCCTTGTGCACAAGGCACGTGCAGCCTCAGCTCACTTGTGCAGGTATGAGAACCTCAACCCTCAAGGCAAGACCTGTCCATTATTACCCAAGTAACTATCAGCACTATCACCCATCATTTACTCATCTTTTAAATTTTGTTTAAAATATTTTATTTGTTTATTTATTTTAGAGAGAGAGTGAGCACGTGTGTCTGTGAGTGGGGTGAGGGGCAGAGGGAGTGGGAGAGAATCTCAAGCAGACTCCCCGCTGAGCTCGGAGCCTGATGTGGGGCTCGAACTCATGACCTTCCGATCACGACCTGAGCCAAAATCAAGAGTCAGACTCTCAATCCACCAAGTCACCCAGGTGTCCTTATCATTTAGTCATCTGTATACATTTTTAGTTTTATATACAGTAAAAAATATAACTCTTACAAGCTGGATGGCTATTTACAAATGTACATACTTGTGTGGCTACGACCCGGTCACCAAGAGAAAATTTCCCCAAAAAGCTTCCTCATGCTCCTCGCTAGCTTGAACTTCAAATACGGGAAATCACGTAGTATGCACTCTTTTGCTCAAGGCTTCCTGTCCTCAGAATAATATTTCTGAGATTCAACCATGATTTGCACAAAAGAAGTAGTTCATTCCTTTTGACATCTGGTGGTTCTGTGCTGTGGGAATTTGTCATAGCTTGTTAATCCATCCTCCTCTTGATGGACACCGAGGCTGTTTCGAGTTTTGCGCTCTTCTGACCAAAACACATATGTACATGTTGGTAAATGTCTTGGGGGACAGGTACGATTGTTCTTCTTGGCTGTGTCTCCAGGAGTACAAGTGCTCAGCGGGGGGAGGCGCAGGCGTACGTTTGCCAAGTCAGGACAGCTCCCGGGGCTGCCCATCCTCGCTGTCACTTGCCATTGGCAGGCTTTTTAATTTTAACCATTCTGGTGAGGGACGTACCCATTTTTAGGACTCTTATTCCAATTACTTCAACTGAAGTAGATCAAAATAAGGATTTAAAATTTTGCAAACTGAGCGGGGTGCCTGCTGGCTTGGCTGGTTGAGGGTCTGACTCTTGGTTTCAGCTTGGTCATGATCTTAAGGCTGTGAGATCGAGCCCTGCATCAGGCTCTGTGCTGAGCGTGAAGCCTGCTTAAGATTCTCCCTCTCCCTCTCCATGTCACCGATCACTCTCTCCAAAACAAAAAAAAACATAAAACTAATTTTTTTTTCCAGAGCAATATGTACACATCTAAGCTACTTAAAGCTTAGAAAGCCTGTGATACAGTGATTGTAGCACCTTATTTTGTAGTATGTGAGACCATTTTTTTTCCTGCCTGTAATTTTCCTACCCTGACGTGGGCCTGGATTTTTAAAATCCTTCATCTATTGCACTCCTGCTTCTCCACCTGGAGCGGGGAGCGCCCCCTTTCAGCCCTGCTCAGTATTACTTCCCACCATTCTTCCTTGGAGCCTGGGTGAAGGAGTTTCTCCATCCGCTGCGAACTTCGTAGGTGCTTAACCTACAGCAGTTACCACGTAGAACAGAATAGTCAATGTCCGCCTCTTCTCCCAAACTACAGGATGCCATGTGTTCCTCAAATTTATGCCCTCAGACTCCTGCAGGGCTTAACCGCGTGGCTAGTACTCCATGGACAGTTATGGAGAAGTTGTGTGAACATGTAAACAGACCTTCATTTGTAGCACTTCCAGAAACTCACAATTCAGAAAGATCGACAACCACCTATGTTTTCTTAAACTGTAGCTTATCCCTCTGAAAATTATATTCTAGAATACCCTACATATATTTGAGGCAAGAACATTTCCTGCTATGTAACTGTCTTTCTTACCTTCCTACATGAGAGCATTTTTTTTCAAGATTTTATTTACGGGAGAGAGAGAGAGAGCAAGCAAGAGAGCACAGCAGGGGAGCAGCAGAGGGAGAGGGAGAAGCAGACGCCCTGCTGAGCAGGGAGCCCAGTGTGGAGCTCGATCCCAGGACCCTGGGATCATGACCTGAGCCGAAGGCAGACGCTTCACTGACTGAGCCACCCAGGCGCCCCTACATGAGAGCATTTTAATGGTTCATGTGAATGTTAGGAAAATTGTTGGTAAGTATATGATACTCCACATGTGGGAACATTTATACATGTTTCTTTTCTCTCCTTTCTCTCCTGGTTGGTTCGCATATTTTTATGAAATATAACCATAAGCCCTGACCAGGCATGGCGACCTGACCAGGCACGGTGACCTGACCTAGATGTGCTTCACCTCTCCAGGACCACATGTGTGTGTCCCCATCAGCTGGCTTATGATCAGAGAAATGAACCACCCATAGATATTTAGAAATTCATACAAAATTCACATGGTTAAAGAGGACCAAACCTGGTGTCTGCCTTAAAACAGTGAAAAAATAAATAAAAGTAAATAAATAAAACAATAAATAAAAATAAATAAAAAGTAAGTAAATAAATAAAAAGTAAATAAAATAAAAAGTAAATAAAGATAGATAAAAAATAACAAAAAAATAAATAAAAAGTAAAATAAAACAGTATGCCTCCTGCTAACTGAACCTAATCTTTCCCTGAGCTCTAGGGAGACAGACTCATTAATGTTAGTTACCTCAAGAGACAAAAACACCATTACTGCAGGGAAAATGGATTATCAACGGAGTCTTTCTCACCAAGATGTAATTTTCCTTAAAAAAAAAAATTCATGCTTTTGGGGACAGTGGGCACCTGGAAAGAGTCCACTCTTCCTACAGGTGTCTGGGGGGAGCATTCCCACCCCTTGTGCATGGCAGACTGACAGGTGTACCTTAGGGCCAGGGCTCTCTGGGTCTTCAGTCCCAGGTCTCTTCCAGAGCCAGAGCTCAGAAAAGCGAGCTCCTCAGGCTCCCACATTCCTCTGGCACAGCACAGAACCATGACCTCCACAGAGCCTTTGGGCAGCCTTTCATCCCTTCATTTGTAACAAGCGAGTGGTGTGTGTCAGCTCATGGGGCATCATTTATTTAGTGTGGTCCACCACTTGCTAACCTCGTTCGTACGTGTGGTTGTAGAGCAGGACCCCTGGGTCATCCTGACGTGCCTTCCACCACGCCGCTCTCAGTATGCTCCCGTCTGGGCTCAGGAGCACAGTCTGGCACTAAATGAATTCATGAGAACACAGCTTTCCTCGCTTTCTCCTTGCTCCTCCTTTGCAGCAATCTTCAGGAGTGAAAAATCTTCAAATATATATTGTGGTGATACTTTGGTCACTAGAATTTCTCTGTGGAATCATTAAGGGGTGTGGACAAATCAAGTCTAACTCTCTGTACAGCAGGTTGGCTGAAGTGGAAGATATTTCTCACACTCTCGTCTGTATACATTGGACTCTAGAGAGACTGCCCTGGAATATCTGCAGGACCACTGGGTGTTGTCATTTAAATTTCATGAGCCATCTGTCTCTTGACTGAGTTACAGGATAATGAATGTAATCAGTTCTGGATGATCCCTGCCCCGGTTGAAAGTCTCGCTTATGATTCTCTTCGCAAGAAGAGGCCACAGAAGGGCTTCCGAATCTCTTGTCCCTCAGAGAGAAGAGGCTTTGCTTCACTGCCGCTGCTTACTGGAACCACCTTAGGCATGCCCCCCACCTTCTGTCCAAATTGAAAGGAAGCAAATGTGGATCCAATCCAACAACACAGAGACCCACAGAACATAATGCAGAGCTGCTCTGCTCAGAACTCCAGCTACAAGGCGGTGATTACAGCCCTCAAATGAAGCAGCTGCTCACATCTACTCCCTCCTTCTAACAAATGGGGAAATAGCAACTCTCCATCATCCTACAAAGGAGGCACCTGACCACCCCTCTGTGATGAGACTTTACGTCTCCTTTCAGGAAGAACTGGAGTCTGTTTCTCCAACTTTGGGGCCAGGACATAGCTGTGTGACCTTCTCTGGTCTGTGGAACATCAGCAAATCTAACATAAGTAGACTTGCAAAGGGCTTGCACACTGAGCTGAACCTCTCACTCCTTCTGCAGCCCTGAGGCCACCAGGGAACAGCCCTGAGCTGCTGTGTGGCATTAACATAAGGACTGGGCCATTGGCAAAGGCTGGATGAGTAGTGTGGACACTGCTTGTCAAGGCAGGTGAAACGACAGCCAGTGTCAGGTGATGGTGACATGACTGGCATGTGTGACATTAGGGAAGCTCGACAAGAACACATGCACCTCATTTGCTTTGGGATGTACCTGAGAGTTGGGTGCTCTCCCAGCTGTTTGGCAAGGGACTAATATGGGGCAGGGGAGGGATGAATCTGAAAAGGAACTATTTAGCTTATTAGCAGAATGGACAGGAAATCTGGGGAGCCAGAAATTTCTGGGTTGAAAAATAAAAGTTTCCCTTTTCTCAAACTGCCAACTAGAGAAAGACTCTAGGAAGAAGGAAGAAATAGCCTTGGGAAACACAAAGAGCAAGGTCTTTTAAAACTAAGACCAGAAAGATTTCAGGGGGTTCTCAGTGGAGTCTCTCAACTAGTCAAAATGGCTGCCAAGAATCATGAAGTCATCACCAACAACATCATGAAATGCCACCCAGTGCAGAGGGCTACCAGGATGTGGAAACCATTGGGGTACTGGGTGAGAATCTGGGGGGGAGGGGGGCTGGGAAGCAGTGGGTGAGGAAATTGAGGGCTGAAAGTTTAAGTAACTTATCAAAGATTACCAAATGGATGGAAGAGAATCCATGACTTGATCCCAGGTAATCTGAGTACAGGCACAGCTCTGATCACAACCCATCAAGATGCTTCCAACTTGCCCATGGCTCCTCTTCCAGAATAGTTCCCTCATCTTTAACTCCATGTTCTTATAAAATCATTATACAAAATTACATTTCTACATGACAGATTTCAGTTGGAAAACATGACACAAACCATGTACCATTTACAATTATTTACAACAGACAATGAGAGCTTTAAGAATAAATAGAGTGGTGTCAGCAAAATGGCAGAGCAGGCAGCATCACACTCCCATCCCACAGAAATGCTGAGAAACAAGCAGGAACTGTCAGAAACAACTCTGACAGAACTGTGGAAGACTGCCAAAGGTCTATAGCAACCAAGTGAATTCTGAAGCAAGAAAAAGGCAAGGGAAAAATGGAAGGAAAGCACTTCCCCTCTCCTTATGGGCTCCCCTTGAAGACTGCAGGCTCCCCTCCCCAGTGGGAACTTGGCCCTGGTTGTGGGGGAAGGAGCGTATCTGCAAATCATTGTGTACGTGTGTTTGAAGCTGCCTGTGGCTACCTGCAGGACCCTCACAAAGTCTCTGCTTCTCCTAGCTCACACCCCGCTCACTCAGGGTGGGAAAACCCCACAAAGAGCTTGGGAACCATGTACAGTGACAAACAGCTGCAGCCACCTGGGTTGCTGACATATGCAACACCCCGCCCCCTTCCTCCAGTGAAGGAGGAGAAGCCCAGGGTAAATTTATTTGGGGTGTTGGAGCATTCAAAAGTGCTCGCGCACATTGGGCAGGGGGAAGATCTAGCAAACCATGAATGCACCCAAAGCAAGACGCATGGTCAGAAAACTCCTGAAAAGACCCTAAGCTTTCATCTCAGGTGACTGATTCCTACACTCGGAAGAAGACTTGAGAAGCACGGAGCGGGGGCCAGGCATAGACACAGTCAATCTGCAGAGACCAAGACTTTTCTCCTTTTACATTTCTCTCTCTTCCCTGACATTCAAGGACATCTCTGCCAAAACATGAGCTAAATGATTGCTAAGGAACAGAGACATCAGTGACACAATGACAAGGAACACATCCTCTGCAAAAACAGTTGAGAAAAATCACTATACAAACTGATTATGACAGACATTGACACAACACTCAAACCAACATGCTAGTGCAAGCAGGAGAATATGTTCTCTGGTTTTATCTCATTATCGTAATCAAATCTCCAGTTATTCAAAATAAATTAATGAAAAATATGAAAACACAACATACCAGAATTTATGGGATGCAGTGAAAGCAGTGCTAAGAAGGAAATTTATAGCTGTAAATTATAAAAGAAGGAAAATCTTGTATCAGTCACCAAACTTATACCTTAAAGAACTAGGCAAAAAGAGTACATGAAACCCAATGCTAACAGGAGGAAAGAAATGATGAAGATTAAAGCCAAGATAAACAAAACAGAGAACAGAAAAACAATTGAGAGAGTGAACAAAACCAAGAGTTGATTCTTTGTAAAAATGAATATTATTGACAAAGTTTAGCTAAAGAGGCAAAAAAAAAAAAAAAAAGAGAGAGAGAGAGACAGAGAGAAGACACAGAAACTAAAGTCAGAAATAAAAGTGGGAACCTACAGAGATAAGAAGGATTAGAAGAGTTTACCATGAATAGTGTGCTCCCTAAATCAGATGAAATGCACAAATTCCTAGAAACATACAAACTACCTAAGCTGACTTGAAAATAAGTAGAAAATCTCAAAAGACCTATAACATGTAAAGATATTGACTCAGTGATCAAAACCTTTCCAAGAAAGAAAAGTTCAAGACCCAACAGCTTCGCATTTAAAGAATAATTTGTGCAAATCTGTGTCAAATTCTTCTGTATAATACAAAAGGAAAAACAACTTCCAAATCCCTTCTAAGAGGCTACTGTTGTCCTGATGCCAAAGCTGGGTACTAAAAGAAAATATAGACAAATATTCCTAAAGAATATAAATATGAAAATTCTCAATGAATTATTATCAAACCAACTGCAGTAGCATATTAAAGTGTTATACATTGTGACCAAGTCAGATTTATCCCCAAAACACAGGGTGGTTACACATACAAAAACCAATCCGTGTGATACTGATTACATTAACAATTGGGGGGTAGGAACACACGTGATCATCTGGATGCAGAAAAGCATTTAGCGAAATCCAACAATGATTCACCACAAAAAACCATCAATTAGCGAGGAATAGAAGGCAACAGCCTCAACATGAAAAATGGCTTTTATGAAAAACCCACTGCTAACATTACCCTCAATTGTGAAAGACGGAAAGCTTTCTCCCTAAAATGGGAAGAAGACAAAGATGTCTGCTCTTACCACACTATTCAACATTGCATTGGAAGTCCTAGCCAGAGCAATTCAGCAAGAAAAAAGAAATAAAGATATTCAAACTGAAAAGGCAGAAGTAAAATTATCTCCATTTTCAAAAAACATGACCCCGTATATAGGAAATCCCAAAGAATCCATAAGAAGAAGCTACTAGAACCAATAACTGAACTCAGCAAAGATGCAGGTTACTAAATCAAAACGCAAAAATCAGTAGTGTTTCTACTGAATGATCTGGAAAGATACTTAAGAGAGCAATTCCATTTATAAGAGCATCAGAAAGAATACAATATCTAGGAATGAATTTAACCAAGGAGATGAAAAACATGTACACTGGAAACTGTAAAACATTGCTGAAAGAAATTAAAGAACATGCAGATAAATAGAAAAAAAAATCCCATGTCCATGGCTTGGAAGACTTACTGTTGTTAAGAAGTCAATTTTGTTCAAGGGAACCTACAGACTCAACCCAATCCATATCAAAAACTCAAACATGCTTTCTTTTTTTTTCTTTTTTTTTTTTTAAAGATTTTATTTATTTATTTGACAGAGATAGAGACAGCCAGCGAGAGAGGAAACACAAGCAGGGGGAGTGGGAGAGGAAGAAGCAGGCTCATAGCAGAGGAGCCTGATGTGGGGCCCGATCCCATAACGCTGGGATCACGCCCTGAGCCGAAGGCAGACGCTTAACCACTGTGCCACCCAGGCGCCCCACGCTTTCTTATTTAAATAGAAAAGCCAATTATTAAATTCCTAGGGAATTGCAAGGGGCCCCAGAGAGCCAAATAATCTTTGAATAAGGAAAATTTGGGAGGGTGCACACGTTGCAATTTCAGAACTTATATGCTAAAAGCTGTAATAGTCAAAAGTGTGGCGTATAAAACACAATGAGACAAAACTGAGAGTTCAAGAATAAAAGCAAACAGTGACTTGAAATCACAATAAGATACAACCTTACGACTGTCAGAGTGGTTAGTAAGGAAAAGACAAGAAATAAATGTTGGTAAGGATGTGGAGAAAAAAGAAGTCTCATGCATTTTTGGTGGGGATGCAAACTGGTGCAGCCACTGGGGAAAACAGTATGGAGGGTCCTCAAAAAATTAGAAATAGAAATGCCATAGGATCCAGTAATTCCACTACCAGGTATTTACCCAAAGAAAATGAAAACATGAATGTGAAAAATATATGCACCCCTATGTTTATCATAGCATTATTTACAACAGCCAAGATATGGATGCAACCCAAGTATGCAATGATAGATGAATGGATAAAGAAGATGGGGTGTATATACACGATGGAATGTCACTCAACCAGAAACAAGATGAGATCTTGTCATTTTCAACAACATGGATGGAGCTGGAGATTATGGTGCTAAGTGAAGTAAGTCAGCAGAGAAAGACCAATGTCATATGATCTTACTTACATGTGGAATCTCAAAAACAAAACAAACGCACAAACAAAAAGCTGAAACAGACCCATAAATACAGAGGATAAACTTAAGATTGCCAGAGGGGAGACAGGTGGGGGGATGGACAAAATGGGTGAAGGGGAACGGGAAGTACAGGCTTATAGTTATGGAATGAAGAAGTCACAGGGATAAAGTGACAGAATAGGGACTAAGTCAAGGGCATTATAATACTGTTGTATGGTGAAAGATAATCGTTGCTACACTTCTGTTGAACACAGTGTAACATACAGACTTGTTGAATCACTGTGTTGTACACTTGAAACTAATGTAACATTGTGGGTCAACTCTACCTCAATATAAAAATGGAAAGGAAAACAATAAATTCAAATAAACCAATCTATAGCTAATTGATTTTTTTAAAAAGATTTATTTATTTATTTTAGAGAGAGAGAGAGCACACACGAGTTGGGGGAGGGGCAGCGGGAAAGGGAGAATCTCAAGCAGACTCCCAGCTGAGCACAGAGCCCAATGCGGGCCCTGAGATCACGACCTAAGGTGAAATCAAGAGCCGGCTGCTTAATTGGCTGAGGCACCCAGGTGCCCCCAATAGCTAACTGATTTTTAACAAGAGCACTGAATCAATTCGATAGCAAAGAATAGTGTCCTCAAAAAATGTCACCAGGATAAGTAGACAACCATATGCAAAAAATGAAGCAGGACCCCTACTTCACACAATATACAAAAAATTAACTCAAAATGGATCTTTGACCTAAATATAAGAACTAAAACCAAAAAATTCACAGAAAACAAAGGTGTACATCTTCCAACCCAAGATTTGGCAATAGTTTCTTAGATATGACAGCAACGCCTCAGCAACAAAAGAAAAATTAAGGCAGGATTTCATCAAAATTAAAAACTTCTATGATATCAAAGGACATTTTTTTGAAGACAGTGAAAAGACAGTCTGCAAAACGAGAGAAAATGCTTGCAAATCATTGATCTGATAAAGGCTTAATATGCAGAATAAAAATTACCCCTACAACTCAACCATGAAAAGACAACCAACCAATTTTTAAAACATGGGCAGAGGACCTGAATAGTCATGTCTGCAAGGAGAATGGCCAAGAAGCACCTGAAAACATGCTCAACATCCTTAGTCATTAGGTAAATGCAAGTCAAAACTACAAGGAGATACTAATTCACACCTGCTAGTTGGGCTGTAATTTTTTTTTAATGGAAAATAACAAGTGTTAGATAGAATATAGAGAAATGCGAACACCTGTAAAGTGGAAATTTGTCCGTTGCTGGTGGGAATGTAAACGGTGTAACTGCTGTGAAAAAGTGTGATGATTCCTCAAAATGTTAAACATAAAGTTCCTGTATTGTTTTGCTGGGACTGATGTACAGATCACCACAGATGGGGTGCCCTAAACAACCGACATTTCCTCATAGCTTTTGAGGCAGAAAGTCCAAGATCGAAAAGTGTTGGCAGGTTTGGTTTTTCCAGAAGCTTCTCTCCTCAGTTTGCGATGTCTGCCTTCTCGCTATGTCCTCACATATGAATTTGGCAGGTACACTGTTCAGTCCATAGCAGTTACCATAGGACAATTCCACCCGACAGGAGGGAGTCAGAAAGATACTTGTTCATGCCAGTGTCCACTTATTCCCAATACCCACAGGTGGAAATTACCCACGTGCCCATGAACAGATGAATGGATAAACAAAATGTAGCATACACATACAATGGAGTATTGCGCACCCATAAAAAAGAACAAGTCTCCATCCATACTACAAGATGAACGAACCTTGGAAACATACTAAATTTAAGACGTGAGACACAGAAGGACAAATATTGTCCTCTCCACTCACAGGAAATAAGTAGAACTTGCAAATTCAGAAAGACAGACGTTTGATTAGAATTGACCAGGGTCTTGGAGAAGAGAAAAATGAGAGTTATTACTTAAGGAGTACATCGTTTCTGTTTGGGATGAAGGAAATGTTTTGGAAATAGACAGTAATGATAGTCACACAATACTGTGAATGTAAAATGACACTAAATTGTACACTTAAAAAATGGTCAGTCCTGGACACGCACAGCATAATGATTATAGACAAAAATACCGTATTATAAACTTCAAAGTTGCTAAGAGACTAAATCATAATTGCCCCCACAAAAAAAAAGAAACTATAATTATGTCATGCATAGAGATGCTAGCAAATGCTGTAGTGGTGATCATAGTGCAATGTATAAATATCTCAAGTCAATACATTGTGTGCTTTCATCTTCCACATTTATATCAATTATATCACACAAAAGTTTAGTAAATGTGTTAAAATGGCAAAATTTTATCTCATATGCATTTTATCATAACAAAAAAATCTTTTAAAAAATAGCAAAGTGGCATAAAACTCTTCTATGTATAAAATTATGAAACTTTAAAAAAGCCATTAAAGAATAATGGATGGACGGGTTTATACACACACACACATATGATTTATAGATAATGATCTCTGTATATGATCTATAAATAGAAAGACCCAATAAGGTGAAGTTCTTAATTTTCCCCAACCTGACTCACACACTCAATGCAATTATAGTGAAAATCTCAACAGAGTGTGCGTGCGTGTGTGTGTTTTAAGACACTGCAAAGACATTTGTAAGGAGGAACAAAGGGAGGGAACAGTCAAGATCATCTTGAATGATGTCTCGCCAATTGTCAAGACTAGTGTTAAGTCTGTAGTAATTGAGAAAGCAGAGTCTTGACATAGCAACAGACACATATGTTAGCGCAACAGAATCAAAGCCCAGTGTTGACCCACGCATTTGTAGGCAGAAGCAGCACTGAGGGTTCCCATTTTTTGCTCTAGGAACAAGTATTATCCGTGTGAAGAACAATAACAAAAAGAAGTCAGATCCCAACCTCATACCATACAAGAAAATTAATTTCATTTCCATTAAAATTTTAAATGTGATAAGCAAAACTTGAAAATATTTCAAACTGTAAGAAAACTATATGTAGGAGCATTCTGGTTATGGGAGAGGAGGATAGGATTTTAAAGCCAGACCCCAAATCATGAAAGATAATATAGGTATTTCAATTCATCAAAAGATACCACAGAGAAAGTGGACAGAAGAGCCAAACATCCTGGTAACTCAAGATTTTTGCAACCTCCAGAACTGTTAGAGAAGATAGAAGAACTCTTAAAAATAATTTTGGTGTTTTTGAGTAAAGTTGAAAAAATTTTTAAATACAAATACTTTATTTTTAAGGGTCCTGGGATCGAGCCCCACATCAGGCTCTCTGCTCAATGGGGACTCTGCTTTTTCCTCTCTCTGTCCCTCCTCTCCCCTGCTCGTGCTCTCTCTTACTCGCTCTCTCAAATAAATAAATAAATAATTTTTTTTTAAAAAACGTGATTCTCTTCCTCCCAGAAGAACAACAACCAAGCTTTCAGTAGTGGTTTTAGTTCTTCCTTAAGATTTGTGGATAGTGGGTTCCTACACCTTATTTTAGCCTTTGTATCATTTTCACATGGTATACATTCCTTCCTATCGATGAAGTACTTCATGTTATTTTTGACAAAGGAAGATCAAGAGAGCGTTTCCCTGGGATAGGAAGGGCCTGCATTAGATGATGACTGGTTTGGCTCTCCTTCACTTGGGCACCCCTGGACGGTTTCCAAATCTTTAAAATGGGAACAAATTCATCCCAACTCCCTGCTTCACAGGGTACGATAAAGGTCAGAAATTACATGTGTGGATACATTTCAAAAACTCTACATCATATAGAAATTTTAATGATAACTTCATTGTTATTTATTTACTGGTTTATGAATCTCCCATCTCCTTTCTGCCCTCCCTATCCTGCAAAACACCCTCCCCTGAATCTAAGCTCCAGGAGAAAAGGAAACTTCTCTGTCTCGTGTATTAATCTACTCCCTGTGTCTACAACGGTAGGATCTCAACAAATAGTTGCTGATTATATTGTATGAATAAATGAATCAATCAACTTTCCTTTTTCTAAAGCTTTATTTATTTTAGAGAAAGAGATAGAGAGTGCATGTGTGTGCATAGGGGAGGGGCAGAGGGAGAAAGAATCTTAAACAGACTCTGCTCTGAGCATGGAGCCCGATGTGAGGCTCAATCTCATGACCCTGAGATCACAACCTGAACCAAGAGTCAGGACACTTAACCAACTGTACCACCCAGGTGCCCCAAATCAACTCTCCTTTTGTTCTTAAAAACAAGAAGACTGCAAATCATATCAGTGCCAGGTAACTTACTGATAAGGAAGGTTCTCTGCATGTGGTCTATGTTTCTGAGCCCACTGGGTGCTCTCATTGGCTCCCTGAGAATCAACAAGAATCAACAAGGGGCTCCCCCAAGAGGCAGTCCCTTAGCCAGGGAGCCCTTGAATTTTCTGCTGTGCCCCAAAAGATGTTGTTAGCACATGTGTTGGTAATTAATTTCTCTTTCATCAAATAAATCCAGACCATGGATAGCCACTGTTTCAAGTGTGGACTGCCTGTGGAGATCAAAGGGGTGCCCTGCCGCATAAGGAAGGGGAGCTGGAAGGTTCTGGAAGGCCTGTGTGGTCTCCCCTCTGCTTGGTGCACAATGGCCACAAGCCTGTGGAGACACCAGAACTGAGACATCCGCAGCTCGGCCTCCACAGACCCTGGAGCAGACCCCAGGCTGAGGGGAAGTAAGGGAAACCGGGTCTCCACCTGTGTGACCATGGCTGGCCTCTCAGCAGAGTGGTGTTTGTGGGGACAGAAGGGTGCCGGCCTCTCCACCCAAACCAGAGGTCAGCACCGCGCAGTGAGGTCACGCATGTAAGCTAATGAAGCAAAGGCTCGGCAGCTCCCTGCGGGGCTGAGTTCCCCCAAGCTGTGGGCACCATCTGTCTTCTGTCCCCTCACTCTGTCCCTGTCACCAAGTCCCCTGTCACTTGGGGAGGCAGGGAGCCAGCAGCGAGCTGGCCCCAGGGAGCTGGTTCTGGCCGATTCACCGCTCCCCATCCGCCAGCACAGAGCCCCGGAGAGGACAGTGGAGAAAGGCCACGCTCTCCGGTGGCACTGAGCAAGGACTCGTGTCCCCACTCATAGCAACAGGGTCCCCCCTCAGGCCTCAGGCCCTCCCCCACTGTCTGCTCTCACTGTCCTAACTAATCCTTGCTCCCCTCTCCCCTAGACGTCCCTCCTCCTGCCCTCGGAACCCACGAGGCCGCATCCTCCCAAAAGTCCGCTCTGGGAGAGTCAAAGTCTGGCGGGTCAGCAGCGGCCAGGTCCCGGTCCAGCACATGCACCCAAGCCTGGGCCATCCAGAGCCGACCAAGTCTGGGCTGCCAGGGGCGGGAAGGAGCACCAAATGTCACTAAGAAGGAAAGTGTGCTGTGAATTCACTGTGACCCAGTGTTTTCTTCGGCCACTGATTGCACCACACCCACATTTCAAAGGTGATGACACGCGAAACAGAAAGCGGAGCCTTTTAGGAGCCATGAAACATGCTCGTCGCAGTACCTGTCAAGAACTTAACGTGAGCAGCCTCTCGCCGTCCCATTTGTTCTTACTTCACACTAGACGGAGAAACATTCATTTCTCCCATTTAAAATGTGGAGGCGGAGAAGTCCTGGTCCATCCCAAACAGACACGGCGCTCCTTGCATCTCCACCATACTTCCTATTTCTCTCTCTTTTTAAAAAATGTATTTATTTTAGAGATCGAGAAAGAGAGAGCGAGCAGGGGGAGGGGCAGAGGGAGAGGGAAAGAGAGAAATCCTCAAGAGGACTCTGCTGAGCGCTGAGCCCCACGTGGGACTCCATCTCGACCCTGAGATAGCGACCTGAACCGAAACCAAGAGTGGGACGCTTAACCGACTGAGCCACCCAGATGCCCCCACAGATCTCTTCTGATGGAGAAGAGTATTCTCCCCCACCCCCAACCAGGCAGTGCCAGTGCCTGCCCTGGCCAGATGCCTTCAGCTTTGTCCTCTGAGCACATGTGGACAGTAACAGCGACCTCAGCAGGTGTGGTAGCGAACCCCACGATGTATCTGAGCATTTAGCTGGCTCCAGGTGTGGGCAGGGTAACAACAGGGAGGTAGAGAATAAGCCCGCCGTCACCTGTAAGGGGCTCCGCCTCTCGGGACCGTGCTCCCGCTTCTGACAGAGGTCAGAGCAGACACCACAGCCATCGCCAATGACCCCTGCCCCTCGGCCTGTGAGCCCATCAAGGCTGGATCCAGCAAGGTTTGGGCCAAGGTTGAGGTCCCAGGGCTTTTGCTTCTGTCCTTTGTTGCTGTTGTGTTTCATGCGTGGGGCGAGGAGGAAGAGGAAGAGGGTTGGGGCAGATGTGTGGTCATGAAGGGCTGTAGTTTTATGGAAGCTGATGACCCCCTGCTTATTCTCATCATCACCCCCTGTTCCCAGCCCCCTACCGGATTCTGATTCCGGGGATTCGCGGACCGCGGTTTATCTGAGCCTGCAGTTCAAGCATGCCGCCGCCAGATGGCACTGCCGTCCAGGGCACGACGCAACCCTTGTTTCAGAGTCCAGGGGAGGTCCAGTCCGGGGAGGTGGGTGGAAAGCCCAGGTCCCAAAGGCCTGTGCAGGGCCAGGCTCTGGGAGAAGTCAATTAAGCCAGAGACACTTACGCACCCCCCGACATAGGTCTGGAGGAGGGACACCCGGCCCCGTCCACTCACTGCAGGGTGACCGGGCTTTGACTGGGGACAGATGAGCCGCTTTGCCCTCAAGCCATCACTTCCTCCAAAATGAAAGCCACAACCACACAAACGCGAGCATCTACCAAATACTGTGATCCCAGGATATCTTCAGCCCTCGGTCCCCAAAGTTTAAGAGAATTATGAAGGTTTGCTTCATGGACGGAATGAAATCATCTTCCTAAAGGGCTGAGCTGTGCGACAGACTCAGACGGAAGCAAAGCCAAGTGGCCAATCAGCAAACACGCCCCCGACAGCTGGTGGGCAGGGCCCGGAAAGTGATCCGCAGAGGTCATGCCCGCTCCTCTCGGGGAACCCAGCACTGCCGTGGCACCCCAAGACCAAGGGCGCGGGTGACGTCCTGGGGCCTGGGTCACTCACCTGGATCGAGGTAGAGCTGAGGCTGCGGTGGGCCCCGGGCTGCGCTGGGGACAGTCCCATACAGGGCAGGGCCGAGGCGTGGCGCGTTGGTGCTGTCTCCACGGGGACGTCTGTGCGGCTGCCCCCGCTGGCGTCCAGAGGCCCGACTCCGCGGCAGCTCTTGCGGCACTGCTCACGTGCTCACGCGGGGCTGGAAGGTGGGCAGTCACCGATGGGGTGAGCCCGTCCTCCCCCCGCAAGCCTGCGAGTGCTGGGAACGGCAGTGGGAAGGCGCCAGCGCGGCCTCAGTCCCCGCGCGGGGCCGCTGGCTGCCGCACGGAAGCACTTTTTGTTTCGGTCTGGGTCCCCGGGTTCCGGAATCTCGTCCTGCAGGGCTCATCTTGAACTCACCCACGGAGCCCACAGAGAGCAGGCGTCAAAGCGGCGCTGTGCCTACATTAGAGGATGAAATTCAGGGCCCCAGTGTGTGGTCCCAGCGGTGGTCTTTACTGTCACACCTCACTGATGATAGACCCCTTGTGTGTGCTGTGCCGTGGTACTGTGTTCAGTCTTCCTATGTACTTTTCTGTGGTGCTGTGCTCAGTCCTATGTAATGTGTTGTGGTACTGTGCTCGGTCTTCCTGTGTACTGTTTTGTGGTACTGTACTCAGTCCTACCTACTGTGCTACATGACTATGCTCAGTCCTCCTACCAACCGTGCTGTGGTACTGTGCTCAGTCCTCCCACCAACTGTGCTATGGTACTGTCCTTAGTCTTCCCATGCAATATGCAATGGTTCTGTGCTTGGTCTTCCTTTATACTGTTCTGTAGTCCTTTACTCAGTCCTCCTAACTACTGTGCTATAATACTGTGCTCAGTCCTACACTCTGTGCTATGGTCCTGTGCTCAATCTTCCTGTGTACTGTTCTGTGGTACTGTGCTCAGTCCTCCTACCTACTGTGCTACATGACCATGTGCAGACCTCCTATGCAATGTGCTGTAGTACTGTGCTCAGTCCTCCTACCTACTGTGCTATGGTACTGTGCTTAGTCCTCCCATGCAATATGCTACCCTTCTGTGCTTGGTCTTCCTTTGTACTGTTCTGTGGTACTGTGCTCAGTCCTCCTACCTACTGTGCTGCATGATGGTGCTCGGTCCTCCTATGCAATGTGTTGTGGTACTGTGCTCAGTTGTTTTGTGTACGAGTCTGTGGGACTGTGCTCAGACTTCCTGTGCACTGTGCTATGGTTCTATCCTTAGTCTTCCTGAGTACTGTATTGTGATATGCGCTCTGTCTTCCCGAACACTCAGTCCCACCATTCGGGCCTCCAGTGCCTTCCTGGGTCAGAACACCAGCCGCTCTCCAGCCCGAGGCACGAGGAGGGCAAGAGCCACAGCAAGCCAGCCAGACATGCAGACAGGGCAGCTGCCCATGGTCCTGGGTCAGGCTGACATCTGCAATCCTCCCGAGATAACCGAAGGGGGAGAGTGCACATCAGACCCTGACAGTTACTGTTCTAGACTGAGCCCCAGCTCGGTAGGAAGGCAGGCCGGAGACAGGGTGTGCATTTGGAAGTGCTGACACCTGGCCTGATGCCCTGCGTAGCAGGAGCACATGTGCCTGTGGGCTGCGGACCCCGTGTGTTTCATAGAGATGGTTTGAGCCCCACGAGCAGGAGCCCTCCCCCAGCCCTGCTTCCAGAGCCTTCCGGGGCAACACATATAGCTCCGTCCTTGGCCACTTTACCCCAGTGCTCCCCTCGCCCGCATGACCTGACAAATGATTTCTGAGCAGGATGAAGAGCAGGGAGGATGCCTTTCTCAGCTAAAGGACAATTTGTCAAAGACCAAATTTCACGTACCAAGCACCTGGCAATCGTGTCCGTTTCTCCCCCAGTGGGGTGGACGGCACACTGAGCTCTGCTGGCATGGTGGAAACCCTGTGAGTCCTTCTTCGGGCTGCAGACCGGGAGCCAGTGGGGCCTCAGGGGGAAAGTCCCAGAAGGGGACATGTATTGCAGCAGGACAAGAAACCACAAAGCTGCAGCTCCCAGCGTCTGCCACATACAGACAAAGCAATGCTCCGGGAGCCGTGAAACTACTGGCTACTTCAAGGATCAAATGTAACAAAAACGCACTTGCCAATTACCAACACACTTGTATGCTCCTTGTAAGATCGTCATGCATCACAGATACCGAGCCTTAAGAAAACTCCAGAAATATTCTTAGTGGTACTTGTTGCCTAGATTCCTTTCTGGTTTACCGATCTAGACACAATATACTCATTGCATTGATTATACTTTTAAAATGCATTTGATTTGTGGAACAGAAAATAATTAAGGGGGTGCCTGGACGGCGCCATGGGTTAAGTGTTGGACTCTTGGTTTTGGCTCAGGTCCTGATCTCAGGGTTGTGAGATCCAGAGCCATGTCAGACTCCACGCTAGTGCAGATCGGCTTGGAGTTTCTCTCTCTTTCCCTCTGTCCCTCGCCAACCTCAAATCAATCAATCAATCAATCAATCTTTAAAAAAATCATTTAAGGACCAGAGACTAGTTACTAAAATGTCCTTCCGTGTCATCAACATGTGAGAAAAATTCTTTATACGAAACATAAAAACAAGTTTGCTTGGGAGATTTTGAACATATGGGATCTGGGGAAGCAGGCACGGACAGTCAATGGTTTATAGATGTACAGTTTCTGGCAAGATTTCACAAGTGGGAAATGCAAGTGATAGCTCCTGCCAGCAGCTAGAGGGGCGGTCTGGAAACAGCCAGAGGCGGCTTATTTGGAGCCCCTGCCCCAGCTCCCACGGGGCGGGGGGGAGAATGTCTCCTGCTTCCTCTGTTCAGCCAAGCTACGCACAAGCAGCAGGAGGGGGCCAGGCCACTGGGAGCAGATCCTGATGCCTGAGGCCAGGGGGTGGCGGAGACCCTGAGCTGGGGCGAGCAGCAGGGCGGGACCCTGGGGGGCGGCTGGGCACTCACAGGACGCACACAGCTTCCCTGGGCCGTGCCATGCGGCATCAGCATGGTCTATTTCCCAGGTTCTGCAGCTTGGTCATCAGGGGCCCTGGGACTTGGAGAGACCTCCCTTTCCAGGGCCGCTCAGCTACCCAGAGGTAGCAAACAGCTCCCGGGGAGTGCTTTCCGGAAGCACAACAGATCCCGAACCATACCCAACCCTTCCTTTACAGGGGCTCTCACACTCAGGGCCCTTATGTCCCACCCTCATCACTGTAGAGCCAGGGACCCGGCATGAGGGGCAGCCCCGACGCCCGGAGCTCATGGAATTATTCACAACCCTCAGCCTGCTCACCTGCTCCCTTCCCATGGAGACCACAGGAACGGTCCGGCGCACGTGTCTCCCTCTCCCTCGGCCTCCCGCCTGACCCCGGTGCTTCCCCATGTGACCCCTTTTCTGACCCCTGTGGCTGGTGCACCCCTCTTCTAAGGACATTCATCTCCTCATGTGTTGGCTTGCCACCCGTAATCATCACAAAATGTACCCCATAAAGCGCATGCCCCCAGGAGGGTCACAGAGACATCAGGGGGATCATACACAGGGACCACTGCTGGTTCTGTGCTTAGACCCCCACACAGTGCTGTTGGACCCTCACAACAATCCTGCCACACGGGTTCCATGAGCACCCCAGGTTAAAAATGAACAACGAGGATAACCGAGAATATATAATTTGTCAGAGGTCACATGCCCCATCCTGGTCCGATAAGGAATATATCCCCGGACTCAGTCATTATAAAATGCTCTCCCCTTTCACTTCTTAAAACCACATACCATGGAAGATTCTTACAGCCTGGGAGAGGCCCTTTTAAAATTCATCTCTTCTTATCACGAAACCGTCCCTGTAGCTTGCTGTTCTTTTAAAACACTTTGCAAATAAGAAGCCAACGTTTTCAAAGACATCCACAGTCTGTAACACAGACCTTCTGCTCACGGCGAGCTACAGTGAAACTCTGCATGTAGAAAATTCACAGCCTCACACTGAATAATTCACATGTGCCGTCTGTCAAACTGCTAATTATTCTTTCAAAGAAAAACAATCAGATATTTGTATCATAATATTTTACCGCATCCAGGAGAAACTGCCAAGGTGTCAGGGTGATTAGCGAGCGTGCTTTCCTGCCTGTCAGATGATGCTGGGGAAATTTACATATGCGTCAACACGCAAGAAGGGAAAACGTGTGCATTTCTCTGTTGTGAGATGATGAATTAATTCAAAGAATACGTAGTGGGGGACCAAAGTGTTAGCAACTCTTTAGGCCCTGTGGATACAAGGATGAAAAAGTCTGTGTGGTGTTACGGCTGAACGCAGGGAATAGAATATTAAAATATTAAAATAAATTATGGTTGTAAGGCGATGCTGATAACAGTGCCTTTAGGATAAAAGCAGAGAGTCTAAGAGACGTGGAGCTTTCTAAAGAGAAGCTGCTTGAGCTGAGTCCTGCGGGGTCATGGCCAAATCAGGAAGGTAGCAAGGGCGAAGCCAGCATGGGGAGAGCAGGTGCAGAGGCCGAGGGGAGGGAGAAGGTAAGCCCCTCTGCAGACCTCTTGGATGGCCTGCAGGCCTGGGGTGCAGCGTACCCCCTGGGGAGCAGCCAGGCTAGGGCGATGGTAGAAGTGTTTGAGTGAGAAGCTGGCATGAGTGATGTTACGTCTGATGCCTTGGGACGTCAGGGAAGGACACGCACTGGGTAGTGATGTGAGATTATTTTTATCTTAAACACTACATGGTGGGTGAAAGGAAAGCGGGGGTGGGAGGTCAGCCTGGAGGGATCCCAGAGAATGGAGAAGAAAGGAAGGACATTGGGGATGGGAGGAGGTAAGAGGGGTACACGTAGGGCTGATTTGATGACAAGGGTTTCTGGGCTGGGTCGTGGAGCCAGCTGGATGGCAATGAGTGAATGCAGGGAGCAGGGGAGCAGAAACGGAACCAGGGTCGTGTTGTTGGGGAGAGGGGCCGAGGAGGAAGAGTCCATGGTGCTCCTCTGTGGTATGAGTGCAGCCAGCGTCCTCACACTTGGAGCGAAGCCTTGTGGGTGTGGGGCACGTCCACATCAGTCTGGATGATGACCGAGCAAGAGTCCTTTGAAGGCATGAACTGAACCTCTCTGCCTTGCAAGCCATTTACAACCCCCACTGGTATGTTTGGGAAGTCTTGTTCCAACGTGAGGCTCCCCATTTTCACACTACAGGTGAGCCCCAGCTGTCAGGCCTGCGAGCTTCACTCCAATGGCGCTGGCTGACTCAAGACACATTTCTAAACCCTGTCCTAGAAACACTTCTGGACAGTGTGTGGACTACAGGACTCAAGTAATGATATGACCATTAAGGAATATAATATATCCTTACCAATCGGCCATGAAATAGTAGCAAACACAAATCCCCCAAATAAAGAGAGGGTGTAGAAGCACTGAAGGGGTCTGGCCTTTGGTTGAGACCCTCTGGTTTTGGGGGGTCACTGGGTCTGACACATAGCAGCCACAGTACCTACTCAAGTCACTCCTCCCCAGCTCTGGGCCTCAGTTTCCTCTTTTGTAAAGGGTGGTGATTAGCTGCATGATGTCTACGACTCCATCCAGGTGCTTACTGGTCTACAGTTTCTAAGGAAATGCACATTTTCATATACAATCAATAATTTCAATAATAACATTCGTGATTATAACCATCCAAACACTAGTAAGAGAGTTACCCTTGACATTTAGTAGTGTCACTATAAAAAAGACTAAAGCAGGGCACCTGGGTGGCTTAGTTGGTTGAACGTCCGACTCTTGATTTTGGCTCAGGTCACGATCTCAGAGTCATGGGATCAAGCCCTGAGTCAGGCTCCGCGCTCAACATGGAGTCTGCTTGAGATTCTCTCTCTCCCTCTGCTCCTTTCCCCACTTGCTCTCTCTCTCAAACGAATGAATAATTTTTTTTAAAAAAAAAACAATGAAGCATAAACAGTGAGAGCCAGGGAGAGAGAACACAGGAGAGAGGCAGGCCATCCATCTGTGTGAAACCAGTCAGATGCTAACACAAGACAGAATCTTTGGGGCCAGGGACATTGGTCAGTCTTCAAAACCAGAAATCCCTATCAAGACTACAATCCTCTGTGGTACTTTAGAGACAAATTATAATTTCTAGTAGAAAATGTTGACATTTTAACACCATGAAACCCAAGAGCACTTCCTGGTACAAAACAGAGTCGGCTCTCTCCTCCTCTGTGGCCAGTTGTAGCCACAGTTCTAGAAGTTTGTCCTGTTGGAGTAGTACACGGAGGCATCTGGAGGGGAGGGAGGGTGTGTGTGTGAGAGTGTGTGTGTGTGAGTGTGTGTGCGTATGCACGCTCATACAGTTTCTCTCATTATGTATTGACCGGTGAGGATTTTTCACTACTGTGTCTCTGAAACCCATCCCCGTGGATATTTTGGTCTGAGCACTTTCTTGGCACATTCATTATAAAACACGGCTGGACTCTATGGAGTTATCTGTCACTCCCCTTTCCAAAAGGCATCTGAGGTGGCTTCCCAAAACAAGTGTCTCCTTGTTTGACACCGTCACCCTGTCTGCAAGGGCTACTGGTCCTGAGGGCCGAGGATGCCGACAGAACCCACAGATGCACTGTCCTATGCAACACACGGTCCTGGTTCCAGACCTTTCCTCACTGTGGGTGCAGGAGCCACCCCCATGACGAGTCTCCTCAGCCCACGGCTGCCGCTTCTCTGGGAACCGTGGAACAGCGAACAACAGCAGAGGTGAAGTGTAGGCGCTTGGAATGAAAATCCTTTTCTGTACCTCTTGAAATCACTCACCGAAGGATGATTCTTAACACATTTTTTTTTAACTCAAGTAGCTACTTTAGGGAAGTAGGAGAATGCTCCTGGGTCAGCAGGTTAGGCTGCACCCCTGCTGACGGAGCTGATCAGGCTGACGGCCCCTGCTCTGCTGAGTTAGAACCAGTATCTCCGGGGTGCCTCGGTAGCACAGCGGTTAAGCGTCTGCCTTCGGCTCAGGGCGTGATCCCGGCGTTATGGGATCTAGCCCCACATCAGGCTCCTCCGCTATGAGCCTGCTTCTTCCTCTCCCACTCCCCCTGCTTGTGTTCTCTCTCTCGCTGGCTGTCTCTATCTCTGTAGAATAAATAAATAAAATCTTAAAAAAAAAAAAAAAGAACCAGTATCTCCAAAAATGTGCACCTGGTCAGCCGATGGGCCTCACGGAGCCACGTCCCTTCTTCACTCAGCAAAGCCATGGGTCTGATGATTCCTCATCTGCAGCCTGAGACCCCTTAGGGCCTGGAGTTATCCGGTGCCAAGAAAAGTGGCTCATCCATAAGAAAATGAAGTTGAAAGCAGAATTTTACTCTGGATTTACACTAGTATGGCCAAGTACTGGAATTCCCATATTTGCCACTGCTCATTGGTTCTAGGAATCAAGACATTTTAAAGCAAAAGCGTATGGATAATCTCATGGGGATATCTAATGTCCATTATTAAGCATGGGGAAACACGAATCTTTCCTACAGGGTCCCACTGGCCTCCACGCTCTGGTGGAAACATGACCAAATTCACACCGAGATTTTCTTCTCTCTCAACATCTCCATGACAATCACTCACTTTCGATTTGCACAACTTATTACATTATCTCCCAAATTTATTTTCAATAACGTCAATAACTGTTAATCAGTATGCAAATACATAGACTATTCTGACAAGAACTTCTTTATTAAGCTCACTAACACAGGTTCGGGTGATCTATATCTGTAAGAATCCTATAGACAAGGGTGTGGGTTCATTTCACATCATTGAGTATTTCTGGGGCGGAGCTTCCCAACATTAGTACCGACTCATGCTTTGTGCTCATGTTATCTCTGAGTTTTTATGTTCTCCCATTCTGATTTGTCTAAACTATCATATCTAACAGGCATCCACTTAAAAATAAAATAAAATTAAAGTAAAGTAAAATTAATTGAAGTTAAATAAAATAAAAGTAAAGTAAAATAAAATAAAAATAAGTCGTGGCATGTTTTTTTTTTCTATTCTAAGTTAAAGTGGATGGGTAATAGAGTTTTAAATATTTTTTATTTCCTGAATAATATTCTCATACAAGCTATGGTGTCAAAATAGCCATCATTTATTCATGCATAGTGAATGAAAATTAAGCGTGTACTTCCTGAATATTTCTATGATGCTAACAACATCACCTAAAAGAGTTGACTTTAAAAGGTTCTCTTCTTAAAAGTGGCTTATTTTCTATCAAGCACAACGTTGCACTTGTCTTGATGATCACTAAGGGGTGAAGACCAGACAGATTCTGGTGCTAAGAAATGTGGAGAGGCAAGCACTGATTTCCCACAGAAATAGGCTCTGTGCAAAATGTCTCCATGAATTATGACACATTATAAGACGTGTGGACAAGGACATTGAGTGGGATAAAAGATTAGAATAAAAGTGAGCCAAGCTAAGTAAATTCATACCACAGGGCCTCTCACATGCATCCCACAGAACATCTCCCCTGCTAGAAGGTGGGTCGGAAAAGCCTCCATGTCCAAATTATTTCAGGAAATTTTCTATACCGATTCTTAGAGATTTCCAATATGCATTACCAAATTGAACCTCTGAGGCGTGAAACTCCAGAACAAAAGACACTTGTTTCGTTGCATTTAGGCGAAACTTTTATATCCACATTTAAGTGGTGAATCCCTCACTTAAATCCACCAACACATTTAATTTCCTTTCTTCACTCCAATCTTTTATTTCTGCTTGCCTGCGGTACTTTGAGCTGACAGTCCTGCTTACTGCTTTTGCTTGATTCTTTTCCTTGCAAGAAATGTAATGTGCAATGTCTTAGGCTTCCTCAACAAAATGCTCGTTCTCATAAAGGGCCATAAGCCTCAGGTATGTTTTTCTGTGTCCACAGGGAACTGTCAGGGTCCCCTTCCTTGCCTCCAGGGTCCCTTTGTGATCCTGGCCCATAAAGACCGCTTTCTCTGGAATTCCTCCTAGACCAGAACAGACAATTTCACTCCCACACATATTATGTCTCATCAGACAGAAAAAAATCCCAAACCGCACTCCTCCGTGCACTCAAATAAGACCAAGTATTTCTACTTCGTCTCCTGTGGGGGGGAATCCAATCAAGAAGAAAGTGTTCCTTCTACTTCTTCTCCTAGTTCCTTTCCAGTCTGCCCTCCCCCTGCCCCTCTAGTGAAGCCTCACTGGCTAGTGGTGGAGCTGACCTGCCCCCATGCAGCGGCCACACATTGCCTCAGGGGTTAGAGAGATGGCGGCGAGAAACAAACCAAATATAAGAGGGTCTTGGCTCATTGTGAACCTGAAGCTGCAGTGGGTACTCATGAGAATTCTCCTGAATGCCTGATCCATAAAAATAAAACCGTGAATAGGCAGCTTATGATGCATAAAGCTCCTGATGCTGTATTGAAGTAAGGGTCTTAGATATTTGGGAAGAAAAAATAATAATTTTACCGTACCCCTTCTATTCTCAAAATAAATAAGAGCAAAGGATTTTCCAAAAACATTTGCTTATTTGGGAACCTAACACTGATTATACTTAGTGACCCAAAGCACCCACTCCCACCACCGAATGTTATCACACTGCGCTGGAGTTTCACTAAGTTTTACTCAGCGGCTCCCCATGAAGCTGGGAGTTGCCAAGCAACAGCAGCTCATATGCCCAACAAATGGGTGGATGCAGAACCAGGCACTGATAAGGTATGACGGCCCCCCCGAGCAGCTGCTTCACAATGACCATAACTTCAAAGATTTAATTTATTTATTTCAAAGAGTGGAAGTGAAAGAGAGAGAGCACAAGCAAGAGAGAGACATGGAGGAGAGAGAGAGAAGCAGACTCCATGCTGAGTAGGGAACCTGTTGTGGGATTTGATCCCAGGACCCCGGAATCATGACCTGAGCCAAAGGCAGATGCTTAACTGGCTGAGGCACTCAGATGCCCCGTCAACGACCATAACTTCAATGCTGTGGTGTATATTCCACAGGACTATTAGAATATTTTATACTCAGTCTGGAGAGACCACCCCCCACCTCATGTTCTTCACAGCTCTAGACCATAGTGGTGATTCTAATAGTTTGCATTTAGTATCCAAAGAAACATTTATTCATCTATGAGCCGTGTTAAGAAATAATTTCCAAGGTTCACTCTACTGCTAACCAAAGAACAGTGGGTTTCCCAGGGTAGCCTCCCTCACGAGGAGTCAGTGTGAGAGGAGGGAGCGAGTGGGTTTCTGTGCAGAATGCTTAGTTGGCCATGTGGGGCTAAGTGGTCCCCACAGTGAGAGAGAAGTGTCCCAGCATCCACCTCTGGGAAAGAGACATTACACCCTACTCCCTGGGGTCTCATCATGGCCTTAACCTTAGGAAGACACGATATGGCCCTTAGAATCATTCATGTGGGAAGACAATGACAGACACTTAGTTCAGAAAACAATACACCTGCTTTGAGTGTCTGTAACTTGAGGTTCTAGAGACACAAGATCTCACAATGAGAAACACAGGGTTCAAACCACAGAGTTAAATGTGAGATGTGGTCAGAAGGCCCTCCATAGTCAAGTGAGCCCACGTCTTTAGGCAGCTCTTTCATCTCAGGACATTTCCAGCTACCCCCGAGCTGCCACGTGCACTGACCCAGCATGTGTCGTCCTGGACCTTGCAAGCACGGGCACCACCCAAGGGACCTCTGGCTTGGCTGAAGAAAAGCACACCCCCATTTCCATGGGATAGCTCTGCCCTTATCAAAAGTGCTTTCCTCCCCAGATCATATCTAGGTGCAAGCTGCCAACTGGTACACTGCTTTCTCTGCATTTCAGTCCCAAAACTGCGAAATGGGCTTCCAGACATTTCTTAACTAGCAAAGCCTTGATTCCCTGGCAGTTCCAGTGTCCTTAGCGCATGTGTGCCAGAGCATGAGACGACGTTGCTTCTGGTGTCATCACCATTGCCTGTGAGGTCTCAGGGTTAAAGACTTCGGGGGACACAGAGTTCGAATTCAAACCCTGCCTTTGATCTGGTGTTACGCAGTGCAGGCTGACCTAACAGAATATCACAGACGGGGGTGGGGGTGGGGTTAAAAAATGGAAATGTATTTCTCAAAGTTCAGAAGGGTAGCACATCCAGGATCAAGGTGCTAGGGCCTAGTGCTGGGGAGAGCCCTCTTCCTGGCTTGTGGACAGCCACCCTCTGGCTGTGTCTGCGCATGGAGAGAGCGCTCTGGCATCTCTTCCTCTTCTCATAGACACCAGCCCTATCAGATGAGGGCCCCATCTTCACGACCTATTTCAGACCCTATCTCCAAATAGTCCCGACCCCCTATCTACAATTGGGGGTCAGGACTTCAACTCATGAATTGTGAAAGGACATAATCCAGTCTGGAGAAGCTCTTCATAGTTCTGTGATGCTGGGCCCCTGTACACACCTCTAAGCCTCATTTCTTGGTTTATAAAATAGACAGTACATTTCTTTTGTAGAGTCACCATGAGGCTTCAGGGATATGGTATAAAATAAACACTCCCAGAAAATCCTGCAAGCTAGTAGGTCTTGAAAAATAACTTCAGTTATTATTATGACTGTGGTAACTACCGGGATGTTAGTCCATCCCTCCCTCCCAACGTTTCTTGCACATGGGACCGTCTACTCCAAGAGCAGTATACAACCACACACAATTTCCAGGACAGAACACCCTGGAGCCCGGTTGACATGGCCCCTCCCTCCTCCAGCCCCTGGAGGGAATCCAGCTGTGAGCATCGACTGCATCCTTAGCACCTGCCCTTGGGCTGCACTTCCCTTCAGACAAGATGCAAAGAGACAAGAGTCTGCTTCCGTTCTGTCCTGGCTTGGCTCGCTTGGCTCTGCCACCAGCCAGATGCCCCCTCAAAGCTCCAACCCGTTATCCTAGGAAATGAAACAGAGGGCAGGTCTGCAGAAAAAGACATGATTTAAATAAGAGATTATAGATAAATCACACTGTAAGCCTTTCACCCAATATCATTCAAGAGTCTCTGATGAGAAATGTGTCACACTCACACAGCCTGTCACCTTTCCTGGTTATGGACTCCCAGCACTTACTTACCAAAGATGATAAGCCCTGACTCTACCTCCTGGTTCTTATCAGAGGCTCATGCATGAGAGAAGGATATGGAACAGAACCTTCTGGACAGCTCTGCAACCCCACAGCGTGTGTACCTTTAATACTTGGATTACCCAGACCATTTGAAGCTTCTTTGTCTGCGCTGGAGAGCTCAGACTTATCTCTGATTTGCTTCCACTGAGCAGTGCTTGGTCCTGACCCACTGCGTACACAGAAGGTTATAAGCAGATTCTTGAACTTTATGCTTGCATTTTCTGTAAGGATTTCAAAGATGTTTTTTATTATTTTTTTATTGTATCATAAAGACTAACGGGAATTTTTCTCTGAGTTCTCAAAAAAATAAAGAACTAGGCTCCCCTGAGCAACATAGTTTGTCTTACAAGCACCACACATCATGTAATGGATTAGATTTCTCCCCCCTTGGGTACTGGAAAATGCAAAACAAAATTTGTATCTCCTCTCTAATAAGTGCAAGGGACCTTTGGAAAGCATTTGGGGTCATAGCCTTGCTCTTAGATTGATGTTTTTTTTCTTTTTCCTCCTAGATTGCATCACTTCTTAAATTTCAAATCTTTTCTGCATGTTGTCAAGACTTTCCTTTTTTTCCAGTTTTATTGAGATATCATTGCAAATCCTTTCTGAAATGAGGTGGGGTGTAGAGGACAAAGCTCCTTTTTTTTTTTTTTTCCCCTGTGTACATTTCCCAACTGTGAGTTTCAACGTGTCTCTCCAGATGCCGGGGATTGCCCTGATGTTGGGTGTCCAGTGAGGGTCTTGTTCTGAGCAGGTGCACTGGAGCTACGTTCAGAGCTTTTCCACGCCCATGCCCCCATCCAGGCTTCAGGACTCCCGGGCAATGTGTAGCATGAAGGATCTTCATCTGTAGCCAAGGAGAGGGGACCCAAATGTCCTCCACCCGGGCTCTCACCTGACACAGCAAAGCACATAATCCGTGTCACTTGTTGTTATTGATTTCCTCACACCGAATACCAGTGTTTGCAAAAGATAGACACAATTTTCGGCAATTATTCTAAGAATGTCTGAATTTAATTAAGTTTGATTACACAAGGCAGTATGAAAAACGTTTGCATGGTCCACTGAGTTTCACAGAGCCCCGGTTATTTAAATATTCCCTCACTGAATATCACAGTTGCAATTCTTAATTTAAAATCCTCACATCTCTATGGAATATGTTTAATAAAAATGTTTGAAAAGAACTGGGTCATTTTCCCGAAGTTTCTCAAATCACTTCAATAGTTGCCACATAATATCTGAAAAGCCAATTTTTAATGTCACACAAACCAAGAAATTTAAACTTCAAAGACTCAAACTATGAGTAATTACTTATTATATTCTCTAGCAATTAATTGTGCACACATCTTTGTGTCTTTTGAAATTCTGTTCAAGGGCAGTGTGCACCACTGACCTAACTTCTCTCTGAGAATATATGATATAGATATAATCTACAACTAAACAACATTCTGGTTTCTTTTTGAGTGCACAGATATTGTTTTGCATCTCAAAATTCTGAAATATTTTTGCCAGACCCCAAGAAATATTTTTACAAAACGTGTGCATGCTTAAGTACAGATTTCAAATGAGGTTGGAATAAAAGCTAAAGACCAAAACGTTACTTTAATAGTAAAAATATTAATGAAAGTCATCAGCCTACTCATGTATCTCTTAATTTATTTTAACTCAAGCATTGTTACCAATTTGTTTTATACCTACCAGTACACCTCATGAGTGATCTGGCTAAAATATTGTCTCCAAATTGAACTGACGGCTTGATTCCTGTATTGGATTAACCTGGGAATAGCCACACGGTCTTCGGTTAAACCCAGAATGGAAGCAAGTCACTTAACGAAGCCTCGTCCTCCAGCTTCTGTTCATTACTATCTGCTACTTATCATGCAACATCCAGGAATGGAAAGCCAGGGAGCTGTATTTTCATCTAAAACAACTGAATTTCTCCTCAATTGTTTCGTATAAGGAACCTACATCATGGTAAAGGCTTCAATTCTTTCTTTCGTCTGATGGTCATTATAACAAGCTAGAAAAAAAAAATGTGTCATGAAGGAAATGAAAAGTATTAATAAGCCAGAGAGCCAATGACGATAGTTTGTATATGTCCTTCCAGTGACACTCGATCAATCAATAACCCACTTATCACACTTTCTAATTAGTTGTTTTTGGTGCATAGGAAAATCACTGATTTTTTTTTTCCTCTTCTCTCTCTCTCTCTCTCTTTGTATCGACAATCACTAGCTCTGATGGCTTATCTCTAGATTCTTTGGATTTTCTACATTTTGTCTTCTGTGAATAGAATTGAAACCTTACTGTCTCTACAGAAGCCTGGACTCAAGGTCCACTGATATGGTTCCAGCCCATGAGCAAGCAAGGTCCTGCATTCCTAACCCTCACGGTTTTAGACCACAGAATAGCCCTAGACTCCCAAGAACTAGCCTACCTAAGGCAGCCCAAGCCAGCCTGAGCTCAGCGTCATTTTAGGGTGGAAGTCTCCACCCTAGGAAGACCACAAGCCTCACGAGGATGACACACGATACACCTACAAGCATGTGTTCTAAGTAAGCCTGTGCAATCTTACGCCCACCTTTACATGTGACAAAACTCCCTTTTCTGAGTGTTCAATCATCTTGACCTTAAATAAAAGGAACCCACTCACCCCTACTTGGGGAGCCAGGGGTTTGGAAGTTATTCCCCGTGTTCTCCTTATTTGCTGCAAATGAAGTCTTCTCTGTGTGACGACTCCCCATGGTGTAGTCGCCAGCAACTCAGCTCGGAGCCGACTTACATCAGTGCCCTTACAACACTGCCTTGCCCTCTTCCAATTCTTATTCCCATATGGTCTTCCACATGTTTCATTGTATTTCTGAGGATTTCCAATAAAATGTTGAATAAAAAAATGAGAACTGGTAGTCTTTCCTTTTTCTTGAAGAGAACACTTAACGTGTTTCACCTTTAAATATATTTGCTTACGGTCTTTGTCTTGTTTGCATACTGTAACAGATTTCAAACCTCCCTTTCATTCCGTACTTATGGTGGTTTTTATTTTTTGGTGATGATTAGGACCCGAGTGTTTTCAGATACTTCTTTTAAGCCTGCAAAAGGAATCGCACATTTAATCCCCTAACAGGACTGATGATCTCAACTGCTTTTCTTATCTTTGCTGTCTCTGAATTCATGGAGAACTGCTACTTGATCATCAAGGGGTTTTCCTGTCACTTTGATGGATATGTTTTGATGATATTTTATGTAGTAATTGTTTTATCTGTGCTTGTGAGACTAGGTTACAGACACTACCTTCTCCAAGGAATGTTTTCTGCCTCATGAAGAGTGACTTTCTCTGAGTGACTTCCACATCCTTTGTTCAATAACACACTATAGAAGCACAAGGGTTACCTGTCTCTTGAAAGTCTGTAGACCACAGAATAGCAAACAATCTGGGCCTATCATTTATGAGATTTTTAAAAACTAAATTACTGATTCCAGTATTTTTAAGATTCAATTTCTTCATCTTTATTTTTTTTAATGCTTTTATTATATTATGTTAGTCACCATACAGTACATCCCTGGTTTCCGATGTAAAGTTCAATGATTGATTAATTGTGTATAACACCCAGTGCACCATGCAATACGTGCCCTCCTTACTAACCATCACCGGTCTATCCCAATCCCCCACCCCCCTCCCCTCTGAAGCCCTCAGTTTGTTTCCCAGAGTCCATAGTCTCTCATGCTTCATTCCCCCTTCTGATTACCCCCCTTTCTTTACCCCTTTCTTCCCCTACCGATCTTCCTAGTTCTTATGTTCCATAGATGAGAGAAATCATATGATAATTGTCTTTCTCTGCTGACTTATTTCACTTAGCATTATCTCCTCCAGTGCCGTCCATGTTGCAGCAAATGTTGAGAAATCGTTCTTTTTGATAGCTGAGTAATATTCCATTGTATATATGGACCACAACTTCTTAATGCATTCATCTGTAAAAGGGCATCTCGGTTCCTTCCACAATTTAGCTATTGTGGACAATGCTGCTATGAACATTCGGGCACATATGGTCCTTCTCTTAACTACGTCTCTATCTTTGGGGTAAATACCCAGTAGTGCAATGGCTGGGTCATAAGGTAGCTCAATTTTTAACTTTTTAAGGGACCTCCACACTGTTTTCCAGAGTGGCTGTACCAACTTGCATTCCCACCAACAATGTAGGAGGGATCCCCTTTCTCCACATCCTCTCCAATAATTGTTGTTTCTTGCCTTGTCCATTTTTGCCATTCTAACTGGCGTAAGGTGGTATCTCAGTGTGGTTTTGATTTGAATTTCCCTGATGGCTAATGATTTTGAACATTTTTTCATGTGTCTGTTAGCCATTTGTATGTCTTCATTGGAAAAGTGTCTGTTCATATCTTCTGCCCATTTTATGATTTGTTTATTTGTTTCTCGTGCATTGAGTTTGAGAAATTCTTTGTAGATCTTGGATACCAGTCTTTTATCTGTAGTGTCATTTGCAAATATATTCTCCCATTCCGTGGGCTGCCTCTTAGTTTTTCTGACTGTTTCCTTGGCGTGCAGAAGCTTTTTATCTTGATGAAGTCCCACAAGTTCATTTTATCTTTTGTTTCTCTTGCTTTTGGAGATGTGTCGTGAAAAAGGTTGCTTTGGCTGATGTTGTAGAGGTTGCTGCCTATGTTCTCCTCTAGGATTTTGATGGATTCCTGTCTCACATCAAGGTCTTTCATCCATTTGGAGTTTATCGTTGAGTATGGTGTCAGAGAGTGGTCAAGTTTCATTCTTTTGCATGTAGCTGTCCAATTTTCCCAGCACCATTTATTGAAGAGACTGTCTTTTTTCCACCAGATGTTTTTTCCTGCTTTATCAAAGATTAGTTGCCCAAAGAGTCGAGGGTCCATTTCTGGGTTCTCTATTCTGTTCCATTGGTCTATGTGTCTGTTTTTGTGCCAGTACCATGCTGTCTTTGTGATCACAGCTTTGTAGTACAGCTCAAAATCCAGCATTGTGACGCCCCCAGCTTTTTTTTTTTCCTTTTCAACCGTTCCTTGGCGATTCGGGGCCTTTTCTGGTTCCATACAAATTTAAGGACTATTTGTTCCAGTTCTTTGAAAAATGTCATTGGTATTTTGATTGGGATAGCATTGAAAGTGTAGATTGCTCTGGGTAGTATGGACATTTTAACTATGTTAATTCTTCCAATCCATGAGCATGAAATATTTTTCCATCTTTTTGTGTCTTCCACAATGCCTTTCAAGAGTGATTTATAGTTTCTAGAATATAGGTCCTTTACGTCTCTGGTTAAGTTAATTCCAAGGTAACGTATGATTTTTCCTGTTATTATAAATGGGATGGATTCCCTAATTTCTCTTTCTTCAGTCTCATTATTCGTGTATAGAAATGCAACTGATTTCTGAGCATTGATTTTGTATCCTGCCACATTTCTGAATTGCTCTATAACTTCTAATAGTTTGGGAGTGGATTCTTTTGGGTTTTCCATATAGAGTATCATGTTATCTGCAAAGAGAGACAGTTTGACTTCTTCTTTGCCGATTTGGATACCTTTTATCCCTTTTTGTTGTCTGATTGCTGTTGCAAGGACTTGTAGTACTATTTTGAATAATAATGGCGAGAGTGGGCATCCTTGTCATGTTCCTCATCTTAAGGGAAAGGCTTCCAGCTTTTCCCCATTGAGAATGATATTTGCTGTAGGCTTCTCATAGATGGTTTTTATGAGATTGAGGAATGTACCCTCTATCCCTACACTCTGAAGGGTTTTAATCAGGAAAGGATGCTGTATTTTGTCAAATGCTTATTCTCCATCTATTTAGAGAATTATATGATTTTTGAATTTTTCTTCCTGGATAAAATCTATGACACTGATAGATTTGCGAATGTTGAACCACCCTTCCATCCCAGGGATGAATCCCACTTGGTCATGATGGATAATCCTTTTAATGTACAGTTGGATTCTATTAGCCAGGATCTTGTTGAGGATTTTGGCCTCCATATTCAATAGAGAAATCGGTGTGTAATTCTCCTTTTTGATGGGGTCTTTGCCTGGTTTGGGGTGAAGGTAATATTGGCCTCATAGAATGAGTCTGATAGCTTTCCTTCTGTTTCTATTTTTTGAAAGAGCTTTAGGAGAATAGGTACTATTTCTTCTTTGAATGTTTGGTAGAATTCTCCAAGAAAACCATCCAGGTCTGGAGTTTTGTTTTTTGGAAGGTTGTTTATCACTGACTCAATCTCTTCATAATTAATTGGCCTGTTGAAAAAATCAATTTCTTCCTGTTTCAGTCTTGGTAGTTTATAGGTTACCAGGAAGGCCTCCATCTCTTCCAGATTGCTTAATTTATCGGCAAAAAGCTGTTGATAAAAGTTTCTAATAATCCTTCCAATTTCATTGGTGTTGGTTGTGACCTCTCCTTTTTCATTCATAATTTTATTAATTTGGGTCCTTTCTCTATTCTTTTGGATAAGTCTTGCCAGTGGTCTGTCATTTTATTGATTCTCTCAAAGAACCAGCTTCTAGTTCTGTTGATATGCTCTACTGTACTCCTGGTTTCTAATTCATTGATTTCTGCTCTAATCTTGGTCAACTGCTTCCTCGTGCGTGGATTAGGCCTGTCCCTCTGTTGCTGTTCCAGCTTCTTGAGGTGAAAATATAAAAACTGCATTTTAGATTTTTCTATTCTTTTGAGTGAGGCTTGGATGGCTATGCATTTCCCCCTTAGGACTGCCTTTGCAGTATCCCATAGGTTTTGGGCCATTGTGTTTTCATTCTCTTTGGTCTCCATAAATTGTTTAAATTGATTTTTGATTTCCTGGTTTATCGAGTCATTCCTGAGCAGGATGGTTCTTAGTCTCCAAGTGTTTGAGTTTCTTCCAAATTTTTCCTTGTGGTTGAGTTCCAATTTCAAAGCGTTGTGGTCTGAGAATATGCAAGTAATAATTTCAGTCTTTTGGTATTGGTTGAGACCTGTTTTGTGACCCAGAACATGGTCTATTCTTGAGAATGTTCCATGGGCATTAGAATAGAATGAGTATTCTTTGGTTCTGGGGTGTAGTGTTCTATGTATATCTATGAGGTCCAACTCATCGAGTGTGGGATTCAAAGCCCTTGTTTCTTTGTCGATTTTTTGCATGGGTGTTCTGTCTATTTCTGATAGTGGAGTTTTGAGGTCCCTACTATTAACGTATTTTTATCTATATGTCTCTTTATTCTGGTTAAGAGTTGGCTTGTGTATCTTGCTGCTCCCCTGTTGGGGGCATATATATTTATAATTGTCATATCCACTTGTTGGATACATCCTTTAAGAATAATATAGTGCCCTTCTGTGTCTCTAACTATAGTCTTTAGTTTAAAATCCAATCTGTCTGATATGAGAATTGCTACTCCAGCTTTCTTTTGAGGTCCATAGGCGTGAAGGATGGTATTCCATCCCTTTACTTTCAGTCTGAATGTATCTTTAGGTTCAAAATGAGTCTCTTGTAGACAGCAAATGGATGGGTCATGTCTTTTTATCCAATCTGCAACCCTGTGGTGTTTTATGGGAGCATTTAGGCCATTTACGTTGAGACTGAATATTGAGAGATATGATTTTAATGATGCCATTTTGCCAGTAAAGTCTTTGTTTCTATGGATTGTGATTTTCTGTTCTGTATCACTCTTGGGGCCTTTTTACCTTTATAGAACCCCCCTTAATATCTCCTGTAGGGCTGGTTTTGTGGTTACGAAATTGGTCAATGACTGGCGATTCTGGAAGGTCTTTATTTCTCCATCAATTCTGAATGACAGCCTTGCTGGATAAAGGAGCCTTGGCTGCATGTTTTTCTCTGAAAGAGCTTTAAAAATGCCCCCCCAACCCTTTCTCTCATTCCAGGTCTGTGTAGACAGGTCTGACATAATTCTGATACCTTTGCCTTGGTACGTGAGAAATTCCTTTGCCCCGGCCGCTTTCAATACTGTATCCTTGGATCTAATATTTGTGAAATGCACTATGACGTGACATGGCGTAGATTTGTCGCGGTTGAGCTTGGGAGGGGTCCTCTCTGCCTCTTGGACACGAATGTTTGTTTCCCTTGCAGGACTGGGGAAGTTTTCAGCTGCAGTTTGTTCAAATATCTCTTCTAGACCTCTGTTTTTCTCCACCCCCTCGGGGATGCCGATGATTCTGACATTGGAACGTTTCATTGAGTCAGTAATCTCCCATAACCTATGTTCTTGCATGTGGATTTTTTTAAGTCCAGATTCTATTTTAGCTTTCTCTTCTACTAATCCATCCTCCAATTCGCTGATACGTTCTTCTGCCTCATTCACCCTGGCTCTCCTCTACTTTTGATTGCATTTGGCTCATAGAATTTTTAATTTCTGCTAGATTCGCTCTCATTTCCGCCCTTAGAGATTCTATGTTCTCATTAACATTTTCGTTAATACTTTTTTCAAGTCTACACATCATCTTGACCATTGTTACTCTGAATTCCATTTCTGATAATTTGGTTATATCCATATCCATTAGTTCTGTGGCAGAGGCCACAGACTCATTGTCTTTTCTTTGCTGGGGGGGGATTTCTCCTTCTCGTCATTCTGATGAGGAGAGGTTGCGGGGTTGCCCAGAGCCCAAATTATTGACCGGGACCCAGGCCGTGCTCCCTTGTTTTATAGGGATCTTAGGGATGTGGGCTTCTTGATTTTTCAGCCTGCCTTCTGGGGGAGGGGCCTGCCGCGCCGATACTCAGGCAACCCTGTTTGGGTAGAATCTCCGTGTCCCCGGAGAGGGGGGATGGGGATGGTCACACTGTGAACTGGTCTTTCCAGGCTTTTGTTCTCTGGCGACTTTCCCTGGCTGTTAGCTGTGCCTCTTCTGAGAGTCAGAGCAGCAGTGGCCGAATCTCAGCCTCTGTCTCAGAACAGAGGGATCGTGGACCATTCTCCACTGATGTTCTGGCCACTTTAACTCTGTTTCTGTTGGTGCTGCTCAACCCTGCAGCATCCCAGGATGTGCGCCCCACAGCTGGCGTCCCAGCCCTTACTTCCAGGACCAGCACATCTCTGTCCTTTGTGTTTCTAACACCGCCAGCTGCCAGCCGCCCCCGCGTGGTCCTGGAGCTCCGAGTCTCAGTCCTGTTCCAGTGAACGCACCAGAGCTCCAGTTTTCAGTCTGGTGGTGCGCATTCCCCGGCTCACGGTCTCAGTCTGCTGTCTTGCGGGTGCCGGTCCGTGAGTCTGCCTGATCCCCCGTGCAGGTGGCTACTGCTTCCCAGCGCCCGAACGTGGTGGCTCCCTCCCCCTTCTGTTTGTCTTCTGATATCTATGTGGGGTTTCACAGCTCCCCACTTCGTACCTCAATACTCAGTGCTGGAGATGTTCATTTGTAGAGATCCAGATGCATCTTCCTGCGTCTCAGGCTGATTCCATGGATGTTCAGGCTGGTTTGGTTCCTATCCAGCTCAACTCAGGGGACCGGCTGAAAAAGGGGTCCCCTACTCCTCCGCTATCTTAACTCCCTCCCTCCATTTTTTTTAATGTTTGCTGGCTGTTCAGATTTTTATTCTTTTCTTGGATCAATTTTGGACATTTATCTTTCTCCAAAAATGTTTATTTCACTCCCATTTTCAATATTTTTGTATAAAATTATTGGCTGTATTCTTCGAAATGTTATAACCTCCATTATAGTTATGGCTAGGTCTCATGGCTTCTCTTTCTAAATACTGCTTGTGTCTTTTCTCTATTTTATGCTCCATATTGTGAGTTCATTATTATTTTTCACTGTGACCTTATTTTCAGTGCTTTTTATTTTCAGGGATTCCTTTGTTCCTGATTTGTGAAAATGTCACCGGATTGGTGTGAACTTCCTTCCACCAGCGTTCCATGGGTCTAAGTGTGAATTTGTGAGCCTTCAACTCCCAGGTGGGACAGGACCTCTGAGACTGTGCTGAGCCCCACCCATTTGTAGCGGCTTTCACCTGCATGGACCACCAAGGCCACCCCAGCTCCTCTAGTCTTTGTGGAGTCCCTTCTTAAGAAAACACAAGGCCACCAAACACTACCTGATCCAATCCTCAGCCAAGCCAAGTTCAGTCCTCTCTACTGGCACTCTCCATTTTTCCCCAGCCTCCCAACCCCCTCTTTGCTCTTCCTTTTTTTCATTTCCCCATTGCCCCTTCTGTTCCCTCTATTCTCCCCTAGAAAACCCCTACCTGTCTTGGGTGTAGTTGAGCTCAGTCTACACTGGTCTGTCTCCCCTATGGCAGTGGACTGAAGAGACTCAGTCTTGCCTTGCCCCTTGCAACAAGTGTCCAATGCTGCTTCTCCTTGACAATTTCTAACCCTGTTTTTCCGATCCCCACCCTGCACACAGAAAAATCTGCACCCCAAGCCCGTATGTGTGATGGGAAGCAGAATATGCCACCCTAAAATATGTGTCTTTGGCATAAAGACTATTGGGGTCTGACTATTTTTGAGAGGCTGCAAACACAGGAGAATCTCTGCAAACAGAAATTGCCCTTTTGGAAGACAATTTATATTTATAAGAGAAATCATGATTCGTATCCAGAAGAGAAGGAAGGCTAAATCACAGGAAACTCTTACTGTTGATGAAGGCAGTGCCTTAAATCTCTTAACAACCTTGCCCTGGTTTGCTGTGTTTTCCTGGTCACCTCCTGTAACTGGCTTCCACACCCCAACATCTCTGTCATTAGCCAAAGATGGCTTGGGCCATCTTGGGGACTTACTCAGTTTTTCTGGGTCTCTCTAATAGACATGAGGTACACAGTTAATAAACCTATTTGTTTTTTCTTCATTTAAATCTCTCCTTTGTTACAGAGGTCTCAGAGAAGAACTCATAAAGTCAGAGGGAGTTATTTTCCTCCCCTACCTGTGTCACCTACAGTGAAATGCTCCATCTCCATAGGGGATCACAAGGCCAATCCTTGGGGTGTCCAGCCAGTCCCAAACTGCCAGGTCACTGTGGTACTGACTGTCTGATATTAGTCTCATTTCCACCTCATGTCTAGCACTTGGGGGATTTTATTTACTTTTTCTCTTTCAGACCAGCTACATATTTCAAAAACCGAGAAATATATATATACCCAGCAGTTCTTGTGTGTAGTAGGAGGTGTTTCATGACCCTCAGCTCTGTCTGCCATGTTGCCAGAAAACCTTATATTTTCTACTGATATTTCAGCATATAACAGACACTGACACTTAGCAGGATGACAAAATTGCTGAATAATCAACTTGATGTTAACTTGTTGGAAGAATATATATTCACATCTTTGGAATGCTACTCTTAAAGCTTTGTATCTTGTTTCCAGCATGGGCTTCTTAATGTGTGATGAAAGCTTTCTGCCTAGATTCATTCTCCACATAATTGAACTGTTTGATTCCCACAGAGTCCCTCCTGGAAGTGAATTAGCCATTGGGGATAATGAATGGAAGACAAAGGAACATACAAATGAACTGCATCAAGTCAACCTTGAAGTTTGCCCCAAGGCCCACATAACCCATAAAATGTTGTTCAACTAAACACAACAGTCCTGCTCAAGGAGCAGAGAGGACTGTTTTGAAAAACAGTAACCCTACCTCACTCCCAAATCCTACCCATCAGCCCAGGACTCCGAAAGACCACTGCTAGTCTTGCCCAACCAATATATTGTGCCCATGGTACAAGGTCAACTTTCCAGACCCAGAAGCAAAGGTCACTTCCACATTCGTCTCTCTGGCCTGGATGTCTCCTGTGGGTTCCAGACTCCAATGCCCTAAGTGATAAAACCACTTGGATCTCTAATAGGCTTGCCAAACTTAATTCATCTAAAACTGGACTCGTAATCTATCCCCCACCATCTTAATGTGCCCACATTCTCAGCTCAACAAATATCAATCTCATTCTTCTAGCTGCTTAGGCTGAATTTCTCATGGTTAAACAGGATGCCTATCTTTCATGCCCCAATTCCAATCCAACAGCAGATCATATGGGCTTCCTGGTGTGCTTTTAGTCCTGACTCTACTCATCCTGATTTCCTGGGTTTTGTGCATTTCCCACTCAAGACATACATGGTCTATAGCTGCAATCCTGGAAATGTCTTTCTCCCTGGAAGGTTTTTAGTGTGATCTCCTTAGGACAGGGTCAATTTATGTGCCACACCATTAACCCCAGGGCCTAGTGGAGCATTTGGTAAATGGTCGAGGAAAGCAAAATGACTACTGGGCACAGTTCACTGCCAAGAAGTTAAGAACACATGAGAAAGTCTTAGCAATTTTGAGTTTTATCTGAAGGTCAAGAAATCCCTTCACCCTATTGTGTTCTGGAAAATGGCTGGCCACCAAGGATGACTCTTCCCCCACATGATTTAGAGGAGTTTCACAGATGTTCCCTTATTCACCCATGACAAAACCAGACACAGACCTTCCAAATCCCCACTCTTGCCCTCATAAGTGCTTGGCTGGACTGATTTATCCCCACTGATCAATCAAAATGCATGTTAAAATCTCTTCAGGCCCATTGTCAGCCTGAGGAACAGACAGCACTGTCCCTACCCAGAACACTCTGGTCTCAGGTAGAATGTTCTCTGACGTACTTTCCAATCATTCCTCCCCTTCATCCCACATTCCTACACCCAGTTCTCTCTGCCTTGTTTATTCTTCTCTATCAAAGAAAACCTATTTGGCCTAACTGAGGGCACCTGTGGTTTTGCCTTTTGCAATGGTCCCTTCCCCTCTTGCAATAATCCTCTTGAATCAAAGTCTATACTTACTAAGTTGAAATATTTTAAGTTTTTATTTTAATTCCAGTAAAATTATCATAGTGTTATATTAATTTCATGTGTACACTATAGTGACTCAACACTTCTGTACTTTACTCAGGGCTCATCACGACAAGTGCACTCTTAGTCATTATTAGGAGTCTTTCTTTACACTGAGCCAAAATCTGCCACCTGTGCATTCGTTCTACCCATAAGGGTCCTCTAAGCTATGCAGAATAAATCTAGTTCCTTCCCCATTAAATAAGTGCTCAGTTACTACATTTCTCCCTTGAAACTTCAAAATCTTCTCCTTTCCAGATTAAATAATTATGCTAAAGATATACAACATTTGTCTTATCATCCCTAAATCCTGCCCTACACGCCACATGGAATGTTCCTTTTTATGACAGTGGCTGAAAAAAATGTTTAAGTTAAAGTACCAATGATCTAAAGAACAGAATAATATTTCACAAAAAAGAATGATATATCACTCAAAATTAATTCAAATAATGCCAAAATTCAAATAATATATCACTCAAAATTAATTCAAATAATGCCAAAGAACCACCACATGAACAAGTTTGTTGGAACAACAGGAGACGAGCAGGCAGCTGAGGACATGTACCCTCCGCTTGGGAGCCTGGAGCAGCCCTCCCTAAAGCAAGAGAAGAAGGGTTATTCCCTGGAGAAAGTGATAAGACCATATTATTGCACCGGTCATGCTAAAACATGAATTCAGGGGACTTGAGGATTAATGAACTTTACAGAAGGTTAAAACTGCCAACTAGAGAGGAACAATGGAAGATTAACTATGTGTATACATAGTCCAGGAAAACCATCACCAGCCAAATGGGCAGGAAGATGAGAGTAACACAAGGTGAATTCACAAATTCCGAAATCATGTCCAGTAAACTCTCTACCATGAAATCAAGATGCCAGCGAGACCAGAGAACTCCAACCACACGGAACACCCAGAACCCCAATGAGGAGCAGTTCTTCAGAAATGGTTTCACTTCCAATGTGGGAACTACTTGCTAAAGATATTTTTTCAAACTTTAAAGGAAAAACGAAGATACTACAACTTGTAAGAATAGAGAAGAGGAGAATGCCTCAGATTTGCTCCCGGGGACTTGGAAGAAGGGGAGACCTGCAGGGAAGAGCTGAACACAGCCAAGAGAAGGGGAGCCACCACTGCAAACACCACACTCCATTCTGTTGACTGTTCTTTTGAAGGCAGAAGAAAAATGTCTCAGTAGCTGGAGGACATGAGAAAAATCTGTGAACACACTCCCGTGGCTGCAAAAATCATTACAAGCAACAATAGAGATCTGAGAGTGGATTCACTAGAGAAATAACAATAACCCAAAAGATAGTTGCTGATATACAAATGAATCACTAGGAAGCTCAGCTTCCAGGTAGCAAATAAAGGGTCTCAGGACATTATCCTTCCCATCAAAACCAGTAGGAACTGGGTGCACTCTAGAACCAGAGCTGGGCTTGAGGCTTAATGTATTAATCATCTTGAAGCCAAAAGGCCCCGAGTGGATAAATCCAAAAAAAGACAAGCCTTCAGAGGGGAGGGGGGTGGGGGAATGGGATAGGCTGGTGATGGGTAGTAAGGAGGGCATGTACCGCATGGTGCACTTGGTGTTATACGCAACTAATGAATCATCAAACTTTACATCAGAAACCAGGGATGTACTATGTGGTGACTAACATAATATAATAAAAAATTATTATAAAAAGAATAAAAAAATAAAAAGGTGGAGAGGTTAAAAAAAAAAAAGACAAGCCTTCTATGAGAGAAAAGATGCCTTCCTGTGGCAGCAGAGTGACCGACCAGGAGGGGGCAGCTAAAATGGTCACCAACTTTAATGGCCACCAGCCTCCATTTATACCAGCTCTGAAGCCAGTCTGCTCCCAACACCTGCCCCTTTCCACAGGTTCGTCAATGACCCGGGGGGCGGGGTGGAGTCTGGGGCAGGGTAGCAGAGTGGACAGACTGCGAGGCTGTCTGGGTCTTCACTGAGTGCTGTGCATGCCCTCCAAGGACACAGACCAGAGGGAAACCTCCAAAGCCAGGGACACCAGGAGCACAGCCGCAGCGCGAGGGGAGCCCCTCAAAGACCAAAAAGCCAGCTGCAGGGTTGTGAATGGAGGAAGATCCTAATAGTTCAGAAAGCTGCCCATTGGAATACAAAACTTAAAAAAAAAAAAATCTTAGGTCAAACTTGTTTTCAGATCCCAAGCCCTGGTAAAGGGATAACCCTGGTCAAACCCTGAAAACACCTGATGCCAGTGAAAAACTGGCCCTTCCCCACCAAGGAGGCAGTCTGATGCAGACATCAGAGAGATGTCACCGTCCACCCCCAGGGAGGCTGGGTTTTCAAAGTGACAGTACAGAGTCCTGGTGAAGAAGTTCAGCAATCAGGAGTCTTACACATTGTTGGCAGGCATGCAAAAGGGTACCAAACGCTTGCAAATTGTCAATTTCTCGTGACGCTAAACATAGACTTAATGCATGGTCCACTCCTTACTGTTCACCTAAAAGCCACAGAAATGTATGTCCATGCAAACACTGGTACAAAAATGTTCATGCACCGTATTCATCATAGCTGGAACTGGAAATGACTCACATGTCCATCGGCAGGGGAAGAGATCTCCAGACCATAGGCGACCTATAGCGTAGAGCACCACTCAGCAAGAAAAAGGAGCCAAAATACAGATGAGCACAGCGCCAGGGAAGAATATCAGAAATAGTGCTTGGGTGAAAGAAGCCACACACAAAATATCTCATGTGAAGTCTACAAGCACGCAAAAATTATCTATAGAGATAGAAACTAGAATGTAGGTTCCTTTGGCGAGTGAACTAGGGTAGAAATTAAATGCTGTGTACCTGAAGGAATCTTCTGGGGTGATGGGTGGGTCGGTGTACATGACATACATGTACATATCAAAACAAACTGGATAATAAAGATAAGTGCATTTTATTGCATGGAAATCAAGCCTCAATACAAGCTTGATCTGAATACAGAAACAACCAAAATTCAGTCTGAAAACATATTCAGAGATCAGCCTAGGGCAACAAAACTAAAGGACTAAGAAGTGGAGGGATGTCCACAGGGGTTGTCCCAGTGCCCCATCAGAGCAGCTTCCTAGAAAGTCAGTGAGGCATGGAGTCAATGGGCCGTTAGAGATAGCACACCATTGTTCCCTGTACGAAGTGGACATCTCAAACGGTGATTACTAGAAACAAGAGGATTTCCCATAGGAATGGCAGGAAGCAATGAAAGCAACTTTTTTTGAAGGTAATTATTATGCTAAGTAAATAAGTCAGACTGAGAGAAACAAATACCATATAATTCAAATCATAAGTGGAATTAAAAAAATGAATAAATGGGGCACCTGGGTGGCTCAGGCAGTTAAGCGTCTGCCTTTGGGCTCAGGTCATGATCCCAGAGTCCTAGGATTGAGCCCCATGTGGGCTCCCTGCTCAGTGGGGGAGCTTGCTTTTCCCCTCTGCCTCTGTTCCTCTGCACAGTCCTGCTCTCTCTCGCTCTCAAATAAATAAATAAAACTTAAAAAAAGAATAAACACATTAGATCTATAAATAGAACAAGCCGATGAGTGCCAGAGGGGAAGGGGATGGGAGATGGGAAAACGGGCGAAGGGGAGTGGGAGATACAGACTCCCAGTTATGGAGTGAATAAGTCACAGGTGTCAGAGGTACCAGGTAGGGAATAAGGTCAATGATATTGTAATAATGTAACAGGATAGCTGAGCTACATTTGTGGTGAACACAGCACAATGTATAAATCTGTCAAATCAGCGAGTGTACCCAGAAACGAATGTAACACTGTGTGTCAACTACACTCAAAACAAATCTAGAAAATAAATTAAATCACATGCAATTACATCTTGTCTTATACAAAGAAAAAAGGTGGTTACTTTTCCACAGAATAATAAATATAGAAATAAAAGGAGACAACATGTGGTCTAGGATGGCAGCACACACAGATCCTAGCTCACCTCCTCCCATGGAACACACTGAACCTACGGCTGCGTACCCAATGGTTTCCTCAGAGAAACACCTGAGAACGAGCTGACGGGCTCCTTCGCAACAAATGATAAAAGGACCACATGGAGATGGGTAAGAGAGACAGAGATGCGGTCTTGCCAAAACTCCACCCCTGACGTGGCGACCTCACAAATCCTGAGCTTCCCTCTGAGAAGCAAGTGCTTTATGCCCCCCATCAGCACCCAGATCCTTGGGAGCTGCACTGGAGACAGGAGCCCCCAGAACATCTTGCTTTGAGATCCAATGAGGCTCACGTCCAGGAGACCCCAAGAGCTGTAGGGAACTGCAACACTACTCTGAAAGGCCTGTGTACAGACTCACTCTCCCGGGACTGGCACAAAAGCAGCACTCTAAGAAGCACCTAGACTATAATGAGGGGGATTCATTTGCTAATCATAAAAGATCTGCTGGAGAGCAGGGGACGATCAGAACTGGTTCCAGAAATGGAGGACTGTTGGTTGCCATTTGTGCACTCTCTATTTTGCTAGCACTGGCAGGTGCACAAGGTCCCTAAACTCTCCTGCTGCCCCCATTAGAACAGGCCCATGGGTCCCAGCCCTGAGTGCTCCTGCTGGTGCTCTACAGTTGGCAGATGTACCCTGGCTTTGTGCTATCCTGACCCCTTGCTAAAGCCAGCCCACACAGGGGATGGCCCTTGATCACATGGCTCTGGTGGCAGTGGGGGGAGGGTGTTGCTTTTCTGGGCCCCATGGATCCGAAACAATTGGAGAGACAGTTTTTGGTAGGCTACCACCCCCAGGGTACTTCACAGACAGTGGACTGAAGTATACCTCCCGTCTTTCTATGGAAAAGGCCTATTTACTTGTCCTAGAACTTTGGCCTGAGGGACAGGCTTCAGGTTTACATCACATCTAGAGGCTATGGAGGTGTTCTTAGGACCAAGGGGACAGCATCTTTACATTCTCCCTCAACCTCACTAAATCTCACCAGTACCTCCCAGGAAGAAGCTTATGCACTTGTCTAGCGCTCTGACTTTTGCAACTGTTGCTCAGGAGACACCTCTGGATCACCAGTGACCAGCAAGGATTATAACTGTGGTCCCACAGGATTATATATGTTACATGCATTACAAGCTACCGTCTGGGGGTGCCTGGATGGCTCAGTCAGTTCAGCAACTGACTCTTGATTTTGGCTCTGGTCATGATCTCAAGGTTGTAAGATCTAGCCCTGCATTGGGCTCCATGCTCAGCAGGGAGTCTGCTTCTCTCCCTCTTCCTCTGCCTCTTCCCGCCCTCACACTCACACTCTCTCTCTAAAAATAGATAAATAAAATCTTAATGACAACAAGAACAACAACAAAGCTGCTGCTTCCAGTCAGCCTGAAACTAGATGCTGACATCCCTCCCTTTGGAGGGATCTTCAACGACTCGGACCTATCGAGAATAAATCAAGATGGAATGATAAGATTCATCTCCTACCCCAGACCAACTCTTTAAGACTTGTAGAGGTAGCTGTTTTGCCTAATACATAGAAATAACCACAGGAAAACAACAAAAGAACAAGATAAAACCTCACACACACACATACACAGACATTAATGAAACACAGATAAGTTATTTATTTGGTGAAGAGCTCAAAGTAACGATATAAACATGGCCAGCAAACTCAGAAAAAATGGGTAGACATAGTGAGAATTTCAACAAAGACATATAAGAAATTACATACTTTTTTCCTTTCTCCCTCCCTCCCTCTTTTTCCTTCCCTCCCTCCCTCCCTCCCCTTCCTTCCTTCCTTCCTTCCTTCCTTCCTTCCTTCCTTCCTTCCTTCCTTCCTTTCTCTCTCTCTCTCTCTCTCTCTCTTCTTTCTTTCTTTCTTTCTTTCTTTCTTTCTTTCTTTCTTTCTTTCTTTCTTTCTTTTTTTCTTTCATAAGAAATTACCAGAAGTCTTAGAAGTCATAGAGAAGTTACAGAGCTTAAGAATACAATAACTGAACTGGACACTACAATAGAAGGTTCAGCAGCAGACTAGATGAAGCAGAAAAAAGAATCAGTGATCTGGAAGACAGGGCAGTGGAACTCACCCACACACAGAAACAAAAAGAAGAATTTAAAAACTGAAACAGCTTAAAGGATCTATGGGACAATATCGAGAACAACATTCACTGTTCGTGTATAGAAATGCAACTGATTTCTGAGCATTGATTTTGTATCCCGCCACATTACTGAATTGCTCTATAACTTCTAGTAGTTTGGGAGTGGATTCTTTTGGGTTTTCCATATAGAGTATCACGTCATCTGCGAAGAGAGACAGTCTGACTTCTTCTTTGCTGATTTTGATACATTTTATCCCTTTATTGTTGCCTGATTGCTGTTGCAAGGACTTCTAACTATGTTGAATAATAATGGTGAGAGTGGGCATCCTTGTCGTGCTCCTGATCTTAAGGGAAAGGCTTCCAGCTTTTCCCCATTGAGAATGATATTTGCTGTAGGCTTTTCATAGATGGTTTTTATGAGATTGAGGAATGTACCCTCTATCCCTACACTCTGAAGGGTTTTAATCAGGAAAGGATGCTGTATTTTGTCAAATGCTTTTTCTGCATCTATTGAGAGGATCATATGATTTTTGGCTTTTTTCTTGTTGATAAAACCTATTACACTGTTAGATTTGCGAATGTGAACCACCCTTGCATCCCAGGAATGAATCCCACTTGGTCATGATGGATAATCCTTTTAATGTACTGTTGGATTCCATTAGCAAGGATCTTGTTGCATTTCCATAGATGAACAATGAGACTGAAGAAAGAGAAATTAGGGAATCCATCCCATTTACAATAGCACAAAAAATCATACGTTACCTTGGAATTAACTTAACCAGAGATATAAAGGATCTATATTATAGAAACTACAAATCACTCTTGAAAGACATTGAAGAAGACACAAAAAGATGGAAAAATATTCCATGCTCATGGATTGGAAGAATAAACATAATTAAAATGTCCATGCTACCCGGAGCAATCTATACTTTCAATGCTATCCTGATCAAAATACCAATGACATTTTTCAAAGAACTGGAACAAACAGCCCTTAAATTTGTGTGGAACCAGAAAAGGTCCCGAATTGCCAAGGAATTGTTGAAAAGGAAAAACAAAGCTGGGGGCATCACAATGCTGGATTTTGAACTGTACTACAAAGCTGTGATCACAAAGACAGCATGGTACTGGCACAAAAACAGACACAGAGACCAATGGAACAGAATAGAGAACCCAGAAATGGACCCTTGGCTCTTTGGGCAACTAATCTTTGATAAAGCAGGAAAAAACATACAGTGGAAAAAAGACAGTCTCTTCAATAAATGGTGCTGGGAAAATTGGACAGCTACATGCAAAAGAATGAAACTTGACCACTCTCTCACACCATACACAAAGATAAACTCCAAATGGATGAAAGACCTCAATGTGAGACAGGAATCCATCAAAATCCTAGAGGAAAACGTAGGCAGCAACCTCTACGACATTGGCAAAGCAGCCTTTTTCACGACACATCTCCAAAAGCAAGAGAAACAAAAGATAAAATGAAGTTGTGGGACTTCATCAAGATAAACAGCTTCTGCACAGCCAAGGAAACATTCAAAAAAACTAAGAGGCAGCCCACGGAATGGGAGAATATATTTACAAATGATGCTACAGATAAAAGACTGGTATCCAAGATCTACACAGAACTTCTCAAACTCAATGCGTGAGAAACAAATAAACAAATCATAAAATGGGCAGAAGATATGAACAGACACTTTTCCAATGAAGACATACAAATGGCTAACAGACACATGAAAAAATGTTCAAAATCATTAGCCATCAGGGAAATTCAAATCAAAACCACACTAAGATACCACCTTACACCAGTTAGAATGGCAAAAATGGACAAGGCAAGAAACAACAATTATTGGAGAGGATGTGGAGAAAGGGGATCCCTCCTACATTGTTGGTGGGAATGCAAGTTGGTACAGCCACTCTGGAAAACAGTGTGGAGGTCCCTTAAAAAGTTAAAAATTGGGCTACCCTATGACCCAGCTATTGCACTACTGGGTATTTACCCCAAAGATACAGATGTAGTGAAGAGAAGGGCCATATGCACCCCAATGTTCATAGTAGCATTGTCCACAATAGCTAAATCATGGAAAGAACTGAGATGCCCTTCTACAGATGAATGCATTAAGAAGTTGTGGTCCATATATACAATGGAATATTACTCAGCTATCAGAAAGAACGATTTCTCAACATTTGCTGCAACATGGACGGCACTGGAGGAGATAATGCTAAGTGAAATAAGTCAAGCAGAGAAAGACAATTATCATATGGTTTCTCTTATCTATGGAACATAAGAACTAGGAAGATCGGTAGGGGACGAAAGGGATAAAGAAAGGGGGGATAATCAGAAGGGGGAATGAAGCATGAGAGACTATGGACTCTGGGAAACAAACTGAGGGCTTCAGAGGGGAGGGGGTTGGGGGAATGGGAGAGGCTGGTGATGGGTAGTAAGGAGGGCATGTACTGCATGGTGCACTGGGTGTTATACGCAAGTAATGAATCATCAAACTTTACATCAAAAAAAATAAATACATAAAAATAAAAAATTTTAAAAAAAGAATAACATTCACATGATAGAGGTTCCAGGAAGAAAAGAGAAAGAGAAAACGGCAGAAAACATATTTGAATAAATAATGTCTAAAAACTTCCTTAACCGGGGGAAGAAAACAGACATCCATATTCAGGAAGTCCAGAAAGCTCCACACGACATGAATCCAAAGAGATCCACACCAATATTAAAAGCAGCAAGAGAAAAACAAGTTGGGATATACAAAGGACCCTTCCCCCATTTGACTATAAGGAGATTTTCAGCAGAAGCTTCACAGACCAGAAGGGAGTGGTATGATACATGCAAAGCACTAAAAGGAAAAACTTCCTAACAAAAATACTCTACCCAGCAAGCTTATCATTCAGAATTGAAGGAGAGATAACAGAGTTTTCCAAATGAGCAAAAGCTAAAGAAGTTCACCACCACTCAGCCAGCCTTTCATTAAAATGTTAAAGGGAGGGGCACTGGGGTGGCTCAGTAGGTTGAGCATCCAACTCTTGATTTTTGGCTCAAGTCATGATCTCAGGGTCATGAGATCAAGCCCCAAGTCAGGCTCTGCACTCAGCACAGAGTCTGCTTGTCCTTTTCCCTCTGATCCTTCCCTGACTTGTGCTCTCTCTCTTATAAATAAATAAATAAATAAATAAATAAATAAATAAATAAATAAAATCATTTAAAAATTGTTAAAGGGACTTCTTTAAGCTGGATAAAAGGGACACTAATTAGTAATGAAACAATATAAAAATAAAAATCTCTGTGATAAAAGTAAATATATACCGCACATGGCAAAACGTGCAGGATAGGTCATATGTTAGACCACAAAACAAGTCCCAATAAATTTAAGACTAAAATCACTTCAAGCATCTTTTCCAACTTTCATGAACCTAGAAATCAATTAGAAGAAGAAAACTGGAAAAATCACAAATATGTGGAGATTAAATAACATGCTACCGAACATTCATAGGTCAACTAAGAAATCAAAGGAGAAATCAAAAAAATACATTGAGGCAAATGAAAAAGAAAATATAACATACCAAAATCTATGGGATGTAGCAAAAGCAGTACTAAGAGGGAAGTTTATAGTGATACAAACCTATCTCAAACAACATGAAAAATCTCAAATAAGCAATTTAACTTTGCACTTAAAGGATCTAGAAAAAGAACAAAGTCCAAAGTTAGTACAAGGAAGGGAATAATAAAGACGAGACAAGAAGTAAATGAAGGAGAAATTAAAAAGACAATAGAGAAGATCAATGAAATTAAAAGCTGGTTGTTTGAAGAGATAAATAAAATTGCCAAATCTTTAGCTAGACTCACCAAAAAAAAAAAAAAATTGAAAAGCTCTCAAATAAGTAAAATCGGAAATGAAAGAGGAGAATTAGAACTAATACCACAGAAATACAAAGAATCATAGGACTACTATAAACAATTATATGCCAACAAACTGGGCAATCTAGAAAAAAGATAAAAAAATATACCATCTTCAAAGGCTGAATCATGAAGAAATAGAACATCTGAATAGACTGATGACTAGTAAGGAGGTTGAACCAGTCATCAAAACATCCCAACAAACAGTAATCCAAAACTAGAAGGCTTCACTGTTGAATTCTTCCAAACATTCAAAAATTTAATACTCATCTTTCTCAAAGTCTTCCAAAAATTGAAGAGGAGGGAATATTTCCAAACTCATTTTATGGGGCCAGAATTATCTCAATACCAAAACCAGACAAGGGCACCACAAAAAGAGAAAATTACAGGCCAATATCCCTAAGGAACATTGATGCAAAACTCCTCAACAAAATATTAGCAAACCAATTTCAACAATACATTAAATGGATCATGCACCATGACCAAGTGGAATTTATTCCAGGGATGCAAGGATGGTTCAACATCTACAAATCAAGTGATTTGCACATTAAAACAGGAAGAATAAGAATCATATAATCAACTTCAACCAGAAAAGTGATTTGACAAATTCAGCATCTTTTATGATAAAAACTCTCAACAAAGGGGGTATAAAAGGAACATACCTCAACATATTAGAGGCCATATATGACAAACCCAAAACTAATATACTCAAGAGTGAAAAGGTGAAATCTTTTCCTCTAAGATCAGGAGCAAGACAATGATGCCCATTCTTGCCACTTTTACTCAACATAGTTTTGGAAGTCTTAGCCAAAGCAATTAGACAAGAAAAAGAAATAAAAGCCATCCAAATGGGAAAGGAAGGAGTAAAACTGTCACTATTTATGAATGACATGATTTTATATATAGAAAACCCTAAAATCTTCAACAAAAAAACCTGTTAGAACTAATAAACAAAGTCTGTAAAGTTGCAGTACAAAATCAACATATAAAAGTATGTTGTGTTTCTATACACTAGAACTATCAGAAAGAGAAAGTAAGAAAATACTATTTATAATTGCATCAAGCGGAATAAAATACCTAAGAATAAACTGAACCAAGGAGGAGAAAAGCCTATACACTGAAAACTATAAGCCATTGATGAAAGAAGTTGCAGAAGGAACAAAGACATGGAAAGATATTTTGTGCTCATCGATTGGGAGAAGTGATATTGTTAAAATGTCAACATTACCCAAAGCAATCAACGCAATCCTTATCAAAATTCCAATGGTATTTGTCATAGAAATAGAACAAACAATCATAAAATTTCTATGGAACTAGAAAAGACCCCAAATAGCTAAAGCAATCTTGAGGAAAAAGTACAAAGGTGGAGGCATCATGCTCACATATTTCAAATCATACCACAAAGGTACAGTAATCAAAACAACATGGTATTGGCATAAAAATGGACACACAGATCAGTGGAACAGAATACAGAGCCCAGAGATGAACTCACAGATATATGGTGAATTAATTTATAACAAAGGCATTAAGAACATAAAATGTCAAAAGGAGAGTTTCTTCAATAAATGGTGTTGGGAAAACTGGACAGCCATGTACAAAAACATGAAACTAGACTACTACCTTATATCATACACAGAAATCAACTCAAAATGGATTGAAGATTTGAATGTAAGACCTAGACCATATAACTCATAGATGAAAACATAGATGGCAAGCTCTTTGACACTGGTCTTGGTGATTTGTTGGATTGGACTCAACAAAAACACAACAAAAGCACAAACAAATGCAAAGACAACAAAAGCACAAACAACTGGGACAACATCACACTAAAAAGCTTTTGCAAAGAAAAGGAAACTATCAACAAAATGAAAAATCATTCTACCGAGTGGGAGAAATATTTGCAAATCATATATCTGAAAAGGGGTTAATATCCTAAATAAATAAACAACGTATGCAACTCAACAGCAAAAACAAATGATAATAATAATCTGATTAAAAATAGGCAGAGGTATTTTTCCAAAGAAGACATACAGATGGCAAACAGGCACGTGAAAAGATGTTCAATATCACTGATCATCACAAAAATGCCAATCAAAACCACTATGAGATATGACCTCACACCTAAAAGACAAGAAAGAACAGCTATTGTCAAGGATGTGGAGAGAAGGGAACTCTTGTGGCCAGCTGATTGGGATGTACATTGGCACAGCCACTCTGGAAAACAGTGTGGAGGTTCCTCAGATAATTAAAAATAAAACTACCATATGATCCAGCAATTCCATTTTTGAGTATTTATCCAAAGGAAACCAAAACACTAATTTGAAAAGATATATGCACTCCTCTGTTTTTACAGTAGTTTTTACAAAAGCCAAGATATGGAAACAACCTAAGTGTCTACTGATGAATGAACAAGTAAAGAAGATATGGTACATATATACAATAGAATACTACTTAGCTATAAAAAAGGTTGAAATCTTGCCATCTACAATAAAATGGATGGACCTGAGGTTATTAGGCTATGTGAAGTATGTTGGACAGAGAAAGACAAAAACCATATGATCTCACTTATATGTGGACTGTGCAAAACGAAACAAATGAACAAACAAAACAAACTCATAGATACAGAGAACAGAGTAATGGTTGCCTGAGGGGATGGTGGGCGGGAGGTCGGTAACATGGGTGAAAGGGTTCAAGAAGCACAAAGTTTTGGTCATAAAATAAATAAGTCATGGGGACACAATGTATGAAGAGATCACTATAATCAATAATATTGTGCATATTTGAAAGTTGCCAAGAGAGTAAATCTTAACAGTTCTGGTCATAAGAAAAAAATTAACTTTGTATAGTGAGGGATGTTAACTAGACTTACCACGAGTGATGATCGCACAGTGTATATAAATGCTGAATTATTATGTTGTAAATATGAAACTAATATGTGTCAGTTATACCTCAATAAAAAAAGAGACAACAAAAGACCAGCAAAAATGTGGAACCAATGGGAAAATGGGATTCAGTATTAATAAAAATACCAGAATGGGCTGAAATTTTGTGTAAAAAAAATAGACACTACTGCCTTTAAGATGAATAATAAAATTTATGGCAGTTGAAACAACTTTTCAAGGAATAAAAAGACACTGAAAATAAAAACACATATATTAAAGTTCTAGAATGGGCAAAGCTACAATCTACCTGCATGAGTATAAACGCATCAGAATTGACTATAAAAACCCAAATATATTGAAAACTAAAGAAAATAAAAAATACGAAAAATACAACCCCTATTCAAAAACACAGTTGTAATCCAAAATATCTAATTGTGTTATCAGAATATGAAACACTGGGGCACCTGGGTGACTCAGTCAGTTAAGCATCTGACTCGAATTCAGCTCATGTCATGATCCCAGGGTTGTGGGACTGAACCCCATGTCAGGCTCTGCACTCAACGTGAAGTATGTTTGAGGATTCGCTCTCTCTCCCTCTGCCCCTCCCACTCATTCTCTCTCTCTCTAAAATAAATAAATAAATCTTTTTAAAAAATGAATAGGAAACATTCAGCTAAGAAGAAATTAAAAAATATTTGAAAATACAATAAATATATTAAAACAGGGGATGATTATATGGATGTGATATGTATACATATGGCATACATAAGACAAAGAAAAATTAGTTGTGAATAATTTATTTTGTCCTGACTTGCTAAAGATGAAAGTTTTACCCAAGAAAATACACATGATTTGTATAATACTAAATTTACCACAGGGCAAATAATACGTAGTATTTGATGAAAAAAATTCATATGTATATTTATACAGTACTCCTAATTAGGTGTCAGAATATGTTAAATAACTTACATCAGTTTTTGTAATAATATTTTCCGAAGTTCCAAATAGGAATTTAAATTGAGCTAGACACATAAAAAATCTACTAAAGATTTAACATGTAGCTGCTGAAAACTTCCAACCAGATTGTGGTGTACAAAAATATTAATAATAAAAATTATCACTCATTGGGGTGCCTGGGTGGTGTAGTGGGTTCAGCATCTGACTCTTGATTTCAGCTCAGATCTGATCTCAGGGTCATGAGACAGAGCTCCACGCTGGGCCACAGGCTCAGTGCAGAGTCTGCTTGAGATTCTCTCTCCCTCTTCCTCTGCCCCTCCCCACTGCACTCTCTCTCACACTGAAATAAATATATACATCTTAAAAAAATTATCACTCATTTTTTGACAGATAATATTTATTTTCATTTATTTATTTATTTATTTATTTATTTATTTATTTATTTATTTTATCTTTTAAAAAGATATATGTATATTTTAAAAATATGGTCCTAATGAGTCTTAATGATTGGACATAGAAACAGAACAAAGATAAAAATTAAAAAATGATTTAGTGGAATTCCTGGTATGACAAAAACTCACTACATGAATTCCACAGCAGATTGGAGAAGCAGAGGAAAGAATCCATGAACTTCAAGGTGTATCAAGAGAAATTATCTAGTTAAACAACAGAAAGGAAATAAGAGAAAAAGGATTATGTCCTCAAAGACTTGTGGGACAATACAAGAAATCTGCATATGTGTAGATGGAATCCAAGAAGGACAGATGAGAGAAAAAAAGGCAGAAAAATAAGTAACAAAATAACGGCTGAAAAATTCGCAAATCTGGTATATTTAGCCAGGTTGGAAGATGCAAGATGAATAAGCAAAAATCAAATGCACTCCTGCACCAAAACAGCAAACAACTGGAAAGTGAAATGTAATAAAACATTTCCATTTAACATTAGGGGAAAAAAACGCTAGGAATTAAATAAACAATAGCGTGCAAGATCTATAAAATAAAAACTCTAAAACATCATTGAGAGAAATTAAAGACCCAAATGGAGGGACATGCCATGTTCAAGGACCAGAAGACTCAATCTGGCTAACCTGTCTATTCTCCCCAATAGTGATCTCTAAACTCAATACATCCCAATCAAAATCCAAATAGGCTGCTTGTAGAAACTGAAACCTGATTTTTTTTTAGATTTTTTTTAAAGATTTTTATTTATTTATTTGACAGAGATAGAGACAGCCAGTGAGAGAGGGAACACAAGCAGGGGGAGTGGGAGAGGAAGAAGCAGGCTCCCAGCGGAGGAGCCTGATGTGGGGCTCGATCCCAGGACTCTGGGATCACGCCCTGAGCCGAAGGCAGATGCTTAAGGACAGAGCCACCCAGGCGCCCCTGAAACCTGATTTAAAATTGTTACAACAATGAAAAACCCAAAGCAACTTAAAAACAAAGTTGAAAATCTTACAGTCCCCGGGGCTCCTGGGTGGCTCAGTCAGTTAAGTATCTGCCCTCAGCTCAGGTCATGATCCTAGTGTCCTGGGATTGAGCCCCATGTCAGGCTCCCTGCTCAGCAGGGGGCCTGCTTTTCCCTCTTCCTCTGCCCCTCTCTCCTGCTCATGCTTTCTCTCTCTCTCTCAAATAAATAAAACCTTAAAAAAAAAAAAAGAAAAAATCTTATAGTCTCCAACTCCCAATTATATTAGATTTAATATAATTCTACAGTCATCAAGGGTCTGACATTGGTACAAAGATAAATAAGGAGATCAATGGAATAGAATAGATGATACAGAATTAGGCCAAACTTAAATGAATTGATTTTTGACCAAAAAGTCAAGATAATTCAACAGGAAAAAGATATTCTCTTCAACATATAGTGCTGGGATATCAATATGAGATAAAAGTGAGCATTACCCTTTATCTTCTACCACTTACTACAGGTATGGACCACAGTCAACAAATCTGAGACCTAAAATCATAAAACATCTGGAAAACAACATAAGAGAAACTTTCATAATCTTTGAAGTAGCAAATATGTCATAGATAAGACACAGTGTAAACCATACAAGAAAAATTGATAATTAAACTTCGCCAAAATTTAAAACTTCTACTCTTTGAAAGATGCCAGTAAGAAAATGGAAAAGGGGTGGCTCAGTCGTTGGGTGTCTGCCTCCGGCTCAGGGAGTGATCCCGGCATTATGGGATCGAGCCCCACATCAGGCTCCTCCGCTATGAGCCTGCTTCTTCCTCTCCTGCTCCCCCTGCTTGTGCTCCCTCTCTCGCTGGTTGTCTCTCTCTATCAAATAAATAAATAAAATCTTTAAAAAAAAAAAAGAAAATGGAAAAGGAAGACACAGACTGAGAGAAAATATTCACGATGGACACCAGGCAAAGGATGTGTATTAACCCAAGTCATTTATGAAACTCAAATACCTCAATAAAAAAGGAGCCAGAGGTTTGAGCAGACATTTCATGAAATAAGTGGTACAAATGGACCTAAACCAGGTGAAAAGATGCTCATCATCAGTAGCCATAGGAAAGTCAAGCTGAAGTCCACTAGAACTATTAGAATTTCCAGAAGTAAACACTGTCAATGCCAACTGTCGGCAAGGATGTGACGTAAGTATATAATAGATTTCAGAAGTCCGGTGTCGACCCAGTTTTGAAGTCATGGTTGAAAACTCACAACCCCCTTCGAAGGCAGTTTGCGAAGCTCCCAGTCCCACTCCTTCCCTCACCAGACACTCACACTCCCGAGTTGGAATACACCCATCTCCAGCTGCCCAAGGCCCTCATACCTCACACCCAGGAATGGCCCCTTCTCACTTAGGACCATGGGTTTATCCAAATACCCAATGCTCAGGAAGCCTAGGTGGCCCCACCTGGCTAACTGTGTGTCATTTCCCATACACAGGGCTCCTCCTACAGCTCCGGTTTGCTGTCACCCTGCCCCTGGATGCAGCCAGCTGTGTGGCCCCACCTGGCACTATGGGTATTTTCATAGGTACTATACAAAACCATCGAGTGACTCTTCTTAATAAATACATTTTAAGGCAAAATTCACCAGATGTTTTGTCTCTGTGTACGATTTTTTTGAGTGTTCGCTGAAATCAAACGTTGGAAAAATCACGGGGCTTCTCAACTTTGCGTCATTTCAGTACAGAATATCTAGAGATTCAACTTAACCTACGAGCTCAATCAAAATATTCTTTTTTCTTTTTTTTTTAAAGATTTTTTTTATTTGACAGAGATAGGGACAGCCAGCGAGAGAGGGAACACAAGCAGGGGTAGTGGGAGAGGAAGAAGCAGGCTCATATCGGAGGAGCCTGATGTGGGGCTCGATCCCATAATGCCGGGATCACGCCCTGAGCCGAAGGCAGACGCTTAACCGCTGTGCCACCCAGGAGCCCCGTGCCACCCAGGCACCCCCAATCAAAATATTCTTCCCACACACTGATACATCCCCACACACAATGATCTGAAAATTAAATCACACAGTGGCAGCCCCATTGTGTAATCCACTCCGTCTGTCCAGAGCCATCGCAGTACTGTCTGGTTGACAAGCTTGGTTGTCACAATCATAACTTTCTAAAGCTTCAAGAGCTAAGGTCTTTTTTTTCTATTTGTTGGATACTGTGACTAAAGAGTCCCAATTGATTTTGAAGGAAATATACAACCAAAATAGAGAAAATGCCCTTATTTAAAAAATAAGTCAAAAAACATTGTTAGGCACTTAGGTTGACTTTACAAATCTTCCAAGTTTCCCGTTTCCGAAGAAAACCCGACCAGTGAAAGAGGCATCAACAAATCTGCCAAAGCGGTTTTTTCTTCACAAAATAATGTGCTTGGATTATTTTAATTTTGACAATTACAGCTTCCATATTTATTTCTAGGATATCACAGTTTGCTTGGACGCAATTACAAATACCATGTATGCCATATTCAACTTCACATGTATTTCTACTCTACTGGTCTATTAAGTTAGCAAGGTCATGGTGTTTTTTTGTTTCTTTTTGTTTTTTAGAAAGAGACAGAGAGAGAAAGCAAGGCGGGGGTGGGGGGTGTAGGAACAGAGGCAGGGGGAGAAAGAATCTTAAGAAGGCTCCATGACCCTGAGATCATGACCTGAGCCGAAATCAAGAGTCAGATGCTTAACCGACTCAGCCACCCAGGCGCCCACAATCATGTTTTTATAACAATATTCTGCTCTGCCAAAAATTTATTCATAATAACAGTCAAACAATAATTTTACTTTCAGCCCTGAACTTCTTAAAATACATCTAAAATAGAATTAGCAATTGCTTTAGATGTTTTACCTTTGATAGAATTAATTTCCAAAAGTTTCGCTTTGATTCCAGGAATTGAATTTCAAAAACAAACAAAATAAACAAAACTGACTTTGGTTTTGAAAATAACTGAATTGATTTTCTATCTGAATCACAGGAGAACCTGATAGAAAACGGACATTTTTCGGCTGCATTTTTCTTCTGTTATTGGAGACACCGTATTAACAGCTGTTGTTTTAGCTTCTGTACAAATATAAAAAACATGCAACTGAAAATGAGTGACGTTAACCCAGATTAAGTGGCTTTCAATGAGAATTCATGGTTCAGAGACAGACAGGTTAGTGTGACTTCTGTCGCCCCCATCTTAAACCATCGTCTGTAGACAGTCTTCCTAAAATTACTACTAATTTCTGAACCGGAAGCAATGTTTCCTTCTGTTTTTTAATTTGATTTTTATTTATTTTTATTTATTTGAGAGAGAGAGAGAGACATAGAGAGAGAGAGAGCACAAGTAGGGCAGAGGGAGCCAATATCCAAGCAGACTCCCGCTGCGTGGGGAGCCGCATGTGGGGCTTGGTCTCACGACGCATGAGATCAGGACTTGAGCCGAAACAAAGAGTGGACGCCCAACCGACTGAGCCCCCAGGAGCCCCTGGAATTAAATGTTTCTTAATCAGACTCATGTTTCCCAGTTTATCTGTACCTGTTCAGTGAATTCACTGTGGCCCCATCAGTGACTAGACAAAGTTTGTAAATTACCAGCTCACCATCAAGAGCCTCGAGAAATGGAAAGTCAATACTAAGCATTTGCTAAGTGTTCACTTTCCTCCTCATTTTATCCCGTTCCTTTTTTTTCTTCCCCTCCCCCCCTTTTAAACTCATTGCTAATAAAATGATTAGTTACAAAACAGAGCTCCAGAGCACAGCTCCGGGCTGTGGGATGGCTCATCTCTGTGCACGCCGACAATTTTCTCAGGATCTCCTGGAGTGCCAGACTCCCCACGTGCTCACGAGCCTAGGCTTGCATTGCTTCCTTGGGGTGTGATTGTCAATTTTCAACTCTTCGGTCATTTCAAATGATCGATTTCTACCAATTCAGTTAGAAACCGGAAAGTCACTATCAGTGGAAGTGATGGGAAGAGCTAATTTCGGTGAGGTGGACCTTACTCGTATTCCCAGCATATGCATTTAAACATATTTCCTTTCCTTCAGAACACAAGGCAAAAACCAAATTCTTGTCAGATTGATTAGAATTTGTGAACACAATGTAGGTAAAAGACCCCCTTTCGCAGACACTGAATTTCGTTGTAATTATTTTTTTAAAATACATTTACATTCTCTCCTTAGTTCTTCTAAAGTAAGACTGGACAAAAATGGATTTCTTTAAAACAAATATCTTTTTATTCTCGCCTGCTTATAAAATCTTAATGAATGAGCCCTTCCTTCAGGCTTTTCATTACTTGCAGGGCCTGGAGGGAACAGTCCCGGCATCTTCATTATTCTGAGGCCGTTATCTGAGATAATGAACGTCAGGCTGCTTTGGTGATCATCGTTTCATGGAGCCTGGGGTTTAAAGCAGTTGCGTGGGAGACGTTTCTGGCACTCATGATGGTTCAGAGCCCAGAGAAGCCATGGCGTAGAGGGTCAGTAAAATATTCATGAGAACTAAGAGATAAAATTTCCTCCCGGGGTTTCCAGAAGCATGGCATGGTCACTCTTGCAAAGCTGGTCTCTCTGGGCTTATTTTATTTAGATGGGATCAAGACCTCGGAAATATATAATAAAGAAACACTATATTTTACACCTCGGTCTGCACAGCCGTCCCCATGTGTGGGCATGGCAGGGGACAATGGAGTATGAAATGAGCAAGTTCTGTCCCCTAACCCTGGGGCTGTCCACTGCCATGTGAGAAAAACCAGGCCAACAAGGACTGGCTTCTCAGGATGGGGAATGTCAGGGCGGGGGGGGGGGGGCTGCGAACGGGCAGGTGAGGAGCACAGGCACTGGTCCATGAAAACAGATGGAGTTTTGCTTGTTCTAGAAGGTTTCAAGGCATTTCGGGTGAACTGAACTAGGAAAAGCAGGTGAAGAGATGTGCACACAACCCCATATGCATTCAACAAGGGGAAGGCAGGTGTGGGGAGACAGGGAGCCTCTGGACCAGCTGGCAAGCCATGCATGGGTGCCGTGCCTTCCCAAGGGGCCGGTGAGAGGACTCCGAAAATCTAGTAATTAGGAGATAAGTGAATTTGCAGTTTTCAGGGGAAAATGTGCAACACTTTTTGTAAACAGTTGACCCTTACACAACACAGAGGTTATGGATGCTGACAACCCACACAGTTGAAATTCCACATATAACCTTTGACCCTGCCAAAACTTAACTACTATCAGCCAACTGTTGACCAACAGCCTTATCAATCACATAAATGGTTGATGAACACAGATGCTTTATGTGGTACATGCCATATTCTTACAATAAAGTAAGCCAGAGAAAGAAAGTGGTCTTAAGAAAACCATCAGGGGGCACGCCTGGGTGGCTCAGTCAGTGAAGCGTCTGCCTTTGGCTCAGGTCATAGTCCCGGGGTCCTGGGATTGAGTCCCCGCACTGGGCTCCCCCCTCAGCAGGGAGACTGCTTCTCCCTCAGCCCCTCCTCCTGCTTGTGCTCTCTCTCTCTCTCTCTCTCAAATAAACAAATAAATCTTAAAAAAAAAAAACTGAAAAAAAAAAAAAAAAGAAAATCACCAGGAAGAGAAAATGCATTACAGTCCTCTCCCTCATGTATCGAAAAAAAATCCGTGTATAAGTGCGCAGTTCAAATCCTGTTTTTTTCAAGGGTCAACTGTATTAATCACGTTTCTTTAATGTGCTAAGGCATTTCCTGTCCTTTAAATAATACACATCGTAAAGAAATTCTGAAGGCACGTTCATATGCATCCTCTCCCACGTGACCTACTTCTTTTCACAGAGGAGGAGAGCGAGGCCCAGATGTGACACGGGGCTCAGGGGGCAGAGGGGTGGGTAGAACCAGATCCAGCAAGCCTGCCTGGATGCTCAGATCCCCCCACCAGGAGTGCATGTCTTCCCATCTATGTGAGTCGGAGGTGACACAGGCCCTTCTCTCTGTGGGTCCTCAAAAATAAGTGCGTATCTCATTTTAAGCGATTATCTCGTTCATTTACAAAACGGCTCACTGACATACGTAAGATGGGGAAAGACAAGAAAACACGTGAATTAACCAGAGAAAGGAACACTGTTCTTTCTGTGCACCCCAAACGGATTACTGAGTAGTGATGTCGGAGACATTGACGCGTTAGTGCCAAAGAGTAACGACGTTCTAGCAACGGAAGGGCTCTGCAAGGCATCCGGTCCCGTTCGTATCTGAATTCGGGTCCACAGCCTCTGGACACTTTTGAGGGATTGTTCCAATGGTCAGAAGCATCCCCCATCTGCTTTTCCATGGCCACCCACTTAGCCTTTCTCTCCAGAGGTGACCTGGGTGCAGACGCACCAGCATTTGGGGCTCTCGGGGGTGGAGTCTAAAGTGTGTCCACCACGGTCAGCATCTCGTGTGACCACAGAGTTGTTCAAACAACCGTTTTTTTCTCCCTGTGCTACGATAATCAAGTTAGAACATGGGTTAAAATAGAGACCCTCCTTTCAGAGGCCCACAATTCTTATTATCTATGAAATGGGATTGCTTCCCATTAAAGAATTGGTGATGTTTTTTCTCCCACACGATAATGCTTTTCTCAATGTTGGCTGATGTGCTTTCAAAAGACACTCGGCAAATGTGTGATTAAAGATAAATTCAGTACCCAGCTGTCAGGGTTACCAAATTGTAACCGCTCTTAAGTGAGGGCAATTTGTTTTAGAAAAGATGAGATACAATTTCCAGAACTGGTGGTTTATGGATCCCTCCTGGGGTAATGGGCTCTTTTATACCTGAAGTTTATCTTCCCACCAGACAAATAAAAGGTGTGAGTTTTCTGTCGGTGTAAGAGCAGAATGTGTCTTCTGATCAACACAGACCGTATTTTATATTCCCTGGTGCACCCCTGAAAATCTTCTCTAAGAATATTCATTGACTCATTCTGCTGGTGACGGAGACAGATTGGGGAAGCCATCCACGGGGCCCTTTGTCTTCACACTGTCAGCCTATTTCTACCCGAATGCGGCCCATGTAAGCATTTTGGATGCAGTTCAAGTTTCCTCTGGTAATGGTGCCATTGATCATGCTACTGGATGTGGTGAAGATATCTGCCTGCCTTGGGATGAATAGCTTTATTGTGTATTGTCACAATTGATTTCCCTTTGGCTAAGGACACAGGCTGGGGATATTTTAGGCCACTGTATTAATGACCAAGTGGCTTTTACAAGATGAATAATGACCAAAGACTATGAATGATAATCTTCTGGAAGACAAAGGGAAATGCAAGCTCTTTTGCAACCTCAGTCTGCCTAAGGCTGGGCAAACGGCCACAGCATTTGTGGTACAAATTCAGGGGCCCCTCGCAAGAAAATCTGGTGCCGGGCGTTACTTTTAAGAAGCCCAACTGGATGAAGCTCTGGGGAGATGAAGGTGGGAGGAAATAGTCTTTGAGTCTTGACTCGGCAGAAGGTGTCGAGTGTCTGACCCTCATGATAAGCCTGCAGGGCGCCCCCAGATTGTCCCCGTTTGCAGGTAAAGAAGCCAAAAAACCTGACTTAAACAAGGTGACAGGGATTTCGGTGGGAAGTCACATCTGCTGAGCTCTCTAGCCCCTTCACTCCTGCTGATGCCCCGCCCAGGGTGACCCTCCTGGCTCCTCCTGCTTCCAGAGCCTACAGGGTGCTCCTCTCTCCTCTCCGACCTGCTTCTCAGCTCCGGAGGAGCTGGGGGTGGGGAGGTCGGTCCTGGTTCCCTCACGGGACCTGTGTTTCTAGAACTCTTCCCGTTTGCCAATGCATCTCCAAAGCAGACAGTGAGATCAGTCAGTATCTGTGGATGGAATGAATGAAACACTTGCAAACGCACCCGTGGCTTCGCTGTTACAAGACATCCTCAGATGTAGTCGGATGGATGTCCGCTATACACATACAGAAAGGATACAGAGAAATCAAGTTATTTGATCGAACTCTTGGGCCCCACACCTCGTTGTATTACAGGGCACTGCAAGAATTCGTTTGCATGGCAATGACTTCCAGACATCAAGGACTCTTGAAGTCCTGCTCAAAGTTATTTTGTTAAGAAGGCAGCAAAACAGGGCACCTGGGTGGCTCGGTCTATTAAGCGACTGCCTTCGGCTCAGGGCATGATCCCAGGGTTCTGGGATCCAGCCCCGCATTGGGCTCCATGCTCAGTGAGGGTCCTGCTTCTGCCTCTCCCTCTGTCTCCCCCTGCCTGTGCTCTCCTGCTCTCTCTCTCTGTCAAATAAATTAACAAAATCTTCAAGAAAAAAAAAAAGGCAGCAAAGTAGGATACATTGTGAGGGAGAAAAAAATGTCCTGAAACATTTTATGACTACATAAAGCAACATTTTCTATAAATTAAATTAATAAAAGTTTTAGCAAGGTTATCATAAAACCAGGGGTATTACAAATGTGCACACCCTTCTGCAAAAGGACATGACGATGTGTATTCGAATCATAAAAATGTTCAACCCTTTGACCTAATCATCTCACTACTGGGAATGTATCCAAATGACATGATTCAAAAACAAATAAAGGCCACACACATGGTAATGTTTACCACCCTCTTACTCAGGATTTTCCCCTGTGTCCCACTCTGCTGTCATCATAAATTCCAACAACGTAGCAGACAAGTTATTTCCAGGACTACCTCCCCTCTAGACTATGAGCTCATTAAGGCCAGGCACCATCACTTGACTTTTCTTCGTATGTACAATAAAATAAGGAAGACATGCTTCAGTGTTTTACCGAAGTAATATATACGTGCCCACGCACCTGTAGGAGCGCACATGTCCGCACGTGCACACAGACTCCTCTCCAACGATCCAAAAAAAAGAGCCAAATGTTAAAAAAAAAAAAAAACATGTTTAATTATGGTATCTCCCCAGTTCCTGCATCAGAATACAAGGTGATTAAGTCTCTGGCTTTTGAGAAGAAGCAACAGGGCCATAGACTTGCTTTAAGAAGCAGGCCAGAGAAGGTTCTCCAGGTGAGGATAGCTGAACACGCGTCTTCACAAAGAGGGGAGACGAAAGAGGGACTCCAGGTCTGATCCTCAGCAAAACCAAACCTACAGTGCAAAATGGAGACGGCCAAGCCCGGTGCACACTAGTTTGTGACCGGAGTCTCCAGTTGCCTGAAATTCACGGCCAGATGCACTTGACTTTAGGAAACTTACCAAACAACAACAACAACAACAACAACAAAGCCACTGTCATGCACCTGTGTCTAGAAGTTTAACTCAGAAAGGCAGTTCATCGTCATCAGGTAGCAACCACTTTGGGGCAGTCTGGGTCTCACTTGATCTATTCATCTTACAAACAGGATTCTGTCCCAGTGTTTGCAAACAAACAGCCAGGAGATCCTCTAATCACCCTGAGGATCTAAGCCTGCAATGCACAACCTCAGACCCAGAACTAGTGCTAGGTAAGGGAGTGAGGAGGAACCCAGGGGACATTCAAGAGCTCCTCTAAAGACCAAATGACTAAGGACGCCTGGGTGGCTCAGTCAGTTAAGTGTCCGACTCTTGGTTTTGGTTCAGGTCATGATCTCAGGGTTGGGAGATCAAGCCCCACATTGGCTCCACACGCAGCGAGGAGTCTGCTTGAGATTCTCTCTCTCCCTCTGTCACCCTCCCCACTCACACTCTCTCTCTAAAATAAATAAATAAAACCTTTAAAAAGAAAGAAAGAACAAATGACTGATGCTCACTGGGCTTTATGAGCATTAATGGGATGCCATCTGAGTCACTATTCCCACAATACCAAAATCTAAGTAAAACAGAAGACACATGGGAAAGAAACATGTTAGCACTCTGGAACTGAGCTCTCTCTCTCTTTTTAAAGATTTTACTTATTAATTTGAGAGTAAGAGCAGAAGCAGGGGGAGGGAGAGGCGGAGGGAGAAGCAGACCCCCTGCTGAGCAAGGAGCCCGATGCGGGTCTCGATCCCAGATGGGTGGATGTCCGCTATACACATACAGAAAGGATACAGAGAAATCAAGTTATTTGATTAAACTCTTGGGCCCCACATGATAAGCCTGCAGGGTGCCCCCAGATTGTCCCCGTTTGCAGGTAAGAAGCCATGATCATGGCTGAGCCAAAGGCAGATGCTTAACCAACTGACCCACCCACCCAGGCTTCCCATGTAGCTGAGCTCCTGATCTATGTTGGGAAATGCTAACAGAAGTTGAATAAAACTTTTACATTTTTTTTTTGTTTTTTATAGACTTTTTAAAAAGTAATCTCTACACTTAATGTGGGACTCGAACTCATGATGCCAAGACCAAGAGCAAGTGCTCTTCTGGCTGAGCCAACCGAGCGACCCTAAAACTTTTACATTTGTAAACAATTCATTTACGTTATTATTCCTAGGCAAACTGTTCACTAGGAAGTCATGTTTGCTGAAAAGCAAAACTGTGGTGTATTTCTCTTTGCAGGTCGTATTTATTATGCTTCTCACTCTTGCTTTGGTTTCTAGGAAGCTTAGAATCCAATCTGCTGCCCACCTGTCATACTAAGCGTGTAGGGTGACAGAGAGCACAGATCGGGAGCAACCTTTTTGACTGGTCATGCAAGTCATTTTCTCTCTGGACTGCTATTTCAATTTTTAAAATATTATTACATGGTATATATTTCTATAAACTCTCAAATCTCTACAGAAACACCAAAGATAAAATAATGCATTTGGAAATGCACCCAAATGTCTGCATGACCTCATGCATGTCTAAAGCCTCACAGCTCCTATGTGTGCTTCTCGTCACTTGACTGGGAGGACAGACAGAGAAAATGCCTGCCTGAAATCGATGGTTCTTCAGGGGTGGCCCCCACACCTGCAGCAGAAGAAACTGGAAAGTACGACTGTTTATCTCCAGGTGGAATTCAAGCCCCATATTGGGCATAATGGTTACTTTTTACAAAATGCAAATTCTCAGGCCCCCGGCCAAATCTTCCAGGTTAGGAACTCCAGCAGGGGTGCCCAGCAGGTCTGTGTTTTAGTAAGTCCTGGAAGCCATTCTGATGCTCACCAGGGTTTAGCTGGGTGAAAGGTGCACCCTGGAGTCCGGGCTCCCACATGAGCACAGTACCTGCCTGCATCATACCTGCAGAACCTAGCGACCCTCATTGTCCCTGCGTTGGCAGCCCCAGGTCCTGGGAAGTTGAATCATAAAAAAAAGGAGAGTCCAGAATGACTAGAAGTGCACAGTTGAAGGAGCCAGGGAGGTATCCACAGTGCAAGTGGAGAATAGCTAGACAAGGGGTTGTGTGGGGAGCTTGACTTCTGTTCCGGGTACAGGGGATCTAGAACACGGAAGTCTAGGAGAAGCCAACCACCTCGGTTGGGTTTGTACGTCTGTTATTCTTTACAACCTCCTAGCTGCTGAAGGTCAATAACAATATATACTTAGAACGGTCTCAGCTTCAACAAGCTTAATTAGAAGATTTCATAATTATCAAAGGCACCAGGCCAGGATTTGAAGAGGCAGTCTCTGAGGAAAGATGAAAGGATATGCAGTCAGACTAGCCTTAGGCACGAGTCAAGGCAAATTACAAAAATTACACTTTGTCCTTTTTTTTTTTTTAAGACTTCATTTATTTATTGGAGAGAGAGAGAGAGAGAAACAGTGCACAAGCAAGGGAGGGGCAGAGGGAGAGGGAGAAGCAGAGTCCCCCTGAGGGCGGAGCCCAAAGTGGGCCTCGATCCCAGGACTCTGAGATCATGACCTGAGCCAAAGTTAGATGCTTAACCAACTGAGCCACCCAGGCGCCCCAGCTTTGTCTATCTTGTTAAGAGATTATCGATACTTCTAGCAGCATTGAGGTATATTTTAAATACCATAAAACTCACCCATTGTAAGTATACAATTTAATAATTTTAGTAAATTTATTTCATTGTGTAACTATCATAACAACCCAATTTATAAAATTCCATCACCTCAGTAAATCCCCCCATGGCCGTTTGCAGAGAATTCCCTCTCTGACCCCAGGGCTAGGCCACCAGTGAGGGGATTTCTCCCTATGTAAATCTGACTACTCTAGACCTTCCAAAAAAATAGAATCATACAGCAGGTTGTCTTTTGTGATTGGCTTCTTTCATTTAGAGTGATGTTTTCGAGGTTCATTCCTTTGTTGTAGCACATATCATTACTCATTTTTTTATTGGTGAATTATATTCCATGGCGTGGTTATACCACATACTGTTCATACATTTACTAGTTAGTGGACATTTGGACTATTTCCATTTCTTTCTGTTTTGGTTATTAGGCATAATACTGCTATGAACATTTACATACACATCTTTATGTGGACATATGTTCTCAATTTTCTGGGACATAACAGTAAGTTTTTGTTAAGTATTATAAGTTGTTTTTTTTTTTAAGATTGTATTTATTTATTTGACAGAGATAGAGACAGCCAGCGAGAGAGGGAACACAAGTAGGGGGAGTGGAAGAGGAAGAAGCAGGCCCATAGCAGAGGAGCCTGATGTGGGGCTCGATCCCACAACGCCGGGATCATGCCCTGAGCCAAAGGCAGACACTTAACTGCTGTGCCACCCAGGCGCCCCAAGTATTATAAGTTTTTTGTTTATAGTGCTTGTTACTTCTGTTGAATTCTGTTGTGCTCAAAGAACATACTTTATGTGATTGTCCTTTATATTTATATATTAAGACTTATTTTATGACCTGACAAATGGTTTGCCCTAGAGAATGTCCACCTGCACTTGTAAAGAATTCTTCAGTGACCGGGAGCCATTTTCTACACATCTGTCAGGTCAAGTTACTCGAGTGTCATTCAAGTCTTCTATACCCTTGCTAATTTTCTGTCTAGTTTTTCTATGAATTATCGGATGGCTTGTTGAAATTTCTACCTACAATTATTTGAAGTTTCTATTTCTCTTTTGAATTGTGTCAATTTTTACCTTATGTATTTTGGGGCTGCGTTATTAACTGCATATACATTTTTATTTATTTTCCGCAAATGTCCTGGATTTTAATCTTCTGTTCCTCTCTGACTACCTTTTTTAAGTTAGATAAATATTTTTAGTGTGCCATGTTTAATTCTTTTGTTGATTTTAATTACTGTTCTAAGCATTAAAATATGCATCTCAATTTATCAAAATCTCCTTTAGAGTAATTCTAATTTCACTAAAACAGGGAATCAATTTTTTTTTTCTCATGTCTTTGCACGAAGAATAGGCCCTGTCACAAAACTGCAAAGTTATGGAAGAAGTGGGGAATGGTAGTACTCAAAACGAAGTGAGAAGACATGTCTCTCTGATCAGTGGAAGGAGGAGATGGACACTGAGGTCCAAGGAGAGTTGGGAATCCCCATTATGCTTTTCTCTCTTTTTTATCTCTCAACTTTGCTTTTATATGTTGGAGTTTTTTAGTCATTTATCAGATTTATGTGTTGCAGTTTTTCTCAAGTATATGGGCTGCTTTTCCCTGGCTTAATAAGTGTTTGATAAACAGGGATTCTTAATTTTAACAAAGTCCAATTTATCAATTCCTTTCATCACGGTTAATGTTTTTAGTGTCCTTTTAAATTCATCTTTGCCTACTCAAAATCATAACAATGGTCTTTTATGTTTTCCTCTAAAAGCATTATTATTTTTTTTTACATTTCCTTCCTTCCTCCCTTCCTTCCTCCCTCCCTCTTCTCTCTCTTTCTTTTTTTCTTTTCTTTCTTTCTTTCTTTCTTTCTTTCTTTCTTTCTTTCTTTCTTTCTTTCTTTCTTTCTTTCTTTCTTTCTCCTTCCTTCCTACCTTCCTTCCTTCCTTCCTTCCTTCCTTCCTTCCTTCCTTCCTTCCTTCCTTCCATGGTCTCACTCATATGTGGAACATAAGGGATAGTGCAGAAAGGGAGGGAAAACTGAATGGGAAGAAATCAGAGAGGGAGACAAACCATGAAAGACTCTGGACTCTGGGAACCAAACTGGGGGTTGCAGAGGGAGGGCTTGGGGGATAGGGTAACCAGGTGATGGGTATTAATGAGGGCACATGTGGTGATGAGCACTTCCTATTATACCCAACTAATGAATCACTAAACACTACATCAATAACTTTCATATTTAAATGCTGTCTGGAATTGATTTTGTCTGTACAGTGTGAGGTAGAAGGTACCTTATACCTTATATCCAATCAGCCTAGCACCATTTATTGGAAAGGTCTCCCTACCCCACTGTACAGCAGTGCCACCTTAATTGTACATCTAGTGATCTTTTTATCTGTGTATTTTCTGATTCTATTCTGAAGCCAGTTGTCTGTCTTTTTATCTTCGAGACAATATCACAGAATGTTAATTACTTTCATAGCGTACATTTTCCAGCTTTGTTGTTCTCCTTTAGCGTTTCACTGGCTAGTCTTTAACTTTTATATTTCCATGTGGATTTTAGAATCAGTTTGGTAATATCCACATGTGTACACATGTATACAACATCATTGTTTTTTGTTTGTTTGGTTGGTTGGGTTTTTTTGTTTGTTTTTACTGGAATTGTGCTGAAACAAGAGATTACTTTGAGGCAGACTGACATTTTTACATTATTGACTTTTCCAATTGTGAACATGCTAGATTCTTGCATTTACTTAGGGCTTCTTTAATTTCTCTCAATAAAGCTTTAATATTTTTAACTGTGGCAATCTTGCCAAATTTTGCTAGATTTACTTCTAAGTATTTAATATGTATGATGTTATCTGAAAGTTTTAGTATTTTATTTTTTTTAATCTTTTGTTTCCCTTCTTCTTTTATTTAAATTCAATTAATTAACATATACTGTCTTATTAGTTTCAGAGGTAGAGCTCAGTGATTCATCAGCCATATGTAACACCCAGTCCTCATTACACAACATGCCCTCTTTATTGTCCATCACCCAGTTGCCCCATGCCCCCACTGCCCCTCCACTCCAGCAACCCTCAGTTTGTTTCCTATGAGTAAGAGTCTTTGGGACACCTGGGTGGCTCAGTTGGTTAAGCGTCTGCCTTCAGCTCAGGTCATGATCCCAGGGTCCTGGGACTGAGCCCCACATCAGGCTCCCCACTCAGCAGGAAGCTTGCTTCTCCCTCTCCCTCTGCCTGCCGCTCCCCCTGCTTGTACTCTCTCTCTCTCTCTCTCTCTGACAAATAAATAAATAAAATCTTTATTAAAAGAGTCTCTTATGGTTTGTCTCCCTCTCTGACTTCAGTCTTGTTTTATTTTTCCTCCCTTCCCCTATGATCCTCTGTTTTGTTTCTTAAATTCCACACAGGAGTGAAATCATATGATAATTGTCTTTCTCTGATTGACTTATTTCACTTAGCATAATACGCTTTAGTTCCATGTCGTTGCAAATGGCAAGATTTCATTTTTGATGGCTGAGTAATATTCCATTGTAATACATACATATATATATATATATATATATATACTACATGAAGGATTAGTTTTTAATCCATCTCTATTGGTTGCTGGTACATAGAAACATGGCTGATTTTTACATATTGACCTTGTACAACAATTCTGTATCAAGGATTAATTCTGATATCTGTAGTTTCCTTTATATTTTTAATGGACAAAAATCATGTCATTTTTAAATAGCAACCAAGCATTTCTAAAAGTTTGGTGTTATTTCTTTGGTAAAGACTCTGAAAAGATTCAATGGTGAGGCCGAATGAGCGTAGTTTTTCCTTGTGAGAAGGATCTTGATATGAATCTGTCACACACACACACACACACCATTCAGTTCTGTCCAATTCACTGCATGTGGTTTAATTATGATCTTATCCTACTCTTTGAAATACACAAGAGAAAAAAAAAACTTGTCATTCTTGGTCAGTGTTTCTCACATATTTTTCATGAAAGTACTTCTAATAATTTGAAGTCTCAGTATTTTCCTTACAAATTTTATAAATGTTTTCATTTTCTTCTCTAAAAAGTCATATTTATTTTCTTGGGGAAATAGAACTGCAAATAACTAGTGGACCCTGGAATAATGTGGGGGTTTAGGAAATTGACCCCTGTGTAGTCAAAAATCTGTATATAACTTTTAGCTGTCCCAAAACTTAACTACTCATGGCCTACAGTTCAACCAGAGGCCTTACCGGTAACACAAAGACTTCATTAACCCATATTTTGTAATTAACACATATGCTGTACGTTGTATTCTGTACTCCTACAAGAAAGTAAGCTAGAGAAGAGAAAATGTTAAGAAAACCATGAGGCAACAAAAATACATTTATAGAACTGTCCTGTATTTATTGGGGGAAAAATCTGCATGTAAGTGGACCCACACAGTTCAAACCCATGTCATTCAAGGGTCAACTGTATCGTCAGTGGCAACGATACTGCAGTGAGATGTATACTCTAAACGCAGGGCCTCAGTGCTCTCGAAGTACCTCATACCGCCTTGGGGATGCTATGCCCAGTCAGAGAACCCTAGCTGGTCCTAACAAGGCCCAGGGTCAATGTCATGCCAGCTCACGTAACACATGCAGAACGGACTCTCCTGATCCCTAATGTCACAAGTGTTCTGAGACTAAGGGGCATAAGTGGAATGAGTGCTGTGAACCTCACCTCTGAGCAAATCTGAAAGCTTGAAAGTCCATACAAATAACAGTTGCTGTCTGTATCATTGGGAAAAAGAAAACAAACAGTGCCACAGGAGCCATTTTATCAAAAGAAAATCCTTGGGAGACTGATCGGTACAAGCCACCAAAGTGAATATATTAATTCGCACTTGATTTGTGATCATTTATTTATATCCCATGCACTCTTGGTTTCAAACTTTTGCTCCTTTGACGCAAATGACTTTGGCAGCTTGCAACGGATCTGTAATTTTCCCTCTGTTGGGAGAAGGAAGTATTTAATGCTACAGGTGAAGACATTAGAGTATGCAGAGGAAGGGCCTGTTTGCTGAGATCAGGACTTAAAACCTTCGTATTCCATCCAAGCTATGGCTATCCTAGCATCTAATTTTGTGTAAGGCATTGTTTTTGATATCCTATAATCTGTGAGCCCACATGTAACATTTTCTTACGAAAACATTGTTTTGTGTGTGTGGGTGGCAGGGATGGACTACCGTAAATTATTCACTAATCACAGTTAATTATTACACAGCCTTCACGTTCGATAGAAACTCTTCTCATTTTTCAAGCCGATCTTTTGGTAAGAATTCCAAAGACCATGTACCGTTTCAAGGTCAGAAGACTATAGACAGCAGAAAGCCATTCTATCTGGGGAATATATTATATGATTAGGCTCATTTAAACTTCTTTCTACTTGGTGCTCCTGAAAATAAGAAGTTGTTGATGTTTTGACATAACTGGATCAAAACCTTTTAATACAAATCCTTCTTGAATCTGTAATCCTTCTTGAATCTGGTTTTAAAAAACGTATTTACGCTCCTTCTAAGAATTTCTAATATGTCATTCCCCAAATCCTGCCCTATTTCATCCCATGCTGTCTCTCTGAGTAAGAATCCTTAAAATTTTAGCATACACGCACCAAGAAGGAATTAATTCAAGAACAAACCAGTGACTGCCACAGCGAAGGGGGTGGGGGATGGGAGAAACAGGTGAAGAGGATTAAGACGTACAAACTTTCAGTTGTAAAATCAATGTCATGGGGACTGGAAAAAAAGAATTAATCCAGATAATTTCTAAACATAGTTCACTGATTCTCTGTCCCAACTGGGATAAATCCTCAGAGCAAACAGAACTGCAAAGAAAAATCTTGAGCTCTACTCCACAGGCTTCCTGCTGGTGTAAACAGAAGGTCTCCAGGTGTACGGTGGGAACGAACAAAGAAATAAATGTGCTAATGGTGTTGGGTTTATACAGAGATGGGGAAAGTGGGGGCAAAGAGACCAAAAGAGATAAAGCAAAAATGGCAAAACGTTCATGATAGGTAAACGTAGAGATGGGTCTACACCTGTTCATTGTACAAGCATTTCAACTTCTCTGTGGGTTTGGAATCTTTACAAAGTTTCACGGCCTAGAACTTCCTCAGAGATTGAAATCAGATCTTCCCATCTTTTGGAAATATCCAAACACAGGTACCCTATCGAGTGCCAAAACGTTGTTTCTTATCGTGCTTGGCAAGAGAAAATACACGGTATCTTGGATACTTAAGATAACCAAATATTTGAGACACACTCAAGCCTTCCACTGAATAGCACTGACTCCATGAGAAGTTGCCTGTGCAGTGCACTCCCCTGCCCACAAGCAGGTACTGCAGCTTGGACGGGAGCCACCCTGATCTCCTGATGGACGCCAGGTGCCCACCGGCTCCCAGCAGGCTCGCTTCCCTCCACACCCCTGCAAGTGCTGCTGGCCTCTCTACCTGCTGCCCCTTCCCCACCCCGACTCCATTCCTGCCAGTCCTAAGGGACACTCACAAAGAAAGCTGCACGGATGTCCCTCCCACCCCACAGCCAGCGGTGTGACCTTATTTGTGAAAAGCTCAGTCTGAGCTCCCAGGGTCCCTCCCCCTCGATCTCATGGAATCTTGCCTCATGGTTTCCATTCCTCACAATGAGTGCATACAAAGCCAGCCCACCCCATAGCAAGTGCACTTCCCGGACAGCTCTGACATGGTCCACTTAGGTGCAGATGACTGCACAAGCCAAGCCTGCCTAGGGTGGCCTTTCCCCCCCAAATGCAGTGAGCTTGTTCCTCTGGCACCTACCTTCTTCCACTTACATTGGAAACTTACGTTGGAAACTTACATTCTCTCTTCTGTTTATTTATGGTTGTGGTGAAATCTGGTATCTGGGTGTACCTGATGAAGGATATCCGTGGCACCCCACGGCCCACACAATTTTGACTGGCATGACTGCAAACACTCAGAGTCCTCCCAGTCACTAACAACAGCTGTGTCACCATCTGCCACCTACAAAGTCCGCATCGCGGGGCCTCCAGCTTGGTCCAGCAACCCCCAGCGACGAGCTGACCACCTCTCGAGATTGCTCACTCCTCCTCTGAACTGCTCAGGTCAGGGAAAGGCTTCCATCTTCCTGAGCCAATCTGTGGCTTTGGCCTTGAGTGCTAACACCAGGCGCCAGGGCCACGCAGAATGCCCCCTGCCCCCGATCCCTCTTGCAGGGAAGGGACTCAAAATCTTGAAAACATGATCATGAATCCAGAGTCAGCTCTCTTCCAACTCAACTGCTTCATCGAGCCGCCCTCTTGAGCCATCGTTAAGCCCAATGTCCCTGGGAACGCACTCTTGTCAAATACCCTCTTAAAATGGGATGCCCAGAGCCGTGCTCGGTACTTCCAGGTACAAAGTCATTCTCATTATTCAGGATGAGGAAACACTCTCCCTTATAAATTATGATCAAGGACATCCTGCCATTTCTTTTTCATGAAGCAGATGAGGCTTTTGATCTACCACGGGCTCTCACTGGAGAGGGGGTGCTCTTCCTGCCTAATTTACTTATGAAAAATATTCAATTATGTCCCAAGTTTAATTCACTTAGTAATGAAAAGTAAATGAGCCCAACCAGCATGTTTGATTTGTCTTGGAAAGAGAGAAACTGCTTTGCAAGAACAAACAAAGTTAAATTAAAATAAGTGACTCTCCTCACTCTGGAAATTGAATTTCTCCCCAAAGTGCTTCTTGACGTCGTCTATAGAACACGGGGCTGACACCAGCAAGAGAGAGCACGGCTCCGAGCAGAAAGGCTCCTGAATGTCCCCCTGGGGCCCAGCGGTCACGTGGTACGCAGGTGAGGACGTGTGGACACGCGTTCGAACACACATGCATACATCTTTCATCGACCACGAAGCAGGCAGTGAACTTGGGGTGAACCGCGAGGCGTGTGGGAGGCAGTCCCATGGTCGACGTGCGTCCACCTACCGTTTTTGCAGATGGGGCAGCACTGGTCAGGCTCGTACACGGGGTCCACACACTCCGTCTGAGGACACGCGGACACTGTGCAGAGCACCTCCCCGTTGGCTTCGCAGCGGCAACGCTCACACGGAGACACCTGAAACACAAGCCCACGGTCAGGGTCAGACCTCCCGCCATCCTCCCCATACAAACTCATGTTTTCCCTCCCCCGGGACTTTCTGTGAAGACACCCAGGTGCTTTGGGAATGTAAACAGGATCCAGCCCAGTGGTTTGCAGAGTGCAAAGCCAGGGTGCTGGAGCAGAGCTGGTTTACCTCGGAAAGCCCCCTTCCCACCGCCCTGCTAGGTGCCACCCAGCTTGCCTGGGACACTGCCACACCTGAGCTGAACCGATAGCAGAGTGGGATGGCCCTGGGCGAGAGAGGAGGTACCTGGCCAGGAGGTGTCTGAGGAGGACCTCATGTAACCCTCACAGCAGCACTGAAATACCTCTATCGAATTCTCGGCCCTGTGTCCTGATGGGGAAGCAGACTCGGGGGCAGGCATTGCCAAGGGGCCTGACTCCGGGGCCCAGGCAGGTGCTCTCTCTCTCCCCCACGGCCTCCAAGACGCCCTCCCTCCACCACCCAGTGCGCTGTGGCCTTCTCTGCGCTGCACTTCCAGCCACTGGCCCAAATTCCACCTCTCGGATCATTCCAATCACGCACAGTGGCATTCCTGGATAGGGTGCCCGCCACCAACTCGATCCTGCCACAGTGACCTGCAGGCTGTGATGCGGATGATTTGTTTTTTCCTGGAAATCACCACTAGAGTGATTTTCCATCCGGGTTGACCCAGGACAGAGCAGAAACGGCGTATGCAGACCAGCAGCCAGAAGCAGAAGCTGCCACGTGGAAACAGATGCTTTGAGATAATGGAGGGGGGGTGTCAGGCTGAGCGTCCTGGGCACTTGGCACACCACGCCCTGACCAACCAGCGCTCGTAAGGGAGAGAAGGCAAGCAACACTCACGGATGCGTCCTTGGCGTGGCCAACACCGAAAATAAGAACTCACATCTGTACCAAATACACCAGCTATTTCATGAAGCGAAGGCTCAGTTTGCGTTTCAATTTAAAGGCTTTTGTTCAGCTTTAGACCACAGTCAACCTGACTGGAAGTGAGGGCTGAGGCATAGCTGTGTGAGCGTGCGTGAGAGCGTGGGTGTGTATGTATGTGAGTCAGTGTGAGTCTGTGAGTGTGTATGTGTGAGTTGTCTGAGTGTGAGCGTGTGACTCGCAGTGTGAATGTGTGTGAGTGTGTGTATTTGTGACTGTGTATGTGTGTCAGCGTGTGAGTTTGTGACTATGTGTATGTGTGTGTGAGTGCGTATTGTGAGTGTGGGGCTCTGAGTGTGTGAATGTGTATGTGTCAGCGTATGGGTGTGTGTGATTGTGTGTGTGCACACACGAGTGTGTTGAGTGAGTGTGTGCGAGCGAAGCTGCAGAGCGGCCCAGGATAAGTGTTGACCTGGTGTGCAGGAAGCCGCAGAAGCTGCCGCCAGTCTTGCAACAACACGAGGGCACGTTTTCCAGGAGCACCGGGGGCACCATGAGCCTTTCCTGCTACTGTGACGAACTTTGCTCTCTGCTGCTGCTGCTCTCATTTCTTTCTGCCTGCCACTAATTCCCCTGTCAACCTGTAGCATCCTTCTGTCAAGGGTGCATTTACTTAGCAAGCAGGGTAAGAAAAGGATCTGGAGTTTTAAAAGCAGAGACCTTGAGTTGCGAGCGACACGGTTCATTGCGTGTCCAAACCTTCAGAGTGAGGACGTGGACTGAAGCCACACAGCCCAGACAGGGTAGAGTAGATGGTGGGGAGCCAGGCTCCCAGCCCCAGAAGAGGTAAGGACAGTCCCATCTGGAGGGCAGGGTAGTCCGAAAGGAACAAGAGGGTCAGGAATCATTGGGGTCTGTCCCCAAGAAAGGGGCACAGCCTGGCACCGCTCCCACGCAGGCTACACTGCAGGGATGCAGGAAGAAGCCCCATTTTGGTTTGAGACTTTGAAAGAAGGGGAGACCAGGCTGCCCGCTGTCCCTAAGGAGAGCTCCTGGAAAAACCACAAAGCAAGTGCGGGTCACAAAGACTGCAGACACTAGGGCAGCAGGACGAGAGGCGGCCTCACCCGGCAGCTCCCCCACAAGGGAGCGCATCCTGGGCAAGACAGCCGGGCACCAAACACTTCCTCCCGCTCCTGGCTCCGCAAGCTCACAGTGTCCATGGCACAGAGCGAGGCTGGGATGGTGGATGGCCACAGCCCGAACTGCTACCTTCTTAAAGGCTCTGCAACTTCATCCAAAGTTGTACTGTGAGCTTTGTTATCACAGAACATTTAGAAATCCTGATTCAACTCTTTGGAGATGTGTTCATATCTCAGAAATAGGTGTTGAGGGGCGCCTGGGTGGCTCAGTCGGTTAAGCATCCGACTCTTGGTTTCAGCTCAGGTCCTGACCTCAGGGTCCTGGGATCGAGCCCCAGGTAGGGCTCCATGCACAGCGTGGAGTATGTTTGGGAGTCTCCCTCTCCCTCTGCCCCTCCCCCTGCTCGCTCTCTCAAATAAATAAATAAATAAATCAAAAAAACATGTATATGAGTTGAGGCTCAGAGGCAGGACCACCACAAGCAAGAATGTCACTCTCAGGCTTCACCTCCTGCCACCTGCTCTGCCTGTCCTTACCACACCCCCTGCCGGGCTCCTGTCCCTCGCACAGGAGGCTGACTCTGCTGAGTCTCACGCAGAGCCAGGAGGCCAAGCCCTGCCCGTCCGCTAAGAGGACACTGTGTCCACTGTAGTCCCGTGTGGGCAAAGGCCCCACACACAGTTCATAGGCCTCCTGCCTGCTCAGTCAGAGCTCCCCATCTGATCACATTTCCGGGACCCCTCTGCCCAGGACAGGGGTCACCTAATCGATCTCTCCAGTCTCTCGTCGGTGGCCAGGTCCCAGGGCATGGGGTGGCTCCAATCCCACCCCAGAGACCTCCTGCTGGGCCCCTCTGTCCCTCTCTTTGGGTCTGGCCCTGATCGCTGAGGGTCAGGCTTCACCCAATTCTCCCCTGGAGAGCACAGGTGGAGCCGGCCCCTCCCCTCATTAAGCCCATCACCTTATTTCCCGAGCCCACGCAGCACTCATAGGGTGCAGGACAGTTTGCTAAACTGCAAACCACCACCGCTGCCACCGCCCCACAGACCCATCCAGCCACCCACGTGAACTCAGCGGCTGGCACGGGAAGACACAGCCACGTGAGCTCCGCGTCACCGAGTCACAGAGGAGAGGTGTGACAGGATGCCGTCGGACACAGGACAGCCCTTCTCTGCCGCCAGTCCCACCCCACCCTGCACCCCGACTCCCACACCGGGGCTGTCGCTGGATCTGTCCGGGTCCTCAGGAGACCACCTTCAGCTCAGGCTCCACTAGAGGGACCCGCCAGGCACTCCCCTGGCTGAGATGGGGGGAGGCTGCTCCGGAAGCTGCAGCCCATAATCTGGCGGGGGCTGTGGCCTCAACACAGGGCTTGGGTCAGCAGTCATGGGCCCAGCTGGCATTCCGGGTGCCCGTGACCCTCTCTCTGGCTCATTTCATCACGCCACATGTATGGCTGGAGCCCCACCCATGCGGCGGCAGGTGCAGGCCTCTGACTCCAGCAGCCCCGACTCTGGTGGAGGTTTGCCTGCCCCATCAGAGGATTCTGACTCTAGCCACCAGGTCGGAGCAGCCCCAAAGCTGCAGGGTCCTCACCCACCAGCACGAGCAGCAGATGGCCTCCCGCCATCCCCTGTTCTTTGTCCCACCGTGGAAGCTAAAAGTGAGTGTGCTCCGTGCATTGCTGTGTCTGGGACCCGCAACATGAACTTGAGAGGCACATTCCTGCAGTCAGACAAGGCACTTCTTTCTCTTCTTCCAGAACTGTTTGGTCCCAAAAAGACATTTCACCGGGGGTAACCTAACTTTGAAACAGTCGCCCCTCTCGTTAGCAAATCACAGCCTACTTTCTGCATAGCATGCCTTATACAGAAATTCCCTTCTCTGCAATCCTCCAGTTACAAACCCAAGTTCTGAAAAGACAGAATTTAGACGCACAGCCTAGGAGAACAACCGGGCATGTGAGGAAAAGTCCCCATTCTCGAGGTCCCCACTGGGTGCTAGGAGAGGCAGGACTTGTGTTGGGTGAAGAGAATAGGAACTGGGAGCGAGATGAAAGACAAGGTCTGTGGTATCCGTTCATTCACCCCCGTTAGCAAGACCGGCAGCAGGTCAGGCACCCTGGGGCCGGCCTCAGACCCAGGGTCCAGGCTGAGGGCGCTGGCCTGGCTTACTCGGCCACACTGCTTACCCAGTCAAATGATTCTCTTCAATGTGGACCCAAGAAATTTACCCTCAAACCTGAGGCAGAGCAATGAAGGACTGACCCGTCTGAGCGTGTTCTCAGGGAGTCAACTACAAACACAACGGCTAGCAAAGAGCTATTAACTTGGGGGTGCCTCAGAATTAGACCCTCTTAATGCTCAGTAATTATGCACATGTCTATACCGCAGGTACAGCGGCTGTAAGGACCATAAAATAAAGATTGCGCCTATTTCTAAACAAATAAGTAGGAACAGGAACCATAATTTATAGGTGAGACGATTCTCAAACGTGAGAAGACGCCCACTCAAATGGATATTGCTTAAATCAAGTGCCCCGTACAAATTCGAGATCTATACGAGAGCGGGACAGAGGTTGAGTGGGACGCTTCTAAATGAGGAGTATATAAGCAGCTTTGTAGTTTATCACGTATATTTTACATTAATGAACTCAGTTGCAATGAGGCGCCGATCTGTAGGACGCACTGCCTTGTATAATTTTGTCACTGTGATTATAATTATTATCACCACGAGAAGGACCAGGCTCTGAAATATTGCAGAAAGTGCTCTGAATAGGGAATCCTGGTCTTGTCTGTGTCCCAGATCTCTTTCCACCTGGGAGGGCAGAAACTCATTGCATCCTTCCTTCCCAAATTCGTTTACCATCTACCAGAAGACGCACCTTCTTTCCTCAAATCCAGCTTACACACACCATCCTGTTCGGTGCTGCCAGAAAGGGCCACTGGTGGGGTGAGAGGCAGACAATGCCGTGTGTCACCAGAAGCCTGTTGCCTGAATGGCAGCCATTGCTGTATTCCAAACTGGAACTTTCTACTGTGATTGCTGGAGAAGGTGCCATGAAATCCCCTTGCCACCAAATGCACGGGCTCCTTGTGGCCAGGGAACAATTCCAGGCTGGACGCAGATGCTTCCTTAGGAACAGACAAATGGGAGGCAGAAAATCCCCGAACAGGGGTGCCTAGGTAGCTCAGTCGTTAAGCGTCTGCCTTCCACTCAGGGCATGATCCCAGGGTCCTGGGGTCGAGCCCCGCATCGGGCTCCCTGCTGCACTGGGAGCTTGCTTCTTCCTCTCCCACTCCCCTGCTTGTGTTCCCTCTCTTGCTGGCTGTCTTTCTCTGTCAAATAAATAAAATCTTTAAAAAACTACAGCCATGTGCACTTTAAAAAAAGAAAAAAAGAAAAAAAAAAGAAAATTCCTGAACAACTGTAACATTTTCATAGATGGGATTAATTTCCACACAGAAAAGAGAGAAAAGAGGACCTAATAGCTTAGAAGCTTCACAGTGAAAACCGTTCACCATCGGATAAAATCTCCCCGTTTCTGTTCCCTCCATTGGCAGAGGTGTTCCGGTAATAACCCCCAAACTGTGGGACTCTGCAATGACATGAAGTAAGATTAACAGGACAGCAAAGAAGGACGCTGAAATCTGGACTTCCCTCTATCTTCCTCCCCCCGCCATGCTTCCCTTCCTTCTAAACCCCTTGAATTCTCCCAGGCGCACTGGCTTAGAGCACAGACTCTCTAGCACCGAGAGCCTTGATCCCAGGCTGCAGGTGAGCGGCAGGACAGCTCAAACCTAGGGCCATGTCTCCGTCACATCTGGGGTTGTTACAGTAACAAATATCCAGGCTCACTAGATATGGACGGAATCAAGAAAGAGATGGCCAGAAAGAGCTGAAATGAACTTGCATGGCACATTAGGAAAAACACGAAAAATAAAATTTACAGCTTTGCCACAAGAAAAGTCACTCAGCACCTCATGAACGGCTGCACTAGGATCAGACGCCCACCCCTGGGGGCGAGGGAACAAAGACAAATCTTTCCACTGAGAGCGATCGGATTTGGATGACACTTGTAATCCACAAACGGGAGAGAAGGTTCGGTCCCCTGCGGGACGTGAACGCTAAGGCAGCGACTTCACAGAAGGGACCCGAGAACGGGCAAACCACTGTAGGGAACTGAGGATCTCGATGCGTGCCTGAGATCAGAACGCAGAGCCTCCAGATTCTGAAGGCGTCGAGTCCCAAACCCAGGGGACAGACGTCACACATGCTCTCCTGGCTACAGATTTTTTAACTGCTCTAACTCTGTTTGCCAGGCTTGCCTTTAAAGAGCACAAATTTGTACTGAGCAGCTGGGGATTCAGACTCCGTTACTCAACCAGCGAACAACCTTCTTTTCAAACCCAAATACGGAAGATACAAGGTCTGGACACGTGCATCCTGCAGATTGGGAATGATGGACACACAGGTCCTGGGACAGAGACACCAGGACCGGCCTCCCCGGGTCCCACTGCCAGCCCCCCACCCCCTGCACAACCCCACAGGCTCCTTGCCCTGCAGAAAACTGCACACTCGAGGACAGATACGAAAAGATCTCTACCGCTCACCTCAGTACTTGTTCTGGCTGGGAGTTGAGGCAGAAACAAGTGAAAGAGAAACTAACAGAATCGAAGAAAGTCACAGACACTGATATAACTGGGTGCCTAGTAAGAAATTTCAAGGCGAAGTTGTGGCTTCTGGTTGGAATAAGAGGAAAGATGGTTAAGGAAGGTGAGGAGGATGGGACAAGTGGAGAAGAGGGACGGCCATAGAGACGGGGAGGGTGCAGGGAGAGGCCTCACAGCCAGACAGCCAAGTGGGGATCCTGAGAGCATGGGGACGGGTCAGCTGCAGAGAGCAGAAGGGAAGCCCACAGCCACAGCCCCGGGGGGTTGGGCAGCACAACACCCCCCTCCCGGCCACACGGAAGCCCCTGGCACAGGGGGCCACCTCTACCCGGGACAAGGTGCCTTTCCCAACGTTGTGAGGCTACGTGAGCTCCCAGCACCGTCTTGGGAAGAATGAAAGGAAATGCTTCTTCCAAGCGGAGAACTCCAGAAATGCTGAGTAATTACCCCCAAATGATGAGATGCCTAAGACCTCAAAGGACCACGCTTTCCACCATCAGCAGACATGGGGAGCCACAGCACGGAAGGACGCCTTCGAAAGCTGAGTGTTTTGTGCATCTGAGTTTTGTTTACACATCCTGACCCTGTTATGGAATTAATCCAATGACGGAGAATTAAGCCACAAGTTGTCAGAGGCACCAAGCAAAAAGGCCGGTCGCTGACAGCGGTCTTCGCTGGGGCCCAAGAGCGGCTTCCCTGAAAGTCACTGTCACATTTCGGTCACCAGATGGCGGAAGCGTCCTTTCCAGCGGCTGAGCCTGTTTCCCAAGCGCCTGGTGTCCCATTTGTTCCTTAGCAAGATGCACGTAGAGGGAAATCACAGAGTCCGCGACTATGTAAACCAGCAGGTCTTATTAGCTTCCGATCGCCTGGAGCTGTGCTATTTGGGAGCAGGAGAAAAATGCAGGAGTGCTGCCTTTCAATGTGCTTTGCTTTTTTCTTTCTTTTTTTTTTTCTTCTGATTTGAAACACACCCACAGGTCTGGTGCATTGCCAAGAACTACACAGCAAGTCCCAGGAGCGGCGCGAAGGCGGGGTCCAGGCGGACCACCAGGCCACTCAGGTATGATCGTCACGAATGCGCTGAATTCACCCCGCGGCCTCTCACTGGCCTCTCCCGACTCCCAGCAAGACCCTGGGACCGGGACAGTGCTGTCACTTCGAACTAAATCTTTCCCCAAGGCTACCTCAGGTTCCCTACCTGAAACTGTCTTATTAAACCAGCCAAGGCACTGCAAAGCTCCGTCTCCACGCGGGACAGCAGCAGGGTCCTGCAGGGACACTGAGGCTCCTGCTGGACCTCGTCCTCCAGACTCCCTCCACCACTCAGGGCAGCAGAAACAGCTCTGGACGCCTGCGTGCCCCTCTGTCCTCCCTTCTGTGCCCTGAAGTGAATCAGGCTTGATCCTCGGCCCCCTTCCAGCCTCCAACACGAGCCCCTGACCACACAACAACAGAAAGATCAGTTTTTTGTTCCCTTTATCTTTCCACTCTCTGCCAGAGAGCGGATTTGCACACAAAGGGACTTAATTAAGAGCTGTCCCCAGAAGCGGTCCACTTTCCAGTCTTGGGAAGAAAACCACCCTGTCTACCGCACAACAGATTGACAACACAACAGTCGGACAACCCAGCGCCTCATCAAAGAGTGACTTCTCTTTCTTTATGGATTAGCTTGCAGCGAGACCGTCTAAGAATGCCTTTCCTATCCTCTTGTGACACATTCCCTCAGATTAATACAGAGCAGGTGGGGTCTTACCTAAGAGAGGGGGGAAATGCCGGCAGGGTTTACATGGTGTCTTCCACTCCACGGCCAACAGTTGAGTGGCTAAGACAAAAATGAGGAAGATTATTCCTTCTGGGCTAAAGATCCAGACCTGGGGAACATTCTGGAATGCCCCGACCTGACAGATTACACGGTCAGATCAGAGGCAGCCGAAAGTATGCCGGCCTCCTGCATGTTTGTGTCCCCCCAGAGTTCATAGGTTGGAGCCTTCACCCCCAATGGGATGATATTAGGGGGTGGGGATGTTACGAGCTGCGGTCAGGAGGCTAGGGCCCCAAGGTGGGATTAGTGCCCTTCGAAGGAAAGGAAGAGCCTGGCGATCACTTTGGACTTTCTCTCCACCGTGGGAGGACGCACGAAGAAGGTGGCCATCTTGGAGCCTCAACAGAACCAGATCCCCTTGGCACCCTGGTGTCGGACTCCCAGCCAGCATCCGTCTGGAGGCACATGCGTGCTCACAATGGGCCAGCCCCTGGCCCTCTGCACACAGAGCAGGGCAAGGAGAGAGGAGGAGCCATGACCACAGGCAGCAGGAACCACAGGAGGCCCCTGTCCTCCCACCCCAGGAGCAGGTGATGTTGAGATCTTGATGGAGTTACTTTAGTAGGTATTCTGCTCATTCACAGATTCCTAAACTAAACCCTTAATAGAAGGGACACAGTCCTAATTGGGCTCTAACCCTACCTGGGCATAGACTGGGTCAATAATGTCCCTGTGAAAAATGTCCTTAAAGCCAAACTCTTCTGTGTTGACAATGAGAAGATCGAAACCCTCTTGTTTTAGAGTTAGAGTGAGGGGTGAAAGAGATGTAATCCCTGAGAGAAAGAAACAGAGAGCTTGGTCCTTCCTTCATAAAGGATTAAAATCAAATGTCTTCCAAAGAGTAGGCTTTTAAAAAGTGGGTATGAGGGCCTGACATGGGATCAGTTCTCTCTAGGATTATAAACTCAAATTTTTTCAGGGGCATGTCAGGTAAGGAAACAAGGTGGTAAACAAGTGCACAATAGGGAGTGGTGGGGACTGTGACAAACTTGAAAGAAACAAATCACTGAAACCAAGGGGCATACTTGTCCCAACACACACACACGCACACGAACACACACACATGCCAGAAGAAAGCTAAACCACGTTGCTCATTTTGGCATTCCTCATTTGAGATGACACTTAATAACGCTCATCTTCAGTGGGGAGGAATGAAGACGACCAAAGGATTGTGTCCATTTCCTCTGCCCAAAGCTGGCCAGGCTCCAGTAACAGGGCTCACACTCCCCAACTGTCAGGTGGCCACACAGACACCTGTCTGGACAGCATCTGAGGTCAGAGTCTGGCAGCCTTGAAACTCTGTTCAGTGTCTGTCAGCTGCCAATTACCCGGAAGGTGCTGGCCTGTGGCCTGAGCCCGGGCCAGCGGGCACTGTCGGCTCACACCTTTGGCCCCGCATTCTTCCTGAAGCTGAGCCTCTTCCAAAGGATCCTGGAATTACAACAGGGCACTGACAGCCGTTTCTCCAGTTAATGAAGTCCCTCTCCGTGGGGTTTTTGGTTTGGGTGAAGAAGACACCGCAGGGCTCTCTCACAAGAAGCATTCTCTGGGCTCAGGCACAGGTGGCATGGTGCCCGAGGGCTGACCATGAAGTTCTGCCAGCTTCCCCTTGCTGTCACCAAGAGCAAGAAGAGCTTTCTTCCTTGGCGTCCTGGAGGGCACGAGGACCAGAGGGGAACTCGGCCGTCAGCAGGAGGTAACCTGAGCCAAGAGGCTGACATCAGAGCCCAGCTCGTGCCTCAGGCTGCCTGCGTCCCTTGCTCCACACAGGGCCGCGGAAAGGCAGTGGCCTTGTCAGATTTCTTTCTGTTCCAACCTACGCACCCGACATGTCTGCGTGTGTGACATGGCAAAGCCACCAGCGGACTGAGGCACAGGTGCGCAGGGCAGACTTGCCCTATGAGACAAGAGACTGCTGGCATCCTGCCCACCTGAGGACTCCCTGCACTGTGGCTGTGGGGACAGAGATGCCACCATGACAGCCTGTCCACTGGCCGAGGGCTCTGTATCCCCAGAACATAACTGTCAACTATTCAAGAGTGTGACAAGCTGTGCACAGCTATCCCTTCTGACTCCTGAACAGGAATTAACAAATTTTGTCTGCTTTAAGCCTCTACGGAGATATTGAGATACCTTTTCCAAAGTCACATGAGATTTGAAAGTAAAATATAAGTAAGAAATTGTTTTTAAAGCTGAACGAGGGAAATACATTAGTGTAGGCTGTCAACCTATGGGAAGAGCAAAGGGACCATATGGAAGGATGGGTCCATCTGGTAGATTTTGATAGAGACAATACTATTTACTTCTGAGCTACCTAGGGGACCACAGGTACCGAGAGCCAAGCAAGAGGGGAATATAACCTTGAAGTGACCTGAATGTGATCACTGGAAGGGCAGGAAAAAGCACCCACAGGTGATGGGAGCTTGGTGGTGCCTTGACCAACAGCCCTGGAAAGTAGGAGGGACCTTTGGAACTGCTCACTTATGGCATGATTCAGCCTAAAGCTGAGCTAGCTGGGACCCCCATAATAAATTTTTTCAAGAACATTTAGTTATATATAATGGCATTCCTGTTTGTTCAAGGATAAAGTTCCCAACTCAAAATTCAGCCTGGAGACCACCCCTTCCTTAGGTAGTCTACAGTCGGGGTGTTCCACGTCAGCACTCCTGACTTTGGTTGTCAGGGGATACTCTGCATCCCGCAGGACTTTGGCAGCATGTCTGGCCTCTACTCGCTGGGCCTCAGTGGCCTCCCAACCGCGCCCAGTTATGACAACCAAAAATGTCCCCATACATTGTAAATGTCCCCTCAACATGACCCCCAGTTGAGAACCACTGGTCTACACTTCAGTGAGCAATAAGTTTTCTTCCATTCCTTCTTGACTGTGGCTTAGCTTCCAGGGTCCTGTTCCTCCTTCCTGAATTTCATCCTTTGCACTGCATTTTGAAGTTCTTTCAGTAACAGTCTGTTTGATGGCATGCTCTATTTTTGTTTAAAAGTATCTTCGATCGGGACGCCTGGGTGGCTCATTTGGTTAAGCATCCGACTCCTGATTTTGGCTCAGCTCGTGATCTCGAGGTTGTGAGTCTACTTGGGATTCTCTCTCTCTCCCTCTGTCCCTTCCCCACTCATACTCTCTAAATAAATAACTAAATGCAATCTTAAAAAATAAAAATATCTTCATTCAGGCTCCTTCCTGAAGGATAGTTTTGCTGGATACATAAATTGAATTAACTCTTCTTTTCTCTTTGCTCTTTAAAGATGTTCCTCTTCTGTTTGGGGTCTTCTACTGTTGACAAGAAGTCAGCCGTGCCCATAGTTACTGTTGTTTTGCAGGTCAAGTCTTTTCTTTCTGGCTGCTCTGAAAATCTTTTGTCTTGGCTGTTCTGCCATCTCACTAGGATATGGCTAGGGGGCAGGATGTCCTTTTGTTTATCTTTCTTTAGATTCGTGGGGATTCCCGAATCCACAAATAGCAGTCTTTCAAGTAGAATGTCTGGGACACTATCCCCTCATTTCTCTCCCTATTCCCTACTACCCCTTCCAGAATTCTGATCTGATCCATATTAAATCTTCTCTCCCCGTCCTCACGTATCAAAACATCTCCTCCCTATGATCCGTCTGTGCATCTGTGTTTCACCCTGGGTGACTTCTTTAAATCTGTCTGCTGGTTTGCTGAATTGTCCCATAAACTACCTGATGTGCTGTTGAACCTCCCACTGAATATTCATTCAAACTATTGGATCATTCTTTCATACAACTTCTACCTGACTCCTTGTCAAAGCTGACTAGCATTGGGAATATGCTTGTTTTGTTTACCCACACAGTTTATTTCAACATATATATTTTTGCATATTAAGTAGTCTTGTTTATATCTCAACATCTGGGTCTTATCGGACTATGCTGGTCTCAGCGGACCCTTGCTTTTGACTCCACTCCTTGTGTGTAATTTTCATTCTGTTGTCGCATTCCTTGGAACACTATCTGTGGGGGTACTTTGCAGCCTGGGTGAAGTGTGCATTCCTCCTGGGAGCATTTGCTTCTGTCAGATACCTGTGGCCCCTTTAAACAAAAATATCCCATCTGGACTTTTTGGACCACTCAGGGAAGCATGCATATGGGCTTCATGCTCATAAGAGAGTGCATGCACTAGAGACAGCAAATACTCAGCGCAAAACTGTCAGCTCTACTTAGCCCTGAGGCCCATCTGGGGTGGTCTGTCTGCACTGTCCCCTTGCAGGACATGCTCTTCAGGGGATCACAGCCTTATGAGACACATCCTGATCTGATGCTCTCCCCTTGGGGCCCTGGGCTTGTCATGTGCCCCAGCCTGGCCACGAGTACCCAGGGCCTGGGACCCAGGCATCAGGGGACGCTCTCCAATGACTGCAAGGCTGACTGCAAGGCTGACTTTCCTCTCTTGAGTCTACCTCCAGGGATTAATTTCTCTCTTTTTTTTTTTTTTTTCCCATTTCAGCTGTGCTTTTAAGAAAATGTGTTTTATATGAAATCTGGAATTTCAAGAGTTTGGTAAGTGGTAGGTTTTCAGGCTATCATTCTTCCATATTGCCAGGCAAGCAGTGGTCTCACCATGTTTAAAGCAAAATCATTTCTGGAAATGCTCAGAGCCATGTGGCATCTTAATTTTCCATCCTTATGCCTTTCTACAGGCCTAGGGCTTCCGAGAGAACTCACAGGGCCATGGGCAGATGCCTGACATCATCCTTTTCTGCAGATTCGAAAGGCACTCCATGTCCTGGCCGCACCCCAGTGCCCGACAGAAATAGAATGAGAAGTGAAATCCAGCTGGCAGGATCTCAGGCTTGGAACAGAAGCAGCAAAAAAAAAGGATTTCCAGCTATGTGGTCAGAACCATACCACGAAGGATGGCTATAGGGTATGTAGGCTGGGGTGGAAAACCGTAACCTCTACCCAAACTCACAACTGTTCTATTTGAGACAGACTCTTATCTCTTCCCCAGACACCTGCCCCAGGATTGCTCGGTCATTTAAAAACAAACCATCAGCCACAGAGTCTAGGTGGGCAGTTTCTCCCTGCGTACCCTGCAGAGCCCCATGATGGTCCTCGCAGCCCATCACACGCTCTCGGGTCACTGCCTGTTTACTGGACACACTCCAAAGCCTGCCATTATGTCTCTAGCATCTTGTCCAATGCTTGGCAACCATTTGTCCAAAAAAAATTTTTTTTGAATTAAAAAAAGCAAGAATAGATTTTTGTTGGGATTTATCCGAGTCGGAGATGCCATCCACCGAGGAAATACGTTTGGACAAGCCGCAGAGAGCCCCCCCCCCCCGATGACGAGCCTCTACAGGAAGTCTTCCCAGGGACCAAACAGCCTGCCGGGGGTAGTCGTCTCCGACAAGATGCACACTCAACAGGACCCCCTAGAAACCACACTGACCTAGCTGCAGGCTTTTTTTGTTTTTGTTTTTTAATTTGTTCAGAGATTCATAGGTTCAGATTGTTTTCTCATATATTTCACTGACTTTCCATAAATGGAGAGATAATCAGGATACTCTCCACTCCATACCGCTGGGAAACAAGGTCTGAGAATTGCTCAGGGACTCAAGAATGCAACAGGAAGTTCATAGGTTGGAGCCTTCACCCCCACACAGACATCTTTAGATGGTAAGTACTCTGACCTCGAAGTTCTAGAAGATGCTGACACTCCACTCAAATTGAAGGGGTGGAACATGATAGCATGAGATCTGGGCTCCTAAGGTGATGTCTCTCCCCTGTGACCACAGAGGCATTCCAAAGCCATGCGGCTGTAGGACCATGGGTCAGTCATGCCAAGTGGGGATGTGGTCAGCTGAAGGGCAAATGCCCTTCGAAAGAAGCAGCCCAGCACAGCTCTGGCAGATGGCTGCCATTTGGGAATCATTCCACTTTGACAGCAAATTGGCAATCTGGGTATATAGACGAATGTCTCATTTGTTAACTATCTGTACTAGTCAAACAAACGTCTCATGTGTGGTGAACCTCCTTGGGCTGGATTTGGCTTTGGGCCACAGGCAGCCTGCTGTGGGTTTGATAAGGTCTGGGTTCTTGCCCGTGTCTGCAGATCTACTCTTCTGTCCGCTGTCCACTGGAATACTTCCCCTTGTCCTCAAGGAGCTCCTGGAATTCAATGCTCTGTTCTCATTCCAACTCAAGATGTCATACTATGAAGGGCACGGATATTTACTTTGTCCTAGATGGCCTGAGTCAAATGTAGCATGAATCCACATAAATAAACACTTGGCCAAGTTAACCCAGTATTTATTGGACACAAATGTAGGGCAGGTGCTCTGAACCTGTAGGAGCTTTCCCTTCTTCCAGTACCCAGAGTTCTCTCAGTCACACACAAGATACCATATATCACCGTTTGGTCATGGACGTAAGATGGTGCACTTGGAAGCACACAATTATCAGTGTGCCACAGTCCAGGACGCAGATCCTGCTTCCAGCATTTACCAAGCCCATGATTTTGATCAAGTTACTTAACTGTGTGGAATCTTAACGATCAACATCTGACCACATCTGAAAGTTCCGGAGAAAGCGTATGGACTTCCCCCTTTCACAAAACTCTGTTTAGGGGTGCCTGGTGGCTCTGTGGTTAAGCATCAGCCTCTGGCTCAGGTCAAGACCTCAGGGTCCTGGGATCAATCGCCACATCAGACTCCCTGCTCAGTGGGGAGTCTGTTTCTCTCTCTGCCTGTGCCCCTCCCCCGCTCAAGTGTGCAGGTGTTCTGTCTCTCTCTCAAATAAATAAATAAAAATCTTTTTAAAAAGCAATTAGGGTAAACAAAAAACTGTTACTGTTTAAATGGCTTTAGACAGACAGGCAGAAGCTGAGAAGTCCAGAATTTAGAAAATCTGACTCGAAACCAAAACAAACTCAGAAGTAGCAACAGGACGAGCATCAGGCTAACTTCAGAACGGTAGCTCTAGGGGCGCCTTCGGCTCAGGGCGCGATCTCAGGGTCCTGGGATGGAGCCCCTCATCAGGCTCCCTGCTCGGCGGGAAGCCTGCGTCTCCCTCTCCCACTCCCCTTGCTTATGTTCCCTCTCTCGCTGGCTGTCTCTCTCTGTCCAATAAATAAATAAAATCTTTAAAAAAAAAAGAGGGTTTTTTGGTGAGATTGTATTTATTTATTTGAGAGAGAGACAGCCAGCGAGAGAGGGAACACAAGCAGGGGGAGTGGGAGAGGAAGAAGCAGGCTCCCAGCACAGGAGCCTGACGCGGGGCTCAATCCCAGAACTCAGGGATCACGCCCTGAGCCCAAGGCAGACGCTTAACAACTAAGCCACCCAGGTGCCTCTCAAAAAAAAAAAAAAAATCTTTAAAAAAACAAAAAGAACAGTAGCTTTACACAGCTTGACTCAGTTTTCTTCGCAAAGGTAAATAATAACAGTATTGCTTTCTGTTAAGTGACATCAGCCAAAAGAACATAAACACCGTGGAAGTGAAAAACGTGGCGAATGTGTCTTTCTCTCTGCTAGCACCTTTTCGTAACTGCAACAGAGATCTACTTAGATGAAGCTTTTGATTCCGAATTTCATGGAAGAATTTTTTTTCATTACTGAACTTCTGGAAATGAGATTCTGCAGCAGGGCTAATCTCAGGTCAGACACTGACGCCTTGGGAGAGCCTGGGTTCACCCAGTGGCCCCATGTCCCTGCACTAGTGGGTCTCCATCCAGCCGCCTCCTGTTCCACAGGCCTCATGCTTTGAAAGAATCAAGAAAGCAGTGCTTATTAATAATTCAGTTTCCTTTTTTCTTCAAAGACCAACACAATTGCCAATCAGAGCCCCTGATCACTACGGGAGCCGTGTGGACAGACTGAAGTGGTGTCGCACCAGCCAAAATGGTCATATAAATGGAGTGAGTTCTATGAAACCCGGAAACAAACTTGCAGACCCCCCTTCTAACTTTACGGTCCCCAAGGGGATCCAGACACCCCCACGAGGAGAACGACTTCTTTTGCTGCTCAAAATGTAAATTCCAAATTTGGGTTGCTGTTGGCCCACCTGGTAGCCATCGGGAGCGAATTTGAAACTGCTGCACAGAGCCCCTAAGAGCCACCCACTGGTTGTATGTGATGCATGGGTCCATCGACATACGTAGTACAGTAGTTCCTAACGCAGCCTTCAGAATGGAAGACACACAGAAGCTGCCTGACTCAGCTTCACGGGCTCCGAGTTATCACCAATCACTTTGGGCCTTCTTTCTTTCTTCAGTCACACTTGCTGGTGAAGCCTCCCCCACCCCCACCCCACATTCCTTGTATCTCCTTAGGCTCATGCATGTGAGGTCAACTCTGGCCTCTGACACTTGTAAGAGCTACGTTACAGCCTGGATCGTGTCCTCCGTCCCAAATTTACATGTTCGAGTGCTAACCCCCGGTACCTTCCAATGTGACTGTATTCTGAGACAGGGTCTTAACCGAGAAAATTAAGTTAAAATGAGGTCATACAGGTGGGCCCCAATCTGATATGAGGAGGACACATGTGTCCTTATAAGAAGATTAGACACAGACATGCAGAGGAAGGACCTAGTGAGGACACAGGGAGAAGGCAGCCGTCTGCACACCCAGGAGAGGGGCCTCAGAAGGAACCAGCCCTGCCTACCCCTTGATCTCGGACTTGCAGCCTGGAGGACTGTGACTCAATAAATCTGTATTGTTTAAGCCGCCTGGTCTGTGGTTCTCTGTTATGGCAACCCTAGTGGATGAACAGACCCTAGGAAGCAGACAGCACATGAAAATACCAGTCAGGTATAAAAAGTATAAACCAACAGACAGGTTTCCTTATTCAAAGTCACATACCTGCTGGTCCAAGGTGATGAACAGGATACTTGGTATAATTTGAGAGGCAGTGGAGAAAATTCCACTAGTAACTATGGTTTTATTTGCATATACAAATTAAGTTGCAAACATCCCCAGAAAATGCAGATACGACTTTAATTATTACTAGCAGCCTCGTGGGATTCCGTGGAAGCACTGAGTGAGGTCTTCTGCTGACATCTGGCTGAGATCAACCAGGCTGTGAGGAAAGGGGACTGTGAGGAAATGGGGTAGGGGGCTCGGAGAGAAAGGAAAAGATGGAATTGACTGTGAAAACTGGGCAGGGAGCCACGTGCCCAAGAAAGAGAAGCACCGGATGATGGGGAGAGGCTGAACCCTCCATGGGACCAAACGCACTTCACAGGCACGGGGCGAGAAGTACAGTTCCAACCGCTCCTCAGATGCCCACAGTGAGCAGCCAGCCTCTAGTGGGAGCTTCGCCTCTCTCGGGAGGCAGAGAGCAGATGGCTTAGGTGCTTGCGTGCCTCCCAGGGAAGGAGGCCCGGAGCTGGCCTCCTTGTCACCTCCCTCCTTGCTATAGTAAACAGCACCCCAAGCAGGACCCTACTATACCCACAACCTCCATGTCAACTACATCTTCTTCAGAGAAGAGCGAAGAGCTTCAGACAGCAAATGTTTTCCTTTTCCACTCTCCAGGTGCTGTGCTATGCAAACCACAGACTCCAGTGGCTCTCTCTCCGAAGCCCAGAATACCCCGAGCAGGCATGTGAACAGTGGTTGTGCCCTGGCGCTCAGCACCACAATTCTGCAGGCCTGCAACCCACAGACCCCCCGGGCTCCCTGCCGACCCTAACGCCTTTCTAGGTCATCCTTCTGACACCCCCAACAAAGTGCTACATCCTCCCTTGTGCATGGAAGGAAACAAAACCACAGACACGAAATGACTTGCACAAAGCCACAGTGACTTTGGGAAATGCCCAGAATTTTCCTGACGGTAGGAGAAACGAAGGAGCATGATATGTACAACGTACGGGACTGAAATCACTACGAAGTTGTACATATTGCAGGAGCAAGCCTGTAATCAAACATGTGTAGCAGCTGGGCAACATTCATGCACGTGTACACCCTAGCAGCTGGTAATGATTGGATGAAAGTTAACAATGAAGTGTGGCTGGAAGAGGAAAGATGCACTTCATACTCTAAACACAGGTTCACTGCTATCTTAATTCTTCTCAAGATGATAAGCGTGCCAATCTCCCGTTTGTTGCTCTAATGTCTCCCGTCTCCAGAGTCTGAAACACAGTCTACGTACTGATCACCAATTTTTGAAAACAGGAATCAAATAACTCCCCCCCCCCTTTCCCTGCACGTGAAGGCAGCTTCCCGGCAGCTAGCAGTTAGTGGTGAGTTACGAAAACAGAAGTTCGAACTCTCCCGTCTGCATCTCAGGCAGATAATGGCCACCCTGTGATGTGCTCTGGCTTTCTAGATCAAAAATGCAATAACTCCTCAGCCAACTCCACGAGACTCTTTTAAGAAAGGACTATAAAACTACATACAGTGCAAACAACAAATGTGATTAGTTAAAAACGAATGGCTTGCATTTGTTATTAACTCCTAGATTTTCTTACGAGCCTAACACTCAGGAGATTTATTTTGCTGGACCCATGCCTACAGCCCTGCCCCAGGCCAACAGGGAAGGTCCCTCCTCTGGGTTTCGCCAGGACCTCTGCCCCCGCACCGTAACATCTGGAGAGACATGGGCCCAGCTTCCCACTAGTCAGAGAGCATTTTGAGGACAGGGTTCCTACTCGCTCATGGCCTATGGTCAGGGCCTGGTCCATCTGAGTTTCTCGACAAATGCGTTTGTCTCTCCAAGGGGCCAGAGGGAACTACTGTGTTAACCAGGTGGGCCTGGAGATGCACTCCGGGCATCAGGTTGGGACAGCTGCCACAAGCCTTAGCGGGCCCCTTAGCTTGCAGATGAGGAAAAAGAACCCCAGAGGGGACAAATGCTTTGTCGCTGTCGTGTAGCTGGTTAGTGGCAAAGCCAGGACAGACACACATGTTCCCTGACTCTAAATCCCAGCATTGTTTCTATACTTATCTCCAGATCTGTCCTTCTTGGCTTTCTGGTTCTACAACCCTGGGGATTTAGTCCTGAAATTCATTTGGTGCCCTCACATCCTGAATGTGCAGATCTCAGAGGCTGGGTTCTGGGGGACTCCAGCAGGAGGCAGGATTCCTTGCCACCTGCCTTCTCTGCTCAGCTTTAGGGACTGCAGGCCCCAGGGATGCCCCCCCTCCACCCGGGAAACCTCCCATGTACCAAGGCAAGGCCACTTCCAGGAAGGCCATAGGTTGAGCCTCCCTTGGGGGGGCGGGTCAGGAGAGAGAGAGCTGTGCATTTCTGCCCAGGCCACCAGTGAGAGGCCGGGGCTTTCAGAGCTCCCCAAGGGGCTGGCACTCCCATGGGCCAGCATCTCCATCCAAACCTGCGCCCCTGTGGGGCTGGGCTTTTGTTTCACATAGAGCGTAGGGGGAAAGCGGGCACTTTGGGGTAGAACAACTTGGCCTGGCACACAAGTTTGCTTCTTAACAGCTGCCTTGCCTTCCCCACGTTATTTAAAGATTCTGTGCCTCAGTTTCCTCTTCTCCATCAACTGGAGATCATAGATAATAGTCTCTCTCATGGCATGGTATGAGGTTTAACTAAGTCAATGCACGTGGGAAATGCAGCCTCAAGCCTGTCACGCAGTAGGCATTCGGGAGATGGCCAGCGCTCTTAATATTGTTACTAGTGGTCACCTAAAACAGAACAATTTTTAACCATAAACTGAGCTTCTGGTTCTTGCCCTCCACTACGTGTTGGCATCCAATGAGCAAGCATTTTCTTTCCCTTTTCATTTTTTAGAACATTTGCATGATACCCCAAGACGTAATCTAGGGAAATGGCTTATTTATATGACTAGTCTTCCTTAATTAGCTATTAGCTGAAGGATATATCCCAAATGGCACGGCAAATTACCCTGTGTTTGAAAACAAGTTGAGCATTTCAGCGGCAACATTTTTAAATTAGAAGCAGTGGGTTAACATTAACGGTACAGCCAATAAGTGTTCGGGCCGTCCCTTCCGTGCCCGGGGCCTCACCCTCTCCGTACCCTTTTAACGCGAAGACCGAAGGAATGAATGTGGATCGGCCACATTGCTTTAGAGATTACCTCTGCACCGAAAGGGAGTTCAGGCTGAGGGGACGCGAGCACAGCGCTGCCCGCCTCTGACAACCAGAACGCGCCTCTTCTTCAAAGTGGGGGCGCATAGTGCACAGAGAGGTTTCACCCCGCGGTGGGAGGTGCAAAGTGGCCCGGCGGGCGCTCGCCTCTTACCACGAACTCCTCCAGAGTCTGGTAGGTCTTGCCCCGGAACTCGCAGTAGTTCTTCCTCTCCTTGCACTGCGGGCAGCACTGGCTCGTGTCGACGTGGATGCAGCGCGGGTGCAGCCTCGGGCACTCGGGCTGCGCGCACAGCGGCCCCTCCTCGGTGCACAGGCACGGGCAGGCCGAGGGGCCCGGCGCGAACTTCTCCCCGATGGCATACACGAAGCCGCTCTCGTCCACGCAGCCCTTGCCGCGGTAGTCCGGGTACGCGTACTCCTCGGGCGGCTCGGGCGTGGGCGCGAGGTCCGGGCCGGTCGCGTCCTGGGCGGCGGCGGCCGGGGGCTCCCCCTGCGGGGTGTCCCCACGGGGCCGGCCCTGCAGGTCCCCGGCCTTGGCGCCCCCGCCCTGGGCGGCCCAGGCCTGCTTCTGCTTGCTCCACGCCTCTCGGCCGGCGAGCCCACGGCCGCCCTTGCTCTTCCAGTCCCGGCCGCTGCCGCCCTCGTCCCTCGCGGGGCGCCCGAGCTCGCTCACCCGCCCCGGGCCGTCCCGAGACGCGTGCTCGCGCTTCTCCTGGCCCGGCTGCTCCGGCGCCTGGGCCAGCTTCTCCAGCGGGATGCTCGGACTGCACAGAGCCACCATCAGGCAGCAGGTGACCAGGAGGGAACTGGACAGCGCGCCAACTGCCATCGCAGTGGAGCTGGGCATCCCCTACCACGTCCCGGCGGGCGGGCGGGCGGGGAGCGCGGCCGAGGGGCGAGTCGCATTCACAGCCCGGGGGCGCGCCGCCGCCAGCCGGGAGCCGCCGTCCCTGCGGAGAGAACAGCAGCACAGCTGAGCCCCGGGGCCCGCGCGCGCCCGGCCCCCACCCGGCCCCGCGCCGCCCGGCCCCGGCAGCGCTCTAGATTAACGAGCCGCACGACGCGGGCGGGGGCAGCATGCCCAGCGTCGGTGCCCAGCCGGCTTCTGAGACCTCATAGATGGTGGAGACGGACGTGGAAGCGAAGTCCGGGAGAAACACCGGCCGGCTGCGTTTCTCTAGTGGCCGTGATTAGCGGTGGGGACGGCCGTGGGCGGGTGGCGGAGCCGGAGCTGCGGGAATGCAGCGAGCTGGGCCCGCGCCCCCCTGCAAAACTCGGATAGAGCCACATAATCCGGGAGCCCTGATGTGCCCCCCTGGGTGCTAGCCACACTTTCCCATTGAATTCCGCAGTGGAGTTGGACACGGAAGATCATGCAAGAAGACAGGAGGGAAACCCTCCCGGGCTTGCCTTAGGGCGTTTGGGGAAAGGGGCGGGAGGGGGTTAACAAAGCTCCCAGGACCCCGTGATTCATCTCCAACAACTTTTTAAATGCCTCGAGTGCAGGGAGCAGACGCCGTTTTCCCGCCCTCCTCCCCAGGCTCCGAAGCTCGGAAGGATGTCCCCGACCACCTCCGGTGGCAGGGTCGGGGGTTCCGGAGGCTTTGGCTCCTCCACCGTCCCCCGCCCCCACTCCCACCCCCACCCCCCCGCCCCTCGTGCCCAGCCAGCCGCTCAGCGACTGGGAGCGTTGATACGAGACCCCCGCGCGGGCCGCAACGTTGGGCTCGTAATCGCTTTCACCCAGGAAGGGGTCGTAGCGGTGGAGCAGAAGTGCCCAAGCAGCACCAAGGTGTGCAGTGGGGGAGGCTGTGGACGCAGGGCAGGGGCGAGTCCCTCTCACTCTCCCCATCTCCGAAAGCCTCTCTGGATCCCAAAGTTTCTGCCGCCCAAAGGGGCCAAGAGAACCCTAGACGCTGCAGGGTGCGGGCAACCCAGCCTCTCTCCACCTCGCCCTCCACCCTACCCCGCCTCCATCCGGCGCGCTCCAGGGGGTCTTCACCCCCAACCCGGTGCAATTCCCCTCCCCCCAGTAGAGGTGGGACAACTGTGTCCTGTGCCCACTTCCAGCCCCGGCCCGATGGACCTCAGACCGGGGCGAACCACCCACCCACATTTACAAACTCGGAGTCGGGGTCGGGAGGATGTCCTCCTGAGCAGTGAGAAGGTGGAACGGTGCCCTGGGCGCATCCCGGCGCGCTGGGTGCAGACACCCCACATGCACCCTCAGCCCCGGGGGCGGGCGCCCAGCCTACATACATGAGCGCAGGGCGCGGGCCGGACGCCGGGCTCGCGGCGGGCTCGGGGGCAGCAGTGGCGGGCGCGGTCCCGGGGCGCCGGCACCCATCCTCCGGCCGGCGGGTGACCCGCGCGGGGCGCACCGCGGCGAGCGCAGCCCCACCTGCGCGCTCCGCCCGGCGCGTGCACCCGGCTAGGGCGTCTCCGCGGGCTGGCTCAGCGCGCTGCCCAACTCGCGTCAGTGCCCGCGCCGCCCTCCGCCGCTCCGCCCCGGGTCTCGTCCCCGCGTCTCCGCCGCGAAGCGCGCCCGGGGGGCCGCCCGGCTTGGCCTCGCTTTCTCCACCCCGCGGGCGCGGGGAGATCTCCGCTCCAGGCAACCGGATGCCGGGCCGCCGCGGCGCGTCGGAGGGAGAGGAGACGCCTGGAGCGCGGCGGCCGGGCGGGTGGCACTGAGGCCGGCGTGGGAGCCCGCGCACCCGCCTCCCGCCTCCTCCCGCCCCGCGCGCTCCCCGCTCCCTCCTCTGCGGCCCCCGCTCTCTCGCGAGGCGTCGCTGCGGCGGCCGGCGCTGCGGGGAGTTGGGGACCTCTCGCCCGCTCTCCGCCCTGCCCGGCCGCGAGACCCACCTGTCAGTCCCCCGCGCGGCCGCCTGCCCGCCCTGGCTGCCGGACTCCTGCCTTGTCACTCACTCTCCACTGGACCTTTCATCCGCGCCTCCTTCTTTCCTTTATTCTTTTCTTTAATTTCTTCCTTCTTAATTGGCCCCCTCTGGCTTTCCTCCCCGTGGACGCTTGGTTTTGCCGCTGTTGAAAAACCTGAACCGAACTGTGTTCAATTTGGAATTCCAAGGCCGCGTAGGCTTAGCAGACTGTTGGGAGTTATTTTCCTCTTTAAGGTCAGAAACCCAGAGGTATAGAGGAAGAAACTCATAAAAATCCGGACAGCGTACTTTCCGAATCTCTGCCAGTCTCTTTCCCCGTCCCTCAATCTCCCTTTTCCTGCCAGCTCTCTCTTCTGCCACAAATAGAAACATCTCGGATTAATTTTGTAAGGATGCTGAACTGTTAAGCAGAGCCCTGTGTTGTGCAGACTCGGATTCACCCTCTGACCTTGGTCAGTGGGTGTGCTACTTTTCTTGGATAAAGGAAAAAGGGACCTGTTCATATTAACTCTCCAAATGGAATTTTTACAGGCATGTGCATTCCCGGGGCGATGTCATCTGAGAATCGCTGAAAATGTTGGAGCAAAACTCCACCTCTTTCCCGCAAGGTCAGGCTCTGGGCTGGGGAATGGAGGAGGGGAGGAGGACTTTAAGACAAATTCCTGTTCTCCCCCACCTCTTTTATTTATTTATTTATTTATTTATTTATTTATTTATTTATTATTTATTTATTTATTTATTTATTTATTTATTTATTTATTTATTTTTTAAGTGGGCTGCAGGTGGAGCCTGGAGCCCAATCAGGGTTTGAACTCAGGACCCTGAGATCAAAACCTGAGCTGAGATCAAGAGTGGGATGCTCAGCCAATTGAGACACCCAGATGCCCCACCCCCACCTCTTATCTTGGACAAAGGAGATGTACCTTTGGTTCTAGGAAGGACCAAGAAGTGACAGGAAGCAGGGAGAAGCTTATACACACACACACACACACACACACACACACACACACACAGAGTAAACAAAACAAACAAAAAACAGATCTAAAAATAAAAAACAAACAAACAAAAAACCAAGGCTGGATAGAGGGTCTTTATGTCCAAAATGATTTGAGCCTTTCTGCCTTTGAGTTTCTAATGTCCCTTCTTCCTGTCCCCTGGCCTCAAGAGGCAGGAATGCAGCAGCCTGGCCACCCAGGCTAATTCTTCTGCCACTGTTAAATATCACATTTGTTTTGCCAAGCGCCTTCCTGTCATGGCACTGGGGGTAGCCCCGAGTGCATGTGACTAATAATAAAACCCTAGTGATATGTGCGCAAGCTTGTACTTCTAGCTGGAAAACTGGTTGGGGGTGTGATTGAGGAATCGTGATGTCTCTGTATCGATCCCACCTCAATCACAGTTCCTGTTGAATCAGAAAGCCTTTGTGCCAGCCTCCTGGTCCCAGTGGAGAGCCATGATTATGAGACAGTGGGGCTCGCAGGAAGAAGCCTGACAAAATTAGGAGCTAATTGTGCGGCCCAGCATCCAAACCACTTTCTGTCAGATGCTCTCAGAGGTGGTGGGATGAAATGAAGGGGGAAAGCAGTTTTAGAAGGATTTTTGTCCTTCTAAATAACAATACCCATGCACCTTGATTAGCTGAGAAATTCAAGGAAATATTGGGACTTTGCAGGCATCAGAAAAATTTACAATTTATTGCATTAGCAATAATGATATTTCCTTCCTTCCTTTTTTTTTTCTTTTCCCTCTCTTTTTCCTTCCTTTCTTCCTCTCCTTCTGTATGTGTCTGCTGTCTCCTCAGGCTACGCATAAAGAGCAGAAAGATTTCCAGTCAGGGAGTGAGGTGACGTGGGTGTCATCTGGGCTCCACCAAGGGTAGATTGGCGCACCTGCGATGAGTCACCGGGTGTCTCAGGAGCTTTATTTTCTCATTGAGAAAAGAAAAAGGAAAGAAAATCTCCAAATGGATAGGAAGCCCAAAGTGCCCTGGCACTGAGCCTTAGTTCTGCCCGCTTGTCCGTGTGAACCCGTTCCGTCCACGTTTCCTTCTGGGCGCCAGAGTTAAACTCACCAGGAGAAGCAGCACCTCACTCAGCGGTGAGTCTGAGAGTTAGTGCCCATCCTGAGCAGCGGACAGAGGAGACTCGTTCCAGGCCAAGGTCCAGGCTGACTCTTCAGTCCCTCTTCTATTTTAAATAAGAATATGACAGAGTTTTATATGTCTATGACGAATGTTACCTTCTTCTCCCAGCGAGACTCGGCTTCTGTCTCTGTGACAGACAGGTGATTGTCTCGGAGCTTCTGGGTAGCTGCACCCACCTCTGAAACAGGGGCTCCCTGAAGGGCGGGAGCTGCATGCGATTCGTCTTTCTGTGCTTAGTCTGGGACCTCCGTGACTCAAATGAGGAGGGAGGGAGGGAATGATGGATGGACTGAAGGAAGGAAGGGAAAGAGGAAGGGAGAAATGGAAGGAGGGAGGAAAGGAAGGAAGGAAGGAAAGAAGGAAGGAAGGGAGGAAGGGAGGGAGGGAGGAAGAAAGGAAGGAAGGAAGGAAGGAGACAAGAAAGAGCAGATGGGAGCAAGGGAGGAAAACACTTCGAGAAATGCACTCATCCCTCACACAATGCTGGACACTGTCAGATGCATCTCATTCACCCCCATACCATGCTCCCAAGTCTCGGGGATGCCATTACTGTTTTCCATTTTGACAATGCGAAACCAAACCTCAATGAGGTGGTGAGTTCATTAAGGTCACAGCTAACAGGGCGAGAGCCCAGTCAACACTGAAACCTCAGACTCTAACTGGGGTTCTCTTGTCCTGGGGCAGCTAGACGGGTGCTCCCCCGGGGGGGGGCACTCTGACAGTCACTTATTGTACTTAATGCATCACTTCTCCCAGCCCCCTATTCAGTCTCTTCCACAGGACTGAACACTGGACCCTATACCCCCAGGGCACAGAGAAGCCCCAGGACATGGAAGGGGTTAGACTAGCCTGTGCGCCCTAGAGGTCAGTTCCTGGCACTCATGTGTGTGCACCTGTTGAAAACTACGACAGGAGCTCAGGTGACCTTTGCCAAGGAAAGAGGGAGCAAATTGATAGGTGCGTAACCGAGGAAGGATAACTCGATGAAGAGCCTCTCAGACCTAGAGGAGGAATGAGGAAAAAGGAAAGGAAAAACTGCAAAAACGAAAAGCTGTCAACCTTCGCCTTCTGGGGTTAGGAGGAGTAAAAGTCACTTCCATCCGAAATCGAGGGTGAGCAGGACTTTTGCGGTCCAGACAGAAGGTGGACCACTAATTCAACCTGATGAGTGGGAGAAGCCACCTTTGGCACTCTCCGGTGGCTCTTTATGGATGTGCCCAGAGCAAGCCTGGCTGTTCGGGGAGCCGATAATTAAAGTTCTGCTCTGGACTGGGCTAGTAGACAGCAAAGGCAACAGCTCCATTCCTGCTTACCCTCTGACACATGCCCGGGGTGGAGAGGTACTGCTCCCCGGGCCAGCCTGCTGCCCTCGCTGCCTGATTGCACTGCACTTTGGAGACTCATCCCTTCTGCTGTTATGCCAAAAGTCAGCAGCATCTGTTCAGACCATCGAGTGCATGACTCACAGATCTTCTCAAATCAGTGGCAAAACCGCGTTCCTTGAAAGAAGGTTTCCAGGGATCCGTTGTTAATATACTCTAAAGTCAACCGCCTCATTAACATCACAGACCACATTCCCATTGACCAATAAGAAAGTTTCAGAAGCAATCATCAGGAAGACAGGAGCTCATCAGAGCGTATTGGCCTGAGGCAACAGGCAATGAGGTCAGGGGTGTGGGATCCTGCTGGCACATTCCAAGCCCCAGGAGGAGAGGGCCTGCATGCACTGGGCAGTGGAGAAAAACATTCAGTTGCATTGCTTAAGGTTTTCTCCTTCTTCTAGACAGTTCCAGAGGAGGAAGTCTAAGGCAGGTGCTGGGTGCCATGGGGACTCAGGGCAGGATTTCCTTGGGGTTGGTAAAGAGAATCTGGAATCCACACTGGGGCACTTCTGATACAAGGTGTGTTTTCTTGTGACTGCTTCTCTGGCCCGTGGTCTTCCCCGGAGTCCGGCACCAGGCCCAGCTATGGCACAATCAGAGACCTAGCATTATCTCTACTCTCCTGCCAGGGTCCCCAAAGTGGGCCGTGCAGGGATGCCTTGCTGGGCTGAGCACGGCAGATCGCAGTGTGAGGGGGATGGTATGTCCAGGTGGATTGAGAACATAAATGGGTGGTAGACGTGTCTCTGGTGGAGAGTCAGGCAACATGTCTTCCTGGGATGATGTCTCTCCCAGGCCCCAAGTTGGTTGGCTTCTGGAAACTTCCATGGTATACCAAGGGGACTTTGAAATAGCCAGGGCATCTCAGTGTTCTCTCCAATGTCATCAGCTACTTTAGCGATGGAGGTCTGAGGATGGGGACCTACAGCAGTGCATTCTGGAAATGATTGGGCAGGGACACTGCTTGGGGCTCAGACGCTGGGCTGGGCTTCAGACGTGAGCAAGAGCTCCAGGGAGAATCGTGCGCCCATCGTCATGAGGAATTACTTCCCTGCCCCAAGCTGCTTCTGCATAGAAACTGAACTTGGAACCGCCCAGGCATCTGGGACTAGAGTAGACATGAGCATGAGTGAATCATGATAAATCTGTGGTCAAAGTGAGAGGGACAGGCTGTTCAGGACATGGTCATCGGTTGGCACTTAAACCAGAAGAAACCAGGGACCTAGGGTAGTGCGGAAAGTGTGTAATGGGTACACGACCCTACAATGATGTGTGTCCACGCACAACTGCACGGGTTCCTCCTGCAAACAGAGCCTTCCATAGAATCTACCTGTACTGGCCTCACCAGGCAAGGGGGAGGAGGGGAGGGGCGATCTGGGTCTGTAAACCAGAACAGGGCTGACACCATCCCATTGTGGGAGGGGCCTCCAACAGCCTTTCATTCTCCACCTCCATATGTGAAAAGAGACTCCTGTCTTTTAATGCCAGAATGAGAAGGCCTGAAGTTCCCCACTGTCCTGGGCCAAGAAGAATTTTGTTCTACACTTTCTGCGTCCTGGTCATACCCTACTCTCTTCCAATATTTGAGAAAAAAATCCTTTGAGGCTTTGATTGAGGATTGAGGGATTCAACACCTGGTCCCCACTGCTGGTCATGAAGAGGTGGCTCAAGTGTCCCCTCCCAAATTGGACAGTAGGCACTGGCTCCCTATTACCTACTTGTGGCGTTGGTCTTCGGGAATGAGCGACTTCCATCAAGATATTCAATGTGGCCCATGAGTCTGGTGATCCTCATTCTATCTTCCCGTAGATTAATTCACCAGCCAACGTTTGTTTCGTCTGGAGATTTGATGAGCTCAGCTTGGCAGCTCTCCGTCAGGTCTGGGACTTTGCAAAAAGCACACCATTGCTCGTTTGCTTCCGGGTTGAAGCTAATTCGCTAATTAGTATTCTTGAAAAGCTAAAGCTTTTCAAACCATTACCAAGTCACTGTAGGGGTCAAAGGCAGGCCGTCCCCGAATGTGGCACTTTGATAAAAGTTACCTAAGAGACCATTCATTATTCAAGGACACCACGACCCTCCTCTGCCCCTTCAAGGCAAGAAAGAAATCTATCATGTGAAAGGCACTACCCTGTGCCAGGAGGTAGAGAGACACTCTTAGCACCACAGATCGGAAGTTTAGAGCCCAGAAGGCTGTCTAACTAACCCTGGTTACTTTTCACTAATTTATTGCTCTAGCCCGAATTCTGTTTAGAATTCCTCACCAATTGAAGCTCTCAAAGTTAAGTTTTCTTTGTTCTCCTCACAGATGTGTACTCCTCACAGATTTATGGTCTCTTTGTCTAAAAAGTATGAAAACTGCCTGCCTTAGTCATTTCTTGAGGTCCTGACTTCATTATTAAACACACATAAAAAAAAATTTCGTTCCTTTTCCTGCTAATCTATCCCATGTAAATTTAATTCTTGGTCCATCCGGAAGAACTTGAAGGGCAGAGGAAGAGTTTTTCCTTCCCTCCACTCAGTCTATACAGGCATTCAAATCATATTTCTTCCTCGTGCCCCAATGATACTATTCATTCATTCGAGGTTCACTTATTCATGCTATAGTTATTTTATTGGTGCTTGTGGGCAGGTAAACAGATACAGATATCTCCATGGCTATAGAAATATAACTGTTTGGAATCCAGTGCCTGCTTTTTTTTTTTTTCTGGTAACAAACACTAACCTGATTTTCCTCTAGAAAACCAAGCCCTACCCCACTTCTCAGCCACCTGCTTCTCAGGCAGAGCTGTAGGATGGGGCAGGTCTGGCCAGCAGCTTGGTCCCTGGGCCACAGTGTTGGGGGGGGGGTCAGGGATGTTCCTGTGGTCTTAGTCAGGACCACAAGAGTCACACTGGAACCATCTGAAAACAAAAGTTTTTCTCTTTCCCACTGGACTTGAGTCTTTTTAAAAAAAAATATTTTTATTTATGTATTTGAGAAAGAGAGCAGGGGCATAGGGGAGGGGCAGAGAGAGAGGGAGACGCAGACTTCCTGCTGAGCAGGGAGCCTGACGCAGGGCTGGATCCCAGGGACCTGAGATCATGACCTGAGCTGAAGGCAGATGCTTACTGATTGAGCCACCCAGGGCTTGAGTCTTTTTTTTAAAAAAAGCATTTTATTTATGTATTTGAGAAACAGAGAGAGAGAGAGAGCTTGCATGAGCATGGGGGATGAGCAGAAGGAGAGGGAGAGGAAGACTCCCCACTGAGCAGGGATCCCAATGCTGGGCTCGTTCCCAGGACCCTGAAATCATGACCTGAGCCAAAGGCAGAAGCTTAACTGACTGAGCCCCACCGGGGCCCTTGAACTTGAGTCTAACAACAATTAAGGCCAGATCAGCTAGGGGCTGCAAGAGTTCTAGGTTCTATCCAAAATGGAGCCAGCACAGAAGAAAACCAAAGCAAGAAAACAAGACAAATTGCATCCCCAAAATGTTTATGTGAGGTCCTCACAGCCTCAGGAAGGCTCCACCTGCTGTCTCCAGTCGCCAAAGCCAATGTCCCTGTCTTTTGTCCCTGGGTGGTTTGAACTGGAGTTTTCTGTCACTTGCAAATGCAAAAGCCCTGAAAAATAAAATAGTTCACTGATTGAATTCAGTGATATCCCAATTCAAAGGGCCACCCCAAACATATCTGCAGACCCCCAAGTCCCACCACAATGGTCAGACTGTAAATGGCTTCAGCCCTGTCCTCTGCCTCCTCCAAAATGCCCCCTCACTTGGAAATGAAGCCCCGGCTTCCTTTTGCACAAGAATTCCTTTCATGCCGTTCCAGGAAATCTGCCTCTGTGCGCTCAGAGGCAGAACTGTTCCTGAATTGTGCAAAGAGTTACCCTTGCCAGCTCTGCTACATTTTTTCCTGGCAGCCCCAGCATCCAATCAAGATTTCTGGATCTCTTCCAATTATAACACCATTTAGAAATACTCAGCATTTCCCAGCCTTGAATAACGTATTGATCCCTTTAAAAGGAGAAAATATTCTCACAGACCCCCAATGTTTACTTACGTTCTTTTTATTGTAATCCCACTTAAATATATGCAAACATAAAACACTACCAACTCTTTGGCTTATAGCTTTTAAACAACTATAAAAATGAATTTACAGATCAGATAGGAAAGAAACTCCAAAACCAATGAAATGGAAAGAACCACTGTCGGTTAAGGGGACAGAAGAGAGGGACGGCTGTTCACTGCGTGGGAGACTCGTGTCCCCAGTTTCTCGGGCTCATCATGACAAGACTTGGACTTTGCAGGGGCTGGATTCTCCAACATTTTTCTCTGTTCAGACTCCTTCAAAGCTTCACAAGCATGGCTTCTTATAAAGCCACTGGCTTTTACTGAACACAGCCACAACATCAAAAACCAGGGATATACTGTATGGTGACTAACATAATATAATAAAAAAATATTAAAAAAAACACATGTATTTATAAAGACTCGCTGTGGTTCTTTATTAAGTCTGCGAGTATTAAAGTTGCAGCAAGTGCAGTATCAGTGTGCTCATCGATAGACGTGAGCTCTGGAAAACGAAATCCCATCACGCTTCTCCATCTCCCCCATAAGGTGGTCATCTGAGGGTCTAGCACATACTCTGTGATTTTAACCAATTGTACTGGGGAACGTTTTTACGTACAATACATTGTACAACTTTTATTTACTTTGATGAATGTTGGCGAAGGTATGTAGGGGTGTGGCCAACACGCCACTGAAGATACAGATTGTCACCACTCACTTCCCACTCAGCTGAACCTTATCTGACTGCCAACCCCATCTGTCCTTCACATGCCACACCCAGGGAACCGTTTTCGTTTTGCTGGGTCAGGACTTCCCATACATGGTGGCGTGTGGGACCATAGAGCCTTCAGGATCTGGATCTGTCACTCACTCTGATGCCGACCTGTGTTATGTGCACCAGGAAACTGGTTGGTTTTCCCATTCACTCACGGATGGACATTTGGGCTGAATCGTCTGAAAACAAGTTTTTCTCTTTCCTACTGGACTAACATGAGTCTTTTTTAAAAAAAGATTTTTATTTATGTGATTGAGAAAGAGAGAGAGAGAGATCACAAGTAGGGGGAGGGGCAGAGGGAGAGGGAGAAGTAGACTCCCCGCTGAACAGGGAGCCCGATAAGGGGCTTGATCCCAGGACCCCGAGATCATGACCAGAGCTTCTAGAATAACAGCTAATATGATCATTCTTGTACAAGTCTTTTTGTGAATATAGGTTTCCATTTTTTCTGAGAGGGAGAATTGATGAATCTGGATATTATTGTTACCCAGGCTCCATTCACTTATTAATTCTAATAACTATTTTTTACATTCCTCAGGATTTTCTAAGAAAAAATTATATGGACTTCAAATAAAGACAGCTTTAATTATTTTTGAAGCCTTATTAGTTTTTATCTCTTAATGCCTGCCTACATTTTTTGGGGACCACCATCAAAATGTAGAATAAAAGACTCAGAGCCTTGTCTCCAATCACACATGGAAAGCTTTCAAAAGTACATGATTAAATATGTTGGCTATAGGTTTTTATCTCTGATGTCCTTTATTGGATTGAAGAAATTCCTTCCTACTTTTTCTTTGCTGATTGTTTTTATGATGAACAAGTGTTGAATTTTGTCCATCTGTTCTGCATCTGTTAACCTGATCATAAGATTTTCTCCTAATGTGTGAATTACATTGATTGATTTTTGAATGGTGAACAAATGTTGCATTCCTGGGATGAACCCCATTAGGTCACAATGCTAGATTCAATCTGCTAATATTTCATGCGGATTTTTATGTTTATACTCACAAGAAATATTAGTCTATAATTTTTTTCTTGTGAGATCTTTATCAGGTTTTGCTGTTAGGCAATGCTGGCTTCACAGGAGAAACCGTGAAGCATCTTCTCATCCTCTCATTTCCAAAAGAGCTTAAAATGATGTCTTCATTAAGTGTTTGATGTAATTCATCAGCAAAGCCATTCACACCTGGAGGGCTTTTTTGTTGTTGGAGGAGGTCATCGGGAGGACATGACTGCCAGTGGATCGGAGAGCTGAACTTGAGCAATTGGTGGCTCCTTACGCCCTCCTCTGGTCTGGGAATGTGCCTCCTACTTGCCTTTCCTGCTCCCAGAAGCTGCCCCAAGGACACAGCATTGAGATAGTGATGTGAGGCAGAGACCATCTAAATGGTACAGTGACAGAGCCCAGTTAATGCCTCCTTAAGATTTGGGAGTGGGGCAGAGAGCTTCTCATCTCGGGGCACCAGAGGCTAGGCTCCTGTAAGTTCCCTTGCTCATAGCACCTGCCGCCTGCCCATCCCTAGTGGCTGCCTATTTTAGTCCCTGCCCTCGGAGGCCAGGGCGGGTTTCAGATCTCACCTGGGAGGCTCCCGAGGCTGTGAACCAACACTCGTGAGTAGGTTCTTAATTATAAATTCCATTTAAAAATAATATCTAACAATTTAGATGTAATTTGTGCCACTTTGGTAAGATATCTTCAAGAAGTTTGGTCATTTTATTTATGTTGTCAAATTATTTTGGCACAGTGTTGTTCATAATGTGCCTTTGCCATCCTTTTAATAACTGAACAATCCAATCTGTAGTTGTCACTCCAATTTCTTCCTTCTAACATGGGTTTTCTTCTATTCCCTTGAAAGTTCCCATCAATCTTTTAAAGACACCGAAGTTGGGCTTTACTGATGTGCTCTACAGTTTGTTTTCTATTTCATTGCTCTTTTTTTCCCTAGTGTTTTTATATTGGAAGCTTACATACTTAATTTTATATTCTTCTGTTAAAATATAACTATTTAAAGCTATTAATTTTACTTTAAAAAACACTATATTATATCCGGTAAACGTCTCCTCATTATTCAGTTAAAAATATTTTCTTAATTTTTCTGGGGATTTTTTTGAGGACCCATTTCTTATTTAAAGGCTGCTGAAAATTTTCCAAATATTCTCCACATATTTTATAATCACTAATATTGAATTTTAATGTAATTGAAATGTCAGAGAACGAAATATTTATGATTGCCGTCTTTTGAAATGTACCCAGGCTCGTTTTGTGGCCCAGCATGAGCTCTCTTGGTCAATATTCCATGAGCTCTGGAAAATATTTTGCATTCAGCAGACATCAGGTGTAGTGTTTTACAAATGTCAATTGTGTCGAGAATATTATGCATACCTTCCACATTCTTAGTGAATTTTTGTTTGCCAAAATATTCTATCATCTACGGGGCATTAAAATCCCCAGCCATGACTGTTTGCTTTGAGTACTTTCGGTTCTGTCCATGTTTGCTTCACATGCTTTCAGATTGCTATATATTTTCATACACATTGAGGAGTGCTATAACTTTTTGATTATTTGACCTTTCCGTCATTATCAAAAGATTCTCCTTCTATCTGGCGTCAACCAAGAAGGAGCAGTAAAGCCACCAGAAGGGTTAATTTGGGGTCTTGGGGATTGCAATCAGTGAGACACAGAGTTGACCCAAATTGAAAGTGTGCTCCGAATTGCAAGTGGGGAGTACAGGCTTACAAAGGCAAAAAACACAAGGTTACATAACTTGTTTTGAAAGAATTATGATTGGTGCTGGCAGAATTAAACTGACAATGTAATCCATGATGGGCTCTTTAGCTCACAGATGCTGCATTATCTGTTTCAGTCTGGAGTTGAGAGATGTGTTCAAGAAGGTGGTCCAGGTGCAACTGACAAGTTGAAATTCACGAAAGTCAAAAGTTCATGGTGTTTGGGGAATTGGAACAGGAGACCTGCACTGGCCAGGCTTCCTTCACAGCCTCTGGACTACCCTCTGGGCGCTGTTTTGAATGACTCTCTTAGTAAAGCTCAGTTCACTTTGTAATCTCTTTCGTGTGGGCAATACTCTTGGTCTGAAATGTTATTTTGTCTGATATAGTCACACCAGTCTTCTTATGCTTACTGCTTGTATGATCTTTTTCTATTCTTTCAGTCTGTCTACATGCCTTTGTAGTTAACATTTTGCATTTAACATTCATCCCTTAGAAACAGCGTGAAGGTGGGCAAGACCAACCTGGCTGTCCCCGGACATGAGCATCTCTGGTCCCCATCTTTAATGTCTCTGAAATAAAAATCTCTGCCTTTTATTGGAAGTGTTTAGTGCATTTTCATTTACTGTAATTGTTGATATGGTCAAGTTTACACGAACCCTCTTGGTATGTGTTTTCCATTTGTCTCTTATGATCTTTGTTTCTTTGTTCCTCTTTTTTTTTTCTTTCTCTGGAATGATTTTTTAAAATTATATCATTACATATCTTTTATTGGCTTTTTAAACTAAATGTTTGTATTGCTTTCATTATAGTTGCTCAGAGGATTATAATAGGTACCCTTAACTTAATCACAGTCTGCCTTGATTACTGTTACAACACTTCATCTAGAATGCAAGAATATTACATTATAATTCCAGGTACAGCCTATGCTATTCTTCATGCTACCGTGGTTATGTAATTTACTTCTACATGTGTTATAAACACCACAATATATAGCTATTATTTCTTTACTTTGAACAGTCACATAGATTAAAAAAAAAAATAAGAATAAAACCACAGTAATATTTCCATTCACTTACATATGTACTCTTTCCAGTGCTCTTCATTTCTTTCTCTAGATACAGGTTTCCACCTGGTATCCTCTTTTGGTTTATTTCCAGCCTGAAAAACTCCCAGGAGCAAGTTTTACATTCAAGCAACAAAATCTCTCAGCCTTCATTTTTCACAACAGTTGACTTTCATTTTGGAAAATTCTAATCGCTGGATATTGAATTCTAGGGTGATAGATTTTTATTTTCCCCACAACTTTAAAGGTGTGATTTCAATACTTTTGATCTTCCTTTGGTTTCAATGAGAAGTCCAGCATTTAAAACAAACAGCAACAACATTGTTTCCTTGTATCCATTGTGGAATTTTCTTTGGCTTCATTTAAGATTTTGTATATATCAGTGGTTTTAAGCCTTTTAACTATGCTGTTCTGTTATCATTTCATTTATACTGATCCTAATTTACAGAGCTTTCTGCATATCTGGATTGCTTTTTTTGATCAAGTTTGACAAAATTTTGGCCAACATTTTAAAAAATCTTTTTTTTCCTGGCTGTCTCTCTCTCCTATTCTTCTACTGGGGCTCCAATTACATGTACTTCCAAATGCTTCGCAACCCCAGGTCACTGGGGTGCTCTTCATTTTTTTAAAATTATTTTCCCCCAGCTTTATTAAGATTTCATTGACATACAACATTGTATTCATTTTAGGTGTGTGATGTGATGATTCGATATATGTATATATTGCAAAGTGATTACCACAATAAATTTGTTAACATCCATCATCTCATATAGTTATAGATGTTTTTTCTTATAGTAAGAACTTCTAAGATCTACTCTCTTTGCAACTTTAAAATATACTATACAGTATGGTTAACTTCAGTCACCGTGCCATCCATGACATTCCCAGAACTTAGTTATCTTATAACTTTGTACTGGGAAGTTTGTACCTTTTTTTTTCTTTTTAGAGAGAGAGAGAATGTGCATGCTTGTGGGCATGTCTGAGTGAGAGAATCCTAAGAAGGCTCCCCACTCAGCAGGGAGCCAACGTGGGGCTCAATGTCAGGACCCTGAGATCATGACCTGAGCTGAGTCAGAAGTTGGACACTTAACCAACTGAGCCACCCAGGTGCCCCAAGTTTATACCTTTTGATCACTAACTTTCACCCATTTCACCTGTCCACAATCCCATACTTCTGGTGATAAAAATCTCTTCTCTGTAGCTATACACTTGGTTTTTATAGAGTACACATATAAGTGAAACGCAGTGTTTGTATTTCTCTTCCTGACATACTTCACTTAGGATAATACCCTCAAGGTCCAACACTTTGGTCACAAATGGCAGAATTTCCTTTTTTTTTTTTTCCAATGGCTGAATAATATTCCATTTGTGTAAGTAAACCACATATTCTTTATTTATTCATTCACCTGTAGATAACTTAGGTTGTTTCTTTGTCTTGGGTGTTGTAAATAATGGTGCAATGAACGGGGGCGAGGTGGTGAAGATCACTTCGAGACAGCGATTTTGTTTCCTTCCAGTGTGTGTCCACGAGTAGAACAACAGAGGGACCTCCTTACTATTTTCCATCGTAATTGTACCAATTTACATTCCCCCCAACAGTGCACAGTGCTCCTTTTTTCTCCACATCTTTGCCAACATTTGTTAGCTCTTATTTTTTTGACAATAGCCATTTCAACAGGTGCGAGATGATATCTCATTGTGGTTTTTATTTGCATTTTCCTAATGATGGGTGATGTTGACACTTTTTAATGTACCTGTTGGCCATCTGTGTCTTCATGGAAAAAAAATGTCTGTTCAGTTTCCCTGCCCATTTTTAAAATGGATTGTTTGGTTTTTGATATTGAGTTGTGTGTGTGTGTATAAATTTAAATATATATATATTTTTCCTTTAACATCTCAAGTGTCTTACTTGCAGATTTATTTCATTTTACATAAAGTTTAATATGATTTCTTTGCTTTAAATAACAGTCACTCATTTTTATGATAAAGGAAAGAGCAGTTCTACTGACATGTACTTATGAAGTTAGCTGGCTACCTTGAAAACACTGGCGTGGCCAGCCAAGGCTGTGATAACATATCTGGACAACAACTGCTCCTCCTCTGATTTCACAAGCCACACATGAAAAAAGATCTCAGGGTCCTGGGATCAAGCCCCACATTGGGCTCCACACTCAGCAGGGAGTCTGCTTGAGATTCTCTCTCTCCCTCTGGCCCTCTCCCACCTCTAAAAATTAAAATGGAAGAGTGCAAACAGTCTTTGGAGAAACTGAAGAAGGTTTCTGTATCATACCATCTCAGCTTGAATGCCTTCTATCCACATCTGGCAGGGTCTAATCAGGGTGTGCTTTACTACCATGGGTTCCTTCCCCCAAGTGGCAGCAGAGCCACTCTGAGGGCAAATCTCCACTCCCTGGTCTGGCTGACAGTGGGTCCAGGGTTCAAGGATAGGCAGATCTCTGTCTAGAACTTGTCAAACTTCCCCTACTCCACCCCTGTCCCTGGTCACCCCTCCATGAAAGGTCTGGAGCAGGCAGAGGTCTCCAGGTGTCTGAGAACTATATATTTTGGACATTAACCTCTTAGCAGATATGCCATTTGCAACTATTTTCTCCCATTTCGTAGGTTGCCTTTTCATTTTGTGGGTGGTTTCCTTTGCTGTGCAGAAAATTTTTAGTTTGAAGTAGTCCTTCTTGTTTATTTTTGTTTTGTTGCCTTTGTTTTTGGTGTCACATCCAAAAAATCATTCTAAGACCGATGTGAAGGAGCTTACCCCTGTGTTTTCTTCTAGAGTTTTTGTTTGTTTGTTTCATGTCTTACCTTGAAGTCTTTAATCAATTTTGGATTGATTTTGGTGTATTAAGTAAGACAGAGGTCCAGTTTCATTCTCTTGCATGTAGCTGGCCATTTTTCCTAACATCTTTTATTGAAGAGATTATCCTTTTTCCATAATATCTTCCTGCCTCCTTTTTTGCACATTAATTGACCACATATGTATATGCATTGACCACATATGCATGGGTTTATTTCTGGGCTGTCTCTTCATTCCGTCCATATATGTGTCCGTTTATATGTCAGTACCATACTGTTTTGTTTACTATAGCTTTGTAATATAGTTTGAAATTTCAGGATTGTTTGTTCTATTTCAATTAAAAATGCCATTGGAAATTTTTATAGGGATTGCATTAAATCTCTAGATTGCTGTGTGTAGTATGGACATTTTGACAATATTAATTTTTCCAACCCATAAACATGGAATATTTTTCATTGATTTGTGTCTTCTTCAATTTTTTTTGTATCAGTGGCTTACAGCTTTCAGTGCAAAAATCTTTCTCCTTCTCTGTTAAATTTATTCTAGGTGTTTGAATCTTTTGGATGTAATTATAAATAGGATTGTCTTCTCAACTCCTCTTTATGATAGATTGTTATTAGTGTATAGAAATGCAACTGATTTTTGTACATTGATTTTGTATGCTGTAACTTTACTGAATTGGTTTATTATTTAAAAGTTTTTTAGTGGAGTCTTTAGCGTTTTCTATATGTAATATCATGTCATCTGCAAACAGAGACAGTTTTACATTTTTTCTGATTTGAATGTCTTTTCTCTCTTATCCTTGCTCTGGATAGGCTTTCCAATACTATGTAATACTATGTATAAAAGGGGTGAGTATGGGCATCCTTGTCTTGTTTCTGGTCTTAGAGGAAAAAGTATCAGCCTTTCATCGTTGAATACAATGTTAGCTGTGTGCTTGTCACATGGCGGCCTTTATTGTGTTAAGGTACCTTCCTTCTATACCCAGTTTGCTGAGTGTTTATGATAAATCGTTGTTGAATTTTGTCCAATGCTTTTTCTGCATCTATTGAGATGATTGTATTATTTTAAAAATTTTTCTTGAGTAATCTCTACACCCAACGTGGGGTTTGAACTCATGACCCTGAGATCAAGGGTCACATGCTCTACCAACTGAGCCAGCCAGGCACCCCTATGATCATATTATGTTAATGTTTAACTTTGTAATGTGGTGTATCATATTGTTTTATTTGCATATCATGAACCATCTTTGCATCACTGGAATAAATCCCACCTGATCATTGTGTGTGATCCTTTAAATGTATTGTATTTGGTTTGCTAATATTTTGTTGAGGATTTTTGTACCTATGTCCATCAGGGTCATTGACCTGTAATTTTCTTTTTTTGTGTGGTGTACATGTGTGGTTTTAGTATCAGGGTAATGCTGGCCTCATAACATAAGTTTGGAAGTGTTCCCTCCTCTTGTATTTTTTAGGACACTTTGAAAAAGATTAATATTAATTATTACTTAGGTGTTTGGTAGAATTCACCTGTGAAGACTGGATCCTGGACCCTTTGTTAGTTGGGAGGTTTTTGATTACTGATTCAATCGCCTTACTCATTATTGATCTGTTCAGATTTTCTAATTCTTCATGATCCAGTCTTGGTAGGTTGGATGTTTCTAGGAATTTATCCATTTCTCATAGCTCATCCATTGATTGGTGTCTAAGTGTTCATAGTGTTACTTGTATTTCTGTGGTATCTGTTGTAATGTCTCCTCTTTCATTTATGATGTTATTTATTTGAGTACTCTTTTTCTTGATGAGTCTAGCTAAAGTTTTGTCTATTTATCTTTTCAAAAAATCAGCTGTCAGTTTCATTGATCTTTTGTAATGTGTTTTTAGTCTCTACTTCATTTATTTCCTCTATTCAATTTGTAAAAAAGCAATATTTTCCCAGCCTATAATTCAATTTGGATGATTTATATTGACTTTTCTTCCAATTCATTTTTATTTCTCTGTGTCCAATCTGCCGTTAATCCTCTACAGTAAAAGTTTATTTCTGATACTGCATGGTTTGGTTCTACTATGTCATTTTATATAGTTTTTTTTTTTGTCTCTCTTAAAATTCTTCATTTTTTTTATTCCTTTCTTATACTTTTAAAAAATTTATTCATTTAATAGTTATTTTAAAGTACTCATCTTCTGATTCTAAAAGCTGAGCCATCTGTTGGCTTGTTTCTACTGATTGATATTTCTCCAGAGTGTCATTTGCAATCTTTTATTTCCTTGCATATTTCTTTATTATTTGCGTGCTGATGTGCTGGGCATTTTTTAATAGGATAATATAAGCTGAAAGAAAGTATGTGTGTATGTGTGTAGACAGATACAGTTTACATATAGACAGATACCAATACACATGATATAGATATATCCTCTTTATTTTAGGAAACATTCTCTTTTGTCTGTTTGGCAACTGGAATATTTGGACTGATCAGTTTGATCCAATCATGAGTTGAGCTGGTTGGATGGGAGTTTTATACCTAAAACAGCAATTCAAATATCAAACGTTAGTTTGTTTATCAGCTTGGCTTCCAAGTTCCTGAAACGCTAAGTGGTGTTTACCTTCAATTTTAACACAAATTGAATTGGGTGGTGTTTGGTTGCATCTCTGTTTAGACTTCGCTCATCTGTCACTTCAGATGCTTTGGAGGTGAGTCCAGGCTTTTTGCTCTTGTGGGTTTCCAGGACTCTGGAGTCACACAGGAAGACCTCCAGGCTGCAGGGTCTCATGTCTGGAAGAGAAGCTGCCGGTATAGAAATTGTGAGGCCAGGAGGGTGAGGTCCAGATGCTGCCGGAGTGAGATTCACAGATGGAAGTTTCATGGGCCAACCCTCCCCCCCCACAAGAATCCCAGCAAAATTCATGGGTTATAGAGTTACAGTGGAAAGGATTATCTTTGCCCTTGTGTTTTCCCAAGACTTGGGAGCGACATGCCAGCCCATAGGTTTATCAGCAGTCTGTGTGTTGTCTTCTTATTCCAGCATGCTTGTACTTTCTGGAGTTGAGTTATGCCCCCACCATTCCTGACACCAAGCTCAGTAGTGACAGGACACCTAGTAGTCTAGTTCTTTCACATTTCTTTGTATCCTACACTTTCTCAATGACCTGTTAAAAAGTCTCCTTGGTCTTTTTGTTGGTGTAATGGGAGTAAATTTCCCCCCCACATCCCTCTAAATACTAACTGGACATGGAACCTGCTTATGTGATTTTTAAAAAATATTAGAAAAATGAAGTTAAAAAATTTAAATCAACAAAACAAGTACAAATACCTCAAAGCCTATGTCCCAAAATGCACAGGTCCAAATATGGCAAAAAATATTTTAGGTTGTCACAACCTCCAGGAAGCTTCCTATGGGTCATGGCCTCACACTGCAAGCCTCTACATAGAACATCAAGACAGTCTGTAGCCAGTGGTCTTATTTAATATGAAAACTGAATTCCAGGCCCTTTGGCCCAAGGTAAGAGTCTAAGATTAAAAGATAAGTCTTCAGGGGTGCCTGAGTGCTTCAGTGGGTTATGCATCTGCCTTCCCCTCAGGTCATGATCTCAGGGTCATGGGATTGAGCCCTATGTCAGGCTCCCTGCTCAGTGGCAAGTCCCCTTCTCCCTCTGCCCCTCCACTGCTCATATTCTCTCTCTCTTTCTCAAAGAAATACATAAAATAAATAAATAAAAATAAAAAATAAGTCTTCTTATCCTGGACCCTTTCCACTTGGGATTGCCAGAAAAAGGCATAACCACTGTGGAAGGCATACTTATACTAAAAATATTGTATGTTGTTTATCAGAAATTCAAATTTAACTGAGAATCTTGCATTTTTATTTGCGAAGCCTGACGACCCTATTTCTGTTGCATAATACCAACTCTTTTTATGTTAGCAGTTTCTACAAGGAGACAGTATCATGAAAGTTTGCCCTTTTTTTCCCAAAAGGTGAAAAAATGAGTTTTTGACTTTCATTTTTCTATGTGATCAGAGTTTTGCTGATAGAGAAATTTGACATACAGTGAAATCACTTCATGATCCTGGGATTTGTGGGAAGGGTCAGAGTAAATGTTTTAGGGATCTAACATTTCTTTCATTATACTGTAATTTCCTTGAGGGAAGGGGCACACTCTTTTTACTGATATTAAAGATTATATGAATGACATTTAATAAAAAAATATGCTCATATAAGGACATTTGGAAAATTATACCCTTGCATAAGAAAATAAAGTAACAAAAATTCATGACCCAAGAGAAGCTCTTTCACATTTCGATACCTTCATTTTACTCTTTATATAGATATAAGAAGGGTCTGTGTGTGTATGTGGGATGTGTGTGTGTGTGTATGTGTGTAATATTTGTAGACTCATGAGGCCTCAGCCTGTGACCATAGACATAGTTACAGAAATAGCTTTTTCTAATAACCTACAAGGTGACTCTTTTTTTTTTTTTTTTTTTTTAAGATTTTATTTATTTATTTGAGAGAGAGAGAACAGGGGGAGGGGCAGAAGGAGAAGCAGACTCCCCATGGAGCAGGGAGCCCAACTCAGGACTTGATCCCAGGACCCCAGGATCATGATCTGAGCCAAAGGCAGATGCTTAATTGACTGAGCCACCCAGGCGCCCCTGCAAGGTAACTCTTAAATGCTGCCTGCATTCATGTTTGTGCATATATTTGTAATTCTGCATCCCTAAGATGCCATTCTGCTCTTTGTCCTGGTGACTGCTACTCCAGACTCCTTGCATTTCTGAATGATACGTGCAGTCTCAGATGTCCCAGTTTGAATCTCCTGGTTTCCCCTTGCCGGATGCCCATCTGTTCCACTAACAACAGCTAATTGCTTGTTTTTTATGTAGCTTTAAGTCCAGGGAAGAGTTGGCTTTTCCATCCCCTTGGCCCTTGCTGGCAGATGGGGAGCTATTTCCACCTGATGCCAATGTGGGCAAGGGCCATCTTGGGGGGCAGCCATTCATTGCTGAAGAAACTGTAAAACTGGCCCGAACACAGAAGCTACTGGAATTCCTAGAGGTAGGACTAGGCCATCTCAGCGGTCTAGAAATAGCTTTGGATGCTTCTTTATTGGAAGATGAATCTCATTCACAGCATGTTTACTGTGGTGACAAATAAGAATTCCTGGGGACAGTGTGGTCATCCATGCAGTCAACCTTCCTGTTGGCTGGTGTGTGGAGCATTTCTGTTCTACTGTGTTGCTTAAAGTTAGTACCTTTATGTGACAGGTGACTGGGGATATTTCTTTGCTTTGGGAAAAAACCCATCATGAGGACACAAGTCCACCCACAGATCATGGAGGGTGGGGACACCTGTAGCAGAAACTAAAGGGGGGGGTTGTGCTTGCAGAGAGATGTCCTTCTAGAGGCCAAAAATAGAGCTTAAAATTTGTCTTGATAAGCAGGAATATTGTCTTATATTCCCTCATTTTTTAATCCGAATGCATTTTCAGAGAGACTTCCAGGTTTCACAGATCCACCTGCTTTGGGAACTGGGCAAAGTTCTCCATTTCTCACCCCAGGAGATCCCAGCCTCCCCCTGTCTGTGGTTGTAGTTCTGGGCTGCCTGGATTGTGGCCAGTGTATGAGAACCGAGGTACTGCTGAAACTGGGCACTTCAGAGGCCTCTTCTAGGCAGTGGGGTCGGGAGGAAGCAGCAGTCAGGGTCCCATGCTGCCAGGCAGATGCTGGTCTCCATGTTGTCCTGCTTCCCCTTCGTCTTCCCAGCTTGTCCTCCTTTCCTCCCTGAACTCCTCCACAAATGTGGGCCTTGCTTTCATGCAAAAGTCCATTTCAGGTTTTTGCTTGCATTAAACCACTTGCAGGGCAGCAGTGATGGGACCAAGTATCCAAGGGGGATACTTTCGAAAACTAATTACCATGAGATTGCACTGGCTTCCCTTCACTTACCATCCATGCGATTGGAGGATGAGTTTGATGCTCTGAGCCTCTGTTTCTCACTATCTACAAAACAGTAATATCCACTTCAGACAGGTGGGTGTCAGGGTACACCATTTACCACATATGTTTTCCCCCACAAGGAAAGCACTCACAGGGGGATGCTTCCTATTCCCCTTCTATTCTGCCCTGTATGTCTGTCTTAAACAGTGGGGATTTTTGTTCATAGAACTGATTAATTTCACTGGCAGCTCTGAGCCGGTCACCACCATCCCCCCACCCTCCTCAGTCCAGAGGAGTGAGGACACAGTATCAGTGCTTTGATGTGGGGAAATCTCCACCCATGGCTTCCACCTGCCACTGAGGCTGGGACTGGTGCAGTAGTTCCAGACTCTCTGTCCAGCAGTGCGTTCTACACAGACTCTTCTTCCCCAATCAATCTAGAACTTTCCTGTTTGAGTTTGACCTGTGACCCTTCAGTTTGAAGCACCAAATAAATGCCATCTTTTCTACGAAGCCTTCTCCAGACACCCAGCTGGAGACAGCTGTATCTCTGGATAATTGTGACATCCATCGGTGCCCACCTACACCACCATAAAGTGTTTCTGGTATGATCTGTTGCTTGTTGAGCGAATGTTTACCCGAGTACCCGAGGAACTTGTCCCTTTCCCCGTTCCTTAATACACCCTGTGAAAGCAGAATCCTGATCCGCTTCATCTTTCGTTCACAGACCCTGGAAACTTGCCATGTGTGCAGAAGATTCTCTGCAAATGGTTTTTAATAAATTGATTCATTTATTAAAATATAAAGAGCTTGCCCACACAGTCTCCCAAGATCTTTTGCCATTTTATGTCCTTAGAAGTCCATCTTTATTGATAAAGCTTCTTCTCTAGCCTCTAGCTAAAAATTCTGCTATGAATTACGGCATACTCAAAGAGGTAGTTAGTTAAAGTAGCCATGCCGTTTTATTTATTACATGGAAAGCCTTGTGTTCGAAGAGAAGAGGTAGATTAAGAACAACAAAGCAATATACACGTGTATGCATGTAAACCCGGAAGAACACAGCCATTACATTAATAGTGGTTCTTTCTAGAAAACGGAAGTCTAGGTGACTTTTTTTTTTTTCAAGTTTTTTTTTACCTGTGTTTCCTACTCTCCCACAATGACTAAGTACAGTTTACTCAGAAAAAAAAAGAAACAATGAAATATCACAGCTAAAGTTAAAAAAAAAAAAAAAAGAAATGCCATAATTTGGGGCGCCTGGGTGGCTCAGTCAGTTAAGCGTCTGACTCTTGATTTTGGCTCAGGTAATGATTTGAGGGTCGTGACATTGAGCCCCATGTCAGGCTCTGTGCTCAGCACGGAGTCTGCTTGAGATTCTCCCCTTCCTCTCCTTCTGCCCCCCTCCAAGCTGTGTACTCTCTCTCTCTCTCTGAAATCAATCAATCAATCAAATCTTTAAAACAAAAGGAAATGCCACAGTCTGGGGCATCCATCCAGTTTTTAAGGTGTGATGAGGCACTGGGTGAGCAGCAGCTGGCCTCCGCCTCAGGAGGTTGGACTTTTTAATTTTTTATACGTTTTATTATTCATTGGAGAAAGAGAGAGAACATGAGCAGGAGGGGCAGAGGGAGAAGGAGAGAGAGTCTCAAGGTGGACTCCTCACTGAGCAGGGAGCCTGACGCGGGTCTTGATCCCAGGACCCTGGGTTCATGACCGGAGCCAAAATTAAGAGTTGGATGCTTAACCTACTGAGCCACTCAGGTGCCCCTGGACTTTTGTTTTTAAAGCTGTACCTTCTTCAAGGGGCACCTGGGTGGCACAGTCATTGGGCATCTGCCTTCAGCTCAGGGCGTGATCCTGGCGTTGTGGGATCGAGCCCCACATCAGGCTCCTCCGCTGGGAGCCTGCTTCTTCCTCTCCCATTCCCCTGCTTGTGTTCCCTCTCTCGCTGGCTGTCTCTCTCTCTGTCAAATAAATAAATTTAAAAAATCTTAAAAAAAAAAAGCTGTACCTTCTTCTTCTTCTTCCTTTTTTTTTAAGATAATATTTATTTATTTGACACAGAGAGAGAGCACAAGTAGGCAGAGCTGCAGGAGAAGCAGGCTTCCTGCTGAGCAGGGAGCCTGATGCGGGGCTCGATCCCAGGACTCTGGGATCATGAACTGAGCTGGAATCAAGAGTTGGATGCTTGACGGACTGGGCCACCCATGCACCTCTAAGGCTATACCTTCTTAACAACAGTCTCTAATCTTCAAGACTTCTCTCAATCGAAATAACACTTTGAAGGAGGGCTATAGTCTGTTTAAATGCCATACCAATATTCAAGGAAAAATACCAATACCAATCTGTACCAAATTTAATATTGTAAGCAAGGAAAACTCTGACCTTTGAAAATCTATAGAAGTCGACAATTTATGAGCCCTATGTGCTTTTCCATATAAAACACAGTTGGCATGAAACAAAAAGCAGTGTTCCATTTTCCAAGTAGAAACTATCCAGGTAATGACTGCAACATTGCTTATCTGAATGCCGTTTTCCAGAATTCTCTGCCATTCTGTTGCCATGGGGGCCTCGTGTGAGCAGAACAGCCACTGACATTTGTGCACTATGGGTCAGAAATCAGACACACTTCTACACACTTTGACAAAACTTGTATTCCCTATAACTTACATAACCAAGAGAAATAACTATTTAGCCTCCACATATAAATACTTGGTTTTAATTAAAACTGTATTCTGGGCTATTTTAGTTCTTACTGACCAAAATAGAAGTAGATGCATTGGAATCCTCATTAACAGGACTGTTTGGGGAGGTCTGTGCTTCTGTTCATTGATTTTCGTGGAAAAGAACGTGTGCAGAAACATCCTCGAGTCTTCAAATGTGTAAACTGCCTGGCTATTTGCTATCCCTTCTAAATTTTAATTTAGAAGTTACAGGGATGCCGTGGAGATGTTATCAGTTTGCTTCTAAGCCCTGGCAATAAAGCAAGTCAAATGAATTTTTTGTTTTCCCAGTGCATATAAAAGTCCTGCTTACACTATACTGTCATCTGTTAAGTATGCACTAACCTTGTGTCTAGACAACATACAAACCTTAATGAAAAATACTTCATTTCTAAAAACCGCTAACCATCGTCCAAGCTTTCAGCGAGCCATAACCACTGAGCATAGGTCACCGTAACAAACAGAGCAATCATGCAAAAGTTTGAAATATTGTGAGGATTACCAAAACATGAAGTGAGCAAATGTTGTTGGGAAAATGGTGCCGAAAGACTTGCTCAAGGGAGGGTCGCCACCAACCTACAATCTGTAAAAACCACAAGGTCCGTGAAGCAATGTGGATAAGACAGGTGTGCCTGTACACACTCACTTTGTCTCCTCTCCTAGTTTTAACTCCTCTAGTTATTTTTACTCAGCCTGTTGTGGAACATTAATGCAGCTGTTCCTGTCTTGGTTCTCAGGCCTGTTTCAGGGATGAGCGAATGAGTGCAGGCCTTTGGTCCCACAATGGCCGCCATCACAGGCACAGGCCCCCACGGGCCTTGCACCTCCAGCCCCCCCAACACAAATAGTAGGCCTCCCCTCAAATTTCCCAATGACTTCTTATTCTTAAACCATTAAATCCTTTTTAAAAATTGTTCTATTTTATTACGGAAAAAATATTCAACATGAGATCTGTGATATATGATGAATTGTGTTGATTGACGTTCAAATGCTGGGCCAGCTTGCATTCTAGAGAGAAACAAACTTGGTCATGATGTATGAATCATTTGTATGTGTTTCTGGGTTTTATTTGCAAGGATTTATTGAGAACATTTGCATCTATGTTCACAAATGATATTAATCTGTGGGTTCCTCTATTTGTAGGATCTTAGACGGGTTTTGGTATGAGAGTAAGGCTTACATCATCAACTCTGTTCTCCCCTTTCGTGTTCCAGTTGACTGTGATCACTTTTGGTATTTTTCTGTCCTTAGGGTTTGCCCGAATTGGTCAGTGGAGGCACCTGCTTCTGTCGTTTTCTGTGCTGGAAGATTACTAACCGTCAAATTAATTTCTTTAATAGATACAAGATAATTCAGACAATTCTTTTAAACAATTTTCTATTTCTTCTAAACTGTTGGATTCCTGGGTAGAGAGTTGTTCCAACATTTCCCTTATTATCTCTTTAAGGTATGTGGAGTGTGTAGAGGGATGTCACCGCTCTTATACCTGATGCTTATAATTTACTTCTATATTTTTATTGGGCGTTCTGGTTTGAGGTTTTACAATTTTATTGATTTATCTCAAAGAAGCAGTTTTTTTGTTTCACTGGCTTTTTTTTTTTCCTATTGCTTTTCTATTTAAATTGAATTGATCATGGTTCTTATCTTAATTCTTTTCTTCCTCCTGCTTGCTCCGGTATTTCTTTATTCTTTGTTTTTTGGTTTCTCAAAATGACAATTTAGATAATTGATTTGAGACTATGTTTTCTCTGTAAGATTTGATGCTATAAATTTTCCCTTAAACACTGATTTAGCTGCGTTCCATCAATTTTGATGTGCTGTGATTTTATTTTTATTACATTAGAAATATTTCCCATGAATTATCTTGTTATGGGTTATTTGAGTGTTTTGCTTAATTTCCAAATATTTGGAGATTTTTCCAGATATATTTCTCTGTTTGTTTCCACTTTATTCTCACCCTGATCTAAGAACATTTTTAGTATAACTTCAGTATCTTCAATTTGTTAAGAGTTGGGGGGTTTTGGCCAAAAATGAAGTCATTTTGGTGATTGTACCATGAGTACTTAAAAAGAATATGTATCTTGTATTGTTGGAATGTTCCAGAAATATCAATTAGGTCAAATTGGTTGATAATGTCATTTAGCTCCATTCTAGCCACATATTTTGTATTATATTGATATACAAATATCAATTTGTATATTTTCTCAGTAAAGGCGTGTTGAAGTCTCCAATTATAATTGTGGATAGCTGTATTTCTCCTTTCATTTTGTGTGTTTTGAAGCATTGTTGCTACAAGAAAAATTGTGCAATGACCCTCTTTATCCCTGGCCGTATTACTTGTTTTAAAATTATGATGTCTAATATTTGTGTAGATGCTCCGCTTTTCTTTTGATTTGAATAATATATCTTTTTACATCCTTTAATTTGTACCCATCTAGGCTTGCTTATTTATTTATTTATTTATTTATTTATTTATTTATTTATTTATGTGTCTGCCCAACATGGGGCTTGAACTCACAACCAGGAGATCAAGAGTAGTGTGAGCCAGTCAGTGGATCTCTCAGAGATAGCATATATTTGGCCCTTACTATTATATGTGGTTTGGTGATCTCTGATTTTAAATGCTATGCTTAGATCATTTATATTTAATATGACTTTTGATATGGCTGCATTGAGTTCTGTTATCTTGCTAGTCATTTTTTATTTGTCACTTCACTTTATCACTTTTCCTCTTTTTTCCTTTATTGCGTTAACTCAGTATTTTTTTTAAAGGTTTTATTTTGAAGTAATCTCTATACCCCACGTGGGGTTGGAACTTACAACTCTAAGATCAAGAGTCGCATGTTCTATCGACTAAGCCAGCCAGGCCCCCTTAATTCAGTATTTTTTTATGATTCCCTCTTATACTCCCTTTTGGATTACCATTTGGTCCTCTTTGTTAATATCTATCTTTGGTTGGTTTTGGGGTGGATTTAGATTATACATTTTCAATTAATCACATCCAATTTTCAAATATTATATCACCTCTTCTGACCTGTAAAGATCTCTCAGCTGGATTCATCCAACTTCTTCCTCCCATTATATGTGATGCTTTGTCATACATTTTACATGTAAGGCAAACAGAGAATGCGTTGTTCCTATGTTGGATTTACACAGCTTCCCCTATTTTAGAACGATGAAGAACAAGAAACAAGGTCTCTGTGTACCGTCGTGACGTCACACGCACGTTCATGCCTCTGTGCAGATCCGCGTTTCTACCTGACATCTTATGCCCTTGCTTGAAGAGCTTCTGTGACCAATTCTCACAGTGCAAGCAGCTGCTAATGGCTTTCCTAAGCTTTTGCTTGCCTGAAAAAGTCTTTATTTTGCCTTTTATTGAAAGGTATTTTCAGTAGAATTCATTGAATTCTGGGTTCCACATTTTTGTAATGAGCACTTTAAGCATATCATACCTCATTTCCTCTCCCTTGGAAGGTTTCTGGTGAAAAGTCTGTCTTCAAGGTTTTATCTTGCAATCTCAGCTCTCTGCTGGCTTCAAGACCAAGTCTGATTTTGTAGATTATCCCTTTTTTCCCTCTTGTAGTGAGGTTTGGAGTAACACTTTCCAGCTTCTTAGATCTTAATTGGAAACCAGAAACAAGGTCCTTTAACTGAACTTTCCTGCCCTTTTGTTCTTGGAAGGTTCCTTGAATTACTTCACCGATGGTTGTCTTGACTTTGTTTCCTTGGTTATCTTTTCCTGGAACTCCTTTTACAGGGCTGGTGGAGCTTCTGTCCTGAAACTACATTTCTTACCTTTTATATTTTCCATGTTTTAGTTTTTCCAATGATTTTAACAGATTTACTTACACATTCTTCTGTTCAGTTTTATGTTCTTGTTATCATGTCTTCAGTTCTTATGAATTTTTCACTCTTTGCTGAATGTAGTATATATGACATAAGTATATGGCACATGTATGTCAAATATGTATGTATATAATACTCATTTACTAAGAATTATTTATATATAAGAATTATATTCTTATTTATGAAGAATTATTTAATAAAAGAATTACATTCTTATTTCTAAAGAATTCTTATATATTGGGATGAAGTATTATGTATATGTATGTCTATATAATTCTTATTTATTAGGAATTCTTATTTATTAAAAATTATATATTAATAAAATATGAGTATATATAAGAACATATAATATATAATGTATATATAAGATAACATATACATATTTGCATATACCTCTTATATATAATTACTTCACTCATAGAGTAGGCCTTTTCTTTCTCTGAGCATGTTAATTTAGTTTTGTTTAAGTTTTCTTCTGCCAGCAGGATCTCTATTTCCTCCAAATTACTTTTTTCCCCCTGATTATTTCAGAAAACCTCTCTTTTCCCTGATAGGAGCTTTCCTCAGATATATGATAATACGTGGCTGTCCTCTCATAATTAAGAGTAGGGGATTAAAAGCTAATTGGAAGCCCTGAAATGAGTAGGGCTCGTTAATTTTGACCTCAACTAGTTAGAGCTGTTTGTGAGCGTAATTACTGACTCTATCTTTAGGTCTTTCCTACGGGGTTAGCTGAAGTACCTATCTCTTGCTCAGGAGGCAAGGGCCTTATTCCCATTCTTTATTCTGGGAGCATCTGGTGGGGAGGTGGGGATGGATTCAGTGCATCCAGCGGTCAGCCTACATGGTCACCGGACCCTCTCTTAGTGGCGGGCACAGTCTCTGCATTCCCAGTTGATCTGAGAACCCCCCAGTGCATTTCCAGGCTTCGGGCAGGTGCCCAGACACGTAGACGATAAGGACCTCCATGCACCATTGTTTCACATCGTCCTTTACTCAGTCATACAATTCTTCCTCCTCTCTTTTTCCTCTTCTTTTTCTCTTCCTCCTCTACCTCCTCTTCCTCCTTCTTCTAATCTTAAAAGTTTATTTTTTTCCCAAATAACACATCTTTCACACATTTTAAGGACCCTCTCCAACATGAAGGTCTTTTCCCAGGTTCATCAGAAAGAGGAAGGGAGATCTAGGTGGGTTCATGGCCACACGCAGGGAGCACTGCCTGGCTCCCCCTTCCGATGGCACACAGAGTTCTGTTTTTGCCCCTGAGGGCACTGACCACATGTACAAACACAATGAAGAGTAGGCGAGATCGGAGACATGCTGACAGGAGCTTTGACTGAAGTCCCTTGGTTTCCAGAATTGTTTCTCTAGGCTACTCTCCCCCTATTTTCTTCCTTTAACCAATTTATTTATACATTATGTGAACATTTCTGCGATTTATTTACTGCGTCCACATTTAGGTCGGTCACTGATGTGTTGTTTGGCATATTAAATTGATGAAAACCACTGAAGTTCTATCTGACATTGCAGGGAGGAGGAAGGCCTGAAACATGACAAGAAGGAGCTCTAGCCAATGACCGATGACTCACTGTGTTTCCATAAATGCCCCAAACACTTCACAATCTGAAATTAAATATTCATATATTTCCAGTGTTAGTAATACTTATAAATCCTCTGGAATTTTATTTAATTGTATGTTGGCACCAGTCTTGACCAGAATCTCATAAAATACATGAGCTCACTAGTTTTATACATATGATAATTTTTATCTAATGGATTTCTGGCAAATGCTTTTAAAATGCAGATGAACTTGATTTTGGGTTCGTGTGTAATAAATAAGTTCATGAGGTGGATCCATGATGTGAAAATGCTTCGAGCATCCCAAGAAATACACTCACCCTAGTTTTTCCTGAGAAATATTGGAATGCATACTTAAGAAGTGAAAGAGTATCTGATTTCCAAAAAAAAAAAATTCCTCTTAAAAAGGCCTCTGAGTTGCAGCTGGTGAATCCTGAAGTGTGCAAGGAAGTGACAGCTGATTGTAAGGGCACGTCGTGTGCCCCTACCCCGCACCGCGCGCCCCCCTTCCCCCACAGGCCTCCATCTTCACTTTGCCAGAGCACGGGTGCTGCGGGGAGGCCCCCTGAGCTAGCCTGACTGACGGGAACCGGGGATCGCACCAGCACACTTCGTGGGGTCTCTCTGAACGCTGTCCCTTGGTGGGGATCGCACAGCCCCGGGCTGAAGCCTGTTGTAATTGTCCTCTGACAGCGGGTCTTGTACTGGCCGGCAGAGCCCTGCAGAGGGAGCTGTTGAGTTCAGAGCACAATTCTTCCTTTGGCGAGGAAGGGTACTTGGCTTCTGCAAGTTTCCAGCACCTACTGAGCGCTCCTTAACCTTGCTCATCTCCTTCGCTGCTCTCTCCTCCCCTTATGTCACTGTTCCTGGGAGTTTGTGTCTCTTTCCAAATTAACCTTTCTTTTCCAAGTGGGTCTGGAAGGAGCAAATCTGCATGTCTGGTTTTAATCTTCCATCTAGACCCAGAAACCAAACGTACCGTGGTTGAACATCCCCTACCTCCACCAGCTGCAGAGCTCGTTCTGGAAGTGAAGACGATGGGCGGGATGGCGACCTGTCTCGTTCTTTATTGAAACTTATAACACCTAAGAAATCCCAGATAATCAAGGAAACAGATTATATTTTTGTAATATAAGGCCTTAGTATAGCAACAAAGAATACAACTCCGCAAAGGAGACAATAAACAGTTGGAAATTAAATGTAAAGAAATGAAGTGGTTATGTATTTCCGAAATATTTTCTGAAGCCTGGTGTTGTTAGAAAAATTTTATATTCACAGAAGACTGAGAGGAAGGGATAGGGATTGCCCCTATTCCCCCCTTATCCACATCCAGCACTGGAGTGGTACATTTGTCATGAGAAACATACACGGACACATCAAACTCCCTCAAAGTCCTGGCTGACATGAGGAGTCTCTCTTGGTGTGGTCCATTCTGTGGCTTTAGGCAAATGAACATCACATGCATGCACTCAAGTTCACTGCCCTAAAAATCCTCTGCGCTCCACCCATTCATCCCTCCCTCCCCCAACCCTAGGCAACCACTGATCTCTTTACTGTCTCCATAGTTTTGCCTTTTCTAGAAAGTCATATAGTCAAAATCATAGAGTATGTAGCCTTTTCCGATGGGCTACTTTCATGTACTAATACACATTTAGGGTTCCTTCACGTCTTTCTGACACTTCGTTGCTCATTTCTTTTATTACTGAATAGGAGTTCATATCCGCTCAGCGAATAAAGGACAACTTGGGTGCCTCCACATCTTAGCAATTAGGAATAAACCCGTGTGCAGGTTTTTGAGCAGATGTAAGCTTTCCACTCCTTTGGGAAAAATACCAAAGAATGAGGATGGCTGGATCATACAGTAGTATTATGTTTAGTTTTGTTAAGAAGCCACCAAACTCTCTTCCAAAGTGGCTGCACCATTTTGCATCCTCCCTGGCAATACGCGAGAGTTCCTATTTCTCCATATTCTCACCAGCATTGGCTACTGTCCGTGTTCTGGAATTTGGCCATTTTCATAGGTGTGTCATGGTAGCGCACTGAGGTTTTCATGTGCATTTCCCTGATGACGTGATGTGGAGCAACTTGTCAGGTGCTTATTCGCCATGTGTGTACTTTTGTGAGGTGTCTGTTAAGGTCTTTGTCCTGTTTTTTAATTGAATTGTTTGTTTTCTCAGTGTTGAGTTTTAGAAGTTCTTCATATATTTCGTATAAGTCTTCTCTCAGGTGTCTTTTGAAAATATTTTCTCTCAGTCTGTCGTTTGTCTCCTCATTCTGTTGATATTGTCTTTCACAGAGCGGAAGTCGTAAATTTTAATGAGCCTTGGCTTGTGACTGACTTCTTTCATGGATCCTGTGAGGAGAGAAAAACTCTCTAAAGGGCTGACATACAAGGGAGGCCACTTTAGATTTCTTTCTAAGTCAACACGACTGTATATAAACTTTGTTCGAACCAACAGCCTGATTTATGGCCCACTACACACACATTGTATGTGTGCTTTGTGAGTGAGCAGCCTGAGGGAAAACCATCTTGTCCTTGAGATACGGGTCAGCGCTCCTACTCCCTGCATGCCTTTACCATAAAGCTCGTGATTCCTGCCTATATGCTAATCTCAAACCTTTTGGGCTTTTACAAGATGTAAAAAGTATATAATGTTGTAAAAACTCTGCATTCTCGGGAGTGCTCTCTTCTCTGTGAAGAGTGTGTTTCTAGGCAGGTGTCCTAACTTGGGCTTGAATAAAACTCTCTTTCTTACTCTTAGAGATTCCAAAAGGGTTTGTTCTTTTTGTGTGGACACCTGTCTACGGTGTCGAATCTAAGAGTCATTGCCATACCTGGGTCATGATGGTTTTCTTCTGTGTTATCTTCTAGGATTTTTATAGTTTTCTGTTTTGTGTTTAGGTCTGTGATCCACTTCCAGTTCGTTTTGTGAAGGGTATAAGATCTGTGTCTAAATTTTTTTTTCCTGCATGTGGATGAGTGGTTGTGTCAGCATCATTTGTTTGCTCCATTGTGTTGTCTTTGCTCCTTTGTCAAAGATCAGTGGATTTTATTTACGGGGGTCTATTTCTGAGCTTCTCTTCTGTCCCATCGATCTAATTATCTATTCTTTCACTAATACCACACTGTCTTGATTACTGTAGCTTTCTGGTAAATCTTGAAGTCAGGTACTGTCAGTCCTCCAACTTTGTCTTCTCCTTCAATATTATATTGGCTTTTCTGAGTCTTTCACCTCTCCATACAAACTTAAGAATAATTCTTTCAAGATCCACAAAATAACTTGATGGGGTTGTGATTGGGATCCATTTAACATCCGCATCAAGTTGAGAAGGACTGATGTCTTGATAATACTGAGTCTCTTTATCCATGAATGTGAAAAAAGTTATATTTTACTTTATTTTTTAAAGATTTTTATTTATTTATTTGACAGAGAGGGAGAGAGCACAAGCAGGAGGAGTGGAAGGCAGAGGGAAAGGGAGAAGCAGGCTCCCGGCTGAGCAAGGAGCCCGATGCAGGACTTGACCCCAAGTCCCTGGGATCGTGACCTAAGCCTAAGGCAGACTCTTCACCAACTGAGCCACCCAGGTCCCCCCCCCAAAAAGACATATATTTTAAACATAAAATAATTATATATTAGAAAACGTAAGTGCACACTTAGCTGATTGATGAGAAAATGTTTTTTTAGAATAAAAGCTGTAGGTGAAATGATAACAACTATATAATCATTGTAGATAAACATTTTACATTTTCTGTATTTTCTGGTATTCTCATTGTACATGATTTATCTCTCAACTCAGACAAAAGACCCTGCAGGCAAAGAATCCCCTGATGGGAACCTAAACTATCCCCTCAAGCAATAAGGAAGCCCTGAGCCAGTAAGTCATATCTCCCCTCCCTTATTGACTCTGAGACAATGAGGGACCTGACCTTTACTGCCCACCTGCCTGTACCCACTGACCTTTGTCCCACATTTTCCTTATATAAACCTGGAAGTGTCTTTGGCACTTTGGAGACCATCTTTGAGATGCTAGTCCACTGTCTTCCCAGTGTTGGCCTCACTGGAATAAATCCGTTTCTTGTTTCTCCACCACTTATTTCTCTGCCTTGGGATTTTGTCAGTGGGGAGTGGCTAAACCCGGTCTGTGGGGGATCCCCAGAGCCAGGAGCTCTGGCACCCCCGTGTCCCCGCTACAGTTTTGCAGTTTGAAACCTTGCTTCTCATTGAGTAACCCATACCACGATGTTTTCCCCCTGTATGAGTGTTCTGATTTCCACAGAATGTTATCTGACAAGCACCATTTATAGATGGACTAACATGAACTATAAATTGTTTCCCTTCCAACGCGGAGATGAGAAATGTCCACAGAGTTGCCATTCTGGCAGTGCTATAAAATGTCCCTTCTCGCTTAATTGTTTTCCTGTCAAGGAAAAGATAAAAGAAAGACATCAAACACAGATCATCCTTAAATATCTTTAGTGCTTGTGAGGACTAAAAGCCTTGTTTTCATTTTTAACTAATAAACTCCAGAGTTTATTAGCAGTTCCCATTTATTCTAGGCTTTATGATTGGTACAGGAATAAAGAGAAAAATGAGAGACGGCCGTTGTCTCGGGATGCATCGCTTACCTGTTCAGGTGTCGAGAGGACAAAAAAAAGATAATTGTTATTCATACAGCGCATGCTGTGATGTTTCTATTTGTTGTCAACTGTATGGTCTCATGTGGATGGAGGGTCTGGGGTGAGGAGTGTTTGGGTCAAGGCTTGAGAAGGGCCAGATCTGTAGATTTCCTTAAACATAGGAGTTCCTCCAAGGTGGCGTTGCTTTGCAACAAGACAAAACAACTCGGTAGCTCACATAGCTGAGTGTCGGGATAGATGCGTTTCGTAGGGAGTGGTTCGCTTGCACTTAGCCCAGCTGAGCAAAGCATTCAAGGTCAGGCCTCAGCAAAACTGTAGACGTGTACATGCCACCCATTTTGGGTGATACCCACAAAGAGCATACGCAGATGTAAGCCAGTTACCGTGTGGGTACCGCACCCGGTTGACTAGATCTGCTTTGCGCTAGGGCTGAGATGCAAGGGTTTGTGGACAGTGTCCCTTCTGACTGAGCTCAGTGTCCATGTGAATTGGTCAGTGTCTTTTCCACAGCGGTGCAAAAGGCTTTGAATGCCGCCTCTGTCTACACCTTGATGGATTTGAGTATCTAAAGGTGTAATTAGTTTGCCAAGGGAATTGGGGAAAGCAGTTACCTGCTTTGCAGGATAAAGGAAAGGGAGGGCAAGTTGAAAGGAGGACTATAAAGAGAAAGGGGATGGGAGCCAATGATACGGCCTGGGTACAGGGAATATAGGGGATGGAGTGGCCTTCTCCTTGAGCGGAAAGATGGCCAACTGACTGCTCAGGTTAACTTTATTTATTTATTTAATTTATTGAATTTTTTTTTTTTTTACTAATATCCAGTAAAGTGTACAGTAATCCAAACGGCCCGATTTTCATCACCTTCCTTAAGAGCAGAAACAGAATGAGTTCTCTGGGAAGCTCTTTCCTTTTGAGCTCTATCCTCCTTCTTCCCCTCTAACCCCAGGGACAAATCCTCCATCCTGCACACCAGGGATCGCACTATTTTTCTGTGTGGTTTTATCTCAGTCATCTACATTTTGCTTAATGTAGCAGGTTTTGAAATTTTACATAAATGTATTACTCTGTGGATTTTTTTTTCTCCTGAGAAACATCCACTGTCATAAAATGTAATCATAGTGTATTTAGTGTTAGTCTTCCACGCAATTTTGTTGTAGGAAAATACCAACCAGCGTTCCTCCAAATTCTCTAGTTACTGGATGTTTTGTTTGTTTCCACTTTTTTTTTTCTATGACAATCAGCAGTGAACAGCGTTGTATTATCTTCTGGTGCACACGTGTAAGAGGGTTTCTAAGGTGTATGATTTGGAAGGAACATGCTGGGTCATTGGACATGCAAGTCTTCAACTTTCCCGAAGTTCACCAAACTGTTGTCAGGTTGATGGTCCCATTTCCATTCCCACCAACAGTGACTATAAATTCACTTCATTCCTTGGCTCCCTCCATCACTAGAGATTGTAAATGACTTAATTGTGGTTTCATTAATTCATACTGAATTCTAATAAAGTTGAGTTTATCTTCATATACGTATTTTTTTTCATTCAGTTTTCTCTCTACTGAAATACCTGTTGAAGTAGTTTGCTCCTTTTTCTTTTTGATTGTTCTGATTACTGAGCTGTAAGCTTTTTCCCTATGTGTTTTTATTGTCCTTTGTTGATTATATATGTGGTGATATCTTTTCCAAATTCTGGGTTTAACCTTTCACTCTTTAAGATTTTTATTTTTTTAACTGAGGATCTTAATTTTAATGTAGTCAATGTATCAATCTCTTTTTGTGACTTTTTAGTTTGAAGCAATTATAGATTCATTGCAAGTTGCAAATATAGTATATATAGGTCCCAGATAAATTTCACTCAGTTTTTCCAATGGTTACATTTTACAGAGCTATAGAAAAATATCATTCCAGGAACTAATATGAATGTAGTGTGCCATTTTATCACATTGTGGATGTATGTAACAACCATAATCAAGACGGGGAACTGATCTGGAAACACATAGAAGATAGCACTCCTGCTGCTTTTTATAGTCAGTCACACAACACCCCCCACTTCCTGCAACTAACCCTCACCTTGACAATGGCCAATTCTTCTCTTTGTGTGTGTGTGTGTGTGTTTTGTTTTATTTTGTTTTGTTTTGTTTTAAGTAATCTCTATACCCGACGTGGGGCTCAAACTCACAACCCCGAGATCAAGAGTCACATGCTTGGTCACTCTGTCAACTGAACCATACCAGGTGTCCCTGTTTGTTTTTTAATTGAAATTCATGTAACATATAAGTAACCATTTTAAAGTGTAGCATCTTTCACTTAGCATGTTTTTGACATTCATCCACATGTTAACATGTATCAATAATTTTCTCCTTTTTATGGGGAAAAATTTCCCATTGTATCTGTACACAATTATTCTCTTCATCAACATTTGGGCTCTTTCCACCTTTGGGCTATTGTGAATCAGGCTGCTGTGAGGATATGTGTGCATACACTTGTTTGAATACCGGTTTTTAATTTTGGGGAGGTGTATACCCAGCAGTGCAATTACAGGATCCTATGGTAATTCTATGTTGAACTTTTTGAGGAATGGCCCTGTGAAAATGTGATGAATTTTATTAATTTTCCGATATTTGCCAGCTGTGAATTCCTGAGATTTCTGCCATATAGCATATATTGACACTTATTATATATTATTTTCCCTTACATATCATATTCTTAAGTTTGCTAAATTTTGTCATTTGTATTTTGTTAAAGGTTTATGCGTCTGTAAAATACTATTGTACTTCTTCTATCTGTTGGGCTGGTCGAAAAAAGGGGCCAAGACACCCAAGATGGCCGACTCTCCCGCCAAGATTTAAACCGACACCCAAGATGGCCGACTCTCCCGCCAAAATAACCGACTCTCCCGCCAAGATTTAAACCTAAACCTAGGCGGGAAACCGAAACCCGTCCTACCGACTTTCCCCACCCCCAGCAGTACCCAATAAAATCCTGCAGCGACTCTCCAAGACAGACTTTCCCCCACTCCCAGCGGTGCCCAATAAAAACCCTCGCTGCCCTGCCCTGGGCGTGACTTCCCCGACTCAACGCTCTTTCCTGAGTCGCGGAATCTCACCCGAGGGTGCTTGCAATAAAGTTCATCTTCTGGACTACGTTTGCCTTTGCGGTCTTGATTTCATTAGCGACGAGAAAAAAACCTAACACTATCCCCATAGGTATGTTGGAGAGTGTTACTTTTTCATGTGTATCTTACAATTATGTAACTTTGGGATTATCTATTTCTTGAATGATTGGTAAAATTGACCAATAAAGTCATAAAATCATCTGGACTCAGTTAATAATTATTTCTATATTTCTTTTAGAAATAATTTTGGTAAGTTCCATTTTTCTAGGAATTTATCTAGCAATATATTCTTTGTTTTCAAATTTATTTTTACTAAGTTGGTTATAATACTCATTTTTTTTTTAGATATATTTATTTATTTGAGAGAGAGAGAGAGTGCGTGGTGGGGAGGGGCAGCGGAAGAGGGAGAGAGAAAATCCAAAACAAACTCCCCCCTCCCCCCCAAGAGAGGCTCCATCTCAGCGATGAGGTTGTGGGATACAGGTGAGGTTCAGTGGGGTGGAGTCCGGAGCCACAGACGAAGAAAGAATTCTTGAAGCGTCTTTGGTACAAAATTGGTGGTTTATTAAAGCAGGGGGACAGGACCCGTGGGCAGAAAGAGCTGCTGCCCCGGGTTGTGAGGGGAGGCTGATTATATACCATGGGGTTGGGGGAGGTAAGGAAACTGGGAGGTTGAGAAAATACCTTTATGTGCTAAAGAAGACTCAGGATACCCGAGGCCTTGCCATTGTCAGGTTAAGGTTGTTTTTCTCTCTAGTAAGGCATTAACATGAAGGTGGTTGGGAACTTCCTGGATTCCTAGAAGTATCTGTCTATGGTCTGCAGGCTATAAGACATTGAGTTGTATCTACATTCCCTTCTGGAAACTAGGTTAGTGATAGAAATACTTTGTTCTTGTAAACTGCTAAGACATTTGCAAACTGAGGGAGACTCAAATCTTGCAGGATAGTGGTATCTATAGGTTAACTGTTTCTTTGTCCTTTAGGGCAGCCAGGAGTGCCTGAGGAAGGTACATCCCATGGGAGGGGGGTTGCGGGGTGTCAGTTTCTGCTTTGTTCTCAGCTTGCCTTCTGTTGCCTCATCATCAGGACCCTGAGATCTTGTGAGATCTTGCCTGAGCTGAAATCAAGTCAGACACTCAATTGACTGAGCCACCCAGGTGCCCCTATAATGCACTTATTTCCTATTCTCTGCTACCTTTTTAGTTAGTTAACGTTTTTTCATTCTTAAAATTGTTCCCTGTGTTTCCTACTTTTTTAGGCACCATTTCTTGCATTCTTACTCCACCTCAGGCATCATGACAGACTCTTTCTGTGTGTTATCCCATTTTTTTTTAGCCCTGATGTTATTCTTGCCTCATTTATTTTTTTAACATCCTAAACCATTTTTAAGTGTACAGTTCTGTGGCATTAAGTATGGTCACTTACCGTAAGTGAACTATATTACTAGTATATTTAAATAAATACCTTTTGGCATCTGTGAGTCTATTTTTTTGGCGATTTCTCTAATTTCTGCTCTTACCCACTTCTGTTCATTTCCTTAGGCTAGACTCCTGTTCTTTTTCATGTTCCTAAGTTTGATGCTTACCCTTTTCTGTCAGGCTTTCTTCAGTGTTAATGTCTGAGTTTTCCTTTAAAGTTCATTGGGTAGGGATTAGTGTTCATTATTTTTCAAATATAAATATTTTCAAATTGGTTTTTGTTTTCTTCCTTGACTTATGAGTTGTGGAATACGGTATTAAAAATTTCAAATGTATACCTATTTTTTCTCTTTATCTGTTTACTGTTGATTTCTAACTTAATTGTATTTCCTTAAGATTTATTTGTATCTATGATTCAAAGCTTTGAAATGTGTTGAAGTGGCAGAAAAAGAATGAGATCTCTTCCATGATTTGTTCATTGGGTCAGGTTGACTCTCCTTCAAATCTTCTCTAGTCTTACACATTTTCAGGCCTGTTTACTTTTGTGTGCTTGGTCTAACAATTACCAACATCTCCAACTATGATCGTGCCTTTTTCTCTTTGAAGTTCTGCCTACCTCTTACCCCTTGGTTTTAGTGTAAACATTTATAAATATTTTTAAAAGGTGAAAGCATGGGGCACCTGGGTGGCTCAGTTGGTTAAGCATCTGTTTTCAGCTCAGGTCATGATCCCACGGTCCTGGGATCAATCCTGCATCAGGCCCCTTGCTTGGCGGGGAGCCTGCTTCTCCTTCTGCCTGTTGTTCCCCCTGCTTGTGCTCTCTCTTCCTGACAAACAAAATCTTCTAAAAAAATTTAAAGAATTAAGAATAAAAATAAAAAGTGAAAGCATTTTACAGTGGAGTCCTAGAAAACCACGACCTGAACACTACAGGTGGCATTTTGCTCTCTTTTTCCATTTGTCCATCCAGCTTATTCTTTGGATACATTTCAAAGTACACTGCGGTCTACTTCCCTACCCCACTAATATTTCATCACGCATATAACATTAGCAATAATTGCTTATGATTTAACATTTTTTGGAGGTAAAGTTTACTTAAAATAAACTGCACACATTTTAAATGTATCTCCTGGGGGTGCCCGGGTGGCTCAGTCAGTTAAGTATCTGCCTTTGGCTCAGGTCATGATCCCAGGGTGTTGGGATCAGACTCCATGTGCCGCACTCAGCAGGGAGCCTGCTTCTCTCTCTGCCCCTCACCCCACTTGTGCCCTCTTCTCTCAAATAAATAAATAAAATCTTTTCAAAAATGTATCTTCTGGTAAATTGTAACAACTATGTACAAGACATGACCAGTACCTTGATGTCTAACCCCTGGCAACTATCTCTCTGATTTTTTTTTCCTACTATAGATTACTTTTTTTCTATTTTTGAACTTGTATAGATGTAATCATTACATACCCTTTTTTTAAGGCTTCCTTCGTACTGTATAGTAAGTTCAATATTTATCCATGTCATTGTGTGTTTCTTTCTTTTTATTGCTGAATAGGATTCCATTTTAAGTATGGATGTACCACAACTGTTTTATTCATTTTCCTATTAAAGGACTCGTGGGCTGTTTCCATGTCTCAGATTACTGTGTGAATAAAGGTACTAAAAACATTCTAGTACAATCTTCTGCAATCTTTTTTTTTTTCTTTTTGTGGACATACCTAGGAGTAGAATTACTGGATCATATGGCAGATGTATGTTTAGTTTTATAAAACAAACAAACCAAAAAATAACCCAAAAAATAGCCAGTCTTTTTTTTCCAGAGTAATTGTACCATTTTTGCATTTCAATCAGCAAGAGATAACAATCCCAGTGTTCCAAGCCCTTGCCAACGTTAAATGTTCTTCAGTCTTTTAAATCTTAGTATTGTGATGGGTATGTAGTGATGAATAGTTTTAGTTTTAATTATTGTTTCCTTGATGAGAACGATGGTGAAAAATGTTTCTTGTGCATATGGGACATTCTTATGCTTTCTTTTGTGAACTGTTGGCTCAAAGCCTTCGCCCGTCCCGGGAACTCTTTGTTTATTATTGAGTTGTAAGCTTACATTATGAAGGGCGTACACAGTACTTTGTCAGACACAGGTTTTGCTAGTATTTTCCTTCAGGATCTGACTCTACATATTCTTTTTCTTAATTATATCTTTTTTTTTTCTTTTTTGAGATTTTACTTATTTATTTGGGAGTGAGAGGGAGCATGAGCAGGGGGAGGGGCAGAGGGAGAAGCAGACGCCCCCTGAGCAGGGAGCCAGATGCGATGCGGGACTCTATTCCAGGACCTTGGGATCATGACCCCAGCTGAAGGTAGACTCTTAACCAACTGAGCCACCCAGGTGCCCCTTAATTATATCTTAAACATATCTTAAGCATAATCTTAAACTTTTGGTGGAGTCTATTTTCTCAGTTTTTTTTTTCCCCCTCATACTGGTCAGGTCTACTTTTGATTTATGTATTTTGAGGCTATAATATTTGGTGAAGTCACAATCAGCTATTAGATTGCTCTGGGTGAATTGCACTTTTTAATAAGTATGTGATAACCTTGTCTCGAAATGTTCTTTACCAAGTCTCTTTTCGCATATACTAATATAACACCACTAGTTTTCTTTTGATTAATATAGCTAGCAACCTTTTTCTACCTTTGAACTTTGGTCTCTCTGGATTTTTTTAATCTTGCAGGAAATCTGGCATTTATTAAGTTTCTTTAATTCTTTTACGCCTATTTTAATTTTGATATATTTGAATTTATTTCTGCCATTTTCCTTTGTGCTTATTCTTCATCCTTAAGACTGGATCTTTGTCTTTTTTTAGATTAAATATTTAATATTAATCCAAAATGATTTTCATGAACAAACTATGATCTTCATGAGGATGATTTAATTTGGATCATTTCCTTTCTAATTCTTAATGATGTTTTTGTCCGGTAATGCTTAATGCTTGTTTTGTTTAACTCCACAAATTGAACAGAAGTATTACTGGACTATTTAGTATATTATGTTACTAATTAGTTATTAAAATAGTTACTCATCCTATTTTCCTGTTCATCTGAGTTTTCAGTTTGGGTTATTAATCTCTACTGGGATGTCATCGTTAGAAGTTACTTGAGTATTTGTTGGTGGAAAAACTCTTTCTCTCTTTTTTTTTTCAGTAAAATACCTCTATTTCTGTAGCTGATCTTAAGAGTCACTGTGATTCTGATTCTGAGGATTGTTTTTCAACCATTCTCAAAAACTGTCAACTGTTATATAACCAATATTGCCTCTTGCCCAGCCTTTTTACAATCTCTTTCTTGAATTCTTATTAATAATCTTCCATATATGTCAAGCTCTTCTTTGTGTTTCTAAATATTTTATACTCTTCCTTTCTCTGTGCTGTGCTCTAAATAGTTATTCATACTTCATATTCCTGTTTACTAATTTAATCTTTAGCTATTGCTAATCTGCTCCTGAATATATCAACGAGTCTCCAGCTTTAATAATTATTTCTTCAATTTTGAAGACAGTATTTATTCTTTTATTCTTTTATTTTTACTTTTACTTTATTTTTATTATTTTAACACTTTAAATAAATAGTAATTATTATTTAATACTTTATTATTATTTTTATATTATTTATTTATTTATTTCCCCCCAAATCTACCTGGTCCCTAGCTCCTTGCTTATATTTCAACATACTACTTCTCTTTTGGTACATTTGTTAAACATAAGTTATGTTCTGTCTCTATTCTAGTAGCTTCATTGTGAGACGTTTCTTGTTTGTTCTTATTCACAATACCTGTTCCCTTGAATGCTTTTTATTATTTATTTTATTTCTTATTTATTTACTTTTATTTTTATTTTATTTATTGTTTTGTTTATTTTTAATTCTCATTATTTGTTTTATTTTTTTTTCTCTGAATGATTATTTTTGAAAAGACATTTTTGGAAATGTATTCAGGGGGTTGCAATGATATTCCTTCAGAGATTTCCTTCTGTCACCACTGATACCACCAACCAAAGACTACATTAAGCTGAATCCTCCATTTGAGATTTCTCAGGCAAACCTGGTGGCACAGATTAAATCTACAAACTCTGGTTGGGTTTGATAAAAGAGATTAAAAAAATTCTTCACCCAGATTTTAGCTACAAAGAAGTATGTTTCCCAGTGTTTTGTCTGTCTTTGAGGATTGTTTTTCCATCGACACTCAACCTGAGCATGTGGTGTTCACGTCCAGCCTCTAAGCAGAGGTCACCATTTAGACTCCCAGCCATGAGCCTGTCCTCATGTTCAACACCTGTTCTCTTCAGAGGTGCTGTTAAGAACAAGGCTGTTTATATTGGAATTCTTCACGTTGCTAAGACATAAACTCCTCTGCCCTTCCTAACACATTTCATTAAAGTTGGTTTTGTAGCTATTTTAATTTTGTTTGTGCCTATGTGTAACCTGAGATTCTTTCTATCAGTGTAGCAGATGGAGAGGACATTTGTGGCATTTCTGGACAATTAATTCATGATATTCATCATTTCAAGGAAACACTAGTTCCGAGCCAGAGAGATAACCTGAAGTATGTAAGAACACATGAAAAGATGCTCAACATCACTCATCATCAAAATGCAAACCAAAACTACAATGAGATATCACCTCACACCTATCAGAATGGTTAAAATTAAAAACACAAGAAACAACAAGTGCTGGTAAGGATGAGGAGAAAGGGGAAACCTCGTGCACTGCTGGTGGGAAGGGAAACTGGTGCAGCCACTGTGGGAAACAGTATGGAGGTTCCTCAACATGTTATAAGTAGAACTGCCATACAGTCCAGTAATCGCACTACTGGGTATTTACCCAAAGAATATGAAAACACTAATTTAAAGGGATACATGCACCCTTATGTTTATTGCAGCATTATTTACAAGAACTAAATTATGGAAGCAGCCCAAGTGTCCACTGATAGATGAATGGATAAACAGTGGTATATACGTCTATACAATGGAGTATTGTGCAACCATAAAAAAGAATGAATTCTTGCCATTTTCAACAACATGGATGGATCTAGAGAGTATAATGCTAAGTAAAATAAGTCAGTCAGAGAAATGCAAATACCATATGACTCCATTCATATGGGGAATTTAAGAAAGAAAACAAATGACCAAGGGGAAAAAAAAGAGAGAAACAAACCAAGAAACAGACTCTTAACTACGGAGAAGACACTGAGGATCACCAGAGAGGAGGGGGTTGAGGGATGGGTGAAACAGGTGATGGGGATGAAGGAGGGCAGCTGTCGTGATAAGCACTGAGTAATATATGGAATTGTCAAATCACTATATTATACTTGTGAAACTAATACAACACTGTATGTTCACTATATTGGAATAAAACAAAGAATGGAAGATCTCTGAGAAATGGTGAAAAACATTGTGAAGAGTTTTGATGGTTATAGGCTATGGACTATGTGCTATAAAACTTTTCAAGATGTAGGGCCCCCACCAGATTTTGACAAAAGTAAAAAAGTCATTTCTCAATGTCCATTTTAATTTTCTCTCTTTTCTTTGGATTTATGTCCCAATGGACTATCTACTGCAGATATCACGGGCCTTTCTAGAAGACTTCTGTATTGAAACCAGCTGCAACACTTTGGAAAACCTTGTTTTTCTTTTACTCTTTGTTTTCTTTCATCCAGTGGCTATCAGCAGGGATTGCTGGATGGCCTGAGCTTGAGTTTGTCTTCTGTGGATTTGAACAAGGGAGGCCTCTACACAAGTTAGCATAGTCGTATTTCAAAATAATTTTTTGAGCATGAGCATACCATGGGCGGTAATCCTTATGGTAAAGAATAATTAAAGGAATAATTACTTTTAAGAATGAAAACACAATCCAGTGTTAAATAGTTCACATTCTAACATTTGTTTGGATCTTTATAAATTGTAAAGTGTTACATAAATGCTGGATTTTATTTAATTCAGTTACTAATTTGGCCTTTTTACCAAGCCTGCTGTTAATTGCTTTAGAAGAACCAAATGCCTGCCATCAAAAAGAAAATATAAGCAATCAGGCGCTGTGTGAGCATAGCAGGTGCAGGAAACAGAACATAATAGATGGTGCCTCCCCACCAGCTCCTTCCTACAAAGACAGACTTCGGAGCTCCGTTTGTGATAGTATAATATCTCTGTGGATCTGTTTTGATGTCCATGTGCCCGGCCCAGGAGCAGATTTGCTTAATTGGGACCATGTGTCTATTGTCTTAAAACACCCCTCTGGAGGGGCACCTGGGTGACTCAGTCAGTTGAGTGTCTGTCTTCAGCTTAGGTCATGATCTCAGAGTCCTGAGATCAAGCCCTCATTGGGTTCCCTGCTAAGCAGGGAGTCTGCTTCTTCCTCTCCCTCTCCCTCTGTGCTCTCTCTTTCAAATAAATAAAAAAATCTTTAAAATGAAAAACAAAAAATACCCATATGGAGAAACTGCTAAAGCTGCAGGCAAATCAAATAACATATGTGAACGTGATATAAAACTAGTAAGTCATTACACAAATGTTAATTATTATTACAGCTATTACTTTCAAAACAGTTCAAAACAGTTTCGGTTCCTGAAATCTATCTCCAGATTCTTCTTCTTAACATCCAAATTTAAAAATCAACTGTTGACATTGAATAATTACACTGTGTCATAGTTTTTTTAAAGCTTTATTTATTTAAGAGAGACAGAGAGCAGGGAGGGGCAGAGGGAAAGGGAGAGAGAGAATCCCAAGCAGACTCCCCACTGAGTGTGGAGCCTGATGTGGGGCTTGCTCTCATGACCCTGAGATCATGACCTGAGCCAAAATCAAGAGTCCAACACTCAACCACCGAGTCACTCAGGAGCCCCTGACTGTTAAATGTTCTGATCAATGATCATACCAAAGTTTTTTGGTTCAAGTTTTCATGGTAATAGAATTGCCACTTTTAGCAATCATAGTTGTTTTTAACCTCAGAAAAGTTCTTTAATTATTCCCTGCTCTGTCCTAAAAGAAGCCAGGCTGAAAAAAATATCACAAAGGAGCATTTCCTTTGGTTTTTCCTTGTCCTGCAAAGGTCACAGCCTGGGTTTTGTACTTAGATTCTGCCTCAAGCAATGGATCATGAGGAAATGATAAGATACATGGGGAGAGATTTACGTGTTAAAGATTTGTGGGAAAACAGATTTGTGTATCACAAAACTATTCATTATAGCAAAGAATCAGAAGCAACCTCTTTATCTAGTTTATATGGATTGAATAAAACTTGCTGTATCCATATGGTAGAATATTACATAGTGATCCAAATATTTATGGGGAATTTTCATGAGAATACATACATGGTATGATTTTCAGTGAAATAGCAGTAGTCAGGATTATTCATCCATTAGGATTTCAATTTCGTAGATGAGTTTGGCAAAAATACTGCATGGAATGCATATAAAAATATTTCAGTGGTTCTCTGAGTGGTGATGTGTAGGTGATTTAAGACATTTTTTACACTTTTCTCTTTTTCCTAAATTGTAAATAATGATGGCATGTTTTGTTACTCTTGGGACAAAAGAATAACGTTTTATTAAACATGTGAAGGCCCTCCTTTACGACAGGCATCAGACAACTGCTGCCGGATCCAGCTGGCAACCTGAATCCATAAAACTGTGATTAGGACACGGCCACGCTCGCTCATCGAGGTATCTTCTGATGATGCTTTGTGCACAAGAGCTGAGTAGCTGCAACAGAGACCACGTGGGCCACAAAACCCAAAGTATTTACTACCTGGACCTTTGTGAGGTGTGAGGGGACGTGTGCTGCTCCCAATTCTGTGCTGTCATGTTGCCATTAATCTCTCCCAGCCACTCTCATGACCACGCCTGAGAAACCGTCTGGTGTTTAGCGTTTGCTACTCTGTGGTTGACATTATGCCTGGAATTGCCGTCAATATTTCTGCTGGTACAGAGGCTGACGCAGACCCATTTACCTCCCCTAGGCTCCCACTTCCCCATGGCAGCCACCATGGGGGCTTCCCTGTGCCCTGATGACTTGCGTGAGCCTCTTCACTTTCTCTTGAGACCCTCGTGTACACTTTATGGGGCCCGGTCTATCTTGAGATAACCCCACGCGTGTGCCCTTGACTGTATTCCCTACTCATGGGCAGTGGGAAAGAAAATTGACTTTCCCATTCCCAAGGAATGCACACAGGTGTGAACTATTCTTCAGCTTAAAAACAAAAACAACAAATAAAAATAGCGAAGCCACAAACCAAGGAGCAAAGTTTGCGTGACCTGCTAGACTCACTCACCTACATAATTCAAGCATGTTCCAAGAACTTTCTATATATTATTCTTTTTAATTGTCCTGAGGACTCTGATGAGTTTTATGCTATAATATGGATTTCCTGAGTAGCTAGTGATAAATCAAATCTCTGAATGTTAATGTCATGAAGTCAAGAGCTTACCTTGTCTGCTGACACGGAGATTCATGTCTCACATGAATGAGCTCAGGGCTGCAGTTTCCCTCTGAGGGAGCTCTCCAGCACACCTCTGTCTCTCATGAGCCCTACTTTCCAGGTCTCTGGAGCAAAGATCTCTAGCATGACTCTAGTTTAGTCCTTAACAACCAGGAATCCTGACCTTTCCCATTTGACTTAAGCAAGCTTGTATTTTGTGTCTAGTAGTTCACATTTCATTGTTGTTCACCTTCTTGGGTCTGTTGTGGCCACAAGTTCCTATTGTTCAGTTGTTCTTACATCGTATTATGATAAATCCAGTTGAATATTTGGGATATTGACTCATTGATTAGGATCTGATGAGGTTGCCATTCTCTTTCAGATTGATTTTGGAGTGTTGTGTCCTCCCCTCTCAAATGCATATGCCCCAGGAAGGGAATGTATTGCTACAACATTAGTTTTCACTTGTTTATTACTTCTCAAAGGCTTTTCTCTCAACAGAGCCCTCCCTTGAATACACAGTTCAATTAGAATTTCGCTTATGCATTTAAGATTCTCCAAGACATTGCATTATAGTTATTATTCATCAGATAAAATGGAGTGAGCACATAGTGTGAGCTTTGTCAATATTATCAGAAGAAGAGTCAGAAGAAGCTACTGAAGAAAGTAGAAAATGTTCAGAGGAGCTCAATATCTCCCCAACAGGCAGACTGAGCTAAAGCCCTTTTGCCTGAGTGAGGTTTGTGCCGAGTTATAGCTGCTGAGCCTCGAGGTCCTCTTATGGTGGCTGTTCTTCTCACATAGTCCTTTAGATATCAAGAAAGTTTGCTTCCGCAAGGACAGCAGACTTTTTACACATTCTAACCACAGCCAACTTTATCACAGATCTCCCTTGGGAAGAGAATAGAAACATCAGTGAATATGTATTTTATTTCCAGATTGAATGCAATTCACTCACCTACACTCCTAAGCCATTAATCACCTTTATGTGATTTTTTTTCTTCTTCTTTTTCTTTTTCTTTTTCTTTTTCTTTTTCTTCTTCTTTTCTTCTTTTCTTCTTCTTCTTCTTCTTCTTCTTCTTCTTCTTCTTCTTCTTCTTCTTCTTCTTCTTCCTCTTCTTCTTCTTTTTTTTTTGCAGGAAGTGATGTGGCTGTATCCATCATTTAAAGTCAGCCTTCATAAATCTGAACACAGACATCATGTTCAGAGACAGACGTCCCGACGAACATGCAGAATGGAGGAATCATTTATGTGGAGTCAGGGGAACACCAGATCCCCTGCTGTCTGCTGCCCTTGCCGTGGGCGTTTCTGCATCCACCTCCTTCTCTAGCACTGAGGGAAGGTCATGTTTTTGTCACATGAGTCACTGACTCTTGTAGGCTACCTTCTGACTATCTACCATCCCCCCACGCCCTGCCGTCTGTAAGAAGGAATATCAGGGTCTGTTCACTGCACCTTGCAAGGGCTTTCTCTTTGCTCACTTCTGTTGCAATGTGTAGCTAACCAAGGGCTCCTCTCCGAGGCTCATGCCAGGAGACGGTTGAGTGGTCTGCTCAGCCTCAGACAGAACACCTGGAGGGACATGGCCCCTGGGGGAAAACAAAACCTGGTTGGTATTCCTTGAGGGGAAAACTCTTTCCCCAGAAAGTACCAGTGTAAGATGACATTATGTTTTATTTTATTGTTTTTAAAGATTTTTTTTATTTATTTATTTATTTATTTATTTATTTATTTATTTATTTATTTATTTTAGAGAGAGAGAGCGTGAGCAGGGGTAAGGACAGAGGGAGAGAGAAAGAATCTCAAGCAGACTCCACACTGAGTGCAGAGCCCGATGTAGGGCTCGATCTCAGGACCCTGAAATCAGGACCTGAGCTGAAATCAAGAGTCAGAAGCTCAACCAACTGAGCCACCCAGGCACCCCTAGGATGACATTGTATTATTTCTTAAGTTACCATTTTAAGTTTTGTGAAACAGAAATATTGTCAGTGGGGTTTTGATGTTTTTAGGAAGGTGGTGTGTCTTGACAAGGAAGTCTGGCTGAGATGGGCACATGATGGCAATGTGAGCGATGACTTGAGTACTCACTGAGCTCGGGGCTTGGCCTTTGAACACAGCCCATGGGTCACTCAGTATCATCAGAATCCTAAAACTGACCAAGCTTGCAGGAGGTAGGCTAGCATTAACTAAACTCTTGAGAAGAATTTTATACGACAGATACCAGTTTGTTCATGTGCAATGAGAAAAAGATGATCAAGGGATTAGATTTTCCCAGGAAATGCAGTGCTGGTGCTTTTACTCTGAAGAGAGTGGGCAGCACGAGGAAGCTGGTGCAGCCAGGAGCCTGCTTTGGGAGTTCAGAACTGAGCTGATGTTGTTCCCCGGGCTGACTTGATGCTTCTACATTCATAGTAGCAGGATGTTTTCTTCCCGGACCAGGGTGTGCTCAGCTCCGTGGCCAGGCACGTCCTCCCATAGAAGGAGAGAGGTGGGGTCTACAAAGCCTGCTTTTCTGGCCTGCACTTCCAACGCTTTTGTTGCTAACCCCCCTGCCTTTATATGGATCCCTTTTCCCAACTAAATTCAATCACAACCCAGTCAGGTGTTATTTTCTCTGGACTCAGCCTCATTATGTGAATGTGTGTGTTCCTGTCTTGATCTCTTAGAATTTCATTTACTGTAATTCTCAAATGACAGTCTTAGGACATATTAAAGATCACAGAGTGGGGGGGGTGCAGGCTGGGGAGGATTTATGGCTGTCTTAGATTAGAAGTTTCTTCTGCAGCAGAGAGGAGAAAATGCACACCTGGGCTCTTCACTTCTCCAACCCAAGCAAAGTTTAAAATATGTGCACCTTGTTTTCAGTGTCATTTCATTTTTCTTTCTACTCTGCCTCTTGCTTCTTAGTTCCTAAATTCATTCCATTCAAATCCTCTCTCTTCTCTCCTGAGTTTTCTGGCTTTTCCTGAGATACTTAGTTTCTAAAATGATTCCCCCCCCCTTTCTTAATGTCAATATCCACCAAAGAAAATTTTTATTCCCTTAATAGAATATTAGAAAGAAAAAGTCAGGTTGATTGTGATGACACAGGGTGAGTTCAAGTTGGTCAGCTATATTCAATCTAGGATTTAACAAGAAAGATACAAAGACAATGGGCCAGTGGAGGGACTGATGAGGTGGATTTAGAAAACATGATTTTTTTGATTACTTGGTGGATTGTTATTAATTCAGTTCTATCTGTGTCCTAGGATGAGGTGCTACAGTAGGATCAGGAAAAAATGAAAAGAACTGCCCATATTCAATATCATAGTGGAGTCCTACCTAGTACAGCAAGACAAGAATAGGAAATAAAAGTCATGCAGATTGGCAAGGAAAAAACAAAAGTGTCTTCATTCTTAGCTTATAGGATTGTCTATATAGAATAGACCAAAAAATTCTTGGAACCATAAGTGATTATAGCAAGGTGGCAAGATACAAGGATAATGAATATAGATCAATTAATTTTCTATATACTGGCAATGAACAATTGGAACTTGAAATACAAAATGCAATAGTAACAAAAATTGAAATATTTAGTTCAGATCTTACATAATATACAGGATCTATATGCAGAAAGCTATAAAACCCTGATGAAAGAAATCAAATAAGAACTAAGTAAGTGAATAGATATTTGATGTTCACAGATTGGAAGAGTCAGTATTAACATACCAGTTATTCTAAACTTGATTTATATATTCAGTAATCTTTTTTTTTATAGATTTTATTTATTTATTTGACAGAGATAGAGACAGCCAGCGAGAGAGGGAACACAAGCAGGGGGAGTGGGAGAGGAAGAAGCAGGCTCATAGTGGAGGAGCCTGATGTGGGACTCAATCCCATAACGCCGGGATCACGCCCTGAGCCGAACACAGACGCTTAACCGCTGTGCCACCCAGGCGCCCCTATATATTCAGTAATCTTAATTAAAATTCCATCAAGCTATTTTGTAGACATTGAGAAACAGAAACTAAGGTTTATAGGAAGAGGCAAAAGGCCTGTAATAGCCAACACATGACTGAAATTAAGAATGAAGTCAGAGAGCTGACACTACTTGACTTACCATAAAGCTACAATAATTAAGAGAGAATAAATAGGGGTGCCTGGGTGGCTCCATCAGCTAAACATCTGACTCTTGATTTTGGTTCAGAAGGTGGTCTCGGGGTCATGAGATTGAGCTCTGCCTGGGTCTCTGTGCTGAGCTTGGAGCCTGCTTGAGATTCTCTCCCTCTCCCTTGGCCTCTCCCCTACTCATGCTCTCTTTCTCTCTCTCAAAAAAAAAAAAAAAAAGACAAAGTAAGCAAATAGATATAGCCAACATATCTTTGACAAGGAAGCAAAAGCAATACAATGGAGTAAATGTAGTGTTTTCAACAAATGGTGATGGAACAACTGGACATCCACAGACCTACACCTTTCACAAAAGTTAACTCTAAATGGATTTTACACCTACATGTAAAGTGCAAAACCATAAAATATCTAGAAGAACACACAGAAGAAAAATCTCTGGTAATCTCTTGGGCTTGGTAATGAGTGTTTGGGATTTTTTTGTGTGTATTTTTTTCATATAAGATGAAAAGTATGGATTAGTTGGATGTTATTAAAATTAAGAACATCAGTTCTATAAAAACTCTTTTAAAAGACTGAAAAGACAAGCCACATTGGGGAGAAAATATTTGCAAAACATATATCTAATAATGCCTTGTAGCCAAAATATATAAAAAGTTCTTAAAACTCAACAACAGGAACTCAAACAACCTACTTAAGTAATGGGAAACCTCAGCAGACACTTCACCAAAGACAACATATAGATGACAAATATGTGTAAGAAGAGATCCTCAGTATCATTTGTTCTTAGAGAGCTGCAAATTAAAATAACACTGTAATACCACTACCACTTATTAGAACTGCCAAAATCCAAAAAACTGACAACACCAAATGCTACGTAGGATGTGGAGCAACAGGAACTCTCATTCATTTCTAGAGCAGTTGTGCAAGACAGTTTTGCAGTTTCATACACAGCTAAACATAGCCTTACTGTAGAGCCAGCAGTCACACCCATGTATTTATCCAAGTAATATGAACACTTATGTCCATGCAAAAAATTGTATGAGTGTGTTTATAGCAACTTAATTTATAATCACCTAAAACTGGAAGCAATCAAGATGTCCTCCAATAGGTGAATGATAAAAAGCTGTTGTCCATCCATAGGATGGAATATAATTCAGAAAAAAAAGAGAGAATGAGAGAGAGAGAGAAATAGCTGTTAAGCAATTAAAAGACATGGATGAATCCTAAATGCACAGTAAAAAAAGACAGTCTGAAAAGCTTCAAACTACATGATTAAATTATGCAACATTAAGGAATCAAAACCATTGAGACAGTAAACAGATGAGGGGCTGTTACAGATTTAGGACAAGTGGAAGTAGGGGAGAAGGAAAGTGTTGCATAGGTGGAGTACTGGGGATTTTTAGGATGGTGGCACTATTCTGTATGATACTCTAATGGTGGATCCATGACTATGCATTTGCGAAAACTTACAGATATTTATAGCACAATGAGTGAGCCATAATGTATGAAAAAAATTAATCAAACAATCACTTGGAAGGTCAGGGAACACAGGGTGGAAGCAGAATGCCCCAGAGCAGTCTAACTATATAGTTATAAACAAACTATTACAGTATGTAATACTACAAAGGCATGAAACCATCTCGCAGAAGGGGGAAGGGGAATAAGGTGCTGACCAAAGTTAACTTTGGAGATGAATGGAGTCTGTAAGAGTAAAGGCAAAAGTAATTTTGCCTAACCATTGTGCTTTAGTGGATAAGGTTGGTTCCCACAAGGGTATGTTTAATAATCCTGATAATGTTAAACATGTATACTGAAATTAAATAAGTAAATGGATGGTACATGGCTGGAGCCAGGTGTCTCACTGTTGGAGCTTGTGTTATAGGTAAGTGAGGAGAAGAGGCCAGGATGATCCGTGGATTAGATGTTGTAGTGGATTAGAGTTGAAGATATCAGTATGAGCTCTTGTTTCGATTATAGATACAATAGTTATATATAGAAATATTGATGGATGTGTGTGTATAGATATATGTATATGTGAGTTTGTATAGACATAGCTCTGTCCGCTGAGTGAGGCTAAAAGCAACAACACCCTAGTTGCAGTGAGCACACCTGGCGCCTGGATCTTGATTTCTGAATACTAATCTCCAATAAAAGGAAGCAAGCATTCTGGGAGACTGCTAGTTTTGAGTGGACCCAGAAGGAAAGACAGCTTTGGGGCAGGTCCAGGCTGTGACATGAACATTCCTGCCCCATGGTCCAGTGGATTTAATGGGGTTCAAGGAAAACTCTATAGTAATTAAGACCGCTTTCAGGGCCCCTGGCCATCCCTCAAAGGAGAATCAGAGGGAAGATCCTGAGAGGTAAAGCAAAGTCATGCCTTACTCTGTTGATAACTGTGCCCCTTTTAATAGCTTGTTGCTTGCTAATGAGTCCTGGTAGAGACTACCACTTGCCATGAGGTATCAGGTGACTGACTATAAGACTTGAGATTTCCATGATGAACTGGTCAATATCCAATCACAAAACTGTAGGCTGAAGAGTAGAGCAGCAATATATTTTAGAGTGGAGAGGTATATACATACCATCAGGAAGATCAATAAAGAGTTAACAGTCTGAATGAGAAGGGGACTAAGACTTTGTATTCTCTCTTAACCTTCCCGCAGCCTAAATCTATGGCCTCAAGGGAAATTCCCTTTGGCCAGTTACTGAGAGGCAGCAAAATCTCGGTCCTGGTTTCCAGAAGACTCTGTGTAATATACCAGCATCAGCCAAAAGTGAATTGCTGTCCCCATAAAATCCAACTCAGGGATGGCCCTGAAAATTAGTGGTTATGGACAATCCTCCCAAAGTATAGAACTTCCAGAAGTAATGTCAGGCTCTCCATTTTGAGTGGAGGGAGAAACGGCCAGAGATGTAGATGTAACTTTATTGTGGGAAGTGACTTACGGTTTGGACATTTAGCCAAGGATTTGAAATTGATTGGTAAGGTGTTTTCCAGCGTCAACAACCAATTCTCCAGAATTGGAGAACAACCAATTCTCCAGATACCAATTGGGTGTCCAACAATTCAGTTCAATTCTGACACTAACTACCTGGAGTGAGCATCAGATTTCCCAGATTTAAGAGATTGGTCCCACAAGAATGTCCTCACTTCAGATATCAGTTGCAAGTCCTGGGCCCACAGACTTATAAGTGACTGGCTATAAATTGAGGGTTCCCACGATCCTCTCCTGAGGTGTGATAATTCTTTAGAACGGTTCATAGAACTCAGAGAAGCGCTTTACTTCCATTTACTGCTTTATTATAAAGGATATATGCAGGGACAACCAGATGGAAGGGAGACATAGCGTGTGGGGGAGGTGTGGAGCTTCCCTGCTCCCCGCTGGGTGTGCCACCCTCCCAGACACCTTCCCAGCCAGTCCATATGTTCACCACCCCAGAGGCTGTCCAAATCTCGTTGTTCCAGACTGTTTATAGAGCTCAATCGTAACTCCCCTACCCCCTTTCCTGAGGTAAGGGGTGGGGCTCAAAGTTTCAGCCCTCTGATTCCTTTGCTTTCTGGTGATCAGCCCCATCCTGAGGCTGTCTGGGGACTGCCTTAAAGCACCGCATCAGCATAAACTCTGGTGTGATCTCAAAGATCTCATGATAAATAAGACACTCCTCTCATCAGAAAATTCCTAGAGTTTCAGCAGCTCTGTGCCAGGAAGCAAGGACAAGGGCAAATATATTATTTGTCACAATTAGAGATTTGTCACAATAATTTGCACAATTAGAGAGGAGGAATTTTAGGGAAACATAGGAAGATGGGACTATTCCAATGGAGAGAGAGCATGAGGATATTTGTGTCTCATACAAACGTTCAAGAAGGTCATCTGCTGCAGAAAAAGTTTTTGGCAATGAAGTGACCAAGAAAATCCACCCTGTGGATTTGAGCTAGCTGCCGTCTGCAACCACGTGGCACTTGCTCACTGGCCCATGGACGGTGGCCATAGTGGTGGAAGTGGGGGCTCTTCTTGGGCTCAACATATGGACCTCCCTGCACTGAGGTTGGTCTGAGGAACACCACTGCTGGGCCAACACTGGGCTCCTCCAGATTCTCCCAGGATTGGTTCCCTGGAAACAGAGATGATGCTAACATTATAACCTTACTGTGATGGATTGGAGGACACAGAGATTTTACTTCCTGGTATAGATTTATTTTGTATGCCCAGAATGCTTCTGCCAGCTGCACTTGTCTTGATATTTGCTCTATAATCTAGGAACAGCTAGCCCGATAAATTCATGTTAAATGTCCATTGATGGCTCAGGTTTTACTGGAGAGAGCCACCTTTAAGACTGGATTTCTATTCTATGGGATGGAGTATATGACGGGCTAGAACCAGTGTATGGATAACTTTTGCAGGGCCTTTGCTTCCTGTCCCTTCAATTTTGACATCTGTTGGTCTAGAGATCCTACTCTCCAAGAAAGGAATGGTTGTGTCTGGGGATACGACATCAGTTGCATTCAGTTGGAAGCTGAGAGCACCACTTGGCTGGTTTTAGCTCCTTGGGACTTTGAACCAATTGGCACATGGGATTACTGTACTCTTCGGGATGACTGATCCTTATTATTAAGGGGAAACTGGGTTTCCCCTTGCTCTCATTGCTGCTCACAATGAGAGTAGGGGGTATCCATCTAGAAAGTAGGAGATTCTCTCAAGTGACTCTTAGTAATTCTAGGTTTAATGGTAGTAGTCATATGCGACAGTAATGACTCCGTAAAGTGAGGACCATTATGCACTCTAGCAGGGGAAGAATGCAAATCAGCAGAGGTGCTAATTGAGGGCAAGAGTGCCCAGCAACAGGTATGGGTGAGAGAAGTAATACAGATTAACCACTGCCTCTTGACCAGTTATAAAAAAGAGAAGTGAAGCAGTTGTAGATTTTTGCTATGTGCCCAACAGCCAGTGACTGACAATCCATGATTCCATATGAGGCGTGTTGATGGTAGTTCAGAGATTATCAGACCCAGGAGAGTCACACCACATATCAGTGGGCGAACTGCAGATCCATGGGATCTTGGGTTTGAAATAGATGTGAGGAGCAAGGGGACAGGGTGAGAGCCTCGTTCTTGGACAGTTGTTGGCTGTAGGTGCATGGAAGCGTGCTGTTGTTCCTCAGTGGTCAGTGGGTGAGAGCAGGGGCTGAGTAGCAGAGCCCATGGGTGGAGCTGGTCCTCAGCTTGCCTCTGCGACAGAGTAAAGGAAATCCTATTGAAAATGGAGTCAGGATGCCCTAAAGGGGGCGCTCTCACCCATATACCACTCCTTGCAGCCTCCTTGCAGCCAGCAGGAGGAAAGAAGATAATTCTTATCTTGACAAGGGAGGCCACTATTCACAGAAGAATTTTATCTCCTGCTTTCAAGAAAGAGAAGGAAGATCTCTCCCTGCCCCAGCAACACCACACTAACCACCACTTCCAGCCAATGAGAAACTCTCATAACCTCAAACTCTTGTTCTTCGGCAGTGAACTTTTGTTCAAAACAACCCTCCCCAGTTTCCTCCTAAAGTCTAATAAAACCTGACCTTCCCTTTGTCTCTTTGGACTTGACTGTGTCTTGCCAAAGTTTGCCTGCCCTGACTTGCAATTCCTCTTCTATTGTCAAACTATTTTTTTCTAGTAAAATAACTGGCTATTGGATTGCCTGGCTGGCTGCGTTGGTGGAACATACAACTCTTGATCTTGGGGTCCTGAGTTTGAGCCCTGTATCAGGCATGAAGCCTACTTAAAAAAAAAAAAATGTCCTGAATAAAAGATGTCCCTGGGTTTAAAAAAATAAATAAGTACCTGGCTATTTTATCTTTAAGGTTGACACCTCTTTCAGATCCCCCCTCCTCCATCTTCCTCCTTCTTTGCTCTGTCTCACAGTGGGGCTCCTCCATGCAGGCTGAGTGCTCAGGCTCCTGTGTCAGCTGCCTTCCCACAGGAATGCGTTGGTAGAGGGCACTGCGGGGAGCTGGAGTGGAAAGGAACAGAGAGCAGACAGACCAACTATCAGTGCAGTTTTTGTGGGATGTCTCTAGCTGCTGGGCTCTGGAAATCCTCTTCCCTCTGTCTAGGGTCATTGATGACAGCTTCCTGTCGGGGCCCATTGTCTGGCTTGTTTTATCATCTGTCTTCATCTTCGGAGGTCTCCATGTCTGAGGAACACACTCCCTGAATTCACTTCTCTTAGTTTCCTGGTTGGATCCTGACGAATGGGACTGTGCAGGTGCACAGGGTCCCACTCTTGGAAGGGCCCCGTGCTTGGTTTAGTTCTCAGCTGTCACAGATTGAAACATCTCACTTTGCACTGGGTCCCACAGCAGACGTAGCCAGTGTTGCTGACTGACACACGTAGGAACTCTGAACTGCTGGCCGTGCAAATCTACAGGGGGTTTTGTCCTTGACAGGACCGCCTGTCAGGGGCTCTAGACGTGGGGTGGGGTGTTCACTGAGACATGTAGACCGAAGGGCAACCTGCAGCTCCATCAAGGAGAGAAGAAATGCTGGTGAAGGGAAGGGCCATAAAACATAATGACAGAGGCAGTGAGGTAAGATTATAAACAAGATTGTGAATGACAAAGTCAGAAGCTGGGAGAACTGGCAGTTCCTTGTAGGACTCCCTGGTTTGTTCTGAGACCATGAGGAAGGTTGGAGTCCCTGGGTTAGTGGTGCCGGAAAGCCTCAAATGGCCCATCCAGGTTCACACATTTTGTGCCCAGACTCCTTTCCTTTCTCTACACCGTAGCGTGAAAGACCTGGTTTCCTTTCATGCACTTTAATGCATGTTAACGACATGTATCTCCGGTTATCTGCATAAAAACACCATTGGGTGCCTGGGTAGCTCTGTTGGTTGAGCGTGGGACTCTTGATTTTGGCTCAGATCATAATCTCAGGGTGGGAGGATAGAGCCCGGCGTTGGGCTCCATGGCTCAGTTCAGAGTCTGCTTGTGATTTCTCCCCCTCTCCCTCCGCCCCCCTGCCTTGGCCCCCCTCTCTAAAATAAATCTTAAAAAAAAACAAAACAAAAGCAACATTGTGAGATAGGACTGTTGGTATGCTCATTTCACTCTTGAGAAAACCCCAGCTGGGAAAATTTAAATACTTGTTCAAAGTTACATAGACAGTAAATGTTGGAGCTGGGGTTCACACGTAGGCAGTCTGCCTGCAGAGACAGTCTCCTTAGCCTCCTTGCCCAACGGGAAACTTAATTTTGGCTCCATTAACACACTTACTTATATTGAAAATGGCTAAGAAGGCTATTATTATGTTAATTGCTTGGCTAAAACCAACTCCTTTTAACCTCTGACCCACCACATGATGCCCTCCTCTTCTCTGCAACAATATTGTCCTGGGAAATGGCCCACCATTACAGTACGTAGAACATTGGGTTTGGTTGGTGACTTGCTGGCCTGCCCTCTCCACCAGTCCTGGGTCTCTTGAAAAAAAAAATGATGCTATATATTTTTAAATTTTTTATTTTTGAGAGAGAGAGGGAGAGGAAAGCGTGAGCAGGGGGTGGAGGGTGGGCAGAGAGAGAGAGGGAGAGGAAGAATCTTGAGTAGGCTCCATGTTTAGCGTGGAACTCAATGAGGGACTGGATCTCATGACCCTGAGATCATGACCTAAGCCAAAATCAAAAGTTGGATGCTCAACTGACTAAGCCACCCAGGAGCCCCAATGCTGCATTTCTGATGTCAGCATTTGAAGATATGTCTAACACTTAAAGTTGCCTAACACCTGTCAACTGAAGGGGTGGATGAAGGACTATGGATAATTCTAGAATAGGATTTGGGAAATCAGAGGGGAGGTGCAAGCTTTGCCGCTCTGTCTCGCTGCTCTTCTGCTGCTCGACTTCTGCCCACCTCACCTTCTGTGGCCTCTCTGCTCTCCTGGTAACTGGTGATCACCCCCTCTTTGACCCTCCCCTTCCCAAGTGCTGGGCTATTTGCAGTTTTTATGAACATGGTAAAAGGGAAATTCTTGTCTTCCCTTAGACCTTTCTTTTTCTTCTTTTTTTGCTATGCTTGACAACTCCTCCAGAAATCAAGCACTCCAGGATTTAGGGAACATCCCAAGCCTCTCCAGCCAGCAAAGCCATATCATGCTTCTCAAGGAATTTTAACTTCTGTCTTCAGGGAAGCCCCTGGATTTGTAGAGTTGAGCAGAGAGTCTTTGTTGATGCTGGAGGAACATAGATATTTGGTAATTTTTCTGTATTCCCACCCCTGCTTCAGGATAAAGCTTTTATTTTCCACATTTCTCCTCCCAGCTCCTGCCAAGTTAGCATCTTTTTTTGACTAAGGAAAAGCTGGGAGCCGGGAAAAGGTACCAGTTTTATTTAGGTAGTGCAATATTTTATTTCTATCTTCAAAGCTGTTTTTACAGCTTTTGCTTTTCTCCTTTTCCCTCCAGCCAAGCCACTGCAAGGAGATGATTCTACAGAAACTGCTCTCTTATTTGCTTTCCTTTCTGACTCATAGGGTAATGTGATTAGTCACTAATGAAAAAGGCCAGACTCAATCACATTCACATTGTGATCTTGCACAAATGTCACATGTCCAGGGCCATAAGGTAGTATTGTGAGGTGAAGCAAAAGAAACAAACTCTCCTATGAAATAAAATAAAAAGCTCGAGTGGCTCTGGTTAAGTCCCAGCTCTGACACTCTCTAGATATAGAGCTTGGAAAAATTCCTTTTTCTTTCCGAATCATATTTCCTTTTTCTATAAAATGTAGGTGCTATGGAGTTGTGCCATTATTTAATTAAAAAAAAAAAACCAAACTATGTAAAGTATCTCTAATAGCGTCTGGCAAATAGTAGGTGCTCAACTCATATTAATGTCTTTTCCAATTTTCTGTATTAGAAACTGGATATCAAATATTTATGTAGTGTAAGCATTTCATCCTTTTCTGGTATCTGAACCAACCAGCTGTTCTATCTCTGCTTGAAACCTCCAGCGGTAAATCACTGCCCTCTGTGGAGCCTGTTCTAAGTTTGCAGAAAGACTGGAAGAGAGTGACATTGAACAGGGGTGGTGTGCAGTTTTGGGTTTTGTTTGTCTGGTGCTGCACTTTCTTGCCCCATTCCTCCCTAGCAGGAGCAGCTGGTGTGATCAATGGGCTGTGCCATTGCTCCCAAAGATCCCCACCTCTTGGGTCTCACACCCTTTGTCCCTTCCCCTTGAGTGTGGGCAGGGTCTGTGACTTGTTTTTCTCCAATAGAATATGGCAAAGGTGATGTCCTTCCATGATTACATGTGGTAAGATTGTGTGTCTTTCTAGAAGACTCTATGGTACCCTTCCATGGTGGCACTCAAACTAATTGCTTTTTCACAACCACTGAATGGAACAGAGCACCTTTGGAGCCTCCCTCAGTTTGGTATGAGCCTTTCATACATGGGGAGCGGTAAGATGACAACCGCGTCCACAGGCTTCGCCTTGAACCAAGTGTGCCTCCATGCAGGTCTACCTGCTACCTGCCCTGAGCTCTGGCTTCCTTCCTCTGCCTGCTCATTCCTTCCATCCTTGTCTCCAGCTTTGGACCACAGCTAACTGATGCTTTCGAGGCCGACTTACTGCTTTACCTGAAGAGTCCTGGCCCACTTCCTGACTTCATGGAGCATTTCTTGGACAGACTATCTGGAGTTTAGAACTCCTTGGCTTGACCTTCTAATGCCTTTTTAATGTCTCTTGGGCAGCCTCGGTGGACCCAACCTAGCATTGCCCATCTGGGTTCCTGTGTTGCAAGGATAGAAATATCATAGTTGTGTGTGTGTGTGTGTGTGCTCAGCAACGAGAAAAACTCTGGTTCTTTCCCCCTTTCCTAAACTCGTAGAGGGAATTTTATCCTCATTAATCATCATGTTGGCTTTGCCACTGCCTATTAAGGTCATTTGGATGCAGGCATCCAGTAAATTTGCTAATTATCCTGGCTTTTGTCCACTTCAAAAAATGATGAATGCATTGCCAAAATAGTCATCTACATCAGTGATACATTTGTAGGACAAATCTGGACACAAAGTAGAGCCTTATTCTCTAATGTAGTTTAAAAAACCCACGTATTTTCTTCACAGAGGGTAAACTAAATATAAGGAGAATATTTGTTTTAACACTTAATGAGGAATCTTGAGAGAAACTCAAGACTCTTGTGCTTAAGAGATTAAATCCAAATACATTCATTCATTTCCTTTATGGTTCCTTTAAAGTGATAGCTTAGAGGTGCCTGGGCGATGCAGTCGGTTAAGCCTGTGACTCTTGGTTTCCACTCAGGTCCTGATCTTGGGGTCATGAGATCAAGCCCCCGCGTTGGGCCCTGCAGTCGGTGCAGAGTCTGCTTGGGATTCTCTCTCCCTCTCCCTCTGCATCTCCCCCTCGTGTACTCTTTCTCTCTAAAAATAAATAAATCATTAAAAAAAATAAAGTGATAGCATACACAGCATACAGATGTGCACGATGAAGCCTTTGCTAAATGTGGGCCATACTTCTTACTACAGACTCTCCTTTAACATCATATGAGTCCAATGTCCAGAGAGTTGCTACAATGCTGATGTTCTGGATGCGTGCTCTGAAAAGGAAGGAGAGCAGCAGAGAAGCCCAGTTGCTCCCTGCTACCTCCCGCAGTGCTTTGAAGCCCCAGCAGAAGATGCCATGGACCACACATCACAGTGCTTCATGGGTTCTTTGTCTCAAGATCTTCGAGGAGGGCTGGCAATTGAAGGCATTCGTTTTACGGCCCCAGGCACATGTGTCCTCAGCCCTTGATGGAGACTCCCCCCTTCTTTACTGCAGGCTACCAGACAGTAATAACTCCCTGTCTCCGTGCAGGGCTAGATTCAACCTGACCAGGAAGGAGAAAGTGCTGTAGCTTTTCATTTGTTTGTTTTAAACCTATTCCTTGAGTCATTGATTTTTAAGAAACAGGACAACTTTCCTCCTGCTTGTTGTGTTTTCAAAACGATTGACAGTGGCCTTTGATGCACTGTGACCATGTGTCCATTTTGAACAGAGTGGTAGCCGACAGTAATAATAATCACGGTCCCCTTTTACTGAGGCATTGCACCTGACACCATGCTGGCTACAGATGTTATCACCCGCCACTTCCTTATAGTGTAGGTATTAGCATTTTTCTCTTTTTAAAAGATTTATTTATTTATTTGAGGTGGGGAGGGGCAGATAGAGAGGGAATGAAAATCTCAAGCAGACACTGCACTGAGCATGGAGCCTGACACGAGGCTTGATCCCATGACCCCAAGATCAGCCCTGAGCTGAAATCAAGAGCTGGAGGCTTTAACGGACTATGCCACCCCGTACCCCAGTATTTTTCTTTTAAAAACAAGGAAACTGAATCTCAGAAAATTAGGTGCTCAGATATGTGACTTTGAAGGGACATGGATAATGGAGTGTGCTTCAGGAAGCCCCCCCACCCCCCAAAATGAAGAAAATGGTCCTTTTCCAGACAGGAATACTCACACATATTTTGAGAGCAAGCTCAGATGTTGGGTGAAGCTTGGCATGGGCTATAAAAATGCTCATGTCAATCTAAAGACACAACAACAAGATTATACTGGTTGACTAGAAATGTGCATATACTCAACACGAGTTAGCCAGGTGGTAACTTAAATTGTTGTCCACTGATTAAAAGTATAAAAACTGCACTTATAAAGATATAAGGATGTTGTTTAATTTCAAGCAGTTTGAAATCTGATCCTAGTCCCCTTCTGGTTTCTTTTTTCTTTCAACCAGTGTATATGAAAAGTATAGGAAAATGTGTGCACTCGTGTACTTGCAAGAGTCAGATCCAGAAAGTGTTCACGTCACAGAAATCATCTGCTTAAGTCAGGCATGGGGATCCCATCTTCCCTTCTCAGTGACAGGGGGACTTCGGTTTCATACATTATTCAGGAAAGGGGAGAAGTTGTTCCCTCATCAGGCATCCCAAGAACTGATTTCTTCTTCCAGAGGTTTTTCTCCCTAAAACAAATCTGACTGTCTCACATTCATGAGTAAAAGCAGGCAGTGGTTCCCCAAAAGCTTCCTGTTGAAGTCAAATCCCTTTAAAAGCTGGGGCTGGGGGTGCCAGGGTGGCTCAGTTAGTTGGGCGTCTGCCTTTGGCTTGATCTCAGGGTCCTGGGATTGAGCCCCATGTTGGGTTCCCTGCTCAGAGGGGAGCCTGCTTCTTCCTCTCCCGCTCCCCATGCTTGTGTTCACCCTCTTGCTATCTCTCTCTCTGTCAAAAAAAAAAAAAATCTTAAAAAAAAAAAAAAGAAGCTGGGGCTGATTGATTTATCGGCCCTGTTCTTCATACCTCACAGCGGCAAAATGGACTTCCTCATCCCTCAGCCATGGGCTATGTCTTGTGACTTGTTTTGGCCACAGGGGTAACAGCTGAGGGGACATAAGGGTTTCCATTGTGCTTGCATGCTGGGCAAGTTCTCTTGAGCTTCTGCCATTGATCTGGAAAGAACAGAGTCCGGTAGCCTGTTGGTCCTGCAGAAGACATGTGGAAGGAAGTTGCCCCAGCCATACGCCATACGCTAACATGTGAGCAGGAAATAAATGCTTCTACATGTATGGCATGGAGATTCTGAGGTTGTTTGTTATTAAGCCAGAGCTGACTATTACAAATGCCTTACAGTACTTCCCAGGATCTGGGCCCTCCTGATTCTTTTGCTTTTTGGTTGTCTTCAGCCTTTTGTCTGCCTACTCCTCCAAGGGAAGGGGATGTCCACGGGGATGGGGATGATGGCTTTGGAACTGAAGCGCTCCACGTGGTGGATACAGGCCAGCTAAGTTTGGGTGCACATAACCGCTCTACCCTTAGTGTTCTCACCTGGAACATGTGGACAGCAGTAGCTCACAGGATTCATAAGAACATTGCACGTGTATAGATCATTTCTTACACTAGGTTAACCTGCTAATGTGAACGATTTTTCTTTTTCATGAGAGAGCCATAATGAAAGTTACTTTGTCTTAGGAATTACTTATTCCCATCTCCCAGGCTTCAGTCTCCCTGTTGTCCAAAAATGAAACTCACTGTGCTGGACTAAGATTGGGAAGACCTTAAACTCTCTGACAGGCAAAATATTTCTCATGCAATGCTGGTTGGCACGTAATAGGGATCCCATCTCGTACTGGACTGAGCTCTTCTCCTTGATTACTGCCTTTTGCTGCCTTTGTCTGCAGACCCAAGCTTCCCGAAGCACACTCCATTATCCGTGTCCCCTCTCAACATCCCTCCGACTGTGCACCGTTTACTTCTCATAACCAAGAACATTCATCATTCTTGAATGTTTTCTTCCAGTAGAACATGATGGACATGATTATTCATATGTAGGGGAAAACAAATTCAGCTTGTTTCCTTCTGGGAACCAATAACCCTAGAAGCTATTAATTTAGACTGGTGAATAGGAGTTTAAAAAGCATTTCCCTTTTTAATGATGCATTCCTTGTAATTCTATTGTATTACATTTGGGAAATAACATGAGAGTCCTCTTGTGGCTAATTTAACACCTGTTCTAGGATGGAAAGATTTTTTTTGTTGTTGTTGTTCTTTAACCACCAGAGCATTAATTACGTTGCCTTTTTTAAGAAGGAAAAAATAAGATGAAATATATTTTATAAGAATTAAAGAAAAGCAAATGAAATGTAGGTTCTATGTAGTACTGCACTATTTAAACATTTTCAGGAACACCCGATTAAAAATGGAATGAGTGTCATCATTCATGCACATTGCATTTACTTCTGACAGTTTTTGCAATCCTTTGGTGCCCATTTCTTCATACAAGTTGTAAGGAAATAACTTTGTTTTCCATAACTTTTTGATAGCTTTGAAACAAATAATTAACTATTAGGGATTTGAACTTCTAAAGAAAGAAGCATAATGTACATAGAAGAAAAGAGCTCCCATTTCGAAGTCAAGGAAATGTGCATTTGGGCAACTTATTGTGTGAAATTAAAAAAAGATCTTCCCTGTGTCTTGGTTTTATCAGCCATAAAACAGGAATAATAATAGAGACAGCAAAAATTTATAGTGAGATTAAACACACAATCTCCAAAACATATCAGGTCCTTCCATTTGAATAATATTTGTTCGTTAAAAACATGATGGAGCTTGTTTCCTCGTCACTGCGCAGACAGACGCAGCTGGAATTGCTGCTTTCAGTGTAGGTCTGGTGTAGACACCAGCTGCTCATTCACTGTGTTGCTCTGAGAGGGTCACCTGCCTCTCAGGTTGGTCAGCCACGGACAAGAACAATTATTAAAATTTTAGAGTTACAGAGTAGGAAAACATGTCAGGGGTATAATTATCAATTGACTTCATAGCATTCCTTTTTATGTGGACAGCTGTATTGAGAGAAAATTTACACACCACAAAGTTCACCTACTCAACGTAAATAACGCTTCTTGGAATATTTACTAAGTACTCATCTCTGTAATCTAATTCTAGAGCATTGCCATTACCCCCCAAGAAACCTGTGCCTATCATCAGGCACTTGGCATTTGTTCCCTGACTTGATCTCCTCTCTCTTAGATTCTCCTATTATGGACTTTTAAGATGATAGACTCGTAAGTATGTGTTTTCTTTCCTTTTCCTTTTATTGTTTGGTGACTGGTTTCTGTAACTTGCATAATGTGGTTGAAGCTCATCCATGCTACCACATGTATTTTATATTCCCATCAGTAAAGTGTCAAAATTTTAATTTCTCCACACTTCTGCCAGCATTTGTTATTCTTTGTCTGTTTTTAAAAATTTAAATTCCAGTTAATTAATATACAATGTTGCATTTGTTTCAGGTGTACAATACAGTGATTCGACACTTCCTAACATCACTTGGTGCTCATCACAACAGGTGCACACCTTCAGCCCCATCACCTGTGCCCCCATCCCCCACACCCCTCCCCTCTGGTGACCAGCAGTGTGTTCTCTAGAGTTAAGAGGCTGTTTCTTGGTTTGCCTCTCTCTGTTTTTTTTTCTATGCTCATTTGTTTTGTTTCTTAAATTCCACATATGAGTGAGATCATTTGGTGCTTGTTTTCCTTTGACTGACTTATTTCGCTTAGCGTTACACTCCCTAGCTCTATCCACATCCTTGCAAATGGCAAGATCTCATTCTTTCGTATGGCTGAGTAATAGTCCATTGTGTGTGTGTGTGTGTGTGTGTGTGTGTGTGTGTGTGTGTGTGTGTATCACTTCTTTATCAATTCATCAGTTGGTGGACATTTGGGCTATCTCCATAGTTTGGCTATTGCTGATAATGCTGCTATAAATTTTGGGGTGCAGGCATCCCTTAGTATTTTTGTATCCTTTGGATAAATACCTAGTAGTGCAATTGCTGGATTATAGGGTAGCTCTATTTGTAACTTTTGAGGAGCTTTTTTTTTTTTAAGATTTTATTTATTCATGAGAGAGTGAGTGTGCAAAAGAGCATTAGCAGGGGAAGGGGCAGAGGCAGAGGGAGAAGCAGACTCCCTGCTGAGCAAGGAGCCCGATGCGGGGCTCAATCCCAGGACCCTGGAATCATGACCTGAGCTGAAGGCAGATGCTTAACTGAGCCACCCAATGCCCCTTGAGAGCATCTATACTGTTTTCCCCAGTGGCTGCACCTGTTTGCCTTCCCACCAACGGTGCAGGAGGATTCCTCTTTCTCTGCATTCTCACCAACACCTGTTGTTTCTTGTGTTGTTGATTTTAGCCATTCTGACGGCGTGAGGTGATATGTCATTGTAGTTTTGATTTGTATTTCCTTGACAACAAGTGATGTTGAACACCTTGTCATGTGTCTGTTGGCCATCTGTATGTCTTCTTTGGAAAAATGTCTATGCATGTCTCCTACCATTTTTAAAAATTTGATTATTCATTTTTAGGGTGTTGAGTTTAATAAGTTCTTTATATATAAGATACCTAGGAATAAGCCCAACTAAAAAGGTGAAAGACCTGTACTCTAAAAGCTATAAAATACTTATGAAAGAAATAGAGGGTGACACAAAGAAATGGAAAGACATTTCATGCTCATGGATTGGAAGAACAAATATTGTTAAGATGTCTATACTACCCAAGGCAATTTACACACTTCATGAAATCCCTATCAAAATACCAACAGCATTTTTCAGAGCTAGAACAAATAATCCTAAAGTTTGTATGGAACCACAAAGGACCCAAAATAGCAAAAGCAGCCTTGAGAAAGGAACACAAAGTTGGAGTCATCACAATTCCGGACTTCAAGATATATTACAAAGCTGTAGTGATCAAAACAGTATGGTACTGGTACAAGAAATAGACATACAGAGCAATAGAACAGAACAGAAAAGCTAAAAATGGACCCATGGTTATATGGTCAATTGACCTTTGACAAAGCAGGAAAGAATATCCAGTGGAAAAAAGACAGTCTCTTCAACAAATGGTCTTGGGAACACTGGACAGTTAAATGCAAAAGAATGAAACTGGACCACTTACACCATATGCAAAAATAAATTCAAAATAGATTGAAGACCTAAATGTGAGACCTGAAACCATTAAAATCCTAGAGGAGAACACAGGCAGTGTTTTCTCTGATATCAGCCATAGGAATTTCTTACTAGGTGTCTCGAGGCAAGGGAAACAAAGCAAAAATTAACTATTGGGACTACGTCAAAGTAAAAGGCTTTGCACAGTGAAGGAAACAATCAACAAAACTAAAAGGCAACCTTCAGAATGGGAGAAGATATTTGTGAATGACATATCTGATAAAGGGTTAGTATCCAAAATATATAAAGAACTTAAAAAACACAACACCTAAAAAATGAATAATCTCTGTCTTTTTTATTTTAACCATTCTAGTGAGTGTGAAGTGGTATCTCATTGTGCTTTTAAATTGATTTTCCCTAATGACTAATGATATTGAGTACTTTTCCATGTGCCTATTGGCCATTTGTACATATTCATGGAAAGATGTGTATGCAAATATTTGCCTATTTTAATATTGGGTTCTTTGTCTTTATATTGAGTTGTTAGAACTCTTTATGTATTCTGGATATACATTCTTTATCAGATATAGGATTTGTGAATATTTTCTCCCATTTCTCTTCTTCCTTCCTCCTTCCTTCCTTCTTCTCCTTCTTTCTTTTCTTCTTTCTTTCTTTCTTTCTTTCTTTCTTTCTTTCTTTCTTTCTTTCTTCTTTCTCTTTCTTTCTTTCTTCTTTTCTTTCTCTTTCTTTCTTTCTTCTTTTCTTTCTTTCTTTCTTTTCTTTTTTCTCTTTCTTTCTTTTTTTCTTTCTTCTTTTTTCTTTCTCTTTCTTCTTTCTTTCTTTCTTTCTTTCTTTCTTTCTTCTTTTCTTTCTTTCTTTTTTCTTTCTTTCTTTCTTTCCTTCTTCTTTCTTTCCCTTCCTTCCTTCCTTCTTCCTTTCTTCTTTTCTTCCATCTTTCCTCTCTTTCTCTTTCTTTCATTTCCTTTCTTCCTCCCTCTTTCTCTTTCTTTCTCTCTCTTTCTCTTTCTTTTCCTTCCTTCCTTCCTTCCTTTCTCTCTCTCTCTCTCTTTCTTCCTTCCTTCCTTCCTTCCTTCCTTCCTTCCTTCCTTCCTTCCTTCCTTCCTTCCTTCCTTTTTCTTCCTGACACTGGGAAGGTAAAATCAACACAGCTTCTATCTCTGCAGGATATTAGGGGTCATTTACTAGTAATACAGTAAAACCTAAAAATAAGCACCCATTTTCTTAATTTTGTTCTGTCATGCTGCCCTCTTTCTGCACAAGCTGTAAGATGACATTTATTACAGATAACCAAACTCACCTGTCTCAGGTATAACTGTACTTTGGTGAAATAGGAAGGGTGTGGGTTGGAAGTCAGGCAAACATATATTGTTTCTGTGTTATTTGCAAATCACCTACCTTTTTTGGGCTTGGTTTCTGTTTCTGGAAACTGGGATAATAACGCCGTCCTTACATGGATAACAAGCTTAGATGAGAGGGTTATATAAAAGCACAAGGCGGGGTGCCTGGGTGGCTTAGTAGGTTTAGCATCCAACTCCCGATTTCAGCTCAGGTCGTGAGCTCAGGTTTGTGAGATCAAGCCCCGCTTCAGGCTTGGCTCAGTGAGGAGTATGCTTGAGACTCTCTCTCTCCTTCTGCCCCTCCCCTTGCTCTCTCTCTCTCTCTCTCTAAAATAAATAAATAAATCTTTAAAAAGAAATAAAGAAGCACACGACAAAGACATAGTGGATATAAATAAGTGGCTGCTTTTATCCTTTCTTACTTAGGTCATTGGCTATGAATATAGACAAAATAGAAGGGGTTCAGCTCCCAGGAAACCCACATTGACAAATATCCACTATATAATCCTAGTTTGGGAGGGAGGTCAGGTGTATCAAGTGGGTGGGTAAGGAAATGAGAGAAATGGTTATTCTCTCATATAAATCATTGCAGAAACAAATATTCATTATATAAAGGCAATTAAGGCATTTGACTACCTAAGATTTACACATTTAATGGCATAAACCTGACATTTTTTTTTAAAACCTGACATTTTTATACTCTTCCTACCTTGTCATGGTTTTGATTCTTTGGGGTTCCCTGAAAAGGGAATTTTCATTGTCTAAGGGAAGAGGTCCTTCTGTAGACTTGAAATTCTGTCTTTGGTACAGGATCTGGTTTTCTAGGTGATAATGTACTGATGTATATACTCGCCTTGGCCACGTGCTGATTTCTCCTGTCATCTGTTATATCATCTCCCAACTGGTTTGCCTGTCCCTGATCCTGTCCTGTCCATACTCAATACAGTGGCTGGAATGGCCTGCTTATCCAATTGCTCGAAAGACAAAGCTACATGCTCTTCCCCCAGGACCCCTTTTCTCATTGTCTTCCTGGTTAATTCCTACTTATTTATTCAGGATCCCATCCAAACAACACCTGCTCTGAAGAAAAGAAGCCTCTCCTGATTTCTCTTACCCATGCATCCATTACAGCTTTTCAATCACTTCCATGTGTAGTTCTCTCTTAAATTATGAATTCCCCAAAGGCTGAAAAGAACTCATTAGTACAAGTCTGTCTGATGGGCACACTCCTCCCGCCAATCATCCAACAGAGTGTGTGGTTCCTGATACACATTCAGTTCAGGGGTATTGAATCTAATAATGAACTGCCATCAAGGACAGCCTGAGTAGCTGTTGGGCCACCTGCTCAGAATGTTGCTGGCCCTCCCCAAGGCGGAGAGGCTGTCCCAGTGAAGGACTCTCGCCAACTCGCTGGGTCACTCAGTCTGTTTTAGATGCCTCAAACAACAGATTAATTTGGCAGTCCAAGGACAATTTCCCACCAAAGAGTCTTCTAATTCTTCCTTTCTGCTTTCCTGTAAACATTTGCACTTGCTGACACAACTTCTACTTAGCATTTATTTCTCTTTTTACCAAATTAGGCTAGTTATTGCCTCATTTGCATACAAGACTCACTACTTCAGAAGTGTTCACAAATCACAATAATTAATACTTACTCGCACTCGATATCACCTATCTACAAAGCAATTTAAATTTATTAACTAAGTCAGCTAATTAGTAAACAAGTCTAAACCATCGCCACTGTTACGGAGAGTGGGGAATGGAGATGTGGAGGCTCCAAGTGATTTGTCTAAGCCATTCAGCAAATGAATTGCAGAGAGAGTTTGCACTGGCCCGTTGTTGGCTCTGAGCCCCGCGTCTAGGCTGCTGGCACTGGCCGTGCTGCACGAGCAACAGAGGGCAATTAGCTATGCAAATCAGGTAATTACATACATAAATACTCATCGCCTCGCGCCGCGTCTCTTGGCCAGGGACAGCCCAGTTCAAGCCAGGTCTTGAAGGACTGTATTAACAAACTCAGCAGGACTTTGTGCTCAACCTCGGTGGGAGAAGAAACTATTATCCAGCAAATCTTGTCCGCCACTTGGGTTGTGTAAAGAAATATCCAAGTTCTCAAGTCTGGTACTGTCTGAAATGAAACTCTCCTGTCATGTTGATATGACATGTGCTATGCTATCTCTTTGAGAAAGATAGGGAATTTAATCACATAATAGGTAATTTAAACAAGACATTTGTTAAGATATTCCATGATGGATATTTGGGAGAAATGGTGGTGAAAAAGACACAGTCCCTTCGCTTATGAGAATTATCAAGGGAAGACATTGTGTTCCCGATGATTTGATATGTGCAGAACTCTTACTCTCCTGGGAAAACTCTGGGAGGTGTGATTGTTTTTATTTATAAGTGGAGGCTGGGATAGATGAGGAGACTTGCCCAGCTTCAAAGGTAGGAGCGAATGTCTGGAGATATATACTCAGGTCTGTGTGATTTCAGATCTCATGTATATTAGTATGTCATGAACATGGTAAAGTGCACAAATCAAAAGTGATAAACTTTCTTGTAAAGTGATATCACCCAAGTAACCAACAGAGGATTAAATCTTACTCATTAATAATCAGAGTGGCAGTTTTAGAGCACTTGCTGTGAGGTAGTCAAAGTTCTAGAGGCGGTATCCTCTTAGTCATCATTTTACAATGAGGACAAGCAAGCCAAGAGAAGGGCTCATATTTGGTGGAGCAGAGATGACTGTGGGTTCCTCTCTGTTCAGTTAGTCCTTATGTCTTATGTTACCCTCCCTTTCCTATTCCTCTACTCTGTCATTTTGGAGACTTCCGCTATGCTTAGAGTGTAATGAATATTTGGGGTTGGTTCTGATCTTCGCAGGTGCTTCAGGAGGTCAACTACTCACTTATTGGTCATAGGTACATTTAGGGGAAACCATCATACCACACATGGGAGATCTGGACACTGTGTGAAGACCCTTGCTGGCGTGCTATGCCTATTGTCAAGACATGAGACTTGGAAGTACATATACAGGGTATATTAGGAGATATTGAGAGGAAGTACAGTGAACCAACTGGGAGAAGCTGAAGTTAAAAGACAGACAGCACTGTTCAAATACACTCATTTGCTCTGTGCAGGTCAGGGAAAGCGGGGTGAAGTGATGCGGGTAGCATGGAACACGTGCATGGCTTTAGCTAGTCTTGAATGAGGGAAGGTTGCATGCATGTGGGGACATGTTCCTACAGTGTGCTCTCTCAGTAGCTCTCCCTGGGCTTTAGTCTCCTTATTCCAAAGCACTGGAGTTTTTGATAAGATGATCTCTACCTTGACTTCCGGCCCTTTAGATTCTGTAATCTTGCCTTGTTGTGAGGATGAGTGCTGAGGTTGGCAGGGACCATTGATCCAGCTGCAGGGGCCATGGATGCTTGTTCTGCAGTTGGCCAGCTGTATATTTTGGGGCCAGATATTTAGAATTTCTGTTCCTGTGTTTCTTCATCTGTAAAAATTTGGACAGTGATAGTGACTTACACATAGTATTTTTGTGAGTTAAAATAATGAATCTGTAGAAAACATCTAGAGCAGTGCCTGGCGTCTAACGAGGCTCTATGAATGTTTGTGTTGTTATTGGACTCATGGATTGCATCCACCATGAGGGCAGGGCTGTGACTCTATGGTTTACTGCTGCATTCCATGGCGTGTGGTTGGTTCCTGGCACACACTGGTTGAGGATGAAGAGTTGAGTGAAGAAAGAGTTGAGTGAAGAAAAGAATCAGAGAACAAGACTTAATCTCAGGGCTCTACTAATGTTTTTACCATGACCCCCTCATCTTGTTTATTTATTCCTTTGAGCATAGTTTTATAGAAAAACCCATGTCTTTCTGTGTCTTCTCTTAACTTTGAAGTAACCATATGTACCTATTCTTCAAGGACACACAGGCCTGACCTCTTGGCAAGTAGAATCCTGCACTAATTAGAATGGGATCAAATATTTTAGGCTTATGTGGACATGTTCCCTGGTCCTCTCTGGCATTTATGAATGAGCACGTCTTCCCACATAACATGGTAGAATGGGAAGGAGGAAGGTGGTTGGGGGAGCAGCCGATGAGGGGCTGTCAGGAAGGGATTGCACTGAGCAGGTGGGAGGGAGGAGTGTTCTGTAGACCAGATCATCTCTTTGCAATATTTGCTTTTGGTGTGGGTGTTACATCTTTGGTCCTAAAACGGGATACTAGGGGGGTGTTGGCTTAAAAGTGGAAATTAGGAGGCGCTTTTCAGCATTCCTGCCAGCATGCTGCTCCTGTCTCAATGAGATCTGGAGTGAATCTGATGGGTGTTCTGGGAATAATGTTAAAAACATAAAGTCCAGAAAGCAATCACATTTAAATAAAATAATGGCTACCCAGAAATAAATACGAGGAAGCAAATGTTACTCTCAGTGAGAACATCAGACCACTTCATCTCTCACAGTGGAGAACAGACCATCTTCTTTGATGTATCTTTTGCAGATTAATTTTTTTTTTATTAAGAAGATAAATAGTACACAATCAACACTTCAATCTGGATAATGTTGAAAGCAGCCGATTAATTTAAAATGAGAGAACTGCACTCAAATGAACTTACCCTGCAAGGAGAGCCTCATGTATCATGAAGATAGAATCAGATTAAAATGGGCAAGCTTTGTAATAAAACTAAAGCAGCAGGCATCTGGGAATTCAGCCAGGGAGATGTTCGTGGCTCTGGTTTTTCAAGAGGAAAAAATAGAATTATAGGGTGTCCTGGGATAGGTGTTTTTGTTAGGTGGCATTCTCTCGATGGGTGACAATGAGATTTTGTAAAGATAAAGACATCTGTAAAATTTGTATTTCTTTGTGAAGTTTTGCAATTTATTAAGGTATATATACATGTAGCACGTTTGCTACTTTTTCTGCAAGATGGTGTACATGATGGGGGCTTAATAGAGCTGAATAGAACATTCTAGAAGTGTGAGAGATGACAAATAACACAGTATTAACTAGTTTTGCGTTATTGCAGGTGCCATCCTAGATCTATTCAGTATTAGGTATCGGCATTTTTAAAAAGATTTATTTATTTGAGAGAAAGAGAGAGAGAGGGAGAAAGAGAACATGGTGGTGAGGGGCATAGGGGAAGGGAGAATCTCAAGTCAACTCCCTGCTCAATGCAGAGCCTGATGCAGGACTGGATCTCACGACCCTGAGATCATGACCTGAGCGGAAATCAAGAGTTGGACGCTCAACCGACTGAGCCAGCCAGGCACCTCAGGTATTGCCATTTAAAAAAAACTAAACATAGCAAATATTACTTATATGAAGCAGTCACGTTGAGAGGCTGCGTATCTTCATTGCAATGTGACAAATTCTCTAAGGAATCTGTTGATAATATGTGCTATCACTTAAAAACTAATGTGTATTCTCCTTTCCACTATTAAAAATGTATCCATTATCCCAAAGATGGACACACCTAATATTTTCATGCTTTCCTTTGTCTTCACCCCCCCACATGCATTGCTTTTGTTTATTTCACCTAAATATAATCACATAGTAAACAAACTTTTATATCAAAACATATCAATTTAATATAAATAAGTAGTAAATTCCATGACCCTGTGCATTTGGGGCACCTTTGTAGTCATTGCAGTAATTAAGTGAATAATAAGCCGAAGTTTAATCAATGACTCTTCGGCTCTTGGACTTTTCCCCCTAATTTCTCCCATACAACAGTGTCTCTTCACCGGTGTGCAAGTCTATTTTTGTAGATGAGTTGTACTTTGGAGCAGCTAGAAAACTTTCATAATCATGTGTGATGAAAGTGTTGGTGATGATGAGGGAATATAGAAGTTTTATTCGCCTTCTCCAAAGCCAAGCCAGCCTTCTTCCCTGTGTGTGGCAGTCATGTGTTCTTGCTGGGTAGGGTAGTTAATCTAGGGCTAACGGTGCCCCAACCTTAGTGGTTGGTTGGAGAGTGGACTCATGGCTTGAGATGATCCCAATACAGTGAGGCTGAAGCCATTTTTAGAATAGATATGGGAAGAGACTCAGGGCTTCCCCAGCTGTGACCCAGGGAGCCCCAGCATACTGACAGCCATCTTTCTGGACACAAAGGCAGCACATGCATGGACCAGAGCCCACGCAATCCCAGAGACGTGGCCGTGGCACCCAGGGGGTCCAGAAGACTGTGCAGGAAGCCTACAGACCTTTGGACTTTTCAGTTACTGAGTGGATTAAAGTCCTGTGTGATGTGGGACTGATGAGTAACTTTTTTTGTCTCCTCCAACTGAACAGACTGTCATGATGCAGGGCTTGCTGGATCACATGGGTATGAGGAGAAGGGGAGGTTATACAAGATAAATAATGGTGAGGCTGGAAAAAGATCAGGAGCAGGAGTTACAGAAAAGCAGACAGGATCTACCCAGGCCAGGGAAACAAAGGGAGTAAGAGCATTCTGTGTGTCTGGTCTTGTGAACACCTGGGAGAAACTAAAGATCAGGTGAATTAATTTCTGAACCTGAATTAGAGCATTGATGAAGCAATGAAGCCAGGAATTGAGCTGAGACCTGGCTGATTCCACGTTTGTTTGTTTGTTTGTTTCCTACTTTATTTTTGCGTGGTCACTGTTTGCGGGAAACCCGAATGTCCAGCTATAAGGGAGGATGTAGAAGATGCCTTTGTGATGGCTGGGTTTACACATTAAATGTTCTGTGAGGACAGTCTCTTCCACTGCCAACATGGGAAAGTTTGTAACCAGAAACAAACAAAGGTTGAACTTCATCTGTTCAGAGGTCTGATTCAGCGAGGCATTAAGGACTTGTCCTTGTGTGTAAACATGGGTGACTCGCATTCATTTGCATGGATCTTGCCTTGCTTTTGAGTTACGAACTATAACCAGCTTCCTAAGGAAGGACACAGTGGACGAGTGTTAGATCTAATGCAACTCAAGCTTGATAAATACTTTATGGGGGAAGCCCCGGTATTTTATATTCTTCTTTCATGGAACACAGTGGAAGCTCTGGGGTGGGCTCCATGTCACTGGCATCAGTGAGATAGAGTATTTTGAATGTGGGTTTAATTCTGGAAATAGATGATTAACTTGTCATCCCAATCCTAGAATTCTGGTAGCAGGTGTTCTGTAAAACGGTGCTAAACAAAGAAACAAAGGGATTCTTATGAGGAAATCTGCATTCACTCTGCTGACTGCTACCTGTCAACACCTTCAATTGAGGGCCTAAAACTCGTAGACATTTTTTTCTGGGAGGAAAAAACCTTTATTAAAGATTTCCATTGTACCATTGTTGTTGACATACAATCATTGATTTAGATTGACTTGTTAAAGAGAGTTGAGATATTTTTGCCTGTTGTCAACTTCAACCCCGACTCCACAGATGAGTCACACATGAGGCAGGAGGTCAGGAGAACAGAGGACTCTCTCAACGGCATGGGGGTTTAGCTACATAAACTTGAAATATTTTTATGTATGATTAAGAGGGAAGAAAAGGAATGGAGAGTAATTTAGCATTTATGATGTGCCAGTCACAGTGCAAAAGGATTTATAGGCATTACCTCATTTTGTCCTCATAATAATCTCATGAAGAAAGCAATGTAACCACCATTTTCCAGATGAGGAAAATGAGCTTCGTGGAGGACAAACAGCAGAGCTGAGGAAACTCCATGTTTCTGGGTCTAAAGCCACTGACCAGCCCTCCCACATCAGGGGAACCTAGAATCTGGTTCTTGAGATTCCAAAACATGTGCTCTGTAGTTGAGCAAATAGAAATTTAAAAGTACGCAACTAATGAATCATTGACTGTTATAGCAAAAACTAACGATGTACTATAAGTTAGCTAATCGAATTTAAATAAAATAAATAAATAAAAGTACACAGTAAGAGAGAAGGATGCACCAACCACATATTTTGGGAAATATTATTAAAACATTTGTGGTGTTCAACATATAACACTTTGAAAATTTGTTCCTAATTTTAGTATAGATAAAAGAAGACCAGTTATTGAGCCCAAAACATAATTACAAATCAACAACAAAACATTCAGAATAAAGGTGGGAGGGGCAAGTGAATACAAATATTTGAGGGTTTTAATTTCTCATTAGTGAAAGGACAATGTGCCTACTTTTTACGTGATTTAACAAAAGGCCTCGTACCTTCCTGACCCATAGTTTTCAGAATATTGAGCATTTTTAATATCTGAGTGGTGATGCGGCCTGCTTGCAAGACATTAAGCTAAAACCAGAAGGTGGGGATCGGTCTCAAAAAACAAACTGGAGCAAATCTCAAAAGCCAAGTATAAAACGATCATTTTATTTTAGTAAAACATCTTCATTATGGTTCTTCTACCATAACCAGTATGTTTTCAGACTACAGTTTAGAAAACGCAGCTAAGAAAAACTCTAAAAAGTCACCAGCAACCAGAACTCTTAAAAATAAAAAAAATAAAAAATAAAAAGGGTTTTAGTCATAATCGGAATATAAACCTATTGATTCTTCGATCTCACACCTAATCAGCGGCTACCCCGAGAGCTGGTGGCAGACCCAAGCTGCTGCCCGTGCTGACCATGTTCTCCGCAGGGGCTAAGAAGGCCTCCCAGGGATCCCAGGGCGGCTAATGAATGTCTTGGACTGCCAGTGGGGTGTTGGTTCCCTCCTTTTTTTACTGCTGTGGAGCCGGGCTCTGCTCCAGGCAGGCATGGGAGCAGACTTCATCGTCCACTGTGTGTTGGGCACAGGGCCTGCCTGGGTCTGCAAAGTGCACAGGGCAGCACCTCGGGGGAAGCGTCTTTGCAGACTCTTTCCAGAGCTGAGCCGTGGGCCGACTCATCATTGCAATGCTCTGTTCACCAGGAACCCCAAGTCCTGTGGGTTTATATCCACCCATTCTCCCTGCCTCATCATTCTGCACCAACTGAGAAATGGACTCTGGAGCCAGGTGGCAATTCAAATATCAGAATGACTAGCCAGCTGGGTTGCTGAAGACAACCAGGTTTGGGGGTACAAACAGGCTTTCTTCAGGGTCCCCTGAAGTGACAGCCGTAAGCCCCACCAGGCACCCTCCTTTCCTGAAAGACGGGGAAGTGACTAGAAGCAGAGCCAGGCACAGGCCAGGTGCCCAGCAATGCTGTCACAGGAGAACCAACTAAGGACAGTAGATGGGGGGCACGACAATGTGAATTTAGCACAGGGTTGCTAGAGAGACAAGCAGTGCAGCCTGGAGAAGGGAGGGGGTCTTCCTGGAAACAGGCTTGTCTCGGTGGAAAATGCCAGGCCTCGTCCGGCCGCACACAGCAGCTCCGGCACTGGGCTGCCTGTGGCAATGGCCTGAGCAGAGTTAGAAACAACTGACCTCTGGGCTGGGCCATCGGGCACTCTGATTGAATTTCGCTGGGTGTCCATGATATCGTAGCATTTTCGAAATTCTCCCCAAGTGATGCTAAGACCTGGCCAAGTTTGAGAAAGCCAACAGGACCTTTGAAGTGATACTGATTTTGCTGGATAGTCTATTTAATAGAGAAAACCTGTGGGCGTCACCAAGGCACAAGGCATCGGATAGATTAACGCAAAGGAAATGTCCCAGGCTGGCAGCCAGCACTGATGTTCAAGGTCAGGAGGCCCGTCCAGCCAGAAACATACTCGGTCACGATGAGAATAAACCACCCCTGTCCCAGGAGCCGTGGCAGAGGAATATTGCTGACCGTGGGTTCACCGAGTGACATCAACGCTACGAACTGTGACCCAGGTAGTGGAGAAGACCATTGTAGTCCATACTTAAGCTGCTTACAGGCAGAAAGCAAACCTCCCTCACAATATTATCGATCAGGACGGAACCAGATTGATTCCGAATTTGTCAGCACAACGAGCTGGAGGACAAGGCTGTGATGTGTGTGAGGCGTGGGCCAGCGTGAGCGGGTGGAAGTGGCGGGGTCCTGAACACAGAAGACAATCAGGCGAATGGAAATTCAGAATGAATGCAGGCTTGGCATAACTGAGGCCACTCCAGACACCGCATACACTCAAAAGCATCAGTGATTTCTGACACAGGGAAACTGGAGTTTTCCCTCAGAATGCATCGGGAGGAAAGGCTGTGCGATCCAGGTCCCTGCGTCCCCAGCTGGGTCCTCAGGGACTCTGGCTTTTCCTGGCAAGCAGTTGGGTCCCCGTCTCCTCCTTTCACCAGAGAAGCTCGTCTTTGTACTTTGTTCTAGTCTATGTACTGAGATTTTGAATCAGATTTTGTTTTAGGAAAAAAAAAAAGCCTGATGCTTAAAAAAAACAGGCCGCTTAGAAGCCATTGCCTTAATGTTAAATATATGTCATGATCATTCTAAGAGTGGGCCCAATAATCCTAGACAAGTCCTTTACTTGTCCCCTTTCATTAAATCACAGGGCCTTGTGCTCTCACTGGTACGACTCTAGATAGACAAGGGGCTGGGTGGGCCTCACTCTGTTTGCTGGGCTCCAAGAGCAAAATAAGATAAAAAAGGGACTTGTGACAGATACTTCTGGCCAAGTATGCAGCCCGCTACACATAACAACAAGGGTTTGAACTGCACGGGGCCACTCATGTTTAGATTTTGTACTTTGGGGTGGATGGAGCCCCTATCCCCGTGTTGTTTGAGGGTCAACTTATTTTTATGATGCATATGAAATCCATTTTCAAAGATTGTTCAGTAAACCAAAGATTGGGGCACCAAAGTAATAGGGAAAAAAAACATTAACTCCAGCCTCTTAGTTAATGCATCTGGATAAAACAATCAGAATGCACGTGTCAAGCTCCCAGCCCCTAAAGAAGGACATGCAAATGAAATGAGTTTGTTTATGTAAACACTCAGAGACAGATGATGGCAGCTCGGTTTGAATGAGGGTAAAACGGTCCAATTTCTTCTTGTACTACATCAGCTTTTCTAAATTTGTAGGTAGTTCACGCTTAAGCAAGAAAACAAGGTCTGCAAACTTCAAGCAAATGTGGAGGGTTTAGCAGCTCTGAGCGTTTGAATGAGAACACAGGAAAACGGGGACAGAGGCACGACTGAGGGAGCATGCATACACGTGTGCTGAGCTCGGGGCACACACCTGCATGCCCCAGTTTGACAATGGGAGACATTCATTGTGAAAGCAGTGTGGTGAGCCCTGGGTGAACAGGCATCACTGTATCGAGCTTTCTCCTTTGATGGATGGAGCTTGGTATCTCCTTTAAACCTCTCTGAAACCGTACGCTGCCTTTTATAGATGAGGAAGCTGGCTCAGGGACAGCCTTAGGTCTCCGCTCCACCCACCGCAGGGCTGCTACTCAGCTGAGGTCCCTGCACTGTAGACTCTTGCTATGCTCATCAGCTATGCTGGCTCCTGTGTGTTTGCTTTTAAAATAAAAAACTGTCCTTAAGTAATAATGGTTCCACACCCCGGACACGATCCCCAGTTGGCTGAAAGAGAATCATGTTAGTCTCATGTCTGGGAATCTGGATGAATCAATCAGGAGTGGTCTCCAGGATCTGATTAAAATTTTTGATGTGAAAGCAGGTTTGCAAGCATAGCTTTATGGTTTTCATTGCTGGATTGAAAATGTTGGAGGTTGGGATATTTTATTCTAATTTTATTCTGCATAATACGGTCCATTGAGGATTCCTCCAAGCCTAATGAACCAGCACAAATAAGTTATTTCACATAGGTTAATGCTGCAAACAATAGTTTTTCTAACCTTTCACTTGAATCTCTGCTGTGATTGTATTAATTCAAATTTTTTTTTGCTTTTATCACCCCTTTTTCAACAGATGTCTTCATGTTGCCTTATTTTTTAAAATATGTATACTTAGTTATGGAATTACTGCTTTATAAAGAACAGGTTTAATGAAACTAGTTTTAGCAAAAAAAAAGAAAGAAAGAGAAAAAAAAGAAACTAAGAAAGAAAGAAAGAAAGAAAGAAAGAAAAGAAAAGAAAAAAAAAGAAAAGAAACCTGACAAGGTAATTAGCAAAGTCACAGATTCCTGCATCAAAAAATAGACTTGGCCTTAAAAGGTCTGGCTAGGCAGAGGCTGCTTTCTCTCCCTGTTCATTAGAAGCCTAAACTTCTTCATCTGGGCTTCATAATTCCTCCCACTCTTTTTTTTATTGACCAAAAAAGCAGTAAGATAGTAAAAATGGAAGAAAAAGAACAACATCCCTTGTAACGTCAGAGATAGTTCACCAAGTAGATGTTTTTCATCATGAAATATAATATAGATATGTGTGGATATCTATCTATCATCCATCTATCTATCTATCATCTATCTATCTATCTATCATCTATCTATCTATCTATCTATCTATCTATCTATCTATCTATCTATCATCTATCTATCTATCATCTATCTATCATCTATCTATCTATCTATCTATCTATCTATCTATCTATCATCAATCTATCTACTTATCTATCACCTATCATCATCTATCATCTATCTATCCATCTATTATCTATTATCTATCTATCTATCTATCTATCTATCTATCTATCTATCTATCTATCTCTACCTACCTACCTACCTACCTACCTATGAAAAGAGGGAATGAGGAAGTTAAAGAAGACACCCCTGCCTCCTCCTGCCCCACACAGACTCAGATTCTATGTGGTTGAATGTATCTGAGAAGGAAAAGAAATCGTCTTCATCATCAGTCATGTCAAGAGAGACTGAACAGAAAACAGATTTTAGAGATGGGAAAGGTAGTTTGGCAGCTTTTATAATGAGCCTTCAGGTTGTTGTTATCTTTTAGATAAATATGACTCTAGTGTTAGTGAGTTGTATCCCTGGGGTACAATATTCCAAATCACTTTCCGTGATGCCAATTCCTAAGCTTAAAACTAAAAAAAGTTCTAACTATTCTTTATCTGGTATGCAAATCGGGATCACACAGATGACCCTAGTCCTCTTCTCTAGACCTTGTGTCAGACCTCTTCTCCTCTGAGTATGCTTTGTAGCAAAAGAAAATATTTTATTTTATACTTCATAGTTTAGTTTCAAGTTCATAACTAAAACTTATTTTCTGATAAATATTTTAACCAAGGATAATTTGTGTATCTTTTTATTTTGATAAAAAAACAATCTTTGGGGCGCCTGGGTGGCTCAGTCGTTAGATGTCTGCCTTTGGCTCAGGGCGTGATCCCGGCATTATGGGATCGAGCCCCGCATCAGGCTCCTCTGCTGGAAGCCTGCTTCTTCCTCTCCCACTCCCCCTGCTTGTGTTCCCTCTCTCACTGACTGTCTCTCTCTCTCTGTCAAATAAATAAATAAAATCTTAAAAAAAACCCAATCTTTAAGGCTGATTGCAATAAGCTACTGCATTGGAGTTCTATTGGTTGTGAAAGTCAGCTTTTTCCTTCTCCTCCTGGAAATTATTCAAAAGTCAAATTAAAAAAACCCAGAAAACTCAACTCTTGGTATAGTAGGAGATACATTTAATTCCTAGATTCCAACAACATATAGAAGACTACAAAGGAGTGGGGAAAAGAAAAAAGTAAGAAGGAGTGAAGGAGGTGCAGAAGGCTCAGTGGCTTGAGAGCCAGAAACACCATGTGCAAGGAGAAAAACACACTTCTGAGTGTAAAAATCCGGCAGTTGAAGCAACACAGCCCAGCGTCAGGTCACAGGAGCTTAGAGGAGCAGAGAAGGGGCATGAAGAACACAATTGTGTTGTGAGAGCCAGGAAGTGTGGAAAATAACTCTTTCCTCCTTGGCCAGCAAGAACCTCATGCCACCAAAGCCAAGGTGTGGAATGAAGAGATGCAGAAAGGATTTACTGTAATATTGATGTGCAAATAGCACGAGGGAAAAAAAGAAGAAGAAAAGAAAACATTACTAACAGAGGAAGAACATTCACTGGAAAAATGTTGCACTAGAGAAGATAAAAATTATGACCAAAAATTTTGGCTTAAAATAGAAAAACAAAACAAAACCCTCCCAAAATTAAGCAAATAGCCATGAGGCTAGACCACAAAATAAGAAAAAAATTTAAATATCATGGAAGAAATGGTATGGCAAGGAGGGGAGGAAGAATGAGCTGGCATAACTCAGGAGAGATATACAATGGAAGGAAACCCATTATAAAAATAAAGTAAAGGACGGGATGGATACCATGGAAGACATAGTAGGGGACATAGAGGAAGGAAATGAGAAAAGTAAACAAAATAAAATAGAAATAAACATGTGTTGAAAGAATAGAGAGAAAATGAAAACCATAAAACATAAGGAAAGGTGATCCAACACTTGTACAATTGGAATCGCTAAGGAACAAAACCAGAACAGTAACATAGAAAATATTTAAAGAGAATTGAAAAAATAAAATTAGGATTGCAGTTTATACCCTGAAAGATTATACCTGATGCCAAGAAAAACTTTATCTAAAATGTTTCCTTCTCAGGCACAGGATGGTGATGTGATTGGAACTTACATATAAAGAAATACTTGAGCATCCAGACAAAAAAGCAAATCATTTATAATGGAAAAAAAATTACTCTCAGACTTCTCCGTAGCAACATGCAACACATTCAGTACAAGATGGTAAAATTATACCAAAGTATGTACAAGGAAAGAAATGGTGAGCCATGTATTTTAAATTCAGCAATTGTTCTTTTATAGTAAAGGCTATGAAGTGGAGCTTTCAACATTAAAGAACTCAGGGAATATTTTTTCTTGTGAAACTTTCTAGAAGACACTGTTTAAACACCTAAAAAATCCCTAATAATATAAATAAAATAAAAATGAAATAAATAAATAATATTTACCTAAAAACCCCAGAAAAACTATGGCCAAAGACTAGCAGTGGATACTGAACACATTTACCAGATGACTACAACAAAAGTTGCTGTGGGTTTTAGAGTCACCAGAGAGAATGGAGATGAGTGAAACCACGGGAAAGTTGAAATGGGATGAGAGGGAGAGGGTGGGCAGTGTGCTCTCTGATCACCTCAACGTATAAAGCAGCAGTGGAAGGAAAACTCAGAGTTTACAAATCCTCTAATAAAAGGTTAGTGCAGTGGGCAGTAGAAAGGGAAACACTCCGAAAGATAATATGGTTAAATGGGATGGGAAAGAAGGCAGTTGATGGGAGAAGTGAAAGAGGTATAAGTCAGCTTTATGATGGCTCATGGTTAGGAGCAATAGAAACATCCAAAAAAAATAGAAATAAGGATAGTGTATCACTTATAATTGTGAAGGTAAAGACTAGGCAAACATTATAGGACTTTGAAATAGCAGAACTATAAACACACACACACACACACACACACACACACACACACACCCCTAAGGCACATAATAAAAGACTTAAGGAAAAAAAAACACCACCAGAGAATAGCATTAAAAGATGAAAAATTTAATATGAAAAATTTAGAACCCATGTATGTGTCGTATTTACAAATGTAAATGGGCTTAACTCACAAGAGGAAAAGGAATAAAACCTTATCATGTTAGTGCACAAAACTACACCCAACTCTGTGCTAAATGCAAGAGTCACAAATACACTGGGATTCCGAAGGTTAACAATGAAATGATATTCAAAGACAAGGAAAATAAAGCAAAAGTAAAGGAGAATTCATGACGTTACATAGGACAAAATGGAATCCAATTAGTATTTATTTCATGAGACAAAGAGGGACAATTAATCAGGTTTAAAGCACACAATTACCAATGAATACATAATCTGAATATTTGTAAGACAAAAATTTAATTACAGACCTTTAAAAAGCAGATATTCCAAGACATAAGACAGATGAGGAACAGACAGAAATTCACTAGGACTAGGAGAATTTAATTCACTTTTCTCAGTATGAAAGGATTGAGATAACCTGAAATAAGTAAAACTGTGGGATTCCAAAATAATATAATTAATAAGGATTATCTGGTATTTATTAAAATATGTACACTGAAAAAACATATAAAAATATATACCCTTTTTATAAGTGCCTCTGTAACATTCACAAAATTTGACCATACATTAAATGCAAATTATTAACTAGAAATTAATTTTAAAGATCAAAAGTCAACCAAATATTTTCCTACTAAACCTTTAAATACACTCACTTATCTCCTTGGTCAAGAGGAAACAAACACAAATAAAAGTTATACACCACAGGGGCACCTGGGTGGCTTTGTTGGTTAGGTGTCCTGCTCTTGATTTCAGCTCAGGTCACGATCTCAGGGGCGTGGGACTGAGACCCACGTTGGACTCCACATTCACAGTGGAGTCTGCTTGAGGATTCTCTCTTTCTCTCCCTCTGCCCCTCATGCTCTCTCTCTCTCTAAAGTAAAATAAATAAATTTTTAAAAAATTATATGCCAAGGAGGAAAAACTAATATGAAAATGAAAGGCAAGCCACAGCTGTGGAGCTGAAGACCCCGACAGAGAATCATAGCCTTAAGCACTTACACCAATAAAATAAAGGGCAAACGCAAATGATTAAATGTTTGACCCAGAAGATTCAGAAAAGGATGGAATAAAAGAAAGAAAAGGAAGGAATTACTAGAGATAAAAACAGAAAACAATGAGGTATGGGATGGAAAAATACTGAATTAAATAAATCTAAAGTTGATCTGTGATAATGACAACAAAAACATGAACTATTTGCTGATGTAATCGTGAAAAATATTCAGAATAAGAAATGAGGACATCACCACAGACAAAGAGGAAGTATACAGAATGTTGCATTTACTTAGCTCAGTTCCATACATTTGGAGAACTGGGGGAAATGAACATAATTGTGTGAATATCTCTACATGTTCTGAAAAGCCACTGGGAAAATATTTTTTAAAAGTCTCAAAGCAACCAAATTATTAAGTTAAAGGAGGTAGATGCTTGTGTAGCCTGATTAAATGTATCTGTTTCAGCTCAGATCCGGGGTTCTGGCATCATTTCTGTAAAAGCCAAGGACCACATAGTGACAACTCTCAACTTCTGTTATTTAATGCTGTACTGGAGATATTAGCAAAAACATTTAGCAAATGAAAACAGACATACAAAAATTAAGACAGGTGCTATGTGAAACTTATTTAAAAGTATACTGAGGAAACCCAGGAGATTTTAACTGGAAAAGAAAAACAGATAATCGAAGAAGTCAGGCTTATTACAAATAAATCAATAGCTTTTGTATGTGTATTCACCACAACCAATTAGAACATATTCATAGATGAAGCATGCCATTTGCCATGATAACAAATAGAATAAGTACTTAAGAATTGACTCTACTCAAAATGTGCAAGACCAATTGAAAAATAACAATCAGGGCATTTGAGTGGCAAGTTGGTTAAGCGTCTGACTCTTGATTTCAGCTTGGGTTGTGATCTCAGGGTCGTGAGATTGAACCCCACATTGGGCTCTATGCTCAGCACGGAGTCTGCTGGAGATTCTGTCTCTCCCTCTCTCTCTGTCCCTCCCACCATTCATGCTCTCTCTCTCTCTCTCAAAATAAATAAATCTTTGAGGAAAAAAAAACAATCAAAATACATTGAAAAAGATACTTGAAAAGTAGAAATATCTACTATGTTGTGGATGCGAAGGCTTGACTTAATAAATACATCAGTTATATCTAAGTTACTTTATAAATTTAATGAATTATAAATAGTATCAATTACAAATGACATGCCATATAATTATGAATTGTAAATAAAATGTCAGTAAGTTTCTTTTTGATGTGATGTTAAAGTTTATTGAAAAAGAAGTTTTATTTTATTTTTTAAAAGATTTTATTTATTTAATTGAGAGAGAGAAAGAGAGAGACAGTGAGAGAGGGCACAAGCAGGAAGGAGAGGAAGAAGTTGACTCCCCATGGAGCCGGGAGCCTGACTTGGGGCTTGATTCCAGGACCACGGGATCATGACCCGAGCGGAAGGCAGATGCTTACCCGACTGAGCCATCCAGACCCTCCCAAAAAAGAAACAACAACAACAACAACAAAAAAAAAACAACAAAACAACCTGTGCAGGAATGGAAAATCAATCTAGGTGGATGAGTCGTAACAGATTAAATGGTTTTGTAGAAACTTAGCAATTAAATAGCATGGCACTGGTCTACTAATATGTAGACTAAAGAAAAGATCAAAATGCCTGTACATACATATATATTTAACATAAATTAAAGTTGGTGTCTCAAATCAGTGGAGACAAATAAGGACTATTCAATAAATATTATAGATAAAATGAGGCTAGCCATCTGGAAAGAAATTAATTTGGGTCTCCACCTCCCACTGAACAGCTGGAAAGACTCTATGTGGGTCAAAGATTTAAATATAATTAATTGAAATTAGAATTTATTTATAAACTTGCAGTGGAGGAGTACTTTTAACTGTAATTTAAAATGCCCAAACCACAAAAAAACAGTCAGAAAATTCTGGTACATTACAGGCAGTAATCACAACCACAAGACATGTACTTCACAAACAGACATAAAATGCACACCATCAAAATTCAAGTATTTGGAGAAATGTTCCAATTTGCATCACAAAGAACTGATTTCCTTAGTTTATAAAGAGATACATCAGATAATGTGGTTAAGCTCCCTGAAACTCTGTTGATGGGCAAAAAATGGAAAATGTGTTAATATTTTCTATGAGTAAGGCTGTGGAGAACAGGGAATCACACGTATTGCTAGTGGAGATGTGAATCAGAAAACTTCTATAGGAGAGTATTCTACCAATCTTACTCAAAATTACCAGCACTTATCCCTTTGGCCCACCAATGCTACAGGTAGGAATTTATCCTATGAATATATTTGCACATGAAAAAAGTAGCATATTACTGTATTACTCATTGCAACATTGCTTTTCATAGCAAAAAAAAAGATCCTGGATTTTCATCAATATGGGATGATAAACTAATTCTGATCCTTTTTTTCCCCACGATAAGATACCACGAAACTTGGAAAAAAAGCTCTTCATGCCGCAAATGGAAATTTCTCCAGTGTGCATAGTGAAGTGAATAAAGCAAGGTGCAGCACATTGTGGAAGGCTATCCTTTGTATTAAAAGCTGGAACACGAGACAGCATTGTAATTTTTGCTTGCATGTCCGTGTTGTAGGTTTAGAAGGATAGACAACACAATAGCAATAGCAGTCACCTGGATGACTACCTGCTTGGAGGGGGATAGATGGCGGCCGTGTAGATGCCACACAGAAGCACCAGGGCGGCTTCTCGCTCCAGTCTTGTACTATCTGACTTTGAACCACGAGAATATATTTTTTCTAAGAATTGAATAACTACTGTGAAGATAAAAGTTACTGTATTCTTATATATCTGGTTGCAGGGGAACAATTCTGAATGGATCCAGGTGGGATCTCTGAAACATATTCCAGATCTTTTGACTCTTTGTTTTTTGCTATGGAAATTTCCAGGTACATCCTTGTAAATTTTCATGAAAGGGACATGATTACTTTTCCCCACAAGCATTTTGGTAATTTTCACCTCAAGTGTCAGTTATGCCTGGGATGTGAGTTTTTCCTTTGTATCTTAATTGCCTAAGTAATTTTGCTTGAGAGCTTGATATCAAGGATTTTAATAGGGTCGACACTTGAACAATGTGGGGAGTAAGAGGTGCTGACTTGCCCTTGTACCCCATGCAGCTGAAAATCCACATACAACTTTCCACCCTCCAAAAACCTAAGTACTAATAACCTTGACCGGAAGCCTTACTGATAACATGGTCTATTCACGCATATTTTGTATATGCATTATATGCTGTATTCTCAAGATAAAGGAAGCTTGAGCAAAGATGTTATCAAGAAAATCATCAGGAGGGGAAAATACATTTACAGTGCTGTGCTGGATTTATTGAAAAATAAATCTGCATCTAAGTCAGTCCGTGCAGTCAAACCCGTGTTGTTCAAGGACCAACTGTAGTTTCAACAGCAATGAAAACTGCTATTTTAGGTCATATGGCAAGAACTGTGTTATAACTGCACATTTATTTATAGTGTTTATATTACATGGGATAAATGATGGAATCGACACTGTTATAGGTTGTCTATAGTCTTATGAAATTTGAGATAGATAAATTTATTTTTTAAATTTTTTAATTTTTAAAGATTTTATTTATTTATTTGAGAGAGAGCACTGGGGGGAGGATAGAGGGAGAGGGAGAGAGAATCTCAAGCAGACTCTGAGCTGAGTGCAGAGTCCCACTCAGGGCTCGATCTCATGACCCTGAGATCAGGACTTGAGCTGAAATCAAGAGTCAGGTGCTCAACCGATTGAGCCACCCAGGCACCCCACACAAATTTATCTTTTGATTATACTTCTGTATTGACATTATTTAGAGTGACCCCTGACCTAAAAATAGAGATTTCTTTGTTTTATTTTATTTTATTTTATTTTATTTTATTTTATTTTATTTTATTTATTCATGTGAGAGAGAGAGAGGGAGAGAGAGAATCTGAAGCAGACCCCACACTGAGTGCAGAGCCCAATGCAGGGCTCAACCCACAACTCCGAGATCACAACCTGAGCCGAAACCAAGAGTCAGACACTTAACTGACTCCACCCAGGATTTGATTTGATTTGGTCTTATTTTATTAGTTTTTAAGTTTTTGTTTAAATTCCAGTTAGTTAACATACAGTGCAATATTAGCTTCAGGTGTGCAATGTAGTGGTTCAACACTTCCATACAGCACCCTGTGCTCATCACAACAGGTGCATGCCTTCATCCCCACAGCTGAGCTGAGGTCTTGCAGAAGTGATGAGAAAGGACACATGCCGCTTGACAACTGGTGTCCAGTGGAGACACAGGTGTGGCAGACCAATCAGCATTTCAACAACCTGTGAGGAATTGCCACCTAGGTCCCAGTAATATTTTCCAATTTTCCTCGTGTTTCCTTTTCGGTCCATTGGTCATGTCAGAGAATGTTCTTCAGTTTGAACGTGGTTTTGAATTTGCCAAATTTCCTTCTGACATTAATTTCTCACTTAATTCCACTGTGTTTGGGGAACACATTTGGTATGATTTCTGTTCTTTCAATTTTACTGAGGCTGCAGGCTGTTCACCGTGTTCTTGAGAGGGACGTCTGTTTGGCTGGTGTTAGGTGGGGTGTTCTACAGTTGTCTGCCGTGTCTGCTTGGTTTACGGTGTGGTTCGAGCCTTCTCTTTCCTTGTGATTTCTGTCTAGTTGTTGTATGCAATGCTAGAAAGTGATATCAAGTATGATTAAACAACTGTCTTGTAGGATTGAGCTCAAGTTGTGATTTCTTATTTCTAAGTGTATGATGTCTCAAGAAATAGGGACATAAAAGAATCTAGCATTTCTATGATATTTTAAAAATGAGTCACTGCATAGCACTGAACCGTATCCCATCAGGAACCATGGGAAAGACTGACCTGAAAGTATCAAGACTCTGGAAATATGGCATAAAGTAGAAATTAGGCCACCTAAATTTAGGAGCATCTGAAAATATGAATGTATGCCATTTGTCTCCATGTTGGATGGATGTTTCCATGGGCTGTCCCTTCCCCTGTTAGGTAACACAATGAGTCGTGCCACAGTTTCACAGATCCCATCACTTTTTCCCTGTCTGCAAGGCTGTTCGTATGAAATAACCCAGAACGGCTACTTTTGGTTGATTTATTCTCTATCACAGATGCCTCCTGTTGTTTTTCCTCAGATAGTTGTGATTTTTACAACAGAGAATTCTATGTGGAGAGATGAGTTCTGTAATGTTTGCAGCAGGGACGTGATGTAGTCACCAAAACCCATTCTCATCTCTTCCTAGGCTTCCTTCAAGATCAGTGGTCCACTAACTTTGTGTCTCGGGGTCTCTTTACACTTTGAAAAATGGTTGGTGACCCTAAAAATGTTTTTGTTTGTCTGCGTTCTGTGTTTTGATATTTACTGTATGGAAATTAAACGAAGATTTAAAATAGTTAATTTATTTTAAACTAAGGATAATAAATATACTGCATGTTAACAGAAGTAACGTATTTCTCTTGAAAAATAACTATATCCCACCCCCTAAAAAAGTGAGAAAAGTGGCACTGTATGCTTGTGAACCTCTTTAAGGTCTAACTTAACTAGGGTGTAGCTGGATTCATACACTTGTCTCTGTACCCAATCTGTTGCAATCTGTTATTTTGGTTGAAGTATAGCAGAAAGAAGTATGACCTCACGCAGATAAATAGTTGCAAAATGGACTAGCATGTTGATCATCTTCTCATTGTAGACATTAATTATAGCTATAATTATAGACATTCTTATTTGATTCTATAACAAATCTGGACAAGAAGTAATTTCTTAATGGGTAAAGATTAATTACAATAAACTTCACATATACCGTTGCATGAAAATCCTTTTATTTATCTTGTACTTTGAATATATTTTATTCATGCTTGATTTTTGGTGCATGAAGTATGGATTGTTTGGAGAATACTGGCTCACCAGTTTATGCAAATCTTCCTTTAACTCTTAGAAATGTAAAAGCCTGAGGGGCGTACATTTTCACAAACCAGAGGGTAAAAGGAAGAAGGAAACTCAAAATTGGTGGGGCCCTGGGGCAAGAAGAATAATGGACTGTGGAGATTCTTCCACCAAAACAAAATCGGGAGCTAATCAAGGAAACTCTTCCCACCCCAGGGATGGTAGCTACCTCTCGGAGTTGGGAAAGTTACAGGCTTGCGAGCACTGATTCCCCCACATTCTGAGGGAGAGATCACTGAGGCACATGGTCCGTGGTCTCCCACGTACATTGCACGTGTGTAGGACAATCATATAACAAACAGTCTTAGTTTGCGAGTCATAGGCCCCTTTTAGAGCCATCTGTCCCTGAAGGAGGATGCTGTGTGTCACCTAGATATGTGACGTTTGAGGTGGCTGTGGTGCTTCCGTGGGAGCTGAAGTATCTTCCTTGGGGCTGGAGTGAGTGTTCCTCCATCTGAGAAAAAGAATGGAATGGGTGTCCGGGAGTAAGAAGGGTTGGCTCTGGCAAAGGCTGCTCTGGGCTCCTCGCTCCTGTTTCTTTTCCCCCCCGAGTACAGAGTCAGGCTCTATTTTGGAACATTTCTTGTAGTTAAGTGGGGTGATTAAGCACGCGCTCTGTAAAAGTGTTGTCATGCAGCCAGAACCATTAATATTGGTCCTTTCTTGAGTGAAATGATATTCTGTTGTGTTAAATAAGAGATTTATCTATTGTTGTTATGGTAACACTAGCCTGATTTAACTAATACAATGGTGTTCCACTTTTTAATGCCTATGACATGCTTCTTTCATAGTTTCTGTGAGCCATACAATGCCTGATTTGATAGCAGGTCAGCGAAAAATGTCACGAGGAAGTGTTGGTTGACCTAGAGTATGACATAGCAGCTGAAAACCTAGTGAAAATATCCTTATTACCTTGTGATAGAATCAGAGTAATGCTCATGATTTCATAAAAAGCATCCAAAAGAAAGAACATTTGCAGCCACAGCAGCATCAGCAGCAATGACCTTTTCTAGAAAAGACCACAGGACTTTCTACATTCAAAAATTTCAGAAATATAGGCTGTACCCTGTTTTCCCATTTGGTCATCCCATAATTTTGAACCTATGAGATTTCTTTGTGTTTGCTTAATCCTTGTGAAGGGGGATTTGGTAATATCCAATAATATCACCTTGATTCCAGTTTGGACTGTCCCTGAGCATTGAGAATCCTGGGATGATTTACCTCTATAGGTGCCCCTTGAGCTGAACCAGTTTCTCATTTACAATGGGCATGTCTCGTTAGATTTTAAAGTCAACTCTTAGAAATGTATTGGTGGGGTGCCTGGGTGGCTCAGTCAGTTAAGTGTCCCACTCTTGATTTCGGCTCAGGTCATGATCTCAGTGTCATGGATCAAGCCCTGTGTCAGGTTCCACATTGAGTGTGGAGCCTGCTTGAGATTCTCCCTTTCCTTCTGCCCCTCCCCCACCCCTTCTCACACACTCACTTTAAACAAAAAATGTATTAGACATTCTAATGGTAAAGTATCAAATTTATTAATCAATGTATAGGCAATCATCTGAAATAATCCAGTGAATAATGTTCAGGCATGTGAGGAAAATCTTCCACTTGAAATTATTTCATAAAGTAAATAAGGTTATAGAGTGTCTGTTACAGATTTTTAATTTGTTTAGAGAGAATTTTATGTATCAAATAAATAGAGATAGAAAAAGAATGCATCAAAAGGAAGACCTTAATTAAATCAGTTGGATTTGGAAGCAATTAAAGAGTAGAATGAAGCTTGCAGAAAAGTTAATCAGTAATACTTAAGGTAAAATTAAGAAACAGTGGATTGAGAAAATAGAATGAAATAGAAAATAGTGTGTAACTTAATCTAAGAAAGAAAGGGACTCTTGATGAAAATAAACAAAAACAAACAAGAATATGTTAGGAAAGGTAAACTAGAAGAAAATTATCCAGAAGTAAACAAGTAGCAAGCCTCTCAAATTGCCTAAGAGAACACATCGATTTCTTCAATGAATGCAAAAAAGTCTATGTAATAACCATACCGTCTTCAACGATAAAATGCATGAAGGGATTGTAGTGTATCCAAACAATGGAAAACCATAAAGTGATAAATGATGAGGGGTGCCTGGGTGGCTCAGTTGCTTAAGTGCCCAACTTTTGGTTTTGGCTCAGGTCATAAGATCGAGTCCCACGTTGGGCTCTGCACTCAGCATACATGGGAAGTCTGCTTGAAGATTCTCTCTCTCCCTCTCTCTCTGTCTGTCCCCACCCCACTCACACTCATCCACATGCTCTCTCCTTCTCTCTCAAAAAGAACAAAATATATATATATACAAATATTTTTTAAAAAATTGTATGTGTATATATATATGTACATAAGCATATACACATGCTCTCTCCTTCTCTCTCAAAAAGAACAGAATATATATATGTACATATATATGTACAAAAAAAGTGATAAATGACTTATGCCCCAGGTATAATTGAGAGAACAGAGCCAGACATAAAGAAATAGGTGTTTTGTGATTCTGTGTATATGAGGACATTATACTTAAGACCAGAGGATTTCTTTATTTTTCCATTTTTATGTGTGAATACATTTTACCATTTCCAATACTAATGCCTCAATATGTGGCCCATGCTAATATTATTGCCTATCATCAAAACATCATTACTTGGCTTTTTTTTTTCTCCTTATAGACATCTCAAAATAGATGTAGCCTACGGAAAGCACTGGACTCATGTAAGCGGGATTTAAGTTCTAGAGCTCTCTCCACTATACTAGCAATGTGTGATCTTGGGAAAATCACGTAGTTTCTTTGGAGGTCAATTTTCTCATTGGCTTACCAGATAGTAGTTGATGGATTGGAAGGAATGAGGTCTAACTCCTGAGCCAACATAATTGAAACTGTGTAATTTGATTTAAACAACAGCGACGGCACCATTTTCTTTCCTAATTAGAAAGGTGTCAACCCCATCCTTCACTACTTGAGTATAACCACTTCAAAACTTTTGATATGTAAAAAATACTCTTTTTTTTTTTAAAGATTGATTGAGTGAGTGATTTTAGAGAGACAGAGAGAGTGAGTGTGTGTGGGAGGAGGGGCAGACGGACAAGGAGAGAGGATCCCTAGGAGACTCCAAGCTGAGCTTGGAGCCCAACGTGGAGCTCGATTTCAGGACCCCGAGATCATGACCCGAGCCAAAACCGAGAGTTGGTCGCTTAACTGATTGAGCCATCCAGGCGCCCCTATGTAGAAAATATTCTTACAAAGCTCCAAAGTAAATTATGATATATCCATAACCTACTAATAACAAGCTAACATGAGCATTAAGCAGATACTGAATAGCACACCTTTGTAAATATAAACCAGAGTTACCACTGTGCCTGGTGGTCTTTTTCATAATAAAATGTACATATTCCTAAAACAAGTGGGAACTGTAGCAGCTGTAAACTCAGGGCTTGCCAATTTGACAGTTGTTTGGAGACTGCAAATTATTAGCACTTGTGCTGTGCTTGGAAGCCATTTTTGCAAAAAATTGGAAGCAATTTTATTCTAACATGGATTTTAAAGCAAGTGCATTGGTTTGGAGAGCACACAGGCCATAGGTTTCCATCAAACTGACACTTTGGATAACTAGCATCGTGGGGAAACTTGGTGTCACTTGCCTCTTGCAAACTGTGACCAGGTTTGACCTTAGAGGAGCAAAAGGAAAATTTCTTTTCTAACAAAATTGGATATATAAGTGTGTGGCATGGAGAAGCAAAAAGAGAGAATTCCCCCAGCAATGGATGAATTATGTGCTCCTTGTATACATTTTTAAGACTGTAGAAGTTACAAAGAAAAAAATCAAACCAACTAAATTCCCATTTGTCAGAGTCATGATTTATTTTGACAAAATTACAATCATTTAGCATATTAATTCTCCATTCTGCTGTTCTTCACTTAATAGCCAATCATATGAATTTCCCTACATTACTTGCTTTTTTTGTTGTTGTTGTTACATTTTGTGATTGCACTTTGTGGGTCCACTATAGTTTCTTTAACCATTATTCTGTGTTGGAGATTCCACATTTTTGCTCTTACTTATACAAGTTTAGTGAATATATAAATTTCTGCCTGTATTTCTGATAATTTTCTCAAAATTTTTGCTGGAAATATAATTATTGGATCAAAGGATATCCTAATGTTAAGGTTCTGTAAACATATTTTGAAAATGTTTTCTAGAAAATGTTTTATCAGTTGCATCTACCACAGGTATGAATTCTTAACTTTCTTCATTAGTAAATTTGTATAGATTCATACTGTTGAACAATTATAAGGGTCTTTGATACTCTGACCTTAACACAGTCTAGACACACTTCTCTCTTGTATTCAGATTTGCCTTGACTGCCCTTGGGAGGTCAGAAGCCCTAGGATAGGTGTTCATGCCAGTACATGAGGATAAACATAAGTTAACTGGTCAAAGCAACTTTGAGAATTTGATTTGACCAGTTTGGGGATTTGCTCGATGTAGTGGGACCTATCTACTTCTATGAAAGGTTGCAAATAATTAGAATCTACTTGTCTACTGGTTGAAATATTTATTTCTCTGGCACTATTTCAAATAAAGTAAAAAATATATATATAATATATAATATATATATATATTTTTTGGGTAGTTCGTTTTGGTAAGTTCGTAATGCATGTTTCCCAAAGTAGAGTGGTATTGCAGATAATGCTTAAAATAGTCAAAAATATCATTACATAATAAGACATAAATCAAGTCTTCCTTTACAAACTTTTATAAGACCTTCTCTGGATTTGTCATATGATCTGATTTTTATTTTATATGGTAGTTTTTTCTGGAAGCGTTTTGTTTTCCTTAATTGTGTCTTCCCTGTGAATCTTACACTCAGGACTGTGGCTGGAGCACTGGAAATATTCACAAAGTTTGTTGAATGGAGGGCTGACTGCATCAATGAACGCTTACAAGAGTTTTCCCCATGAGAAACTAGTTGCCAGTTTAGTTCCAGGATAGTTAATTCCTCCTAGGTTAGGTTCTGACCTCCGAAGCTGTTTCAACAAATGAGCATTATCTAATTCATATCCTATTTCTTTTTTTCCAACCACTTTTGGTGTTGAATTGATTAGGACATCAATCTACACATCTATAAAGTGGGTTCAAGGCTTGACATTCAAGGGCTAATATATTAAAACAAATAAAATGGGGACACAGTCATCAGGTTGGTAACCTTTAAATTTCATAAAAAATATAATTCAATGTAATAAATTACTATATACTATCACTTTCAGAAGATGGAAGTCATTTTAGCATTCCCAATTAGGAAGGATTTACCCTCTTCCTCCCCACACGTTTTCTTTGGACCTAAGAGCTGTCACTTTGAACGCTTTGTGTCAAATTCTGTTGGGAGCTGATTGTATATCTGACAAGTATTTATGCTTTTTAAAATTGATTGGTTTTTCTCTCTCTTTTTTTTTGTTTAAAAATGCTTTTATTTTATTTATTTTTATTTTTTAAATGTTTATATTTTAAAGATTAAGGGCACTAGCCTATGAAAAACCTATTTATTCTCTAAATCCAAAATTCTTTAAATTCAGACACAACTATCAGCCAAGTATTTTATTTTTTATTTATGTATCTTTGACTATTTTAAACGACCCCTCCACCCTGCATGCTTTCCCTCTATCCCCGCTGAATCCTGTCAAAGGGATCCTCCAGCTTGGATCAACAGGTCCTGGCTTCACTCCTTTGACTAAAAAAATGCAAAACACAATTCCATCATGGCTCTTAAGGGTTCCAATGGTCACAACTGGGAAAACAAATCTTCAGAATAGCTAATTAAGTTGAATTTTACAAAATCCATACAATCCATACAGCGGCTGTTTGGGATAGAAATCAATTCCTATGTTCCTGGGGAATCCTTGTAATGTAATGCATCCTCCCTACTCTAGCCACCACATGATTTGAAGAAAGAACATTCATTCTAATTAAAGAAAAAAGTAATTTGATGATAAAATATCCTTTGTTCTTATTGGACTGAGGACCACTGATGCATTGGCACGGGCTGGCATTTGGGAACTGGGGACAGAAATATATTCTTCTTGGGCTGGAATTTTTCCTGTCTGTCCTCGGAGTCCTGCCTGCTGGTGGCACTCCCTTGGTTACCACGGAGATTACGACTTCCTTGGGAGAGGTGTTGTCACCTCTGACCTTCCTATTGGGTAGCCGTTCAGCCTGTCTCTCTTTTGTTCTTCAACTGTGTTATGAGAAATATCTTCTTGTAATTCTGAAATTTCAGACGAAGTAACTTATTCACTCATGTCTAAAATAAATGATATTTAACAGCTTATCATAGAGTGCAATGATCCCTTGTTTCTTTCTTCCCCATCTTCTTCTTTCTTTAAACCTAAGGGTCATAATTTGAATGCATTTTTTTCATTCTTCTGGAAGCTGATTCTATATCTGATGAGTATTTATTTGTTTTATTATTGATTGACCACTTGGTTGACTTTGCACATATGTAGTGACTTCCTGCCAAGGCCTCCAACTGCTAATGCATCTTGGGGTGAATTAGAAAAGGCACCCCTTAATACCATGCACATATGCTGGTGCCAGAGCTCACTAAGGGAAGGTGGCTGGCATTCAGCTCCCACTCAGCCCCGCTGGGTGACCCTCTGTGTAAGGTCACCACTACAACAGCTGCTGTAGCACCCTTGCCCCCGACTGTGACAGACCAGGAATGGACCTTCCCCTCATCTGCCCCACTAGACAGCATCTTGCTTATCCCTGATGGTCACTGCCAGGTCCAGGTCTGGGTCTGATGAGACTGGTGACTTTCTCCTGTTAATTTTTTTGTTTTTAGAGAGAGAGAGAGTGCGTGCAAGCAGGGGGGTGGCAGGGGCAGAGGGAGGGGGAGATAGAATCTCAAGCAGACTCCTTGCTGAACAGGGAGTCCGATGCAGGTCTCGATCTCATGACCCTGAGTTGGTCGCTCAACCCACTGAGCCACCCAGGTGCCCCTCCCCTGTTAATTTCTGCTGATCTTGGCCTGTCCAGCTTTGACATGCCAGGCTGAGGTCCACCTAGTCCTTTTGGAGTATTTAAACCTAACGTGCACTCAGCGTTTCATCTCAGAACTTCTATGTACGCGCTAACAACTCAAAGACACGCTGCCTTTAAATATGACGAGAGGTAAGTCCAAAAGCCCATCGGCATATGGCTTCCCGGAAGTAATTTGTATTGAGTCAAACTTAGCCATAGGCCCCACATAGTCGTCTGAGTCATGGATTTTGCCAGGTTTATGGTGGAGGTATTAAAATAAAACTCTATGTTCTGTGGCTCAGGTTTAATTTATGAGTCATGACCAGAAGCTGTTGCATTGGATGAATGTACATTAACAGGAGCTCAGCAGATGTTAAAAATAAGCCATCCTTGTAAAATACAAAACTTTCTCTGATCTCCTGCGGGTTATATTACGGACAATCAAAGAAAATGAAACACCAAAACTAACATGTGGATGGAGATCTGTGGATCCTGAAAACAGCTTTTCGGGTTATTTCATTCGTTTGAATAATAAGTACCATTCACAATTCTGCTGATTTCAGGCAGTGAAGGAGACTCACCGCGTCCTGTAATTCTGCACAGTCTTTAGTAGTGGGCCAGATGGAATCCACTTACTTTGCCCTAATACATTTATTTTCCAACATTACCACAGACAATCTCATAGAAACCCAAAATAATAGTGGCCGACATTTACCGTGCCCTGACTTTTGCCATGTGGTCTTCCAAAGATTTTATATGTATTGACTCATCAAAGAAATTCACAAGAACACTGAGATCTGAAACCCTCTTTTGGTGCTTTTAGGGGCTGCAAGATCTCTTTCAGGTCTGTTCCTCAGTACTTCTCCTGACCCATTTCCTCTCTTTGCACATGGTCAGAAATGACTTCTAAGGAATCAGACCCCCTTAACTCGCGCTGTGGATGGGTCTTTCCGACTCAGATCTTGTCCTGTGTCCAGTTAGTGCGGGTCATGAGGTACAAACCTTGCCAGAGACCATCCCGACTTGATTCCAGATGTAGAGAATGGGCCGTCAGCTGCCCCAGATCACATCTAGGGACCTACTGAAAAATGGAACTGCTTGCAACACGGAGCTGGGCTGAAACCCTCTTGGGTTTTGTGGGTAGGATGGGTGCATGCGAGGCGAGTGCTCATGTGAGGTGAGGGGGGAGGGGTGGCAGAGAAGGAGGACATCTTAGTGCATGCCCAGCTGCCTTAGATTCCTGGTGATTCTCCCTGTGAACATTTCTCCATGTTCTTACCGTCACAACAGAAATCGATCCTCCCTCTTATAGCAGAGACACAATTACCCTTCATTAATGCAAATTGAACCTGTGGGTTTATTGCTGAAAATTCATTCGCTGATCCTATGGCTCACAGCAGCTGCTTTCATGGGATACCAGGTACCCTGGTAACTTGGGGCTGGTGTGGAGAAGTAGGTGGACGTCAGCCAGGGCAATGGGGATGGTGTACAGCCTGCATTGCCTCCCAACAAGGAAAGGAGCACAGTTGTGGCAATTTACCCCTGACATGGTGGGAGAGGAAAAGAGCTCTCTGGCGTCTCTGGGACTCCACCCTCATGACCTATTCCCCTCCAAATGCCTCACCACTAAACACCTCACCTCCAAATACCAGCACGCTGGGGATCATGTGATTTTGGGCAGGGCGGGGGGCACAACAACAGATAGAGGGTGTTTTCATATTCCTTAGGGAATAGCGTTGGTGTTTGGCTGCATATAGACCTCCTGGCACGTTTTCCACATGGACTCCTGAGTGGTGGGGTGTCCAGAGGCATGGCTGTCCTCCCAAGCCTCCATCCTCCCTCCTGACTCTCCTCGACGGCCCCGAGTTATGGCCACAGCCAAGCCTGCAGATGCCGGGTCATGTGGGGGCATCCTAAACACTCTGGGAACATCCGAGGTTAGCAATTCACAGTGTCATAATGATCTACCAGCCTTTTAACTCTGCCAGCGGTGAGCAGGTGTCATGATGTGCCCAGGACTTCCCTGGTGTGGGGACTGATAGGACAGAGGAGACACTCCAGTCCCGGCGCACACCTGGACATTTGGTCACCCGCAATCATTTTGTGGGTTTTTTTTTTCCATGGCAGGGGCTCTGCCTCCTTCATTTTTAATCTCTGTAAGTAGCCTGGCGCTGGGGCAGAGGAAATGCTCAGTAAATGTTTGCAGAAAGAAGGAATGAATGGATTAATTGCAAAAGGCTGAACATCAGCAAGGAAAAACAAACACACAAACAAGATGCAAGCTGCTGATTATACGAAGCCGACTGTGGGGGAGGCTTTCCCTGCAGCCCCCTGCGCAGCTGGAGCTGGAGCTTTAACCCAGAGGCATGCATTTCAATGCTAATGACTATATGGCCGTATATGATTCCCAGGGAACAGGGAACATGCTGCTGAGTAAGCTGCCCACTTTTGAATCTATTGCATTTTAAGTGGGAAGCAGAGAACAGACCATGATGCTCTGAGGACACAGGCTCAACCTGCTTCGAGCTCCGAGTTGGCTCTATTACTCACTCCTTGCCTGGCTATTGATTTTATTTATTTCACTCCCAGATTTGTGGCAATATAATTTTCAGCAGATAGTTTACTATTCAGCAATGGTCCTTGTGACCATAAAAATCTCTATTTCACCGTTGATTTTTCCAGCCTTTTGGTTCGGGCTGTGGCTCTGATGGCCCAGCCTGTTATGTGAGGGGCTGAGGGTGAGCTCTTGCCGTGCTTGGACCCATCTGCACCCTAGTATGTCATTTCAACCATTTGCCGGTCTAACAAATGTCTACTGGCGCCCATTCTGTACAAGAAGCTGTCCTTGGCTCGATCCCCCGCTCCTGAATCATCAAGTGGTGAAGGGCTCCTGGCCCAGGCTGGTTGGGGATCTGAGCCACCCAGACCAGCTGTGGGGGGAGCACGAAGCCTGGAGGAGGATCGTGGAGGTGGCGTGGGAGGCAAACTTGGGAGCAGAAAGCGTGCTGTGGAGGCTTGAGGCTGAGGCACTCAGCAGAGGGCGGATTTGGCATGGGGAGGTAAGGGAGGCATTAGGGAAATGATGTGCAAGCCAGAAGGCGGAGGATGGAGGGTGGGAAGCAGAACCTGTAGAAACTCCCCGATCTGAAGACAGGATCCAGTGAAGCCTCCCTGCTCCTGGGCAGGAGGGGATCCCAGCCCGGCAGTCAGAGGCTGCACGAGAGCTGGAGTCCTGCTGCAGACCCTTTGGCAAACAACGGAACGTCATTAAAAGCCTCAGTTCCTCAGCTGTAAAATGAGGCCGAGAATCCTGCTCTCCTGGCAGTTTGGGGGATAATTAGAAGACATGATTTATTCAGGCTGCAGAGCGCAAACTTGGGGAGAGTGGTGCGTTGTTGCTCACTCAAGATTCTCTTTGGCTGACTTTTCTAGTTAGGGGCTTAGACACCGACTTGCCCCTGCAGGAGGCTCTCAGGGCAGAGCAGACTGCTTCCTGGCTTCTCTCGTGGGCTTGCAGCTCAATGGTCAGGGGAAAAACAATATGCAATGAAAGCAAAAACTTGTGAATTGCCAATAGCTAAAAGTACAGCGAAAATGCCACTGAATTTCAGAGGGAGAGATTTTTTTTTCCAGCTGGTGAAGGCTTCACAGAACAGTCTGTGGAGTCTCCGGAGAGGTAGTAATTGGACCAGCGGTTCTCAACTTGGCTGTCATGCGTGGAACTCTTTGATATTAAAGATGACTGCCCCCACCTCAGTGCTCCCAACGCCAAGGTGTGGGGGGGGGGGCATTGCGTGCCACAAAATGGGGCTCCGCACGTGGCCTGCTGCCTGGCAAGGGTGCAAACATGGGTGGAGGCACCTGGAGAAGAGGGCAAGGGAATCCAGGCAGACGCAGGAACAAGGGCTCTGGTGGGAATTTGGGGGCATCCGTGGCCAACAGCTAGCTGTTAGGCTTGGGCGCACACAGATGTAGTTCGGGAGAAGGACAGAAGGACGCGCAGGTCAGGGCCATACCGTGACATCTTTGAGGCTGAGCAAAGGGGTGTGAACAACTGCTGGTGGTCTTTGAGCAGGGAAACCATCTCGTAGACCTGAACTTTAGAAAGTCTCACCCGGAAGCAGAGAGTACATTCTAGAGGCTACGGCAAGAAGGTGTTAGTGGGGTGGATGCAGAAAGCAGATGCCCTTTTGCAGAGACAGTTTGGGGTCTTACTTGTCCAGTCACACTGGATAATCTCCCATCCCAACGTCAGCTGATAGGCCACCTTAATTCCATCTGTAATCCAGCTTCCCCTTGCTGGTAACATATTCCCAGGCTCCACGGGTTAGGAAGTGGTCATCTTTGGTGGTGGTGGGGGACATTATGGTGCCTCCCACGTACTATAATGAGGAAAGCCAGATGGACAGATAAACAAAGTAAAATGTGTGCATCGCTGTGGACATATGCATCTGTATACACACATAATTTGGCATTGACGAAGGTGCCAGTCGACGGGAGCAGAGAAGATGTGATCGGGAACAATCGAGACTCAGAGGCGGTCTATGGGAAAAGGCGATAGACCTGCGAAGAAGGGAGGGAAACACATATCTTTCCACCTCATGCTCAGGGCACGGCTGAGCTCGGGGCTGGGCTCGGGATCCAGCACCTCTTGCGTGAGCACTCTCAGGTGAGCGACTCAGACTCTGATCCTCCCATGTCTCCTCTCTGGGAAAGGACAATAAGGATTTATCCTTACACGATTGTTGTGCGGATGGAATGATGTAACAAGCTTTACAAAGCATCTAGTGTCTGTGGATTCCCCGATACCTAGACTGAGATTCTGCGTGGGGAAGGTCCTCAGTAAATACTTGCTGAACAAAAGAATTCATATTGATTTTTGTGTTGGCACAACAGGGATATTACTTTTGGATTTTTTTCAGTGTATTTCCATATTCTGACTTTTTTTTCCCCTGGAGACTTCACACTCATGACAGCAACGCTTCAGAAGAAGACATACCCGTTAAATCAATAAACTAGTTTCTCCAGTTTGACTGTTGAGTAGATTTTCTTGTTTGTTTGAACCCATTTCGAGATAATACTAGTGAATCAGGCTTTGTGGGGACACACAGGAGCCGTGGGAAAAGCAGGAGGGAGAGAAGTTCCCAAGGCGAAAAGTAGAGGCGGGGGGGATGGAAGTTGGAGGATGCATAGCACAGCGCCCCTTGTGGGAGCGCAGAGTCCTACACCAGATACAGATATGGACATAGATATGAATGTATCAGTAGATGGAAAAAGAGGAGGTGAGGCTCTAGATGCAGGTGGGGCTCTAGATGCAGATGTAAGTGCGGCTCTAGATGCAGATGCAGGTGGGGCTCTAGATGCAGATGTAAGTGCGGCTCTAGATGCAGATGCAGGTGGGGCTCTAGATGCAGATGCAGGTGCGGCTCTAGATGCAGATGCAGGTGCGGCTCTAGATGCAGATGCAGGTGCGGCTCTAGATGCAGATGCAGATGGGGCTCTAGATGCAGATGCAGGTGCGGCTCTAGATGCAGATGCAGGTGCGGCTCTAGATGCAGATGCAGATGGGGCTCTAGATGCAGATGCAGGTGCGGCTCTAGATGCAGATGTAAGTGCGGCTCTAGATGCAGATGCAGGTGCGGCTCTAGATGCAGATGCAGGTGTGGCTCTAGATGCAGATGCAGGTGCGGCTCTAGATGCAGATGCAGATGGGGCTCTAGATGCAGATGTAGATACACATGTACAAGTGAATATAAATATCCATGTTCTGTCCTGTATGTGCTTCCCCAACCTCCTCTCCCTGCTCTTACATGTATTATATTTTTCTTTTCTGATTTGGGCATATGTCATGCTTTTTTTTTGTCCCCTTGCTTTTTCTTATGCTGTTTCCTCCTCCTGGAAAACCCTTCTTTTCCTTTACAGGCCAGCCTCTTCAACAACAATCCCACGAATCACACTTTCAGGAAAACTTTCCTATCCTCTTAGGGCTGATGGGTGGTGCTCTCTACAATCCCACGGGCCCCTGTGTTTTCCTCTGCCTTGGCATTTATCTCACAGGAGACAGTTGCTTTTTTGGTTATGAGGGAGGTAGAAGAACATAATAAGGTATTTCTCAATCCGGCGTCCCAATTGCTGTAGGAGATTGCTAATTTACACCTGATCACAGGCAGGAGATTTCAATGGCCACAAATTGGTTTGTGTTTATATTTCAGTTGGTTCCAAGAAATGCTTCTTTTGCTGTCCCCCACTAATGGGAAAAGCACGAGGTGAATTAACTCAGGAGTGATGTGCTTTCACCTGGTGGAGGCCAGATGGCACCGTGACACACCACACTAATGGATTTCACCGTCACTGGAACACAGGGAAATGTGGGAGGTGTGAGTCGTGGCAGGTGCTTGGCCTCACAGATACACAGTTGCAAGTTACTATTGCAAAGCCACACTCCCTGCCTCATTCCTGTATTATATCAAACTTTATTGGTGCTGTGGTTTGTCTGTTACCTGTAGACGTGTTCCATATTGTATTTTCATGGGACCTAAAGGAATTATACTTGGCATTATGTCTTTAGGTGATTCACATTACCACAATGAGTTACAGTTTGAGGAGACTGTGCGAGAGCCTTCCCTCCGCCATCAAAGAAAAGTTTGGGAAACAGAGGTCAGGTAGTTAAGCATGTGGACTCCAGGCTCTAATGGCTTAGGTTCCGATTTTTCCTTTCCCACTTACCATGTGGGTGACCTTGGGAAAATTTCTTTTAATATGTCCTTTTCCAATGAGGACACTGCTGTACCTACTTTATGTGGTTTTTATAAGATTCAATGAGATAATCCATTTAAAGTGTTCAGTACAGTGAAGTCACACTGGTTAAAAACTAAATCCATGCCATTATTACCATCACCTTCCAGGCGGGTGTTTTAGCTTATTCGATTCTGTCCCTGAACAAACTCAGGTGTTTGGAGTATAATGAATATAAAAAATTCATTAAAAATAAGAAAGATCGTAATCTTTTTCTCCTCTGTAGTTCCTCAAAACGAGGCTTCCTGCATGACAGTTTAGTGGCTCTTGAGTCCATCCTGAATGAACCAGGAACTGTGCCAGCAGCTCTGTCTTTTAACACTTGGCCTTTCAAAGAAGCCACCAGCCCCCACCTGGAGGTCATGACTCCCAGAACCCAGAATGGATTCCAGAATCCTTCGCTGCTAACCACACCCAGTCCTTTCATCTTAGAAAATGATTCATTCACTTTAGGAGTGGTTGCTCAGGACATCTTTAAATCCTAGCTTGACTTAAGCCCAGCCCCACCTACCCTCTTTGTATTAACTCAACATTTCTCATTGTGTAGACATTCCTGTTAATCCACATTCACCAGGTGTGCACGCCCCTAGTCAGGGCAGATCCTGCTGTCTCCACCTGTCCACCAGCCTGTCTCATAGGGGGCTGTCCTCACCTAACCCTCGTTCTGTGGACCTAGCTTCCAGGTGATGAACATATTTCCACAAGACCCTTTGCTATTTTCTGATGCTTGGATCCCCTCCATAGGGATCCACTGTCACCTGAATGACATCTAGACTTGTCAAACTTGGAGGTTCCACCTGTTCACCCACTGGCAATTTCTAAGGCAATCTTTGGGGGGGGGCATGTCTTGGGCTAGACTAATCCCTCCTCCTCTCTAGCTTCCAGAAGTTTCCTTTAGTGTGAGTACGACTTGCTCCAAAGTCTTAAAACAGTAAAACTCATTGCAGATAAGACCATTGAGAGGCATCACATGGGGTTGCGACCTGGAAACGGCCATGTTCTTTCAGGGTGAGATGCAGAGGCAATTTCTCTGGTGACAGGCTCATTTTTAGCACAGACGATCAATAGAAAGATGGCAGAGACCTGAACAGGTGTCCTAAAACATGAAAACACATGGGCAACAAACCCACAGGCAGATGTTCAATGGCATCCAGGAAGGGAGAAGGGAAAAGTTGAGGACATGTGTTCATTCCGCAGACACGCAGAAAGAGTCCAGAAATGTCAATTCTGGAGAGGCTGTGGAACCACAGGAGCCCTCGTCTGTGGGCAGTGGATTGACCCTGGGAGCTGTTTCTCCAGGAAACAAGAGGGCCTTATTTCCTCAAGTGAAATATTTGCACACCTTGCAACACGTGACTTCTGACAGGTGAATTCCCTGCTCTGCGTTTCAATGTCCACCTTCAGATCAGAAAGGAGTCAATATAGGGGTACCTGCCTGGTGCTGTCATTCAAGCTTCCAACTCTGGGTTTTGGCTCAGGTCATGATCTCAGGGTCATGGGATCGAGCCCCACATTACACTCCATGCTCAGCATAAGCTTAAGATTCTCTTTCTCTCTCTGCCTCTGCCCCTCCCACTCATACTGTCTCTCACTGTCTCTAAAATAAATAAGTAGATCTAAAAAAAGAAAAAAAGAAATGAGTCAATATACTCTCAGATTTGCTGTGAGGATCGCATCAGATAATGCGAGCAAGCCTCACGCTACACAGTGGTATGGAACATTTGCAGAGTGACCGTGCAAGCTGGAACCCACAAGGTCATCTTAATATTTGATGGGGAAAAAAATGATTGTTTTGTGACCTTTGAAAAAATTTTGTGAAAATGTAAAAAACGCTCCCATTGTTGCTTACAGATATGTAGGAAAATTAAACACAGGAAAATTGATGTTTTATAGTACATGGTAATTTAACACATCAGGAATGTTGAGAATCAGTGTTTTCTGTCTTTGTTACCTGTGTTTTAAGAGGAGTTTGGACAGGGGTGCCTGGGTGGCTCAGTTGGTTGAGCGTCTGGCTTTGGCTCAGGTCATGATCTCAGGGTCCTGGGATCGTGCCCCCCATGTGCTCAGTGGGGAGCCTGCTTCTCCCTCTGCCTCTGCCTCTCCCCCCAACTTGTGCTCTCTCTCTCTCACCTCTCTCTTTCACAAATAAATAATAAAATCTTTTCAAAAATAAAAAGACGGGTTCAGACTGCATTCACCTTTTCTTCTCACGGTGTAACTCAGGAGAGCGAGCCAGCATCTCTTCTGTGCCTCAGCAAACTGCCTGCACTTTCTATGTGTGGATCAGCTCCTGGCGTTTTGTCCTCTGTGCTTTCTGTCCTCCGCACCCTCCTTCGGTGGGAAGACTTTTCCAGGTGTCATTCCCTTCAGGATCACCCATGGCTGGTCCATCAAAACCACTGTGTTCATTCGTAGGGGGAAGTTGCCACAGCAGGTTCCAGAGTTCCCTTTACACTGGATTTCCCTTTCCCTTCTAGCACCTTCCCTTCACCTCACTTGGTGGCACCATCCTGCTTCTGGTTGGCTGTTTTGGTAAAATGTCATGCTCGTTTCTCCCGGGAGACACAGGGGCACCAGAGGATGCACTTTTCTGTCTGTGCACCCAGGAGTCTGTCTCCTGGCCCAAACTCTGTGTGTGATGTTCAGGTAGACCATGGACAGTTGCACAGGTTCCAAGTGGCAAGCCCACCTGGGAGACCCTCTGCCCACATCAGGCCTGGGGCTCAGCTGGCAGGGCAGCCTCTGCGCAGGCTTGTGCTTGAGGACTCTGGCACCCTGGGCTGCACATTGACACCTCTCGTTCAAATGTCCCCATTCCCAGGTATCTGCTTGAGATATTCTTCCAAACCCTCTGCTGAGACGTCCCTCTGGGGATGAGGAGGACGGGGAAATGTTGGAGACCCTTTCTGATTCAGCACTCAGTACTTTCTCTCCTGGATCTCTCTCAATCTCTCCCTTCTTTCTCTTCCCCCCAATTCCTGGGTCCAAAAAACTGTGGGAGCCTCTTGTTTGGGGCATTCTCAGGAGTGAGTGGACCCCGTGTCTGTGCTGACCTGACCCAGTGCGTTGTCCATTAGGACAATGGAACAGGGTGGGGTAGGGAGAGAAGGCCCTTGTCCATTTTAGCCTCTCACTCACAGGGCAGTGACTGAGGCTGGGTTGCCAATTCTGTTCTTGCTTGTTGCTTTTCTCCACCAGGCAGTCCACTCTCTCTGCAGCTAGCTGGATCTCCTGCCATGCAGGGACCCAGCAGCAGATGAACAGGGACCAATCCCTGGCTGACCGGGCAGGAGGCGATGTGACTGTGCCCGCTCCTGATATATGTCTTTATTCATGTGGTGATTTCCAGCCTGAAGAGCTGAGGGTAGTTTGAACTTTATGCAATCACCCACAGTTAATATACTGTGGTAGCTGATGAACATTGTGTGGTTGATGGCCCAGGAATCTTCTCTTATGATAAGTGAAACTTCTATGTGTCAGAACCGCATCGAACAAGGACTGTCTTCCTAATAGCCTTATGTTCGTACCAAGCACATAGACACTACTCAGCACATCTCAGCTCTTTCCCTGGCCGGACCCCCTGTCAGCTGCCTTCCAGGTGGGGGGGGGGGGGGCGGTGGTCAGACTGACAGCCAGGGAGCGCTGCCTGCCAAGCAGAGTGGAGGCCCTGATAGGTCTTCAGTCTGCTCTGCCTTGCCATTTCCCTCCACGTCCACACCCAGGCATCAGTCGGCACCAGCTGGGTGCCCAGCACCGAACTTCTGACATTCAGACCGAGGGTCTCCCAGGTGTCACACTATGCTAGTAGCTTCCCGCTGGACATCTCAGTGAGCTGACGCCTTGGTGAGGAGCTGCATCCCCTGACCGGACACTGTCCCCTGCCAACCCTCTCGTCCCCACAGAGGTTTTGAGTGTTGTGCTATTGATTGAGAAGAGAAACTGATCGATTTATTCATTCTTCCATTTTCAAATATTTATTAAGCACCTAGCATGTGTTGGGAATAATTCTTTTGAAAATTTTTATTTATTTATTTGAGAGAGAGAGAGCGAGCGAGCAAGCACAGAGGGAGGGGGCGAAGCAGACTCCCCACTGAGCAGGGGACCCGATGTGGGACTGATCCCAGGACCCTGAGATCATGACCTGAGCTGAATGCAGACACATAAGGAGCCAACTGAGCCACCCAGGCGCCCCGCTTCAGGTACCAAGCTGGACAACAGCAGATCCTTCCCCAGAGAGCTACAGAAGCTATCTTCCCTAGCAGCAGGCATCTTCCGTGTTGCTCTCCGTCAGCTCCGGCCCCAACCGCATCTACCTGGGCAGCCGCGCTCCACCCCCCCCCCCGCCCCCGCGGCCCACGTGGGGGCTCCTAGGCCATGCTGGGTGCGATCGCTCCTGACCCAAGCAGTAATGACACACAAGCCTCTGGATCTGGACGCGATATTTGAAAACTGCAACGGAAATCACCCTGAAGGGAATGAAGCCGTTTCTTTCTGTGTTCTGAGCAGGCAAGGCCCTCCTTCCCTTCTCCTGCTCCGGGGTCAGCTGCCCTCCCCCGGATCCGTTCCCCCGGCGACCGCAGCGCCCAGCGTTTGCTCCAATTAAAGCACACAGAGTGCGGGCTGCCTAGGAGGCCCTGAGGGCCTGGAAAGGGAGGCTTTCAGGAGCGGCTAACCTCCGCCTGCTGAGCTCTCGATGGGCTTCTCTGCGGGGGCCAGATCGATGCAGGCCTCCAGGGGGCTGGCCGCTCCAGCAGCGGCGGGGAGACGCCTGCTAGCCTCCTCTGATTTTGACCACTGCATAAGGCCTTTTAGAAGCCAAAGCGAGGTGGCATTCGTGCTGGGGCAGCTTACTGGAGGCGGGGCACAGGGAATGCATGTGAAAATGTCCACTACCGGCACCTGGGTGGTTCAGTTCCTTGAGCGTCTGCCTTCAGCTCAGGTCATGGTCCCAGGGTCCTGGGGTCGTGTCCCACTTTGGGCTCCCTGCTCAGCCGGGAGTCTGCTTCTCCCTCTCCCTCTGCTATGCACGCTCTCTGTCAAATAAATAGGTAAAAGCTAAAATAAATAAATAAATAAATAAATAAATAAATAAATAAATAAATAAATAAAAAAGAAAAGAAAAAGAAAGAAAAAGAAAATGCCCACTACCCTTCACAAGAACATAGCAGCCAGGCAGAGAGGAAACTGTCTTTAGATCTTTCAATTGGCCTTGAGACCGTCTCCCTAGACTTGCAAGGTTTTCAATAAGCAAGGAAAACACTCTATCCTGAAAAACTGGATGCAGAGAAGAGAGGGATGCCAGGTGAGATGTTGCCCCTCCAGCCCAGCAGAATAGAAGAGAATGAAGATCACATTTATCCTAATGTCCTAATTTTAGAGGTGAGCAAATTGCGCGCAAGGGGATCCATGGACCCCTTGGACCCCAGTGTTGTGCCTGGCACAGCACGAGAACATGTTTACCACAGGGCAGCCTTTTCTGACTGTGCCCCATAGGAGGTGAGTTAGGATAGACAGTAAATGAAACTCTGGCCCTTTAACCATGCCCGGGAAACCCTTGGTGCCACTTCCATGGAGACGCCCAACAGGCAGATGCAGTTGGAATCTCTGAGAAAGGATAGGATACGTGTCATTTTACAAACTTACCTTATTAGGGAATTTTCTTCCAAGAGTCTTCCATTTGGAGAAAACCTGGTTCAGAAATCCCACGGCTCACGCATGATCTAACAGTACTGGTTGCCCACCGCTTAGCCCCTAGCAACAAATGCCCTAAGTCTCCAACTCTTTTTTCATTTTTTTGTCCAATGAACATAAAATAGCTAATTCTGAGTTGTTTTGATGAGAAATTAATTTTTTCAAAATGTATAAAAAAGGAGCAAAGGCAATTCAATGGAGAATGGATAGTTCTTTCTCTCTCTCTTTCTTTCTTTTGAGAGAGAGAGTTCTGGGGGTGTTTAGGGACAGTGGGAGAAGGAGAGAGAGAATCTCAAGCAGAGTCTGTGTTGTGTGCTGAGCCCTTCATGGGGCTCAATTTCACACCCCTGAGATCATTACTTCAGCCGAAATCAAGAGTTGGTTGCTTAACTGACTGAGCCACCCAGGTGCCCCCGATAGTGGATAGTGTTTTTCAATAGAGGGCGCTGGGACAGCTGGGTGTCCACGTGCAAAACAGTGACTCCAGAGAGAGACCTTAATTTACCTCCCAAATTAATTCAGTTAACTTAGATCGTAAATCAAAATGCAAAATGCACGTCTATGAAACTTCGTGGTCCATGAAAGAGGAAATTGGTAAGTTGGACTTCATTAATATTAACACTTCCTCTAAGTGGAAGACACGGTTAAGTGCATGAGAAGACAAGCCACAGGGTGGTAGAAATTGTTTCCAAAACACATATCGGCTAGAGGACTGGTGTCCAAAATATCTTTTAAGAAACTCTTAAAACTCAACAATAAGAAAACCAAAATAACCCACTTTAAAAAAAGGGCATTTCAATAGATGGCTTTTATGATATCGAAGTATGTTCCCTCTATCCCTACATTCTGAAGAGTTTTAATCAGGAAAGGATGTTGTATTTTGTCAAATGCTTTTTCTGCATCAATTGAGAGGATCATATGGTTCTTGTTTTTTCTTTTATTAATGTGTTCTATCACATTGATTGCTTTGCGAATTTTGAACCACCCTTGCATCCCAGGAATAAATCCCACCTGGTGCTGATGGATAATCCTTTTAATGTACCGTTGGATCCTATCGGCTAGGATCTTGTTGAGTGTTTTGACATCGATGTTCATCAGGGATATTGGTCTGTAATTCTCCTTTTTGATGGCCTTTGCCTGGTTTTGGGATCAGTCAAAAAATGGACGGAAGACACTCACGGACAGTTCTCCAAAGAAGACACACAAATGGCCAACAGACACATGAAAAAATGTTCAACATCACTAGCCATCGGGAAAATACAAATTAAAACCACAATGAGATACCACCTTACACCAGTTAGAATGGCAGAAATTAACAAGGCAGGAAACAACAAATGTTGACGAGGATGTGGAGAGGGGGGACTTACACTCTCGGTTGACAAGGATATGGAGGGGGGGACTTACACTCTCGGTGAGAATGCAAGTTGGTACAGCCACTTTGGAGAACAGTATGGAGGTTCCTCAAGACATTAAAAATAGAGCTATCCTGTGACCCAGCAATTGCACTATGAAGTATTTACCCCAAAGATACAGATGTAGTGAGAAGAAGGGACACATGCACCCCAATGTTCATAGCAGTAATGTCCACAATGGCCAGACTGTAGAAGCAGCAGAGATGCCTTTCCACAGATGAATGGATAAAGAAGATGTTGTTCGTATATACAATGGAATATTACTCAGCCATCAGAAACGATGAATACCCACCATTTGCATCAACATGGATGGAACTGGAGGGGATTATGCTAAGTGAAATAAGTAGAGAAAGATAATTATCATATGGTTTCACTCATATGTGGAACATAAGGAATAGCATAGAGGACAATAGGGAAAGGGAGGGAAAACTGAAGGGGAAGAAATCAGTGAGGGATATGAACCATAAGAGACTCTGGACTCCGGGAAACAAACTGAGGGTTTCAGAAGGGAGGGGGGTGGGGGGACGGGGAAGCCGGTGATGGGTATTAAGGAGGGCACGTGTTGTGATGAGCACTGGGTGTTATACACAATTAATGAATCGTTGAACACTAGATCAAAAATGAATGATGCACCCTATGTTGGCTAACTGAACATAACAATAAAATAATAAAAGAAATCCCAAATACAAAAAAAGGGGGCCAAAAGATTTGAACAGACATCCCACCAAAGAAGATGACCAATAAGCATATGAACAGATGCTCCACATCATAGATCACCTGGGAAACGCAAATTAAAACAACAGTGAGATACCATCACACACCTATTAGGATGGCCCAAATCCAGAACACTGAGCACCAAGGATGTGGAGCAGTAAGAACTCTTATTCATTGCTGCTGGGCATGCAAAGTGGTAGACCGTTGGTGGGTTCTTGCACGACCAAACATACCTTTACTATAGAATCCAGCCATCTTGCTCCTTGGTATTTACCCAAATGAACTGAAAACCTATGAATGGATAGCCCACACCAAAAAACTACACACGGATGTTTGCAGCTGCTTTATTCGTAAATGATAGAACTTGGAAACAACCATGATGTCCTTCAGGAGGTGAAAGGTTAATAAACTGTGGTCCATCCGGACAAGGGAATATTATTTGGTGCTAAAACGAAAGGAGCTATCGAGTCATGAAAAAGCCATGGAGGAACTGAACATGCATGTTACTAAGTGAGAGAAGCTGCTCTGGAAAGTTACATCCTGTTTGATTCCAACTATATAACAGTCTAGAAAATGCAAAACTATAGAGACAATAAGAAGATCGGTGGTTGCCAGGGGTTGGGGGGTGGGGACAGCTAACCGGGCAGGCCACAAAGTGTTTGTAGGGCAGTGAACCTATTCTGCATGGCACTCTAACAGTGGACACATGTATCATCCGTTTGTCAAAATTCACAGCTAGCATTTGGGAACGTCTGAGAACGGAGTCCCACCTAACTGTCACTCATGTGTGCCCACTTCTTAGACTCTACACTCAGTTGTGTGTGGGATGCAGATGCTGACAGGTTGGCAAAGACGTTTGGCTGACAGGACCTTATTAATAATTCCAATTGCTCTTCTCAATTGATCTCCTGTCCACAACTTCCTTAATTATAGCTTTGATTAAGTAAGGTTCTCAAAGAAAAAAAAAAAAAAAGGAAAAGGGAGCAGTTTGCACTTGTACCTGTAAATGTCATGTTGACAGAGATGATTTATTATGAAAATTTCCAATGGAAATGTCCTCTGTCTACGTAATGTATCACCCGGTGTTGGCCAATTAAACTCTGCCGTTAAAACTAGTGAGTTGAAGAGACCCTGAGGTTCGGCTGTGCCAGTGCAGGGCGGTAAGACGGAAGGGCTGTGATTCGGATGAAGAGTCAGCAAACATCTATGTGCTGGGGCCTTGGTGTGTGTCCATCATTAGCTATGTATGTCCACTTACATTATCTTATTTAGGCTTCAGAATAGATCCGCGAGGTAAATATTACGACTTGCATGCTGTCGATGAGAACAAAGGCATGGAACTTCTCTCCCAGCCGTCATAGCTTTCCCAAAGCCACCTACCTTCAAACATTGGTGAAGGCAGGATTTATTTTATTTGAGGAATTTTTATTTATTTATTTGAGAGAGAGAGAGAGAGAGAAAGAGAGACAGAGAGCCCGTGAAGAGGGGGAGGGGCAGAGGGAGAAGCAGACTCCCCGCTGAGCAGGGAGCCCCACACAGGGCTCGATCCCAGGACCCTGGGATCATGAACTGAGCTGAAGGCAGACGCTCAACTGACTGAGCCCCCCAGGTGCCCCCTGAAGAAAAGATTGAAATACTGTTCTTGCCTCTGTCAACATGTGGGGATAGCCTTCCGTGGCAACATGGGATTGCTTTTCCCCAGGTTTTTGTCAGGGAGCACCGTCTCCAACTCCCTGCCCTGTACGTCCTGTCTCACAGGTCCACGTTCATGATGATGGTCTGAAGACCATTCCGTGCCCTGTTCCTCCAGCTGCTTCTAGCGGGCTCCCGGCCTCCTCCAGAACGCCAGAGGACAGCATGCTTGGGACACATGAACTGGTCCCTCTCTCCAACTGGATAGGCCTACCTGCCTGCTGGCCTTGTATCCGCTGCCGGTGCTTTGGCTCACGGGATGAAGGAGCTGCCTGCAGCTGCTGTGTGTGCAGCTGGGACACAGCTGAGGATGCTGTTGATCACGTGACGTGGGCTCCATTCGTGAGTTGCGAGCAGCGCACTGGAGGCTGGCTTCTAGAAGCTGGCAGTGTAGGGAGAGACGGGAGGTACATGCACAGAGACCAGGCCCACGGGGCAGGGCTGGGGAGGGGAGGGGATAGGAGGTGGGGCCATGGTCCCGAAGCAACGTGGCTCCCAGAGAGAAATAGAGGACCACAGTCAGCCACGGAGGGAGATAGAAAGCCTTGAGCCCTGGAATTGATGGGAGATTGAAGTGGGGGAAAATGCATGGGTTTCTAAGTCAGAAATCCCGAGTTCAACCCACGTGACTCGAATTTTCTGAGCTTTAGCTCTCCCTTCTAACATGGGGATCAACTTCCAACACACAGGGCTGTCTTGAGGATTAAATAAGCTCACGCATGTGAGGCACCGGGCATGATGGTTGGCGGAAGCTCAAACACATGGTAAAAATTTGCATGCACCACTGCGTGGACTAGGCAAGACGTAGAGGTCTGGGTCCTGGAGCAGAAAATCTGAATGTATGCCTGCTTTGGCGGATTCTCCTGTCCGCACTGGGGGACCTGTGTCACCTGAAATGGGTAGCAGGTCAGGAAACCCTTCCAGATACTTACACACACCTCTTCTAACACTTCCTTGTGCTTCTTCTTGGAGCTTGTCTGCACTCAAGTTGAACTGGGAAGGGCAGCTGGAGAATGCCATCCCTGTGACGTCGAAATGGGCAGGTTCTCTGAGAAGTTTCTGTGTACAGTCATGCTGCAGTGGGAAAAACCAACAGAAAAAAATGTGGTTTCCTTTGTGACGTACCTCCTGATGCCAGTAACGTTTCTTTAGGGTCCTTTTATATTTCAAAGTACTTCTTCTGCTTGGATTCTCTCCCCTGTCTGTTTTATTTTACCTATATCTTCTCTCATAAGCTGGGATCTGGAACAAGTCATTCCTTTAAACCATTGAATTTCTGTGCTGTGGTACAATTTCCATATATGGACTTGGAAAGCTGATTATCCTGATTTTCCTTAGAAGAGAAAATAGTTGGTCTGATTTTCTTTAATTGTGGAAGATCTGGTACTAAAATAAGAGACCATCAGGGCACCTGGGTAGCTAGTTGGTGAAGCATCTGACTCTTGATTTTGGCTCATTTTTGGGTCATGGGATCGAGTCTCATGTCAGGCTCCATGCTCGGCATGGAGTCTGCTTGTCCCCCTCCCTCGGCTCCTCCCTCTGTGCTCTCTCTCTCTCAAATAAATGAATGAATGAATAAACAAATAAAATCTTTTGAGAAAATAAAGAAAAAAATGACCGTACAGTAAAAAAACATCCTGTTTGAGGGAAGAGGGTAAACTTGACTGTTCTTAGTCCTTTGTGTCCCTAAGAAGGAAAGAAGGGGATTTGGGTTAACTACTTGTGGCCTCTGTAACCGTTGGAGGTAACTTCATGTACGTGAGCTCAATTTTGGGGCACAGCCTTCTGTGAAGTAGTTATCATAATTTTCATGTTCTAGATGAGGCAACAGGCCACAAGAGCCAAAAACTAGAATGTGGAGGAAGAAGGATTTGAAGACAGATCTGTTTGATTTTAAAACATGTTCATGTCTATTTCTATCTGTCAAAAACAAATTAATACAAGATCCTGTGATGTTATGAAAATTTTAGCTCAAACACATTTCTGTGAAGCATATGTTGATTGTGGGGCTCTGTGGGTTTTGCAAAAAGTGAAAACTTTACTCCTTGCTTCCCAGATATTGCTTCTTCTTCTTGATTGCGTTCATTTTCCTGTTTTCAACAGAACACTAGGCTCAATTATAGGTTTTATGAAACTCTGTAATCGTTTTAGTGATCTGAGATGCTGGGGCTCCAGCAATCTTCCTAGATGCTAGGATGAAGTGGGGTACAGGCTACAGGCTAAGCTAAAGGGGGTACTTTCCAGTGGAGGTCATGCTCATTCTAATGACATTGTATAAAAGGAGGTCTGCATGGGGGCTCTATGCATAAGGAGGTCTGCACGTGGGGGTCTGCGCATAAGGGGGTGTGTATGTGCGGGTCTGTGCATAAGCAGGTCTGCATGGGAGGGTCTATGCATAAGGAGGCCTGCATTGGGGCTTCTGAATGTGGGGGTCTGTGTGTAAGCGGGTCTGCCTGGGGGCTCTATGCATAGGGAGGTCTGAGTATGGGTCTATTCATAAGGGAGTCAGCATGTGAGGTTTGTGTGTGAGGGGGTCTGCGTGTGGGAGGTCTGTGCATAAGCAGGTCTGCATGGGGAGAGTCTTGTCGAAGCGGGTCTGCATGTGGGGGTCTGTGTGTGGGTGTCTGTGTGCAAGGAGATACGGATACCTCTGGATATAAAGGAAAGTCCACTCTGTTGGTGAGAGAACCAGAGACTTTCAAACACCAAGCAGGGACACTGTCAAAATTTGTGTTGAGAGGGGGCATTAAAATTCAACTTTGGGGAAAACTGGCCAAAAAGAAGCATAATAAGGGTTCATTTTCATTACATATCAGGAGGCAGCTCCCTCAGATCCTGTACCACTAGTGGGCTTCTCCTTGCCCTGAGAGTCAGAGAGGACTTCGCCTGGCCAGCAGCCACACTCAGAAACGTGGAACTTGAAACTCGTGCTCATTCCTTCTGTTTGACTGAGCTGAGTGCTTTGTCCTTGGAGATCTGTCCCACTCTGGGAAGAGCCGAGGATGCTTAAGACAGAAGCGGGATGTCCCTTCTGCAAGGCTGAGCCGTGGCCGCGTGACACACTTGCACTGGTCAACTTCGACTCCTGGGAGGTGGGCAAGGGAGGGCGGTGGGGGTTGTTTGAATGCTAGGTGCCGCCCTGGACTGCCACCTGGGGGAGATGCCAGTGTATCAGACCACTAACTGCCGGAGGCACAGAGCACAGCTAGAAAACAGCTCTCCAGCAGCAGAGGGCATCTCTTTGCTGGGTGGACTGGCCTGGGGCTCAGTGCAGGGACCCAGAGCCCTCGCAATGGAAGCAGCACTGATTTGGCAGCCCATATTGTGCTCAGAACCTTGGAAGGGCCGACTTGCGAGTGAGGGGTCCATCTACCCCTCCCGGACTGCTGGTGAGTCTTGGAGAAGTCTCATTGGCCTCAAGGAAGTGCTTGCTGTTGGAGAACCCGGAAGACATGAATCAGCCTCATCTGTGGGAACCTTTTCTTGGTCCCTCAGGAGAAGGCTGGTGTCCCCTGGAATGTATTTCTCTGCACCAGCCACCCTTCTGCCTCCCCGATCCTCGGTCATCTTCCTTGACTTCTCGTCTCTCTCCCTGAGCTGTGCGTCTGACTTCGGTTTCCTGCCCTTGTCCAGTCCCTTCCATCTGTCTCCTGCCTGCTGCCAGTGGCTTTCTTTGCTCTGGATTCATTCCCGTTTCTCTCCTCTTGCTGAGCTCCGACAGGCCTGCAATTCAGCGTTGAAGAGTTTGAGTTTTTGTGTTTTAATTCTGTTGAGGGAACAAGAACGCACCTGTGCACAAATGAATTATTTTCTGCAAACATATTGCAATTAGAAATCAGCCGTAAGGACGATCCTGGGATTTGGAATAATCACATGCGTTTGGAGGGATCCGGAGATGTTGTCCTAATGCCTGTCCTCGGTGCCGGGCTGGATGCCCCAGGGCCTCCTCAGGGACAGTTGAGAGCACTTAAGTCCCCTTTGTCCCTGCGGCTGCTCTTCAGAGAGTGGTGAGCCTGCGGGTTCACCTCCCGCCATCTGACCCACACAGCCGGGACTCGCTCTTGCGATTTGTGGGGGGCGCATTAATTTTGGCCACTGTGTCTGATGTCTTCCAAAATTCTCCTAACCCTGCCCTTGGATTGCTGGACAAAGATCGTAAGAACAGATGTCCTCTGCCTGGTTCCCTGCCGCCCTTGTTTCGGGCTCTGCTGGAGACACAGACCGTGTCCTTGCACTTCCACTGCACCCGTACGAGGGAGGGCCCCAGTTACCACGTGACTTCGGAACATTACTTTGCAGGCTGCTGCTCTTCAAGTCTTCAGTTAGGGAGACTGAGGACTCCGTCTGCAAACCTTTTAACAAGTTCTCCACCCAAAGGCACAGAAAGGTTGACAGTAATTATGTCTGGGTCCTGAGTCTGTTATACCGACTTGCTCTCCCTCAGCAGACTGCCCCTCCTCCTCCCTCTGAGGCCCGGGGCAGCCATCGCTCCAGGTTCCAGATCATGCTGGACCACTGGGACTGGTTGTGACCCCTGTCTCCACCGTGGATGTCTGTGTTCACTTCTCTTGGCTTGATTGTGTGCAGGCTGGGAACATTCTGTCCGCGTGGCTGTCGTCTGTAAGGACCCCCACCCCCAACTCTGGCCTGGTCTCATACTCAGGACCAATGACACTTTTCCTCCTGGAAAATTAATTTCACTTTTATTGCCAAGCTCAAGGAAGCTGTAGGCTCCCACGGTAGCTAATTTGAGGAGCAGAGGTGCTCGATCTGACAGCAAACGTAGTGGGGCCTGTGGAGGTCAAGGAGCTCCATAATAGGACAAACTGAATACTCCTTGAACTTGTGTTGAGGGGCAAACTAGACAACACAAAATGAAAATGGAAACCCTTTACTAGGAACTGAATTGCGTCCCTTCAAAAGTTGATGTTGAAGACATACACCCAATGTGACTGTGTTTGGAGATGGGTCTTTGGGGGGAGTATTTAAGATTAAATGGGGCCACAAGGTACGTGTGTGTGTGGGGGGGGCTCATTCAATGGGACCGGCGTCCATAGAAGAAGAGGAAGAGACAGCAGAGGGCGCACGGAGAAAAGACCGGCGAGGACACTAACCCAGCTGGCAGCTTGATCTTGGATGTCCAGCCTCTGGAACTGCGAGAAACACGTCTCTGTTGTGTAGAACCCGCCCGGTGTGTGGTTCTCGTTACAGCAGCCCAAGCAAACGAGCAAACCTGCCAACCTCCGGAATGGCTCCCTGAGCAGGATGTGTACCCTGAATACACCAGAGAGACACCCTAACACCAGAGGACACCAAAGACATGATGTCTGACACACAGTGGACACCTGAGGAGTGGATGGGGGGGATGCATATTTCGATGGATGAATGAGTTTGCTGGACACTCGTTGTTCTACAGCTGGAAAGAAGGTCTCCAGGTATCACGTGATGTGCTTTCTCTCAAAAACACAAAAATATGGGTGGTGGGTTTTCTAATTAACACGGTATCTGATACTTTACAGAAAACTACTAAAAGTAAGCTTAATCTGAATGTATTCTTTTCTTTCCCTCCATGTACTTTTGCATTTTTCAAAGACAGGCACTGGCCTGGACTAACAAAATCAAATTAATGAGTCTGACTCTCCTGACCCACCCGTCCCTGGGGATTTCCTTCAGTTTCCTTGACAGCGAAGACTCAGAAACAGAAGTGAGTTACATTTTTGTGGGCCTTAAATATAGAACTGAAATCAGGGGTGCCTGGGTGGCTCAGTCGGTGAAGCGTCTGCCTTTGGCTGAGGTCATGATCTCAGGATCCTGGGACTGAGTCCCTCATCGGGGTCCCTGCTCAGAGGAGAGTCTGCTTCTTCTCCCTCTGCTCCTATTCCTGCCCCTCAAATGAATTAAATCTTTAAGGAAAAAAAAAAAAAAAAGGAAGAGCTGAGATCAGAGTCACAACCCCCCAAGGCTAAGCTAGGATGCTGTGAACACATGCATGGAAGTCACACCTCCAGTTTGGAAAGACGTGACCACGTGGGCAGTGTGCACAGCGCTGACCAGGGAGGAACAGGAAAACAGAGGTAGCATCCAAAGAAAGGACCCTGCGACGTGGAACCCCCAGGGGGTGGGGGGGGTGATCTGGAAGAAACAGCCCTGGACTTGGATCCCAAGCCTTTGTCTCTTAGTGGATGAGTCTCCATGAGAGGAGCACCGCCACCCCATTAAATCCCCGATGGGAATGAAAATGAAAATAATTATCTGTCATGTATCCATTTACATTTTCTGCAATCGTCCTGCAGAAGCTGAAATTAATATTCCCATTTGTATCACTTTGGAAAAAGTGAGAGGCTGGGAGTCAATCATCAGTACGGAATCTCCCCAGTGAGGAGGCCATCTGTAGCAGGTACGGGGAGAGAGGACAGAATGAAGACTTTGGAGGTGGAGCTGTGCTCCAGGGCTTATCCCTCGTGCAGCTTGTCCCAGTGCCCTCAGAGAAGTTAGCAAATCACTGTGAGGCTCAGTTTTTCCATCCAAAAGATGGAAACGTGACTTTGTTTCTAGTAGCAGAGGTCATTGAGTTACTTCAAAATCTCTCCTGTTCAACACGCATATAAAGGCTGGATAAACAGAACAACGGAAACAAAACCTACATCCAGAGCTGGGCTCAAGAGAAAGAAAGTATTGAGATGCAGAGAAGAGGAGGTTTAGAACCAGAGGCAAGAGCTCAAGAGCTAGGCCCCTGGGTGGCACAGTCAGTTGAGTGTCTGACTCTTGGTTTCGGCTCAGGTTGTGATCTCAGGGTTGTGGGATCGAGCCCTGTGTCAGGCTCTGCACTGAGCATGGAACCTGACTAAGATTCTCTCTCTTTGCTCCTCCCTCTACTCACTCACTCTCTTTCTTTCTCACAAATCAATAAATAAATCATTTTTTTTAAAGATTTTATTTATTTGACAGAGAGAGACAGCCAGCGAGAGAGGGAACACAAACAGGGGGAGTGGGAGAGGAAGAAGCAGGCTCCTAGTGGAGGAGCCTGACGTGGGGCTCGATCCCAGAACACTGGGATCACACCCTGAGCCGAAGGCAGACACTTAATGACTGCACCACCCAGGCTCTCCAATAAATAAATCCTTAAAAAAAAAAAAAAAAGCTCAAGAACTAGCACTGTTGTCAGGGAGGGACCAGGCATGCTGGTCCATGGGAACAGCTTGTGAGGAAGGGGGACCCACGGAGAAGCTGGGTGCCCCCTGGGCCTGCCTAGTGAGAGGTTGAAATGACCCACTGTGTATAATGGGGACAAGAAATGGATATAAAATTACATGTGTGTGATAATATATACAATGTGTGTTATATAATATATATAATTATATATACACATGCTTCATGCATATAAATTAAATATATATTTATCTGCTAATTCAATCTTGAGAAAATTTATCAGGTCATGGTCTCATAATATTCTATGTTATTAAAGGCACAGAAACATTCAGTACAAGTATTGAATGTATGGAAAATAAATCCACCACCTTCAGGAAACTCTAGGGACTGTGAATAAGTTGAGTAATGGGACTCAGCTGTATATGTAATATTGAATTTTTCAATAGAAAAAAAGTGGGTAAAGAAAGAATTTATGAAGGAGAGGAAGAAGAAAGGAACAGGGGAAAAAGGAAAGATCCAAAGGAAATATGGTAAAATGCAAGTATTAAAAAAAATCTGGATGGTGTAAACACGTATTTTTTCCTATTTCTGGAAGTTAAAATGTTTCATATTAAAGGATATCAAATAAGGGGCACCTGGGTGGTATAGTTGATTGAGCGTTTGGCTCTTGGTTTCAGCTCAGGTCATGATCTCAGGGTCGTGAGATCAAGCCTCACGTCAAGCTCTCCACTCAGTGCAGTCTGTTTAAGACTCTCTCTCCTCTGTTCCTCTGCTCACTCTCTGTCTCTCTCTAAAATAAGTAAACAAATCTTAAAAAAAGGATATCAAATAAATAGAGATGCAAATACCCATTTTAATAATTATGATTATGTTTTATGTATTATATGTATCACATAATGTGATATATATCATATCAGATAGTAAATACATGATATATATTTATATACTTAGGAAATATTATGCCAAGTTGAGCACATAATCAGTGCCTAACACACAAGGCTTTCCATCTCATAGTTCGTGCAGGAAAACCACACTGGTCCTATGTTTGTCTTCTTTTCTCTCCATGATTACTGTGCTCATAAGACTTCTGACACCTACAGGTTAGGGTCTCAGTCCCTCGCACCCCCACCCACTGCAGACACCAAATGAGTCCCAGATTGGCTATAAATTGGGGCTCCCATGACCCTCTTCTGGGTTCAATCGTTTCTTAGAATGGTTCGTAGAGCTCAAGGAGCCAGTTATTTAGGGTTACTGATGAAGGAGATAATAAAGGACACAGATGAGTAGCCAGAGGAAGGGGTACATAGGGCAAGTTCTGGAAAGTTCCCAAGCGCAGGAGCTTCCTGTGAAGTTGGGGTGCACATAGATGTGTTCAGTAACCTAGAAGCTTCCCAAACGCCACCCTTTCGGGATGTTTACAGAAGCTTCTTCACACAGGCATGATTGGTTCCTACCTCCATTTCCAGCCCTTCTCTCCTCACTGAAGGATGAGGTGTGGGGCAGAGAATGGCAAGCTTCTAATCATGGCTTGGTCCCTCTGGTCACCAGCCCCCATCCAGGAGCCATCCAAGAGTCACCTCATTAGAACCAAAGACACTGCTGTCACCCAGGACAATCCAAGAGACTTAGGAGCTCTGTGGTAGGAACTAGGGCAGAGGCCGACACAAATACGTGTATGTTCTTTCGCTTAATTTTTTTCATTGTGTTTATTATTTTTCCCCCCAATTTGTCTCTTTCTTTCAAGGATTTGGGCTATGGTAACTTAGAAAGTCCTTAAGAAGGCCCCACGGTGGACCAGACAGTGTGTGCTCCTGGGGAAGCCCTTCGGTGTGGGGAGGGTGGGCAGTTTGTGGGTAGCGGTCCTAAAGCTGGGGTGCCTGGAAATCCACATCCCCTGCCCCCTCCCTGATGACTCTGATCAATATCTTCACCTCTCCGTGTTTCTGTTTCTTTTGTGTCAAATAGGTATATATGGCACCCACCTCAAAGATTACAGTAAAGATTAAATTAATTAATACATGAAAAGCAGAATACTGCCTGGCACACGTAAATACTATGTATCATTGGTGATTTTGAAACTCAAGTCCCCAGAGTGAACTTATTTTCTCAAATTTAGAGGAAAGTTCACAGTCAGCTTGTGTTTGGAGCTTAATTAACGGTTACTGATGCACCAGAGAGGGCCAGAGGAAAGAGGGGAACATGGCTGCCAAGACCCCGTTCTTCTTCCACAATATCTCAGCAATTTGTCCTCATGTTTGCGGCTGGGCGTGCAACTGTGGGGCGTGCAACTGCGGGGCATCACCCCATTGCTCCGGTGCATTGTCTCACATCGGGGTGGGAAATGAGTGGCGGGCCTATTCTCTGAGCTTCCAAATGGGAAAATAATCCCTTTCTCTGGGTCCAATACGACGAAGCAGTCTCAGCCCACTGTAAAGTGCTGTGCGTGGTGGATTCTGGTCTCTTGGTCCAGAGATGCTTTATTTAGGGCTTTGCCTCTTCTGTTTCCCTGGACTCGTCTTTACCTCATCTCCCAAAGAGACACAGTGCAACAAAATGAAAGCGAAGACAAGAAAGTTAAGGAGAAGGAAGGACAAGAGCCAGTGGTGCTTTCCAGAACAGCCTGCACGGCCAAGGAGGGCAGACGGGTGGGCAGGGCTTCTGGGCAACTCCCTGTGGAACAGGCTGAGGCAGTGACATTGACCCATGGCTAAAGAGCCTTCTGAAATTGCCATTCCTCCTGGGCTTGCATTTCGTGTGTGGTTTGCAGGGGCGTGTGGATGAGAGGCAGTGGCCCCGATTCCTCCTTCCTCCTCAAGTCTGCTTTCTGAATGTCATTGAGAAGACCCAAAAATATTGTTCTGAAAGTCCGCAAATTCCTTGCCTGCACCAGGAGCCTGCGCGTCTCCGTTGAGTTCAAGATCCAATAATGTATAAAACCAATGAAAGCAGTGTGAAGACCCCTGGGTGCTCTCATCCTCCCCAGGGAAATGGAGGGCTACACAGATCACTTCACCTCAGAAGGGACCGAAGCACCGGCTCCTTTGAAGGCACCAGAGAAGGACCACAGTTCATGCGGGTGCAGGAGATCTTGCCCAAATCCGAGGTGGGAGGCCTGACGTTTGACAGGCGCACTCATATCATTCTTTGAAAGCCCTTCCTGGATTTTTTGGATGGGCTCTCTCCTAAATTAACCCCCTGAGGTCTAGCCCCCTCATTCCCCTCCTGCTGAAGGCATCCCGACTGGTGATGTCTGTTTATAACAATAGAAAATCCGTCTGTGAGTGAGGGCAATAGGATGAAATGTATCAAAGTCATGTCCAAGGACTGCAGGGCATACTCATCTGCTTTCGTGGGTTTTAACTTGGCAGTTCCCATCAACAGTAATGGGATTAGGAGGTTAAACCCAAGGCAATGAACAAAAAACAGTCATCAAGGAGGGTGCAAACAATTCACGGAAGAAAAAAGGTTTCTTAATAATGCACATTAAATGCATATATCGAGCTAGAATTGCCAAAGAAAAAATCGTGTTACTGGTGAGCTGGTTCATAAAATCTGAATGCACACCGAGCCATTACCGGTCACCGAAGCCCTGTGATTGTGGAAACGGGAGCCTTGGCGGTTGCTTCGAGCTAAGGGGAACTCTTTCTGCCCCAAGGGCTGCTCATGAACAATAACATCTGTTATTCCTGTATCACTGGAAGGGAATCATTTTCAGAAGATGAAACTCCACGCAGGATCACCCTGCATCAGCGAAAACGTGGGTCTCAGCTAGATATTTCCAGACAATAGCCACTGACAAAGATTACCTCGGCGATGTATCAATAAGGATTATTTGTGCAGTTAGGAGCACAATGAGAAAATGACTTCTAAAAATATTCTCCTCCCCGAGTGCCTACCTTATATTATTTTTCAAAATATAATTGGAACTGCAAAATTAGAGTCCAGAAAAATGAAAATGTTTTTCTCTCACACTCCCTCTCAGGCACTCTATCAGCATGCCATGGCTGCTACCACGAGAAATACCACAGATCGGTTGGCTTAAATAACAGGAACGGATTGTCTCACAGTTCAGAAAGCCAGAAATCCAAGATCAAGTTGGCTGCAGATTTCATTTCTCCTGAGGATTCTCTCCTTGGCTTGCAGATGGCTGCCTTTCTGCTGTGTCCTCACGTGGTCATTCCTCTGTTCCTTGGTGTCCCGGAGAGTGTCCAAACCTCTCCTTATGAGGACACGAGTCAGACTGGGTGAGGGCTACCTGTTGGCCTCATTTCAACTCACCATCTCTTTGAAGGCCTTGTCTCTGTACACAGACACCTTTTGAGGTGCTGGGGGTTAGGACTTCAACTTGTTAGTTTTGGGGGCACACAATTTAGTCTATCATCAGTCTATCTTTATCTATCTATCTATCTATCTATCTATCTATCTATCTATCTATCCTCTATCAATCATCTATCTATCTATCTATCTATCATCTATCATCTATCTATCATCTATCATCTATCATGTGTCTATCATCATCCTCTATCCATCTATCTAGTTTTTAAACCTCTTGTTTTTGGGGTGCCTGGGCGGCTCAGTTGGTGGAGTATCTACCTTTGGCTCAGGTCATGATCTAAAGATCCTGGGATCGAACCGCATGCTGGACTCCCTGCTCAGTGGGGAGTCTGCTTCTCCCTCTTCCTCTGCCCTTCTGCCCCTCTCCCCTGCCCCTGCTGTCTCTCAAATAAATACATAAAATCTTTAAAAAAAAATCCCACCTCTTGTTTTTAAAGTTGGAGTGCTATAAAATTTAAAATGCTTTGAAAAGTGAAATGAATATAAATATATTCATTATATATATAAACATTTGAGATGAGGTATCTCTGACCAATTTCATGGTGACTCTTCCTCCTTCCCACAATGCCGTTTCTGGCTGTAGTAGAGAATTGTCACTTCTTACTTCATGAGATTATTTTAAGTATTAAATAATGTAACGATTAAGACAACACCTAGTCCTAGACAAACAGCCATGGATACTTCCTAGTTCCCTTACTTTTGTGTGTACCATCCATTTAGATTAAAACAAAAACAAAAAAATCCCCCAATTTTCAAATATAAGGTTTTTTTCCCAAGATATGGACGCTATTGTATTGTATTTTATTTTTTTCTTTGTTTCTTTCTTTGCTCCTTCCTCCATCCCTTCCTCCTTTCCTTCCTTCCCTCCTTTCTCTTTTTATTTTAAATCCAGTATAATTAACATACAGTGTTATCTTAGTTTCAGGTGTACAATTTAACATGTCCGTACATCACCTGGTGCTCCTCACAACAGATGCCCTCCTTCATCCCCATTACAGACTTCCCCCATCCCAACCCACTTCCCCTCTGGTGACCATCAGTATGTTCTCTAGAGGTAGGAGTCTGTTTCTTGGTTTGCCTCTCTCTCTCTCTCATATTTCTTTACCTTTGCTCATTTGTTTTGTTTCCTAAATTCCACACGTGAGTGAAATCATATGCTATTAGTCTCTGACTGACTTATTTCACTTAGCATAATACTCTCCATCTCCAACCACATCATTGCAAATGGCAAGATTTCATTCATTTTGATGGCTGAGTAATATTCCAGTGTGTATATACACCACATATTCTTTGTCCATGCATCTGTCAATGGGCACTTGGGTGACTTCCATATCTTGTCTATTGTAGATAATGCTGCTATAAACATAGAGATGCATGTATTCCTTTCAATTAGTGTTCTTGTATTCCTTGGGTAAATACCTAGTAGTGTGATTATTGGATTATAAGGTAGTTCTATTTCTAACTTTTGAGGAACTTCCATACTGTTTTCCAGAGTGGCTGCACCACTTGGCATTCCCACCAACAGTGCAAGAGTGTATCCTTTTTTCCACATCCTTGTGGACACTTGTTGTTTCCTGTGTTGTTAATTTTAGCCATTCTAACTGGTGTGAGGTGGTATCTCATTGTGGTTTTGATTTGCATTTCCCTGATGATGAGTGATATTGAAAAATTTTTCAGGTGTCTATGGGGGGAGAAGAAGAGGGAGAACCAAACTCTCCACTGAGCAGAAAGCCTGGGGCTTTCTGGGGCTACATCCCAGAACCCTGGGATCATGACCTGATCTGAAGGCAGATGCTTAACCAACTGAGCCACCCAGGTGCCCCTGGATGTCTTCTTTAGAGAAATGTCTGCTCATGTCTTCTGACCTGTTTTAAATTGGGTTATTTTGTTTTTTGGGTGTTGAGTTTTATAAATTCTTTATATATTTTGGATACTAACCCTTTATCAGATATGTCACTTGCAAATATCTTCTCCATTCTGTGGGTTGCCTTTTAGTTTTGTTGATTGTTTCCTTCACTGTGCAGAAGCTTTTTATTTTGATGTCACCCCAATAGTATATTTTTGCTTTTATTTCCCTTGCCTCAGGAGACATATCTAGAAAAATGTTGCTATGGCTGATGTCAGAGGAATTATTGTTGTGTTCTCTTCTAGGATTTTTATGTTTTCAGGTCTCACATTTAGGTCCTTAATCCATTTTGAGTTTATTTTTGTGTTTCATTCTTCTGAATGTGGCTGTCCAATTTTCCCAACAACATTTGTTGAAGAGACTATCTTTTTTCAATTGGATATTCTTTCCTGCTTTGTCAAAGATTAATTGATCATATAATTGTGGCTCCGTTGCTGGTTTTTCTGTTCAGCTCCATTGATCTAGGTGTTTGTTTTTGTGCCAATATTATATGTCTTGATCACTACAGCTTTGTAAAATAACTTGAAGTCCAGAATTGTGTTGCCTCCAACTTTCGTTTCCTTTTTCAAGGTTACTTTGGCTATTTGGGGTCTTTTGTGGTTTCATACAAAGTTTAGGGTTATTTGTTCAAGTTCTGAGAAAAATGCTGATGGTATTTTGATAGAGATTGCCTTAAATCTGTACATTGCTTTGGGTGGTATAGATATTTTAACAATGTTTGTTCTTCCAATCCATGGGCATGGAATATCTTTCCATTTCTTGGCATAGTCTTTAATTTCTTTCATCAGTGTTTTATAGTTGTCAGAGTACAGATCTTTTTCCTCTTTAGTTAGGTTTATTCTTAGGTATCTTAATATTTTTGGTAGAATTTTAAATGGGATTCTTTTCTTAATTTCTCTTTTTGCTGCTTCATTGTTGCTGTATAGATATGTAACAGATTCCTGTACATTGATTTTGTATCCTGCAACTTTACTGAATTTGTTTATCAGTTCTAGCAGTTTTTTGCTGGACTCTTGGATTTTCTATACATAGTGTCATGTCATCTGCAAATAGTGACAATTTTACTTCTTCCTTACTGATTTAGATGCTCGTTTCTTTTCTTTTCTTTCTCTTTTCTTTTCTTTTTTTTTTCCTTCTTTTTGATTAATTGCTAGAGCTAGGACTTACAGTACTATGTTGAATAAAAGTGGTAAGAGTGGACATCCTTGTGTTGTTCCTGACAGTAAGGGAAAAATTCTCCGTCTTTCCCCTTTAAGGATGATGTTAGCTGTGTGTTTTCCATATATAGCTTTTATTATGTTGAGGTATGACTCCCTTGAAACCTACTTTGTTGAGGGTTTTTATCATGGTTGGATGTTGTACCTTGTCAAATGCTTTCTCTGCTTCTATTCAGATCTTTTGCACATTTTTTATTTGGATTATTTGGCTTTATATTATTGAATTTCAAGAATAATTTATGAATTCTAGATGCAAGTCCCTTCTCAGGTGTATGATTTTCAAATATTTCAGTTCTGTGCATTGTCTTATAACCTTCTTGATAATGCCCTTTCAAGAACAAAGATTTTTCATTTTGACTAAGTACAATTTACCTTTTCTCTTTGGATGCTTGTGCTTCTGGTGTCATATCTAAGAAATCATTGGTAGACCAAGCTCATAAAGATTTGTCCCTTATACTTCCTTCTAAGGATTTTATAGTCTTACTTCTTACATTTAGATCAATAATCCTTTTGGGGTTAATGTTTGTATGTGGTGGGAGGTAGAACTTCATTCTCTTGTGTATGGCTACCCAGTTGTCTCAGGACCATATGTTGAAACTACTTCTTTCCTCATTGAATGGTCTTGGAATCCCTGTTGAAAATCAATTGGCCGTAGATATATGCATTTATTTCTGAAATACCTGTTCTATATCATTGGTCTATATCTCTATCCTGATGCCAGTTTCACACTGTCATGATTATTATAACATGCACTATGTTTTGAAATCACAAAGTCCTCATACTCCAGTCTTCTTTTCCAAGATTGTTTTGGATATTATTAGTCCTTTGCAATTAAATTTTAGAACCAGCTTGTTAAGTTCTATACTGAATTCTGCTGGAATTATGATAGAAATTGTGTTATGTCTTTAGATCAGATTTGGGAAATATTGATGTCTTAAGAATATTAAATCTTCTGACTCATGAACATGGGATGTTTTTCCTATTTCTTGAGACCTTCTTTAATTTCTTTTAACAATGTTTTGTGGGTTTTAGATTATGTTTTTCATATTTTTTGTTCAATTTATTCCTGAGTATTTTATTCTTTTTGATAATATTATAAATTGAATTATTTTCTTAATTTCACTTATGGATTGTTCACTGTGAGTAAAGAAATACAATTTTGCATATCGATCCTGCAGGCAGCCTATTGAATTCATTAGTTCTAATAGTTCTTTGGTGGATTCCTTAGAAATTTCTAGATACATGATCACGTGATCTGTGAGTGAAGACAGTTTTACTTCTTCCATTCCAAATTGGATGCCTGTTATTTCTTTTTCTACCATAGTTGCCTTTGCTAAGACCTCCAGAAAATTTTGAATACAAGTGGTGAGAGTGGACAGCCTTTCTTGTTTCTGTTCTTATAGTCCTAGTGTTAGCAGCCAGCCATTCACTGTTGAGTACGATGTTACCTGTGGGTATTTTTATATATGTCTCTTAATAGGTTCAGGAAGTTCCCTTCTATTTTTTCTATATTAATTTTTGTTTTAGTTTTGTTTTGATTTTGTTATTTCTGTGGTTTTGTTTTTTTTAATGAAAGAGTGTTGGAGCAGATGCCTGCTCATACGTCACTGTAAATACAACTTCTGGTCGCTCTTACAGGAACTTTTGTGTTGGGTGTTACTCACCTCCTGTGTATATGTTCCTGTTTCTTTGCATTTTGCATAATTTATTGTTGCCAACTGAACATTTTAGATAATATATTGTAGCAACCCTGGATGTCACTCGTACCTCCTGAATTGGTTGTCATTAGTTGTTTGTTTGTTTATTGACTAGCTGAGTTATTTTCATGAAGTTTATATCTCCCAGAGCAGGAAGCCTCTGAGGTAGTTTCTCAGAGGGCTCGCCCTTAGGCTCATGCACCCGTCACTCTGGGAGGACAGTGGTCTGACCAGGGCTTTCTCTCCCTGTCCCTTCCCATGACTGCCGGCCTTTGTGGACCGCATCTCCTGGCTGGTAACCTCTGCCTTAGGAATGAGCCAAGGTGAGGGTAACTGGAGCCCCAGTGTTCTCCATGCTCTGGCCAGGTATAGAGAGTCTCAGCCCAGAAGTGGGAGTTGGATGGAAAAAGGAATCCATGATAGCTCAGCTGCGGTTGTCCAGAATGTACTTGTGCAACAAGTAGCTAGGGGACAGAATGACAAACACTGATGTCCCACCCCTCCTAGGAAGATATTATAGCCCTTGACTTGTGGCTGGGGGAATGGGAGACAGCAGTTCTAGTCTGCACCATCTGGAGTGGAGCTTCTTTTACACTGAACTCAAGGGAAAAGGATGGAAAGGTCATGGTTCCAATGCAAGATTCAGTGTTGTTACTAAGTGATAGTAGATTTTCTTGAATAATTGTTTCTTCAATTATTGTATGTCCTTAGAACAATTTCTAGACACATTACATGGTTGTACTTTTTTTTTTTTTGCACTTTTTCACAAATTTCAATAAAAGGGTTTTGTCTGCCAAGATATCTTCATGTTGCCATTCTGGAAGTGGAACTCACCATCCCTACTTTGAAAAAAAAATTGTCCTTATTTTTTAACTGACTTTGGTAAGATTGTCATAAACTTTTTGTCTTCACTTCAAGTGCGTTTGACATGGCTGACTCTGTCCTGGGCATGAAGGCCATTAGAGTGAGATGTCCATTATAACCTTTTATCACTGGGTGGATTTGGTTTATATGGCGACTGTGTTTGTTATCTATTGCTAGATACCAAAGTACCACAGACTTGGTGCCTTAACACAACATACATTTATTGTTGCCAAGTTTGTGGGTGTCAGGTGTCCAAGTATGACTTAATTGGATCCTTTGCTTATTTCTCTCTCACAAGACTGCAAGCAACCTGTTGATCATGGCTGTGGTTTTCTCTCAGGGTCACTTCTGAGCGTGGTGTTGACTGTTGACAGCTCCTTGTCAGTTGTGAGCCTGGGGGCTTGAGTTTCTGACTGGCAGTTGGCTGGGGCCATCTTTTGTTCCTTGTGATGTGGGCCCCTCCCCTGGAAGCTTGCAGCATAGCAGCTTGCTTCACACACTAGCAAGTGAGAGGGAGTCTACCAGCAACATGTGATAACTGTATGAATGGTAACCATATGTATGGTAGTCATGGAGTGACATCTACCTCTGCTGTACTCTGGAAGCAAGTCGTGGGTTCCCAGCCACACTCGGCATAGAGAATGTGACTTCAAAGAGCTGGAGATTTGGAGGGGAATTTAGAGTTGCTCTGCCATGGTTGGGAGGGGTCTCTTTCTGCCTTGGTCCACCTCTGAGGCTGCCAGAGAAGACAACACTTCCAGGCAGTGAGGCCCTCAAAAAAACCTACTTAGGTCTTTGGGATTTCCCCCACACTTCTCTCTTTCCCTGACTTCTGGTCATTAATCTATTTTAGTTATTTTCCTGCCATTTCTCAGCCTCTTTCTCTGCCCCATTGTGGGTCCAACTTCTCTCCTGTCTTTCATATGAATAAGTTTCTGCTGCGGTTCTGGGTTTGTTCCTCTGTCCTTCTCAACTGTATGAATTCCTCAAGGACCCCATTCCCTGAGCATTCATGAAGAGGGACCCTCAGTCTACATCGTTCTCTCTCACTTCCTCTCATCTCCTCGCCTGTAGTTGCAACCACCTGACAGGGGGCGCTTGGCTATCCTTCAGGTTCCTCTAAAGTAGCACTTGCAAAAATGAACACAAGGACCTGCAGGGGCATATATCTCCATTACTTGAATGACCAGACAACTTACAGTCCGTGGACTCCCTCTGCCCAGTGATTCACTTAAGACCTTCTGTACTCCCTTCCTAAAGCTTCACATGTTCTATATTCATGTGCATGTGTGCCAGTGTGTATGTGTCCCCTAAGGATTTGTGATGAGTTTATAATCCATATCACACCTCTTTTCAAAAACTTTTGATATCTTTTAACTGACACAGCATGATTCCAAGTCCCGTGGGTGAGAACTAAAGTCCTCCCCGCTGTTCACAACTGTTCCTTTGAAAAATCAACTCCTGCCTCCTTCCTCGACTTTTAAACTTACCCTCTCCTCTAATTATCCTAATGAGTTCACGACTTCATCAGCGCACTATACTGTTTATGCCTTAATAATACAACTCATGCAATATTACTCTATACTACATTGTCTGATAAGGATCCTACTCAGAAGGACAACAGGACCAAAACGCATAGAATTTATTAATATATATTAAATATTATATATATTAAATAAACATATATATTAAATAAACATATTTAATATATATATTTATACAATACAATATAATATTATTATATATAATTAGTAAATATATACATATTAAAGAACAATAAAGTGAAAATCCATGTAACCACTATGAAGATTAAAAGACAGTCACTACCAAAGGTACACCCCCAATATGCTATTCCCAAATTGTGTTCCCCCACCACCACTTCCCGAGAGATATTTTGACATTTTTAGTAAACGGTCCCTTGCCATTTGTAAATATAATTTTATCACCTGTGCACGAATGTCTAAAGATGTGATGTTTGATCTTGCAATTCATATGAATGTAATCATACAGATATTCTTCTGACTTGCTTATTTTGCTCAAAATGTCTAAGGTTTATCTGTGTGGATGCCCATGGTTGTTATTACCAATCTTTTTATTGCTCTGCAACATTCCATTGTATAATATGCTACAATGTGTTTAATATACTGTGGATGGAGATTTAAGTTGTTTCTAGTTTTTGTCTGGTACGAACAATGCTGTATAGCTCTTATTCACAGATGCAAGGTTTTCTTTAAGAAATGTGCCTAGAAGCAAATTTTCTTGATTTAAGAACATGTAAGTGTTAGTTTATGCCAAAATGTAATTATACAATTGATACATTTCCTGGCCATATATGACAGTTGCCATTGCTCCACATTCCAACAATTGTTCATATAAGAGATCTTAATTTTTGCCAGCCAATTGGGTTATAGTGAAATACCACTATTTGTAATTTGTGTTTTCATGCTTATTAATATTATTAAGCATATCTTTGGGGCACTGGGTGGCACAGTTAAGTGTCTGACTCTTGATTTTGGCTCAGGTCATGATCTGAGCGTTGTGAGATGGAGCCCCAGGTCGCTCTGTGCTGGGGATGGAGCCTGCTTACGATTCTTTCTCTCTCTCTCTGCCTCTACCCCCAACCCTTACCTAAAAAAATAAAATGAAATAAAATTTACGTCTTTGATCCACCTGGAATTTGTGTAAGAAAGCGGTTCGACTTCCTTTTTGCCCATGTGAATACATGTTATCTCGTCCCAGTTGATGAACATGCCTACGACTTCCCATCAGTGTGCCCTGCTACCTATGCCATCCATGTGTTTCTGGGATCGCTAATCACTTTGAGCTCATTCCAAACCCACAGTGTTCTATTATCACCTCAAAATACCCTTAGTGTTAAGTAGGGCTAATCTCTTCACCTCGTCCTGTTTTTTTTTTTTTTCCCCCAACTATCTCAGTGTTTTAGAAGTGCAGAGATTTTGGAATCTTTTGGCCATGCTCTCCCCAACTCCTTCCCCCAACCCCCCCCAAGAAAACCCTAGTCATTAAGCAATAGAAAAGCAAAACAAAACAAAGAACCTTGGGATTTGATGAAGATGACATTGACTCTATAGATCAAATCATAGAAAGGTAGAATTTTTGAAATATTGAGTCTTCCAATGCATGAACATGATTTTCTACTACATGTATATTACCTCATTTACATAGATTTGTATACCTCTCCATAATAACATTTAATATTATCAATAAAAGTCTCTATACAAATCTTACAAATATTTTATTAGATTTATTTCCTGATACTTTACATTTTTCATGTTATTTAAATGGTATCTCTTTTAAAACTTTTCTGATATATAAAAATGTAAAAGATTTTTGAATATTACTTTTATATTCTCCTTCCTTATTATATATTTTTATTCACTCTAATATTTTTTTGGAGACCTCTACATTTTCTATTATGCAATCAAGTCATCTGTAAAAAAGATAGTTTTTTTTCTTTCTGATCCACATACATATACAATTTTTGTGTGTGTGTGTGCCTTTCAGCACTGACTAAAATATTCAGTACACTCTTGAATAGTAGAGATAAGTGGACACTCTTATCTTATTCCTTAATCTCCAAGTTAGTTTTTGTGTTGATAGCCTTTATCAGGTCAAGGAAGTACTTTGTTTTTTATTTTGGTTTGCTGAGTCATTAATTTAACTTTGTCTGTTAATCTCAAATGAAGTCTGTGTTTTATTGAATGCTTTTATTTAATCTGTTGAGATGACAAAAACATTTAGAGACCTTACTCTGTTAGTGTTGATAATATTAATTGACTTTTTAAAATGTCAAATCCATATTACATTTCTGGAGTAAACCTGGCTCAATTATGATGCATCATCCTTTTAATACACTGCTCTGTTTGGTTTGTTAATATTAGGTATAGGATTTTATATCCATATTCATAAGTGATACTGGCCTTTCTTGAACTGTGTTTTATTTATCCTGCTTACCGGCCCCGATTTACACTGAGACTACTAAATATCAGTTCAACGTGAATAAACGTAAATCGCTAAAGAAGTACTTGGCTTTCATTAATTTGCGAGATTAATAGACATACGAGGACTATCTCAGCAATAGCTGGTGCATTAAACATGCAGTGTGAATGCTGGCTGAAGTACAAGCAGGTGTCTTGAACTAGTGAATATAATTTGAATTACGACTTCCTGGGCCTGCAAAGGTCTGAAAGAAATTGCCACTCTTTTATGAAAGTCATCATTGATTTCTGCGTATGCAGGAGGAGCTCAGATGCCCTGTGTCGCTGAGAGCCAGGCTGAGGGAATTATTAGCTAATCCACGTCTCCGGGCCAAGCACTCGGCAACAGACACTTCCTGCAGCTAAAGCGCCAGTGATAACACATCTCCTTACCTTGAGAGGGAACTGGTTATCAGACAGCACTCTGTGCGGATGTGCTCTCCAATGAACAGTTAACTTTTACTTTATTTATTTTTTAATTTTTTAAAAGATTTTATTCATTTATTTCAGACAGAGTGAGTGAGAGAGAGAGCATGAGAAGGTGGGAGGGGCAAAGAGAGAAGCAGACTGTCTGCTGAGCAGGGAGCCCTATGTGGGGCTAGATTCCAGGACCCTGAGATCATGACCTGAACTGAGGGCAGACAGTTAACCGATACCCAGGCACCCCAACAGTAAACTTTTAGAATTTTTCTTTCTAGGGAGATGTTTGGAAAAATTGTAAAATCTCAAAACCATAAAACCGGAAATATTTATAAGTCAACTGTTTAAATCTTTCCCTCCTCACTCATTCATTCAGTTACTTATTCCTATATTCAGGGAGCACCATAGAAACATGGTATGCAGACAATTGTTTGCACATCTTCATCCGATCCCCTTTTGTCACTGTGATATCTCATTCTTGCCTTTAGTTCTGAGTGGTGTCTGCTTCCTAAGTTGTTTTGCTTCAGTTTCTTTGGGGAGTCAAATTTATTCCACGTTTGCTTTTATTCTCTAGGGCAGAAGTGTGGTAGCTTTGTTGGTGCTTATAGTTGTGGAGCATATCTGAATATCCAACTGCTCCTTAGATAGACTTCCAGTTAATCCTCCTGTGTAACATGGCATTGTCCGTGGAGTACCTGGGGCTTCCTTTTCCACATATCCCAGCATCCTGAAGAGTAATCAGGGTCCTTGTATTAATTAGTCGACCCATCACTACACATCTCAAGCTCTTGATGATCCCCAAACTCATCTTCCAATATTCTCTATGCTTCTCACACTGTTGTCATGAATCCAAGTGTTTCCCATCTTTTATTTTATGGCGTCTTTAACCATGGTCATCTCTCCATATCTCTTTGTCCTTTCCACAGGAAGGGTCTTATATTCCTTAGCTATCATTTCATCATATTTTGCATGTGCAAAATCTTTAAAGTGTACATAGAAGAGCTCACAGTTCAATTTCCACTACCACCTCTGATGAGCTTTAAGCAGGGGAGAGAACTGATTTAATTTGCATTTTAAAACATTTATCTGAGTGGCAGGTAGAATTGATTGGAGCTGGAGCACAAGGGTAGAAGTGTGGAGATCAGTGAGGGGACCATAGCAATATTCCAGGTAAGAAAGATGCTGGCTTTTCTTCAGATCTTAGAAATGGAGATGAGGAAAGGCAGATCAATTCATCTGGGATGTATTTGGGATTTGAAAGGAAGTTTAGAAAATCTTGAACCCATAAAAGAACAGAAGTTGCAGGGCAAATGCCCACCTCTCAATTTCAGGAGATACGTAAGTCCAGAGACTCAACAGCTGAAATGTGTTTCAGGGACCCATACACTCATAGGAATCCTTAAATGGTTATTTCAACAAGCTGCTGGAGGCTGAGTAGAGACTAACATCAGAGTCAGAAACCCCTGGGTCCCCACATATTGTGGGTTTAAACTTCAGGAATCCCACTGTATGCTCAGCCCAGACCCAGAAAGACCTTAGCACTGTTGTTTGGCAGAGGGAGGGCATATGTACATTGTGGAACATATCCAGAGCATGCTTCATAACAGAGACCTAGACTGTAGGGAAAAAGGCTTTATCCGAGACTCATCCCACCTGGGGAACGCCATTTCTCCTACTCCAGTCCCCTTACCCTTCCATTCTCAATTAAGAGGTCAAAGAAAGAGCTGAGAGACACTCATGAAGTCAGCCCAGGAACACAGTCTCCTGTAGTATTGAGATGTAATCCTAAGGTCATAGAACTTTTCCCTCCCTCCTCCTCACCACCACACCAAGGCCCCAGAATTGTAACACAGATTACACTGGAAAGAGCTGCAATAAACTGATGTAATCCAAGGAGGAAGTCTCAGGGAAGCTCAAGAACATGACAGGAGGCCAGACAAAGATGCTAAATGAATGGGAAGTTTCAGACATTTACACCTATAGCAAATATTAAACCAGCCTGACTCTTGGCTCAATTAAAATAAATGTAAACACTTGGCCCAATTCCTGTTATGCAATGCAACATATTCCACTTTTAACAAAAATTATAAGACATGCCAAAAGGCAAGAAAAAACTCCACAATCTGAAAAGACAAAGCAAGCATCAGAAGTAGACTCCAATGTGACATGGGTGTTAGAATAATCAGTACTATACTTGGCTAATTGAACTTAAATAAAAAAAAATAAAGAATAATCAGACAGGGAATTTAAAATAAGCATTATTAAAATGTAGAGGACTCTAATGAAGAAAATAAACAACATTCAAGAACAGATGGGAATGTAAGCTTAGGGATGGAAATTCTAAGAAAGAATCAAAAGGAAATGCTAAAATCTCAAACTCTGTAACACTAATGAAGAGTTTTGATGAGTTTATCAGCAGGTTATACACTGAAAATACAAAGAGAAAAAAGAAAATGGAAAAAAAAGAATAAAATATCTAAAAATTATGGGACGTTTTCAAAAGGTGTACCATATGTGTCATTGGAATATGTGAAAAGTAAGAGAGAGCAGAATTGAAGAAATTTGGAAGTAATAATGGCCAAGAACTTTCCAGAACTAATGATAGACATTAAGAGAAAGATCCAGGATGCTTAAAGAACACCAAGTGGGATGAATAAATAACAAAAACTCTACACGAAGGTATACTATATTTAAAATTTGAAAAACAAGAACAGAGACAAAAACAAAAGCAAAATAAAACAAAACAACAGACTAAAGGAAAATCTTGAAGGAAACCAGAGTGAAGAGGCACATTACCTTTAGAGGACAAAGGTAAGCATTGCCATGAATTCTCATTAGAAACCAGACAAACAAAAGGTGAGTGGGGTAAATATGAAATTGTTGGAAGCAAAATACTACCAATTCAGAATTCCATATGTAGTGAAAGTATCCTTCACAGTAAAGAGTAAAGTAAGAATTCCTCAGGTAATTAAACACTGGCGGAACTCATCACCAGCAGATCTGTTTTATAAGATATGTTAAAATAAATTCTTCAGGGCAAAGGAAAATTATATAGATCAGAAACCTGAACTACAGAAAGAAGGGAGGATCATTGAAGAGGAAATGTAAGAAGATAAAATAAAACCCGTACTTTTAAAGTTCTTAACTGATGTAAAGATAACTGTTTAGAGCAATGAAAGTAACAATATACTGGGGGCCCATGGCATACAGATAAGTGAAACGAATCAGTGCCATACAGGTTGGGAGGAATTGGAAATAATCTGTTGTAGGGCAAAAATGCTACATCTGATGTGGTACAGAATTTTTTGTATAGGGATTTAGATGAGCTCAAATTGTATATTGCAAACTCTAGGGCAACCACTAAAAAAGTAAAAATAAAATATAACTGGTATGCTTATAGAGGAGATAAAATGGAAGCATGTAAAAGGTTGAATTACAACCACAAAAAGCAGAGAAGAGGGTGGAGAAAGAAATAAACAAAAGCTTCAATGAATAGAAGGGAAGTGGAACTATGGTAGATATTGATCCAACTACATCAATAATTACTTTATATATCGATGTCTTAAATACACTCATTAAACAATGTACCATTTAAAAGGAAACAAGCGAACAGATAAGACAGAACTATATATTGTCTAGGATAAAACCTATTTTGTTTTATTTTATTTTGTTTTGCTTTATTTTATTATAAAGATTTTATTTATTTGAGAGAAAGATAGAGAGCACGGGGAGGGGTGGAGGAAGAGGGGCAAGTAGCACAGGGCTTGATCTCATGACCCTGAGATCAAGACCCTGAGATCATGACCTAAGTCAAAATCAAGAGTTGAACACTTACCTGACTGAGCCACCCAGACACCTCTAGGAGAAACCAATTAGATGTTAAGACTCAGGTAAGAAGTAATTAGTGGTTTTGATTGCAGAAATCAAAGAGGGCTGGGGTGCTATGTTAATCTCAAACACAGCACACTGTAAAGAATGAAAATTATCAGGGATAAAGAAGGAATTTCATAATGATTTAGGGGCCACATCTCTAAGGCAGAGCAATCATAAACGTGTGTGCACCTGACCACAGAAGCAATAACCGGAAAAGGAAAAAAAAAAAAAAAGCAACAACAAGGAAAAATAGGTGAATCCAGTATTTTAGTAACAAACTTCAACACCCTTTCTTTAGTAATTGATAGGACAAATGGAGAGGAAATCCGTAAGGATAGAGTTGACATGAGCAGTATACCAATCAATTTGATCTAATTGGTATTCGTAGAATACCCTAACCAACCACAGCAGAATATACACTTTTTAAGCTTGCATAAACTAGCCACCCAAACAGCCAACATCCTGGCCCACAAGAGACACCCTAATAAATTTACAAGAACAGAGATCATAGTAACTATGTTCTCAAACCACAGTGGAATTAAAGTTGAAATCACTGACATAACAATAGCTGGAAAATACACAATTCACTGGAGATTAAACAACACACTTCTAAATAACACATGGGTTGAAGAAGTCTCAAGATAGCACTGGGCGTTATATGCAACTAATGAATTGCTGACCACTATATCAAAAACTAATGATGTACTGTATGTTGGCTAAGTGAACATAATAATAAAGAAATAATAGAATAAAATAAAGTAGAAAAAAATTAAAAAATAAAAAGTACTTTGAACTAAATGAAATGAATATACAACTTACTAGAATTTATGGGCGACAGTGAAAGCAGTGTTTTACTTGCAATTTTATAGTATCAAGTGCATATCTTAGAAAAGGAGAAATACATAAAATCAATAATCTAAGCTTTCATTGTAGGCAACCAGTGAAAGAGTAGAGCAATTTAAGGTAAAGGAAGGAAAAGAATATAAAAATGTAAATTAAAGCAGAAATCAAAGAAATTAAAAACAGGAAAACACAAGAAAAATCAATAGAACCAAAAGCTGGTTCTTTGTAAAGATCAATAAAGTGATAAACTTCTAGTCCAACTTATGAAGAAAAAAAGAGAATGACACAGATTTTTAATGGCAGAACTGAAAGAGATCTCATCTCTAGTGATACCATGGACATTAAAAGTTTAATAAATAGAATAAACAACTCTCTGCCTATTACTTTGATTACTTAGATGAAATGGGACTATTTCTTGCAATATATAAATTTCTATAACTCACACAAGGAGAAATAGATCATCAGAAAAGGGCTAAATCTATAAAAGAATTTAAATTAGTAATTACTAACCTTCCAACAAAGAAATAACTAGGCCCAGTGGTTTCACTGGTGAGTATATCCAAACCTTTAAAGAATTTATGATAGCAATTCTCCACAATCTTTTCCCAAAAATAGAAGCAGAGGGATCATTTTTTAACTCATTGCATGAGGCCAGCATTATACTAATACTAAAACCAAATAAAGACATTATGAGAAAGAACTCTATAGATGAATATTTCTCATGAGAATCAATCCAAAAACCTGAACAAACTATTAACCAATCAAACCTAATAATGTGCGAAAAGAATTATGCAATAAATATACCAAGTATGATTTATCCAAATTAGGCTGGCTCAATATTTGAGATTCAGCAATTTCATCCACCACTTCACCAGAATGAAGAGGAAATATAACACGATTTTATCAATAGATGAAGAAAAAGTGTTTGACAAAATTCAACACCCAATTATCATAAAAACTCTCAGCAAAACAGAAATTGAAAAAACCTCTCTCAACTTAATAAAGAATATCTACAAAAATATAAAGCTAACAGTTAATGGGGAGAAATTAGATGCTTTCCCACTAAGATAAAGAACAAGGCAAGGATGACACCTCACCACTCCAATTTAAGATTGTGCTAGAAGTCCTAGCTAGTATAAAAAGACAAAAAAAAAAAAAAAAAAGAAATAGAAAGTACACAAATTGGAAAGGAAGAAATACAGCTGCCTCTGTTTAGATGACATGATTATGCAGAAAATTCCAAACAATAGAGAGAAATCTTCTGGAACTAATTAATAATCAAGTATAAAAAAAGTCACAAGAGACAAAATTATTCACAAGTCAGCGACTTTCCTGTGTATCAACAATGGACAGTTGGAATTTGAAATTAAAAAAAAAAAACATAATTTACAATAGCACCAAAAAAACCAAAATTGTTATAAATCTGACAAATTACATATGGGGTCTATATGTGGAAAACTACAAAACTCTGAGTAATGAATTAAAAAGATCTAAATGTGTGGAAGATATTCTGTGTTCACAGATTAAGAGACTCAACCTTGGTGACATGTTAATTTTTCTCAGTGTGAACTACAGATTCTGTGCCATCTCAATCAAAATCCCATAAAGGTATTTTGAAGATATTGACAAACAGCTTTTCTAGTTTATACGGAAGGACAAAAGACTTGGAAAAGCCAGCATAGCACAGTGGAAGAAGAACAGAGTTAAAGGATTTACCCATTTTCAAGACTTACTTTAAAGCTACGGAAAGTAATGCAGCACAGTAGTGGAGGAAGTGTAGACAAATAGACCAATACAACAAAACAGAGCCTGCAGTGGCCCCCCCCACATGCTGACAATGCACCACCAACACTTAATGGAGAAAGGGTATTTTATCCAAGTGGTGCTGACAAAATTGGATATAAATATGCAAAAATATATGCAAAAAATGAACCCAGACACAGACCTTACAACTTTCACAAAAATTAACTCAAAATCAATCATAGACCTGAATGTAAAATGCAAAACTCTTAAGAGTTCTGGAAGAAAAAAACAAACAAACAAAAAACCTACAGAAAATTGAAGTGACCTCGAGTTTGGCAATATTTTAGTGACAACACTGAAAGCTCAATGCAATAAAGAAAAAGTGTTTAGTTGTATTTTATTAAAATGAAAAACTTCTGCTCTATGCAAGACTCTGTTAAGAAAAAAGACTATTTTTTTTCAAATATTTTATTTATTTATTTGACACAGAGAGAGAGAGAGCACAAGCAGAGGGAGAAGGAGGCTCCCCACTGAGCAAGGAGCCCAATGCAGGACTCAATCCCAGGACCCTGGGATCATGACCTGAGACGAAGGCGGTCACTTAACTGACTGGGCCACCCAGGCGCCCCAGCAAAGACTCTATTAATAGAGAATGTAAAGACAAGACAAAGACAGGGAGAAAATATTTCATAAACATCTCTCTGATAAATGACTTGTGTCCAAATATATAAAGAATTCTTAAAACTCAACAATTAGAAAACAACCCAACTAAAAATGAATGACAAATATGGTGGAGTAGGGGATCCCAGGCCCTGTCCTTCAATAAAAATACTAGACAGCTGTCCAGAAATGAAAATAGCTCAGCAAGAGCTCTGGAGTGCACGTGAGAAGCTGTAGCAACACAGAGGAGCAAAAAACCTTATAATAACCACACAAAAAGGATAGGGAGAATAGTTTCACTTTGCCTGCCTCCTCCCATGCCCCAGTGCATCAGTGTCCAGAGCAAGAAGGACCTAACTCCGCCGTCCATGATTTCCTTGCAGGGAAATCAGGGGCAGAGGGAGTCACAGCTTCCCCAGCCTTTCAGGGCACTGAATGAAGGACCCAGTTCAACCCAACCAGATCACTTGGAGGTCAGCATAGCTGAAATGTCTGGATCCAGGTAGGAACAGAGAAGGACAGGGGCTGCCAGTATCAGCCACATGGCAGGAATGACCATGGTCCCCTCTGTCCTGCTCCATAGAGAAGCCCAGACATCTTCACTGCTGAGGACCTCAGTAGCTCTTGTGGGACTCTATGGACCCCAACAATTTTCACCACTGAGGACCCTGCAGTATTCATGATTGCAGACCCCAGCAGCCTGCGACATGTACCCCACAACTTTTGTGGCTGAGAAAACCAAAAGCCAGCACAACTGTGGACCCCTTGAAACCCTGCAGGTTTTTGTCTCAGAATCCAGGTACCTGAGGCCATACACCTCTGTAGCCACATGTGTGTATACCACCAGCTCTGGCCTGAGCAGCTGCATATGTGGGCAGCTGATCCCAGGTTCTGCTGCTCATCTGGGTGCTTACCACCATGCATATGTCTGCAACCAGACTCCACAGCCAAGTGGGTGCCCACCACTGGCCCTAGCCATCACAACTCCCTGCCTGATCCCTTGCTGCTGGGCCTGGGGGTATCACTGAGTACCCAACAGCCTTTCCAGCCATAGTGGACCCCCACAGTTCTCATCACCAAGAATCACACAGTTGTAATGGTTGTGAACCCCAGTTGCCTAAGCCCATGAGACACTGTGCACAACCCCCTGCCCCATCCTGGAGCCACTACACGGCCCCTGCACATAGTGCCTTGAGCTACTGGAATCAGGACCACAGGATGTTCCAGTGTGCCCCAACTACAGCTGGAGGTCTTTCCTTATTGATGCTGGTCCATAAAATCTGGAAGAGTTGATTGATTCTTCAAATGGAAACAACAAAATGAAGAGGCAATCTAGGAAGTGAAAGAAAATGTTTACAAACCATACATTTGATAATAGCCAAAATATATAAGGAACTCATATAATTCAATAGCAGATTAACCCAATTAAAAGATAGGTAAGGGACCTGAGTAGACATTTTTCCAAAAAAAAGATATACAAATGGCCAACAGATACATAAAAAGATGGTCAACATCAGGAAAATGCAAATTGAAACCACAGTGGAAATCATATCATGCATCTTTTCTGACCACAGTGGTATGAAACTAGAAATTGATCACAAGAAAAAAATCCGGAAAGAGCACAAATATGTGGAGGCTAAGTAACACGCTACTAAACAATAAATGGGTCAACCAAGAAATTAAAAAGGAAATTAAAAAATACATGGAGACAAATGAAAATGAAATTACAATGATCTGGGGGCACCTGGGTGGCTCAGTTGGTCCTGCATCTGACTCTTGATTTCAGCTCAGGTCACCATCTCAGGATCGTGGGATCAAGCACTGTGTCAGTCTCCACACTCAGAAGGGAGTCTGCTTGAGGTTCTCTCTCCCTTTCTCCCTCTGCACCTCCCCACTCATGTGTTCTCTCCCTCCCTCCCCCCCACTCTCTCTCTAAAATAAATAAATAAATCTTTAAAAGAAAGAAAGAAATAAAAAAGGAAAGAAAGAAAGGAAATCCGATGGTCCAAACTCTTTAGGATGCAGTGAAAGCTGTTGTAAGAGGGAAGTTTATAGCAATACAGGTCTACCTCAAAAAGCAAGAAGAATCTCAAATAAACAACCTAATATTACACCTAAAGGAGCTAGGAAAAAAAGAACAAACAAAGTCCAAAGCTAGTGGAAGGAAGGAAATAATAACAATTAGAGCATAAATGAATAAGATAGAGACTAAAAAAACCAGTAAAACAGATAATGAAACAGATCAATGAAGCTGGTTCTTTAATTTTATCAATAAAATTGGTAAACCTTTATCCAGACTCAAAACAGGAGAGGACTCAAATAAATCAAATAAGAAATGAAGGAGGAAAAATAACAACAAACACTACAGAAGTACAAAAGATTACAAGAGAATATTATGAAAAATTAAATACCAGCAAATTGACCAACCTAGAAGAAATGGATAAATTCCTAGGAACACATAACCTTCCAAAACGGAATCAGGAAGAAATAGAAAGTTGGAACAGACTGAATAGTAGCAATGAAATTGAATCAGTTATCAAAAACTCCCAACAAACAAAATTCCAGGGCCAGATGACTTCACAAGGTGAATTATCCCAAACATTTAAAGAAGAGTTAATATCTTTTCTTCTAAAACTATTCAAAAAAATAAAAGAGAAAGGAAAATTTCCAAATTCATTCTCCAAGGCTGGCATTACCCTGATACCAAAACCAGATAAAGACACTGAAAAAAAAAAAAAAAAAAAGAGGGGGGGATTATATGCCAATATCTCTCATAGATGCAAAAATCCCCAAGAAAATATTAGCAAACCAAGCCCAACAATACATTATAAAATCATTCACCATGATCAACTGGGGCTTATTGTAGGGATGCAAGGATGGTTCAATATTTGCAAATCAATCAACATGATGCATCACATTAACAAGAGAAAGGATAAAAACCATATGCTCATTTCAATAGGTACAGAAAAAGTGTTTGATAGAGCACAACATCCACTCATGATAAAAATTCTTTAAAAAGCAGATTTAGAGGAAACAATAAACAAAAGGGTTAACAGGTGTTGGAGGATGTGGAGAAAATGGAACTTCTGTACACTGTTGGTGGGATGTAAATTGATGCAACCTCTATGGAAAACAGTATGGAGTTTCCTCAAAAATTAAAAACAGAACTATGGGGCTCCAGGGTGGTGCTGTCGGTTAAGCATCAGATTCTTGGTTTTGAATCAGGTTGTCATCTCACAGGTCATGAGATCACCTTTAATGGGTGAATTGATACCCAAACTTTGGTACAACCATACAAGGTAATATTATTTAGTAATGAAAAGAATGAACTATCATGGTACAAAAAGCATGAATGAATCTTTAATGCATATTGCTAATTGATAGAAGCCAGTCTCAAAAAACTAGATGATGCTTAATTCTAATTATGTCACATTGGGGAAAAGGCAAACTTATAGGGATAGTAAAAATGATGAATGGTTGAAATGGTTGATACGGGTTAGGTTTTTAGACTCTGAAACCTTTCTGTGCCATAATTTCGTAGTAGATACCTGACACTACTTCTCAAATAACATAGTGCTCTTTAGCACAAAGATTGAAACTTATATATTAAAAGAATATGTCTTTAGGAGGTCCGTAGAATCCAGGATGGAATGCAGGATAGGAAAAAACAATTTAACTGCATTACAAACTCATGAAATAGCCTCACTGAAAGGGGCATGGGAAAGTGCCATAAATTCTGATACCTCTCTCCTGTAAAAGGAGCGAGGACTCCTTGGAGAAATGGTTGATCTTTGAACTGGGGACAGAAATAGACAAGAGGGGATGGCTTGTTGTGGTGTCAGCCATTGAGAAAGTGCTCCAGTAAAACCCCCACAGTGATGGGAGTAGGGCAAAGGGACACAGGAGCCAACTGAGTGAGCTCCCACCTGCCAAAGCTGGAAAAACTAGATCCATAAAACAAGAAAATAAAGTAGAGTTGTATTATAACTCCAAGTAGAAAATGTATGTCTGTGAGGTCATACTAATATAAATGAATGACTGAATAAATACACAGTTGCAGGACAAAAGGTAAATTTCCATGCAGAAAAAGTTCCAAATAATTCATGCAACATATTTTAGGAGCATAATCCCCAACCCCTGAAGTGTGGGCTTCACATAATGACTTCTTTCAAAGTACATTATGGAAAGGCGGCAATAAGAGGAACTTGTGGTGGAGAACCTGACAGCACAACCTCAGCCAGATGATGAAGGTTAACATCAAAAGTGAGGGTACAGTCCATAGCATGCACCTTGGTGTGGTGAAAACGGCACTTGAGCTTGTGGCCTTCCTTGCCAAACCCATAACTCAAGTGTAATCATGAGAAAACTATCAGATGAATCCAAATTGAGGAACATTCTACAAAGTCCCTGACAGGACTTCTCAAAACTGTCAAGGTCACCAACAACAAGGAACGGCTGAGAATGTCACAACCAAGAGGTGTCCAAGGAGACATGATGAAGAAATGTAAAACGGTGTTTGGCTGTCCTGGAGCAGAACAAGGACATTAGGTTTAAACTAAGGAAATCTGAATGAAGCATGGACTTCAGTTAGTAATCATTAGTTACAACCGTTAATTACAACAAAGGCAATATGCTAATGTAATAGGGCAATGGCAGAACGTGGGTGTGGGAGTGTATGGTAACAACAGTATTACATAATGAAATAATGATATTATTGCACAAGATTTTGCATAATAAAAATCAAAATAATGGATTTTAAAATATGTGTCTAGTAATAGCTTTGCTTTTGGCATGGAAACCCTTCTTAACTTGTGGAGGAGGCTCTTCTTTAACTCCATGTGAAGGTCACATTCTGACATTCAGCAGTTCACATTCAGTACCCGAAGGACTTGGGTTGCAGTAAACTAATTGTGGGTGAACCCCTTGGTCATGTGTTATTATAAATATACACAGACTTAGCCAGACTTAAAGTGCTCCTTAGCTGACACTTCCCAAGCTGAAATCCTCGCATTCCTTTGCCTTCAATTAAGACACACTCAATCCTAGGGGCACGTGGGTGGCTCAGTCGATTAAGGGTCCAACTCTTGATCTCCGCTCAGGTCATGATCTCAGGGTTGGGAGATCAAGCCCCGCCTGGACTCCACACTCATCGTGGAGCTTGCTTAAGATTTTCTCTCCTTCTCCCTCTGCCCCTTCCCCCACTGCTGGCATGTCCATTCTCTCTCTCTTAAAAAAAAAAAGTACACTCAGTCCTATACTACCTGTAATTATGTCTTGAAGTATTCTCTAAATTTAGACTTTTCAGTTGGAGATACAATGATAATTTCTGAAAGTGCACTGTAAACCAAGAACTCAACTTTTTTCTATATAATCAACTTTTATTTATAAGAAGAAAGGAATATTAACTGAGTTCTGGCAAAGACTCTAAACTTCATGTACTGTGTGCAACTTGAGAAGATGTCTTGTCCCACACGGGTCCCGGGTAGGATGGTGTGTCTTTCTATCTGGGGCAGTCGCTCACTTCTTCACGCATTGCTTGAAGTCAGGCTTCCTGTCTTCTGTCTTGGCCTTCTCTGGTTCGTTTTTCATCCTTCAGCCAGAGAGAACATTTTTAAATGAACCTGATTATGCCACTTCCATTTGCAAAACCCAGTGGTTTCCTAATGCCCGCAGGCTGTAGTCCAAGCTTGTTACCGTGACTGGCTGCTGTGACACTGTTCACTACCAAGTGCAATGCTGACACCTTGCCAGCTTCTCCGCTAGCTGCCCCTCTCTGTGTATTATGCTAGAGAAATGTTAAGACACTTGTGTAGGAAGAAAGCCATAGACTAAGGGAGATTGAGAGAGAAGAAGGTAGGAGATAACTCTCGAAGCTTCCAAGCAAGACATGAACGTGGTTAGGGAGTTAGCCATGGGGATTCTGCGGGAAGCACAATCCAGCCAAGGTCTGAAGTCATAAGGTGAGGGAGTTCCTGGGGTATCGGGGGAACAGCTGAAGGACCAGTGTGGCTGGAGCAGAGAGGAGATGTAGCCACGGAGTTACCAGTGGTCATGAGTGCGAGGGTCTTTGAGGGCTAATGTAAGGATTTGTCCTGCCGGTCATGGGACACTGCGTCCTCTCCTATGAGCTGGGGGTTGTGACCTCACCTCGCCAGGCCCTTCACCTCTTTCCTCCCTCGAGTACAGTGACCAGGGCAGGACCAACCAGCATGATTTGGTGAGTTTAATATGGACACAGCTCAGTAGGTCAAGGGGCACAGGAGGGAGGAGTTACTCTCTTGACTGTGAGAGTATTTTGAAAAAAATTGCAAAGCCGGAATGGCCTGTGGCTGTATTTTCTGCCATATGTCAGGAGCTTGTTTAAGAATACGGTTAGTGTCGAGGAAAACAGTTCTGTGGGAGGCATAAGGGGAAGATCCTGAATACCTCATTTGAGATCCTGTATCCAGTTGGTACCCTGTATCAACCCATACCTTGAATGTTAGGGTAAAATTAGTTCATTAGAATTAAATTTCCATCCTGACAAACTAGCACTCACAGTAATGCACCTCTCAGTGATCTCAGATAACCCTCTAATGTTCTACTTTAGTAAATATCACACTAGGGGCGGACACTGTCTACAAACTCATCACCCAGCATCAGTGATTATCAGCTCCTGGCCAATCCTGTTTAATTCATGGTTCTGCCCACTTCCTATGCCCCACCCCCCAACCTTTTAGAGTAAATCACAGATATCCTGTAATTCCACCTGTAAGTGGAATCAGGTGTCTCCAAGGATTACAAACCCTTTAAAAAACGTAACCACAACTTAAGATAAGAGTTTGTTAAAAGCCTATCAGTTCTAAGCTGCCTTCTGAATCTCCAGGTCTGGGGAACTGTTTACTAAAACCGCTTCTTCAAGATAATTATTATCAGTCAATTTGCAGTAACTTTGCTGTACAATCTCCAAGGAGGGATTCCAACCTGAGGGCTGGCATAGCTGGGTCTTGGCACCAGGGCTGACCTGTTTTCCCATCTGGAGAGGTGTTCTCAGAGTCGTTCTATGTAGTGAAGGCTAGTGGTGCCCCTCGACCCTGGGAAAGCCACAATGAGTTCATCCTGAGATACTCAGTTAAGGCCTCTCTGCTGGGAGTACTTATAGGCAGATTTCTTCAGATGAGGCTTATCCTTATTCTTCTATAGGGAGTGGTCTCAAGCAACCTTCTTTTCATTATTACGATGCCTTCCCCTTAAAAGAAAAATTAACTAAATTTAAATTTCTCCTTAAATATAAAAGTTAAATACTAGAGAAGAACATTTTCTCAATACAAACATTTTTTTTCATGGTTACAGACCATGGCAACAGAGAAGATTTTTTGTGCCCCCCCGCCCCAAACCAACTCTCATCTCTTTGCAGGAATATGACTGCCATTCAGAATTCCTACTATGTAATGGGTCTCTCTTTGGTTTCCTCAATATTTTTTCTTAAGCTTTTGAAAAATATTTTAATTTTGTCCTTTTATTGTGGTGAAAAAAAAGCACATGCCATGAACGTTACCATCGTAACTGTATCTTAGTGTAAAGTAGTGTTAACAAACTTCCATGTTATATCCATGGGCAGACGTCATGCCCTTCTTTGTATCTTTCCAAGTTTATTACATATGCCCCTGCAAGGTGCTCACTGCCTTTGATTTTTAGCAACTTGAAGGTGATTCCTGAGTGTTTGTGTCGTTGATACTCATTTTCCTTGAAATTCTATGAGATTCTTGGACTGCAGTTCTTGTATGTCAGAAATTTTGGAAATTCTTGGCCAAAATTGTTTGAAATGGTCCTGTCTTTTCTCTCTTTTACTTCATCTGCTGATTCCAATTTTATTGGCTGAATTCCCACAATTCTTAAATGCCCTCTTCTTTGGTGGTCTTTCCACTCTTGTTTCTCTTTTTGCTTTTCAGTTTGGGTTATTTCTATTGGCCTATCTTTAACCTGACTGATTTTTTTCCTTGGGTCTACTAATGAGCCCATCAAACACATTCTTTTTTCCCCCCCCAATACTGTGTTTTTTGTTTTTTTGTTTCGTTTTGTTTTTGTTTTTTAATTTCTAGCATCTTCAATGGATTCTTTCTTATACTTTGTATCTCTCTTACATTTTCTTTACTTTTTTATTAGAGCAAAATTTCTCAACCGTAGCACTGTTGATATTTGGGACTGGATAATTTTTTGTCATCAGGGGCTGTTCTTTGCAGGATACTTAGCAGCCTGTCTGGCCTCTACCCTCTGGAGGCCAGTAGCAGCCCCCTAGTTGAGCTGATCAGAATGTCTCCAGACATTGCCATATGTCCCCTGGTGGGGGCAGCAGCTCCCCGCCCCAGCTGAGAATCACAGGATTGGAAACTCTGACATGTTCCCAGCAGTTCCCTGCCCCATAGATGCGTCCTCTGCTTCCTACCCCAGTGCAGTTCTGAGGATTGATTAATAATCTCAGACTGTGTTTCCCTGCCTTTTCTTATGCACCATAATTTTTCACTGAAAACTAGACCCATTGTACAAAAATATTGAGGTAAGTATTTGTATGTTTGAAGATGAGTATACTTTTCCTTCCGAGAGCCCTTAGTGCACATGTGTATTGATGTTAATTTTATCAGGAGCTGGGTTGGTTTTTACATTTGAGGGTGGACCAGAGACTTCAAATTCATCTAGTGAAAGCCCCTTACTGACCTCTGTGTCTTCTCTTTCTCACTGCCCTCTAGAGAGGCTGTCCCTTGCACACCCCTGTGTTTATTCCACTGCTATTTTACTCAACCATCGCCATTTGCAGCAGCCAGAGGGGCAACGAGTTCTCTCTGATGTTCTACTCTTGCCTCAGTCTTGGGCTCTGTAAAGCAGTGTTCGTGCTCTTCCTCGAGGTGTAATGCTGGATCCCATGGATCAGAACTATTTTTCTATCCCTATTGTTCCCAGCACCAATTTTGATTATTTCGACGAGCACCCTCACGATAATGATGCCATATCCCCCTGAAGATAACATTTTTGTTCCCTAGAGGGACAGGAGACAGGTCTGGGTGGCTTATGGTGGTGGTCCCGTTCCCTTTTCCCAACTGCAGTAGGATGCCACTAGCCCACCCATTTGGATGGCCTTCTGTCTGGAGATTATCTTTTCTCCATGGAGGACATGAGTCAGGGAGACGTCTGAGCATTGCTTTCCCCCACCCCCAGGCTCCTGCACCATGGAGGAGCTTTCTTACAATTCTCCCCAAATTTTCTTGTGGGTCTTAGTGGGGTTTCTGGAGGAAGAGTCTTCAGAGAGGTGCAAATGCCCTAGCTCACATTCACTGAAAAATCGTAGCTCAACCTCCTCACCGGCCTATCTAGTGTTTGGGGGTTCCTACTTCTGTGAACAAACGCGTGGCTCCTGTTTCTCTTAGGGTATGGACATTCTGGGTTCTCTCCTGTCATGGGGGGTTCAACAAGATTTCACCATCTGGCTGCTTGGAACGTGAAAATCTACTTGTGCAAACTTTGCTAGCTTTTCAGCCCACAGCTCCAAGTAGTTGTTCTTTCTCTGGTACTCTTTTCTTGGGATCCTGACCTGTACATCCACAGCCGAATAGTAAAGGGGAACACCTATGCAGAATCCTAGTCTGTTGCAAATTCCAGCTACCTCCGTAGCTCCAACTCTGATCTCTCCCTTCAGCTCAGAAAAAAACTGCTGGTTTCCTTTCAGGCTTCCCCTCCCCTTGCTGCCATGCGGAAGGTGCCTCCAGGCAGAACTGAGGTAATCATGATGATGTTCGCTCATTTGTTTCCTTTCAGGGATTACAGTCTTGTACTGCCTGTTGGCTGATGTCTGAAAACAGTTATTTCATATATTTTGCCTAGTTTTCTAGGTGCTTATGGTGGAATTTCTTGCCTGTTAAAATGTACTCAACCATGGCCATGCAAAGAGTGTTCGATTGCCCAAGGCACTTCATCTGTTTGCCTGATACTCTGCTTCCTACTGGCCTGCGTGCTTATCCACATGAAGACTAATCTATTAATTACGAAAGGGTCAGTCTAGCCTTCAGATCGCAAATTTCATAAATGCAATATCAACTAGACTTTATTAGTTTATGCCTACTGTTAGCATTCATTTTTCAATTGTTTTGGCTCTATCTGCCTGTCTGCAAGAATTTCAGGGAGCATTGCCATTTTTTGTTATGAAAGTAGAGGCAGTGATAATATCCCATCTTCCTCTACCGTTCCCCACTGACTTTCCTGAAAACATCTTTGGAGCTCCCTGTTAATGCACAGCATTTCTCAGAGCTCCTTGTTTTGTTTCTCAGACATTAGAAGGCAGACAAGATATCGGGTCAGGGGAATTATTTTGCAGAGCAGTGGTGAACGCAGGGGTGGCTCTTTGAACCAAGTCAGAATGCTTGGAGTAGGGAGGCAAATATAAAAAGTATGTGGGAATTGAAAGAAATAAAGTGTGAGCAGCAAAACACTGTGATGAGTAAGGAGAAGCCAGTGCCCAGTGATCATGGCACATAGACGATACTCAAGCAATATTTGTTAAGTGATGCAAGGAGGAACGGAACTAATGAATCTGGTACCAAGAGCTGGATGTGGATGAGGAGCTCAGCGAAGATAAAGCAAGCAGATGTTTAGGTGGGTAAAGAGAAAATGGCCTAATTCCAGACATACGGAGGCGAGACTCCCCATTAATACTGCTAACACTGGTTTGCACTTAAATAGTGCTTAAGGCATAAGCAATACACAGTTGAGTGCTACAAAAATTTTCAAGTTTTGAACGATGGCTTTACAAAGTGCCATATGTATGTGCTCACTTGGTGGTCTAAGTCTCATGGGTATATTATTATTTCCATTATTCTGATTTTTGTAAATAAAGTAACTGTCACAAAGAAAACTAGAGCTGTAGGCATCCATCTAAGGTCACATTCAGCCAGGAAAAAGTGCCACCAAGGATCACACAGTAGCAGGTCACAGAAGTCTACCTTTCTGACCATGAGCTCTATTGAATTCCATGCACGTGGAAACCATTCTTCCGGACAGGATGGTCTGGATACCATGATTGCTTGTATCTCTCCAGCTGGGCTAGATAGCTGTCCCCTCATTGCTTTATTGGGATTTAGCTGCTGAATTGTATCAGCTTTTTTACACATAGGTGTTACTCAAAAAGGTAAATTTTGATAGAACCCTAGGAACAAATCAACAATTAATCATTCTGTTAACACAAATTTGTCAAATTCAGTTAGAAAATAAATGTGAAACTCAATTAAATGCAAACGAATTTTTAGGGTGCATCAAGTGAGGAGTCTCTCTCTCCTTCATAAAGAGACTGACATCAACAGATTCCACATTTGAAGGGAAATTAAACGATGATGGGAAACATACTATCTCGTTACCGTTCAACAGCTGGCTAGGAAAAGTTCTGCTCCGATTTTTTGTTTAACAAATTTCAATTAAACACAACGTAATTATGACTGCAGAGGTAAAAATCTCCCTAAACAGATGTCAAATGATTTTTATAAGACACTTCTGTAATTCATCACTTTGCCATAACATTTCCATAAAGAAAATATGGGCATGTTTTCAGGGACTTTCCCTTTCTCCGGAGCCCTGTCCCTGTTGTTTTTGCCATTGTTCTGCTCTTTTGTCTCCTGGGTTAGAACACTGGTAAAGTTTCATTAGAATTTCAATCAAATTGAATAAAAATTGTATGGATAAAACACATTTTCCTAACTGCAATTTTTGTCTTTAAAGTTTTATATTTATCATTATGGAGCCACTTTAAATAATGTGCAACTATATGTTTTATATAACCTGCAGAAAAATAAATTTATACTTTGAATACACAAACAGGAATATAAATCATTCATATGGCAAAACAAAACAAAATAATGCAGAATTAACCAAATGTTAATGGAGAAATGAACCTTTAAGACAAACATGAGCATCATTCATTTCTCGTGAATGAGATGTCTTCTACTTACATATACCACAAGAATTTTATGTTATTTTAGAGACCTTAGCTATGATGGGTCAAAAGAAAAGCTTGACTTTCTACTTTAATGCTTGTTTCATTATTGCTATTTTTATTTCCTAATTACAAAGCAACATATGTTGGGGCACCTGGATAGTTCAGTCGGTTGAGCATCCAACTCTTGGTTTTGGCTCAGGTCATGATCTCAGGGTCATGGGATTGAGCCCCACATCTGGCTTCTTGCTCAGCATGAAGCCTGCTTGAGAGTCTTTCTCTCCCTCTCCCTCTGCCCCTCCTGTCTCAATAAATAAACAAACAAACAAACAAATAAATCTTTAAAAAAAATCAATAAAGCAATATATGTTTATTGCAAAAGTGGAAATAGTTCCCCACCAAAAATTGGTTATAATACCAGACCAAGATTGTCACTCCTAATATTTATTGTAGGTTTTTCCTTCTTGGCCTGATTTTTTCATTCTGAACAGTCTCAAATGTATGGTAAAATGGGAGGAGTAAAAGAATGTGTCTGTATCTCCATCATTCAGCTTTCACGGTTTCAACCCTGCTCTTTGCCCCTCTCATCTCCTTCAAGCCCCACTGGATTGTTTCAAGGAAGTTTCTCTGCATCATATTGTTTCATCCATGAAGATGGTTTTCACCCATGAATGATTTCATGTCAGAGTTAGGATTTGTTTTTCATTTTGACTTAACAGTCTTATGTTGTAGGAAACATTTACATATGAACAAGAATATAACCATAAAAGGATGCACTCTCAGGAAAGTCTTGCTTTCACTTAAATTCTCTGCACCACCATCCTATCCCTTCCCTTCCCATTAGGAAACCATTCTCATGAGTGTAAAAGTCTTCCATTCTTGTTGGAAAACTCTGGCAGATGCACTTCTAGGTTTTCTTTTTCTTTTGGTAAATAAAAGACACTGTGTCAATCACTGTTCTTTCCTTTTTGTGTTGCTTCATTTTAAAAAATGTATTCTGGCTACTCCTTTTTGGCATTACTTAGAGATGGCCTTCATTCCTTTTTAGCAGTTGCATAATAGCCCACTGTGTGGATTTATTAGTCATCTAACCAGCTCCCCATCGATGGGTATTTAGTTTGTTTCCAGTCGTTTGCCCTTCCATTCAGTACTTCACAGGAGAAATTTATGCATACATTATCTTATGTATTTGACAGTTTGCCTCTGGGATACACACCCAGAAGGCGGGATTTTTCAGCTAAACTGTGACTCAGATTAAATTTTGCTAGACAGTGCCAATTTCTCTTCTTCATAGTCAATGTTTTACATAAGCGTTCCTGTTTTTCTGCAGCCTTACCACCACATTATGTCATCTGGCATTTGGATTTTACTCAGCTTGATGTGAGAGACATGTCTGAGTGCATTTCTTCCTTCCAAATCGATCTAACTTTAATGCGTATACAAAAAACTTCACAAACTGTAAGTGTCCAGGACAATGATTTTTCACGAAGTGAACGTACATGTGCTCAGTCTATGGTTTAAAGAACATGACCACATCAGAGCATCTCAGAAACCCCCACTCAAGAACTCCATCTATCCAAAAGTAATTGTCATGGTGATTTCGGAAATTTTCAGTTTAATTTGCCTGTTTGTACACCCTTAGATGTATGAATAATACAGAAAATACTCTTACTTACAGCTTTTCTTTTTCTTTGCTAACTTTGTTTTTGTGGCAATTCATCTTTGTGGTCACATGTAACAACACTTTGTTCACTCTCACTTCTTTTTGCAGTCCATTGTATAAAAGAATCATAATTTATTTATCCTCCACCAGATAGCACTGTACTGTGTTCAGGTTTTGGCTGTCATAGAGGTTGCTGCTACAAACAATCTTATGTGTTTTTCTCTTCAACGTATATATACATGTGCACAATTTTTCACGAACAACACCTAGCATTAAAGTAAAATTACCACACATTCCAAGATAGAGGACCCCATGACCAAAACCAAGAAAAAATAAGACAATAGTAGCAAATACACAGGTGATTCAAGTACTGCAGCTATGAGGAAATGACTTCAAAAATCTTTGCTTAGGGGCACCTGCTGGCTCAAGCAGTTAAGCGTCTGCCTTCAGCTCAGGGCATGATCCCAGGGTCCTGGGATCAAGTCCCACATCAGGCTCCCTGCTCAGGGGGGAGTCTGCTTCTCCCTCTCCCTCTGTCCCTCTTCCTTGCTCCTGCTCTCTCTGTCTCTCTCTCAAAATAAATAAAGTCTTCACAAAAACCCCAAAACTTTGATTACAGAATAGATATTTGGAAAAAAAAGAGGTTTGCCATATAACTGTTACATAGCTAATTAAATAAATAAAATTATTGAACTGAAAAAATATTTTCAAGCAATTAAGAACTCAATTGGTGGGTTTATCAACAGCTGAGTTACAATAAACGAGATTATGGAAGTGGCCTAATTATTATTAATTGTTTTCATTTTATTTATTTTTCAAGATTTATTTATTTATTTTACAGAGCAAGTGAGCATGTGTGAGTTGGGAGAGGGGCAGAGGGAGATGGAGAGGGAGAGAGAACCTCAAGCAGATTCCCCACTGAGCACAGAGCCGTGTGGGGCTCAATCTTAGACCATGAGATCACAACGTGAGCAGAAAACAAGAGTTGGATACTTAACTGACTGTACCACCCAGGTACCCCATTATTAATTGTTTTTAGTTGTGTATTATTATTGGCTTCAGTATACAGACCAATCAAAAATATCCAGACTAAGGTACAGAAACAAAATAAGTAAAACAACTACATTATACTGAAATTTGTAACAAAAAGTATATCTGCCATTCACACTTGAATTCAACATTATACTGGAAGGCCTAACCTAAGTAAGAAGGAAAGGAAATAAATGAGGGGAAAGGTCACATATTGGGGCACCTTGGAGGCTCAGCTGGTTAAGTGCCAGACTCTTGATTTCAGCTCAGATCATCATCTCAGGGTCCTGAGATCAAGCCTCAAGTTGGGCTCCATACTCAGTGGAAGTCTTTGTCCTTCTTCCTCACCATGCTTACACACACTCTCTGTCTCTCTCTCTCAAATAAGTAAATAAAATAAAATAAGTAAATAAAAAAAAATTTCCGTAGAAATTTATAAGATGATTTAAAAATGCATAGGAATTCCCAGGGCTCCAATAGCTAAGACAATGTTAAAGACACAAATTTATCATATTGCATATTTCAAAACATTAATTGTGGTAAAAAACAACATAAACTTTAGCATCTGAATCATTTTAAGTGTACAGTTCAGTAGGAAGTATATTCACATTAACATGGAAAAAAGTCCTTAAAATTTTTTCATCTTGTTAATCTGAAACTCTATACCTATGACACAGCTGGCCTTTCCTCCCTTCCCACAGGCCCTGGTAACTACTATTCTACTTTCTGTTTCTCTAGATTTAACTGTTTAGATACCTCATATACATGGAATCACAGTATTTGTTTTTTGTGATTGGTTTAGTTCACTTAGCAAATAGCCTTATGTTTCATTCATGTTGTAGCATGTGACAGGATTTCCTTCCTTTGAAAGGTTGAATAATAATATTCCATTGTGTGTATATAACATTTTTTTAAATCCATTCATCCATAGGTGGACATTTGGGTTAATTCTACCTCTTGGCTATGCTATGCTTCTATGAATAAGGATGTGCAAATACCTCTTCAAGACTCTGCTTTCAAGTCTTCTGGATATTAACCCAAAAGTGGAATTGCTGAGTCATATGAGAGGTGTATTTTTAATTTTTTGAGGAACATCTATAATGTTTTCAATTGTAGCATTTTACAGTTGTACCAACAACTCCACCAATAATCCCCCCAACTTCTCCACATCATGGCTAACACTTGTTATTTTCTGTTTTGATAGTCATCCTAACAAGTAAGAGGTAATATTGCATATTTTTAAAAGTGACAGTATTTAAGACAGCATGGTAGTGGAGCATGCATGTGTGTGCATGCACACACACACTCGAGAGAGAAATGGGTCAATGGTGTGTCAATAGTGAGGTTAAGAAAACACTTATCAATATAAGAATATTAGCTTTAGGACAAAGGTGATATTGTATTGCAATGGAAAAAATAGCGTTCTTTTCAATGAAGTATATTGGGTCAATTGAATCCTTATTTGGAAGAAAATTAATCTTGTTCTATGCCAAAAAAGTAAACATCATCAATTCCAGATGTGTTGTGGGTGTAAACAGGAAATGTTAAAAAACATAAAAGAATAAATGTCTTTAGGATCTCAGCATTGGTAAAGATTTCATGAAGAGGATATCCAAACAGAAAACTAACCATAAAATAAAAAAAATAATTTAGGGGCAACTCGGTGGCTCAGTTGGTTAAGCATCTGCCTTTGGCTCAGTTCATGATCTCAGGGTCCCAGGATCTAGCCCCGTGTCAGACTCCCTGCTCAGTGGGGAGTCTACTTCTCCCTCTCCATCTGTCTCTCCCCCAGCTCATGCTCTCTTTCTCTCTCCCTCACTCTCTCTCAAATAAATAAATAAAATCTTTTAAAAAATAAAAATAAATAAAAAATAATTTTTATCATATTAAAATTGTAAACTTTTATTTATCAAAAGAAAACATTAAGGTAATGAAGATATACATCCTAGTATGAAGAGGTCTGCAAATACTAAAAATGTAATAAAGATAGGCAAAAGGGTGGAACAGACACTTGACAAATGTATGTAACCTCATCATTAGCCGCCTACCAGCAAAATAAAAAGGATAACTACAGTGTGGTACTGCTATGATAGACTTCCCAAAATAGACAAAATGAAAAAAATAAAAAAGAGGAAGAATGCTGCCTCTGGTGCAGCAACTTGCTCCCTTGCCGGCAGGTGGTGGAGTCTTTGCTGATACAGCACTTTGGAATTCCAAACTTGACCCTAACATTCCAAGCCTAACTATATAAGCAATGCAAGGGTATTTATAAGGCTTATCATATAAAATTACAAATAAAAACATAGACGAGATTGTTCATTGAAGAAATAACTGCATTTGACAAATGAAAAACTTAAATACCTATCAACAAGGGAAGAATTAGATTATGATAGATTCATAAAATGATTATTATGCAGCAATCATTATCAATGTACCACTACAACCCCCAACAAAATGAGTAAGTCTTTTAAAAAATTGGTGTTAAAGGAAAGAGTTCAAAGACCTTTACATAAACCTCAAAAAGAGGTAAAACCAATATATGGTTATAAGTCAAGGGGCTACTTTGAAAGCAGTCCCGATGAAGGTAAGGAGTGGTCAACAATGGACTTCTGTAAAGCTTGTCTTATTCTGTTTCTCAATCTTGGGACTTTGAATAGTTGTTCCTTTGCAAAAATTCATGCAGCAATTCACTTATGGTCTATGTACTTTTCTGTATCAGTGGTACTTTAAAACAAGTTTATAAAAACTTGAAAAATAAACAATCCAGCAGAAAAATTTAATGGGATGGGCCCCAGGACAGAAGCATGTACACAGATAGGCCCAGCAAACTGAGATTACAGATGCCAGGATAGGAGACGAACTCAGGCCATAGGTGGAAAATACCCACCCAAGTCTCCATAATTCAGAAGTGGCAAATTACAGATTTAAATCATATCTCTATGGTAAACTCGTTTCCTTTTACCACATTGACTTGTTCTTACCTACAATGGAGTGCTAATTATTACAGTTTTTAAATGTTCTCCTATCAGATTTTGGAAAACACTTTCACCTTACAAGCAAAATTTTACCAACTTACATACTTTTGCATTAAAACCTATCTAAATATATTTTCCAATCTTTATTGCTGTCAGGAAAATATTTATTTGTGATTGTGAGAGGTAAACTTGTGGATATTTTCATGAGAGCCAAAACAGTGGCAGAATGAAAAACAGAAATATGACAATTAATATTTTAAAAAATTTAATTTATAGCGTAATCAAAAAAAGTATGGTATTGGCACAAAAATAGACACACAGATCAATGGAACAGGATAGAAAGCCCAGAAACAAGCCCATGATTATATGGTCAACTCATCTTTGACAAAGCAGGAAAGAATATGCAATGAGGGAAAGACAATGTCTTCAACAAATGGTGTTGGGAAAACTGGACAGCTACATGCAAAAGAATGAAACTGGACTACTTTCTTACACCATACACAAAAATAAGCTCAAAGTGGATTAAAGATCTAAATGTGAGTCTTGAAACCATAAAAATCCTAGAAGAGAGCACAGGCAGCAGTTTCTCTAACATCAGCCATAGCAACATTTTCCTAGATATGTCTCCTGAGGCAAGGGAAATAAAAGCAAAAATAAACTATTGGGACTATCCCAAAATAAAAATCTTTGCACAGTGAAGGAAACAGTCAACAAAACTAAAAGGCAACCTAAGGGATGGGAGAAGATATTTGCAAATGACATATCTAATAAAGGATTAGCATCCAAAATATATAGAGAGCTTATACAACTCAACACACAAAAACCAAATAATCCAATTACAAAATGTGCAGAAGACATGAATAGACATTTCTCTAAAGAAGACATCCAGATGGCCAACAGATGCCTGAAAAGATGCTCAACACCACTCAGCATCAGGGACATACACATCAAAAGCACAACGAGATATCACCTTACACCTGTCAGAATGGCTAAAATCAAAAACACAAAACCAGCAGGTGTTGTTGGCAGGTATGTGGAGAAAAAGAAACCTTTGTGCACTGCTAGTAGGAATGTAAACTGGTGCAGCCACTGTGGAAAACAGTATGGAGGCTCCTCAAAAAGTTAAAAATAGAATGAATAGAATAAAAAATATGATCCACTAATCACATTACTGGGTATTTACCCAAAGAATAGAAAAACAGAATTCCAAAGGGTACATGCACCCCCATGTTTATAGCAGCATTACTTACAATAGCCAACAAATGGAAGCAGCCCGTGTCCATTGATAGATGAATGGGTATAGAAGATGTGGTATATTATACAATGGAATATTATTCATCCATAAAAAGGAACGAAATCTTGCCATTTGCAACAACATGGATGGAGCTAGAGAGTATAATGCTAAACGAAATTAGTCAGAGAAAGACAAATACCATTTGCTCTCACTCAGGTGGAATTTAAGAAACAAAACAAATGAGCAAAGAAAAAAAATAAGAGAGAGAGAGACAAACCAAGAAGCTGACTAAACTATAGAGAGCAAACTGATGGTTACCAGAGGGGAGGTGGGTGGGGGGATGGGCAAAATAGTTATTGAGGACTAAGGGGTGCACTTGTGATGAGCACCAGGTAATATATGAAAGTGTTGAATCACTATGCAACTAATATAACACTCTATGTTAACCATACTGTAATTAAAATACTTAATAAGTTAGGGGCACCTGGGTGGCTCAGTCAGTTAAGTAAGTGTCAATCTTCAGCTCAGGTCATGATCTCAGGGTCCTGGGTTTGAGCCCCGCATGGAGCTCCCTGCTCGACGGGGAGCCTGCTTCTCCTTCTCCCTCTGTCCGATGCTCCCCTTGCTTGTGGTCTCTTTCTCTCTCTCTCTGTCAAACAAATAAATAAAATATTTTAAAAAACCCTAACCTAATAAGCTAAAAAAATAAAATACAATAGACAAAAATTAATTTGTAGATGTAAGGACTCTAGTTAAAAACATTAAACATATTTTTATGAACAATAGTACTTTAGAATATATTTTTAGGTTTAATTGATGTTAAGCTATATAAAATTATGATAATACCACTTCAAGTTGTACTTCAGATGACAAATGTAATACTTAATTCAAATTTATTTATTTATTTATTTATTTATTTATTTATTTATTTATGTTCTTTTTTTTAAATTTTATTATGATATGTTAGTCACCATACAGTATATCCTTAGTTTTTGATGTAGTGTTCCATGATTCATTATTTGCGTATAACACCCAGTGCTCCACGCAATATGTGCCCTCCTTAATACCCATCACCAGGCTAGCCCATTCCCCCACCCCCACCCCTTTGAAACCCTCAGGAATTTTATATGAGTTTATTAAAAATTAGCATGCATTACTAAACTTTATAAAAAATATGAAAATCTTTCATAAAAGCAAAGTTATTCTATTTTCTTTGAATGAAAATGGGTAATTTTAAAGGAGTTGAAGAATCAAAAGGAAACATTTCTACAACCTATTGAGAATAAACAACCAACTGCCCCCACCCCCCACCCAGTGATGAGCCAATGGGCAGAGTAGGGGCTGCAGTAAGCCCATGTCAGCGAAATCACACAGTAGGATAAGCAAACTAAGATGAAGACATTCCTAGTTATCCTATAAGGGAAAACCTATAAACCCATATGCCCAGCTACCTCCCATATGCAGATAATGCCAGTGTCTGACACAAAATAGGTGCTCGATAAAGTGTTTGTTGAATGAATAAATGAGTGGACGAGCGAGTGAGTTTCTATCGGTGCAATTTGCTTTTGTTTTGTTTTTTTTTTTTTGAAAATTTATTTATTTATTTGTCACAGAGAAAGAGAGGGCACAAGCAGGGGGAGCTGCTGGTAGAGGGAGAGCAGGGAGACTGATGCAGGACTTGATCCCAGGACTTTGGGATCATGACTTGAGCCAAAGGCAGACGTTCAACCAACTGAGCCATCCAGGTGTGCCATAGCAGTGCAATTTTTAAGCTACCACCTCCAACTTGGATGTATGGGCCTGGATCCACTTTTGAGTGGCCAGCCCCTCAGATCCTCATCTGGACCTGTTCTTCCTACACAAACTGCTCTCAAACAACCTAGTGGCCAGAGGATTGTAGCGAATTAATACATCACAGCTCGGGCATGTTTAGATTTTCACCTTATTTCAAGGATGTCTTTTATTCATCTTTCCAGTTATACCCTACCATTTTCCCAGTGTCTTATATTTTCTTTATAAATCATTAGGTCATTTCTGTGTCATAAACCACACTTTGTGTTTTTATTCCTTTATGCTTATATTATATAATTTAAATTAAAGATATCAAACATTTACTTTACATTACTTATTACTTTTTTTTTTGAGAGAGAGGGAGAGAGAAGGGGTGTGGTGAGGGGAAAGGGAGAGAAAGAGAAAGAATCCCAAGCATGCTCCATGCTCAGTGAGGAGCTGGATGTGGGGCTGGATCCCACAACTCGAGATCATGACCTGAGCGGAAATCAAGAGTCGGACACCCAACCTTTTGAGCCAGCCAGACACTCCTTCATATTACTCTTTAATTTCCAGGAATGCGAAGCATGTTGTGTAGAGCTAATAATTCAGTGGGAGAGAGAAATGTTAATTAAGGAAATAATTTCAAAATCATGCAATGTGTTAAGAATATAGACGTCAATAAAATATGTAAGTGTTCTCACTGTCTAATGGGAAAGTTAACACGTAGATTGATATATGTAGCCCTGCTTGCAAAATTCTACTGTAAATATAAAGGCAAAATGCTGTTGGGGCATTGAGAAAGGAATTGGTGACTCTTCCGTAAGTAGATCATTTGTTTTCAGGACACTTTAGCATTCTTTAAATATGTTAATTACTGGTAAAGTTGTCTTGCGAAAGGTCACTATGGTCTTCTATAGCTTTCTCCTCTTCAATGTAGACCTTTCAGTTTTATAGAAGGATATGTTTCTTCCCTCCATGGCAAGGCAACATCTTCGGTGGGACCCACTAGGTGTCTCCTGTCCTTTCACTTACTTTGTCCCAGGGGAGGCAGTGTGGCTCATTCTGATTGGAGAATTTAGAAAGATTGCAGTCGTTAAGCTTGTTTCAGCTCTTCATTTTACTCTGTGGAGAGCAGGTGTTCTGCTGCTCCATCTGCTCCCCTAAGGAGGAGGAAGCCTGAAGTGCCCAGCACTGTGAGCAAATGTGCTTAGTTCTGTGGCTCGGTATACAGGGCCCATTTGTCCCCACACGAACCACACTCTGTATCCTCCAACTTAGACTTTGTCATATTAAAGATCACATTTTGGTTTCTGTCTATCCTATAATCAACTTTGTTTTTCAATTTGTATAACATTCAAAGAGAGGAAAAGAGGTAATATTTATTGGGTGCTTTCAACACCCAACAAAACCACCCATAGAATTGATGTATTTGCAAGAGTCACTTAGATGGCCAGCCACATGAACGGGGATTCCCTGCCTCACACCGTCTAGCACAGACAATAATATGCCCAAGAGGGAAATACAGGAAAGAGAGAGAATGGTTTCCCTGCACGTCCCAAGGTGTTGCTCTTGTATCGAGCTCAACATTCACACTAATGATCAATCAGGTACATCTTTGAAGAGAGGACAACAGTTTCTGTTTATAGTGTACTAGTGTCCCAGGGCTGCCATAACAAATGACCACAAACTGGCTGACTTAAAACAACAGAGATTTATTCTCTCAGTTCCGGAGGCCAGACATCTGGAATCAAGGTGTAGGCTGGGTTGGCTGCTTCTGGACGATCTGAGAGAGACTCCATTCCATGTTTCTCTCCTAGCTTCTGGTTGCCATCAGCATACTTGGCATTCCTTGGCTGGTGGCTACCCTCCATTGTCTGCCTGCACCTTCACATGACCTTTTCCTATGTTCCTCTGTGTCAAAATTCTCTCTCTTCCTTCTCCTATAAGGAAACCAGTCATTGGATTTGGGTCCAACCTAAATTGAGTATGATCCCATCTCAAGATCTTTAATTATAGCTGCAAAGACCATATTCCCAGATCAGGTCACATTTAAAGATATGGGAGTTAGGACATAGATATGACTTTTTTTGTGGTAACATAATTCAGTCCAAAGAGACAGTTAACCCCATTATTGACTAATTGTCCTATGTATATCTTTCTGGTTTTTATTAGTTGTTGTTGTTATTGTTGTTGTTTTCTGTCTAGAATCTTCAGAAATGGATGGCAACAGATAAGAAAAGGTTTCTTATGTGATTGAGTCTGAATTAGAGAGCTTGGAATGAATCTCATTTCAGTTTTGTATATAGTACAATATAATTCAGTAGAAATAATGCTGGACTTAGTGTTAGCCATATAATTGGGGGGGTTAATAATAGCACAAGGATTCAACAGATTTGCAACTAGAAAGCGTGTCTCACATACCTGACACAGAGTAGATGCTTCTCATAGGTCATGTGGCTGCGTTAACATGTAAAGGTGTGCATCACTGAATAAAGGAAGAAGCAGATGTAGAAGGGAATGAATGAAGGGCGGAAAACCGTGTGGAGACGAAGCTGATGGAGGTATGGCAGTAACACAAGATGGGGTGATGAGGGGCTGAGTGGACAGTGATGCGAGCCAGCTAGACAGCTTCAATTCTCAAATGTTCCAAAGGAAAACCAGACTGGTGTCATGGGGAAAAGGATACGGAATAGGTCAAGCATGTCTTCAAGTGCATGCCCAGCAGGTGCAGAGGCCAGAAGACTATGGACGATGTTGTTGGTATGAAATGATGGAGGGAAAAAGACAAGCACAAGTACCTGCAAGGAAGGTGGGTGTTGGTGACCCTTGCAAACGTTACCTTTAAACATCTATGATGCACGTCAATCCCAAATGGGAAGCAGAGATGTGAGTCTCTGGTCACTGTGTCTGAGTTGTTGTGGCAAGACTGCCAGGTCCAGGGGCTGGAGTTTCAGTGATGGTTTTGTTCTATTGTGACCTGATAAATGGTGAACTCATAGGGAGAATGGAAATGGCAACTCTTTCTCCTTCCCTTTGGCCAACAGAGGGCTGGAGATCAGTGGAAGTTACCGGCTTGCTGAGGTGTTCTGCACCAGTCAGACTAGTGGGGACAGACTCCCCAGGAAGGAGCTTGGGGCTCTTTCAGTCTCTGTCACTTCCAACAGCTGAGCTGATGGCAAGATGTTGTGCACAGCTGCCCACAGGAGGTTCTGCCCACTTGGGAGCTGGCGTAGCAGGTGAAGAATCCACCCTCAGTGCCCAGGGCACTTTCAACAGGCACTCTCAAGTTTGCTTTTTCAGCCAGGATTCACCTTTTCCTTTATTACTTCTTGGTGGCCCAAATGCCTTTCAAATCCCTGCCTATACCTGTCCTCAGCATGCTGGTCACAGAGCATGAAGGGGGCCCCTCTATATACAGTGTACGTCTTAGGGGCGCATAACTCCCTCATCAGACTGCTATCAGCATGCTATGTGCAGGGTGTGGGTTTGCCCTCAAATGAACTTTGTATTCCATTTGTTCAACCCTAGCTGCCCTCTTATCTCACCTCAATTCTGTAGAACCAAAACGGGAATGTTCTGTACTGGTGACCTCTAACACTTTGTGTTTTTCTCTCCATATCATCTTATCAACTTGTATGTCTTCCTCTGATCAAATGCCTTCGCATTTTTATTTTTTATGTTAACTGTCCCTGAATCTTCCTCCTCAACACCACCCATCAAACTGTCCAACTAAATGTGTTATGTTTAATTAGCAGGATCGCCATAGTTAGCAGGAAAAACACAGGGTGCCCCATTACATTAGAATTTCAGATAAATACTGAGTAATTCTTAGTGTAATTATGTACCTATTACTGTCCTGTGTTCTAATTTGCTGAACCTGGGGACCCTGCCACTAACATAGTCTATATTTTACTTTAAAAATTCTATTTATTGTCTGTTTATCCTCACTATAATATAAGCTCCCTAAGGACATGGTTTTGGTTGTTTAATTAACTGCTGCCTCCCCAGTACTTAGTTCTTAGGACATTGTTCACGGTCAATATATTTTTTTCTTTTTTTTTTCTTTTTTTTATTATAATAATATTTTTTTATTATATTATGTTAGTCACCATATGGTACATCCCTGGTTTTTGATGTAAAGTTCGATGACTCATTAGTTGCGTATAACACCCAGTGCACCATGCAATACATGCCCTCCATACTACCCATCACCAGCCTATCCCATTCCCCCACCCCCTCCCCTCTGAAGCCCTCAGTTTGTTTCTCAGAGTCCATAGTCTCTCATGCTTCATTCCCCCTTCTGAATACCCCCCCTTTCTTTATCCCTTTCTTCTCCTACAATCTTCCTAGTTCCCATGTTCCATAGATGAGTGAAACCATATGATAATTGTCTTTCTCTGCTTGACTTAATTCACTTAGCATTATCTCCTCCAGTCCCATCCATGTTGTAGCAAATGTTGGGTAATCGTTCTTTCTGATGGCTGAGTAATATTCCATTGTATATATGGACCACATCTTCTTAATCCAGTCATCTGTTGAAAGGCATCTCGCCTCCTTCCACGATTTAGCTATGATGCTGCTATGAACATTGGGGTGCATATGGCTCTTCTCTTCACTACATCTGTATCATTGCTCTTGGTCAATAATTATTGTGGAAAGAATTATTGAAATGGCCTTTCCCTGTTATTATATGCCTCTCACAGAATGGACGATAAAAGGTAGATTTTAGTGCTCTGATCATATAAACATTGGATAGATTTTTTGTTTTCTGTGTTGTTCTGTTTTGTTTCTTTTTAGGATGGAGACATTAAATTCTGAAACACTTCTACTCTGCTCAGAGTCACAGAGGCATTTGTCTACTTATGGGATGTCCCCTGTACTAAGATTTCATAATGTTCAGAATGTAAGATTTTTGGTTTTTGGCTTGTAGATGTGGTAGCTTGTTTCAATAAAGATGTTAATTTTCTCTATTTTTTGTTATTATTTTCATGTCACAGTGTAGCCTGGTAGCAGTTATTTCTTAGTACATATAGGTCAATCATGTTCTTTTTTTATTATTATGGTAAAATATACATAAAATGAAAATGACCATATTAGGGGTGCCTGGCTGGCTCAGTCGGTAGAGCATCTGACTCTTGATCACTGAATTGTGAGTTTGAGCCCCACACTGGGTGTGGAGACTACTTTTTAAAAATGACCATATTGGGGCACTTGGGTGGCTCAGTCAGTTAAGCATCTGCCTTTGGCTCAGGTCATGATCCCAGGGTCCTGGGATCAAGCCCCATGTAGGGCTCCCTGTTCAGCAGGGAGTTTGCTTCTCCCTCTCTCCCTTTGCCCCCCCCAACTCCTGCTCTTTCTCCCTCTCTCTCAAATAAATAAATAAAATCTTTTCAAAAATTAAAAATAAATTAAAAAATTAAAAAATGAGGGGTGCCTGGGTGGCTCAGTCGTTAAGTGTCTGCTTTCGGCTCAGGGCGGGATCCCAGGGTCCTGGGATTGAGCCGCACGTTGGGCTCCCTGCTCCACTGGAAGCCTGCTTCTTTCTCTCCCACTCCCCCTGCTTGTGTTCCCTCTCTTGCTGGCTGTCTCTCTCGCTGCCAAATGAATAAAAAAAATATTTAAAAAAAATTAAAAAATGACCATATTAACTATTTTTACGTGTACTCATAGCAACATTAAGTACATTCACATTGTTGTGGGGCCATCACCACCATCCATCTTCAGAACTTTTCTATCTTGTAAAACGGAAACTGTATCTGATAAAGACTAAGTCCTCATTCCTGCCCCCAGCTCCTGGCAGCCATTATTTTGCTTTCTGTCTCTCTGAATTTGATCATTCCAGATATTTGTATGAGTGGAATAATATGATAGTTGTCTTTCTGTGTCTGGCTGATTTCACTTAGCACAGAGTACTCAGGGTTTGTCCATGCTGAGCATGGGTCAGAATCCCCTTCCTTCTCAAAGCAGAATAGTGACCTAGTGTATGTATCTACCCAGCTATTTATCTGTGGATGGACACTTGGGTCATTTGTATTTTTGAGTATTGGGAATAATGTTGTTGTGGGTTGCCTGGGTGGCTCAGTTGGTTAAGCCACCGACTCTTGATTTCAACTCTGGTCATGATCTCAGGGTTGTGGGATTGAGTCCCATGTCAGGCTCTGTGCTCAGTGGGGGGTCTGCTTGAGATTCTCTCTCTCCCTTTGCCCCTCCCCTTCCAATCACACACATGCTCTCTCTCTCTCTCAAATACATAAATAAATCTTAAAAGTATAATAATGCTGTTGTGACCACGGGCATACAAATATCTGTTTGAATCCCTGCTTTCACAGCTTTTGGGCACATGCTTGGCAGCAGAATTGCTGGATCATGTGAGAATTCTGTTCCCTTTCTTAAGAACTCACCACACAGTTTTCCATGAGAGCTGCGCTTTGACATCCCACCAGCCATGCACAACGGTTTCAACTTCTTCCCATCCTCGCCAAAGCTTGCTGCTTTCCATTTTGCTTAGAGAAGCCATGCTAGTGGGTGTGATATGGTATCACACTGCGGGTTTGAGTGACATTTCCCTAATGACAGATAGACCGCTTTCTCACTCAAATTCTTCATGAAAAGAGAAAGCCTCAACATCCTTGCCTATAATATTAGTGCCCACAGAGATGAGGTTTCTACAACACTTTCTAAGTACTCAGAATTATTTTCAGACTCATGCTGATTCTGGAGACAAGGCAGTCCAGGCATGAGGATGGAGGAGGCATGAAGAATGCTGGGGGCACGTCGGCCATCCAGTGGAGCAGATTGTCCTTTGATTCTTGAATTTGCATGTAAGCTCTGGGTAAGATTGAAAACATACATGCTACATTAAGAAAGAGTTTAAATGTATGAAATGGCTAAACATCATAAATAATCAAAATCAAGACTGAGAAGCCCTTCAAGTATTTTTACTTACTTCAAGTATTTTTTCTTTTTTTTAAGTTTTTTAAAAAAAATTCCAGTTACACGTACAGTGTAATATTAGTTTCAGGTGTACAATTTAGTGATTTCACACTTCCATACAACACCCTGTGCTCATCACGACAGGTGCACGCCTTCATCCCCATCACCTGTCTCCCCCATCCGTCACCCACCTCCCCTCTGGTGACCATCAGTTTTTTTAATAAGATGATTGTAGAGTCATACCCGGTTGTAAGAAATATACAGAGAAATCCCATATAATCTTTACACATTCTCTGCTAATGGTAACATTTTAAAAAGAGGATAGTACAATATCACAAAACTATAATGTCAATATCACATACTGACATGGATACATTCCACTGATTTATTCAGGTTTCCCCACCTTTACATGTACTCAAGAGTCTGTTTGTGTGTATTTAGTTCTGTACATTGTTGCCACATATGATCACCAGGACAGGGAGGGCATTGAACAGTTCCAATGCGGCAAGGATCACTCCTGTTATCATAACCACAGCTGAGATTTTGGAATGTGCTCGTGAGATTCAGTTAAGGGAAGCTGAATTGAGACACATTCGCTTTGACTCCAGGGATACACTTATGTAATTTGCAGTCACTTCTGTGTACTGTCATGTTACACAATGTTAGTCATCTCCGTGGAAGAAACTTCCAGAATACTCCCATTGCTCAATGGCATCGTCACAAAGGATGAAGGTCCAGAGATTCACAAAACAGCTGTTTTCAACAGGACCCAACATCAGAACCATGTGGGTAACAGAGGGTCTGTCACGAAGTTGCCGCTCGGAACATGAGCGCGATGATATTTTGTGGAGTCCTTTTCAAAGACCTGACAGAGAAATCCAAACATAAATAGGATGCACATTTCTGAAAAATTGATAAAGATCTAATATGCCAGTTTAACTGTCAATTGCAAACACATTTTGGAACATTTCATCAAAAAGTGAGAAACCAGAAACATATCATAATTTGAGTTACACGTCGATTCCTTATTTAGGCCTCTTTACATTTATGTATTTGACTCCTGAGAGAAAATCCATATTAAAATTTAGAACTATAAATTCAAATTGGTAAGGATGAGTCATGGGGCAAATGGAAATTAGTCTATATTTGAGAAATTAAATAATAAAAAAATTCAGATTACATAGGAAAGTATAAATTAAGACAAAAATGTATATTTCAAATAGAAGTAACATGTAGGTTCTTAGATTGTGTGATAGTCTAATTAATGAAGAGAAACGAATCATATTTACATAGAGAAAGGGTTAAATTTACTGCCAACATTACTTGAAGAATGACATTGATGTAGATAAAAAATAAGTCATGGCAAAGGAAGTTTCTACAACAAACCAGTTAATGAGTATTAATTCAAGGGTATTTATTAGTCACTGGTCAATAAATCTTGAAATGACATCAATTTTACAATTGGCTTATGAATAAAAACTTAATAGAAATTTTCTCAAATTTAGCAGAGCTACCAAAAATTTACAAGTCATTATCAACAAATAATTGTAGGACTGAAAGAAGAAAAATCAAGTATCAATATCACAAAAATTATTATATGAACCATGCTAGAGCCAAGTCTGCACTACCTTTGTATGCTCTCTAGGGAAAATTTATAATACATAATAATATAATATGTGGCATTCTATGATAACACCATTGTTCTGTAAAGAGGAAGCAGGAAGAATTCGATAAAAAAATATATAAAATACAAGATGCAAATTGTTAGAGCACTAGATCAGCTAATTAGTGAATAAATATTGTTATTTTTCTAGATTTGTGATGTTGGTGGCATTTTCCAGCTTTTAAAAAGGTATAATATGTTGTGATTTCCTTTCTCCATCTCAAGAGATGTCCACATTTGTACTCAATTTAGTATTCATCAAATTTTATTGTCTCTTAAAAAGAGCCTTCAAAACATAAATTCCCCTGCGGTGGCCCAGGAAGTGATTGGCAACAGCTGTTTCTGCAGTCGTGCCCCAAGGACAGAGCCCCCTGCCAGCCCAAGCTGCAGGCCGACTCAGTCCCTAGCTCCTGTCACCCGCTGAAGAGGTGGGAAGCCCAAGTCTGCAGACTGACCCAGAGCCCATATCCAAGCCCTCACTCCTGCTAGCCGCTTTCCACTTACAGTTCTGGCCCGTGGAGGTGGTAGTTTTTATTTCTGAGCAAGGCTGTGAAATTTGAATTTTCTCTCCTCACATTTTCTATAATGGCTATGGGTTTGCATTTGAAACAAAGGTGGCGATATATATATATATATATATCCATTCTGCCCGGGAATCTCAGGCCACATTTATTTGCTTCTTATATTTATTATTGTTACGTGTTGAATGGGGAAGTTACATGAGATGTGACTTTCCAATGTAACATTGAATGGAAATCTCGTCTATTTAAGATTTCAATTTAATATAGAGTTTCCGGTCATACAACCAAGCCAACCTGAGTGTGCTGAGTGACCCTGTCCCAGTCAATGACCCTATGTGACAAGCCTGGCACCAATGTGCTATTCCAGTGCAATTTGTGGAGTTGTGTCACTCTCCTCCTGAGGACATGGGTCTCTTTCCTTGCAGACACCTCTCTTTGCTGCATTCTCTCAAAGACCAATAATGAATGATGGTCAAGGTCATCTCAAAGAATGGGGAAGAGGGGTAGCTTGTAAAATACAAGGACAGTTCATCAAGTTAACTAATGTTAGTTTTTTACCCTGTAGTGCTGGGCAGGGGCATAGTCAGGTGTCATAGTTCCTGTTGCTTAAGAACTTTTAGTAAATCACTTTTAGTAAGTAATACAATATTGTGAAATAAAATATAGTAAAGGAATGGATTTTCTCAAATGCCTTCTTCTCCTTGGCATTAGAGAAATCCAGCCCGTTTATACTTCTTAGTGTCTTTCAATCTAGTGGGTGGATATTTTACGATTCCTATTAATTTTCCTTTGCTCTTTACTTCCTGCCTCTTTCTTAGTACGATTAATTGATTCATTAATTGAGTTATCATTCAAATGCTTTCTGACATTCACTTGGTGCTAGGCACTGCGCTGCACATCTTCCCAGGGATAACATTTATGAAGTAATGACTGTGTTTTGTAGGTGTCCTTTTGTGGAACCTTCACCATAACCCTGCAGGAGGGGAAACAGAGGCAAGGAGTCGAAACACTCTGCCCAGATTAGAAGGACGATAAATGGCAAAACTGGGTTTAGAATGCAAACCATTTTAATCCACAGCCTTCGGCTTCTCTGAGCATTTCCATCCGGGGTTAGGGGGAGCGTGGTCAGGAGCCATCAGCTTCCTTTTGTCCCTTCCCCAAGCTTCCCTGAGCGTTAGAGCAGTCCTAGGGTGTGGCGTCTTGTCCCCTCCAACTCCCCCAAAAAAGCCACTCCCAATGCCCCTAGAATCTGGGGCTAGCCACCAGCATGGGGAGCACCCAGGCTTGGAAGTTACAGACAGCTGCCGGGAGTGGTGCTGCTTGGCCTGCCAGCAGTAGTGTCCTCTGCCCCTATTTGCTCGCCTATGAAATGGGTGGGTAACCTGTTCCATCAGGTGTGTTGTGAGGCTCAACAGCAAGCACAGACACAGAGCCCCGTCCTGGAAGGGCAACCTGACATGCATGGGGCTCAAGTGTCTTGTCTTTGTTGGAATGACTGTCCTAGAATGATGCCCAGGCTACCCTGTACGTGCCCATGCTGATGGCTCTGTGCACAAGGAGACACACCCCATCATGACTGTCCCTCCCCACACCTGGCGACAAGTTCCAGTGTGTATCCTCTCTGGCCCTGCTGTCTGCCCTGCACTCTCTGATCTCTCCCAGACCAGGCTGCTCTGTCATCTGTGACTGTGGGCGGGGTCTATGTCAGTGTTGAATCTGTTTTCAGCTGCTTTCTCCCTCTGGGCTGGTGGAGTGGAAATTTCCATTCATGCTTGCAAATTGCTATTTCATTTATACACTCACGTTCTTCCTAACAGCTCCTCCCAGAAGTGATTCATTTTTTCATCATAAGTTTCACACTTGCATCTTGAAAAGAAGAGGAGGAGCTGTTGTCTCAGCCAAAATTAGTGTACTTAATGAACAGGAAAAAGAACCCTGTGAGCGCCATGCGTAATGGTTTACGGAGGATGGTAGATGCCAGGAATGGTGGAGTATATTTGAAAGGAGATTATTAAATTGAACGTTCGTTGTCATTATCATTACTATAATTTAATTAAATAATTCACAAATAAACATGAGTAAATTCAGCAGTGTTGAGTGACTCAATCAACTTCTATGCTTTCTGGGGGCCATACGAAGGCATGGTCTTGAGGAAGAGCCTCATTTGTGTATATTAATACCGAATTATAACTAAAAATGAGGGGAGCATGAAACAAAAATTTTATAATATAGATACTTCGAAATGTAGAAAATTAAGAAAGATTTTTTTGTTACTCATTTATTGGGCCCTCAAAGTAAATTTCTTGAGAATACACCTCATGAAAAGAAAAATGGAGATATAGGTTGGAAATAAAAAACTCAATCATTTATTCATGTGACACTCAAGCAACTAACCCGCTTGACTCAGATTTGCTTTTTGTTTTATTTTGTTGCAAATTTCTTCCCCAATGAATGGTTATTTGAACATTGAGGATCTTCCTTGAAAAAATAGAGGTGTTTTTTCTGGGACATTCTATTGTCCTTTGCTGCTTCCTCAAGGAGTAAGTATTTGTCAGCTGTGGATCATCTGCAAACTTGAGTTTCTTTGCAGATAATTGTGCCATCCTCTTTAACCCCCAACTGGTCTTGTTGCTTGTCGCAAGCAACTCCTCATATCACCACTGTGACAGACGCCGCATCCATAAACACAAAAAGCTACTGGCCCAAGCGCAGTACTCAGACCAGTTGTACTTCTTTCAAAGATGCTACCATAACATTCCTTAAGTTCATAATTTTGGGGCACAGTATCAGCCCACATTGAATCACGAGATACAATTATGTGAAGTGAGAAAAATGTATAGATTTAAACTTAAATTTCTAACAAATATATGTGTCACATTGTTCCAAAAAAAGTGAGTGGGTTTAGAAGTCTAAGAGGATGAAAGTTCTTGGGAAGAGCTGCCAGAGACACTTGGAAAGATCTTGAGAGTTAGGAGTTCATCTGAGGTTGTCTCCAGGCTAGTAGGTCACCACCCACCCAGCACTAGACCAACGTTAAACCAGAAGCATCCCCAAGGTGATGGGGCTATGGAGGACATGATGCACAGGGTCATGCAGGAGGCACAGAGCCTACAAGGAAGCCAGAATAAGCTTTCCTGGGAAGATGTGATTGTGCTGACAATTTAAGTCAAAGGAGGGACTTGACCACTGCCTAAGGATAGAGATCAAAGATATTTGTGAGTAGATGCCCTATGCAAAGGGCCTGGAGCAGGGGTGTAGAGATGTGCAGTGAAATTGAGAACCCGAAGGAACAGCAAGAGAGTTCAAATGCACAGCATGAGTGGGAGAAAGGCATAGAGCCACATCCCAATTGTTGTAGCCCCAGATTCTATGGGACATCGCAGGTCTCATGATGTATTTTGATCTTTGAACATTGGATTAGAGTTTGAAAGGTATCTTTGGTTGTATATGGAAAAGGGAATGAATGGTGAATAAAGCAATTCTGTGTAGATTGTATAGGAGTTTGTTTGTGTTCCAGGAGAGGAAAGAGATGATGGCTAACTTTGACCAGGATACTGAAAACATGGCTAAAACAAAGGGGAGAGATTTGTTAGAAATAATACACCAGGACTAACTGATCAATTATAGTTGCAAGAAGTGGAGAATGGCATCAAAGCTAGCTTTCTGAGTTGCACCCAATGATGACTGGTGGTGACAGTAGAGAAGATAGAACACATCAGAAGAGGCTTTTTCTTTTCTTTTGGGGAAAAGACCATCATTTTGGTAATAGGTCTAGAGCAGAGAAGAGCACTCTGGACTGGCCACGTATCTTAAGGACTGAGTTCTGTGAGTGTTCTCATTATATCATGAGCATAAAGAAGACTGTCTAGGGAGAGGGGAGGGGCAAGAAAGCTTGAGGAAAAGTAGCAAAAAGAGAACGCTTTCTGTCTTGATGTCTACATCTGACCTATTTTACTTGAACAAGTAAGTACATAGCGTGTTATTAAATAAAAGTGACTAAAACTAAGGTATTCAGCATAAGAAACTAGAAAAACAACACACATACTTAAGTAGCAAAATTTCTTTTTAACTCTTCTCCCCTTAAGTTCTGAGATTGTTGCCTATATTAACACACACACACACACACACACACACACACACACACACACACACACTTAGACCTACCATATAGAAGATGCTACCTAGAATTTCAGGGAGTTTCAAAGCCACTGTGTCAACAGGTGCAGAACGGATTGGGGACCCCAGCTGTCTTCATGGCATTGAACTCCATGGCTCCATCTATGCCTGGAACTTGCTGGAACTACCAGGATGGAGACCTGAAATTTGGTAGAAAGAGGCAGGGAGAATATCCTTTTACCTAACCCATTCCTCCTGCTTCTCCTGTTGTGGGACACAGTTCTGTTCTTGTCTTCGGAAGGTTGATAGAAATTTTGAGTTAATCAATGGGGAAAGTGAACAGGGTAAAAGCTTGGTTGCCTTTTTCCCTCTCTTGTTCCCCACAAACCTTCCCTTGCTGAAAGAGAGAGACCAACGGGTGATAGGAGAGGAGTCCCAGAACTCCTCATCCACCCCCACCCAGGTTGGTCATGGACAATCTCCTGGGAAGTATAGCTAATGCTGGTAACACATAGGAGTAAAAAACACCAGGGTAAAATCACATTAATTTGATAAGCAAGAGAAAAATTATACCAGGATTCAGGAGAGGTCATGAATTAACTAGAAACCAGCGAGGAAGCCTTAGTGGGTGTGTAAACAGCATAAATATCTCCAGTGCCTAGAATCCTACAGGAAACTTAGTTCAATAAATATGGGGTGGATAAATGAGGAATTAGTGTGTGAGCAACAGAAGGCGTCTCATTGTAAGTCATGGGGAAATTGGTTGGGTTAGGCAGAGAAACAATATCTGAAAAATAAAGGACCAGTTTGAACTATTTCATAGTGTCTGTGTCTCCCTAGACGTCTAAAGTCTACTCCTGGTGACCATGAAAACAAGACACTCTGTCATTGTGATCCAGGTGCATAATGCTTAATAATACTATTATTTTCAAACATCAGAGAAATCCTGACAAGTATTAAGATTCCATGTCATACAATAATTTCTCCCTAGTTCTATATCTAGAGTGGTCCAGTCTGATTCCCCAAATTTCTTCATTATATTCATGTTCTTACACCCGCTTGGGGAGACAAGTCTACAGTCTCCACTCATCACTGGCCCCAGGCAAATGGGATCTGAGAACCTTTACGCTTGCTAATATTCAGATCCTTATAATGAAGACACAAAACGAAAACTTTAACCAGATTTGCGGGGGGGGGGTGTAATTACACAACTATAATCTTTTTCAAAATGTTAAACATTTTATTGATTTTGAGGGACACTCCCAGACTCAGATTGAATATTTGAATATGTGAAGGTTTTATAACCATGTGACATTTAACAAGTGAGTAAGCTAAGAAGAAGATTTCTCCAAAGAAAAATGCCAGTGTGCTGAGTCACATGTCCCCAACACATCAAACTTCTGAGAAGTGTTTCAAGAAAACTATTTGAAGAGAAAGAAACACATTCTCTGTGTTTTAAGGGACATGTTGAACAGGTGTCAGACTTATGTCTGAAAAATATGCACAGACAAAAAGCCAAAGGAAATGGCCTATAGTGGCTACATTCTTATTATCCAAGAGCTACCAGAAAAATCATGGAATCCACCCTATTTTCACCCAAGTGTCAAGGGAGGCCTCACCCTGAGACTGGATCTGCATATTGAGCAGAGAGAGTGAATAAGGTTAACCCTTGGTCGTATCCATGGGGTTACATACTGCTACACTTCCCAGGAGACCCCCTACCCCTCTACCTGGCTACCCCCCATCTTACTGTTCATGGGGTAAGGACATTAAATTAAGGATTTGGGATTAAATCCTTTAAATTAAAGGATATCCAGAGAGTCATACTTATCAGTGATGTAAATTCATGAATAGATTGCAAAGAAGTCCTCACCGGGCACAGCCACTCAGTTGTTTACTTGTCCTCTACCTTTCTTCTGGCCCCTCTCATTTCTCCCATGTCTGAGCAGGTGGTCAGAATGAGTCTGGGCTCTCTCCCATCATGCAGCAGGTGCCTGCTTACTCCCATCTGCGCACTTTAGAAGGGCAAAGTGAGAGGCATTCTGGGATGGGTAATTCACATCTGCCTAATCCAGACAGTTCACACAATTCTGTCCACAGATGTATCTCCTGTCCTGCAGGAGTCACACTGACTATATGCAGAATGGAAGGAAGGGAGCATGGGTTGAACAGGGACCAAAGTGTTCTAGTCACCTAGGCAAAGAATTATGATGCCTTGGACCAAGGAGCAAATACCGGAAGAGGGGGAAGTGGTGGGAATCCACGTATATTTGGAAGTAGAGCCAGCCCTATTTCTTGAGCAGATGGAGTTTGTAGCAAGCAAGCAAGAACAGAGTCAATGATGGCTTCACAGTTTTTGTCACAATGGAAGGATGGAGTTGCCGTCAGTTGAAATGGGGAAGCTACAGGTGCAGTGTATTTGGGAAGAAAGATCAGGATTTTACCTTTGTACAGATGACTTTTGGTATGTCCAATGGAAATACTGAGTAAATGATAGATACATGAATCTGAGGTTGGGAAAAACACGTAGGAGATGCAGATAAAGAGCATTGTCAACAGAGGTGGTACTAATTAATTTAATTGAAATTTACAGAGAGGTGTTCAATCATGCATTTATATCTGAATGAGTGTTCAAAATTGGAAACACGTCTGTTACTGTCAGAACCTTATCAGAACATAGGTATGCACTTCCTGACCCTTCCCAGGCACACTACCAGATTACAAAGGTAACCCCTATCCTAGCTTAGAAGAGATTTGCCTCTGCTTTTGTACTTAGCCTACGGGGTAGACAGCCTTACCTCTGGCTGCTTTTGCTCACCTTCATATTTATGGTAGATAAGCAGCATGTTATATTAGCTCTTCAATGTCCAATAGTATTCTAAGAATATAGCGTGATTTATTCCCTATTCTATTTTTGATGGGCATTTTGGTGATTTTTACCTTTGGTTTATTATGACTAATGTGTCCATGAAAATTTATTTGTGTCTTTTGGTGAACACACACACACACACACACACACACACACACACACACACACACTGTCAGAAGTACAGCAATTGTTTCCTTCCACACAGGGCCTTACGTTTTGCTTCCCTTAGCTGTTATAATGAATGGAAATTCTTGTTTTGGATATTTACTGATTTTTTTACTTTATGACTAGTGCTTGCTGTGTCTTGCATAAGACATTCTTCCTTTCCTAAGTTCAAGAAGAAAGTCTTCTATGTTTTCCAGAAATGGTATTGTTTTACCTTTTATTTTTAGATCTGTAAGATACCTGGTATGCCATTCTGCATCAAAAAGTAGTTTAGCAATAAGAATATTCTCTTAATGCAGCAATATTTACATGTAAACAAATCAACTATTTCCTCCTCATCACTGGTGTCACCTTTGCCATGAATCCGATGTCCATCTGTCTGTGGATCTCTTTCCAGCCACTATTATGGTTCTCAGTCAAGTTTTTCAGTTTTTACACCAGGACAATGGTGTCTGGATTACACCTTTATCTCATTCTCTTTGTCCCTGTTAATCTTGGTTGTCTGGTTTTGTTTTGATTCCTTAAGGATCACCTCTTCTATTCTTGGCCTTTCCAATTCCTTTAAAGATTTATTTATTTATTTATTTGAGGGGCAGAGGGAGAAGGAGAGAGAGGACCTGAAGCGACTCCATGCTGAGTGCAGAGCCCAACGTGGGGCTCGATTCATGACCCTGAGATCACGACCTGAACTGAAATCAAGAGTCAGATGTCTAACTGACTGAGTCACCCAGGTGCCTGGCCCTTTACATTTTTATGTGGATTTAGAACTACTTTGTGAATACTAACTGTAAAAAGTTCTGTCATCTTGATTGAATCAACAGCTCAACTGGAAGTTGATAGCATCTTCATAATATTGCATTTTCCAATCCATCAACATCTTACATTTTTCTCATGTATTTAGCTCTTTAATTGTCGTGTAGGGGCCACAGGTATTTTTATTAAATCTGTTCATAAGTGTATGTTGTTTGCTAATGTTATCAATTAATACTTTTTCATCAGCTACAGATTACAGATCCAGCATGGATCAGCTCCAGAATTGAATGATTTTACCAAATTCACTAATTAACCTAATTTAACAGTGAGTTCTTTTGGGTTTTCTGTGTACATGAGCATGTCACGTGCAAATCATCGCAGCTTTACTTTATTTTGAATCTTCACACTTTGACTGCTATTTCTGACCTTACTATTGCACTCACTAGGACCTCCCATACAATGGCAAAAAGAAGTTTTGACAGTAGACCTCTTCTTCTTTTTCTTTTTTTTTTTTAAGATTTTTAAATTTATTTATTTGACAGAGAGAGACAGGCAGTGAGAGAGGGAACACAAGCAGGGGGAGTGGGAGAGGAAGAAGCAGGCTCTCAGCAGAGGAGCCTGATGCGGGGCTCCATCCCAGAACGTCAGGATCACGCCCTGAGCCAAAGGCAGACGCTTAACGACTGAGCCACTCAGGCGCCCCTTCTTAAGATCAAAAAGAAAGCTTTCAAAATGTCACCATGAAGGTGTTGCTTATATTTTTCTTTTTCTTTTTTTTGTAAATGCTCCTTAACATGTTAAGAAAGTTTCCATCAATTTCTGAATTTTTGAATTTTTTTCTAGCTTTTCAATTTATCAAATGCTGTACTTTGCAACCATCAAGATGGCTATCTTTGTGCCTTTATTTTGTTTAAATGTGGTGAACTACATTGATTTATTTTTTTAATATTAAACCAACCTTGGAATACACATCAATTAATCATGGTCTATTTATAGTTTTATACATTGCTGAACTAGGCTAGCTAATATTTTATTTATTATTTTCATACCTATGTTAATGAAAGATATTTTCTTGATATTTTCCTTTCTTATAATGTCCTTATTCAGATCATATCAAGGTTACACTACACTAACTTCTTAAAGCAAATTGGGTTTTCTCTATTTTTATATCCTCTCAGAAGGATTTGTAGGAATTTATGAGTGAAGTTGCCTGGGCATGGAATTTTCTTTGTAAGAATGTTTTAAATTAAAGACACAAAATCTTTAATAGATATAGAAGTATGAGATTTCCCATTTATCCTGTGTCAGACAATGATGTGATTTAAGGGCAGGTATTTATTCTGGTAATGCAGTGAGGTTTGGGGTATATTTGTAACTGCCAGAGTCTAGTCTAACCTGACATTAACCGTGCAGAGAAATCATGCAGTGATATTCAACACTCATTTATGGGTATAAAAAAATTGTAGGAATATAGGAATAAGAGAAATGTTTCTTATCCTGATTTAACAATATTAACCTAGAAAAAGTGCCTGCAGCAAATATCATAATTAACGCTGAATTTTTGAAAGCTTCCTTTAATTTAAGGCAATTAAGGGCACCTACATATGAGATTCCCTGTTCTCATCAGATTTGCTCAGTATTCTACTGAAAATCCTCGATGTAGTGTAAATAGGCACTGAGAAAAAAACACACTTATAAGTATTGAAAAGGTAGGAAAATATGTTATTTTTGCCTGTGATAACAAACATCCCGAAGAATCTAACGATCATTATTGGGAATACACCACGAGTCATATAAAATAGGAAATATACCATTTTTCAAAGTACGGTGTGACCTTATAAAATATATAAAAAACATGTTTATAACATTTATAAAATTCATAAAACAGAAACAGAAGTATTAATTATTTAGCAACAAATCTACCAAAAAACACATATTTTGGAATAATTTTAAAATGTTATTGAAAGTCATCAGATACTAGTTACTACAAGTGGAGATATACATGATAGAGATGTGTTCATTCATAGGGAAACTTGGCATCATAAACATATCTTGCTTAAAAATTAATATATAGTAACAGTTTTAAATCTTTTTGTTCTGTGTTCCGCTTTCACCTCCAACAAATTCTTTAAGATTACAGAAAGCCTTTGCTTATGTGCATTGCATCTATCAACATTTATCTTATCAGAAGTTGAAGTTTAGAACATTTTTAAATGTGTATTTTTATGGTCATTTTAAATGACCATAAGAAAACCATTAGATTAACATAAATTGCACCTATTTTATGAAAGGTAACTATTGTTTCCATAACACGAGGAGAGTGGTTTTGTTTTCTATTTTTGAAAAGATATTTAATATCTGTTTAGTGGAAGACAGCTGGATTCTCATGTCTGTTTCTGCCTCAGTCTGTTGTAACATATGAATGAACCGCAAAAGGGAGAATCTTGAGAATCTCCTAAAAGGGTCTTGAGACTAGACGTTTTCTGTGTCCTTGGACCCTACTTTGAGAAATGCTGATCTATATATTTGATGTTGCTCGAAAATCCCAAGAAGTTTGGCATATCCATGCACGTGTGCGTGTGTGTATATGCGTGTGTGTGCATGCATGTGTGTGTTGTGGTTATTTGTGAGCTGAATTTCTTTGGAAGTGTTAGATCAAGGAAGCCAAGAGACTTCTGAAGAGCAATGCATGGTGACCTGGCTGCTCACTCAACAGTACTTATTACAAATCAATACCAAGTGAAGGTCATGATGAATGGTATTTTTGTTTCTTATTGTTGCTGTAACATATTACCTCAAACTTAGTGACTTAAAACAATACAACTGATTATCTTATAGCTCTGGAGGCCAGAAGTCTGAAATGGCTCTCACTAGGTTAAACTTAAGGTGTCCATAGGGTTGCGTTCCTTAGTGGAGGTACTAAGGGAAATCTGTTTCCTTGCCTGTCTACTCTCTATGGGCCATTTGCATTGCTTGGCTAGCGTCTCTGTCCACCGTAAGAGCCAGCAATGGCCAGCTGAGCCTTTCTCAATCCCATCTCTCTGTGCTTCATCCATCACACCTCCTTGTCTGGTTCTGACTCTCCTACCTCAGCCTTTCACTTATAAGGACCCTTGCATTGGGCCCACCAGGATTATTCAGGGTCATCTCCCCAACTCAATAGACTTTACTTAATCACATCTGCAAAATTCATTTTGCCATTAAGGTAACGTATTCACACATCCTGCGGTTTAGCTTGAAGACATCCTTGGCGGCCCATTATTCTGTCTAACACAAATGGGCACAGAGAAGAAAACAGTTAAAATAATAAATAAGAAAGAGTCCGGAGATAGATCTATGCATATAAATGTATTTGATTTGTAATTGATTGCATATAGCAGAGTGGTGGGGGATTAGGTATCATTCAGTGAATATTTCTATAAAATTGGTTATTCTTATAAAAAATAAATTGGACTTGTCTCACACACACAAAACAACAAATCCAAGCAGATTTTAAAAATCAAATGTGAAAGTGGTCCAGTTTCATTTTTTCATGTGTTGCTGTCCAGTTTTCCCAACACCATTTGTTGAAGAAACTTTTCCCTATTGGATATTCTCGCCTCTTTGTCATAGATGAAATGACCATAAAAGCATGGGTTTGTTTCTGGGATCTTTATTCTGTTCCATTGATCTGTGTGTATATTTTTATGCCAGTACAATACTGTTTTGATTACTACAGATTTGTAGTATATCTTGAAATCTGGGATTGTGATACTTTTAGTTTTCACTAAAACTCAAGATTGCTTTGGCTGTTTGGGGGTATCTTGTGGTTCTATACAACTGTTAGGATTACTCGTTCTAATTCTGTGAAAATTGCTTTTGGTATTTTGATAAGGATTCCATTAAATCTGTAGATTGCTTTGGGTAGTATAGACATTTTAACAATATTGTTCTCTTTATCTATGAGCACAGGATATCTTTCCATATGTTTGTATCATCTTCAGTTTCTTTGATCAATGTTTTATAGTTTTCAAGATTTGATGTTGCTCGAAAATCCCAAGAAGTTTGGCATATCCGTGCACGTGCGCGTGTGAGTATATGCGTGTGTGTACATGCATGTGTGTGTTGTGGTTATTTATAAGCTGAATTGCTTTGGAAGTGTTAGATCAAGGAAGCCAAGAGACTTCTGAAGAGCAATGCATGGCGACCTGGCTGCAGGTATTTTATTGTTTTTGGTGCAATTGTACACGGGATTGTGTTCTTTATTTCTGTTTCTGCTACTTCATTATAAGTTAATAGAAATGCAGTAGATTTCTGTACATTGATTTTGTATCCTGTGGCTTTGTTGAATTCATTTATCAGTTTTAATGGTTTATTAGTGGAGTCTTGGACGTTTTCTATTTTTTGGTTTCATGTCATCTGTAAATAGCGAAAGTTTTACTTCTTCCTTACTAATTTGAATGCCTTTCATTCTTTTTTGTTGTTTAACTGCTATGGCTAGGACTTCCAGTACTAGGTTGAGTAAAAGTGGAGGGAGTGGACATCCCTGTCTTGTTCCTGATCAAAGGATGAAAGCTCTGTTTTTCACCATTGAGTATGATGTTAGCTGTGGGTTTTCTATGTGTGGCCTTTATTATGTTGAGGTATGTTCCCTCTAAACCTACTTTGTTGAGGGTTTTTATCATGAACGGATGCTGTTTCACTTTGTCAAATGCGTTTTCTGCATCTATTGAAATGATCATATGGTTTTTATCCTGTCTTGTTCATGGGATGTATCACATTGATTCATTTGCCAATACTGAACCACCCTTGCATTCCAGGAGTACATCCCACTTGATTGTGGTGAATAACTTTTTAAAGGTATTGTTGGATTTGGTTAGCTAATATTTTGTTGAGGATTTTTGCATCTATGTTTATCAGAGATATTGGCTTATACTCTTTTTTTGTAGTGTCTTATTTGGTTTAGTATCAGGGTAACACTGGTCTCAGAATGAATTTGGAAGCTTTCCTTCTTTCTCTATTTTTTTGGGAATAGTTTAAGAAGAATGGGTATTTACCCCCCCCCCCATGAAACCAATTCAAGAAGATATATGTATCCTTACGTTTATTACAGTAGTATTTATAATAACAAGATATGGAAGCAACCAAAATGTTCCTTGATAGATGAATGGCTAAAGAAGATGTGGTACACACACACACACACACACACACACACACACACACACACAGGAATATTATTAAGTAATAAACAAGAATATATCTTGCCATTTGCAATGATGTGGATGGAGCTAGAGAGTATTATGCTAAGCAAAAATAAGTAAGTCAGTGAAAGACAAATACCACACAATTTCACTCATCTGTGGAATTTAGGAAACAAAACAAGCAAATAAAAAAAGAGACAAACAAAATATAGACTCTTAACTATAGAGAACAAACTGATGGATGCCAGAGGGGAGGTGGGTGGGGTGATAAGTGAAATAATAAAGGGGATTAAGAGTACATGTACCATGATAAGCACTGAGTAATGAACAGAATTGTGGCATCACTGTGTTGTACACCTGAAACTAGTATAACTCCATACATCGATTATACTGGAATAAAAAAAATAAACTTAAAAAAATAAAATGTGAAAAGTAAACAAAATTTGATAAATTGTACTACATTAAATTTAATTCTTAAACAAATAAAATCACAAATCATAAAAGCAGTGAAAATATGTCAAGAGTAGAAGATATCTGTACCCAAACACTGATTAGTGCTGAAAAGATGCACAGATGTCATGATGCAGAGAGGAAAGATAAAACAAACAAACAAATACCATAAATGTAATGCCAGTGGTATGCTAGAAAGCCAGGATGTCATAAAAACCAATAAAATAAAATTAAAAAACTTGATTTTTAGAGTCTGTTGTAAATACTTCCGCAACAGCTGATTTCAAGGTATCACCAGGCCGGCCAGACCACAGCACGGCTTTATCTGAAGATAATCGCTGTTAGTCTGTAGATCTGGCTGAATGCTCACATATGTTTCATTCCAGAAATGTATTTAATGGAGAATTATTACTTCATAAGTTAAAATTTTGTCTCAGCGCAATACCGTATAAATGGCTTTATGTAGCAGTTCTTTATAATGGCAATTACTATTCCCTCAAATAGATGTAAAATTTATAAGAACTATTCTTTATTTTAGAAAGCTAATTTCTACTCTCTCTCTCTATTCTATATTTAGCACTGCAAACTGTTTTTTATTAAAAATAGACATGTATCGCGGTGCCTGGGTGGCACAGTCATTTAAGCGTCTGACTTGGTTTCGGCTCAGGTCACGATATCAGAGATTGAGACCCATGTTGGGCTTCACGCTCACCGCAGAATCTGCTTAGGGCTCTCTCTCTCCCTCTCCCTCTGCCCCTGCCCCCTGCTCGCTATCTCTAAAATAAAAAAATAAATAAATTTTAAAAAATAAGTTAAAACTGACGCATATCTCCACTCATGTCTCTACTTGTGTAGCATTTATCTCCAGAAGTGAAAATGCTAGATTAAATCTCTTTTTTATTTCACTGTTTATTTTTGCTTTCATCAATGCATGAATTTGCTGGGGCTGCCATAACAAAACTCCATGACTGGTGGGTAAGGCAACGGAAATGTATTCTTTCACAGGTCTGGGGACTGAAAGGCCAAGGTCAAGGTGCCATCAGAGTTGGTTCCTTCTGTGGCCTCTTTTTCTCTATGGCTTCACATGGCCTTCCCTCCATGCACACATGGAGAGAATTTCTGGTGTCTCTTCCTCTTCTTTAAGGACACCAGTCCTTTTGGATTAGGGCCAGACCCTTATCACCTCATCTAACCTTAATTACTTCCCCAAAGACCCCATCTCCAAATACAGTCACATTGGGGTTAGTGCTTTAATTTATCCACTTTTTCTTTAGTTGTTTGTACTTTTGGTATCCTATTTAAGGAAGCATTATCTAATCTATGTCCGTGAACATTTACATCTTTGTTTCCTTCCATGAGTTTTATAGTGTAGCTCTTACAATATTATTATTTTTTTGGTCAAATTTGACTTAACTTTATACGGTTTTAGGTAAAGCTTCAACTTTATTCTTTTGCATCTAGTAGTCCCAGAACCGTATATCAAAGAGATGATTCTTTATCCATTGAATGACCTTGGCACCTGGTGGAAAATCAACGGAGTGTAGCTGTAGGCCTCTGTCTACAGTGTCAATCTACTCTCTTGATCTGCATTCCTATCCTATGTTAGTGCCACACTCTTTTGATTACTATAACTTTGTAGTATGCTTTCAAATTGGGGAGTATATGTTCTTCTACTTTATTCTTCTTTGTTTTAACTATTTGGGGTTCCTTGTAATTCCACGTGAATTTTATAATCAACATATTTCATTCTTTAAAAAAGGCTATTGGGATTTTGATAGGGATTGCATTGAAATTGTAGATCCCTTTTGGTAGTATTATTTCTTTAACGATGTTAAGTCTCCTAATTCATGAACATGACATGTCTTTTCATTTAATTAGGGCTTCTTTAATTTTTTGAGCAATGTCTTGTAGTTTTCAGTGTAAAAGCTGGGGAGTGAGAGATGGTAAGCTGGTAATTGACATATCACAGCCCATCTTACTGAAATTCATTGGCTTCTTTCTTCAGTAAGCATTACCTTGGCTGTTTTAAGTTTTGTTCATAGATTCTACAGTTCTGAAAAACTTGATTCTGGCCATTTTTGCCAGCTTATATATTGCTTTTGTGAAAATATGGCATTTCATAGTTCCCTACTACACTGACATTTTTGGAGACGTCACTTCTAAAAAAATCCTTATATTATGGTGAAATTTCTTGCCATTTCAATATATTCATCTTTGATTTTTTAAATGAGCATTTTATGTGTTTAGTTTCTTTTTCTATTCCTTCCTTTTTGCATTATCTGCAAGTCCCATGCCCATTTTCTATTGAGCTAACTTTCTGCAATGAAGTATCCTATAACGAATCCTTATCTCTCAATTATTTTGAAAATATGTTTTAGTGTTTTCCCTTATTTTTAAATGTTGTTTATGGTGAACTTTTAAGAATACAAAGTTGCAACTATTATTCATTTTTCTTCCATGATTTTTGCCTATGGTGTCATGACGCTTAGGAAGTCCTGCCCTACACTATAGGTAGTGTATATCATTGGTTTACGTTTTTATTCTCATATTTCAACCCAACTGCAAATTACGTTGCTGTATAGCTTATAGTATTTATCTAACTTAAAATTTTTCTGTTTGGGGTGCCTGGGTGTCTTAGTGCGTTAAGCATCTAACTCCTGATTTGGGCTCAGGTCATGATCTCAGAGTCATGAGATTGAGCCCCGGAATAGACTCTGAGCTCAGTGTGGAGTCTTGTCCCTCTCCCTCCCCTCTTTGCCCTTCCCCCAGTTCACCTGCTTTCTCTCTCTCTTTCTCTCTCTAAAATAAATAAATCAACTCTTTTAAAAACAAAAGAATTTTCTTTTAATTGGCTTGATACAAATCCCAATCCCGTGTAATTGGCTTGATACAAATCCCAATCCCGTGATCTAATAAAATACCATTGCTGTTAAACCCTGTGAAATATTACCTTTCCTCTGTACTAACATTTTACTTGGGTCTGTTCTGAACAGTTGACTCTATTACAATAATATTTAAGTTTCATACCACTTATAACTTTATAATGTGGTTAAATATCTCCAATACCTGTCCTATTCCAATTCTTAGAATTCTTAATAAAAATTGTCTTGGCCTTATAAGTGTCTTTATTCCTTCATATACTTTTGTCTACACTAAATATATATTTAGCAGCTTAAATTAAAGACTTCATGGTAATTTAAATGAAAATAATCCAGAAATAAGCATAAATTCATAATAGGACAAAAGCGCCACTTACTTTGGTCTGGGAGTCAAGCACCATTTCAAATGATCGCTGACAAGCATAATCAAGAAAGCCTAAGAAACTCCATATGTTTCATACATTACTAAAAAAATGTGGAAGTGATAATCCAGTGGCCTGGGAAGCTAGATATAGAGATATAATTCCATGCCTCGCTATTCAGTGTGATCTAGTTATCTAAGCTATTTGAAGCTCGGAACACCCAAAGGCAGATGCAGAGTCTCAACTGTTAATTGTAGGTAACCATAATTTCATCGAAGAACAATTGCAAGAAATGCATGTGAAATTGTTTGGTCGAATAAAAGATGCTATGTAAATATCAGGCAATGTCACACCTCTACAAATTAATTTCAGTTATTGTCCTATTGTATTTTCTTGGCCTAGGTTTAATGTGCAATGACCTAATTGTGGCTTTACATCATCTGCAGAGCTTCCCATGTGTGATCTGAAACTACCCCCTGTGAAGGGCAGAGAGAGACAGAAGAGGCAGGCCAGGCCAGATGGGCAGGTGACAGGTGTAATGAGCAAGGTAACTCATATGCAAGGCTTACTTTGGGTGCCACAAAACAAGGAGATCTCTGCTCCCACCTGCCAATCTTGAGGTTTCTATAGAAGCTTTACCTGGTCTCTGACGTATCCATCCCAATGGTCTCAGCACCATATCACTGTCTCAAGGCTGTGTTTTGGGGGCAGCTTCTAGTATGGAAGTCCACAGTTGCTGGGGTCCAGCTCACAGGTCAACCTGCAGTCATGTCTTGTGATGGCAGTGATCCATTCCAACAGTAACGTTTTCCAGGGCTAAACAGATAAGATGATGTCTGCCTTCCCCACTACAACCTCCAGCGAGGAGTTAAGTCTCTGGAAATATTCAGGATTTAGCATACTTTGCAGTACATAAAAGTCCAAGAAGGAAACTGTTTTCCTCTTGGCCCTTCAAACATACAACTGCTACCTAACTCTCGTGTTTTTTGTTTCTGCTCCTCGGTGGGATGGCAATATGGAGTCCGAGCTACATCCTAATTGGAGTTTTACGGATGTAAAGAATGAATGGATAAATATTGCAAGTAAACAGAAAATAAAAATGTACTTGGTAGAATGTAGATATAGCAGGTGATTATTGAAAATAACATTGATGTTATACTAGCCAGGCAAGAAATGCTGTTACAAACAGAACAGATGTCTGTTAATTGTGTCTGTATAGCTGGCTTTGTACAAAATTTTAACTCTCATGTTTTGAAAAATGTTTTCGGTCACATTTACATTACAGCAAACAATTCCATTTTCTTTCTCCTAACCACTGCTTGTATGTAATACATTGCCAGGCTCTCATATCCTTATTCAAATAGTCTTACTCATGGTCACATTTTCATTTTTGTGTTTTAGAAAAATAAACCACAGAACCAATCAAGAAACACAGGCAGGTTTCTGGAAGCTTGATCAAACATTCATTTGTACCAGAATTAAGACTTCTTTTTAATGAAGTCAAGTTGTGGCACGTTAGTTTCTATGGAAACACATTTCAAGAATAGGCAACCCAAATGGTGAATTATTTACTTGAAAATGAAAAGCTATAGAAGATATGCCATATACCTTTTAGTAGTAATTTTATTATTTTGAAATAGTTGGGATCAAGAAGTTGTGATTTTTCCCAAGTAAATTAGCCCACCGCTTTTTACTTAGTTCTTAATAACTCTGTGTGGGGGCGCCTGGGGGCTCAGTTATTTAATTGTCTGCCTTTCACGTGGGTCATGATCCCAGGATTGGGCTCTCTGCTCAGCGAGGAGTCTGCTTCTCCCTCTCACTCTTCCTTTGTGCACACGCACTCTCTCTCTCTCACTACCTCGCTCTCAAACAAATAAACAAAAACCTTAAAAAACTATCTCTATGTAAATAGGAGCCAACTGAAAAAAACTGATTTTTTTCTCGATCTCTCCTTGAAGTACTTACAAAATTTTGCATTGAGGTTTATGTCCAACTAAAAGCAAGGCTGAAAACTAACCCCCTGGCATGACTGCCCGGCTTCCCATGGGTTCAGGCACCACGGGGACAGCACCTACTTCCCACCAAGCAGCAGAAAGGTCCGAGTCCTCACTGTGAGCAGCCAGTGACTGTGTGGGTTTTCTCAGGCCAGCGTGATCTGCAAAGAAGGCATCCTGACAGAGGCCAGCTGAGTCATTTCAATGGCTCAGTCAAGCAGTGCCCAGTCAGGACCAAATTGCTTTCCCTCTCAGACCCGAAGATCATCAGGACTCATTTGAGACCGATGTGGAAAACAGGCTGCCATGGTTTCCGTAATATCGCACTTAATGGTATTCATCTAATCACCGTGGGGTTTTGAAACTGGATCTTCCCAGTGATACAAACTTGCGCATCCCCCTGTAATGCACCTCAGTTGGTTGTTTGGTTTTCTGTCTTCCCAAACAGCAAAAGTAGATATAAGGATGGTGAGGCGCTGGTGTCACACACACACACACACACACACACACACTCAGACCCACAGATGCACATTTAGAAAACACTCAGCCTGACATATTCTGAATGTCGCTCGTTGCTGTATCTACACTGATCTGTAACGTCTGCCTGGAGTTGGCAGAAATTAAAACGTTCGCTTTAACAGGAACGTAGAGCATTGTGACCGTTGGTGCATGTGTCGAATCCACGAGGGTGCAGGGTGCTGGGCACTGAAAATGCTGTTTCCTGCACAAGGCCACCCAGCGACTCTGCGAGATGATCCAGAGCACACATGAGGACAACCACCCCCAAATGTGTGCCCTGTCACTCAATTAATTGCCAAGTGGGTGTGCATTTTGTCAGATTCCAAAGTTTAATCTTCCATCATTGTATCACACTCTTCCCATGTTTACTGTTTTGTTCCATCTTTTTAATCTCTGAAATCTCTCTCTATCATCCTCACTTTTCATATTAGTAAACCGAGTCTCTGAGCATTACATATAATGCCTAAGGCTAGTACTTTTTTTAAACCCTTGATTCTAGGTATTTCGTTTTTTGCACTACACTGTACATGTGAGGAAATGCATTTAAAAGTTTTAGCAGTTTATCTGAGCAGAAATCAACTGGAAGTGGGCAGCATCCCTCTAGCAGACAAGACAGGGCTCTGAGAGGCTGTACAAAATGAAAGGCTGTTCTGTACGGAAGGGAGCAGGGACGAGGAAGTTGTACTGGGTAAAAAGAGCAGGTTGGCTATTGCAAGGTTACTCTCCTTTGGGGGACGGCAGGGTCTATCAGGCAGGGGACCTCACCGGTGCGGCTCAGGTGACTCCCGACTGACTGGTTGGGGATTCCATTTCTGGGAGAGAGACCTGTAATGATAAAGTCTGGGTTTCAAGACATGGGGCTTAGCCTAAGTGACTTGATTTTGGACCCATTGTTTTCAACAGCACAACCGTGATTGAGATGAAAAGAAAGGTGACCCTAAAAGCCCTCCGAAACAGTAACTGATAGGAATCAGAAACAATCACAGAATTACTGGGGCTCCGAGGGCCACTGCGTCCTTGCGCCATGTCTGGCACAGACGAGATGCTCAGAAAAACCGATTAAAAATATGAATATAGATACCCGATGCAAATTTCATTAAAAACAATCTTTAGATATAGCCAGACCCATTCTTTTCCAGAAGTAAAGAGCCCTCCGGGGACGCCTGGGTGGCTCAGTTGGTTAAGTATCTGCCTTCAGCTCAGGTCATGAATCCTGCATGGGGTTCCTTGCTCAGCAGGGAGCCTGCTTCTCCCTCTGCCTGCAGCTCCCTGTGCTTGTGCTCTCTCTCTCTGCAGGTCAAAATCCTAAAGGTTACATATAGAGATACAAAAATGAGGGTGACCTAGGTGTCACGTCATTGCACTCCAGTAGGAAATGTGCACTGCATTGAGTTTGAAGGAGAAAACATTGTGTCCAGTTAACAGAGGCACATCTTGCCAGACGTCTCCTGGCTTAACAACTTCCAGGAAGTCTTACCTTTGCTTTTAAATATCCAATGTACATAATATGTGCATATTTTACAATGCATTATCCTTTGGGAGGCATATTTTGAAAAAATATAGAGATCCCTCCCCACGACTCCACACCATGTTTTCAACGAAACTGTGGAGAGCAACAAGTCATCTCACATTCCATTCCAAATGCAAGTATTAATTCATCATAGTCAGGGGTAATGTTTGAAATTTGTTCCAGCTTTAACAATGTATCTGTCTCTTGAATGCTGCCAGCCCTGGGAGGTCCTGTTACTGCATACAAAGGGACCGAATGCAAATAGCCGCATTCATAATCCCTGATCCTAACAGAAGATTCTCTTAAGCCTTTTACATTTGAAGCATTACATTTCCATTTTAACATGATAGTTTGTTATATATAGTGCTTTTACTGCCTATTAGGAACCAGGCTGGGGACTTGTGGATGTCATGCAAAGCAGTCAGTTTTTTTTCACAATTAATCAGAAATGGGCATAGGGTTAGTGTTTTGTGCCGAATGGCTGATGTTAAGAGCAAAATGCTTCTATAATGAAAGCAGCTTGAGGCGCTAAAACAAAGGTTGACAATATAAAAAGATTCAAAATTATTCTGTCTGGTTTTTCTTTCTGAAGAGCTGCTTTAAATATGTCATGTAGCATATTTAGATGTTAATGGATGAATCCAAAGCAATAATTCAAAATTGAAATATTTATACTATAGAAAGACTACTCTGATAATTCACAACAGTTCAGTGGGGACGTTAAGTCTTTTGTTTGCAACTCTGGTTATAATACAGTTGAGTAGAATATCAACAAGTCTATTTGGGACTTAATCTGTAAGATGAAATGGGAAAGATAATGCCTTAGCAAAATTTGGGGTGCTGGTGGCTTATGGACCGAGGGCAGGTCCCCCCAGAGTTGCTTCTTTGGCATATTGATGATTTTAAAGATTTTTATTTATTGATTTATTTGAGAGAGAGAGAGAGAGAAAGAGCACGAGTGGGGGATGGAAGCAGAGGGAGAAGGAGACGCAGACTCCCTGCTGATCATGACCTGAGGCAAACACAGACCCTTAACGGGCTGAACCACCCAGGCACCCCGGCATATTGATGGTTTTAAATAAAAGTTATTGAAGAAAGCACAGGTGCAAGGACACTCAGACCCTCCACTGTCCCCTAGAAAGCAGGAAACACATCTCCCATGTGAGAAATATTCTTCTATTCTAACAAGTAAAAAACATCCTTATCACCAGAGATAGGAACTTTAAAACCAGGAAAACTTCTTTTCCTAATCTACCACCTGAACCCCAGTTCTGTCTAGAGTCCCCTACTAATTAAAACTCACAGGGGTGCCTGGGTGGCTCAGTCATTAAGTGTCTGCCTTTGACTCAGGTCAAGGTCCCAGAGTCTTGGGATCAAGGCCCACATTGGGCTCCCTGCTCAGAGGGAAGCCTGCTTCTCCCTCTGCCACTCCCCTTGCTTGTGTTCCCTCTCTTACTGTCTCTCTCTGTCAAATAAAGAAATAAAATCTTTTAAAAAAATAATGAAACTCACAAAGTTAAGTTTTCTTTGTCTTGTCAATTCCTCACAAATTATCTTTGTCTAAAAAAGTACAAAAACTCTGTCTTGGTCATTTATATAGGTCTAAATTTCATCATTGGGCCTTGGTGCGCATGTAATAAAACTTTCTTTTTTTCCTGCCATTAATTTGTCTCTTGCCAATTTAATTCCGAGTCCAGATGGAAGACACTGAAGGGTGAAGAATTTTTCCTTCCTTTCAACGGAAAGAATGGAGGAGCGCGTCAAATTTTTTTCACTTATGTAATTGGGTCATAGCGGTTGTTTTATTATGGGCAAATTTGAAAATTAGTTAAATAAAACCATAATATGGATTTAAAGCTTAGAACGAAGAATATGGTATATGCAAAGACATGGTCACAAAAGCCTGGCATCAGACACACACGAGATGGTGGGTGTGAGAAGGAATGTTTCATTAATGAACTCATCATAAAATGAAGTTCTACGGAAGGTGCTAATAAAAATATCCAACAGAATGGAGTGGGTTCTCAAATACACGGCAAAAAAATAAGAGAGAAAAATATTTAATTTACATACTAATTCCTGTCAAAGATGGTGACTGGAGCAAATTTCGTTTTCCTTTTCCTTCTCAAGAACTTGCTAAATTATAATAAAACCGTGTACTAATTTGACCACAGAATAGAGTGAGGGATTACCGAGGGGGTTTGAGAAAGCAATAGGAAGACAAAGGGGGAAGGACAATAAAATCCAGTGAAATCAGGCTACCTTGGAGCCTGCTGTTTGCTTAGCAGACAATGTTTCAATGGGTCCAAACTCTTGCAATGTATGTTAATTGTTCCCATGCATCTTCTCTTGCAAAGCTACCAAATACATGTTCCAGAAAACTAAGAAACTAAGAAAAGGCAAGCAAGATTTGAGGAATCTGTGACTGCAACTGAGGAGAGCCTTCTGGGCACATGACCGAAGATGGTCTGTTCAGCAGCTTCAGAGAAAGGTCAGTGCGGACTTGGTGGGGAGAGAAACGCATGGTCTGGAAAGGAAATAGTCCATGACAATTCAAAACTGCTCACAGATCTGGTATGATGGAGTTCTAAAAATGGTACAATCACTTCTTTGGAGGCTTCCATGGTATCAGCATAACGGACAGCAAGAAAGACAGGAGGAGGAGCTGAAGAAAGGTTCTGGATCAAAGGAGACCAAGATCTGACAGCTAAATACAGTGGGTGGTGCTGGCTTGGAGTCTGGGTTTGAAAAAATTAAAAAGCTACCTAAGAATTGGATAAACTTGAAGAGAGCTTTGTATTATATTAAAATATTGTGAGAATGTAGGGAACTGTGAGCTAATTGGATTGCGGTTCTGTGGAGCCCTGCATCGTCCTTAAGGGTCCCATGTGAACGCAGAGTCAGGGGATAAGAGGATAAAGATGGCTGTGCCGGGGGTGGTGTCCGCGTCAAAGACAGAGAAGGCAACTCTGGTGAACACCATCCTGAGAGTTGCTGATCTAGGTGAGAGAATGTCAGTGCTTGTAGCACACTTGCAAATTTTACAAAGGTTTAACAATTTCAAAAAAACAAGAAAAAAGATGACTTAGTGTAAAGAAAAAAAGCAAAAAAATTAAGAAAAATACATGCCAGAAGAAAAATGTAGAAGCATGATAAACTCTTCGACTTTTCAGTCTACAGCATTTAAAGAGCTGTCATAGGAGTCTCCTGCTTATTGCTTAGTGCAAACCGCGGATTGAATTCTGCTGGGAAGGTAAGATCGGAGAAGGCATTGCAATAAAGCTAAATTTTATTTTTCAAATCAGGAAATAAAGAGACATTCTATAAAAGGGAAAAATCCAGCCACAGCATTGGAGGTATATTATTTCGATGCGTGGAGGTGACAGTTTCGGAGAGTGAGTGAGAAAATGACAAGAGCCGCCGCTGTGAAGGATCCCCCAGTGCAACACGTGGGCGGAATGGCTGGTGTTTCATCCCCGTTAGCCTTTTGGCGCAGTCCGCGCTCCTGGTAACTGTGCGCATGTGTGCCGCAGTTTTAAATACTTATTTAAGATTATAATAGGGTTACGTTCTTTCAGTAGTTAGAATAAGCAGAAGCACATAATTGATGGAAGGATACGGGGCAAGCCCACGGAACTACCAAGCCACAGGAAGGACAGGGTGCGGGCTGCACGCCAGGATCCATGCAGTAGCTGAATCTTAGGAACACTCAGTCTCCCTTCTCATTATACACTACTTTACTCCACCTTCAGGGAAATATACAACCCCGACCCCCACCCCCTGAGTGTTCTTAAATTTACTTCTCACCTGTTGAAATCAGGGGCAGGCTCAAAAGTCCCCAGAAACTTATTTCTTTACTCAGGCTAGCTTTCTGCCCCCCAATCAATCAACTGAGGGAAGAGAAGAGTGTTGAAATAAGGTCGGCACTTTCTAAAGGAAGTATCATCAGGAGACTTTCCACAACTTGTGTCACAGGTTCCACAGACCCCGCAAAAGACAGGAGACTCTGGGTAAGGTGCATTATTGCTGATGGCCCAGCTGGGGGCCTGACCTCCCTGTTGTGGTTTTAATGGCTTTATTGAGATAGACTCAAATACCATACAGTTCCCTCACTGGACATGTACAATTCAAGGGTTTTAGTATTTTCACAGATATTTGCAGTCAGCAACAGAGGCGGTGTTAGAATATTGTCATTGCCTCAAAGTTAAAGGCTGAACCCTTTGGCTATTACTATGGATGCTGCGGGTGGGAGGTGGTGAAAGGAGCATTAAGTGGGACCAGACCCGGTTTATTGAGCTGGGCTCACTACACAGAGGGTCTGCACTTACAGTGACAGCTCAGGGGTTAGGACAGCCCCTGACCATGTGACTGGATGGTTGGTTGGCACTAGGACCCTTGTGGTCCACAGTGAGCAAGTTGGAAATGCCAGACTCGCCTTGTTTAATGTAGAAGAAGGATTTCAAAGGTTCGGGGGCTCGTGCACTGTGGGTGGGGATGCAAACTGGTGCAGCCACTGTGGAAAACAGTATGGAGGGTCCTCAAAAAATTAAAAAAGAACTTCCCTATGATCCAGTAATGGCACTAGTGGGTATTTACCAGAATCAATTTCAAAGAATATGAAAACACTTATTCAAAGGGGTACATGCGCCCCCATGTTTATAGCAGCTTTATCTACAATAGCCAACAATTATGGAAGCGGCCCAAGTCCTCTGTCGCTAGAGGAATGGATAAAGAAGATGAGGTATAGATATGCAATAGAATATTATTCAGCCACAAAAAAAAGAATGCTGTCTTGCTGTTTGCAACCACATAGATGGATCTAGAGAGTATTAGGCTAAGCAAAATAAGTCAGAGGAAGACAAATACCATATGATTTCCCTCCTATGTGGAATTTAAGAAACAAAACAAATGAACTAAAGAAACAAAGAGAGAGAAACACACAAAAAACCCAGATTCTTGGCTCTAGAGAACAAACTGCTGGTCACCAGAGGGGAGCTGGGTGGGGGACAGGGACAGTAGGTGAGTAAATTCCTTTGGATGAGCCCTGAGTCATGTATAGAATTGGTGAATCACTGTACTGTACACCTGAAATGCATATAACACTGTATGTTAATGATCCTGGGGAAAAAAAAAGAGTTACCCCACTCTGAGAGGGTCCAGGGGACACAGTCCAGGGATTAGGAGAAATAGATTTCTGAGAGTATCCCTGGCAGCCGTGAAGAGCTCCGTGGTTGCTCTTTCTGTGGGCCAGATCTTCCAGTGGACTCTGCCAGCCACTGAATTGGGAATCCTAAATCCAGTAGGAGTAACTGGATCCCGGGGTGCCAGGGCCAAGTAGTGGCCCTCGACCACCCAAGGCAAGGTGGACTTGGTTGCCAGGATAGGCAGCAGTCGGAATTGTCTGACTCCAGGAAACCTCTGCAGCTGATGGATCATGGTGTTCCCAGAAGTGAAACAGACGGAAAGCCTACTGCGTACTTACTGGATCTGGATTAGCAGGAAACTTCTAGGTTAAGTGAACAAAAGTCTAACCTGAATCATAAAAACAGAGTCATGGACCCTCTGTCATTTCCCAGGATTGAGCTAGTTGGCTGAGGACCCCTTGAATGAAGGGGAGGCAGGGTCCCCTCAAGGAAGAAAGCTGGTACCGTGCCCAAAATTTATACCTTTAATCTTGTGCGCAGCATTGCCCAAAGGCATCAGTGGCCTTTTATCAGGGTAAGTGTGTGCTGGGGGAAAGGAAATGATCAGAACTTTTGGGGCTTACTGGACTCTGGCTCTGAACTGACACTAATTCCAGGAGACCCACTGTGCCTGCCAGTCGGAGCAGGGGCTTAGGGACATCTGGTTTAGCTCAGGTCCACCTTGCAGAGGCCCTAGGGGGACACTGAGCCCTTCCTGTGGTTATCATTTCCTTTATATATCCATTCTAGGGTCAAAGATAACACACTGCATCTGATCCCTCTACCACCAAAAAAGAGACATAAAGCCTAGTGGGTCTCTGGATGGGAGGGGCAACATATTCCTCATTTTGGTGGGCTACTCCGGTCCGTTGACTGCGTGACTTGGAAAGCTGCTTGTTTTACCGGAATCCAGAACAAGAGAAGTCTCTGCAACAGGTCCAGACTGCTTTACAAGCTGCACTGCCCCTTGGGCCAGCTGACCCAGGTGGTCCAATGGTGCTCGACATGCCAGTGGTAGACAGGGATGTTGTCCAGAGCCTTTGTCAAGCCCCTCTGGGAATCACAGAGAGGGATCTTAGGATTTGGGAGCCGAACCTTGGCATCTTCTGCAAATAATGACTTTCCTTTTGAGAAGCAGCTCTTTGCCTGCTACCTCTGTGGGCCACCTAGTTATGGTGCCACCTGTGCTGTCTGTCATGAACTAGGCGTTACCTGACATCAAGTCATAAAGTCAAGCACGCACACACAGCAGCTCTCCAACATCACATGGGAGTGGTACCTGTGAGATCAGCCCCATCCAGGCCCTGAAGACTCAAGTTACAGGAAGAAGTGGCCCAAATGCACCTGGTCCTGACTCCTGTTACACCTGCCTTCTTTCCCCGTCTGTACCTGTGGCCCCATAGAGTTGCTTGTTATCAGCTGATGGAAGAAGAGAAGACTGGGTCCAGTTTATGGATGGTGCTGTATAGTGTGTGGGCTCCACTTGAAAGTGGGCAGCTGTAGCCTTTGAGCCCCTCTGGGGCACGTCCCTGAAGGACGGTGGTGAAAGGGAATCCTGTCAACGGGCAGAACTTCAATCAGTACATCTGTGTTTTCACCTTGCTTGGAATGAGAAATGGCTTGATGGGTGATTATATACCAATTCATGGGCTGTGGCCAATGGTTTGTCCAGATGGTCAGGGACTTGGAAGGGACATGATTGGAAAATGGATGAAAATGCAATTTGAGCAAAAGATATGTGGATGGACATCACTGAATTGGCAAAAAACCCCCACAAAAACATACAGGTATTTGTGTCCCATGTGAATTCTTACCAGAAGATGATGTCAGTAGGGGATTTTAATAATCAAGTGGATAGGATGACTCATTCTGTGGATACCAGTCAGCCTCTTTCCTCAGGCACCCTGTCATCCCCCCATGGCCTTATGAACCAAATGGCCATGGTGGCAGAGATGGAAGGTACACACTGGCTCAGCCACACGGCTTCCACTCACAAAACCAGCCTGGCTGTGGCCACTGCAGAATTCCCAATCTGCCAGCAGTGGAGACCAGCACTGAGTCCCTGATATGGCACCATTCCCAGGATGCTCAGGTGGCCACCTGGTGGCAGGCTGATTACATTGGACCACTTCCATCATGGAATAATGGGCCATGTTTTTTTGTTCTTAGTGGAATAGACACCTAATATGGATGCAGATTTGCCTTCCCTGCACACAGTGCTTCTGCCAACACTGGCGTCCTTGGGCTTACAGAATGTCTTAGCCCCCATCACGGTATTCCACACAGCATTGCTTCTGATCAAGGAACTCACTTGACAGCAAATAAGTGCAGCAAAGGGTCCATGCTCATGGCATCACTGGTCTTACCGCATGACCTCCTGAAGCAGCTGGCTTGATAGAACAGTGGAATGAGCTTTTGAAAGCTCAGTTACAGTGGCAGCTAGGTGACAATCCTGTTCAGGGCTGGGGTCAACTTTCTCCAGGAGATGGTGTATGCTCTGAATTGTTGTTCAGTAGATGGTGCTGTGTCTCCCACAGCCGGGAATCGTGGGTCCAGGAATCAAGGGACGGAAATGGTTAGTACAATTTGCTATTACCCCTAGTGACCCACTAGCAAAATGTTGGCTTCCTATTCTTGTGATCCTCTGCTCTGCTGTCCTTGAGGTCTTATTTCCAAAAGAAGGACACTTATCTCTAGCAGGATTCCAAGGAACCAGAAGTAGAAACTGCCACCCACTAAGTATCTTCATGCCTGTGGGTCAACAGGCAGAGAAGGGGTTTCTGTGCAGCTGGGGTGTTGACCCCACCGATGAGAAACTGGACTGCTACTCCACAGTGGAGCTAAGGAAGGGTATGTCTGGAATACAGGGGACCCCTTTGAACGTCTCTCAGTATTACTATGCCCAGTAATTAAAGTCAATGGAAAACTACAACAACCCAATTTAGTCGGGACTCCCAATGGCCAGGCCCTTCAGAAATGAACATTTGGGTCATGCCACCAGGCAAAGAACCATGACCAGCTGAGGTGCTGATCAAAAGGCAAAAGGAATACAGAATGAGTGGTAGAAGAAATTACTTATAAATGCCAGCTACAACAATGTGACCAGTTATAGAAATGAGGACAGCAGTAGTCATGAGAGTTTGCCTGGATTACCTATTTCTAGGATCCAAGAGAAATGAAAACCAATGTCCTCACAACTTGTACATCAATGTTCATGGCAGCATTAATCATAGTAGCCAAAAGATTTGGATAACCTAAATGTCCATCAACAGATGAATGGGTAAAGAAAATGTAGCCTATCCAGACAATGGGATATTATTTGGATATATAAAGGAATGAATCACTGAATAATGCTACAATATGGATGATCTTCAAAAGCTTTATGTCCAATGAAAGAAGCCAGGCACAAAAGTACACATATTCAATGACTTCAATCACATGAAAGTCGAGAAAAGGGAAACCTATAAGAGATAGACAGTAGACTAATTGTTTCTTAGCACTAGTGGGGGTGAGATAGCAGCAGGGATAATAGGTGTATTAGGGTTCTCCAGAGGAACAGAATCAATAGGATGTATATTTTACATACACATACATACACATGCATATACATCTTGTTGATTCATCTTGTACATGCATGTGATTCTATGTATGTATGACTGATAAATCATAACATGCATAACAATATAATATGCAGTATCCACCAATATGGTATGTCCCGCTGTTTTTGTGGGTCTTCAATGCAGAGCTCATGTGAATCTTTATTTGAATTTATTCCTAAGTGTTTCAGGTTGATTGATGAATTTGTAAATTTTTTTTTTCTTCCAATTTTAGTTTTAATGCTTTGGTGTGATACAAAGCAGTAAAATTGGTGCATGCGTTGACTTTGTATAAACCAAACACTAAAATTTACTAAAATTCTAATAGCTTCACTGAAGATTCTGTTGCACATTATACACACAGGTAATGTTAAATTTCTTTTCCTTGATTTATTTTACATTTTAAAATGTGTAGTAAAATGGGAAAGTAAGAATCTATAGTGGAGATATTGTCTTGTTAATAATCTCAGGAGAAAGACTTTTGATATTTACCATTAAATACTTTCCAAAGAACTGACTTACAGCTTTGTTGATTTTTCTTCAATGTGCATATTTTTCTATTGATTTCTACTCTTATTTTTATATTTGCCATTGTTTTGCTTTCTTTGGGTCTAATTTGATATTTTTTAAACTTTTTTGACTTATGAGTTATTTAGAAAGTTGTTTACTTTCCACACTTTTAAAAATTCTCCAGGTTTCCTTTAATTATAGATTTCTACCTTCCTTACTTCCATTGTGACCAGATAAAAACCTCACTTTATTTTGGTCATATGCAATTTGTTGTAACTTGCTTTAAGGCAGAAAATATGATCAGTTTTGTAAATATTCCATTTCCACTTGAAAAGAATGTATTTTTTGCAGTTATTGCTTAAAGTATTCTACATACATCAAGTCATCAAGTCAATCAAGTATGTTATCCTTTTTGCTTATAGTTTCAATAACCTTACTGATTGGTTTCTTAACTTGTTTGGTTTCTGAGATAAGTGTGTTAAATTCCAATGATGATTATGTCTCAACTTTCGCTTTACATGTTTTCAAGCAATGTTAACAGGTGCAGGCAATTTAAGATTTCCATACTTTCATATTTAATTGACCCTTCTGTCATTTGGAAATGTCCCTATTTCTATCTAGCAATATGTCGTAATATTATTAATATTAACCTAATGATACCAGCTTTATTTGGTTAATGTTTGTGTGAAATAACCTTTTTTCAACCTTGTACTTTCAGATTTTATTTAAGCACGTGTCTTGTGGGGCTCAGTCTGTTAAGCGTCTGGCTTCCTCTCAGGTCATGATCCTGGGGTCCTGGGATGGAGTCCCGCATCGGGCTCCCTGCTCAGCAGGGAGTCTGCTTCTCCCTCTGACCCTTTCTCTCACTCTCAAATAAATAAATAAAATCTTTTTAAAAAATAAAAAATAAACACGTGTCTTATAAACATCATATTGTCAAGTTTTGTTTCATAATGTAGTCTGTCAACTATTGTCTTTTAATTCGATTTATTTAGTTTTATTGTAATTGCTATTATGTTTGAGTTGAAGTCTACCATCTTGGTCTTTGTTTTCATGGCCATATGAATCATTGCCACCGAATGTCCGTATTGCCTTCATTCTGGGACAAGATTGCCTAGGGGTGCAGAATTCCTGTGTTGAACAGCAGAGAGGCGCATCGGCTCCATCCCCTCAGGAGCCTACACATGCTTGCTTTGCATGTTGGTATGGCTCAGTCCTTTCTGGTTTATCCCCTCTCTTAACATCTAGCTCTCTGGGGTCCCAGGTGAGTGTCTATGGTCTCTTGTGTACTAGTCCTTCCTCTCTGGTGGCTCCTGTATTCTGAGTTTTGCTCATCACAATGGTGAGATTGTGAAAATCTTTGCTCTGCTATTCACTTACTGTGCTTATGCTCTTTGCTTCTTGAGCTGGGAAGCCAAACTGGCAAACACCTCAAGGGGGAAACTGGTGATGAGTGTTGGTATCACTTCTTTTCATCCTCCTGCTCTCTGGGATCCTGACCCCCCAGGTTCTATCAGCCTCAACAGTGTCAGTTCTACTTTGCTGTCCTCTGTGCCTCCGTGATATCATTGCCCAGAGCTCTGAGGGACACTGACTCACCAGCCTCCTCTGGCCGGTCTCTCTCCTTGCCCAGGTATTGTGCAAGACAGAGGGAACAAACAGCATGCAGAAGGCTCCCTTTCCTGCCAAGTCCCTGTTCCTCGGGTCCTGGGTGCCTTGGAATACTTAACAGACTTAAAAAAATATTATGCCTATTTAGTTATGCTCAACAGGACTATCAGTCATACATCAAGTTAGCAGTAAGATACCTATCGTGGTTTTAGTGTTAATTTCTGTTATCGGTCAAGAGATTGAGCACCTTTCACAGTTTATTGGCCCCTTTGTGCTGTGCCAGTTTCAGTACTTCTTGCCCATTTTTCTCTTGGGTTCTTGGTTTTCGATGAATGGTTTTGTAGAATGGATTCATATATTTTGGACTCAAGCCTTTTGATGCTTATGTGAGTGGTAAATATACCCTCCTATTCCATGGCTTGAAATTTACCTAAATGATGTCTTTTAAGAAACTAAAGTTCTTAATCTTAATAAAGTCAATTTATTAATATTTTCTATTATGACTAGTATTGGTTTCCTTTTCTGGGGAGTATTTCTCTATGCCTAGATTATAGAGATATTTCCAACATTTTTTTACAGTCTTTATTGTTTTATAATTCACATTTAGATTTAAAATCCATCTGTAATTGACTTCTTATAGTGTAAATTAGGTATCAGTTTTCATGAACTTCCATGCTGATGTCCAATTGATCCAACAACATTAAACAAAAGATAAAGCTTTCCTCAATTACTCTATCATACCAATTTAATTGCAAGTTAAATGTCCATTATGTTGGTGTATATTTTTGTAATCCCCATTCCATTCTATTGTTTGATTTCTTGATTCTAGTAGAAAAATGCAGTCATGTCCTAACATACAATAGGTTTTGAACAAGTTTAATATCAAGTAAATTACATTTGTGAAGTAGGCAATTCTTCATTAGATTATTTTTTATATGTCTGTCCTTTTTATTTCCATATAAATTGTAATTATCCTACCAATTCACACACACACACACACTACTGGGAATTTTATTTTGAGATGACACTGAATATATAGATTACAGTTTATCTCAGAACAACATGGGAAGTTGGAGTACAAATCCGCGCTTCCCTGCACAATTGAAAATTCACATATCACTTTTGACTCTCCCAAAACTTATCCACTGATAGCTTACTATGGACCTGAAGCCTTACAGATTAGATAAATAGTTGATGAACAAATATAGTATTATACACTATATTCTTATAATAAAGTAGGCTAAAGAAAAGAAAACGTTATTAAGAAAACTATAAGAGAAAATACTTTACAGGACTGTATGTATATTTATTGAAATCCATGTACAAGTGGACCCATGCAGTTCACGCCCATGTTGTTCAAGGGCTAACTACTTTGTGAAATACTGTCACCTTTACAATATTGATCTAATCTGTGAACACAGGATACCACTCCATTTTTTAGGTCATCTGAAATTTTGCTTAACACCTTTTCTAAATCTACATGCAAGCAGCACCAAACTTTAGCTAGTTCATGTTTAGTTGAGCTTTCTGTGCTATTTAAATGTACAATTAAAAAAAATTATGCCTGCAATGACAGTTTATTTCCTTTGAGATATCGATATTATTTTCTTGGACATTGAACTAAGACGTTTCATTCATATTGAATAGAACAGTGATGTCAGTATTCTTAGTTTATTCCCAATCTCAAAGTTTCAACAACTATTTTTACACTTTCAAAGTTGAGTAAAATCTAATATGTTAGGATTAAATTGTATTCTGTATGTATCAATACCATGCATCCAATAGAGACATGCCTATTTATTTTATTCTAAGCTTTTCTCTCTTCCTCAATGTATTCTAATTTTGATTCATTGAAAAATTCTGTGGTTTTCCCTTGTTTTATTATGGACTGCTTTATCTCTCCAACTACTCACAACTGTTTTTCTTAGAATTGTCCACACTGCTTTACTGTCTGGAATTTCCTTCATCCGTGATTGATTTTTTCCCTTGGCTTATTCCCTTATTTTCTGCATCATATCCTCAAGTATCTACCTAAAAAGTGTGATAAGTGGAATATATATGTTCTTGCACATCAGAAGACTTGTCTGTCTTGGCTTCAAAGTGTGTTAGTAGTTTGACTGGATGAGGAATCTTAAAAATGAAAGTTCCAGAATTTACGTAATATTCCTATGCCTTCTAGTATACAGTGTGGCTAGTGAAAAATCTGAAGTTAGCCAAGTATTTAGGTCTTTGTGATGACCTACTTTGTTTCCAGGAAGTTTTCAGGATACTGTCTTTATATTTGATGGCTTATAATTTCATAATTTTGAGTAAGCTGATGATTTTTAAAATTCATCATATTCCACACTCATTAGGAAATTTTACTAAAAAATAGATATTTGCAAATGACACTACAGAAAAAGACTGGTATCTAAGATCTATAAAGAACTTCTCAAACTCAATACATGAGAAACAAATAATCAAATCAAAAAATGGGCAGAGAATATGAACAGACACTTTTCAATGAAGACATGCAAATGGTTTACAGACACATGAAAAAATGTTCACAATCATTAGCCATCAGGGAAATTCAAATCAAAACCACATGGAGATACCACCTTATGCCAGTTAGAATGGCAAAAATTGACAAGGCAAGAAACAACAAATGTTGGAGAGGATGTGGAGAAAGGGGAGCCCTCTTACACTGTTGGTGGGAATGCAAGTTGGTACAGCCACTCTGGAAGATAGTGTGGAGGTTCCTCAAAAAGTTAAAAATAGAACGACCCTATGACCCAGCCATTGCACTACTGGGTATTTACCTCAAAGATACAGACGTAGTGAAGAGAAGGGCCATATGCACCTCAATGTTCATAGCAGCATTGTCCACAATAGCTAAATTGTGGAAGGAGCCAAGATGCCCTTCAACAGATGAATGGATTAAGAAGATGTGGTCCATATATACAATGGAATATTATTAGCCATCAGAAAGAATGATTACCCAACATTTGCAGCAACATGGATGAGGGTGGAGGAGATAATGCTAAGTGAAATAAGTCAAGCAGAGAAAGACAATTATCATATAGTTTCACTCATTTATGGAACATAAGAAATAGCAGGGAGATTGGTAGGAGAAGGAAGGGAAGAATGAAAGGAGGGTAAACAGAAGGGGGAATGAACCACGAGAGACTATGGACTCTGGGAAACAAACTGAGGGTTTCAGAGGGGAGGGGGTGGGAGACTGGGACAGGCCGGTGATGGGTATTAAGGAAGGCACATATTGCACGGAGCACTGGGTGTTATACGCATACAATGAATCATGGAACACTATATCAAAAACTACAGATGTAGTGTATGGTGACTAATATAATAAAAAAATTTTAAAAAATAGCCTGCGCTTTGACTTTGAGAAATTATCTTCCCTAACATCTTTACTAATTTATTCTACTCCATTTATCATAATTTCTCTATTGTTAACTTTTTAAGATACTATGGTACATTTATCACAAGTAATGGACCAAGATTGACGTATTATTATGAACTAAAGTCCATCATTTACATTAGGGCTCACTCTATGTAATACCAACCTGTGGGTTCTCACAAATGCAAAATATTTTTGTTTTAGTACATTCTTACTTTCTCATTCTACAAGATCCTCAAGGCAGACATCAGTAGGGAGTGCCAAGAGTCTATTCCCCCCACAAAGCAATAAATAAACTGGCAAAATTTGCAAGAATAAACTTTCTCAGAACTCTAGAATTCAAGCAAAAGCTTACATCTTCCAGGAGAATACTTAATCAAGGGGAAAAAAGGAATATAAAGAAGAGAGCTTTGCAGTGTTTTAATTGATGTGGGTACCATCCTTCTCTCCTCAGCTCAATGGTGGCCTTGAAAACAATGTACCGTATTCCTGGTATGCAAAGCTATTACTGGAGAGAGCACGATGGACCTTATTCTTAAAGAATTGTGGTTGTTTGTTTCAATCCATCTGGAAGACGGGATGTCCTTGAAGGCTGGTTAAAGTGACTTGCCTTTATTTTGCATAACTCATAGTTCTCCCAGGGCCAATTAACCTAATCAGGGATGTTTGTTTAAAACAATTAGAGACAAATATATTGCTGCCACCTGGGGCAGGGATAAATTATAAAGAAAACCATAGATTAAGTGAAACATTGAGAGGAAAGGCTGGGGAATGAGGAGTTTAGGAAATAGGGATTTGAAGAGCCCCCACCTATTCCTGGGAATCTTGGCCATGTGCAAGGTTAGGGCTGGGCACGCAGTTAGGAAAGATCTGAGAAAGTGGTTGTCTTTGGTTGACTATTGAGCTCTGTGCAAACTGGAAGGGAAGGTTAAGGCAAGGTTTAAACTGGCTGGCAGAGTGTTTAAGGCATTTCCAAACACGCAGAGCCCATCAGCAAAGACTGCACTTTTTTTTGCTTGTTTCAGGTGTTTAATGAATTCTGTCAAACAACTAGACATCCATGGAACAGAGCCTCAGAGGCCACACATGACAAAGGATATGGATTCTATAAAGTTAGTTTATAAAAGTCACAAACACATAGCAAGTACTGCAGCAAGCAATGTCAAATGCTGGTAATGAGGGAGAATTTGATTTCCAGAATTGGCACATTATGCATATTCAAAATGTCTAGTTTTCAACAAAAATTTTTGAGGCATGCAAAAAAGCAAGAAAATATGGCCCATACACAGAAAAAAATAAATGAATTAATAGAAACTATCCCTGATGAAATCCAGACATGGATTTATGAGACAAAAACTTTGTTAACTCTTAAATATTCTCAAAGAACTAAAAGAAACCATAAGATGTTAAAGGAAGCCAGGATAAAGATGTTTTACAGAAAGAATAATTTCAACAAGGAGAAAGAAATTCTACAAAAGGAACCAAATAAAAATTTTGGAGTTGAAAAGTTATATAAATTGAATAATTCATTGGAAAGGTTTAATAATAGATTTGAGCAAACAGAAGTAAGAATCTATGAACTCGAAGCTAGGTGATCCAGTCTGAGAAGCAGAAAGAAAAATAATTAGTAAAAGTAAACAGGACATAAGAGACCGATAGGACACCATTAAATATGTCACCGTAGATAAAGTTGTGATATCAGGAGAGGAGAGAGAGAAAGAGGCTGAGAGAATATTTTAAGAAATAATGACCAAAAACTTAACCAAATTTGAGGCCATACATGATTCCACATATCCAAGAAACCTGAAGATGAACACACTGAGAGACCTAATAATTGAACTGTTGAGAGATTTAAAAAGGGTAAATCTTGAAAGTAACAAGGGGTAAGTGACTTTAACATACTGCCATATTTAACAGATCAGCACTGATTTTTCATTAGAAATCATGTATAATGGAAGACTGTGGGAAAACAGTCAAAGGGCAGAAGTGAAAAAGGTATCACTCAAGAATTCTATATCCAGCAAAACTGTCCTTTAAAAAATCAGTGAGAAATTAAGACATGCCCAGATAAAGAAAAACAGAGTTCTTCACTCATAGGTCTTGTCTTACAAGCAATGCCAAAGAGGATTTCAGAATGAAATAAAAGGACACTGGACAACAACTCACATCCATACCAAGACAAAAGGAACAATTTTAAAAGTAGCTATGTGGATAAATAAAAGTCAGTATTAATGTATTTTTGGTTTGTAGTATTTCTTTTTTTCTACATTATTTAAAAGACTACTGGGGAACCTGGGTGGCTCAGTCGTTAAGGGTCTGCCTTCAGCTCAGGGCGTGATCCCGGCATTCTGGGATCAAGCCCTGCATCGGGCTCCTCTGCTGGGAGTCTGTTTCTTCCTCTCCCACTCCCCCTACTTGTGTTCCCTCTCTTGCTGGCTGTCTCTCTCTGTCAAATAAATAAATAAAATCTTAAAAAAAAAAAAAAAGGGAAAGGGCTTCCCTTCTTTAAATAATAAAAAAAAAGAGACTACTGGATGTAATTTCACAATATATACAGATATAAAATCATCATGTTGTACACCTGAAATATGATATTATATGTCAATTATACCTCAATAAAAAGTGAGTGAAAAAATATTTATAATTTTGACGGACACATATGTATAAAGATGTAATTTGTGACAATAACAACATAAATTGGAGACAGGGTTTAATAGGAGTAAATATGTGTATACTATTGAAACTGAGTTAGTATTGATTCAAAATTAAGATGTTAATTATATTACCCATGACTCTATAATAAAAAAAAATGCATCTGACCTTTATCCTTAGTTCTTTGATGGGACACTGGAAGCCTTTGGAATTTCTTGAGCAATAGTAATGTCATTGTTATTCATGAGCCTGTTGAATCACACCTGACTTCCTGCTAAGGAAATGACTCAGGATGGGGGCTGGTCACCAGAAAGAACAACCACATTGGGGTGCCTGGGTGGCTCAGTTGGTTAAGCATCTGACTCTTGGTTTCAGCTCAGGTCATGATCTTGGGGTCATGAGATCAAGCCCTGTGAAGAGCTCCACAATTAGCGAGGAGTCTCCTTGGGATTTTCTCTCTTTCTCTGCCCCTCCACCCATTCATGCTCGCTTGCTCTCCCTTTCTCTCTCTCTCTCTGTCTCTCAAATACAATAAATAAATCTTAAAAAAGAAGAAGAAGAAGAAGAAGAAGAAGAAGAAGAAGAAGAAGAAGAAGAAGAAGAAGAAGAAGAAGAAGAAGGAGAAGGAGGAGAAGAAGAAGAAAGAACAACCATGTTATTAGAAATTTGGGACTTGACCCAGCATAGTATAGTGGACATATATTAGTTTCAGGTGTATAACATAGTGATTTGAAAATTTTATGCAGTATGAACTGCTCACCATAACTGTAGTTACCATGAGGTCTTTTTACTTTCCCCATGTATCTCCTTTTGTCAGAATGTCATATATTTGAGATCATACAGATTCTCAGGTTGGCTTTTTTCCCTCACTAAGTACTATGCATTTAAGTTTCTTCCATGTCTTTCCATGGCTCATTTCTTTTTAGTGCTGGATAATAATCCATTGTCTGGGTGTATCACAGATTATTTATTCATTCACTTACTGAAAGACATCCTGGTGGCTTCTAAGTTTTAGAAATTACAAACAAAGCTGCTCTAAACATCCATGTGCAAGTTTTTGTGTGAGTCTGTTTTCAACTCCTTTGGGTAAATACCAAGGGACATGATTGCTGAATAATACGGTAACAGTATGTTTGGCTTTGTAAGAAACCACTGAACTGTCTTCCAGATTGACTGTGTCATTTTGCATTTCCACCAGCAGTGGAGTGAGAATTCCTGTTGCTCCACATCCTCACCAACATTTGTTGTCAATGTCCCAGATTTTGACTCCTCTAATAGATGAGTAGTGGTGTTTCATTGACGTTTTAATTTGGATCTCTCTGATGACATATGATATGGATCCTCTTTTCCTATGCTTACTTGTCATTCGGACATCTTCTTTGGAGAGGAGTCTGGTAAGGTCTTTGGCCCAGTTTTTAATAGGGTTTTTCATTATCTGATTGTTAATTTTTAAGTGTTTGTTGTATATTTTGGTTAACAGTCTTTTATCAGAGAGGTCTTTTGCAAATATTTTCTCCCATCCTGTGGCTTGTCTTCTCATTCTCTTGACAGTGTTTTGTGCAGGGCTGAAATTTTTTATTTTAATGAAGTCTAGCTTGTCAATTCTTTCTTCCATGATCAAGTCTTTGGAGTTGTACCTAGAAAGACATTGCCATCCCCAAAGTCATGTAGGTTTTCTCTTATGTCACCTTCAAGGACTTCTTCTAGCTTGTCTTATAGTGCAAGAGTCTTTTTTAAAAAAAAAAAGATTTATTTATTTATTTTAGAGAGAGAGAGAAAGAGTGGGGTGGAGAAGGAAGGGTCAGAGGGAGAGAAAAGAGAGAATCTCAAGCAGACTCCCCACTGAGCATGGAACACGACATGTGGCTTGATCCCATGATCCTGAGTTCACGACCTGAGTTGAAATCAAGAGTCAGATGCTTTATCAACTGAGCACCCAAGCACACCTTATAGTGCAAGATTCTTGGTGGTGAGTTCTTTTACCTGTTGCATGACAGAAACTTGATGAATTTAGCTTTGTGTTTGAAAGACGTTTTCAATGTATAGAGAATTTTAAATCAAAATATACTTTTTTCCTTTCTCAGAACTTTAAAGATGTTGTTCCATTCTCCTTTTACTTGTTCCGTTTCTAAAAATACTGGCATATCTCAGGCCCCAGCTTTACCCCTGGCTGTTTTAAATTTTTTTTTCTTTATCCCTAGTTTGAAACAATTTGATCATGATGTGTCCTGGTGTTGTTTTCTACGTATTTCTGGTACTTGAGTTTTGGTGATTTGCTTGGAGTTGTGGGCATTATAATTCCCATCAAATTTATACAAATTCTGGCCATTATTTCTTCAAATATTTTTTTCTGTTCTACTTCCTTCATCATGGATTTCAGTCACATGTATGTCAGGCCACTAAAAGCTGTCCCATAGCTAATGCTCTTTTTATTTTTTCCTTAAATTATTATTTCCTGTGTTTCATACTGCATAATTTCTAATGCTGTTTTCATATTTGCTAATCTTTCCATCTATGTGATACAATCGGCTCTTAATATCATCCAGCATATTTTTTTAAAAAAATCAGAATGTAAAATTTTCATACCTGAAAGTTTAACTTGAATCTTTTTTTATATCTTCCATTTCTCTACTTAGTTTTTTAACTTATAAGATGAAGTTATAATAACTGCATAGGCTCTTGTCTGCTAATTATAACATCTGTTTGATCTGCTCCAATTGCTTTAATTTTCTCCTTGTTGGTCATAATTTCTTACTTATTTGTGTACCTGGAAATATTTGACTGGATGTTAAAAATGATACATTTTTACCTTGTTTTATGCTGGTGATTTTTAACTTCCTGTAAGTATTCTTGATCTAGGCTCTAGGATGTAATTAGGTTACTTTGAATCAATATGATCTTTTCAGGGTTAGTTTTTAAAAATTTTTAGCTGGGACTAGAACAGTGCTCAGGCTAGGGATAATGTTCTCCATCACTAAACCAAAGCACAGCTGAGTGCATCTCCTGATGCCCCCAGTGCTGGCTGGAAGTACTGGCTGTATCTGGACATGTATTTGAGGAGGCACTGTTTCCTCTAATGGTGCCAGGTGCTTCTTTGCCCAAACTCCTATTTTTCACATACACGTGTGTTGTCAGCATTCAGATGAACACTCATATGGAAACTTCTGATGGTCTCCAGAGTTCATGCTTCATGCAGCTCTCTCCTTTCTGGGACTCCCTTGCGGTCTCTCCAGACTCTCGGATCTTCCTTTAACACAAGAGTCCACTCAACTCCATGTTGTCTGTGCCCCAGCCTGAGCTTTCTGTCTCCAGAGGCTACTGCCCTAGGCTAGTGCAGCGTCACATCTTTGTTTAATTTTTTGGCACAAGGGCAGTGTCTTGAAACCACTGGTTAATATATTTTGTCCAGTTTTTGTTGTTGGTTTTGTTGTTATTGTTACTTTAGGAGGGAGGTTAAATCTTATCTGTATTTTTTTTTCTATTTTGGTTGAGTGTAAGTCTTTCCAATTTATTGATTTTTTTAACCATACAATGCTATTACAATATTATTAAATATATTCCCTATGCTATACTTTTCATCCCCATGACTTAACTGTGAGACCTGAAACCATAAAAACCCTAGACGAAAACAGGTTTCCGGTCTCACATGTAGATCTTTAAGAGGCCTTAAAAAGAATAAATTTTGAATTTATTCTTGCATATGGTGTAAGAAAGTGGTCCAGTTTCATTCTTTTGCATGTGGCTGTCCAGTTTTTCCAACACCATTCATTGAAGAGACTGACCTTTCTCTATTGGATATTTTTTGTGTCCTTTGTCATAGATTAGTTGACCATACAAGTGTGGGTTTATTTCTGGGTTTTCTATTCTGTTCCATTAGTGTATGTGTCTGTATTTGTGCCAATTCATTCTTTCCTGTTAAAACTGTAGTTTTTCTACATTGTTAATCATATTTGTCTATCTTACTACAACACACACACACACACACACACACACACATACATATGCCCACACACCTGTGTCAATAGTTCTGCTTGTGAGGCATTGTCAACATCCCTCATGAAAACTGCCAAGATCTTGGAGTTTGTGGATTGTGTAATCTTACTTCTGACCATTCATGCATTTTTCTCTTTTCCTAGCATCCGCTTTCAGTTGGCAAGTCTCCATTGAAATATCTCTTTCCAGAAATCTTCAATGACTATCAAAATGAGTTAGGTGGCTCCTTTTTAAAATCCACAACCTCCTGAGCTTTCTCTCACATGGCATGTATTGCACTGCATGGCCATTGCTTGCCTAATTTTCCATTTCGACGTTAGACTGTGATTTACTCTCAGGGACGGCTGAGAATTTTCACTAATGTAGTCTGCTCACCCAGCACAATTTATACAGCATGACAGAAGTTCAGGAATAATTCTTGAATACATGGGTCTACAAAAATTATTTTTTAATTTGGAACATTACAGGTATGTCCCTCTCCAAGAACAAAACTTTGCTGCATAGTTTAATGCTTGGGGATGTCAATGATAAAGCAACCCGCTCAACTGTGCGCTTGAAAGACCATTTTTGAGATTGAGCAAAATCAGCTGATGTAGTCCCAAGCACTTACACTATTGAACAATATAATTATTTAGGCCTTTTCCTAATTAACCCTTTCAAAACTCTTAAAAAACTGACTAAATATTTAGGAAGCATAGGTTATTTTTATATTTTAATCTACACTGGATGATTCAGCTGAAAATCAACTAATTCAATCACTGTAGTTTAGTTTAAATGAATATATGCTCTGATTTTTGGATGATGTTATCATAAATACTAACCAAATTCAGAATGAGTCATAATATTTCTAAGGTATTTAAGCAATCAAGTCTCAGAACCAGCAGGAAGGGAAGTTAAGTGACAGAACTCATCCAGGAAACAGTTATCATTGGAAATGTGATTTTGCTTCAGTAGTGTATTTTGAGGGTGCCAAAAGAATGGCAGTGAAAGTATAAGAAAATAATCATGTCCTCTTAAATTCAATAATAGGCACAGTGGATTCTTTTAAATAAATATAGCTGCACAAATCTATTTACTAGACTCCCTCCTAGGAAAAATAGCACACATCTACATGCATGTTAAAGGCACAATGAGTGGTTGGAAGGAGTGTTGACAAGTGCACATGGGATGTGGGAGTGAGGGGTCCATGAGGGCAGGGCGAGAGACTGCAAACAGCCAATTCCAGTTCAAGGATGGGTGAGTTTGTGGAAGTATAAACATCATTAAGTTCCCACCAGATATAGTTACTCCCCAAGGTTGAAGCTGCCAAAGAGAGTCTTGCCTTAATTGGGTAACTCCTGTAAGGTGGTTGGGAGTATGTTTAATTTGAAATCAGATACTATGAGGGGTACCTGGGTGGTTCAGTTAGTTAGGGGCCTGAAACTTGATTTTGGCTCAAGCTGTGATCTCAAAGTTCTGAGATCAAGTCCCTCAGCAGGCTCTGTGCTGAGCGTGGGGCCTGCTTGGGATTGTCTCTCTCCCTTTCCACTTCCCCTCCCCAAAGTCATGCTCTAAATAAATAAGTAAGTATATAAATAAAATCTTAAAAAAAAAAGCTTGGATAACATGAAATAGGAATATGCAACTTAAAATCACATATGCCTTTTAATAAAACATAAGCCTCACTATTTATTTTGATCGTAACATATAACTTATTTAACTTGCAGACATCTGGAAGTGGTGTTAAGGCAGGACCTCTGGGGAATCTGAGAAAGTTTAGGAAAGACCCAGATGTCTGACTGAATGATCTAGATTGCAGCTTGGGTCTTGGGACTTCTACAGCCTCCTCAGGGGACCTAACATGTGGTGAAAGTGAGGAAGCACTCTGTTGCAGGAAGGAAGGCTTCCAAACACTAATTTTAAGGACTTCCTACAGAAACTTTCTGTAGCTCCACGCTCAATGCTATGTGTTTCCAATTCAGAGTTAGGAGAAATATTGTTCTTAAATGTTGTCCTTCTCGACTAACAAATACAGCAGTTTTCCTGGCCCATGCATTATCTCCAATTTTCTTTAACGGAGTAAATCCAGTGTTCCTGGTTTCTGGTGGCCATACACTTTCTTCAGCAAGCTGTCAAAGTGAAGACACATAAGCGTTGTCTCTTAAGGGTAAGTCAAATAGAAGAGGGGTTCTTTATGGGGCTTGGAGCCAAGGAGGGTGGATCAGTAGCCTTCAGGGATGAGGTGGCTTTGGATAGAAAGTAAGGGAAATGCTAAGAGGAAGGTCAGTGCCACTCTGTTGAAGAGAATATGTGGACAGAGTTTTCATGAGAAGGAATTCGGCAAGCCTTCATCCCAAACAGGTACTGTCATGGAGGCAATGACATTTGACCAGTCCCCAAAATCTCTCATATGGTAACTCTGTCTTCAGACACCGTGTGCTGCCTAGGGAGGACAGGTGAATGGAGGACCAAGTCTGTAAAGTGAACTCCCATTTATTTTACCCCCAGTTCTGGTGATTTATCCTAAATGACGTGGAGAACTGGCTTTGGCTAGCTGGCGACTCACCTAAGTGCCTGAAAATACTAAGCGCAGGTTGAGAGACTACTTGAGCCTCTTTGCCTAAATCTATCCCCTTGTCTTGGTCCATAAAATCATCTGAAGATGGAAGCGAGTGATCCTGTGGAAAAGCACGGCAAGCAAAAGGCAAAAGACAAGGTTGACCTCAGAAGTTTAGAGTAGAGCACGTCTCATCGTCCACGGTGGTGGATCTCCCTAAAGCAGACAGATGGGACACGCCCCAGGGACAACAGGGTGGGGGTTGCTAAGGAAACATCAGTGAGCAGATTCAGGGCCTTCCCTTTCCATTCACACTCTACACCTGGCCCTGTGTCAACAAAACGTCTTCTCTTGGCCTTGGGCTTCCCATGTAGTGTGTAGGGCAGAGAGTCACCTTTCAATCAGCAGCAATCCACTGAGTGTGTTTTGTCAAATTGTACTATTCCAAAGATGACAGATGATTTCATACTAATATAAAGTAAGCACGCACCAGACATTTTGCTCAGCTCGTGAATTAATGAAGGGCCACCGACTTACTCATATTAATTCCAGTCCAGGCAGCATTTGAGAACCAAAGGTATATAAAGGTAGTTCAGTGGATGGCTGGGTAAAATGCAATACTAGTTAATATCCAACATGGCCATAAGCCACGCTACTCAGGATCCTGTGTTCCACTGAATGGAAATTATTGTCAGCTCTATGGATAAAAATCTATGTTACCCTCTGCCTGTATAGGGTTGTAAGATAGCCTATGAGTGAGAAGGTCTGCACCAGCACTGCACTGAAAGACTACCCAGAAATTTCTTTTGCCTATTTCTAAATTAAAGGTCTGTTTGGTTTGAAGCTTGCATGAGGTGGTGGCAAGGCTGGAAACCACAGGACAGGCAGTAATTTCCCTGGGCCAGGAGGTGGCAAGCCCTTGCGTACCGATATCCCTCGCCCCATTGTGAGTGTTACTACTCACCGCCATTGCGGAGTGGACTATGGCTCACGGAAGTAAAGAAACATCCTCACATATTCTCTGGTTGGGGAAGATGGGAGTCTAGTGGAAAGCAATTCTTCTAATTCCAGAGTTCCAGGTGTCCTCTGCCACAACCTTCTGCTTCTGCTTCTGCTAAGGAGCTATGTGACCCCCATCTGAAATGGCAGTCACCCTGAAAATATGCACTCACGCCCTACAGGAGTGTGATTCAGAGCACACTTTCTTTGTGTTCTGCCTCAATTTGTATTTCCTTTCAAACTGAGACTGGCCTGCTGTTAGATTCACTGGCTCTCAGCTTGCTGTGCAGGAAGATTCTACCTGCTTGCCTTCTCTTGCGCTGTCTCAGGAAAACATTCTGGGAAGTTAAGGAGCTGCTTCAGGGAAGAAGCAAAAGTGACTCCATCAAATCTCCCTGTTATTGCTTTACTGGTGAACAAAATAGTAGTGTCTTCTGGGGAGAGAAGACGGTCCCTATCAATGGGAACTTCAAGCAAAATGTGCTCATGTGTTTACGATTGGTCACGATAGACACACCTAGGACTATGGATTTATGAGGCCTGACAGCATGGCAAATGCCCCATAAACTGAACAGTTACCTATAAATAAGTTAAATATGAATCAAAGATGTTTCATGACTCAGATCTCTCTCTTTCCCATAGCATGTAGCTATATACATTACTTAGAGACCTCACATGCTAAAATGGGTCAGCATGTGTCCAATATGGTAGGAAGAGTTCTGGAGACCCATGGCAACAGCCTCAGACCTGTCTCTGCATCACCTGCCTTGTGGTTACTTGCACCCTTGAAATTATGAATAAACATAGTTGCTGGAAAAGATCTGTAATTTGTGTGAGTCTGATTCTGCTTTATCTCAATCTCTTTGTGAATTTGCCCCAGAAATTCATGGGTCTGCCATGTACAGTTGTGTAGATTGGGTACTGCACAACTCTCAAGGGCTCTACCTGCACTGTAGACTGTGTACAGCTTCCTCTTGGTAGCACGGCCTGGGTGATCATATGTGTTAGCTCTCCACACGCTGGCTTCAAAGGAAAGGGCTAGATCATAGAAGTCTTCATATTATTAATTCCCTCTGACTTTATAAGAATCGAAAACAAATTGCTATATTAACAAGAAAAGTATTCAAATTATGAATTGATTTGCATGATGGGACATGTGCTACCACAGGCTATGTTGGTTCTAACAGATGACTTCGTGATTGAGCTGTGTTCTATTTAATACTAACTTGTGAAGAAACGCTTTCCATTAGGGATCAATCTCATTCTAGAAAAACTGACCAGTAAGGTTCACCATTACTCATCTCAATCAATTTCAAAGAAAAATCACATAATACTGAACAGGCCCATTGATAACAGGGAAGAACACCCTACGGGAAAAGTAGATACCGACATTATCAGAAACCTGACCAGTTCATGGTCTTTAGCAGTAGTCAACAATTTCTGTATATTAAGCCCAGAGAACATGTATTTTGGGGTTTGGGGTTTCCTGGTCTCAGTTGTGGTTACTCATCTCTGCCAGATTCCATTCAATCTTTATTCACAAAAACAGGCAGTTGTCATTGTTAGTTGACTACTGGTCGAGAGGGAAGTGTGTGTCTGCTGATGGATTGTTGTTTCAGTTCTGCCCGAGTGCAGGATGGTTCTCATCTTAGAGGATTGCCCACAGAGGTTCTCCAAGATCACTCATGTGTCGAGAAAGGGAAATTTCTAAAGCCCATGGATCTCTATTGCATAGAAGGAGTACTCTGAAGTGCCCTTTATTTAGTCTGTGAGCCATGGAGTTTCCTAGAGGAACAGTATATGTTCTTGGTGAAAATGCCACACCTTCTGAGGAAGTCCTAAGGGGCCATGCTCTCTGACTCTCACCAAACCGTGTCCAAAGCCCAGTGTTGCCTTGCTAATTTCTGAGGGGAGTACAGAATCCAGTTCATGAGGCTAAGATTCGTCAGAGGTCTCAGGCAACAAGCAGTTCAGGTGATTCACAGGCAAGGACGGGGCTGGTTCCCTAGGGCTGGCAGGAGGTGGACTTCTCAGGGGGATTCAGGAGCTAGATCCAGATACGTGTGATCATGCAGCATCTTTGGGCCTGAGCTGGAAGTGCAGGATCGTAGAGATGAACAAGAAGGCTTTGTTCAAACGCAGAAATTTAAATGAGAGTAGAATAAAACAAACAGAAAACAGAAATGGTCTCATAAATACAGAGAGCAAATTGGTGGTTGCCCAGTGGGCAGGAATGTGCAAAATAGGTGAAAGGGATTAAGAGGTATAAACTACCACTTACGAAATAAATAAGCCACAGGGATGAAAAGTACAGCGTAGGGAATGCAGTCAAATATTGTAATAACTTTGTATAGTGACAGATGAGAACCGCAGTAATTGTCCAATCACTCTGTTGTATACCTGAAACTAACATAACATTATATGTCAACTGTACTTCAATTAAAAAAAACAAACCCTGGGTGTTGTATGCAACTGATGAATCACTAAATTCTACTTCTGAAACTAATAATACATTATATGTTAATTAAATTGAATTTAAATCAAAAAAATTTTTTGAAAGGACCACTGGGATTGCAATAAACTCATTAATAAGTAAAATAAACAAAAGGAATCAGAAATGGGAAAGACATCAATTGAAGAGTTCTGGAGTGAGACAGGGAAGATGCCCTAGTGATCATGGCAGACATCCCTGGGGATGCAACTTGCTGGATACGTCTGCGTGCCAAGTTAACCTAAAAGCACAGGAGTGAGTAAGATGTGGGTAAATGATAAATGTGGGTAATTGTGGCTCAAAAAGAACAATCAGAACTTAAGAAGGCTTTTCATTTCTGAGTATTTAGATTTTTTTTTTCTCTCTCTAATGTTTAGCTGCTGGAGGGAGTGTTTTAAAAATAGAAGGACTCTACAGAGCACACGGTTATCTGATAGAAGTGAGGCACTCAGCCTCAGTTATTTGTGGCTGTGCTGATTCCCTTTTCCTAGTGTGAGCCTTCTGGCCCACCGTGCATTTCCAAGAGCTGATCTCAGAAGGGATTAAGGCCTCTTTACCCTCTTCACAAGTGGAGAGCGGTGACATTTACCTATGCCTGTGTTGCTGGGCAGAGTATCTTGCATCCATATCTCTCCTGTGGGCACCTATATCATGACAAGGAGCCGCAAACCCTGTTATCAGCTTTCTGATGTCACCATCCGAATCTTTAAGATATTTATGGTGGGTTTAGCACAAGTTGTAGAGGGATAACTGATTTTTTGAATGGGAGAATTCTATATTATGCTGTTTCTTTAATGCGATGAGTAACAATTTGGGTCTGCTATTTAGGTTGGTAAGCATCCTTAAGGAAAAAGAAAAAAAAAACATTTGTAGCTTAGAAATGCCAATTCATTTGGCTTCCCAGAATGATTTGCAAGTGTAAAGCGCTTCCTCTGAGTAATGGAGTGTTGTTATGGTCTTCAGTAAGCAAGTAGTTCGGGCTGAGGCAAAAGGAGGAAGCCTCCCTCATTCCAGAGGAGATTAGATCACAGAGAATGCAGGCACATCATCAAATTGTTGTGAATAATGTGCTTTCCACACACATTCCTTCCGCTGGAATTTGGGTTATGTGGGAGTACAAGTGTCATCTAAGGAGGACAGCTGTCTTCTTCGGCTGTGCCATTTATAGCATCCCCATGATCTGGATTCTGGTTCTCCGCTTTGCGGTTTCAGCAATTTTGTTTTAAAGGCAACCAGAGTTGATCAGATGCAGGAAGAAAAACAGATGCTGAGTAAGAGACTGGCTTCAAAACCAGAGGCCAACCTGTGTGATGAGAATGGGAGATGTCCCTTCCTGGGGATAAGCTTAAGCTAGCAGAACCTTCTGTCCTATCTAGAAAGCTGAACTGGGTACAGTGTGAGTGCGGAGTCTCACTGGTACAACAGTGGACATTTATCTTGCAGAGACCACTCTGGGTGTGGTATAAACACTGGATACATTGGATTGTATTTAAAACTCATGATGACATGTGAGTTAGGACTGTTACTATCCTTAATTTCCTCAGCCAGAAGTTACATGGCCAGTGAGTGGTCGGGTGGGATGTGACCCCACACAGGCTGGCACAGACTCTCTCTTTTTTCTTTTTTAATTTATTTATTTGAGAGTGAGAGAGAGAACATGGGGGAAGGAGGGGAAGAGGGGGAGGGAGAGAGAAAATCCCAAGGAGACTCCGTGCTGAGTGCAGAGCCCCACCTGGGTCTTGATCTGACAATTCTGAGATCATGACCTGAGAAATCAAGATCCAGTGTTTAACCTACTGAGCCACTTCGGTGCTCCCAGATGCTCTCTTCATCTTGACCTTTGGCACCCATGCCAGTAGGTCCACACACCGTACCTACTATAACACACTTAGCAATGCAGTTCTCTTCTGTGCTCCTCAGATCGGGAAAGATGTAGTGTCCTAACTGGGCCTTGTTTAAAAAGGACCTCTGACCCAGTGATCTGAAAGTCACACATTTGCCAGCGAAGAGAATACCCATCTCCTAAATTCATTTCACTCAGTTCATTTCAGGGCAACTCAATCCAACATCCAATGAGCACATGCTTTGTGCTTAATATCCGGCACATATTATTTCATCAAATCCTCACAATAAGCTGGTCGTCCTCTTTTGACATATGAAGACATGAGGTGCAGATATCTTAATTTTCTCCAAGTGTTCAAAATTGTGTTGCAAAATGTTGAAGAGCAAACTTTTGGAAGCAAAGGAACCTGGTTCCAATCAAGATGCTGCCATTACAGTCTCCTTGATGCTGGGTGATTTATAACCTTGAAGAGAATATCCCAGCTACATGGAGGTGTCATCCAGACAGAAGGTGATTATTCAGTGAAAGTGCTCTTTAACCACTATGCGGCTATTTTCAGAAAAATAGTGGGGTAAAAATCATGCTGCTCTTTTTGCCTGTTTAACACCATTCAAAAACAAGAATGAGGACACCAGGAAACAGCCCTACTCCTGGAACGCAGCATACAAGGAAAGGCTGATGTGTGGACTGGAGAGCAGGCAGGACCGTGGGAGGTGCTGATGTCTGTGGCCATAGATTCCAGACAAAGCAGGACAAAGTCACAGAGCTTGTCCTCCCTGGAAGCAGGGTGGCTATGGCAGGAGACGGCCTCCACCCTGGTGCTCAATGCTGTGGCTGGGGAGGAACATGTGCACACCATGATCCTGTGGAAGGGTGGAAGTTCGTGCCAGTGGAACATGACCTGCTCCCTCTTCCACACAAACTTTCTGCAAAATCTGGATCTCAGAAGACTTCAGCATTCTATGTGAATAATGATCAAAAAGCAATCAAGAGTTTCATCCACGCCGTTACATTGTTAGCACTTCTTTCCCTTTGGGGGCTGAAGAATATTCCATCATATGCATAAACCACATTTTGTTTGATCTATTCATCTGTCAAAGGGGAGTGACTGGGTATGAGGTCTCCTGGGAGGTGACAAAGATGCTTTTGAGCTAGAGGGAGGTGCTTGCACAACATTGTGAATGTACTAATGCCACCGAATTGTACACTTTAAAATGACTGATACTATGTTGTGTGAATTTCACCTCAAAAAAAGAATTGAGAACACGGCATTGATATTATGGTGATTAAAAGATAAGCAAGAAGAAAATAGGCAAAAACCTCAAAACAATGACAAAAAAATAGGACAAACTAATGCAGAAAACTATTTGTCAGGATGCATTGGTGGCTCAGTTGGCCAAGCATTCATCTCAGGTCATGATCTCCGGGTCCTGGGATCAAGTCCTGCCCCAGGATTCCTGCTCAGCTGGGAGTCTGCTTCTCCCTCTCCCTCTGCCTCTCCGCCTCCCTACTTGTGCTTTCTCACTCTCTCTCAAATAAATAAATAAAATCTTAAAAAAAAAAAAAAAAGAAACTATTTGTCAAGAACCATACCTTGGGAAAAAAAGTCACTGAATATTCTGTACTGAATTCAGACATTTCAGCAAATTAATTCTATCAGTACATATTTTGTAAAGGGGCGCCTGGGTGACTCAGTCAGTTAAGCATCCAACTCTTGATTTCAGCTCAGATCATGATCTCAGGGTCGTGAGATCAAGCCCCATGGCAGCAGGCTCCATGCTCAGTGTGGAGTCTGCTTGTCTCTCTGCCTCCCCCTACTTGCACACTCTCTCTCTCTAAAACAAACAAACAAACAAACAAATAAATAAATAAAATCTTACTTAAAAAAAACAGATTTTGTAAAGACAAATAAGATGGCAGAGAAGATATAGCCTGACAGATCCCAAGAAATGAACTCCCCCAGAGCCGAAAGTCAGCTCCCCAAAAGACCACAAGAAAAATGTGCCAACTAGGCCAACTCAGATTACCAGAGTCTCTGAAAGAGGTAACTTTTCAATTCAGTGGTTCCACGACTGGCAAATAACTAGGCTTCAAAAGTTGTAGGAGTGCAATAAAAATTCTAGGCGGACAGAATGTAGGAGCCTGGCACATAGAGAGTCAAGCATACAATGGGTTAGAGAATATGGCAGACATTTTGTTAGGGGGATTACTGAAAATTAGTATAAAATGAGTAAATTATTGGGGCACCTGGGTGGCTCAGTCGGTTAAGCATCTGTCCTTGGCTCAGGTCATGATCCCAGGGTCCTGGGATTGAGGCCCGGGTTGGGCTCTCTGCTTGGCAGGGAGCCTGCTTCTCCCTCTCCTCCCCGTTTGTGCTCTCTCTTGCTATCTCTGTCTCTGTCTCTGTCTCTCTCAAATAAAAAATAAAATCTTTTTAAAAAAATGAGTAAATTATCTATGGAAGAAAGTTACCTTAGGAAAGTCATTGGTGAGATAAGGACATTCCCATATTTTACCTAAAATCTGAAATGTACATAAAGTCATATCCACAATTAGATAATTGTAGATAATCGTTGCTTCCCTGACAAATTATTTATCAAAATACGTGTTGTAAAAGTTGTTTTTTGAATAAAAGGATAAAAGACCAAAAAAAAAAAAAAAAAAAGAATGTAGGAGCCTTGAATCTATATAGTTTAGAATCCTATAAACTTAGTTTAGTCGTATCTGCAAATGAGTCTTACACCTTTGGCTAAAAAGTTGTAGATATCACTAATCTAGATGAATGGGTGACATATATACTTGAAAAAATCAGTATCAGGAATTGTATCTATATATTTAAAGACGTTAGAAGGTAGACCCCCCAAATATGTTCCAATAAAGCTTGGAAACACACACACACACACACACACACACGAAAATGTAGAGTCTCAAGACAGCTTGTGAGAGGTTTTTGCTTGGAAGTGGGAGAAACATCACAATACTATAGAATATAATTAGGGTCACAATGTTCATAGCACCTATTATCACAATCATCAAAAATACTGTTGCATATAAAATAAAATGGCACAATCTAACAATGGCTATAGATGATCAAAAGCCTGTGGGAATATTGACCTGACTTTCCCATGTGCCTCCCTACAGGAGAAATCCTGCCATCAAGAGAGAAATTTTTAAAAATTAGTCACTGGCTTAAACAATACATGAGATAATATTAAAACCCCCATGATTACTACTTGGTCAAAAGGTTGGACTGACTGATCCTACAGCATTAGGATCAGAAAGAAGGCCAAGTGTCACTGCAATAGTATCCTTTGGGAGGCACAATGCTGAAGTGTTTAATCGAGAGAGAGAGCACGCGACAGAGAGAGAGGGAGATCCAACTGAGTTTGCAGGAGCAGAAGTAGATCTCAATGCTCTTCAGAAAGCCAGGTATCAAGACTGGAATGTCAATGACTTACGGAAATATATAACGCAGGAAAGAAGGAAATGAATAGAAGGTAAAGGTTTGGACTTCAGTGGTTATTCAATAACATACGATGGCAAAGTTAACCAAAGTATCCGGTAATGTAGAAAGCATGAAAAATCAAAGATTGTTAATATGATCTTAAAGATGTAGACAACCAGGGGGTGCCTGGATGGCTCAGTCATTTAAACGTCCGGCTCTTGACAGCGGCTCAGATCATGATCTCCAGGTTCGGGGACTGAGTCCCACATCAAGCTCTGCGCTCAGCAGGGGTCTGCTTGATATTCTCTCTGTCCCTCCCCCTGCCCTTCCCCCCTGTGAGTTCTCTCTCTCTCTCTCTCAAATAAATAAATAAATAAATCTTAAAAAAAAAAAAGATGTATGCAACCAGAGCAATGCTTCATATGAAGCAATCATGTCTTTACAAAAAAGGTATATTGTATGAAGATAAGATATTATCAGCCAGTGGATCAAATAAAGCTAAGGTTGCACAAAATGAAATAAAATGAAATATATAACCCAAGTGCAAGAGTTCACACATGGATAAAAATAAAAAAAAAAAAGGAAATCATGGCTGTGGTGCTAAGAGAAATTGTCAAATAAATTAGATGTAATCTCCAGAGGAGCAACAACGACCACACGGTTTTCCTAGTAGACCTGTAGTTAACCAGTCATTCCTGGCACTAGTCTTCTGGGTAATAGAAGGCTAACTCTACTCCAGAAGTAATTGAATTAAATTTGGGAGAACAGTTTATGGAGGTACTCACTGAGAAATGATTCCCTTGAATGATGTCTAGCTGGTAAGCACAACAGAAATAAAGTTGGAAATGTGAAAGCATTACTTCTCTAGATGAAAAGCCAAAACCCAAGAATTTCATGTGGGGTGTTGGAATATGCACCAAGTAATGAATATGATCAAAAGGGGGCAATTAGCTCTTCTGGGGAAAAGAAGTAACTGTAAGAAACAGCCTCCTCCTCACTTATGTCAAGTAAGTTCACATTTACATAATGAGGTAAGCGCCCTAAGTCACCAAATGGAAGAGGCCATCGAGAAGACAGTAGAGGACACTAAATATGCAGATTTAATGATGAAAAATTCCCTGAGAAGGTATAAACCACATGTCATTTTGGAGATGCATCATCTTTTGATTTGGACTATTGGAAAGACTGGACCAATTGGAATCATTTTGATATTGCTGAGTTAATCAAAGATGTTATTCTAACAAGTACCATAACTGTATTATTGATAATAGTAAGCAAGGAGAGATGACTCCTAAATCCTCCAGATGGGAAATGTGCACTGTGGTGCAATCCACAGTATCTTTAGGAAAATCTAGATTGAGAGGAGAATTGATCTAAAAGACATGATCATGGCACTCCACTATTAAAGATGCATTTTAATAGCTTTCTTGAAATATAATTTATATGTGTATTTTGCCCACTTAAAGTGGACAAGTAAATGGTTTTTAAGTATGTTTGCGACATGCAGTGCTCACCACAGTCTCATTTTAGAACATTTTCATCAATCCTCAAAGAACCTAGTATCTCTTAGCAGCCACTCTCCATGCTCCCTGCTACACCCTGCACCCTCTCCCTCCGTCCTCTGCAAACATCTCTATACTGCCTATTTCTAAGGATTTGTCTATCTGGAATTTAATATAAATGGGATCACACCATACGATAATTTTTGACACCGTTTTTTTCACTTAGAATAATATTTTCAAGATCCACCCATAATGCAGCATGTACCAGTACTTTGTTCCTTTTCATTGTTGAAAAATAATCCATTGTATGGATATTTCATGATTGGCTAATCCACTCTTCAATTAAGATGTATAGTTGAAACCATCCATCCTTCAAAGCTTTCTTTTAAATAATTAAGTAATTAATTCATTAAGAGAGCATGAGCAGGGGAAGGGGCAGAGGGAGAGGGAGAGAAAGACTCTCAAGCAGACTCCCCGCCGAGTGTGGAGCTCGATGTGGGGCTCCATCCCATGACCCTTAGATCATGACCTGAGACTAAAGCAAGAGTCAGATACTTAACCAACTCACCCACCCAAGCACTCCAAAGCTTTCTTAACAATGCCATACGGTCAGGGTGCCTGGGTGGCTCAGTCAGTTAAGTGTCTGCCTTTGGCCTAGGTCATGATCCAAAGGTCCCAGGATCGAGCCCCATGTTGGTCTCCCTGCTTGGTGGAGAGTCTGCTTCTCTCTCTCCCTCTCTCCAAGCTTGTACTCTCCCTCTCTCTCAAATAAATAAATATAAATAAATAAAACAAAACAAAACAAAAAACAATGCCATACAGTCTTAGATTTACCAAGAAATAGTCTTCATCATATAATGATACAATGGGATTTAAGGATGAGATGTCCTAGTGTGGTTGTGTTAAGTGTGATTTGATGCTTGCAAGTGCTCTCTCACTCTTCATTTTAACGTGTATATATAAATGTGCTTTGTTTGTATTCACAACTAGAATTCCCACAGAAATGTCATCTTGCTGATAAAAATGTTTTCCTGCTAAAACTGATCACCTCAAAGTTGTCAATGGGTTGTAGTAAATGTGCTTTGGAAAGTACAGACATTGTTCTGGAATGTATTACTAAAGAGTCGTATGACTCCTCAACAAGTTATACTTTCAGTTATGCAAGGAGTTACCCAACTTTGTAGAATCAAGAAGAATATGGCTGATGCACCTGTGGGCCAATAGAATGTATGGTACATTCGAGGAGACCAGGACCCTACTATATGACCCCAACCTTCCTACCTGGGCTGGAACACTGGATCTCTGCATCTCCCTTGAGTGTGCTGGGCTGGCTGCAGAGAGCCACATACTGACCATAGGTGGCTCTTTTTTAAATTCCCCCCCACCAGTTTGATTGAGGTATAATTGATACAGATCACTGTAAAACGTGTAGGTATATAGCATAATGATTTGACTTATATATGTTGTGAAATGAGTACTGCTATAAGCTTAGTTAGCCCCCATTATCTGATATAAATATGATAAAAAGAGAAAACAAAAAAGGAAAAGAAAAACACATGATTTTCCCTTGTGATGAGAATTCTTTGGGTTTACTCTCTTAGCAACTTTCATCTGTATTATACAGCTGTGTTAGCTATAGTCATCACGCTGAGCACTGCATTCCTAATACCTACTTATCTTGTAACTGGATGTTTGTATCCTTCAACCACCATTCTCCTATTTCCCCTCCCCCTCCCTTCCGGTAATCACACATCTGATCCCTTTTTCTGTGAGTTTGATTTTTTTAAAAAAGATTTTATTTATTTATTTGAGAAAGAGAGAGACAGAGCACAAGCAGGGGGGAGCAGCAGAGGGAGAGGGACAAGCAGACTCCCCACTGAGGATGGAGCCTGATGGGGGGCTCAATTCCAGGACCCAGGATCATGACCTGAGCCAAAAGGAAGAGCAACAACTTCTCTGGGTAAGCAGTAATCTATTATGAGGTGATACTTACCTGACTGAGCCACCCAGGCACCCCGATTTTTTTTCATTCCACATACGAATGAGATCATACAGCATTTGACTTGCCTGACTTGTTTCTCTTAGCATAATGCCCTCAGGATCCATCCATGTTGTTGCAAGTGGCAGGATTTTCTCATTTTGTGGTTGAATAATACTCCATTGTGTATATATACCATTACTTCTCTATCCATTCATCTATTGATGGATACATAGTGTTTCTATCCCTTGACTACAGTAAATAATGCTACTGTGAACATGGGGGTGCAGATATCTTTTCAAATTCGTGTTCTTATTTCCTTTGGTTATATTCCCCAAATTGGAGTTGCTGGATCATATGGTAGTTCTCTTTTTAATTTTTGAGGAAATTCCATACTGTTTTCTAGAGTGGTTGTATAGCTTATAATCCTGGCAACAGTGGACGAGGGTTCCCTTTCTCCATATCCTGGCCAGCTTTTCTTCTGTCTTATCTTTTTGAAGACAGCCATTATTACGGTGCCAGGTGGTATCTCACTGTGGTTTTGATTTGTGTTTCCCTGATGACTAGTGATGTAATCATCTTTCCATGCACCTATTGGCCTTTCATACATCTTCTTTGGAGAAATGTCTGTCAGGTTTTTTGTCTGTTTTGCAAATTGCATTTTTTTTTTTTTACCATTGAGTTGTAAGAGGGTTTTTTTGTATATATTTTTTAGATACTAACCTCCATCAGAAAAATGGTTTGCAAATTTTTTTCCCCATTCCATAGGTAGTTGTTTCACTTTGTTGATGGCTTCTTTTCATAAGTTGGTTCTAATCCTTTGTTTTGGGCTTCATCTGTATTGTATTATGTATCAGTAACAAACTTCTCTGGGTAAGTAATCTATTATGTGGAGATACTACATTTGTTTATCTAGTCCCAGGAGATGGACATTTGGATTCTTTCCCACATTTGTAATGTCATGCATATTCGCACATAAGACTGTGTCAATATGTATTTTTGTTTTTCTGGGATAAATACCTAGAAGTGGTATTTATTATTGGAATTACTGGATCACATCATATATGTAACTCTTTAGGAAATGGCCAGTGTGTTAAGGTGGAAACAGCATCTTACATTCCTGCCTGTAGCGTTGGAGGGCTGCAGTCCCTCCACATGGTCAACAACACTTGGTACCATTGATCTGTGTGATGACAGCCATGCTAGTTTGCATAGAATGTGTCTTGTTTGCTTTTAATTTACTTTTTCCTAGTGACTGATACTGAGCATGGCAAAGCAAAGTAACTGGATTAGCAAAAGCAATTTTGAAGAAAAGAAGAAGAAAGAGGAATCACATTACCCAATTTGAAAATTTACTCTATAGTTAATGACAATTGAATTGGCGTGACGCTGGCTGAGAGCAGGGCATGTGTCAGTGCAGCAGAGTGGAAAGTCCAGAAATACACCCAGTGAGCACAGCCAACTGATTTCAAAAAGGCACAAGAACAAAGTTATGGTGATGGAATAATTGGACAAATATAGGCTAAATAAAAAATAAACAAGTGACACAGTTTTCATACTTACTTAAAAATTGTCTGAAGATAGATTATAGTGAAATGCTCTAAAACCTTTGCAAGAGAACATAGGAGAAAAATCTGAGACCTGAGTTTAGGTGAAGTGTTCTTAGATGTGATCCCCGGAACATGAACCATAAAGGGAGAAAAAAATTAAAAGCCCGACTACACCAAAATGAAAGACTCTTGCTCTGTGACATACCTTGTTAAGGAAATGAAAAGAACAGACACAGACTGGGAGAAACTATCTGCAAATCACGTTATCAGACACGGGTCTTGCGTCCGGAATATAGATGGAACACTCTGAACTCCACAGTAAAGAAATGAACAATCCTATGATAAAATTGGCCCCAAACTTAAAGTGACACTTCGACAAAGCAGATCTATAGCACTGAGCACATGAAAAAATGTTCAACATGGTTAACCAGTAGGTACATGTAACCTAAAATAATGATCAGAGAGCATGCACACGTGTTAGAATGGCAAGACAATGCAACACAGTGCAATGCAATGCATCGCAACACAACACAGCACAACTAAGTACCAAACGTGGAGGGGGAGGCACAGAAAACGGATGTCCCCTGTGTTGCTGAATGGGAATGTCAAATTGTGCAGACACTATGAAAAATACTTGTTGTAAGAGGGTTTCTTATAAAATTATGGGTTTCTTATAAAATTAAAGTGAACTAAGCTTCCTGTATGACAAAGCAATCACACTCTTGGGCATTTATTTTAGAGAAAGGAAAACTTACATGGGCTTAAAAACCCACGTTTATTTGCAATAATAACAGACTTGTTTGTAATAATAACAAACTGAAAACAACCCAAATGTCTCTCAGCAGGTGAACGGACACAGAAAGCGTGACACTTTCACACAATGGAATACTGCTCCTTAATAATAAGAAAATCAACTATTGATACACCCAACAACCTTTATGAATCTCAAAGGCATTCCTCTGAGTGAGCAAAACCAATATTGAAAGGTTAGCTACGGTATGATTCAATTTATATAACATGCTCAGAATAGTAAGAATATAGAGACAGAATGGAGGAGGGACTTTCAGGGATTCGGGAGGGGAGCAGGTGTGAGTATAAAAGGGTGGAGGAGAAAGTCCCCGGTGGTGACAGGACCCATTCTGTCTGGGCTGTGGGGTTGGCTCCAGGAGTCCGTTCATGTAATACCATATCATAGAGCTATACACACACAGCTACAAAATGGACACACTCACACAAACTGATACCATCTGAGGACCACCTGTAGTTCGGTTCATTGTATCATGCACCGTCCATTTCCTGGTTTTGATAATGGACTAACCTTAAGTAAAATATCACTGGGAATTAGTTCACAGGAATTCCTTATGCTATTTGTGCATCTTCTTGGAGTCTGCAATTATTTCAAAATAAAAAAAATTAAAAGAAAAAACCGTCCTTAAATAAACTTATAACCGTATTTTTTCTAGTGAGGGTATTTTAGTGTTCGTACAGAGACCGGCTTGGAGCTCTCAATATTTCTGTACTGGATGAAGTTTTTACAGTGACAATGAGTTGGTGAAAAAAAAAAAATAGAAGACAGTACCACTACCAAATATAAATATGTGAATGGTAATTCAAGTTTATGAGCAAGTGTCTTGTGAGGCTATTTTCTAGGAGTTTACCCTCTGAATTCAAACTCTCTATAACACACTATGCCTTGCTGCTGATTCCTAAGCTCATTTTAGAGAAATTCATAATTTCTTTTTGAAATTTCCCCAAGTTACAAGATCTTCTAGAAAGTGCCAAAATTTGGCAGATGAAACTATCTCAGTAGAGGTGATGTGTGAAAAGAGGCTTTCTCTCTGAGGCCCTGGGATTTTAGCCCGTCAATCCTACAACTGACTTTTATTCCCCCTTTCCCCCACCGACGAGTTCTTCCTCCTGCCAGAGTGAGTCCTTCTCAAAAGTCATACCTTTGAGCTTTTCCTGAATGACTCGTTGGAAAAGAAAGGAGAAAGGAATCCTTTGTTTCTGCTCTTTGGGGGCATGATAATTAGTTGAGAATCCAGGATCTTTAAGGTTTCCTATGCCTGCTTATTCGAAGTCCATTTTAGCTTGAAAGTACTGGAAACTTGTTTCTATCTGTCTAGATGCCTGCACAGAGTGGTTTTGAACCAATTGCAAATGAAGCGTATTTAATGCTACTTTTCCCTCAGGCCCCCAACACTCCTGTGGGTGTAGTGGGAGTTCATGGATGGGAGGTTCCCAGTGAGGACCCTTGGGGTAAGAGTGAGCATTAAGCACTAATGCTGGGGGATGGGGCTTGACTGTTCACAGGGAGGAAGGACTGCTTGGTCCTAGACCAAAGGGTATGACTTGAGTGGCCTGGTCATGTCCCCTCTACCCCAGGGTCCCAGCCTGTCCACATTATTCTCCTGCCATGTTTGGTCCAGCCCTTAAGTGGGGGGCTGGCCCATCCCACGTGGAGTCCCAAAACTATCATCTCAAAGACAGACCAGGAAGTGATTTTGAAGAGAAGTGTTCAGCATCCTGTTGTTTTCCTGCAGATGCTTTCCCCAACGGGGGCCCTGCCAGCAAGAAGCACAGCTCTGCCTGCAGCCCGAGTTTCCAGGCTTCTTGCCCAGGGCCCGAAGGTTCAGGTCCACCATCACAGCCAGATTATATCTACTAGATTTGTTCCAGTGGAAGAGCTCTGTTCCTCACCAAGGATTGGCTCATGAGAACAGAAACTACCCCTGCACTTGAGGTTTGTTCTAGAACCCCTTCCTAAACCCAGATTCCATGCATTTATTTGACACAATGAGCTGAAACGTGCCACAGGTCAAGTCTACGATGGAGAGATAGGAAGATGGATAAGGTCCTAGGCTGCAGGTGCTCAGACAGATGCCTACTCTCGTCAGGGACTCCTGAGGGGATGTGTGGACACCTCATCTGGTGAATCATTGTAAATATTTACACAAGTTTTGGCCCAGAAGGATCCAACTACCATTAGCCGAGGGAGTCCTTTTGTTCAGCCAAGGCCAGCCTCACTGATGAACTCAAAAAAGGCTTGGTTTTCTTCTCAGGTCATTTCTCTGGAAGCACACCTCAGTGTTGGCTGGGAAGCTGAGCCAGAGGAAAAACTCTCAACTCAACAAACGTAGCATTTCCTTCTAATATGTAGAACAGAATTTACTCAGGGGCACCTGGGTGGATTGGTCTGTTAAGCTTCTGAGTTTGGTTCAGGTCTATAATCTCAGGGTCCTGGGATCAAGCCCTGCATGAGGCTCTGCACTCATTGGGGAATCAGCTTGAAATTCTCTCTCTTCCTCTCCCTCTCTCCCACCCTGCCTCTAAAAATAAATAAATAAATCTGAGACAAAAATAAAGAAAAGCAAGCCATGGGCTGTGGGTATGGGAAAGTCGGGAGGGGGAATGTGTAGCTAATGACACTGGTCAGCTGAGAGAGAAGTGCTAAATCACTGCACGCAGCATGAACAGCTTGATGGGGCTTGCTGCCAGCCACACACAGGGTTTAACTAGCCTTGAACAGAGACGTAATTGGTATCAATGGGAAATGCTTAGAGAAAGCAGGAACTCTTCAGTGGGTGCGTCTAGGATGCCTACGATTCCACTCACTTTCTTGTTTCTGCCCTAGATGATATTTAAAAAAAAAAAATACCTACCCATCCAGTAATGGGAAAAAAAACCCCTCATCCGATAATGGGAACTAGCATGGGACTGAGGGGAAGATGTTTGCTGTAAGAGGAACGTATCAAAGCAACTAAGAGAGTGAAGAACGAGCACTTTCGTTTCCTGTAACAAGGAGAACTGCATAAACCAGAGCGCTCCCCCACTTCCACCTCTAGCAATTCCAGATACAATAAAACATCAGATACATTTAGGGAAATGGATCCTAATAAAGAAACAAAGCCCTATGTGCAGAAAGGCCATGGCATCCCTGAAGGGAATGACCATGAAGGCGAGCACATGGGTTTTAATACCAGAATGGGTCAGAAGAAGAGATAGAGGAGCCTCCATAAACACGTGAGATAATGAGATTGTCAGACAGACATAAAACAGGCATTCTCGAGGGGCTGAAAACACAGAAAGGGGACAGGCGCTCTTTAAAGGGAAAGCGGCCGAGTTTACACGACCAAAGAATCGTGGATCTTTTAAGTTTGAAGAAACACGGTAAATGCTGACCTGGATCCATAAAAATATAATGGACACCTAGAAACATCAGAGAGAACCAGCGGGCCATTATAGGCAATAAAAATCTTAAAAACATCCACAATATTAAAAAAAAATAGTGGAACACCAAAGCCAACAAAAATGATTCTATTTTTCCCAAGGAAAACAACAGAATACATTTTCAAAAGTGCTGAGGGAAAGTAATTACCATCCTACAGCCTGTGCCCACCTGAAATAAGATTCAGGAGTGAGGATGGAATTAGGATATTTGAAAGTGTTTACAATCCCATTCACAGACGGCAAGGTATTGTCATCTACTGCATTCAGTTTTCATCACCAACTTGTTCATGTAGGAAAGTGTTTGAAAAGGTAATAATTATTGTTCCCAAATCCTAGCAACTAGGATTCTGGATATACTATAGTAATATAGACTGCTGACATATACTCACCTGGAGATTGCAAGGGAGAAGAGAGATGGGACCCCTTTGCCTGCCTGGAGGGATCAGAACTATAAGGCACAAATGTTTGAAGGTGCTGGACTCTACAGTCACCCTGAGCCACAAGGGCTATGGTTTGGGCCTCACTGTGGTAGCACCCTTATCCTGACATCTAGCTTGTCATTTCAATGGGAGCTCTTGAGGATAAAGACAGCACACATCCTCATTAAACCATTAGAGATTCTGTTGGCCAGTGGAATATATCCTAAATTGTGTCCCTGTAAGATGTTGGAGTTCCATGATGCATGGGTTATGTGGTCACGATGAACATATTATGCGTGGAGAATAGTAGAGAGGGGAAAATCCACTCTTAAATAGGTGAACATAACCAGGAAGAACTCACTTTGGCTTGAAGACAACTTCATCTTGTCTGCAAAGATGACAACAAAAACGTCTACTAAACAGGATGTAGCTAACCCGGAATGCACACTGGGGCTGTGTCCCAAAGCTTGAGCCATGTGGTGGGTTGGTCTATGTGAACTCAAGATGTCTTCCGGAATTAATTTCTATGATTTCAATGAGTCTACTGCATCATTTTATAAAACAACTTTGGCCCATTTTCTGATTTCTCTGATTTTATTATTCTACTTTCAGAGTAGTTTGTGTGATTTCCTCTGCTGAAAGCGATGATTGGAAGTTTCTCTTTCTTTTGAACTCCAGAGACATAACTATCATTGTGAAGATACCTGAGGATGCTTATTAGAGGTAACATCATCAAATCATAAGCGGAGTAAGAATATCATAAAAATGAAAACAGTACCTCTTCTCCTTTATCCTGGATCTTCCTTTGGCTGTTTCACTCAAAAGGGGAACAAAGCCCTTGGCATGAGATGGCAAATTGCACCTCTTTTCACTGCAAATTTTTCACTGTACAATTCCATGCTATCATTTCTTCTCAGGATTATTATCATTACATTTGGACTGGAATGGGTCCCACAGACATTCAGCTGTAATCGGTATTTGTAATCTCCAGTTGAGGAAAGATTCACTTCTGGAAAATCACTATCATTATTCCAACATCAAAGTACATTCGGCTCAGAATTGCCAATGAGCACATGTTTCTCTGGACTCATCCTTTGCCCTTTACTACAGCCCCTTCCCTGGCCAACCTTTGCTTGACCTGGGACACAGTGGAGCCATTGGGAACAATTTACCACCCTCTTCTTTCATGAGATCTAGGATAAACCATTGTTAGGAGGCTGGAAGAATCTTAAAAGTTGGAAGTTTTAAAAAATAATTTAATTTAATTCAATTTTTTAAATTTCTTTAAGATGTATTTATTTATCTGAGAGAGAGAGCAGCAAAAGGGGCAGACAGAATCCTCAAGCAGACTCCCTGCTGAGTGTGTAGCCCTATGCAGGGCTTGATCTCATGACCCTGAGATCATGACTTGTGCTGAAATTAAGAGTCAGACGCTCAACCAACTGAGCCACCCAGGCACCCCTATTATTCCAACTTTGTATTTGAAAAAGTCCTAAAGAAGTTTATTAACTTCTCTAGTTAAATTGTGGGCCTGGGATTTTAACCTAGTTTTGCCTGTCTTGGTCTGTAGTGGTTAAGAGGGACACCCAGCATTTGCCACATCCTGTGAAAGGTGGGCCCTACAGATTATCTCAAAAGCATCCGTATTCAGAAAACAAGAAAAGAAAACTGTAAAAACTTGACATGTTAAATGAAAACAGCAACAAAAACATCCACTGGATGGAACGAAGTTCAGCTGGGATCCACAGCAGGAATGCGTCTGTGTAGTGAAAAAAACACGTTTTCCCAAAGAGAAACTTCTGCCCTCAGCCAGTGGGAGGTGATTTTGAGGCCCTGGTATGTCCTGCCCACTGCGGTGTCTTTATTCTCCTGGGGGCTTTGGTCCCCAGACAGACTAATACTGTGGTCTCTGATGTGGACTTGAGACTCATTGTATGAGTTCTGGCTTCTGCGGGAAGATGAAAGCTACTAGCCCGCTACTCCAAGAGGGACGGGAGACTGAAGGTCAGCCAGGTGGGCAGTTGTGACTGAGTCCCATTTAAACTCTGGACACAGAAAGCATGGGCAATGTTCCCTGGTTAGCAGTGTCTGGTGCGTACTCTTACTTATTCTAGATGATGGCATCTGGCACTCTCTGGGAGGGGACCACTGGAAGCTTGGTGTTTGAACCCCTCCCCAATTTCATGTAGGCATCTCTTCCTTTGACTATAATAAAACTGTAGTTATAAGTATAGCACTTTCATGAATTCTGTGAATTATTCTAGCAAATATCAAATTTGAAGGTGATTATAGGACACCCCCTAATATTTAGTCAGTTGGTCTGAAATGAGAGTGGCCCAGGGAACCCCAACCTTGCAGCTCAAGTGAGGTATCTCAAATGAAGACAGTCTTGTGGGACTGTCCCCTCAGACCATGTAGTTGGCCTAACTCCTCATTGCCCTAGAGCAGATTTATCCGCAAAAAGGCCAACATGATGTTATTACTTATTTGCTAAATAAGCAGCCATATCACATAAAGGATTACGTAAGAACTATTACCTTTGATTGAATAATACAAGTCTAATGAAAACAATCTTTAAAAAGAGAAATGAATGACATAGAAAAAAACTCAAGCTATAGTGTCAGTTGGAAACATATCCAAAGTATATATACATTTCTTTCTAAGTTACCTGAGGAAACTAATACAGACTTAAAAGATTGGAGGGAAACACATCTAAACCTCATGTGCTGTTTAACCTTCAGGTGGGGGACTATGAGTGTGTTCTGTTGTGTTTGCATTTTTTTCTCCACAGTTAGCATCCATTAGCTTTATATCATAAATTTCCTTTATGATTTGAGATGTAATCAGCATAACATTAAAAATCCCTTATCTATTCAATGAGATTCATTAAATCAGAAGCTTTTGCAGAGGAGTCCTGGGACCAGGGTTTTTAAAAGATTTTCAGGTAATTTTATTGTGAAGTGGGGTTGAAACTGAGAGGCAAGAACAAAAGTGGGAATTTCCAGTTCAAAGGAATTGTGTTGTATATATTGTGATATAAAGCTGAGACAAATTTAAAAATCCTGAAAGAATACCTTGACTTCCAAAGGACTGAAGAATGGAGTCTGAAAATGACAACATCCCATGGGGTTAAGAGCAGGTGTGAAAGTCATATTATAAAGTGTATGATTATGTGATTTGGGGGGCAGTGGAAATCCAAGAGTTCAGCAAAGAAGGGATCACACTGATTTTTCTAGACACTCTGTAAATAAAGTGTTTATAGACAGTTAACATAACAGCCTCCAACTTAAAGAGTTAATGAGTGATACTACCCATAAGCATATTAACAGTTCTTAGAACCCTGGGTGACTTGGTTTAATCTAGGATTTCCTACCCTTTTGTGGCACTTAATACTTGTTCTTTATAATGCCTATTATGAGGATACCTTGACCTAAAACCTACCACGAAAATTACCGTCATTTGCTATAGCAGGGAGCTGCTGACACACAGCCCCCACTTCTATACAGACCCCTTTTTCTGGAAGAGTGAAGGGGAACTTAACTGGGTAGCACAGGTGGGGAGCCCTGAGTGGCTACAGGAGTTCTTGTCTGAAGGAAACCTGCTCTAATCGGGTGGCCTAGGTAAGAAGAATACCATTATCCTAAAAAATGCTTCCCAGTGAGAAAAATTATGGATTCTGAAATAATGCTAATGTACTTCCATCAAATACTACTCCAGATTGCTAGCATTTAATTACTTGGTCACGATAACTGGAGCTTGCCATATTCAATTCTCCTTTACTCCTAGAATAAAGAAGCCCTCCCAGACCCTTTGCCAACTAGTAGTGGACATATTTCTAGTTCTGTTTATTTTTTTAAAAGATTTTATTTATTTATTTGTTTGTTTGTTTATTTTGAGAGAGAGAGAGCACATGCACTTGAGTGCATGAATGAGAGGAGGTGCAGAGAGAGAGGGAGACAGAGAATCTCAAGTAGACTCTGTGCCGAGCGTGGAGCCTGATGTGGGGCTCGATTTCTCAACCCTAAGATCATGACCTGAGCTATAATCAAGAGTCAGATGCTCAAAAAAAAAAAAAAGAGTCAGATGCTCAAGCGACTGAACCACCCATGTACCCCTCTATTTCTGTTTAAAAGGCAGGAAGTAAAAGGTAGTTAATAGGTAGTTAAGAGTAAAGGTGATTTTCTTTTTTATGCCACCCCTTCTTACTTTGCTGCAGGAAATATAAAACTATATGTAGGTGGGTGACATCTCGAGATTGTTCGGTGGGTGTAAAGCTTCAGTTATGCTAGATGAATAAGTTTTGAGAGCCGTGTACAACACAGTGCCTGTAGGTAACAGTATATAGTATTGTGTCCTTCAAATTTGTTAAGAGGATAGATCTTTTGTTAAGTGTTCTTAACACACACACACACACACACACACACACACACACACACACACAACAAACAGACAAACAAAAAACCCAAAACAAAGGGACACAAGGAAACTTTGGGAGGTGTTGGATATGTCTGTTATGTGGGTGTTTGCATATGTCAAACTCATCACATTGCATACATTAAATATGTGCAGTTCCTTGTGTATCAATAGGACTGTTTAAAGAAAAGAGTGAAGACTGTCCATCAATCTCAGCATTAGAGTAACCAAGCAGAAAATGCTCTGCTGACCTGCACTGGAAATACAAAACGACCAAGAAATACAGCTTTGATATGGTATCACTAAGATTTGGGGGTTAATTTGTAACTGCAGCATAATCTCACATGCCCTGAAAGAAAGACTAGTAGTACAAACTTAGACATGTCTTGGTAGAGTCTAAAATCTATGTTTTCCGGGCACCTAGGTGGCTCAGTTGGTTAAGCTTCTGCCCTCGGCTCAGGTCATGATCCCAGGGTCCTGGGATCGAGCCCTGTGTCAGGCTTCCTGATCAGCAGAAAACCTGCTTCTCCCTCTCTCTCTGCTGCTCCCCCTGCTTGTACTCTTTCACTCTGTCAAATAAATAAATAAAATCTTTAATAAATAAATAATAAATAAATAGAATCTGTGTTTTCTCTATTACTGATAGTTTTCTTCACATTTTAAACATCCATTTAAAAAAGTTAACCAAGAATAATACTTACCAGTTCCATCAACAATTCTAGCAGTAAAAATAACTACCCCACCAATAGTGGTCAAATGCGATTTAGGGGATATGGGCTGTAACCGATGCCGTAACAAGAGGTGATTGACTTTGAGTCATCATCATCATGTTAACTGATCAGAAATAAAATGTGCTGAATGAATCAGTATCTCCAATACAGAGCATGAATTTCTCCTCTGTTCAAATATATTTGCAGAATTCAGGAAGGAACAGTTATGAATGCTTAATCACAGAGTTCAAGGAATGGTCAAAAGGACAAAAATAGGCAGTTACATCAGATATTTTGAAAAGACCTGATGTATGAAAGTTAGATAGGCTTCCCATCTGAGAAAAATCACACAAAACACTCAAAGTTGTAGAAGACACAGTTTTGAATGAAAATCTAAGTTTAGAATGATCGTTTTTTTTTAAACCATTATTGCAATGTGCTCATGCAATGTTAGCCCTTGGCTCAAATTTTTTTCCTTTAACTTAAAAATTAATATTGCCTTACTTAATGAAACAGTCACATTCTGAGGAGCTCCTGTTTCCCCAGGGTCTATATTTCTCACACTTTCTACTATTCTCAGGAGTAGTAAAGCAGGGGCCTGAGCAGCACATCCCAGACTTCACTTCTTAACGTTCCAACGCCTGCATTCAACACTCACTTTCCAAATTAGGAAGCTGGTGTCTAAGCCCAAGTGACCCACGGAGGAAAGACATCCACGACTGCATTTTACAATGCATACAACAATGTCAAGGTCCGTAGGCAATTTCATCAGTGGTGGAGTACAGGGAAATGCAAAGCAACTAGAGACTCAAATCGTAAGCTGTGGACTTCACTTCCAGTTTTCCGAGTAACTAGATCAGCTGTCTTCAACCTGGCATCCATCTAGCCCTTGAGGTAGTCAGGGTTTTCCAGAGAGCACAGAATTGTGGGATAACAGTAAGGAAATCTGTTTCTGGAATCTCCACCATGGCTGTGACCATGCTGGTTTTCAGATGCCCCGTGCACTGTAATCATGCTACAGTCATGTGAGATGTCCTTGCTTTTACAGTAATTAGTGCTGGTTCCAGTGAGGTTTCACAGCCAATTTGATGACTGCCTGCAAATGTCACTCTTATTTATATTTTTACCCAAACCCTCAGCCCTCCTTATATTAATAATTTTAATGTCAGGATTTGGATGACTGGGGAATTATTGATGTGCTGAAGGCGATGATTGTGTGTTACTAGTTAACAGAAAACTCATTCAAATGTCCCTCAGAGCTATGTCCCTGCTTGCACAGTTGTTGGAGGAAAGAAAAGATGAATTCACTAAGCAAAAATTCTCATCACTCTGGCTGCCTGAATAGACACCTCAGCACATTCCAACATGGACGTTCCATCACAGGCCATGGGCCAAGATACAGTTTGTGAAGTTAAGGACCCAAAGACCAACTGAAGGTTGATGATGCCTTATTCAACATCTTCGATTTAAAATTAAAGCCTTCTTTTTGTGTGGACAATGTGCTGTTGTAATACTGTGGATGGACAGTTATCAGGCCCATCTTTGGTCAAGCAAGGAGGTTAGAATTCTGACTTTCCATCGCTTGAGGGGAAGCCATGTTCATGAACACTGCCACGTGCAGACCATGCAACCAGCTGAGCATTACAGATAAGATTACGTAGTACAAAGCCTTAGAGAGAAATGCATCTGGTGTAAAGATAGGGCATTCTCAAAATTGGATACCTTTCATGCAACTGATTTGGGCTTTTGCTGGGAACTATGCTAAAGAATCTCTCCATACAAAGCAATTGCAATTTCTAGAAACAAGCGCAGCCTCTTGCTTTTATCCATGATTTAAATCCTATTTACTAGGTGAATGTTTTTATTCATGATCAGTTGTTGGTTGCTAACATGTTCCATTTCAATTCATATGAACCATCAGTCTTGCTATAAAAATATTAAGCCAAAGACATTAAAATTGTTCCTTTTTAAGAGTGGTGTGTGAAGACATGGAATTAGTTTATTTCTCCTCAGTGTGGTGTGAAATGGTTGTCATGGGGATGCACATGTTTATAGGAATGGGGAAACAAAGTCAGACTTTCTCTGAAACAAAGTCAATGCTGACCTGATCTAATTGTTTTGGCAATGAGGTCAAATTTTGATGATCACATTTTATGGCAGACATTTTCTGTACTTGAAATGAGCTCAACCCTCAACTCCAGTGTTTTAGCAGAGTGAAGAAAACATGGCCTGGCCTCCTTGGTGGCCCCATGACAGCCTGGTCTGGGGCCCAACCTCAGTCTCACCAATAGGCCTCTCTGTGGTGATGGTGGGTTAAGACAAAAGCAAGCTTCTCTGTGATGAGGTCTGAATGCACAGGAACATGAACATTATCCAAACAGAACATGACCAAACCCCACTTTCCTGGCTAATAGGAGGGACTGCTGTCTGCGCACCAACCTCAGCTTTAGGGCCAGTTCACCCACGTATTCTCCAGGGTAGGGTTCATTCAAATGCTCAGTCATAGAATCGTCTGGTTCCTTGCATCTCCCATCCATCAGTGTGTCCAGCGTGGGGAGTGTTTGTGTATGGAGGACAAGTCTGTGGGGGAATGTGGTCCCAGGTCAGCTGAGTTGGTCACCCAGCCAGGCCCAGGGATGGACAAATTCAGGTCTATGCTCAGACTGCAGTCCCTCAGACAAACTGTGTCTCAGGCCACCAACTTCTGAGGACGTCTGCCTTAGCCTGGTGTGAGTGTCTCGGAGACATGCATGGTGCAGCTTCCTCTGTCCTCCGGAATTGGTGGCTCAGCCCTGTCCCTTTGCCTTGCGGCTGGATCTTTGGCAGAGCTGGAGCGACCCAGTCACACCAGCTCCATCTTGGCGGGCCTTTGGTTCTCACGGGACTTCCAAGCTCTACTCCTGCCTCCTTCCTATTTTCTTAATATAGCGCTGGCTCACAGGCATCCCTCTCACTGGCACAATGTCAACAGGGGCAATTTCAAATTGCAGGGGCAACTTCAGGGAGCTCTGGGCATGACCAAGATGGTTCACCTATGAGATACCTAGAGCTAAAATTGAAGAGTCCCATGAGGACATTGTCTTGTTTGTCTGAAAGACACATTATTTCATTTAACACAGGAGGTGTCCCTCCCTATGTTGCTGTACTTGGAGGATGAGTAGTGTTGGCTCCTTAATGACATTGATCGGTCACATTGGCAAAGGCCCAAGTTATGTCAAGCCCAGCTGAGGTGTGCGTGTCACAATCTTTTTTCTACATCTTTGTTTTTTTAAGATTCTATTTATTTATTTGAGAGAGAGTGAGAGAGAGAGCAAGAGAAAGAGCACAAGCAGGGGGAAGGGCAGAGGAGGAGGGAGAAAGCAGACTCCCTGAGTAGCAGGGAACTCAATGTAGGGCTAAATCCCAGGACCCTGGAATCATGACCTGAGCCAGAAGCAGACACTTAACTGACTGAGCCACCAAGGTGCCCCTCTTTTTTCTACATCTTGATGTTCTTCTCAGGAAATTAATTAGCCTTTTAACAATGACAATGTTTTGTCTGTTTCCTTTTTGTTTTATTTTCTATTAATCTTTCCTTCTTTCTTCCTCTCTTAAACAACTTTTTCGCTCTTGGGAAAGATTGATCAAAAAATAAATTGATGGTTATGTGTATCTTTTTATGAGAATTTGCCAAATAACCCCCCCCCAAAGAAATGGTAAAGTAATTAATTAAACTGTACTTCTTAGGTTCCTGCTCCATGGAGCCCCCCTCGGCCTCCTTCCACTTTCTGATGTCTTCCATCTATGACTGCTGTGGTCTCAAGTGTCCTTCCCAAACTCATAAGTTGAAACCTAACCCCAAAATGATGGTGTTAGGCATGGGGTTGTGGGGAGGTGATTGGGACACGAGGGAGGGACCTCATAATTGGGATTGGTAAGGGACCCCGCAGAGCTCCCTCAGCCATTCCTCCACATCAGGACACGGTGAGAAGGTGGCCATCTGTGACCCAGAAGAGACTCTCATTGGACATGCTGGCCCCCCGATCAGGGACATCCAGACTCCACAACCGTGAGGATTAAATTTCTGTTGTTCATAAGCCACCCTGTCTGTGGTTCTTGGTTAGAGGAAGCTGAGTGGACTAAGACACCGAATTCTGGGTCCTCTTTTAAAAGGACTTCACTGATCAAGTCAGGCCCACTCACACTTAAGGGCAGGTGATTATACAGGTGTGCACACTAGTGGGACAGGAGTCATGGGGACCATTCTGGAAGTTCTCCCATGACCAATACAGAGAATGGCACAATTAATTATCTACCAAACACTTTGTTTCTGGATCCACAAACTCTTCTTTTTCTGTTCTTGAAAGTTATGGACAAGCACTGACTTGATGTGGATATTATCAGGGACCTGTCCCTTACTTCACTGTTCCCTCATACGCAACAACAAGACAAAGCCACCTTGTCTCAGAGCGGTAGCACTGAGAGTACAACTAATGGAAACAATAGTTGATTTAGGCCTGGGGTCTTCACTAAACTTACTGGTTCTCCAGACCCTAGAGAACCTTCCTTTTTAGGGGGCTTTTTAAGTTTTTATTTTTACTCTGTTTAGTTAACATACAGTGTAATATTAGTTGCATGTGTACAATACAGTGATTCAGCACTTCATGATCACCCTGTGCTCATTACGACAAGTGCCCCCCTTAATCCCCATCACCTAATACACCAATCCCCCAACCAGCTCCCCTCTGGTAACCATCAGCTTGTTCTCTAGAGTTAAGAGTCTGTTTCATGGTTTGTCTCTCTCTCTTTTTTCCCCCTGTGCTTGTTTGTTTTGTTTCTTAAATTCCACATATGAGTGAAATCATTTGACATTTGTCTTTCTCTGATTGACTTATTTCACTTAGCATAATACTCTCTAGCTCCATCCATGTTGTTGCAAATGGCCAGATTTCATTCTTTTTTATGACTGAGTGATATTCCATTGTGTTTATATACCACATCCTCTTTAGTCATTCATCTATCCATGGACACTTGGGTAATTTCCATAGTTTGGCTATTGTAAGTAATGTCGGGGTGCATGTATCCCTTTGAATTAGTGTTTTTGTATTCTTTGGGTAAATACCTAGTAGTGAGATTTTGCTAGATTGTAAGGTAGTTCTAATTTTAACTCTTTGAGGAATCTTCATACTGTTTTCCAGAGTGGCTGCACCAGTTTGCATTCCTGCCACAGTGCACCAGGATTCCCCTTTCTCTACAACCTCATGAACACCTGTTATTTCTTCTGCCGATTTTAGCCATTCTGACAGGTATGAGGTGATATCTCATTGTAGTTTTGGTTTGCATTTCCCGAATGGTGAGTGATGTTGAACATCTTTTCATGTGTCTATTGGCCATCTGGATGTCTTCTTTAGAGAATTATCTATTCATGTCTTCTGTCCATTTTTAATTAGATTATTTCTTTGGGGGTGTTGAGTTGTATAAATTCTTTATATATTTTGAATGCTAACCCTTTATCAGATATGTCATTTGCAAATATCTTCTCCTGTTCTGTAGGTTGCCTTTTAGCTTTGCTGATTATTTCCTTTGTTGTGCAGAAGCCTTTTATTTTGATGTAGTCCCAATAGTTTATTTTTGGTTTTGTTTCCCTTTTCTCAGGAGATATGCCTAGAAAAAAAAATTGCTGTGGCCAATGTCAGAGAAATTACTGCCTGTGCTCTCTTCTAGGATTTTGATGGTTTTAGGTATCATATTTAGGTCTTTATTCCATTTTAAGTTTATGTCGTGTATTTTATAAAAAGTAGTCCAGTTTCTTTCTTTTGCATGTTGCTATCCAGTTTTCCCAACACCATTTGTTGTGGAGACTGTTTCCCTTAAAATATTCTTTCCTGCTTTGTTAAAAATTAATTGGCCCTATATTTGTGCATTTATTTCTGAGTTTTCATTCTGTTCCATTGATCTATGTGTCTGTTTTTGTGCCAGTACCATACTGTTTTGATCACTAAGCTTTGCAATATAACTTGAAGTTCAGAATCGTGATGCCTTCAGCTTAGCTTATCTTTTTCAAGCTTGCTTTGGCTATTCAGGGTCTTTTGTATTTTGGATTGTTAGTTCTAGTTCTGTGAAAAATGCTGCTGGTATTTTGGTAGGGATTACATGAAATCTGTAAATTGCTTTGGGTGGTATAGACACTTTTAACAATATTTGAATATTTATTCTTCCAGTGCTTGAGCATGTAATATCTTTCCATTTCTTTGTACTGTCTTTAATTTCTTTCACCAGTGATTTATAGTTTCCAGAGTACAGGTCTTTCACCTCTTTGGTTAAGTTTATCTTATTATTTTCGGTGCACTTTTAACTGGGATTGTTCTCTTAATTTCTCTCTCTGCTACTTCATTATTGGTGTACAGAAATGTGAAAGATTTCTGTACAGTGATTATGTATCCTGCGACTTTACTGAATTCATCTTTCAGTTCAGCAGTTTTTTGATGGAGTCTTCGGGGATTTCTTCATATAGTATTATGTTATCTGCAAATAGTGAAAGTTTTACTTCTTCCTTACCTATTTAGACACATTTTATTTCTTTTCGTTGTCTGGTTGCTGTGGCTAGGACTTCCAGGACTATGTTGAATAACAGTGGTGAGAATGGACATCCTTGTCTTGTTCCTGACCTTCAGGGAAAAAGCACCCAGTTTTTCACCATTGAGTGTGATTTTAGCCGTTGGTTTTCCATATACGACTCTTATTATGTTGAGGTGTGTTCCTTCTAAACTGACTTTTTGAGGGTTTTTATCATGAATGGATGTTGTACTTTGTCAAATGCTTTTCTGCATCTATTGAAATGATCATATGGTTCTTATCCTTTCTCTTATTGATGTGATGTATCTTGTTAACTGATTCGCAAATTTGGAACCACCCTTGCAACCTAGGACTAAATCTCACTTGATCATGATGAATGATTTTTTTAATGTATTGTTAGGTTCTGTTTGCTAGTATTTTGTTGAGAATTTTTGCATCTATGTTTATCAGAGATATTGGCCTGTAGTTCTTTTTTTAGTAGTGTCTTTATCTGGTTTTGGTATCAGGGTAATGCTGACCTTGAAGAATGAATTTGCAGGTTTTTCTTTCTTTTCTGTGTTTTGGAATAGTTTGAGAAGCATAGATACTAACTTTTCTTTAAATGTGGGTAGAATTGGGCTGTGAAGCCGTCTGGACGTGGACTTTGTTTTTTGGAAGGTTTTTGATCACTTTTTCAATTTCTTTGCTAATTATCTGTCTGTTCAAACTTTCTCTTTCTTTCTATTTCAGTTTTGGTAGTTTAAATATTTCTAGGGATTCCTCCTTCTTTTCTAGGTAGTCCAGTGTGTTGGCATATAGTTTTTCATAATATTCTCTTATAATTCGTTGTATTTCTGTGGTTTTGGTTTGTATTTCTCCTCTCTCATTAGTGATTTTATTTATTTGGAAGCTTTCTCTTTTTTTCTTGATAAGTCTGGCTAGACGTTTATCAAATTTATTGATTTTTTTCAAAGAACCATCTCCTGGTTTCATGGACCTGTTTATTATTATTGTTATTGTTATTATTATTATTGTTATTGTTATTATTATCATCATCGTCATCATTTTACTTTCTATATCATTTATTTCTGCTCTAATCTTTATTATTTCCTTTCTTCTGCCTGTTTTAGGTATGTTTGTTTTCCTTTTTCTAGCTTCTGTAGGTACAAGGTCAGGTTGTGTATTTGAGAGTTTTCTTGCTTCTGGCTGTAGGCCTGTGTTGCTATAAACCTCCCTCTTAGACCTGCTTCTGCAGCATCCCACAGATTTTGGATGGTAGGGTTTTCATTTCATTTGTTTCCACGTACTTTTTAATTTCTTCTTTTATTTCTTGGTTAACACCTTCATTGTTTCATAGCATGTTATTTAACCTTCATGCATTTATGATCTTTTCAGACTTTTTCTTGTGGTTGACTTCCAGTTTCATAGCACTGTGGTCAGAAAATATGCATGGCAAGACTTCAGTCTTCTCGAATTTGTTGAAGCTTGTTTTGATATGTGATCTATTCCAGAGAATGTTCCATGTGCACTTAAAAAGAATGAGTACTCTGCTGTTTTCGGATGGAATGTTCTGAACGTAACTGTAAAATTCATCTCTTCTGGTGTGTTATTCAAAGCCATTGTTTCCTCGTTTATTTTCTGATTAGATAATATGTCCATTGATGTAAATGGGGTGTTAAAGTCCCCTACTATTATTGTATTATTATTGACTAATTCATTTATGTTTATTATTAACTGTTTTATGTATTTGGGTGTTCCTATATTGGGTGCATAGATATTTACAAATGTTTTATCTTGTTGGATTGTCCCCTTTCTTATTATATAGTGTCCTTTCTATCTCTTATTACAGTTTTGTTTTAAAGTCTATTTTGTTCAATGTAAATATTCCTACTCCGGCTTTCTTTTGACATGCATTTGCATGATAGAAGTTTCTCCATCCTCTCACTTTCCATCTGTAGGAGTCTTTAGGTGTAAAATGAGTCTCTTGCAGAAAGAATATAGATGGGTTTTGTTTTTTTATCCATTATGTCACCCTATGTCTTGATTGAAGCATTTAGTCCATTTACATTTAAAGTAATTTCTTTAAAGATTTGTTTATTTGTTTATTTGAGAGAGAGAGAGGGAGGGAGTGCACAAATGTGAGAGAGAGCACGAGCAGGGGGAGAGGAAGAAGGAGAGGGAAAAGGAGACTCCCACCGAGCAGAGATCCTGATGCAGGGCTCGATTCCAGACCCTGGCATCATGACCTGAGCTGAAGGCAAACGCTTAACTGACTGAGCCCCCCAGGACGCCCCGAAGTAATTATTGATAGATATGCATTTATTGTCATTTTGTTACTTGTTTTATGGTAGTTTCAGAAGATTTTCTCTGATTCTTGTCTTTCACTCTTTCAAGGTTTCCTGCTTTTCTTTAGCAATATATTTGGATTTCTCTTTATTTTTTGCATATTTATTAGTGGCTTTTGATACATGGTTACATCAGATTTGTTATGTAACCACTTCTGTGTATGGTGATCTACATTAAGTTGATGGTTGTTTAAGTTTGAACCCATTCTTTACTCCTCTCCTCCCATGTTTTAGGTATATGTGGCCAAATTTTACATCCTTCTATATTGTGAGTTCCTTGACGGATTTTTTTACAGAAATATTCACTTTTACTGCTTTTGTGTTTCTTACCTTTATACTGTCACTTTGAGTCTCTCCTTTCCGTTCAGAATCCTCTTTAATAGTTCTTGCAGGGCTGGCTTAATGGTCATGAATTCCTTTAGTTTTGTTTGTCTGGGAAATCTGTATCTTTCCTTCCATTCTGAATGATAGCTTTGCTGGATAGAGTATTCTTGGTTGCAAGTTTTTCCCATTCAGCCCTTTGAATAGATCATGCCACTTCACTCTGGCTTGGAAAATTTCTGCTGAAAAATCCCCCACTAGCCGTATGGGTTTTCCCATGTATGTTTCTGTCTTCTTTCATCTTGCTGCTTTAAATTTGTTTGTTTGTTTATCACTATATTTTGCCAATTTAATTAAATATATCTTGGTATGGTTCTGCTTTTGTTGATTTTTATGGAGGTTCTCTGTGCCTTCTGTATCTGGATATCTGTTTCCTTCTCCAGAATGGGGAAGTTTTCAGCTTATTTCTTCACATAAATGTTCTAATCCCTTTTCTCTCTCTTCTTATGGAATTTGTATAACACAAATGTTATTATGATTGATGGAGTCACTGAGTTCCCTAAATCTATTCTCGTTTTGCATAATCCTTTTTTCTCTCTTTTGCTTGGCTGGATTACTTTTAATTACTCTGAATTCTAGGTCATTAATTAATTCCTCTGCTTCTTCCAGCCTATTGCTCCTTCCATCAAGCTTATTTTTGGCAGTGGTCTTGTCTGTTCTTTCTTCTGGGAAAACTTTCTCTGTCTTCTCATTCTGAGTCTCTGTACCTGCTTCTCTGTGTCAGGAAAATCAGCTACATCTCCTGTTTACAAGGATATTTTCCTCATGAGGAAGAGGTCCTCTAGTGCCCTACCATGTGGTGTCTCCTCTTCCCCAGGGTCTGGTACTTTGGGGAGTGTCTCCAATTTGTTTTGCATATGCTCTGCTATTCTGTCATGGCTACTTTATCCTTCAGGCTGCTCATCTACAGAAGCTCTCTTTGCCTTCTGTGGGCAGTGTTTTGTCCCTGGTGTGCATGCGGTACATTTTAACTAGGTGTGCTCTGGTCTTCTTGTGAAATGAGACCTGTTGTCACCACTGCTGGTATGAAGGCTCTGCAAAACTCCTAGGTGGGGAGACATAGTACAGGCAGGGGTTTGGGCCAGTCTTCTGGGGGAGGGGTCCAACCACTCTGGGGCTGAGGCAAGCATGACTGGGTGGAGCGTTTTAACCAAAGTGCAGAGTAGGGGGTGGGCTTGATGTAAGCAAGTTAGATAGCCAGTGTTGGTGCTGACTGGTTCCTACAGTTTGCCCTGGGCTTATGCTGAAGGGTGGAGGAGGGAAATGGTACCTGCCAGTTCTTTTATTCCCAGAGGGTTCACTCCATGAATGCTGTCTCTCTGGGATGCACTCTGAGAAGAGTGAATAACCTCCCCACTCTGTGCCTCAGGCACTCTTCAGGTTGCGTTTCCACACTGTACGTCCACGGGTTGTTTGTCTGCCTTTTCTCCAAGAAGCATAATGCCCTCCAGCTCTATCCCAGGCAAGCCTACTGACCTTTAACACCCCAGGCTTTAAACCCTGTTCTCACAACCACAGCTACCTTCCCACCACAATGGTTAGTATCTGTTTCTGCACTTCCTACCCTCTTCAGTGTGATCTCTTCTTGACCTTTAGTTGTGGAGTTTGTTCTGCCAGTCTTCAAGTTGTTTTCTGGAGTAATTAGGATGATTTGAAAGTCAACTAGTTGTACTCATGGGATGAGATGAGCCTGGCATCCTCAGACTAGCTTCCATTTTTCAACCTTCTCCCCTACAGATGCATCTATCAACAGAAAACCTTCAGTATTTTTGAGTTGTTTCCTAACCCCCATTTCACTTATTTACTTATATATTTTTTTACACATAACTATCCATTCCCACACCACCTGAAACCAAGTCGTTATTTTTTCTTTACCCCAAAAAAGAGAATCCCACGATCACTTAACTTCTGTCAGGGAACTACCCACGTCCTATAGAAATCTTCTAGATAGGAATTCTTGTGAATAATCCTCATTTGTGGATATTGATAGTTCATGCTTAAAACGAAGGCTAAAGCATGCCAAAGAAGCTCTGCTATCACAGAGAGAAATTTACTCTTAAGATAAATGCTTTTATAAAAAGTAAATCAGGATAGACAGTGAAATTAATTGCCTTTGCCCAAACCTTTCTACTGACACAAGATAAAACATCAAATTTTATACTGATAGGAAGTTTACAAATATGATTTTGTGTTAGTCTATGAATTTGAATTTTCTCTCCTTTGAACTGAATTTTTTTCACTTCTGTAAGAAATCAGTGGTATAGATTTACTTCTTGGCCCTCTATTCTGTTCCATTGAGTTATGTTTCTATAAGTTTATACTTTTGCCAACATTATATTTTATTAGTTACTGTACCTTTATAATAAATTCAGAAATCAGGAAGTGTGAGTTCTCTAACTTTGTTATTTTCTGAAACTATTTAGCTATTCTAATGCCTTTGCCTTTCCATATACACTTTAGAATAACCATATTACTGTCTATGAAAAGCCTGCTTTGAATTGCATTCCAGATGGAATTAGAATTGCATTGAACCTATCTAGCAAAATAGAAGCAGGAATTGACATCTTAAAAATATTGGGTATCCATGGATATTACATACCTGGCCATTTATTTATCTTCTTTGATTTATTTTATCAGTGTTTTGAAATTTTCAGTATACAGAACCTGCACATAGTTTGTGAAATCTATAACTAACTGTCTTTTGGTGCTATAGTAATTGTATTGTTTCTTTAGTATTGAATTCCAATTATTCATTGATAATATATAGAAGTATAATTTATTTTTAAGCTTGTTTTGAATTCTACAACACTTACTCGATGTCCTATGAAATACCCTCCTACCATTGGACTTATATTCATGGAGTGAGGTCTCCCTACCATACTGAACAAACACTTCTTTTGCAATGGTGTGTGTTCCGGATGGTCTTCAGCTAGAGAGCAATGTATGAAGCACATGAGATGAATTTTTTTATTTTAAAAATGATTTCAAAGAATTCGTGTTTTTTGATATTCTGAGTTTATTATGTTAATCAACATGTGTCTAAGTGGAAGAATAACAGAAAATTAATACAAAATCTTAGTACAGAGAATCTTAGTCCAGTGTGTTTAGTACTGCCCAGAAACTGAGTAAGTGAATGACACAAAGTGCGGCTCCCCCTGTCCTTTTGCAAGACAGATCATTTCCATTCCTTTCTTTTCAACAAGATTAAATGAGATTTTACTAAGTTGACACTTCACAGTTAAAACAAATTTGATAACATTTAATGAAATGATATTTTTCAAGAAGTGTTAGATTTTATTCCTATTTTAAAATCTCCTATGTTCCCATTTGCTTATATATGTGAACAAGTTTTCAAATAGTATAAATTAATTGAGTTGAAATACCTTCATTTATTTCACCAAAGAATATATAACAATGTAGTTTACTTTCATTTAACTAGATTTTATCAAATTTTGGATGCATTCATTGTTTTGATCAATTGTGAGCCAATAGTGATAAAAAATGTAACTCAGTCCAGAGGACCTGTTAAATTATTTAAAACCTTATTGTCTTTAAAAATTGAAGATTTTAATTATAAGCATTTTTCAGATAAAAGGATAATAACATGAAGTAATAAAAAAAACTTCAAGTCTCAAATATATTATATTAAATATGATTTTATGGTGGAAATGAAATTAGAAAGTTACTTTAAGAATGAAAGCAAAGTAATTAAAATTATTTCCTGGAAAAAATAGCTTGTTCAAATCAGTTTTAAATGGAAGATGATAAGTGTCGGTTGTCATATACTATGATAATTCTATTTATTATATTTATATGATATACTTGATAATTTTATTTTTATTATTGGCATTTTTAATATGCCAAACACAACATTCTTTGCAAGCTTTTCAATGCATGATGATTATTCGATAAGAAATGCTAGATTTAAAAAAAAACACATATCTAGGAGTTTTTAGTTATTAAAAAAATATTTTAAGATACAGAAAGCAAAATCCATTGACTAAAATACTAGATGGCCTTTTGCAAGTTAGATTACCTCTCCTTGCCCTAAACAGCTCTTCTGCAGCATGATACATTCAAGCTAGCTTGACTCTCAATATTTCTTACATTCAGCTTGTCATTGGTGTTGCCTGCATTAATTGTCTAATCTGTCTCTGCATCAGAACCTCCTGAGAAATAAAAAAATATATTAATATTTCTAAATCCACATCAAACCTAATTAAAGAGATGTTCATGGAGAGGAATGACCAAAGACTGTGAGAGCCAGGAAAAAATATATGTTTTAATAGCTCCCTCGGTGAGGATGGGAGGTCTAGTGCTTAGGAACTGATCTAAACAGTCAGTATGATCTGCTCTAATCCTCAATGTGATTAGCCAGTTTCTATGAAAACAGCCTGTGCATTTTAGTTATACTATAGATTTCATACATGCAGATTTTGAAACAAAGACTCAATGGTCATGGGCTAGAGCCATTTTCTCTGCAAACTATAAATCTGGATTTGATTTGATTGAACTAATAACTTCATCTATAACCATAGGCAAATAAAAGTAAGAGACCTTAGAAATAAAACACATGAATTCCTATTTATCATACAAGGAAGGATTGGGACAAGAGTGAAGATTTCAATGCCAGGAACTGAAATTGGTTTATGCTGCAAAATCTTTTTATCCCTGGGTACAAATCTTTTTGTCTTGACTCTACTGCACCACAGTCAAGCTGTTATCAGTCAAATAACTTCATGCATGGTCGCTGCAAGTGGACAGAACCAAGGGCTATCCAAAATTCAATGAGATATCTGAAAATATAGAAGAACGAGAGGTTCCCTCATGTCCCAAAGTCTTCAGACCTAAGATGACAGACATTTTACTTCTTAGGAGCCAAAGAAATGTGAAATTCAACCAATCATAATCTGAGTGGCAGTGGCACCCTCTGTGTGTAGCTAACTCGAATCTGGGGCTGAGTGTCCCTCCTATGTCACTGATGCAGCAATCTGGCTAAGATTCAGAGTGTCTCATCAGAGTTGCATGAAATTGTCAAATCCTTTGGTATTAAGCAAACTCAATTAATTGGATTGGAGATGTTTTCTTTAAATGGATACTCCTCTTTAACAATGGAGACATTTATAATCAGGAACAGAAGAGTTTAAAGGTCAAAACCAGTTAAGATCTTTTCAATTCAGAAAGGATCAGTTCATATTGGCATTTTACATATTTGTGATGTTGTGATGTTTAAAAGAATTTGGGCTATAATTATAGTCCTTGTAGCCATAATTTTTAAATACGTACTCACTAATTAACTTTTACCTGTGAGTTTTAAGTTAAATAATTATTAATTTGTACACATTATTGGGTTCGCTAAGAAAACTTTATGCATAAAGTATATTTAAATAGATACAAAGTTCAAAGCAATACATGTGTTATATTAAGAAAGTTTATTTAAACTCTTGAGGATAAATTGTTCTTGGCTACAAATTTAAAATATTTAAAATGGAAATTAAATATATCATTATGTACAAATGGCTTTTAAAGGTGACTACTTCACAAACTTTACAAATGAGGCCCAACATTATTCAAATGTTGATTTAAAGTGGTTGCTAAAATGTGCAGGATTTATAAATAGAGTATTTTGTAAGTTGAATTAAAAGATTAATAAAGATCTAGTTTTTTTATAGCTTTAATAGCTGAAATGTTAACTGTTTAAAACATAAGGAAAGCTCTGATTAGATTTCTTTGTACAAAAAGAGTTCTCAAGGGCATAAAGATCACTCAACATATGTAAAGGACTGAAGATCCAAAAGAAGATGTTCCCCCTCACCAAATGTTGGGACAAGGTCAGAAATTTTCACCATTTGAAAATGGTCTAATTAATGACTTAAAAAAGAATGTTTTGGAAAAGTACTTGTGGTAATGAGTGATTTGGAAAATCAGAATAGAGTATGTGCAGTCAACATTGTGTGCCGGACAGTGTGCTCAGGGCAGGCATCTCTTTACGCCTCGAAGCCCCCAGCATTCCTGTGAGTGCAGATACTATTACTATTCCCATTATACAGATGGCAAACAGAGGTCTAGGAGGGTACAATTTCCCCAGACACCCACCTGGAGAGTAGAGCCAACTTGCAAGCCCTGTTCCTGAGCACAAACCAGTTCTCATGATGAGGACAGCGCATCACATCATTCGGTCAAGAACATGAGGTCAACATTGTGTGCCGGACAGTGTGCTCAGGGCAGGCATCTCTTTACGCCTCGAAGCCCCCAGCATTCCTGTGAGTGCAGATACTATTACTATTCCCATTATACAGATGGCAAACAGAGGTCTAGGAGGGTACAATTTCCCCAGACACCCACCTGGAGAGTAGAGCCAACTTGCAAGCCCTGTTCCTGAGCACAAACCAGTTCTCATGATGAGGACAGCGCATCACATCATTCGGTCAAGAACATGAGGTTTCTTTCATAGATATTAAGAGGACCAGACTCCTTCTCTAACTAGACATGGGACTTGAGCATCTCTTTGGAGAACCCCAGTGAGAACTCATTGCTGAATGATAGTATGTAAACCGGTGTGCTGATGGGGTGGGATGTGCTCACAGGTGAGCTTTGTATATAGTTGTTTGGGTTCTTGGTTTAAAATCTACCACTCTCCCCAACAGAGATGACTGGTGGGGACTTCTCAGATGAAGTCCTAAGACACCAAAGCCAGCAGTGAGAGCATCTCTTAAATTGGCCACAAGAGTGTAGTCTGAGGACAAATGTCCACACGCATCTGGGAGAGGCTTCAAGGTGAAAGCCTAATAATCAACATAAGAGGGTAAGTGAGCCTGGCCCTCTCAAATGGGTCCTGGACTCATAGCATGGAACCCATAGGTCTGGGATCCAAAAAAGATTAGATGATATAGGAGGGCAGGCAGAAGGCAGAGTCTGGGTCAGGAAAAATGATTGTTGTCTACTTTTAGAAATTTTAGAAAACATACTTTCTTGTGGATCAGATCAACTGAAAGAATGGGAAAGTGAGCTAACACCTCTCCCAATCCCTGAGAACATCCCCTTAAGTCAGAGTATGGACATATCCTGGACTTCTCATGAAGAGGCTTAATTAATGTCTTCTCATACAGAAGATTTCCTACATATTTCTCTGTATTGTAACTTTCCCCATGAAACAGAACTGAGAAATGCCTCCAGTAGGATCAGGGAGTGGGCGTCTCTCTGGGCGATACACATATTTCTCATCTCCAGTTCCTGTGCATAAGAGGATGAAGTGTTAAGGGAATCTGGGGCAGGTAAAAGGCAAATGTGCACAGAAAGATGCATTTGAAATCCAATGCCAGGAAATGGTGGCAGAATTGGAGGTCCGATATTTAGGGCAAGGCAAGATAGAGTCATCTAATAAGATGTCTTTCCTTGGGACTGGGTATTGGTCATTAACCCCTTATTAATCCATTCATTCAAATGGCAATCCATTCATTCAATGCAGTATGTGAGCCCACGGCTGAGTAAGCATCACGGGGTATCTAGGCAATTGTGTGTGTGGTTGCGGGGTGGGGGGGTCATGTCCAAATGTGTCATCCAAGACAGGGAGCTTGAAGTGGCAGTCTGAAACATGAGTGAAGACAAGAGTGTCTCTGGAAAGAGAGAACAAGAATCTGTAGGTCAAAATGAGAAGCTAAAAGAATGGGAAAGTGAACAGATAGGAAAAAGAGAATGAGAAGCAGATCCCATGTGTTCCTGGGGACATATTGTGTGCATGGTCAGACCAACCGAGAGACTCAGGACAGGAGATGTCTGGAGTCTGCTGAAGGAATTTTGTGGAATCGTTTGGTTAGTTGGCTGTGTGGACACAAGGATATCCAAGGAGTTTGAAGAGGAGGGGAAATGCTGACCTGCAAGTCTGAGGACAAGAATGTGGGGTCTGTTTTTTCTCTGGTTGCATTTACTGTCCTCAGGGTTCAAAACTTTCCCAGAGGTGGCTATATTAATGGCCTCTTCCCCTAAGCATCATGCCAGAAAGTATCTCTCTGCCTGCTACAGACAAGGCCCTGGGCCATGAGCCAACCAGATCTCTGAGAAGAACATGGGCCAGTCTACTGTAGGAGCTCCTGGATGTCAAGGCAACTTCACCTCCTCCATCCAGCCCTACTTGACAGAGCACCTGCCATGGAGCAGTTTGGTGACAAATGAATACATGAGCCTTTTGAGGGAGATATTTAATGAGCTAGCCATCTCTCTCTAAAGAGAAAGAAACAAATACGGTTCTCATTTTACTTCCATTTTACTCTTTTTCCTACGTCTACCTGAATTCTATTAACTCATCCTTGGATCACAAAGCTAATCATTGGAGACACTTGGGCACAGAGACTTTGATTGCAAATACAGCATTGGAGTGTTTCTCCCCCTATTTCTATGGCTCCTTTCCATTAGTACCAGTCCCACTGGAAATAGGAGTCTTTGAATATGCAAAGATTCTCAGAGATGCCTGGGGTGGACTGGTCTCAAGCAGAGAGTGTGAGAATACCACTTTTTTCACATCCACTCTGCAGTAATGAAGAATCAGAGGATACTAGATACAACAAACAGAGAACAATGCTTGGTATCCACGTGGGCAAGTGAGCCCTAGAGGCGTCTGGCCCTCCAAGGTGACCCTGTTCTTTTGGGGGTGTAGGTGGACACAGACTGACAGCTCTGCAAGGTCAGGGCAATCCTACCAGGAAATGGGAGTGTGGTCCTATATTCAGGAACATGCAATATGGAAGCCAGAACCTACATTGGGTCCTACATCCATGTATGCATCAAATCAGTGATAGCTTGGGAGATTTATATATTTTTGTTGATGGAAACTATACAGAAATGACAAAATTTCAAAGATGAACATTTTCAGATGCGAAATATATCCATGTCAGAGCAGTGAACTTTAATTATGATTCTTTTTTCTCTTCTGTACATATCTATCATTGCCTTTTAGGGGTGCAATCTTCTCTAGCTAGGCATAAAGGCAGACATTTTTCTGTCTGTACCACCTTTGTAACAGCCAAGCTCCATCCCTTAGCGTGATGCCTAATCAAGTTTTACTTTCTCACTAAAAATTGTCATTTTTTTCCTGCCCCTGAAATTTTTTTTTTTAATGATTTTTTATTATATTATGTTAGTCACCATGCAGTAGATCCCCGGTTTCCGATGTAAGGCTCGATGATTCATTAGTTGTGTATAACACCCAGTGCACCATGTAATACGTGCCCTCCTTACTACCCATCACCGGTCTATCCCATTCCCCCACCCCCCTCCCCTCTGAGGCCCTCAGTTTGTTTCTCATAGTCCATAGTCTCTCATGTTTCATTCCCCCTTCTGATTACCCCACCTTTCTTTATCCCTTTCTTCCTCTACCGATCATCCTAGTTCTTATGTTCCATAGATGAGAGAAATCATATGATAGTTGTCTTTCTCTGCTTGACTTATTTCACTTAGCATTATCTCCTCCAGTGCCGTCCATGTTGTAGCAAATGTTGAGAACTCGTTCTTTCTGATAGCTGAGTAATATTCCATTGTATATATGGACCACAACTTCTTAATCCAGTCATCTGTTGAAGGGCATCTCGGCTCCTTCCACGATTTAACTATTGTGGACATTGCTGCTATGAACATTGGGGTGCATACGGCCCTTCTCTTTACTACGTCTGTATCTTTGGGGTAAACACCCAGTAGTGCAATGGCTGGATCATAGGGTAGCTCAATTTTTAACTTTTTAGGGGACCTCCACACCGTTTTCCAGAGTGGCTGTACCAACTTGCATTCTGCCCCTGAAATTTTTTAAATAAGAAGTTCTTATATACTTTTGTTCGATATTTTAGATTTACAGTGTCTGCATATTAGTTACAAAAAGTCTTGCCCTTTAGAAGACATTATATTTTAAAGCCAAAGGAAACTAGGGCAGGGGAGAATTTTCTCTAATCACGCTCAGAGAGGAAGAGGATTTTAATGTAATGTCTTTTGATATATCAGAGTAATATTTAGGTTTTCTTTCTGAAAAACAACAAAAAAAGCTCTTTGGGAAGAGGGAAAAAGTCATCTTGCTTATGAAAACATTTATTTTTAAACATAAAACAATTTTATTGCTTCTTGTGTACAGAGAGTCACATGTTCTTGAGTCGGAAGGGACCCCAAAGGCCCCTTGGAGCAGTTTTTTACAGAAGGTCACCAACTCATCTTCAGTTTTGCACTAGAAGGAGGAGCTCAGACCTTTAGAAGCTGGTACATGCTCCTCCTTGACAATGCTTATTATTTGGAATGTTCTTATTTATACAAGGGTCAAAGTATTTCTTTGACACTTCCATCACCAATTCTAATTCTACTACAGAATGATAGAATCTCTTCTCTATTTTTTTCCAAATAGGTCCTTCGTACATTTGAAAATGGGCCGAATATTCTCCTAAATTATCTTTCTTGTGATACATATTCTAAATTGTTCTTTCTTTTCACGTTGATCCGGTGACTATGTTTCATGATCCCATGCTGGTTGTTAGAAACATAGAGGTGAAGGGTATGGTCTTCATTCTCACTGTCCACTGGGGAGGGCACTCAAAGAAAAATGAGTGCTGTAATATGGAGTGATATCTGCACATATTGGGGTGTGTGTGTGTGTGCGTGTGTGTGTGTGTGTGTTTCTGTGGGGGAAGACAGAGAAGAGAATATATAACTAACTTGTATTGTGGAGAGGATAAGGAACAAATAAACACAAGTCCTACAAAATAAATCCTGAAGGATGTGCAAGAGTTTTCTAGGTATATGAGAATTACCTTCTAGAAGATGTGAAATTTCATGCAAAAACAAGAGACAATGAGAGCATATCTTTTGTACTGTTGTTGTTTTCTTTTTATTGGAGTACAATTGGCACACAATGTGACATTAGTATCACGTGCACAGCATAGAGATTCAATCACAGGGATTCAGATAGTAGTCCCCATCTGCCGCCATGCAACGCTATTACAAGATCATTGACTATATTCCCTATGCTGTGCCTTTTATTCCCATGACTCATTCACTCCCTAACTGGAAGCCTGTACCTCCCACTCCCCTTTACCCTTTTTGTCCATCCCCTCACCCCCTGTCCCGGCAATCATCAGTTTGTTCTCTATATTTACAGGTCCGATTCTTTTTGTTTGTTTGTTTATTCATTCTGTTTTTAAAGATTCTACATATGAGTGAAATCATATGGTATTTGACTTACTCAGTGTGACTTATTTCACTTAACATATATGCTCTAGGACCATCCATGTTGTTGCAAATAATACAATCTCATTCTTTTTTACTTCTGTGTATGTATATACACAGAAACATAGATATCTCTATATATCACATCTTTATTCATCTATTGATGGACACCTAGGTTGCTCCCATATTTGGCTATTGCAAACAATGCTGCAATAAACATCAGGGTGCATATATCTTTTTGAATTAGTGTTTTTGTTTTCTGTGGGTAAATACCCTGTAGTGGAATTATTGGATCATATGGAATTCCTATTTTTAATTGTTTGAGGAACTTCCATATTCTTTTCCAACATATGCAGAAACTGAAGGAAAGAGGAAAGAAAAGAAAGAAGGGTGCACCTGGGTGACTCAGTCAGTTAAACTTCTGGTTCTTGATTTCAGCTCAGGTCATGATCTCAGGGTCATGAAATTGAGCCCTGAATCAGGCTCCATGCTCAGCATGGCGTCTGCTTGAGGATTCTCTCTCTCCCCACTCTACTCCTCCCCCAGCTCTCTCTTTCAAATAAATAAATAAAATCTTATTAAAAAAAGAAGTTGTTCTTTTTGTTTTGTTTTGTTTTGTTTTACTTAAATGACAATCAACTGGATATAGTCTGACGTATACTTAGAATGTTATATATAAACCTCATGATAATCACAAACCCAAAACCTGTAACAGACATACAGAAAATAGAGACAAAGCCAACATAACACTACAGAAAAACATCAATCACAAAGAAAGACAGCAAGGGAACTAGAAAAGAACAAAAACAACCAGAAAACAAGTAACAAAATGGCAATAAGGACATACGTATCAATAATTACTTTAAATGTAAATTAGAGCATATCTTATTGTGTTCAGGGAGCATCAAGGAGCTTAGTAGAGCTACGGGTCAGTGTTTATGAAGGAGAGAGGTAAACCCAAGCTGAAATGTATGTGGGGACTCAGATTATAAAGCACCTTGATTCACTTTACTGTATACATTTTGCAGATCACTGAGAAGTGTAGGAAGGCTGAAAAGTGATCAGGTTTGTATTTACAAAAATAATTCTCCCTAGTGTGGTGCATAAGGTGGGATGGGATGCTAAGGCCAGACCTGCTGTGTAAGTCAAGGAGGAACTCATGATGACCCACCTATACCAGGGACCCTGAGGACATTGAGGAGCACAGAGACTGCTATGATAAGTCTGTAGGTCACTGTAGTAAAACGACTATCACACATGAATCACCATGAGCAAGCAGGAATAAGAGCTCATGCAAATAAATCAGAAATAAATAAAAGTATTGAATACATAGAAATAATAAAACAATGATGTTAACACTCTATGCATAAATAAAAGAGATCTCTAATGTGCCTATAAGAAGTATAAAACTATAATGATCAGCTATAAGATTTTTAAAAGAACTAAATTACACTATCTGTAAATGAAAAAAAAAAAAAAGAACAAACCAATAATTGAAATGTAAAAGTTCCTATCTAGGTGCACTAGCAGATTTCACACAGCTGTGTGAAAGGAGGATTCAGGAAGTGAATAAAGAGACTTTACCAGAATGCACCCCGTAGAGATGAAGAGTTGGGAAATATGAAAGAGACGAAAACCCCAGGAGGACAGAGTGAAAAGCTGGAGGATATTCCTAAGATGGATTATGGAAAGAAAAGAAAGACATAAACAATAATTTCCAGAATTAAAAAAAAAAGACAATCTTTGATATCAGTAACCTACAAGTAGGGAGAAGAGTGTGATCAGAAATAGTTTTTTTCTGCAGTCTTAGTACCCGTGGGTCATATTTATGGAGAGAAAAGGCTCTGCTTCTATTTAGAATTTGATGTATTAAGCGTACATGGTGTAACTTCTAACTAAGCAATCAGGAATACACTTCAGTGTAGAATCAGAAGAAGAAAGTTTAGAAAGACGAGAATTCAATGTGAGGTGTTGGAAGTTTCATCCAGCAATAACAAAGAGCAAGGAAGGAAGAGTAGGTATCTATCATTCAGACATGTAGATAACCCAAGAATATTAGGACAACTTCGGGAGTATTCCCAAACAGGTATTTCCATCTGCTTATGGAACAGGAGAAAATTAGGAAATAGAGAAAATAGTTTGTTTTTTTTTTTTACCCTACGTAACATCCTATGACTGTAAGAAATAACACAAGGCTAGCATCCTCTGTTTGTCAAATAGATAAATTAGAGAAATAGTAATTATCTCAATGTGGTTTTGATTTGAATTTCCCTGAAGGCTAATGATTTTGAACATTTTTTCATGTGTCTGTTAGCCATTTGTATGTCTTCATTGGAAAAGTGTCTGTTCTTATCTTCTGCCCATTTTATGATTTGTTTATTTGTTTCTTGTGTATTGAGTTTGAGAAGTTCTTTGTAGATCTTGGATACCAGTCTTTTATCTGTAGTGTCATTTGCAAATATATTCTCCCATTCCGTGGGCTGCCTCTTAGTTTTTTTGACTGTTTCCTTGGCTGTGCAGAAGCTTTTTATCTTGATAAAGTCCCACAAGTTCATTTTATCTTTTGTTTCTCTTGCCTTTGGAGATGTGTCATGAAAAAAGTTGCTGTGGCCGATGTCAGAGAGGTTGCTGCCTATGTTCTCCTCTAGGATTTTGATGGATTACTGTCTCACATTGAGGTCTTTCATCCATTTGGAGTTTATCTTTGTGTATGGTGTGAGAGAGTGGTCAAGTTTCACTCTTTTGCATATAGCTGTCCAATTTTCCCAGCACCATTTATTGAAGAGACTGTCTTTTCTCCACTGGATATTTTTTCCTGCTTTGTCAAAGATTAGTTGCCCAAAGAGCCGAGGGTCCATTTCTGGGTTCTCTATTCTGTTTCATTGGTCTATGTGCCTGTTTTTGTGCCAGTACCATACTGTCTTTGTGATCACAGCCACATTGAGATACCACCTTGTGCCAGTTAGAATGGCAAAAATTGACAAGGCAGGAAACAACAAATGTTGAAGAGGATGTGGAGAAAGGAGATCCCTCCTACGTTGTTGATGGGAATGCAAGTTGGTACAGCTACTTTGGAAAACAGTGTGGAGGTCCCTTAAGAAGTTAAAAATAGAGCTACCCTATGATCCAGGAATTGAACTACTGGGTATTTACCCCAAAGATACAGACGTAGTGAAGAGAAGGGCCTTATGCACCCCATTGTTCATAGCAGCGTTGTCCACAATAGCTAAATCGTGGAAGGAGCTGAGATGCCCTTCAACAGATGACTGGATTAAGAAGATGTGGTCCATATATACAATGGAATATTACTCAGGCATCAAAAAGAACGATTTCCCAACATTTGCTGCCACATGGACGGGACTGGAGGAGATAATGCTAAGCGAAATAAGTCAAGCACAGAAAGACAATTATCATATGGTTTCACTCATTTATGGAATATAAGAAATAGGAAGATTGGTAGGAGAAGAAAGGGAAGAAGAAATGGGGGATAAACAGAAGGGGGAATGAACCATGAGAGACTATGGACTCTGGGAAACAAACTGAGGGCTTCAGAGGGGAGGGGGTGGGAGAATGGGATAGGCTGGTGATGGGTATTAAGGAGGGCACGTATTGCATGGTGCACTGGGTGTTATACACAATTAATGAATCATCGAACTTAACATCAAAAACTAGGAATGTACTGTATGGTGACTAACATAATATAATAAAAAAATTATTAAAAAAAGAGAAATAGTAATTATTGCTAAACTCAGGAATAATCTTAAAAAATAATCTGACAGGTGTCATATTTTAATTTATATTGCCTCAGTTGAGGAAATATTGCATTAAGAACACCCTTGTAATTATTGGATAGGTTGGGTTAATCAGATTCATTTTGATATCATGAGCTAATAAAATATATTTAATAATAGGAACCCTTAATAATAATACATGGGAGGAAAAATTCACTTCAAACCCAGAAAGATATACGCATGAGCCATCTGGAGGTGGGTTACAATGTAAAAAAATGAATTTTTGTGCAGATTCCTCAATTCTCTATCTTTTTTTTTAAAGTTTTGTTTATTTAAGTAATCTTTACATGCAACATGGGGCTTGAACTCATGGCCCTGAGATCAAGAGTTGTGAGCTCTTCAAAACTGAGCCAGCCAGGTACTCCCTTCAATCCTTCATCTTAATAAAAGTGACAGTGTGCATTTAGCTGTGCCTACAAGTGGTAAAAGAGCTTTACCTCCAAAAGTGATCCTTTGCTTGGAACCTGACTTTTCTCAAAGTGAACTAGTAGGCATGCTTTTATCAAAACAGTTGAATAGATGTTTTCCTTCCAAAGTAGTTAAATTTGTGAACAACTTTATCCCAGTACCAAAAGCATAGCAGTCTTGATAAACACATATGCCTACCCCACCCCAAAGAGATCAACACATCATACACCCTGAAAGTTGTACATGAGTTTTTGGAAAGTACTGAAAGATCGAGAAGGTATTGATAAAGAATGGTATATATTATAAACAGCTAACCTAAGGAACGACATGTAATGCTGAGTGTAGCAAATCAGAACATGCTATCAACTGCAAGTCAATAGAATGGGAAGCACAGGTCAAGTGTCTGGATTCCCAAAGAGGTTTAAGTCCAGCCTTCTAAAATACCACTGGCATTAATGCCCTGCTCACTCCTGAGAGTACAGTTCATTCGCAGACCTTCAAACATCTCACAAACATTTATTGCATGGCAGTGAGAAATTCTGTTGCATGGAATACCGTGGTGGCTAGACGTGCTGGCCAGGAATGAATGGCCATCAGGCAGTGCTTGTCATTTAGCTGGAGGGAATACGCAAAAATCGGTTCAGCTAAGTGGTGATTGTGTGTAATTTATCTTCATATGGTCTGCTCTTGAGCTCAGTGCAAGCCTTTGTTAGCTTTTGAGGTGTGGTTGCTCAGGAGACACAGAGAAGAAGCAATTTAAAATTGTTTGCATCTAATAACACAATTGCAAAATACTTAAAGCAAGAAAGGTCAGGACTACTATGAGAAATTCAAAGTCATAGTTGTAGATTTTAACAGAACTCTCTCAGATACTGATATTAGACAAAACAGTCATTTAGGTTTTAGGAGAATTGAAGAACATGATTACCATGAGGAGCAAAATTAACATTAATGGGATTTTATGCGGTTATGGTAAAGAAACAAGGATAACTACGTGTAACGAAATATGGCTTCTAAATATATTACAGTAAACAAATATTAGATGAAAGCAAAAGGATCATGTTTTATTTTCTTAGTTTTAAAAACAGTCATTTATATTCAATATTACTTAAGATGCATATGTAGGGATATTATTTTAAAGATGATAAATGCAATTATTTTTGTAATAAGGACAGTGATTAGCTCAAGTGTGAGAGGATGTGTGAATGAAGGGGGCATGTGGGGGATCCTAGTGTGCCGGCAAGACTTGTACCTTCATCTGAGTGGGGGTTAGGTGAGTGTTTGTAATTATTATTAAACTAGACATGTAGACTGATGCACTCTTCCATTTCTATGACGTGTATCATGACAACTATATCAACAATAAATCAGTAGAACAAAACACACTCTCATAGAGCTTATAACAACGGCTCACTATAGATCATAGGAGTGGGGCATGTTCTAATCATCCCCTTTTGTACACATGAAATTTGAAGTGCCTATACAATGTAAGCATACTATTTTCTCTACTTTTCCCATGTCCTGTTTCTCAATTTTTTTAATCAACACTTGTCATTCTATGAATTCTATTTTGTTTTGCTTCCAATGCTGTACATCAGTTTTCACAAAATATGTTAACTCTGGATGAATCAACAGAGATCTTTCAAAGTAAGGCTTTGGTAGGTCTCATAAAGCCTTTCATCCATGTTATAGATGAGTGAGATAGTGTTCGGAGAGAAGTGTCTTGGTTCGGGTTTGCTGTGAAACAGATGCAGAACCATTACCAAAGCTCAATCCTAGGATTTCAATGAGAGGATTCCCAGCATGGTTAGTGCTGTCAAGCATCCACAGCAAAGGGTACTGGAAGGATGCTGCAGGAGGACAGGGCATCTCTCTGGTTCCATTACACTCTCTTTGGATTTGTGTTTGTTTGCTCCTGTGGGGTTGCATAGTCATCAGTGGTACGTGTGAGGGGGCAATCGGGGGTGCTCTGCTGCAGCCACACACCCTGAGCACACAGTCTCTTGGCACAAGTGTGCTTGACATTGGCGAACTCCTTATTGGTCCTCCCCGTGCACACATGGCACATTTCATGTCCAGCGCCCACAGCAACACCTGCCATCGTCTGCTTACTTATGTGTGAGATAGTGTCCAGCTTGCACAGTGACTCCAAGGACTAAAGATGGCCACAGCCACCCAGCTCTGCCAGCCTCCAAACCATGCTGGCATTCCATCAGGGTCTATCCTTGGAGATGGATCCTCTCCAGTGTTTTCTTTCTATGAGCATTCTCCTCAGCCAGATGGTACCTTTGAGAATTCTTTTGACATCTTCAAAGGTGCTCATCTCTCACAGGCTAACAATTCCTGGGGTAGACTTCTATTAAACATACATTACAGTTCCTCTTTTTAAATGTCTGTCTCTTGGTTGGACCCAGGCTGATACAATGACCTGCAGTAAGAATGCTCTTCACGTTAACCACACTTATTAAGGAGGTTTAGCAACTGCCTCTGGATCAAAGCAAGCCTATCTAGCTCCAAAACCTACCATTGATGGCCTACATCACTCTGCCCATAGAGAGAACTCTGAGTCCTCCACTGCCTTTGGGATCAGAATCATATACAAGCCTGTATCATGGAGAATTTGCACCCTGGCTTGGACTTCCCTGAAATCATTCCCAAACAGGTACTGAGACTAATGTTTAATATCTGCCATCAATCTTGAGTCTAAGTCCCTGTCTCCATCTCCAGCCAGCTGTCCTTGCCTCCAGACTAGACACTGCTCTGCCTCCCGAGCTGTTTGAACACAGGACACAGACATGCAATCCCCGATGTCGTCCTCCCCTTGTTCACTGGGTTTACTTTCTGTCCTCACACATGGCCCTCAATTTCACCAAGGAGCTATCCTGGGAGCAGCAGATCCTTAACAAGAAAGACCAAGAGAATGACATAACGGAAGACCCCTGGATTAACGGAGCAAATTAAAACAATCTCTGGGATTCAAATAATGGACCACCTGATTGAGATGGGGAGGGGAATGAGACAATTGATTTGATGTTCTGCTGATGGTCGGATCTCTGGAATCTTAGCAAGGCCAAAACCTTGATCAGTGGGAAATCAGACCATCAGAGCAAATATATATGAATTCCCTAAAAGTCAGTAGCAAAACTGTTGTCTGAGGTTGGATGTAGTTGCTTAAAAGAGCGAGGTGAACAGATATGGACTCACTTAGAGTTCTTTTCCTCCATTTTGCAGAACAACTCATGTTTAACACAACTGTCTACTGCTATGGTCATGTTTCCTCTGCTTCTAATGTTCAATTATGTCCAACGCCATCTGAAGATGGTCGCATGTGAACCGAATACCAACATATTCAGCAAGTATTTGAAAGCCTTCTGAAAGCCTTTTATCCATGGGTAAAATTGACCAACCATTGCTCTAAAGTTAAAAAAAAAAATGTTTGATGCAGTTTATCATGTAGAAAAGACAGGCAAAATTCATTTCAAGTATATCAGTTTAAGATTTTGTAGTTTGGATATGAGAAAGGCGATTGTTTAAAAAAAAAGAAAAAACTGTAGAAAATATGAGAATTGCAAGTTTGTTTGTTTAACATCTGTCAGTTCTACGGTGTATTGATCTAATGCCTGGCTAGTCCATATTGGCAACCAAATCAATGCACACATCAGCTTAAGAGGAAATATTTCATTTGGGTAAATGTATTGCCAGAGTCATTGAAATGAAAGGCCAGTTTACTCACAGCAGTTAATCCATAGTTTGATGTAGATACTTTCACATTAATAACCAAAGGACATTAAAAAACTTTATTAAAGAAAACAAAAGCAGCTAGCTTAAATCATGTTAGCACTTTTAATATTGGCTGTCAACTGAAGATTTTACTACATTAGTTTAAAAGTAACATTTTCACCTGGATAACTTTATAAGAATGTATTAAAAATAGAATAATTTGGGAGGCTACAAATATAAAATCTATGATTCCTTAAATAATCTTAGTATTATAATGTAAAAATTATGTTAATATAAAGAATAATTTATGATGTATTATATAATGCATAAAATATATTACTATTATCATAATTATAGTATGCTATATTTATATATTAAATAAAATACATAACATCATACACAATAGGTAATATGTGCTGTATTTTAACAGATTTATCTCTATTCCATTCATCTTACGATGTATTAAATAAGAAATTTAATAAGAACACATTAAAAGTTTTATTTTGTTTTGACAATTAAAAATCTAGGGGTAGAATATTGATTTCTAGAGATTTGTTTAAACAGAGTGATCATAGATGCATGGTAAGTAAGAGTTGTCACAGCATTCTGAATCAACCTGCCTCTGACTTTATTCCTCACAAGGAAGTTGTGGATTGCATATTGTTACTTCCATCTTATAGACAAACAAGCTGAGAGGAGTGAGGTGACTTACTCAAGACCACCCAGCTGCCAAGGGGCAGAATTGAGACTCAGTCCCCGTGCGTTAATCTGTAATAACGTTGATCTCATTATCACCCGTCCTTGGACAGGAAACTTCAAGGATGTGAAAACACCAACCATTGCTATAATTTATGGTTTGGAAAAGAAATTTTGTATGGAGAGAAATGTTTAAAACTTGATGCCAGAGCTGACACTTCAGCTGAGTGCCTCCTCGTTGTGGAATGTTGCGTTGGTTTTTTGTTGTTGTTGATGTTTTGGTTTTTTTTTTTTTTTAAGATTTTGTTTATTTATTTGAGAGAGAGAGAGAGCACAAGTGAGGGGGAGGGGCAGAGGGAGAAGAAGAAGCAGATGCCCCATTGAGCAGAGAGCCTAATGCAGGGCTCCATCCCAGGCCTCCGAGACCATGACCTGAGCCAAAGACAGATGCCCAACCAACAAGCCACCCAGGTGCCACTGGGATGTTGGGCTTTGAATCTCAAGTCTATAAGGGGCTGCCCATTGCATGGAGCAGTGATGGAAGAGCACCCAGTTAGACAGAGAAGGGACGACAATCAACTTCAAGACCTATTTTAAAGATTTCTGTAAGAAAAAGAGACTTCCATCATATTTGACCCAGGCAAATACATTCTATCTTGTAGCACTCTGGTTAGAATTGAGATTGATTCTCAAAGATTAAAGTATACATTACCATCTCCCACCCACACTGTACATGAAACACTGAATTTTGATGTCTTCCATGCCACATTGGGCCCAGTGGACAAGGCCTTCATATAATAACGAGCCAGATGAGTCTTCAAGCCATGACAATTTCCTATTGGTGATGCTAACTATACCTCCAAGATTTAGAATGTTCTGTAGGCAAAAACACCAAGAGCTAAGAACTGAGTAAGAGCATCAGCCCCAATCGGATTCTCAATATAGAGACACACGTCTTCCTCGGGGACAAATCTGAAATATCACACCTTAATCCTTTGGTATGAATTTGTGACTACTCTGATGGAGCCTCGCGCCATCATTACTAACAAAAAGACACAAACCTTCAGACCATCTGCCATACTGACTTGTACTTTGAGACACATCAGGACAGGCTCTGGGCTCTGGACATCCTTGACAATATTGTCACTGGGAACCTGGTCATGTTTGCGGTAGACAAGAGTTCAGGGAAACATGCAAGAGAACAATGGACAATGATAATGGTAAACAAGGAAGATATTGAGTGCATGGTAAATGTGAGAAGCCAAGAGACAAAGTATCTTCCTATAACTTTAGCTTTGAATACAAGAGACACAATGAGAGCTGCAACCATCCAAGAGAATCAATGAAGAGGAGAAACAAAAAAAAATTTTTTAAGATTTTTATTCATTTGACAGAGAGAGAGAATGAGAGCACAGGTAAGCAGAGCACAGGCAGAGGGAGAGGGAGAAGCAGACTCCCTGCTGAGCAGAGAGCCCAATGTGGGACACGATCCCAGGACCCTGGGATCATGACCTGAGCCGAAGGCAGATGCTTAGCTGACTGAGCCACTCAGGAGCCCCAGAAACAAAATTTTTTAAAAGTACAATGAAATCATCATCATCCCATCCTCATTGGATCTGTTGTGACAGGAAAAGCTGGAGAAAGGGTGAAATCTCATCACCTCAAAGCATGTCACAATTTCTGGGAAGGCCCAGGGCTGCCTGACATCATGGACAACTCTGTCCAAGGGGCTTCCTCGCCACCAGAGCACGGTCCACTCAGCTGGTCACAGCCTTGTGAGGAAACAAATTTTAAGCCACGCCTGGTTGAGAATAGGTTAAAATACATTTGAGCGATGATATAAACTTTGAGACACTTTGAATACTTGAGCAGGTGCATAGTGAAATGTGTGAAGCCCACAGCCTTTATTGCAACTGAAAGCATTGTGAAATACAATTCGTATCCTACAGAGTAATACTCTACTTGAAACTAGTACCATGGAATAAACAAATGCTAGCACTCTTGTAAAAATTTCAGAGGAATGGATAAAATAGAAAGTGAATTCTCCCATAATTAGGGTTGAGATTGAGGACTGAGTAAGTTGTGTCAGGGATGTCTTTTGCAAATATTAGCTTAGTAACACAACAAAACAACCTAGTTGTACTTGTGGCAGATGCCATTTTAAGAACACAATGAGAAATGACTTCCGAAAAAAGATGAGCTGAAATATCCCTTTGATGTGAGGGGGGACGTTGGTGGAGGTGAAGCAAAAATGGTCGTGTTGACTGTTGGGACATAAAGCCTTGGCCTGGAGGCTGAAGTAAGCCAGTCACAAAAACACAGATACTGTCTGATTCTGCATGGAGGTGATACCCTGAGTAGGGAGATTCATAGAGACAGAAAGCACATGGTGGTTACCTGGGCCCCCCGGGGGAGAAGGAAGGGAATTAGTGTTTAATGCAGACAGGGTTTCAGTTTGGGAGGATGAGAGAGTTCTGGAATGGATAATGGGGATGGGCACACAATGACATGAATGCACTTCAGGCCTTGGAATGGAATACTTAAAAATGGTAAATTACATGTCATGCATATTTTACCACGAGCACAATGACGAGAATTAACAGCCCTGTGCCTGGATCAAATTTGCTGACTTACAGTGAGACTCAGAAACACCTGTTTGGTGTTATTACCTCCTCTGGAGCATATATATTCCCTCTAAAGTAGACCCTGAAGGGCAGTTTCCATTCAGACTTTCCACAACACTTCACTTATTCCTAAAGTAGCTACTCATTACACGTTTCTCTCTCTCTCTTTTTTTAAGTGATAGAAATTAGCTTACCGGAGAAAACGGTATTACGATCATTATATTGTTTCATTCCTCTCTTCTCTTCACAAATCTATGTAATTGCTAATACTCCATTGCTATTGGGAGCTCATTACTGATCCAATATTCAGTTACTTTTAGAGAAGTAGGGACACACTCTGATTGCATGGAAATTCGGGAAAGAGGGTTCACGTGAAAGAATAGAAATTGGAGAACAAAATTCAAAATGTTTTTAGGTTTTGGACCACATCATTAGGGGAAGCAATTGGAATAAATAACTTTAGGGCAGCAATTACCAAGCCACCTATTTTCCAAGGATTATTGGTCCTTTACGAATAATAAGGCATCAAACTGGGTAATAACTTTCAGGCTAATGTGGAGGAGTATGGCCATGTTTCCTTACACCGCCATTTCCCTTCCCCTTTATTACGCGACTGGCGGATATACATTTGAAATATTATGGAAAATGCTGCCGATGTTGCCAACTGCCTGCCACATATATGCTTCATAATTTGCTGAAAGGAGGCTCTGGGAATGATGCTTTCTGTCCTCAGAAATCATTTAAAACTCTTCTTCCTTCTGCTTTCTCTGAGTCTCCGATGTATCCACTCTAAAAGGATAAGCGTGGATTTTTAACCTGTCAAACACATGAAGGATGACCTGGCTGAGGTTTTAGAATCCCCTTTATCTGTAAAGTTTATTTGAGTCTTGGAGCAGGTTTGTAAATATTACTCAAAAGAGGGGACAATCAGGCAGTGATCTAGCCCGGTACTAAATAAAAATGATGACCATGGAAAATCTCCTGAGTCTCCCGAGTTCCCTGCATGAAAAGGGGGACATGGGGGGAACTGAGCCCAGGGCAGAAAGCACAGCACCCCGCTGAGCTGGGAGCCTCACCCACAGCACTGTCAGAGAGGCTTCTTTCACTGGCTTTGATCACTCCAGGGACCAATCTCCACCAATTTTTCCTGGCCCTAATATCTAAATGCAGCCCTACCAGGAGCAGTCCTTTAGCTCAGGATCTGGTGAAGACCTCAGGTGTGTCAAGAATGAGCTTATGCTGGTGTCGAGAAGCAGCTAGAATGTGCTGCCATGCACACCAGCACACACACGCCAACACGTGCAGGCCAACACATGTACATCAGCACACACACGTCATGTCACCAGCATTTGAGTCTCACTCAAATGTACCCTTCCTTTCCAGACTTTCCAGAACATGTGCTATTGCTCCATCTTTTGTGGCCCCGTGGTACCATATATGCCTTGTTCGCCCTAAATCCACCTACTTACATGGCTGTCCCATCTTCTAGACTGGGCCATGGTGTGTCCTGATCTCTACACCTGAGTGAGCAAGCAGGGAGGAGCCTGAACTGTAATTATTCCATGCACGTTTTCTCAGAGAGCAAGAGGAATCTCTTCAGAGTGCTGTGCTTAGGAAAAGGTGCTCTATGATGCTCACAACTCAGAAAATAAAGGAAACTCAAAAAAAAAAAAATGAGCAGTAGTCACTAAAAAGAGGAGACCCTATACAGTGAGATGGGGCTTGTAAGGGTCGCAGTCTCCAGAGGATGAAATCTGTAGGTAAAGTGCCTCTGGAAATCCCAGCCACTCCATCGCAGAATTAGGTTTCAGCACTACATTATAGGGATAATCAGGAAGCATTGACTCTTTACCACCCTTCCCAAATACGACTTATTGCTTATATTTTTATGCTGCAAATGTTTATGTGTTTGCAAATAGTGGTAAGATTACCGACATAAAAAGAGGTGGTTTTTGGTGGGACACTGGACTGAGCTCCAAAACCCAAGGGAGGAAGCTCAGGGAAGGACAAAAAGAATCATACTGGACTTTCCAGCTGTCCAAAACTGAACAAATGACCCCTCTCCCCCAGTTGTCTACTCTCATATTGCTTTCTATTTCCATGTGGGCATTTTAATCTTCCAAGATTACTGTTATTGGTTTATGTCAAGACTTACTATAAATTTATAGTAAGCAAGACAACATGTCATTTTTGTAAAGAGAGTCAAATAGAAAATAAAATAGAGGACCAAGATATGTACTCACACATATATGGACAATTGAATTTTGGCAAAGGTATGAAGCCAATTCAGTGGTAAAAGGATAATATTTACAATAAATATTTCTGGAACAACTGGATTTTCTTAAGGAAAAAAAAACAGAGAATGAGAAGAAAAAAGGAGGAGGAGAAACTTTTCATCAAATTCAAAAATTCACCCAGAATTGATCATAGACCTAAATATAGAACTTAAAACTACAACAGTTCTAAAAAAAATCCATTGGAGAAGACCTTTGACACCTTAGGTTAGGCAAAAATTTCTTAGATACAACATCAAAATCATTATCTATTAAAAATAAATTTAAAAACAGATTTTATCAGGGTGCCTGGGTGCTTCCGTGGGTTAAGCATCCAACTCTTGACTGGCTCAGGACCTGATCTCAGGGTTGTGAGATCAAGCCTGACAGTGGGCTCTGTGCTGGGCATGGAGCTTGCTTAAGAGTCTCTCTCTCCCCCACTCTCTCTGTCTCTCAGAAAAAGAAGAAGAAGAAGAAGAAGAAGAAGAAGAAGAAGAAGAAGAAGAAGAAGAAGAAGAAGAAGGGGAAGAAGAAAGGATAAGGAGGAGAAAAGAAAAACCCCAAAACCAAAAAAACCCAGATTCTATCAAAATTCTAACTTCTGAGCTTTGAAGGACAATGTTAGAAAAATGGAGATACAAATCCCAGACAGTATTTTTAAATCATATATCTAATAAAGGACTTGTATCCAGAATAAGTAAAGAACTCAATTCAATAAAAAAAAATGATAAAAAGTTTTGAACAGATACTTCCTCAAAGGTGATACAGGGATAGCAGTTAAGCACATGAAAGACACTCAACACCATTACTTATTAAGGAGAATGGCTAAAATTAAAAAGACTGACCATTTCACATGTGGGTGAGGATGTGAAGGAACTTCAACTCTCAAATATTGCTGACGGGAGGATTAAATCATACAAACCACTTTTGAAAAGATATTGGGACCCTTCTGAAAAATTTATATGATTCGATCATTCTGCTCCTACATATTTACCCAAGGCAAATAGAAGCTTATGTCCACACAAACGTACACACTATGCGTTGAGCTTCATTTTCCATACCCAAGTGCTCATCAGCAGTCAAGTACATAAACATGTGTGGGAAATGCTCTGAAATAAACATGAGCAACTGATACATGAAACGACACAAAGGATCTCAAACAAAACTTATGAGTGAGAGGAGACACACAATAATGTATAATTCCCTATATGTAAAATTCTGGAAAATGCTAACTATGTTATAGTGGCAGGAAGCAGCTCAGAGGTGTCTGGGGGGGGGAGTGAGGGATGACAAGAGGTTGGAGGGAAGGATTGCAAAGAGCACAAAGGAACTCTGGGAGATAATAGGACCACTATATTGACTGGAGTGAGGGTTTCATGAGTATATGTGTATGTCAAAACCTTAGTAAGTTGTATCCTTTAAATACATGCAGCATATTGAATTTCCATTATACTCCAATGTAGGACTGCTGCAATGCATGTACATATATCCTTGTACATTCGGAAGGCTACGTGTTTGAAAAATCCCTAAGCGAAAGTGTGTGTCTTAAGGGCACATGAAAATGAATATTGATATTCTTGCCCATATGCAAAGTGAGGGGGATGACATATAATAAAATTTTTCAGCATAGTTCACGGAATAAAACACTAGAAACGATCCAAAAATCCATTTTAAGTGAATTGCTTAATAAATGATGGCTCATTGACATGCTATTAAAAGAAGAAGGCAAGTCTATTGATGTCTTCATGGGAACTTAAAGAGGCGAGATACAACATCGCACGGATAGCGTGCCATCCCTTGGGGGGGAATGCAGGTATTAATGTGTGCGAATGTTTGTATACACGTACACTACTCATGGAAGGACACACACAGAATCAGTATCAGAGGCCATCTTCGAGAAGGAAACAGGTGATTCAGGTCAAGATCTAGAAGATTTACTTTCATTTCTGGAAAAAAATAAGCACTTTGTCCCTGGAGAATTTTTTACGTTGTGCATATACCACATAATCATTAACAAATGAGGACCTCGATGGGGAGGAAGAGGAGCCAGAAAGAAAGGCTCCATGGGGCACCTGGGTGGCTCAGTCAGTTAAGCATCTGCCTTTGGCTCAGGTCATGATCTTGGGGTCCTGGGATTGAGCCTTGCATCGGGCTCCCTGCTCAATGAGGAGTCTGCTCTCCCTCTCCCTCTGTGCCTCCCCAACCGCTGGCTCATGCTCTCTCTTTCTGTCTCCAATAAATAAATAAAATCTTTAAAAAAAAAAGTCTCCTATATTGTTTGAGGTAAATTAGAAACATTTTTGGGACAGCAAATTATGCATTATTCTTGCATCTTAACTCTACTTTTAACACCAGGTCAGTAGAACAAAGATGACCAGAACTTATCTATGGTGATTATGTACATGAACTCATATATAATATAGATTTAGGTATATACATATACGTACATATGCACGTGTACATGCACATATGTGTACGTGTGTGCATGTGTGTATGTGTGGAAGTTCACTGGCTTGTCATTCAAGGGAAAGTACACCAGTGAAGAAATTTACTGGGGAGTGAGCCTAATAGGGAATTCAGGTGTTTCAGGGCTTGGGGACTGTGTTTATGAAGGACTGAAGGTAGTAAGTACTGGAGCTAGACTAGAGTTAGTCCAGGGGTCTGCTTGCACCTGGCTCAAACAACTCCCCTTCTTCACTGGTCAGGAAGGGATCTCCGCTTAGACTGAGAAAGGGTCCAGGACGCAAGGGTCACCTCAAGTTAATAGTCCAAAGTGTGGTAATCAGGGGCGCCTGGGTGGCTCAGTCATTAAGTGTCTGCCTTCGGCTCAGGGTATGACATTGGGCTCCCTGCTCTGCTGGGAGCCTGCATCTTCCTCTCCCACTCCCCCTGCTTGTGTTCCCTCTCTCACTGGCTGTCTCTATCTCTGTCAAATAAATAAATAAAATCTTTAAAAAAAAAGTGTGGTAATCAGAACAGAATCATGAGCAGATCACTAATTTGTGCTTTTTGCTTCTTGCTGTCAAGCTAATTAAATTTTTCTGATGTTGTCAGCTTAATATACTTTATGAAAATACAATTCAGATTTAAACAACAACAACAAAAAAAAAAGAATTATACTTGAGGGAGAGAAAAGAATGCAGAAATCTCTTTTTGAGAGACAAGCAAGACCTTGTCTATGGGGCCCGGGGCCTGATGGAAGGTAAGGAGGGGAGAAATCATGATAGTTGATAAAGAAGGGGCGTGGACGTGCAGCCATAAAGTCAGCAAATGCTGTTTGGGAGGAGCCCTCATGACATCTGGACACAGAGGGACTGAATTCCTAGTCAGGCCACGTGCCACAGATACAAGCATCTTCCCACATGTTTTCCAAGTGAGTCAAGAGCACACTTAGCTTGCTGAGTGTTACAAGGATGGTGGTATTTTATCTCCTCCTCATTCAATCAGTCAGTCAGTCAGTCAACAAATATGTACGAAGCTCCCACAGAGTGCATGACCTGACGAGGGTGCTGAAATCTTCAAAGGATTTCAAAACACTTTTCTCCTTCTTAAGATTCTTAAAATCCAGGGGCGCCTGGGTGGCCCAGTTGGTTAAGCGTCTGACTCTTGATTTTGGCTCAGGTCGTGATCGCAGGGTCATGAGATGAAGCCCTGAGTTGGGCTCCATGCTCAGCGTGGGATCTGCTTGAGACTCTCTCTCCCTCTGCCTCTGCCCTTCCTACTCATGCTCTCTCTCTCTCTCTTTCTCTCCCTCCCTCTCTCTCAAATAAATAATCTTTTTAAAAAAAAATCTTAAAATCCAAGAAAGAAAGAGTTATAAATAAACATATCTACATCTGTAGCAACCATCTTTGAAATCTCAAATATGGAAGTCAGAGAATCCCAAATCATTTCCCAAACGTGCGGCTGGTGGAACAGTCCCCCAGGGTGTGCAAGAGGACTCTTTGCTGGGAGAAAGCAGAGGAATGGAGTGTCTCCTGGTGATTTCTTGATGTGGTCCTTGGGGTGTGTATTTGTGCATTTTCTAATCATCATGGCGTTTTATTACGGGAAGACAAACATGAGACAGTTGCTCAACTTTGCGAGAAGCTGAGTTTACTTTAAAGAGTTTGAAGGTCACACATGCAGTCTTCCCTTCATTAGCATTTTCGATATAGTACACTGCAGATTTAAATATCACCACACAGGCTACAATAAACAGATTCCCAGTGACCAACACATCTCTGTTCTTCACCTTTAAATAGTCTTCTCACAAAGACATCACACAGGAAAACTCCATGATATTCAGATTCCAGCAGATGATGTTCTTCTACTTGTTTTCTGTTCCTTCCATTGTCACCTCTTGTCCAAGGGGAAATGAGTGGAAATCTGGTAGATTTCTTAATGAACTCAAACTACTTCTGGGTGTTCATTGGCTCTATGCTAAGTGACACTCATGACATTTTATTAACGAGCTGTTCTATGGTCCAATTGATGGTCAAATCCCAATTTCGTCTACCTGTCTGTGAGCTCCTGGATTACCGTTACTCTCAGTATTAGGATATGAAGTGGCCGGCACAGCACGTCACGCACAGCAGACACCCAGTGAGTGGTCACTGTTGCTACTGCTGTCAAATTTCCTTCCCTAAGCAGTGGGGGAAGCTTTTGCTAAAGCTAATAAGTCATTTTGCTGTTTCTAGAAATTCTATGCTGTTCTGTTCAGTTATGGCATTCCAGTATTCTTAGGGTCTATTTATATTTCTTTTTTTCCACCTGGACTATTATTTTTTAAAAATCCCACTAATAGATAGATCTGTTGCAAATACTACCTAATGAGAGTGCTTCTAACATAGCAACGTTATATTTTGAGGAACTACAACATTGCAATCTTTTGCACTATTATAATTACGTTTTTGGGTGATTCCTGTCTCTTAATATTTTTTTTTCTTCCACAATCCCTTTTCCTGACATAAAACTTATCTTAACTTAGAGGGTTTTGTTTTATTTTTTTCACATACTTTCCCTAAAAATTAAGGTGCATATTGGATCACATTTGGCCTCTACAGTCTTGGACACTAAGGTAACGTGATCCTCTTTTCTCAAAGATTTTTTCCCCCCATTTTCCCTCCATGTACCAGATACTTCCATCGAAACATATTAGACCTTGTGAGGTCTTCGAGGATTTTTTTTTTCCTAGTGCTCCACTAATTTTGAGCAAAGGACAAAGTGTGGCAATTCAATCTGGAGCCTCATGAGTTAATCCCCCTTGTACATGTGCTTAGAAACTGGGGGCGGTTTCTAAGCCTCAGAACTGGCCTTCATTAGCTAAGGACATATACGTGGACAGAAACCTCTGTTCTGAATTATTTGATTTCCTTCTATAAACTAGGGATTACAATGATAAATTTGTGAAAAGTTAAGAGACCTCTAAGTTAAGGCCCTTCCAAATCCCTTCCAAATACTCTACGATGGCTCATTCTCTTCACTCCGTGGATGTGGGGTCCTTTCTTTCCAGGCATGGAATAGGAGGCTGTGGCTACTGACAAGTTTTCTTCCCTGTGCAGGACTGAGGAACAGGAAGCGTTGGTAGTAAGAGCTGCAGCTGTGCACGGAGGAGGCATGAGTCATTGGGAAGTTCAACAGTGAAAGGCAGGGTGGCCGCCATTGCCCTTGAGTGAGCCTACATCCCCGCTGCCACCGCATTAGCTCAGGAACTAAGTTAGTCTTCCTCATATTACACTCATTGTTTAAATTAGACTATTAAAGTGCATAGAGAACTTTTGAAATTTCCTCTTGAATATCGATGCAAGAAATGTGTTTGGCGGAAGTGAGGGACAGCATGAGATTGAATTTCTCAGGGCTGTTCAGTCACAGGACGCCCTGTGCCAGCTAGGCACCAGGAGAACTTAAAGGAGAAGGTGGCCCGAGCTATGCATTTCTAGGCATTTCTTAGCCCAAATTTAGAATTTTCATATTCTTCCTTGTTTTAGAAATGCTTTTTGACAAAGAGATAATTGTGTTCTCTATACTGCAAACAGATGACTCTTCCTGTAGCATAAATGTGATCATAGTCTATTTCTGCCTCATAAAATTCAGTGGTTCCTCAAGGCACTGCAAACCCTTCAGCCTGGCCACTTTTTCCCTTTCTAGCCTCATCCCTAACACCCACTTCTCATTATATGCGTGTCAGACACACTCAGCGTTTATACCCTACATTTAACTTGCAGCGGATTATTTAATCCTCAAAAAAATATTTTCTTTTTTCTTTTTTTTTTTTAAAGATTTTATTTATTTATTTGACAGAGAGACAGCTAGTGAGAGAGGGAACACAAGCAGGGGGAGTGGGAGAGGAAGAAGCAGGCTCATAGCGGAGGAGCCTGATGTGGGGCTCGATCCCAGAACGCCGGGATCACGCCCTGAGCCGAAGGCAGACGCTTAACGACTGTGCTACCCAGGCACCCCACACAAAAATATTTTCAAGCAGCTACCATTAACCTATATGATATATTAGAATATTACATATCAACAAGTGTAGATGATTTTCCAAACATCGCAAGAATGTTGTCATTTCTTCTGGGCCTGCTGGGTCTTCTGATAGTGAATTATTTCTACGTTAAGGGACAGATAAGCCAGCACCGGGAAGGACTTCCAGAAGGGTGGCATCAGGATTGATATGAACAAATGGAAGTGCTACCAAAAACATCAAAATCAACTTGGCTCAACGTCTCAGAGTTAGCCACAGGCTTGAAACAAGTCGAGGAGTGTTTGCTCATGAAAAGCTTGCTCTTGAGAAGAACAGTGGGGTCTGTGGCTCTGTAGCTTGACCTCTTCCCATCTCCCTGCCTCAGTGTCCTGAGGTCCTGAAACCCCTTCCACTAGGGGAAGGCTTAGATCTCCTCCTGAAGTTCATGGTCAGAACATCATCAGTACCAGAGCTCTCTCAATATTTGCAGAAGATCAGAGGGGAAGGGAGGGACAACCGAACGGGATGTCACCAGAGACAGAGAAAAACCATGAGGGAAACAAACTGAGGGTTGATGGAGGGGAGGTGGTGGGGGGATGGGGTAATTTGGTGACGGGCATTAAGGTGATGCGATGAGCACTGGGTGTTATATGTAACTGATAAATTACTGAACGCTACATCTGCAACTAAGTAGGTACTTTAGGATGGCTAATTAAATTTAAATTAAAAAATGATTGTGGTACTGAAAAAAAATTATTTACAGAAAGTGTCTTCCAAGTGCGAAATTGGCGAGGATGTGGAGAAAGAGGAACCATCATACTCTGCTGGTGGGAAGGCAAAATAATACAGCCACTTGGTAAACCAGTTTGTTCCACAAGCTGAGGAACTAAGCATAGACCTGCCACAGGATCCAGTAATTCCAGTCTTAGGTATCTGTTCAAGAGAGGCGAAAGCATCCTTCCACCCAGAAACACGTAAAGAAGTTTTCACAGCATTGTTCACGTGATCAAAAAGTGAAAACAGCCCAAATGTGCATCAGCTGACTAGTAGATAAACAAAAGCGGTCTATCCCCACAAAGGGATATTATTGATGCATAAAAAGGAATCAAGTACCGATACCTGCTACAACGTGAACTTGGAAAACATTCAGTTCTGTAGAAGCAGCTGGACACGAAAAGACGTCGCTTGTGTGATCCACGTCTATGCAGTATCCACAGCCCGTACGTGTACAGAGGCGGTAAATCTGCGCTTGCCTGGAGATGGACTTGGGGGCGGAGGGAGTGGCTGCCGAATGGTTCTGATTTTCTGACTGGAGTGAGGAGCATGATCTCAAAATAGGTTATAGTGGGGGCGACTGGGAGGCTCAGTCGGTTCAGTGACTGCCTCTTGATTTCAGTTCAGGTCATGATCTCAGAGTCCTGAGATCGAGTCCCATGTTGGGCTCCACGCTGGGTGTGGAGCCTACTTGAGTTTCTCTCCCTCCCTCTTCTTCTGCCCCTCTCCCCTGCTCACATTCCCTCTCTCTCTCTAAAACAAATAAATAAATAAAAATAAAAATATGTTACGGTGATGGCTGGATTACTCTGTGAGTATACTAGAACCAAGAATTTGCATACTTAATTGGGTGGATCTTACATGGGAATGAATTAAATGTTAGCAAAGCTGTTCAAACACACACACACCCCAACATTATTTGGAGGCACTCGCATTTTGAAAAGCAGCGGTAAATGGCCAGTTTTCAGTAACTTACATTAAGTGCCTCAGCTTGGGGACTTGAAACACTGAGACCCTTGCTGCTGTTACCGGAAGAGAGTTCCAAATCCCGGGGCTCAGCAGGAGGAGGGGTGCAAGTTTTCAGTCAGTCTGATAAAGTCCCCTCCGAAAGGTCCTCACGTCTGTTTTCCCTCCCGTGTGAAAACCGTCCCCAGAAACGTCCTCCTTGGAATCACTTGTAATAAATCGTGCGGTTTCGCTGACACCACGTCTGCTTCTGTGTGATCCAAGGCACTTAGAGATTCTGCGTCACACGGTCGACCTAAAACCCAGGGGCTCACGGGCCTAAGTTGGCTGTGAGGGGCTTCCAGCTCCTGCCGCTTTCAGATTTAGAAGGCTTAACATGTGACAGGTACAGTGGCAAAACTACATCTACTTATATCTTCCTTTTTTCCAAGAGAAAACTGATATCTGAAGAGGTCATTTTTTCCCCCTAATCCCTGAGATTTCCTGACTATGGGAGTGCAGAGCAAGTTGCAAAGCTGATAGGACTAGAAAGAAAAATTTTTATGTGTCTTTTATTGAAACTCAGTGTGGCCAGTGCTTCCTCCCTTTCAACTCTATTTTTCATGACTGTGATTGTCCAAAGTGACCTTTCAGGGGGCTGATTGGTTCAGGAGCAGAAGGAGCAGAAGCCCCAGAAACCTCGTGAGAGGGTGGGCTTGGCGGTCGCACCCAGTCCTGGTCAGGCATCATGCACCTTGCCCCCGAGCCTGTGCTAAGCAATCTCACCAAGAACTGGATTTAAGAACCCAATCAAGTTTTGGGGGACCTAGGTGGTACCTCGACTCTTGGTTTCAGCTCAGGTCATCATCTCATGGTCGTGAGATGGAGCCCCACATCACCCCCTGCACTCATGCAGAGTCAGCCTGAGATTCTCCCTCCCTCTACTCCTCCCTCCTGCACGTGCTCTTTCTCTCTCTCAAATAAATAAATAAATAAATAAATAAATAAATAAATAAATCTTTAAAAAAAGAACCTAGTAAGTTTTTCCTTAGAAGCCAAGAGCAAATACTATGTAAAACACAGAACTTCCTAAATATTCATCCGAAATATAGTCCCAATAGCTGACCTCAGGGCAGCCCCCCACGGAGATGGCCAAAGCAACCAGATGCCAGTCGACTCTGCTTAGCTATTCTGGAAGCAGAGATGTTAGATCCTAGAGTGGGGGCCTCAGTGGATGCAAATGTCGTTCATGAGATGAGACACTGTCATGTCTGATGTGTGGCTGTGTGCTGAGGAGAAGGACCTCCCTGGATGGTGGAGTGTAGGTGCGATTGGCCGTTCTTCTCTCACAGTTTGGATTCAGCATAAGATCAGAACTAAAACGGACCATCCATTGCAAATCAGGACTAATGCTGGGGGTAATTGACCAGGATCAATACTTTAGAAATTTATTTCTTAAGCTTGATCTATTATCCCTTGTTTCTATCTTGGCTCTTCACTCTCTATTTTCCTCGAAAAGTGGGCAAAAGTACCCTTATTTTCAATGTTCCTAGGTGGGTGAAACTTCAGGGAATGTGCCAATAGATGTGTGACTTGTCCTTCCCTCAATTTGTGTCCACGTGGATAGAACCCTGCACCCCCTTTCTCCCTAAGGTAGGATGCCGCTGCTACAGGAACTCTTCCTTTCTCAAAAATCCTATTCCAAGGCAGTCAGCCCTCTAGTTTCCTCACTCCACAGCCACACTCCAAGATGTGTATAAGCACACATTCACAACATGCACACGCTCATCTTCCCACTCTGTCCGGGGCTGTGGAGTCTGGCTAGTTCAAGGAAGGGAAGGAGCGGTTGGATCCCTCAAAGAAGACTGCGGTTTTGCAACAGAGGGAGAGCCAGACAAAGCTACTATAAAAAGATAAAGGAGAAACAGACCCACTTGCTTTTCCCAGGACATGGCATGGGAAGGGCGCTGATCATGTTGGTCATGTCTTTTGTCTTTATGGTTAATAAAATGCTTCTCCATGCCATTGAATGTAACGTCCTAATTTTCAACATTCTTAGGATATGTTTGTCTCTTTCAGTTTCTAGTAGGCATCGCAACAACTGGGAGAGCCAGGGTCAGAACTGCAAGTCAGATGTCATTTACAACAGAGAATCAAGTTGTTTTGTTCTACAGGATTCCTGCCTTTCAGTCAGCTGCATTTTGACTTGTATGGAAGCCAGGGCACTGGTTAATTTCAAACAGCAGATAATGATCTCGATCAGGGAAAAACAGAATCTGATTCTTGAAAATCACTGGTGAGGGGAAATCGCATAAAACACCTGACATCACCTTCACTGGTGTTGTATCTATTTCTGTGGAAACATTTGAAAGCAAGAACTTTCAGTAAATTTCAGTGTATGAGGTAGGTTTCTATTCTATCATCTTTTCCAAGTGTGTTCTTTAATTCAAATCTGTAGCAAGCAGGCAAATGGAACTCTTTAGATTAATATTTTAAATGATGATTTTCTTGTAAGAATGATGTTTTCTTCTGAATTGCCATAATTTGAACGTTCTCTTTCCTTCCAGGCAGCAACCATAATTACATGGCCATAAGAGGAAAGAGCAGAAGTTATGACCTAGTGCCAATCAAACCAGGATGGTGTCCAAAGAGCAAGTTATGCAGTCGAATGCCAAATAATCAAAGCCTGTGACAACTCAAGTGTGCCACAAAGTATACAGTGACCCAAAATGGAGCTGGGAAAAGGGGTAAAACAGAGGATATCGTCTAAAGTGCATGACATCATGGAGGCGGTAGTTGTTGGTATCATTCCAGGCTGGAGAAAGAGAAGGTTAGGATCCAAATTGTTTGGTCATGGGGGACTCATGAAGGTGAGTTATATAAAACATTGAGTCACAACCGGGGGAACTATGATGTTGGACAGGGGTCTCCCAAGTGAGGGATATGCAGGAATGTCAATTGAGTTAACAGGAATAAAATATAAGCACTCTTCTTTATCATCACTTTTTTCTGAACTTCTTTCTTTTCAAACCTACATATTGTTCTGATTTTGTTAAGCAAACTTATTGAAGTCTAGTTAAAATAAACATATCCTATTTAAAACAGTCTTTATTTTATTTATTTTATTTTATTATTAAGTAGGCTCCACACCCAGTATGGAGCCCAACGTGGGGCTTGAACTCACAACCCCGAGATCAAGACCTGAGCTGAGATCAAGAGTTGGTTGCTTAACCGACTGAGACACCCAGGGGCCCCTAAAGTAGCCTATTTTAAATGTACACACACACAGGTCAATGAGTTTTAAGAAATACATGAATCCCAAGCACAACTGAGATACAGAATATTTCCCTCCCTCCAGAAACTCCCCCTGTGTCCCTTTCAGTCAATGCACACCCCCCTCCAAGATCCAACTAATCACTGTTCTGTTCCTTGGCACCAACAGAATAGATTTGCTTTCCTAAGTTCACGTAAGAGTAATCAATGTGCACTCTGTTGCTTTTGGCTTCTTTCCTTCAGCATAGTCTTTGAGATTCATCCATGCTGTGTGTTTCAGTAGCTTGTTTATTTTTTAGTGTTGAATAGTATTCAATTGACTCACATTCAAATGCAAATGAAATATAGATATAGTATTCAAGCTATCTTTGAAGACAGCATCCAATTCTATCATATGTATCAAAATCTGTCTATCCATTCCCCTATCAACGGACATTTGGGTGTTTACAGTTTCAGGCCATTGTGAATGAAGTATGGGATTTTATATATTTTTGTTTCCTGTGGCTATATACCTAGGAGAGGAATGGCTTGGCCATATGTTAAGTGTTTAATTTTTTTTTTGAAATTGTCAAACTATTTTCCAAAGTACTTATGGGATTGTACCTGTCCATTAGCAACGAATGAGAGTTCCACTGTCCCATGTGTTCACCAGCGCAAAACATTGCCAGTCTTTTGAAATACAGTCATACTACTGAATGTGGAATCTTCTTGTGGTTGAATCTGAATTATTGATGACCCATAATGCTCAGCCTCCTTTCACGTGTTTATTGGAGATTTGTGTATATATTGTGTGACGTTCCTGTTCAAACTTTTGCCTGTATTTTATTGGAATTATTATGGATTGTAGGAGTTTTTTGATCAGTTACAGATCATGCAAATATTTTCCCTTTGTGTCTTATCTTTCTTTAAAAGTATCTTGAAGAGTGGAATTTTTAAATTTTGATAAAATTTAAGTCTAATTTTTTTCTTTAGTGGTTTATGCATTTTTGGGATCTATGTAAAAAATATTAGCCTAGCCCAAGGTCACAAATATTTTCTAACTGGTTAGTGGCTACTTAGAGTCCTTACCCATGGAGAAGTGGGTAATTTGGAGGTGGGTGGTTATATTTAGTTCAAAGAACTCCTCACTGTGAGAAGTGGCCACGTGGCTTAAAATTTCACCCACCCAGTGATATCTTTTGATGGAGATTTTTTTAACTTTAATGAAGTATAATTTATTAATATTTTACTACTGATCTGTATTTTTTGTGTGTGAAATCTACCCGAGATCATGTAAATATTCTTTTTTTGTTGTTGTTATCCCTTCTATGTTTAACTGCATTACTTTTCTTCTGTAGATTTCTGAATCCTCTGGTACTCAGTTTTCTGTAAGATATCATCTAGAGGTGAAATTTTAAAAAAATTTTTTTAAAGATATATTTATTTATTTGAGGGGCGCCTGGGTGGCACAGTCATTAAGCATCTGCATTCAGCTCAGGTCATGATCCCAGCATTCTGGGATCGAGCCCCGCATTGGGCTCCCTGCTCAGTGGGAAGCCTGCTTCTCCCTCTCCCACTCCCCCTGCTTGTGTTCCCTCTCTCGCTGCCTCTCTCTCTGTCAAATAAATAAATAAAATCTTTTTAAAAAACAAAGATTTATTTATTTATTTGAGAGGGAGGAGGGACAGAGAGAATCTCAAGCAGACTCCCCACTAAGTGTGGAGCCTGACGAAGGCTCCATCTCACGACCTTGAGATCATGACCTGAGCTAAAATCAAGAGTCGGAGGCTCAATTGACTGAGTCACCCAGGTGCCCCTCTTCTTTTTTCTTTATTGATATCCCATAGATCCAGCACCATTTATTGAAAACATTTCCTTTACCCCTGCTCTCAAGTGTCATTTTCATCAGGGACAAAAGTCCATGCCTATGTGGGTATGTTTCCTGGCTGTCCCCTCTGTTCCACTAGAACATTTGTCAGACCTGCAGCCAATCCCACAGTGTCTTTATTGCATCTTTATGAAAGTCTTGACATTGGTAAAGTTCCCCTACCTTATACTTCTGTTTTGTCAAGATTGTCTTGGATCTTCTTGGTCTTTTGCATTTCCATATACACCTGACAATTAGCTTGTGTATTTCACAAATAGAAACCCACTAATATTTTGGTTTGGATTGTCTGTAATTTCATAAATTAGTTTGGTAAAAGGTGAATAGGGCCTTGCATAATTATGTTTGTATTTATTATTAGATATTTAATATTTTTATTTTAATAAATGGCACATTTTAATTTTTTTCCTGTCAGGATACATAAATATAGTTGAATTTGTATATTGAACTTATATCATGCAACCTTGCTCAACTCACATATCAATTCCAAAATTACTATCATGTCGTCCATGAATAATGAGAGATTTACTTATTTCCAGTTTTCATAAATTTGCATGATTCTCTTTCTCGCCACTACGTCTGGTACCTGAAACATTGTGCTGGATACGTTGGTGATAGTGGGCATCTATGCTTCTTCCTTAATCTCAAAGGGAAAGTTTTCAACATCTCGTCAGTACATTTACTACACATATGTTTGGTCTATACCCCCCATTATAGTAAAGAAGCTTATTCCTACTATTAATTTCACCAACTGGTTTTTTAGCCTTACTGAATGTTATATTGGTGTGGTACAGTGAGGCAAGGTGTGGTGTGGTATGATGTGGTAGAGTGCAATATGGTGAGCCGTGGTGTGGTGTGTTCCTGTATGGTGAGGTGTGGTATGCTATGGTAGGATGTGGGTAGGATATGGTACGGTGTGGTGTGTTAAAAATGGCATCCTTTTGAGCATACCATAATGTAGACTTGTCAAGCCACTGTATCGTACAAGTGAAACAAATGTAGCATTGGGTGTCAGCTACACTTCAATAAAAAAAAGAAAAGGTGGCATCCCTGGTGGACTGTATCAAACACAAGTCAGAGATCACCGAGCTGATACAAACGCTTCTAAGAATAGAAAACCAGAAACTAGAAACTCTTCTCAACTGGTTTTATGAGGTGAAATATCTTTCGTACCAAAACCCAGTCAGTAAGAACAACTTTGGGACAATCTCACTCATGAAGATAAAGGCAAGGTTGTTACAGAAATCATCACAAATCAAGCCGATCACTAAATAATGGTGGTACTTAAGGTAATGATATTATTCCGTTGTAAGCTGCTGTGTCCTCCTGGTAGCTTTTTCCTTCTGTACTCTTCCTTTAGTGATGTCTGCCAGGCACGCTCTGGCTACCTTTGGAGCTGCCAGAAACCTCCTGTGACAGGGACAGGATCCTCATCGCATGTTGTGTCCCTGCAGTCTGTGGCACCGAACCACGTGGCTTGGATAACTACCATCCCCCACCAGGAATGTGAACTCCAGCACGACAGGAACACTGGCACCTTCGTGTTCACCCTGCAAGTACCCAACGGAGCCTGGAACTGGGTAAAGTCAACAAAACACAGCAAAACAAAACAGTTGAGCAACAAACCAAAGATTATTAACAAAAATTAAAGTATAGAAAAGACGGTGCCTTAAAAATTGCTTCCGTCATTCCAGATGAGTTGCTTCCTGCCAGTTATTCCCTGAGGGTAAGAGATGATTTCCACCTGCTCCTGTTGCCTCCAATGGTATATAGGCACTGGGCTTCCTCAAGATACCAAGTGTATTTTCTGGAAACTTCCAGGAGGAAGAAACTATTCAATTAATGTCCTGTGCAATTATGGAAAAAATGCCTCTCTTCTCTCCAACTTCCTTCATCTAATTTGATGTGATGTTAGATCTTTCCACTTTGGCCCTGGGGCAGCTGCTGGTGGTCCTTATGTCCTCTAGGGGCTTTGAGGGAAGGGCCTCTTGGATTTTGCCCAGAGCCCTCCCCTCAGGCAGAAGATCTGTGCCCTTGAGTGTCTGGACCAGAAATAAAACTAAATGACAGACATTGAGTTGTGTATCTACTCTTTCCTCTGTCAGCGGTCCAATTTTGTCTGCTTGAGAATTTTAAAAATCCAGACTGAGTCATTATACACTGCAAAACTGATTATTGATTCTTTTCACACACCCCGCAATAACCCTTACTCTGTCTGCTTTCATCGCATCCTGCCCTCTTACTTAGGTTCTAAAGCATCAGAATCCTGATTCTGGAATGTGGTACTTCTCTCTGCTCTCCTCACACACACAGACATAAACACATGCATGCTTTAGTGTTGTCTATGAATGTGGTCAACCCCCCACCAAAGCGTACCTCCAAGGCACATATTGCTTTTTGCATTCCAGACACTACTGAGCTTGTTAACAAAATAACTGCTTATTTTCTAAGTCCTAGCAACATTCTTCTGTGAAGCATTTTGAGCATGACAACAAGAACAAAATCAAAGACTGATTAGAAAAAGATATAGAAGGTTGGACCATTACGTTGTCATCTGCTTTTTTAATGTGTTTATAATTGGATCATATTTCCTGCATTTGGAACAAATATTTGGGTTTAAATTATGTTGTTCAAAATATTAGCTATCTGCTTTTATAAACAAATCTATTATCATTCATGAATTTAAATAGTGAACTCTCAAAAGCCCTGTCCACATCAGAATGTCCCACGGAACAGCACAAAGCACGTAGGTGTCCTGCAGGACAGTGATGCTCGGATGTGGCTGGACCAGATGACCAGCGTGAGCCAAGACCACCCCAGACCTACTGATCAGGGGCACCGGGCTTGAGGCCCATGAATCTATGTTCTAACGAGCCTTCCAGGTATAGTGATGCATCTAAGTTTGAGAACCGCATCTCTCGAAGGTGAATGATGATTATGCTGGCTGTGTTGTTCAGGGTCTTCAGGTCAGAGTATCCAAACCCTGTTCTTAAACATTTTACACCCTCTTCTCTGTGCTCTCACCCAGCTCACCTTTTTTGCCCTCAAGAGAAACCACAAAACAAAGTAAAACACAACACCAAGCCTCTTGCTTAAACCCAGCCACACAATCTCTAGCTTGTTCTTCCATTCCAGCTGGAACTCTCATGACACACAGTGTTTACCCACCTTGTGGTCGGGGGGAACCGTCCCCCATCCCCCTTTCCCACTCTGGAGCTGGGAAAGTTGTTTGAGACCTCATCTGTGAAACATGGATATCACTTCCTACCACGCTGTTTTCGTGACATTAACAGAAAACATGTCAATAAAACGCTGACGCATGCTAACTCACTAACTGGTGCCCATAAGAGGCAAAGGGGAAGTGATGAGACCAAGTTTTCAAGTCCAAATTTCAACGTCTTTTAGGTGGTAACTGCATACACAGCCACTAGCCCAGAGCCTGGCACAGAGTGTGCAATGAATGGAGGGGGACCATCATGGCTTAGCTGCCTACGAGAAATCCTCAGGAAAGCAGAGTTAATTCACTGTATTTACTTGTTCTGATACAGGCTGATGGCTGGTTGTCATCCTTTTCCTTTCCCAGAATTGAATAAGCCATGCTTCCTCTAATCTACTGAATTAATTTCCCTGTCTTCTTCATTTCATCCATCTTCTAGTTCCCTGCTCTGCATCAAACATCGCTAGCGCCAGGATGGCCATCTGAGCTTCAAGTTTTCTCTTGGTCTGGAGAAGTGACCCCCAGAGTCTGGGGGCAGAAATGCATTTGAAAAAGGCTGCTGTTCTCTTCATAGACCTCTCCCAGCTCAGCTTTTTCTCCATATTGTCTGCCATCTCTAGCGCGAAGATCCATCCCTTGGCAGAAAAGACAGAAACCAAGTAGGATATAAAGCAGTTTTGCTTTTCCCCAGTTTGTGTGGAAGCTCAGGGTCACGTGCCGAGTTGCTGAGAAGCTGGGCAGGCTTGGGCAGGTTCCTTAGACTCTCTGTGCCTTTGCATTCCCCTCTATAACACAGGCATGACAATGAGCTTAGTCTCTATAAAGAGTTTAAAAAACAAAGGAAGACAAAAGCATCTAGGATGTAATAAAAGTATCCAGATATAGGACCATTAGCATGTAATGTAGAATATGTTACATCCTAGCTTCTCTCAGTAACTTCCACTTAATTTTCCATGGATTTTTGAGACTGTGTCAGTCGACGCACTACACGTTAGTCGGGTATTATGTCAGAAAGGTGGTCAAGCCATAATATGTACGTGGTTACCCTGACACCGACCGACGATAAGGCAAATTACCTACTCATAAGGCCTGTTTCCTTACCTCAGAAATGAGGTTGGGGACACTAAGAATATGATTACCTATCCCATGGAGTTTTACAGAAACTTAATGGAATAGCGTGTACAAGTGTGCTCACACAGTCTGCCATTTACAAAGAATACAGATGACAGCAAATTTGGCCAGCTAGAAAAATGTAGTTTCAATTTTCTAAAATTTTTCTTTATCATCTTCTGATTCATGGAGTTTTTAAGGTCTTTTTGCCCGGAAGACAAGGGAATGTTTGTACAGATATTAGAATTCACACAAATAAAGACGGGAGACCTTAGACTCACAATATTTGCAAATTTAATGGGGGAGGGGAAGACATAGATTTTCATAGAAATTTATGGGCTAATTTTTCAACAAAGGAGTTGGAATATGTACAAAGCTTTTGAATATTTATAGTAACTTGGCTGAACTTTTTATGTCTCCTATTATTAAGCTATACATTAAATATGATCATAAAACTCAATTATTATTCATATAAATGGATGTGCTATGGTTGAGAAATACATTTAAGTAACATAAAGCACAAATTCTATAATGGTAGAAGCAAGACATTAAAGATGAACATTACAGAATGTAACAAGATATCCAAATATTAATAACCAATACATTTCATATTTCAGGACCCACAATAACGTATCTGGGAAACAGTTGAAGGTGAAGAAAAAACATCTCTATATTCATTTTTGAGGGGTGGAAACAGAAATGCAGAAACAATATCTTCATCTTACGTGGCAGGCGTTTGGAGTGAAAAGCATTTGAAAGGGATTTTCATGTTGAAGAATACAGACAAACCTAGAGGCGAAGAAGAAAACCCAACCAGAGCAATGTGTGGTGAAAAGGAAGTGTCTCGGTGCTTGGCGTGGGTCTGACAAGCCTGCTGATGGACGGCTTCTCTGCAGGACGTGGGCTACTCCCCAGGTAAGAGTTCCACACTTGGAAGGCACATTCATCTTTGTAATTTATTGAGGTCACTTATTTCTCTCAGTTAGTGACATCTCTTTCTCAGGTAAGTTGCATGGAATGGACTGGTTGCCAGACTTCAGGGCTCATGTCTTGACACATTATTGGTAGGTGGGATTGAAAGGAGCGCCATTTCAGGACACGGTAGATGAAGGAAGAGAATGGCAAGAGTTACACATTAGAGAGCTTTACTGGATACTAATTACCAGGGTTAAAGCTTTGTATGCCTTATTTAAATCTTCCATTGCCACCAAGAAGTACACTCACTTAAAAACAAGGACCTGAGTCTTCGAAGGCCATTTGATGGAATGTCCCACAGGCTGAGCAAGAGGAAGATGGGAAGGAGCTTCACTTCTCCAAGGTTTATCTGGGGTTGGAGGGCAGAGAAGCTTCCCCTCCTTTGTCAGGCTCTGGTCTTCCAGGTGATTTTAAATTCAGCATGTTGCTTTCCACCAATTCCTGAGGTTCCCATTGTAATTGCTTTGAATCTATGGATCAATTTGAGAAAAAAAAAAAAACAGATTTCTTTACAATATTGAATCTCCCTTCTAGAATATTGAGTCTTCTTTTTATTTAGGTCTTAATTATAAACCAAAGATTTGGGGTAATTGCTTTTTAAATTAAAAAGAAAAAAGATACCTTCCCTAGTTTATTATTACCATTGCATTGGACTTTGTGTCCTACCCCAAATGCAGGTGGGGACGGTTTCTCCCACCTCACGGTATCTTACTGAATACCGTGGTTGGAGTGCTGTCAGTATGTTCCACAACCTTCCACCTGTGCTCAGGGAGCCTTTCTCACTATTATAGCAGATAGTACATAAACAAATGTGTTCACATGCCAGGTTTCACATGGCTTTTCTATGATTTATTTTTTTATTTATTATTTTTTAAAGATTTTATTTATTTATTTGACAGAGATACAGACAGCCAGCGAGAGAGGGAACACAAGCAGGGGGAGTGGGAGAGAAAGAAGCAGGCTCATAGCGGAAGAGCCTGATGTGGGGCTCGATCCCATAACGCCGGGATCACTCCCTGAGCCGAAGGCAGACGCTTAACCGTTGTGCCACCCAGGCGCCCCTCTATGATTTATTTTTATAGCAAATATCTGATTCATCCACAACATATTTCAGTTTAAGCCTTAATATGTTAAGCACTTGGGTTTTTTCTGCAAATATCTGGGCAGCTGTTCATGCACTCCTAAGACTTATATAACTCACGCATGAAACTTATCTAGACTAGACTATTTTGGAATACTTTTATTTCTTTAAACTACATTCCTGAATTCTTGCTATTGGTCTATTTAAGTTTTATAGCTCTTGGGAAAATGAGGCTTAGGTTCCAATGACCTCAGGGGTTGGTTCGATCAAGGTACTAGTCTCAATTAGGAAACACAGCACTGTGGAAATGTCTCTACAACCTATTGAAGTGAAACGTTATTTTCTTCTGGACCTTTTTCCTGCATCGCTCACAATGCATTAATCTACATTTCTCCAGCATGACAGTGCAGTTAACAAGGCAGAGAAAGCTCTTGCTAAGGTTTTGATAAAGGGAAGCACCAGGTGTTGCATTAACTCTTTATTTTTGTTGTCCAATCACCTTGTCCCCATGAAGACCATCAGTAACAGCGATGACTGCACTGAACTTCTCTATGCTTTTCTGATCACCTAATGAGACACAAGGCACTGTTCTCCTCACATATTTCCAGTATCTTTCTGCACGGTACCAACACTCCGGTAGCTTCCTGACACACAGTGTCAGGTGAATGCACTTTTGGAGATCTTGCCAGTATAACAATGTCTTTATTCTGTCCACACTTGGCTGATACTATGCTTGGGTTTAGAATCCAGGGTAGGGAGTCAACTGTTTCCAGACTTTCCAATGCTCCTTGGTCTCATTTTGCTGTTGAGAAGTCTGGTCTTTCTCTCTGTGTAGAAACTTACAGGATCTTCTCTTTGTACCAGGTGTTATATAATTGCCTAAAGGTACGCCTTGACTTCGGTCTATTGAGCTATTTCAGACATCTTGTGGATACTTTAACCTGCCTGTCTATGATCGTCAGTCCTGGGACATTGTTTTGAATTATTTGATGTAATTTATTTTTCTATTTTTCCATTTCTGGAACTCCTATTACTTGAATACTTGTGTTCATGTGTGAGGAAGTGACTTGCTGTATTTCTGTTGTTAGCCACTCTATCTATGTTATGGTAGCAGAAGCTGAATAATACAGTGGTATTCTATCATTTTATTTTAAAAAATGATGGATGGATGGATAGACGGTTTAGCCTTACCAGCTGTGGTGAGGCTCCAGGAGGGAAGGAGATCAGACACGCGTATTCAAGCTACCATCTTTATCTGGGCTCTGTAAACGAATTTGTTATTGAGCCTGTGCACCTTGGGATATTGTTGGATTGTGTTTCCTATGTCATTTTTATACTCGACTACACTTTTTAAAATTAATTTTATGAGGACTCTAGATTGAAGTAATTGCATTGGGACTTAAAAATATATATTAAGAAACTGAATTTGACTCCACTTAAGCAGGAGTTGAAAATGGGAACTAAGTTTTAGTGACTACCTATTGTGACAGATGCTATAAAGATGCGTTATATTGGCATCCTGATTACTTGCAATGGTACTTAGGACGTAGTAGTTGCTCAATAAAGGTTTTTTTGAAAATTTGATTCATGATAAAAAAATAATTGGATAGTTACTAGATTAAGAAACAGACACAGGGCAAGTCCTACTGATTTTTTTGAAGATTTTCTTTCTTTAGAAGAGTTTTAGATTCACAGCAAAACTGAGGAGAAGGTATAAAGACCTCCCTTATACCCGCCGAACTCACACTTGCTTAGCCTTCCCCAATATATAACATCCGCCCCAAGAGTAGTGCACCTGTTACACTTAAAAAACCTAGAATGACGTATGGCAATCACCCAGGTCCATAGTCTACACGAGGGTTCACTCTTGATGTTGTATAGTCTATGGGTTTGGACAAGTGTATAATGACAAGTATCCATCATTATCATATACAGATTATGTTCCCTTCCCTAAAAATCTTCTGTGCTCTTGTTCATCCCCACCCCCACCTCTGCCTCCATCCCCACCTCCACCAACTCCTGATTCTGGCATGCACTGATCATTTTTCTTTCTTTATATCATTGCCTTTTCCAGAATGTCATAAAGCTGGAACTGTACAGGATGTAGACTTGTCAGATCGGCTTCGTCCACTCAGTCATGTGCGTTTAAGGTTCCTCCATGTTTTTTCAGGGACTGATAGTCCATTTCTTATTAACACTGCATCATATCCAGTGTCTGGATGGACCACAATTTGTTTATCCATTCACTCTGAAGACCATCAGAGATGGTTCCAATTTGGGCACTTTTTTTTAAAAAAAGATTTTATTTATGTATGTATTTATTTATTTAGAAAGTGGGTTGGGGGGAGAGGCAGAGGTGGAGGGAGAATCTTAAGCAGACTCTGCCCTCAGCACAGAGCCTGACATGGGGTTCGATCACACAACCCTGAGATCATGACCTGAGCCGAAATCAACAGTCAGAAGCTTAACCGACTGAGCCACTCAGGTGCCCCAACTTTTGACAATTCTGAATAAAGCTACTCTACATACCTGTGTGAAGATTTTTGTGTGAACATAAGTTTTCCACTGCTCTGGGTAAATAATAAAGAACATGCTTGCTGGACCATAACACCAGAATACATTTAGTGTTGTAAGAAACAAACAAACTGTCTGCCAAACCAGCTGTACTATTTTTCATTTCCCCCAGCAATGAAGGAGAGTTCCTGTTGTTCCACATTTTTCTGCATTTGGTGTCAGAATTTTGGATTTGGGGCATTCTAATAGCTGTGTAGTAATATCTCATTGTTGCTTTCATTTGTGCTTCCCTGATCACATATGATATGGAGCTTTTCATAAGCTTATCTGACATTTGTGTATATTCTCTGGTGAGATTTCTTCTAAGGTCCTTGGCCCACTTTTTTAATTGGGGTTTTCTCTTTTTATTGTTGAATTTTAAGAATTCTTTGTATATTTTGGTAATAGTCTCTCATCAGATATGTCTTTGGCACATATTGTCTCCCAGTTTGTAGTTTGTCTTATCTTTCTCTTGACCTTGTCTTTCTGAGCAGAAGATTGTAATTTCAATGAAGTCCAGCTCATCAATTATTTCTTACGTGGATCATGCCTTTGGTGTTGTAGCTAAAAAGTCATTGCCATATCCAAGGTCATCAAAGTTTCTTATTTGTTATCTTCTAGGAGTTTTATAATTTTGCATTTTTGTATAGGACTATGATCCATCTGGAATTGATTTTTGTGAGGTGTGTAAGGTGTGTGTTCACATTGTTTTGTTTTGTTTTTTTGCATGTGGTTGTCCAGTCGTTCCAAAGCCATTTGTTGAAGAGACGACCTTTGCTTCATTGTTTTGCCTTTGCTCCTTTGTCAAAGATCAGTTGATTACATTTATGGGGGTCTATTTCTGGGCTCTCTATTCTGTTGCATTGATCTATTTGTCTATTCTTTCCGCAATACTACACAGTCTTGATTACTGTAGCTTCATAGTAAATCTTGATGCCAGGTAATGTCAATCTTCCAAGTTTGCTCTTGTGCTTCAATATTGAATTAGCCTGAGTTTTTTGCCTCTCCATGTGAGCTTTAGAGTCAGTGCGTTGATATACACAAAATAACTTGCTGGGACTTTGACTGGGATTGCACTGAATCTATAGATCAAGTAGAGAAGTAGTCATATCCTGATTATATTGAGTTTTCCTATCCATTAACATGTCTGTCCATTTATGTAGTTCCTTGATTTCATTCATTAGAATTTCGTAGTTTCCCCATAAAATCTTGTACAATTCTTTTAAAGATTTTATTTATTTATTTATTTATTTATTTATTTATTTATTTGAGAGAGAGAGAGAGAGTGATCTTGTGTACATGAATGGGGGAGAGGCAGGAGAAGGAGAGGCAGAGAATCTCAAGCTTGATGCAGGGCTTGATCTCACCACCCTGAGATCACAACCTGCGCTGAAACCAAGAGTCGGATGCTTAACTGGCTGAGCCACACAGGTACCCACTAGATCTTGTATAATTTTTAAAATATTTATACCTACGTATTTTATTTTTTAGATGCCAGTATAAATGGTATTGTGTTCTTAATTTCAAATTCCACCTGTTGCTGGTATATAGGAAAACTATTGACTTTTGTATATTAACCCTATAAACTGTAACCGTGCTATACTTGTTTATTAGTTTTGGATTTTTTTTTTTTTTGGTCAATATTTTTGTATTTTCTACATGTATGTTTATGTCATCTGTGAACAAAGATAGTTTAATTTACTCATTCTTGATCTTTGGGGTTTTTGTTCCTTCTTTCCTCTGACCACCCCCACCCCCCCCTTCAACTTCTGGCTCACAACATACTCACAACAGTGGCCTTTTGATGAACTCTTGTTCATTGCTTCTCAGTTTGCTCTGGTTTTTGTGGAGACATAGTATAGTCAAGTCTGTACAATTTTTATATGCCTTAGTGAGCTATCGTTACTCACTCATTAACAAAACTCTAGACAATATTGAAGAGCCAATATCTAGATACATTTGTTCTTTCTTCTTGGTCCCTCCAATGTGTCTTTCTCCTGGCTACTAGATGGAAGCAATTAGTTGAAGTTCTGAATATTTCATGTTCCCGTGAAAAGTCAGATGGTCTAATTGTGTGAAATTGGACAAGTTAGTCAACATGTCTGAAGTTTGAGTTCCTTCTCTGTAAATATAGATGATTACATAGGTCTTATGGGATGTTTGGAAGATTAACAAAAATAACATCTAAAAATATATTTTAAGGGTCAGTCCCCCAGTAGGATTTTAATTCATTCTTCTGCAATTAATGATATATAAGTTTCTTTTTTTCTTAAGTGTTTGACAAAGATCGCTATCCTGTGCCCTATCTCGTGGATAACAATTACTCTGTATTTCTTCTCAGCACCTAATACAGAACCAGAGGGACACTGCTTGCTAAGCAAATGGTAGATTTTTTTAAATTTTTATCTTGCATTGTCCTATATAATAATATACATAATTTATTGTACATGTGAAGAAAAGGACAGTAAGTTACCTATAACTTCATAACTAAAGGAAATTATTTGGAAACCATTCCAAGAGCTTAGATACAGGCTTAACCCCCATGTGGCCTTGGACCGTCCCTCACTGTGGATGCTGGGGTGACACAGAGCCAGAGAAGGATGCCAGTGTTTGCACCAGCCTTTACGTGGATGCTGATGGCTTTGGTCATCTTCAGTATATGTCTTTAGGATTAGATTGAGATAGGAAATTTCTGGTTAGACCCATTTAGAATAGTTTTCTCAATGGTGTCTGGGTGTATCTGTACATACTGATTCAAGTGTAATGGATGATGTCGTAACCACCAATGGTGGTTGTTACACCATTTGTGCTATGAAACCTCAAGTAACAATAGAATGAATGACTTATCCTAGATAAGAGGAGGACAGCCACATATGTTATACTGTAGATAGCAGAGCCCTGAATTCAACTCTGCATGACCATGGGAGAGCTGATTCATCTCTCTAGGTTGTGGCATCTGCAACAGTTTGAGAACAATACCTTTCACAGAAGCTAACTTCCTGACAAGCTCACTGCCTCTTTTCAGTGAGGGCTTGGGAGTTCTACATGATTTTCAAAATGAAAACTGTGGGTGGGAAATCCATCTAAGTTGCCCTGGTCTCCCTCAACAATGCAGTCCTCTGACACTAAGTTACTGAGAATCCTTACAATATTGTAATAATCATCTTTATTCAGTACATGTGAAAGTCCTTCAGCCATGGAGTAATGTTTCCCTTTGAAAAGCCTTTGCACGGTGCTACCTGATGAGAAACTCAAGAGCCTACCTGGCAATCACAGCTCTACTCAACCTCAGGATGTCCAGATGCTGTTCTTGTCAACTGATTATAGTAAAGTCATGTAAACAATAAATATTTGTTAAGGAATCATTTTTCTTTTAAAGACAGTGATGACTTCAAAATACTGAAAGGCTGTCATATAAGAGAAAAAGTACCTGTATTCTTTCTGACATTTAAGAGAAGAATCACAAAGAAACAGAGCTGCTCAGTAGCAGGTAAGTCACAGGGTAAGGGTATAATGGGTGCTCCCAGACTAGGAATGCCAAATAGAAGCAGGTGGAATAGACTCTACTGTTTTTGTAGATAGCATTCCTCCAGTGGTCAGAAGGCTAAGTTAGGTGATGTCTGCTGTCTCCAGCATCGCCAAGTCTGAGGGATTCTGAAACAAGAGGTCTACCTGGATATAATGTGACATTGACTCTGGTCCTTGTATTCTCTAATTAAAATTTAAATTAAACTCATCATATTAAAACAAAATTTGAGTTGAAAAGTAAAACAAAGAAGAGCATATAAATTCATTTTCTCCACTGCTTTATGGAAAGACACCTCTTCTGAGGTCAGAATTTCTAAACTACCAGCAACTTTCTGAATTTTCTGACCCTCGATTTCATTATCCCTTATCTGTGAAATAGGCATAACTGTAATACATTCTCCTCAGGGTTGTTGTGAAGATCAAATGTCAAAGTCTTTGTCAGCTCCTGAGGGCAGTGATCATATACACTAAGGTGAATCATTATCCTCTTCATTAAATTATAAATGTCTGCAAAACTCAGATAGTGAAATGAATGAAAAAGGAAGTTTGGGGTGATTTTGAAGAAAGAAATAACATCATGTTGGTGAGTTATTGGACGGGAGACTGTCAAGAGAGCTGGAAGAGCTAGTTGATTCACATTCATGCTCCAAAGTCAAGAGTTTAAATGGTCATCACCTCACATGGAGTCTGGAATCTGAGCATGAAGGAAGAGGAAATAAGTCCATGGAGAGGGCATGGCTGATGGAGAGGCCTTACTTAATGTAATGAATAAATTAATGACAGGCAATAATGTAGAAGAACCTCCCTGCAGTCTCAGGGAGTTCAAGGTCAGAACCAAGTGAAGTCTATAAGGGAATTGCTTTACAAGAACCTGATAACCCTAGGAAGTGAACTATAAAAGAGTGCACTGGATTAATTTTAGTAAGCCAAAAGAAGGTATTTGTTTTGTACTGCAAATTTTCAGATACTTGGGATTTCTTAATAAGCACTCTGTGTACAAGAAATCATCTTAACTCAGTATCACAATAATTGGGTATTCAAAAGGTGAAAACCAGGTTTGTCATCCAGAGAGTAAGGATATTTTCTCTGAACATAAGCAGAGACAACTAAGAAATACAGATTATAAGGGCACACAAAAGCAGCCTTTGCTTATGGAAAACATTGGAAAGTAACTGACAGGCCTTAATCCTTGAAAGAAATATTGGAAAATCTAGAAAAAAAAAAAAAGATTTAAGAGCCTACTGATTTTTGGAGCATTAAATGAAAGAATATCACAACTTTTTTATTAATAATTCTTGAGAGTTTATAAAACATGTTCACACTCATTGGTTTCCAAAGTACTTTCACAAATAAGAGGAAAATGTTTACATTTTATAGTTAATTATTTGCTGAGTTACATGGTCTGGACTCAAACCAAGCAAGGTCTTGAGAATGCAGATGATTTATCTTTATTACTCTATACTTCCTGGGATATATTCAATAAACTCCCCCAAATATCTCTGCTTCCATTAGCTTTCTGTGCAGTCTGTCCTTTCTACTGCTCTCTGATTAATCTTCACCATCGTACAAACCACTCTCTCCACTCAAACACATTTATTTTGTACAGAAAAGCCCAAACTCAGTAGACAGGATCAACTTTTTCAAAGCATCTAGAAGTACTCTCCAGAATTAATTCAAACTTACTTCTCCTGACCACCCAGTGAACAAGGCCACGCTTCTCATGTGTTGAATCTCTGTGACTCTCCTTAATCACTGATCTGTCTTCTCCAGGTCCACATCAACCAGCTGGACTGGCCACAGTCTCACCTCCTCTCTGGAGAACTACTGACTGACCTGGTAACAGTTCACTCTCAAGAGGTTATCACCATGGTTCTCTTGAACAAGGGCCAGGCAAGGGGGACTTTGAGGATGATGAATAGGAATTTTTATTTTTGTAAAGATTAATGAAAAGTCACTGAAACATTTTAAGCAGGGTAGTACATGTTGGGTTGTGCTGAGTCACGAAGAATCAAACTGAATAAAAGGAAGCAATTTTGTTCACATAAGAAATGCAATCTTGTGAGAGAGAATGCATTTACTCATACTTCAACTGAGGGTATACCTGCCTCTATGTCTTGTGGGAGAAACCATTAGAAAACCCAACCTGAGCATTTGGAGTGAGTGTTGATGCCCCATAAATCTGTCTCATGTCTTTCTCTGTCTGTCTCCATCTCTCTCTCTTTCTCTCTCTCTCTCTCTCTCTCTCTCTCTCTCTCTCTCTCTCTCTCACACACACACACACACACACACACATGCACACAGAGACACACACAGTTTCCCTGGAAGCTCAGTGACTTCCCCAAGCTGGCCTTGTCTATCCACTTCCAGACCCTTCTTGAGACTCTCCCTCAGGTCTGCAGAATAAACAGAGCGCCCAGTATGCTTTTGGTGGGATTTTCCCCCAGATCCTGGCCAAGTCCACACAGATGAATTCACCCACAGCCCAGTGCCTTTCAATGATAGTAAGGTGTAGCATACCTTTGCTGGGACAGTTTATCTGTTACTTAAAAAAAAATTCTCTGCCATTTCTTCAAATAAATTTCAGGAATTGAAACAGAAATTTCTATTTGCTTGTGAGCTGGACTCTTCTGCACGGGAAAAATGCCATCAGCTTGTTTTTCACATGCATCACTCTCTGAGAACAAAATCAAAAGGCGAAAACAAGAGAGAACTAGCAAACAGCATGAATCTTGAAGGTTGTGCAGAGAGGAATCCAGTCAAAACACCTGGGAACTAATCAGTGTCTTTCTTCTAAAAGGTAGCCATCAGACCGACTATCAATACCATCCACTTTTAGATATTTATGTAGTTTTTATTATGTGTTTATTGTATCTACTGTTTGCAAGTTTATGCAATCTCTATGACTTCTTGTTAAGAATCTCAAAACTAGAGGAGTGCTTGGGTGGCTCATTCAGTTAAGCATCTGACTCTTGATTTCAGCTTAGGTCATGATCTCAGGGTCCTGGGATTGAGCCCCACATTTGGCTCCCAGCTCAGTACAGAGTCTGCTTGTCCCTCTCCCTCTGCTCCTTGCCCACCCTGCTCAAAATAAATAAATAAATAAAATCTTAAAAAAAGAGAACAGAAAAGAAAAAAAACCTCAAAACTAGAAAGAGCCTCTGGCACCAGCCCTAATTTGAAAATGATTTAATGGGTTTAGGAAGGCTGAAATGCATGACTGTTACAGACTTGTATCTTTTGAATGCCAAATCTGGGCTGCTATCTGACACAGAGAAGCCTATTTTGGTAAATTCTGTCCCTCTAACCTCACTGACCTGTACACCGGAGATGGACGATCTTGTGTTGGGCTGTAAATGTAGCACCGCACATCAGAGTAGAATCCTGTCCCTGGAGAACATGTGTGCCCAGGAATGGGAACGTTTGAGGAGGCTCCAAAAGTGGGATGAGAGATATTAGCAATTGTAAGGATTATAGAATCTCTAACCCCTGGATAAGTGAGAATGTTATGAAAATGAAGTATTTGGATTGTTCCTTTTCACTCAGAATTACACAGTGCTATGTATTGGTTGACACTTTCTGTCTCCACATGGGATAGGCCTTTGTCATTTGCCTTTGGAACGATCATGGTAGACCCACAATGGGTCTTCCAGTTTCCAGATTCCCTGCTCAGACCTGAAGTCCACAGTGCTCTCTATAACAATTGAGTCATGTCACTCTCCTGGTTCAGAACGTTAGATGGCTTCCTATTGCTCTTAGATCAGCCAAACTTAGCAAAGCATGACCTCAAGAAGACGAAACAAGACAAGATGTTCATGATGCAAAGCTTTTGCTTCTTCGGGCTTACTCTCCCTTAATAAAACATGGTCTATGCTTCCATGTTCATGTCCATACGATCTCCTTGCCCCCTTTCTCCTCTCCTGGCTTGACTCAGCCCTGCTGGCCCTTGGGGATTTATTTCTGATTTCATCTACTCCAAGCAGCCCCCACCCTGGTGTAGGTGTTCTGTGTTTTCTATGTATTTTGTGTACCTTCCTGGAAATGATTGAACTGGCGTGTCTTTTCTGCTTTCTGTTTCTTCCACTTTGGAGGGAGATGTTGTTCTTGATGAAAAGAACATGTCTTACTTATCAAAATATTTCTAGCATCAGGCCGAGGGCCTGGCATTTACAGATGCTCAAGGAGGTTTATGCAATTTAATTAAATTGTAAATATGTAGTATTTCTCTTATTTGGCTTACAGCATGAGGATATAATTGAAATATTCTCCAACAGTTAAAAAAATCACTGGTTATCAGGCTGACTTAAGCATGCTGTAGATTACTAGAGACAGGAGTGAACAAGGTGTGGTGGCCAAGGCTTGAGTCTGGGGAGTAAGAGAGGGGGAAAAACTAAGAGACATTGTTGGACTTGGACACTGAGTCATGGCCAAGCGAGCATGAGTGCTATTGTACAAGAATCAGTCAGTAATTCCAGAAGTTTCTCAATTGTTCTTAGTCCGATACTAAAGTGAGTCTGTGTTAAAAAGAGGTAAGTGCAGAATACCCCCCAATAATCTGATGTAAGGATCCACTTCTGCTGGGGAAACCAAGAGTGCCTGACAAGGAATTCCTTCCGGGTTGTGCTGAGTGGTCATGAGGGTGCAGATCCTTACTGAGGGCAAGTCACCTAATCACTCTCAGAAAAAAATCATTTTCATTTATAAAATTAGAGGATTTGGATTTGGTGATTCTTAAGTTTTCAAAGGACCCTGAGCTTTTCTGAGTCTCCATTCTAATTATGGATAAGTGCCATCAACCCTCGGCCATTATCAGAAAGCGATATAATTCAACCTCCTCTTTGCTTGATTATGAAGTACCATGGTGCGCTAAGAAGCTATGGCGGGCACAGTGCCCTCCAAATTATGCACATGGCTCAGTATAATCATCAGATTAACTGCACCGAAAGGCTACTATTTTCCTCGTTTTACAGGTAACTGGGGTTTAGAATGTAGAAATGAAGTATTAAGTCTTTCTAGCCATTTATCCTATGAAACTGTAGCAGATACTCACTGGATAAAACGTATATACAGGTCAAAAATATACTCAAATCATGGTTTCAGAGACATTTACTTTCAAACAACCATGTTAAGAGCAATAATGTTGGTGTTACCTGTGCCAGTGGTCAGGCCTTAGGTGGAATCTTGATGCTGGCGGTTCCCCAGCCCCGCCTTGGATGAATGTGGGTGGAGTGAGTCCTGCCCGGCCTGTCCTGCGCTAGCCATGAACGTGACCTCTCTGGTCTCCCATTCACCGCCCATCTGTCTGTGATGTGTCTCAGTCTCAGATTTCCCATCCATGAAATAAAATGGTTCAATGAGATTGATCTTTAAGATTTCTTCCAGCTATTATATTAAGCTAACACATTTGCATTTTAATTATGGTTCAAACCCCCGGGCTGAACGCTCATAAATCTATTCTGACTTGTGGATAGAGAACGTTCACTCATCTGCGATATCACATAGGAAAACCACATAGGGTCTGGTAACTTCCTTTTCTAAAGTTGCCACACAGATTTTTAATAAAGTCACAGGCTATACTCTTGTTCTGTGAATCCTAGAGTTAGAAACCATATTAAAAATCACCCCACTGAGTTGTTAGACATAATGAAGGTTAAATAATCCCCCTTTCAAAATAGTAGCTAGCTGACAGCATCAAAATAAGAAGATTAGGCATGTCATAAAAAGGATCCGAAGTCAAAGGAACCTCAAACTACCGCACGAATGTTTTATTTCGCTAAGTGTAGATTCCCTTCAGCCTCATTTTAGCTTTTCCTCTTGGTAACTGCCAGCTTTTATACTTGGGGGATTGTTTCTTACTGGAAGTGTGTTGCTTTTGTGGCGATTCTCAGAGCCAAAGGCGGATGGCCGGGCATCTTGCAAGGATCCTCACCACCTGCTTCTTCACGCTCTCATTACCTTCATCCCCGAAGAGAGATGATGCTTCCTAACTGATTCCCCTTTCTCCAACGTTGACCTATCTGAAACCACCATGAATAATGACTCATAGTTTTAGCATCTATGTCGTGGCGATGGTGTTAAAAGCATGTGTGAGCACACTCACGGCTCCTGTGTCTCCCCATCGACTGCAGACTTAGGTCTACCTTCCCGAAACTGGCATTCCAGCTACGCCAGGGGACCCGAGGCAAGTGTCCTATTCTATCTCCAGACCCCTCTTGCTTTTCTTCTTCTTTTAAAATAATACAGGCAACTCTAGTCATCCTGAAGTACACACTGATGTTGACACATAGCAATTGGGTCTCAGTGTTATGTTGGGGCTGGTGGGTGTTGGCTCATGAGAGCTGATTACCAAGTTTTTCCGTTTTGTCATTCAGCTGTTAACACAGCCATCATAGAAAATTAAATTACAGAAACTTATAATTCAATCAATTAAGAGCAATAGTAAATGCCCATTCATTACTTATTGCTGTCAAATTATTTTGTCCACTGTACTATTCTCTGTGCTCACGAGGTATCTGTGTGGTAGTGAAATCACATCACTAGTTTTCAACCGGCCAACACCACAGAAATTGGCAAATGCCGTAAGTCAGAGTTTCGTTTTGTGCTTTTTTTTTTTCCCCTCAGAGAGACATTAAACATCTTTATTACTTTGTCCTTCATTTTCAAATCTTTCCTCTTCTCTACCCCTTCTTTTTCACTGGAATTTTTACTTACTATAACTTTTTCCAACTTATTCCATCAAAACACTTTTTCTTTTATCACCATACTTTTTTTTTGGGAGGGGGGCAATTACCTCACACACTTGAGTTCGGGTTCAATGAGGGCAGGTGCACCTGTCTGAGTTGTTTGTTTAAAACTCTCAGTGCCCAGCAGAAAGTCTTGCATGCAGTATGCTCTGAAGTATTTATTTTTTTAATAAATGTATACCCTGGAGCGCCTGGGTGGCTCAGTCTGTTAAGCATCTGCCTTCAACTCAGGTTATGATCTCAGGGTCCTGGGATCCAGCCCTGAGCTGCGCTCCCTGCTCAGTGGGGAGTCTGCTTCTTCTTCTCCCTCTGCCTGCCCCTCCCTATCCTCCTTGTGCTCTCACTCTCACTGTCTCTCTCTCAAATGAATGAATTTTTTTAAAAATCTGTAAAAAAAAAAAAATGAATAGATGAATACCCAAGACTTGAGTATCCCAAAATGTAGAAGAAACTCGCCCTTCCAACTCACTTTCCCTCAAACTAACTACCCAACTGTATTTTCCCTTGAAAGCCCAGGTCTAAGCTCATCATCCTTTCTGATCTTTGGAGACTTTTTTAATTTCATGGTATCATCAGTATGGCTTTTAAGCTTATTTTTTAAAACTTATTTTTCAATCTTCTCTGAGATGTATGGTTGATTCTAGAGTTTGTGGGATTGAGAACAAAGCTATGTGGACTGTTGCAACACAGGAAAAACTATGGTTGAAAGAAATAATGTGTTAATTATGGGAAGAGTGGAGTCATGCCAAGAGAAATCCTTATTTAACTTCAGGGCTCAGGTTCTGTTGACCCTATGTGGGGGCGTTACAATTTGCAACCCATTCTATATTCTGGCAGGATATCTGATCTTTCAGAAAAATTAATCATCTTAAGATAAAGGTTCTGCTGAAAATTTTATCGACAAAATCTATTATTAATAAAGGATAGCCTGTGGCTGTATTTCAACTTAGTAAGAGCAGAATCTTTATTTTCCTTTCATATTCTCTCATTACAAATTAGTACACGAAAATTGGTGGCAAATCAAGAAATTATAAATAAGAAAACAATTATTACTTGCAATCCAAACATCCCAAGGGAACCCATGCTAAAATCTAAATATTTGATTTTTTTAATGTAATTAGGATTATTTGGTATTTACAACTCTGATCATAACCAGTTTGGATCACAAGCATTTTTCTTAATCATAAAGAAATATTTTATGGCTATTTAAGAGAAATGATACTGTATCATATAGATTTAGTAGAATTTCCTAAGAATTTTCTGATTTTTAGACGGTCTCCCAAGACTTTATCACTATAAATAATACTTCAGTGAACATCTTTCAACAGAATCAATGCCTGCATGTCAAATTTTTTATCAGACATGTCAAAGCAGAATTGCTTAGGTAAATGTACAAATATGATTAAAACATTTTATTTATATTTTCACATTTATTTTCAGAAACTTCGTCCCACTTCACATAGATATCTCCAGAATCTCATAATAATCTTACAACAAGTTGGTTAATTTTAAGACAAACTGGCACCATATTTTGCCAGTATAGTTTTTCCTCAGTTACACAAATTTTAATTCCACTTATGAGCTCTCTACACCCATGTTTCCAATATTATTCGGTCAGATCTGTCAACATTTTCTTTTGCAATTTCCTTCACTGATCTTGTAATAATTATCTCTTTTAAAGAATAGTTTCAGGTTTATAGAAAAATGGAGAAGATAGCAAATAGTTTGCATATAACATACACCTAGGACCCATCTTTATTAATATCTTACATCGTTGTCGCCCATTTCTCAGAATCAATGAACCAATATTGATATGAGGCGCTAACACCAATATATTATTCAAGTTGCCTTAGTTTTTATCTAAGATCCTTTTTCTGTCCCGAGATCTCATCCAGGACACCATTTACATTTATTTCCCTGGTCTCCTTGGGCTCCTCTTGACTGTGACCATTTCTAAGACTTAAAAAATTTTTTTAATTATTTTTGATAATTAAAACACTTTTGAGAAATAATGCTCAGGTATGTCGTAGAGTCTGCCAAATGGATTTGTCTGATATGGTTTTCCTGATTACACTGGGGTTACTGGTTTTATGGGAAGATCATAGAGGTCAAGCCCCATTCTCGTCACACACCTTGACACATCAAGGTGACATGCTATCTGCTATCAGCAGGACCTATAAAGGTTGACGAGATGGTGTTGGCCAGCTTTCTTTGCTGTAAAGTTACTGTTTCACCTTTCTCATACTATCACCTTTGGAAGGAAGTCACTCTGTGCAGCTCAGACTAGAGAGAGTTCAACTCCACTTCTTGAAGTATCTCATCAATTATTTGGAATCGTTTGCATGGGAAATTTGTCTGTTCTCCCCCATTATTTTTACATTCAATTACTAATTTACAGTAATATGGGCCTGAGATATTTATTTTATACTTTGTGCTATAATCCAGTGCTGCTTTATTGTGTGGCTCAAATTGTTCCAGCTTTGGCTGTTCGGCGCTCTCTTTCAATTGTCTCATGGGCCACTGGAAATATATCTTCTCAATCATTCATTTTTTTTTTTTTTTTTTTAGCACTTTCTTATCCCCTGGTATTTCGGATGCTCCAGGCTCATCTTCTCTATATACTGCCCCAGATCTATAGTCCACAATTCTTCAAGGAACTTTTATTGGACAAGGCATTAGAATCCAAGTCATGGGTGCCCTGTGTGCTCCTCACTATTGAGCAGAGTCCTTCCCAAGCTCTCAGTTGACAGCAACCAACACAGAGCTATCAATATCTCTGTGTGTAATCATCTGTGTTCCTACAGATGTCTCCAACTCCCATCCATTGACACATGGATCGTTCTGCACCCCTGCCCTTGCTTACCTGTAACACTTGGCTCCACTCCTGTGCCGTCCTTTACGTAACCATTCAGCTCCATTGTACATTGCTAACATCATGGAATTGTTAACCTATACTCTGTGGGGAACAGTTTGATCAATTAGGTGACAGTACTTTGTGCAGTTCCTTTTCACAGTTAGTCTTACAGATTCTAGGCATTTCCAGAGCTTCCTAGCTGAGCACCTCTCCCCCTTGCCCACCTCCAACTCCATCAGTGAGGTTATTTAATACTCTGTAATGCAGTTATATTATTTCATCAAACTCTGCATTACCTCCTGTGTCTCCTATACTCTAAATGTTGTTGTTGTTGTTTTAAGGATTTATTTATTCACTTTGGAGAGAGAGAGCAGGGGGAGTGGTAGAGAGAGAGAAGGAGAATCCAGGCAGAGTCCCCACTGAGTATGGAGCCTGATGCAGGACTCAATCTTGGGACCCTGATATCATGACCTGAGCCAAAATCAAGAATCAGACCTTAACCAACTGAGCCACCCAGGCACCCCTCTCATAAATGCTTTTAAAAAAATATATACATATCATGTTTTACTCTTCATTTTCTCAAGTTCTAAGGGTTTTGCTAAATACATATGGCTTTTGTCCAGCAGTACAGTATAATGCAGAATCATTTCACAGAATCACACATCCCCTCTGCTTCACCTGTTATCCATGACCTGAGCCAAAGTCAGATGCTTAACCAACTGAGCCACCCAGATGCCCCTCTAAAAAAAAATTTTTTTTAATGCATTTGGTGCTATCTACCAAATAACTTGCTGTGATTTTGACTGGGGTTCCATGGCAGACTTATGTCACATTGGGAAGAGCTGACATCTTGGCAATATTGTCTTCTGATCCATGCACATGAAATCTCTCCATTTACTTAGCTTTTCCTTAATTCTTTTCACTTTTGTTTTCCAATTTTACACAAAAAGATCCTGCATATATTTGAGGTTTATGCCTGAGTTTTCCCTTTTTGCATACCATTGTAAATTATATTGTGTTTTGTTTAATTTTAAATTCTAATTATCCATGTCTGGGTATCTAAGAAAGCAATTGACTTTTGTATATTGACCTTCTAGACTGTGCCCTGCACTTGCTTATTAGTTCCATTAATTTCTACTGTAATTTTATTTCATTTCTTGTGCTTGTTTCACACTTAGTTTGCTCTTTTTTAAAAATCAATTTTCCTAACATGGAAAGGGAGGCTATAATTTTAGCTGTTTCTTCTTGTCTACTACATGCATTTAATGTTATAAATCTCCCTTTATGCACAGCTTTCGCTGTATCCCACAAATCTTGATAAATTGTATTTTCATTTAGCTGAAAATATGTTTTAATTTCTCTGGTGACTTCTTCTTTGACCCATTATTTATTTAGAAGTGAGCTGTTTCATCTCCAACTGCTAGGGGATTTTGTAGGTCTTTTCTGTTATAGATTTCAGGTTTAATTCCATTGTGGTCTGAGGACATGCTTTGTAAGGTTCCTAGATTTTCGGACATATGAAGATGTGTTTTTATGGCCGAGAATGGGGTCTATCTTGGTGCATCGTTTGCATGGGATTGAAAAGAATGTTCACAGTTTTCATGAAGTATTCCATAAATGTCAATTCGATCAGATTGTGGGATAATTCTGTTCAGGTCGTCCATACACCTACTGATTTTCTGCCTCCTTGATGCATCTATTACTGAAATGGGCTGTTAAGTCTCCAAATATAACAGTGAATTTGTCTATTTCTCCTTTTATTTCTATCAATTTTGCCTTGTGCCTTCTTTCACTCTTTTGTCAGGATTGTTAAGTCTTCCCAAAGGAATGATTCCATTGTCATTATGCAACATACCTCTTCATCCGTGACTACCCTTCTTGTTCTAAAGTTTGCTTTGTCTGAAACTGCTACAGCTCCCCCCCCCCATGATTATTAGCAGGGTATATCGTTCTCCATGATGTTATTTTTACCCTATTTGCGTATTTATATTTAAAGTGGGACATCGTTTTTCTTATTTATCCACTTTGACGATCTCTGTCTTTCAACTGGTCTATTCAGACTACTCACATTTAAATGATTATTGATGCAGGTCAATTAATATCTAAGGTGTTTATAACTATTTTCTATCCATTGCAATGATTCTTTTTTTCTTTATTTTCCCCTCTTTTCTTGTATTCTTTGGTGTCATTTGAACATTTTCTAATTCCACTTTGTATTTTTTTCTTAGGGTGTCACTTATACTTCTTTTTAAGAATGTGTTTAGTGCTTGCTCTGGAGTTTCCAATATCTACTTTTAACTGATCTATGACCACCTTTAAATAACTGAATAACTCATTCAGGCCAGTGCAAGAAGCTATGGTAGAATATTCCCCATTCCTGTTTTCTATCCCTTCTGACACTGCTATCGTTCATTTCACTTATTCATTTATATGCTATCATCAGACAATACCGTGTGATTTTATTGTTACTGTTTTTTAATTATAATAGAGGACACACTTTAGCAATAAAAGATAATTTTAAAATGTCCTGCTTCAGACATCTTTTTTGACCTAACTAGAAATTTTCAATCATATGAAAATGTAGAGAGGATTATAATACCGGTCTTTTGGATCAATGAAGAGTGAGAAAAACAGAAGATTTTATTTTACCTCCATTTATCTCATCTTCATGTGTGTGAATTTCTGACTGGTATCATTTCCTTATGCCTGCGGAAATTCCCTTACCAGTCCCTTGTTGTTGATGAATTACTTCAGTGTTTGTTTGTCTCAGAACATGTTTATTTCTCCTTTAGTTTTGTGGCTGATATAGAATTTCAGATTGGTGGTTTTTATCTTTCAACACTTTATAGTTTCATGCAATTCTTTCTCTTGTGTCGATTCTGAGAAGTACACTGTTACTCTTTTTTTTTATTATTATCTACAAATTTTATTTGTAGATCCAAAGGAAATATGGCCCATTGTTTTCTATCTTTTTTTTTTAATAATTTTTATTTTGTTATATTAGTCACCATACAGTACATCCCCAGTTTTTGATGCCATGTTCCATGATTCATTATTTGCGTATAGCAGCCAGTGTACCATGCAATATGTGCCCTCCTTAATACCCGTCACCAGCCTATCCCAATCCCCCACCCTCCTCCCCTGAAGCTAATAGGATCCAACAGTACACTGTTACTCTTATTCTTATTTCTCTATAGGAGCGCTCTCTCTGCCCCCCACTCAGGATTCTTTCAAGATTTTCACATTGTCTCTAGTTTTATTTATTTTTTTAAGTTTTTATTTATTCATTTAAGAGAGAGCATGAGTGGGGGGAGGGGTGGGGAGAGGAAGAATCAGATTCCCCACTGAGCAGGGAGCCTGGTGTGGGGCTGGATCCCAGGACCCCAGGATCATGACCTGAGCCGAAGACAGACACGTAACTGACTGGGCCACCCATTGTCTTTAGTTTTCTGTGTTTTAAATATGATATGCTTACAAGTTTTGGGTTTTTTTTTTTTTTGTTTATCTTTTTATGCTTTTATGTTCTCTTAGACATTTCTTCTGCTCTGTTCTTTGTCTAGCAGCCCAGTTCTGCATGTGCTGCAACTTTTGATATTGTCCCACAGTTCTGCAACGTTCTATTCTGTTTTTTTTTTTTCTTTAATTCTTTCTTTTTTCTGTATTTCAGTTTGGCAAGTTTCTATCTTCAAGCACACTTGGCCTCATTGAGTCTCCTGATGAGTTCATTAAATGCAACATTCATTTTTGTTATTGTGTTTGACAGATAGCATCCTCTTGTGATTCTGTCTTGGATTTTTCATCTCTGTGCTTACATTGCCAATCCATTCTTGTATATTATCTACTTTTTTCATTTTCAGTAGAGCCCTTAATATTTTAAGATATGAACTGTAAGTTCAATAATAATTTTAAAGATTTATTTATTTATTTGAAAGAGAGAGAGAGATCATAATTTGGGCTGAAATCCAGAGTTAGACACTTAACTGACTGAGCCACCGAGGCACCCCATAAGTTCAATAATATTAAACACACTTATTCTAACTTTTCTGTCTAACATCTATAGCATGTCTTTGTTTGGTTGTTGTGATTGCTTTGACTCCAAAGATTGTGTTTATTCTTGCCTTTTTTCATGCTTCGTAATGGGTTACTGAAAGCTGGATGTGTCATATTGGGGAAAACAGCCCCATAAGACTTCAGGGTAAGGATGTGTAGTTGTCTGGGGAGGATCTGGCTGTATTTATGTTTGCTGCAGCTCTAGGTACCAGAGCCTCGTCGCTGCCTAGAGTCCTCACTGTCTCCCTTCTTCTCCTTGGGCTCACCTGGGTAATGCTCAGGGAGTCTGTGCCCTCTGCTCTTTCAGAGGATCTTTCAGATCCGTGCTGGATCCCGCAGGTAGAGTAACGAACTGTGGTTGGTGGTAAACAGAGGAAGAGGATTCCATAATCCTTGGTTAAGACTCCGTCTTACAGGAGACTCCTGCTTTGGAGTGCGACCTCCACCAGTGTTTGCCCCATGGTGTAGCCTTCCATTCCCTGCTCTTCCTCTCATCCTTGCTGCTCATTCCAAACTCCTCTTGAATCCCTCAATCCCTGGTGGGGAGGAAAGTCATTCCCCAGGAGAGAAAAAGTTCCTGCAAAGCCCTTTCCCCTGGGGAATCAGCCTTTATTATGAAGAAGAGTCTGGGTATATTTCACAAGCTACTCTTCCCTTCCCCCTGCCCAAGCTGGAAGGAACTTCCTAGAAAATGTGCACACACACACCCTCCAATTCAATGGGACGCAGGGTCCCTGATTCTCACAATAGTCCACACTCCCTCCAGCAATTGGTCACAATTACCATTGAAGTGTTCTTTCTAGTTTATGTCTCCTTTTCTCTCTAATTCAGGTGGGCAGATCGGTTTAACTTACCCGGTGTGTCTGACTTTCCAGATTTGGGGATGAAACTGTCCCCACAAACTCACCTCCGTGTGTCCAAGAAAGGTCATAGATTTCAGTTTGTCCAGCTTGTGGTTGTTGTAGGGACAAGAATGATGACTTCAAGCTCTTCATATGTCAGAGCTGAAACACGAACAGTTGTATTAAACACCATTTGAATATAAACAGCTTTATCGAGGTACAATTACATACCACAAATGCACCTGTTTTGAATGTAAAATTTAATGATTTCAGGAAATTGGCAGAGTTGTACAACCATTACTACAATGCGGTTTTAGAGTATTTTCATCCCCCCCTCCCCCAAGGTACTCCTTGCACCTGTCTGCAGTGAATTCCCACGCTATATCCAGGTCCAGGGAATCACTGCTCCGGTTTCTTTTCAATCGGTTTGTCTTTCCTCTTCACTGATTTTTACATGTTCAGAATACTTCACCCAAAATTCAGAGTCTTATAGTTTTCCAAGATTTTAAAAATACAATTTAATTTTTTTCTTCGAAACCTTTAATCTACTATTTTTCTTATTATAGAGTTTAGTGAAGTTGCAAGACAATTTCAAACCAGACTTAATAAATATAATTTAATTTAAATGTAATTTTTAAATTAAAGATGTGCTTTTCCTTGAGCACAAGAAATTCTCATATTATGTATTATTTCTTTTTCCATTCTTATAATACAATGAACAGCCTAAGGTGACGGGGATGCAAATTTTTTTCTTAAATAGTTCAACACTTCCTCAACATCATTTATTAAATAATCCAGGAAGACTTAATGTTATACCAAGGTGCTGTATATCGAAATCACCAAAAAAAGTGAGTGAACTCTCTTCTATAAAGCGTTTCAGTAGCAATGGAGTTGTCAACTATCTGTTTTCCCTAGAGAGATCTTCACCATCTCTTTCTTCAATGTTTTCATAGTTTGTGTTTACTTATTCATTTCTTATCCATGTTTTCATCACTGTTTTACTGTTGACTAAGAGGTATGAATGAGTCAAGCAGCAAAGCCTGCCTGACCTCTATTTTCCTTTTTTATAGATATTCCTCAGCCTCCATATTCTAGTGGGACGCTGGAAGCTGAATATTGACCCAAAGTGAGACACTGGCTCAACTGTGGAGCAGGGCAAAGAAGTGAGTTCTTTTCTGGAGCCCAGGCATCCCGGAAATTGGGGAAAGAACTGGGTAAAAGTCTGGCTCAAGGGAAAAGAAAATTGTGTGAGAGTTAATATTTAAACAGTATCCCTGGCAAGTAGTGCCTGTAAAGACTAAGAGAAAGGCTGCTGGCGAATGCAAGTAGACACGAAGGTGACAAGAGCTGAAGTTCTGACAAGGAGGCGGACAGATTCTCAAGATGGAGAATAATGGTGTGTGTGTTGTCATTTATGACCCTTGGACAGATTGACTTGTTGGCTAGGCTACAATTTTGAAGTTTAATTGGCTTGCCACTACAGTTCCTCTGGAATCCCTTTCTGTCTTTACCTTGTGAGTGTTTTATCTGTTGGTTTGTTCATAAAAATAATAAATAAACACTGGGGAAAAAAAGAATCAAACACCGCAGAAAGGTAGTACATTAAAAAGGAAAATCTCCCCATTTACTTTCAGGTTCAATATGCAGAAGCAAATGTTCTTTTCTTTTCTTTTTGCTAATTGAACAAGGTTTATTGACGTGGATTATTCTTAATATCACAAATATTATGTATCTCTTTCTTCGTTTATCAAATGTAGAGATTATAGACTTACTCCTTGATAATGAAAGATGAATCTATTTTGATGAATCTATTGACTAATAACATGACATCAACAGTCTGAATTAAGTTTTATAAACAAGTACAAGTTTTTATATTTAATTCTAATTTTTAGTATCACCTGGAAGTCACACAGAGTTGTATGTAAAACATGTAAGTTGGGTATACTGAATAAGTATACAGTAGGTGTCCATGCAATGCAGGCAAGGAAGTATACACTGGCAGCTCTCCGGAAGCCTCCCCACACTCCACTGCGCTGAGAGCTCCCTCCACCCCAACACCAGCAGTAGCAACTCTCCTGAATTTGGTGATAATTATGTACTTCATTTTCTTTATCATTTTAATGACATATATGCAGACTTGTCCCAATTTAAATTAGATTTGTCTCTGTTTCTTTATTTTAAAAGCTATCCAAGATACAATGTCATTTCATGCATACGTATTAATTTGTGCTTCTAAAAACATAAGCATTTCTTACACAACCATAATGTCATTGGTATTGTCCCATACTATATTCAAATTTCACTGATTTCTCAAAAATGGCTTTTTCTGTTGATTGGTTGGTTAGAACAAGAATAAAAAAGAGTCCACACACTATATTTAGTTATTATGCTAAGAATAATCAGTGAGTTCATTTTGTGACAGCATAGTCCTGCCACTGACAAATGTCCCATCTAATCTAACGTTGGCATCTGTTACTGATGATTGCCTATATTCATTACCTTAGAGCTTACAAAATTGTGATTTTATAAAGCTTCCCTTCTTTCCAGATTTATTAATTGGAATGCTTCTGCAGAAAGAAACTTCTCCTTATTAACTCGGTGTTAGATCGCCCAGAACTGTAGTTCCTACCTGAATAGGAAAACCAATGCTTAATCTCACCTTTGAGTCCAATTTTATGGGCGAGGGTGGGGGCCTAAATTGCTTCTAATTTGATCTGCATTTGTTATTCATTTCTCAAAATAATCCCAAGGCACATCTTAAAGTAGCAAATACTTGTAGTCTCCCACAGGGAGACTATATCCCGAGGGCGGGGTATACAGAAGAGCCTCACTGGAGATCTTGCCTCGGATCCATGAGGTTGCATCGAGTGGTGGGCCAGTGCTGAGGCCATGTTCCTTGCCACATGGACCTCTCTGGAGGGTTCCTCACAGCATGGCGGCTACTTTCCCCAGAATGAAGAATCCAAAGGGCAAGGAAGGTGGAAACCACTGTGCCAGTTATGACCTAATCACTTCTGCTTTATGTTATGCACAGGGTCCAGTCAACACTCAGGAGGAAGAGAACCAGCCCCCCCCCCCCCAAGGAGGAGTATCAGAGATCCTGCCCCCACATTTCCAAACCACTGCAGTGTCCAATGGTGGACCCAATTGGTTTTCTTCCTTCCTTCCTTTTCCTTTTCATCCCTCCCTTGCCCCCTTCCTTCTTTTCTTCTTCATTTAATATCACATTATACTTCTCACTGCATACATTTAATGGTTTTCAAGGGTTTCCATCATTATTCATATTTTTGTGCTCAAAATTTTCCTCCTCCATCCCAATGGGGCCCTTCTTATTGAGTCTCGTGTCCCTTCTACATGACCTTATTCATCTCTAATACATCCCTTGCTTTCTGGCCCAGCACAGCAACTTTCATTCATCTCATTTAATTCTTGCACCAGGCATGGAATTAACCAGGACTAGAAGGCACTCTGGTACTTCCTGATTGAGGAAATGCTATATGTTAACTCTAGTATTAGGTGTGATTTGAGCAAATGGATCGCCATGGCTTCCATACATTTTTAGTGGACAGAACTAGAATGTATGTATTTCATTTCTATTTATTTTTTTAAAGATTTTATTTATTTATTTTTAGATAGAGAGAAAAAGAGAGAACAAGAGAGAGCGTGAGCCTGTGAGCTGGGGGAGGAGCAGAGGGGAAGGGAGAAGGACAAGCAGAGTCCACACTAAACGTGAGCCCAATGCAGGACTTGATCTCATGACCCTGGGATCATGACCTGAGCTGAAATCTAGTCAGATGCCCAACTGACTAAGCCCCCCAAGTGTTCCAATGTTTTTTTTGTTTGTTTGTTTTGGTTTGTGTTTTTAAGTAGGCTCCATGCTGGATGTGGACCCCTTTGCAGAGCTTGAACTCATGGCTGTGAGATCAAGACCTGAACAGAAATGAAGAGTCAGATGCTTAACTGACTGAGCCACCCAAGCACCACCAGAATGTATGTATTTTTATTTTTTATTTTTTTAATTTTTAATTTATTTATTAGAGAGAGAGAGAGAGAGCACATAAGTAGGCAGATTGTCAGGCAAAGGAGAAGGAGAAGCAGGCTCCCCACTAAGTAGAGAGCCCAATATGGGGCTCGATCCCAGGACCCTGGGATCATGACCTGAGCTGAAGGCAGATGTTTAACTGACTGAGCCACCCAAGCGCTCCAAGAATGTATGTATTTTAAAAGAAAAGCATGACTCTACTCTTTTTAATTCAAATTTTACAAGTATAAGTTTTACTAAATTTCATTGCTTTTATGGTATTTTCCTTTACACCAAAAACATTGATTCCTGACAATAATAACATATTAATTATTTGCATAAATGAAATAGCTTTAAACTAAAGATACTAATATTACCAATAAATCTACTAATTGAATCTGAGGATTTCTTTGCAGCCCTCGACTATATTCCACCAAGTATAATACATCAAAATACTGTTTTCTTGAACTGTTATCTTCGTGATTCAGTCATTACTTCAATATAGAGTTAGATTATTAGTTTCCAGTATTTAATACAGTTGACCCTTGAACATGGGGTTTAGAAGCGCTGATGGTGTATAAATTTTGGATTCCCCAAAACATAACTATTAATAGTCTAACATTGACCAGAGCCTCGCCAATAATGTACACAGTCAATTAATACGTATTTTGTATTTATATGTATTATATACTGTATTCTTCTAATAATGCAAGCTAGAGAAAAGAAAATGTTTTTAAGAAAATCATAAGGAAGAGAAAATACATTTACAGTACTCTACTGTATATCTCAACAAAAACCCACATATAAGTGGACCTGTGCAATTCAAACCCATGTTATTCAAGGGTCAAGGGTCAACTATAATTCCTTCTTAAATTTTACTATTCTAATATGTCAAAGTAAATTAAAGGATCTTGAAGTTGACCCTTGAAGTTGACACTATTTAGCAAAAATATTTTCAGAAGAGTCTTACTTCCATCTCTGTCTTTTGCACCTTCTTCCTTTCCAACTTTATTCATTGCTTTACACATGACATTTCCAGATTTTCTTTCTGAACGTGTATAATCTCCTCGGCCCTTCCCCCACCCCCTACCTTATCTCCCCTCCAGAGTTATAAAAGGTAATAAGCTATAAACAGATTTCTGCTCTTTTTCATGTACTAAAATCTTCTAGGGATCAGTTCTTATCAGAGATCCTTCATATCCTTCTTACAGATGCATAATATAGCCGAGTGCGGATCTATTTACACAGCCAACATCATATTTATAGACGTTTGATGTGCTTTCAATTTTTGCTGTGAGAAATAAAATCACAATGGAAATGATTACTTTTGGCCAGGATGCATTGTTATAAGGAGAAATATTGATAAACTAAGAAGGAAATACATATGCTTTTTCTTTCCAGGTATTTCCAGATATTTCTGATTTTTTCTCCATAGAGAGAGTATAATTTTATATTCCTACCAGGAATGTATATACTATAGTCCCATTTTATGTACAGCCTAAGTGTACATTGCCGCCATTTTGCATTTCTGCCAGCTGATAGATGAAAAATAATATCTAAAAGTAATTTTAATTTTAATTTTTCCTGTAATAACTGAATTTGAAAAATATTCCACATTTAATGGCCATGTTTTTAACTTTTATTTTTTAAATTACTTTAGATTTACAGAATACTGCACGAAGAGTACAGGGAGTTAAAACATGCCCTTATCCTGCTTCCCTTAATGTTAACATCTTACTGGATCATGGTTAATTATCAACACTAAGATGTTAGTATACACTACTAATAAATGAGGCTTTGTTTGGATGTCATGGTTTCTTCCACCGAAGTCTTTATTCTGCTCCAGGATCCCCCCCAGGACCCACATTGCCTTGTCTTGCATCTCTTCAACCTCTTCCAGTTGGAGACCCATTTTCAGCCTGCCTTCATTTGCCATGACTTTGATACTTCGAAGCAATCTGGTCAAGTATGCTGTCAAATGCCCCTAATTTGAATTTGTCTGGTGTAGTCTCATGATTGCACCTGGCTTATACATTTTGGGTAGAAGATGACAGAAGTGAAGTGCCCTTCTTACCAAGGAACACAATCTCACCATGGTACGTCGGGTAAGGTGGTGTCTGCAGACGTCTCTACTGTGAAGCCCCTGTTTCTACCTATCACTACTCTATTGGGTAAAAGTGGGTCACTAGGCCTTCAGCTTCATGTTTTCATGCTAGCCTCCTCATCCTTTAGCAATTCTCAGACATTGTAGTTGAGTCTTCTTCATGGCTTAGCTGACATTCAGAGGCATCTCTCCCAGCAAGCAAACTGCAAGTCTCTTGCAATTGTTTCCCTCTAGGAGCCCATATTTCTGCAAAGTTTGAGTTGGAAGTCTGCCTTGCTACCTGAATTCTCCAATGGCCTCAAGAGACATTTGTTACTTTACGGTTTTCTAGGTTTTTTTTCTTGTAAGGGTGGAGCTTATTTACTCCAATTCTGTGCAACTCGGAACATACACCTAACAAATGCAATGTCATTTTTGCTTCTTCCTCTAAGAACTGTATGCAAAATGTTTGCCCAAGTCATTGGGCTGTATTTCTGGAATCAATCCTAGTTGGTTAAATTAAGGTGCATTTTAATTTATTATTGGATTTTGTTCGATGACATTTTATTTAAGAATTTTTGTATAGATGCTTGAAAGTGAGATTTGTTTGAGATTCATTTTTGGGTAATGCTTATAAGTTTCTGTGTCAATGTTATACTCCGACAAACAATTTAAAAGATTTTTATTTTTCTTCTATGGTCTTGAACAGTTTTTGTAGGAGTGGGATTATACACCCTTTAAAACAATTGGGGGCAGATCATTAAATTGTTTGTTATTTTTTTCCCATGGAAATGTGACTTTTTAAGTTCCTGTCACCAATACATTTCGTTTTGGTAGCTAAAGTAAATAATTAGTGAGTCGTATTTTGGAGTAAATACAAATGTATGTATAGTTTCTCTCTGTGGACGGCCATCTATTGCTTGACGTTCTTACTCTGTGTTTTGTCCCTTCTTCCTCTGCCACAGTTTTTATGTTCCAGTGTGTGATAGGGATTCTTCCGTTGTGTTGATCTTCTCCAAGAAATGCATTTAATGTTTACTCATTTATTAGTTGTCCTCTTCGCTGTTTCTAATTTATTATTTTCTGGCCTTATATAACTTATGCTATCTTATAGAATTTGTGTCTGTATTTAATGAAAATTTCATGAAATAGGAGTTGGGAGGGTATACGCTGCTATTCCTGGTCTCATCACAACAGACAGAGGAGCCACACCGGAAACTGTGGCAGCGCATGGGTGTGAGCTCGGACTTCAGGGGCTCAGATAACGGAAGGTAATTCCGAGCTGCCTGTAAAAAAGTGTATTTGAAAGCAATCACAGCTCCTACATTACGGGATTAGAAAGTGAATTGTCATTTTCATGCCTGGGTGCAGATTTTTTAGAAATTCCATTTCCAAAACGTCTGACGTTTATTCATTTATACATATTTATATATTATTTATTCATTTATTTATTGAATAAACATGTGTTGAACGTTCATTATGTGAAATTCACTGTGAAAGTGTTCAAGGAAATAGAGATAAATAACAGACAGGAATTAGCCTCAGAGAGTTTACCTTCTAGAAGAGACGGGCAGATAGATACACAGGTGTGCACACGCACACACGCGTACACACGCACACAGCTTCTGCCTCATGTTCCAATTATTTATAACACTGTGCAGTATAATCTGTTAGGGAAGGAGCGCAGACTCTTGAGAACACAAGAGAAGTCCATAAAGTGTAGCTGGAAAAGACAGAAGCGTCTAAATAGAGGTACAAACACTTGCACTGGATCATAAAGTTTGTGGAAATTTTACCCATTCTAAAAAGAGGAATTTCTAGCATGGAAACTTATTAGCACTTGTAAAGTGAGAAACTTGATAATGAATATGTTGAATGTAACTAATGTCACTGAGCAAAGGGAATGACAGAAGGGCAAGGGACAAGACCAGGATTATACGTCAGAGAAAAGACCGTAACGACTTTCCAGGCTCCTTTTTTTTTTTTTTAAGATTTTATTTATTTGCTTGAGAAAGAGAGCGAGTAAGCATGAGTGGGGGGCGGGGGGCAGCAGAGGGAGAGTGACCCTGATGTGGGGCTCCATCCCAGGACCCTGGGATCATGACCTGAGCTGAAGACAGACGCTTAACAACTGAGCCACCCAGGTGCCCCAGTGACCACAGACTTCTTACAAGGTTCAGTGGTTCAGGCAGATAGTCACACCCATTCCCAAACCAGGTGCATGCCTGTGTGTGTGTGTGTGTGTGTGTGTGTGTGTGTGTGTGTCGCTGAGCACACTTACATCTGTGCTCTTTATGACAGTAAGCCGGAAGCCTCAAGGGGCTGTCGAAGCCTCTCCAAGCTCCCGGGAATGACGGGTCTCACACAGTTTGCACACAGGTTCCGTGACTCTCCCTGGAAATCCTTAACTGCTACCCCAGACTTTTTCCAGCTGGTGTCTTGCTTTGTAGTCCACGTTCTAAAAATCTAGCTGGGGGAAAAACCATGGGGAGACTGCTTCCAGCACGGGCATTTTAGCTTCCTCTATCTATACTTTCAACTTTACTCTTCCTGAGCTTGTCACTCTACCAGCACCTTGCCTGCATTTTTAGAGATTTATTTTCTTCATTTAGATTAAAGCTAGGCTACTGGGTCTCTCTTTCTCTGTTATACTATGTGCGAGTTTGGTTTCGTTTTCCATAAATTGCATAGACACTATAGAATTTGGAACTTCTCTGTTGTCCACACGTGGCTCTGGAGGTCTGTGAATATCACAAAATTGGACACAGGCATTTGCATTTATGAGAATATTTGTTTTATTGGGACTCATAATTTTAATCAGGTTCACAAAAGATCTATGGTTTCAAAATAATTAAGCACCACTAATTAAGGAAAACAAACAACAAAAGCCCCAGACTTGATTGAAATCCCTTTTAGGAAAACTGCCATTTCTTTTAATGAAATCGTGACAATGAACAGAAAGTCAGCACTTAGGGACTGAGGACCACGGGGTCTTGCCTCTGAGTCCTGGACACCTCTTCATCGGGGAAGCGGACACCCCCGGCTGCCTGTCCCCACTCGGGTCCAACTGTGAGCACGTGTCTCCAGCTCCCGGTGACATGCACAGCCAGACTGAGGGTAGATGAGGCGTCCAAAGGGGCGACAGAATGTACGCATGAGCAGACAGGGCCATCTCACTGAATGATCCCATGTAGGAGCTATGCCCGCTTCCCTGCAGGATCGATGCACACCAGCATGGTCCCCGTTGTGTTGCTTTTGTTTGTTTTTCTGTCACTCAAGAGGCCCTCAAGCATTTCCAGACATGTTGGCGTATGAAGTGTAAAGTGAAACAGGGGCTCTCTCGGGGGTCTGGGGTCCCTCTGCTGCCCAGGGTGTGTCTCCTCTGACGACTGACACCAGTGAGGAGCTGCACTGACAGGGTCTTCACCGTCACCCTCTGTCCCCTTGAATCTGCTCTTGATTGCTTTGCATCTCCTTGTAATGCTTTTCTATATCATACTCTTTCTCCTCATTCTGCCAGTCTGTGAAACTACCTTCAGGCTGAACGCATGCTTTCCTCCAGCTGTGAACCTCCTCTTGAAGCTGGGAGCCAAGCTTCCAGAACTCACTGGGTCGGTCATGGGCACCTGCCCCGGGCAGGAAAACAGAAACAGTGCGTGCCCAGGGAGCTCAACACACACCTCTTGAATCTCAGAAAAATCCATTTCTGCACAGACTTCTCAGCTGTCTGACCTCCAGAGAAGTAGAAAGTAAATGTATCCGAGGGCCTTTGCTTGGCTAATGGGTTCCCCTTTGGCTCACTGATTACTTCTGCCAATATCTGGAAATTCAGGATAGCTCCTGGGTGTCCTGGCTAAC